>NC_072438.2:95042500-96259166 GCF_028878055.3 Symphalangus syndactylus | reverse complement strand
GTTAAGAATTGTTCTGTTCTAAGCCAGGCGTGGTGGCTCACACCAGTAATCCCAGCACTTTGGGAGGTTGAGGTGGGCGGATCACCTGAGGTCAGGAGTTTGAGACCACCCTAGCTAACATGGTGAAACCCTGTCTCTACTAAAAATACAAAAATTAGCCAGGCGTTGTGGTGGGTGCCTGTAATCCCAGCTACTTGGGAGGCTGAGGCAGGAGAATCACTTGAACCTGGGAGGCAGAGGTTCCAGTAAGCCGAGATCACGCCACTGCACTCCAGCCTGGGTGACAGAGCAAGACTCCATATCAAAAACAACAACAACCACAACAAAGAACTGTTCTTTGCTCTTTTGTATGAGTTTTGGTGCCCACTCAGCAATTATGGATGCTAAACTGTCATGCACAGGACCGCAGCTTTCTTCTTGGGCTCTCCCACAGAACCTCACAGAATGTTGACAAGCTACCAAGGGTCAATCATAGTTGATTGATTATCCCAAGAAGTCAATCTTGGGAAGACTCTGCCTTGGAGAAATGATTGGATCTTTGTTTTATAAATCACTCAATAATGGTTGGATGATTTGCCTGACTGGGACAATGGTTCTCTGTACCAGCACCTGCAGGATGGGTTTTCTACCTACACTCCAGCATCCAGCTGTACATATTTTTTGGTGCAACTTTCAAAGTGTCATCTACATTTTAATCTAAGGGTCTTCACCCTTGCTAACCTCCCTATTTGGGAACCCCTACCCCATACTATTTTTCTAGCTATCACCTACTTCTATTTAGGTCTCAGAAATGACATCTCTTCCTTGGAAAGGTCTCACAGACCAGGTTGGTTCTTATGGTGACCAGCTCTCCTATTCCTCCACTTTTTCTCTTTTGTGATACTTCCTGGTAGACTGCATACCACGATGTCAGAATTGTGCCTGCCCAGCATGGTGTTTTAAGCACAATGTCTGGCATGCAATAGATGCTCTGTGAGTATTTGTGAAATGGTTCTTGAATGTCTCTTACCTAAACCTCACTATGAGCTCACTTGTTGCTAGGGTCTAAATGTTTCTGTCCCCCCAAAATTAATATGTTGAAATCCCAACTCCTAAAGCGATGATATTAGGAAGGGTAGCCTTTGGTAAAAGAACAGGGAAAAAGGGCAGCTCTCTCATGAACGACATTAGTACCCTTATAAAAGAGACCCCAGAGAGACCCTCACCCTTTTCCCCAGGTGAGGTTAGAGTGAGAAGATGGCTCTGTATCAAGAAAACAGGCTCTCACCACAGATCCAACCTGCAGGCACCCTGATTGTGGGCTTCCCAGCATCCAGAATTATGAGAAATAAATTTCTGTTGTTTTTAAGCTGCCTAGGGTATGGTATTTTGTTCTAGCAGCCCCAAAGGACTAAAGCATCTATGAATGAGCAGCGTTGTGTTAGTTGACTTATTACAACAAGGAAGAACATGCACCATGGTAAATTGTGGGGTGTTTCATTAAGAGGGGGTTAGAAAGGAATTATTATAGGATTTGAGCTTTTTGTTAAGGTGATTCTGGGGAAGTTTCAGGAATGCTGAGAATTTCTCTGGGTTGAAAGCTCTCAGAATGTCAGAGTACTTCTATGATCGGGTGTGTTAAAAATCTTATCTATAGGGCAAAAGAAATGAACCATGGCTTAAGCTATAGTTGTTAAAGAAACAGCAACCATTTCTATTAACTGGGATTGGGAGATGTATGGGCTATTTTTGTGGTTTGGGCAATGCTCACGCTGTTTGTTCCAATATGACCATGGAGCAGTCTTGTTATTTTCTGGCACTATGATAGTCACAGCCTTCTCTTGTGTCGTTGTTCTGGAAGATTTATATGCCCAAAGCAGAATACCTTGGAGAATACTCAGGCACTTCTGGGACTTTCAGCTCCTAGCAACACCAGGCTCTGGCTGATAGAACCAGGTCAGTTTGCAGATGTCTGGGGCTGCTTTCGTCTTTTCAGAATAAATCATGAGAGGTCTGTCTTCTCTTTCTTACTGAGTCTGTTTTTTTTTTTTTTTTCTTATCTTCAGTCCACCCTGAGTTCCTTAGTAAACCTCAGCTCATTAATGTTTCTTTGGGTTTTTGCATTCTTCTTCCAGTACTAATAGCGTGTGTGTGTGTGTGTGTGTGTGTGTGTGTGTGTAGTTGAGTTTGTTCTGAGTTCTGAACCCATTGACTCAATCAACTGTGGATAAAAAAATATTCAGGAAAAAAAATTCCACAAAGTTCCAAAAACAAAACTTGAATTTGCCACATGCCAAGGACTACACTGCATGCACATAGATGTAGTGATGTGTAGGCACTGGATTAGGTATCATAAGCAAGCTAGAGATTATTTAAAGTATATGGGAGGATGTGTAGAGGTTCTATGGAAAGACTACATCATTTTATATCAGGGACTTGAGCATTCCTGGATTTTGGTATTCACAGGGGGTTCTGGAACCAATACCCTGAAGATACCGAAGGATGATGGCATACATCTAGAATCTCTTTCCAGATAGATATAGATAGATTGATTCTATTGCTTCTGTTTCTCTGCTAAACCCTGACAAATTCAGCCACTGACCCTGACAGGGTATAAATGTGGAGTGGAGCCTTGGGGAAGAAAGGAGGCCCCAAAATTGGTTGTTCCATCTAAAGGAAACAAGAGAGTAGGACAACCGGCTCCTCCTTTGTTGAGCTCTGTGGGGAGACAAAGCAATAACCCAACAACCGTGGTGATGGTGGTTATGCCAGTTTGGAATTGAAAGGGCTTAAACACATTAATTTGAGGTTGTCCCTTTTAATTTTTCAAATGTAACAAGCAACAACGAACTGTTTTTTTGAAGCCTGAATGACATCGTGATTTGCAAAAAAAAAGACCCCATCAACACTAATACTTGGAGATCCAGGTAGTCATTGCCTTTCATAGACTTATTAGGATGTAAAATTAGTTTCTTTGCACATAAGCACCCTAAACATACCCTGCAATATAAAGATAAAATTAATTTAGGGAGGCTTGCTCCTACTCTTGAAATTCAGAGCAGAGTGTATTTCTCTGCAAGCCTTCTAGAAGGCCTCCCCTTACTTAGCTTTGAAAACACTTTGGATGTGCTAGCGTCTGGCCCAGAGGAAAGGGGTGTGATTGGCTCTAGAATCACACAGGATGAACTTGAGAGTATCGGGAATAAAGCTCAACGTGAAATGGTGTGTTGTTACTTCCAACACTTGAAACTAACTGCTAGTTTCAAGTGCAAAAGATGGGATTCCCCTACATGTTGACCATGGCATGATGCTTGCACTTCTGTTAAATATTAAACTGCTTGGTGTTGAGCTTTACAGGAAAAAAATGGAAAACTTGCTTTCTGTAACTAGTGGGACTTTTATCTGAGCTGCTGCTTTTGGCAGTTTGTTTCATCTGAATTTTGGTTCATCAAATTTGCTTTAGCAAAATATCCTGATTTTAATAACCAGAAGTAATAAGTTACATTTAGGGAAATGAATGCATATATAGTGTGTGTATATATACAGAGATATAGATATACTATATGCACTATATATATATAAACTATATACACTATATGTATAGATAAACTATATTTTATTAATATACTATATACTATATATACTACATACTATATTTTATTGATATACTACTATATACACTATATATAGATATTATATACACTATATATAGATTATATATATTATATATAGTGTATATAGTATATCAATTTTTTATTATTGATTAATCAATGGAGTGCTTAGGAAACAAAGAGATGGGCATGGTGTTACTGCAGTGATACTCAAACGTGATGGAAGGTTTTAGGATGGATGGACATTTCAGAGACTTCGAATGTAGCTTGTAGTGTTTTCCTGTTGTGGTTTTGTTGCTTTTAATCTGGAGGGATGTCTCTGAATTCCCAGTAGATGTGTGGCACCTCGCTTCTTCCTATATACATGTAATTGAACTTGTTTTCTTTTTGGGGAAGGCTTAGCCCTACAACCATCTTCATTAATTAAGTGCAACCAGTCTCAAGGGGGAAATTCACATCATTTTTATAAAACAGGCCAAAGTGTCAGGACAAAAGGACTCTAGATTTATTCCTTAAACCACCCACTCAAACACTAGCAGGTCTTCCTCATTAAATAACTCCTTTGAGATCATTAAACCACATTTAGCGCTATCCATGATGTTAAGCAAAAACAAACAAGAATAGGCATTCTGTTGAAAACTAAGGCCAAAGCCTGTTTAAGTCTTGATTTATATACAATTCTTGCCTAATGTATTTTAAATGTAACCGATGTAGCAGTGCTTTCCTGCTAATTGGAGATAATACTACTTTGAAATAAATATTACATAAGACTGCTTTATGAACTCACAATTAACTCAAGGCTACGTCTCCCCTCAGAGACTATCTGTATATTTAACATGTTTGTTGAAGAACACCCATTTTGTATATATATGCAGGGCTCTCGTCCTATACCCCAGGGTCTTTTGCCTCTGGACTTTCTCAAGTCTGTGGGACAGAGGGTCTGCCCCTGCCCTTCACCTTTGTCTCCTTTGGCTGGACTCTCTTCCGGCTTTGATCTGAAGTCTTGCTTCCTGGCTTCAGGACATGAAACAAAATGTCTCCTTGGCTCTGCTCAGTTATGTGGCGAGGCAGCTGCACTATCAGCATGGGGACTCCTTCACCCACTGACCCGTCTCCAGAGGGCAATGCGGGAAGAATGTGGTGGGTTAACCAAGTTACTAGTTTCCCACATGCCAGGGGAAATTTCATGGCATTTGTCATTCCTTGGGCTCTGATCACCTCTACCTAAAAAGTAATCCAATATGGTAAAGCAAGATCTGTGGTTTCAATACATCTGAAGTCTCTTATTGTTTAAATTAGGGACCACAAGAAGAATGATGGAGTTTTATAAGAATTCAAGACCTTGAGAAGAACTTGGGGGTCTTATGAAGCTATGCCCTGGAGCGTGGTGTAGAGGGTAAAGGGGGCAACTCTCTGCATTCTGCCTGAGAAAGGCAGGACCACACCTGGATGGGAGGATGCAGCTTGGTGGGAAGCATCTCTCTCTTGAGAAAGAACCTATGAAAATCACTGTAAGTCAATTTGAGGCGGGTGTGTCTGTGAGGAGCCCCCAGAGGCAGTGAAGAGGCCGTGATGCTTTGAGGACATTAGGATTATCAATTTCAACTGGATTCCTGGGATATGATGTGTTTTCTCCCCTCATATTTTATTTTTGAATCAAAACTCACATTTTTTTTAAGATTTGGGGGATGCATCTATTAGATGGGTTTTTCCAACTACATGAACAAGCATGGCACACCTAAGCATTGGGACACCATTACATTTCAACACAGTGGACACACACACTCTGACAAACTCTCACACAGCTCATCCACACTCTCACTCACTGACACATCACACACTCATGCACAATCATACACGTTCACATTAGTACTCACTCACATATACACTCACACACATCCTCACAGGCTCAAGCCCTCACACCCATACACTCACATACTCACATGCACACTCAAAAGCACCTTCACATACACACACACCCCAATAGAATACTCACACACACATATGTGCACACTCATTCACATACCACACACAGATGTGTACCAGTAACACACAAATATTATTCATGTAACCCTAATGCTATACAAAACACTACTTAGACACCCTTTGTTATGCTGTGGTTTGAGAATTATTACCTTACCTATATTATAAAAAAGGAAGTTGAGATGGAGAAAGTAACCCACTGGAGGTCCTGCAGGAAGTCATGGGAGAACCTGTTCCACTCCACCCACCTATACCTTCCCAGGATCACACCACATGCAGAGCGTGATAATTCTAATTGTGTGCTGGTGTATGTGAAATCAGAGAGGTGAAGACCAAAATGCGACTTGCCGTCAAATAAATACTTCCATATGAATTTTTGTGTTTGGTGTCAGCAGAGCCCCCTGGGTTGTACTTCAACTGCAGCTAGTAAACAGAGACCTCTGTGCCCAGCGACTATATTTGTTAAGCTAGCTTTAGCCCAAAGCCACCTCCTTGCCTATGTTAAGTACAGCCTAAAGGTCTCTCCACGCATCGTGAATGGAAACCTAAATGGACCTGTAAATACGGTAGCCTATTCTTGTGCCCATTACAGGATGTTAGCCAGACACAGGCGGCCCACTATTCAAACCATGTTCAAATGAGGCCAATGTCATCTGTAGCCAATCAAGCTGTTTTCCATAACTCACTTTCCTGGTTCTGTCCATAAATGATCTCAGGCCATGCAGCAGCCTGGACTTGCTCTGAACCTACTCCAGTTCTGGTGACTGCCCAGTTCACAGATCATTCTTTGCTCAATTAAACTCTGTGAAATTTAACTTGTCTAAAATTTTTCTTTGAACGTATTCGAAAAGCACATCACTGGAGCTGAGAGCTGAGTGACATCTGAGAACAGCTAACATCAGCAACCTTCCAAAAGGAAGCCTGATGGCCAGCTTGGAGGTGTCCACAGGACTCACACATGACAGGTGGGCTCCTGCCTGTCCCACCCCCCAGCATCCTCTTCCTTGATGAGCCAGGTTAGACTCCTCGGCTGTGCTTCCTGGGCACCCAAGTGTCCTGAAGTCAATGTGGTGAGCAGCGCCCTGCAACACCCACCCCCACTCCATGAGTTGCTGACCTGGCTCAGTGGCATAGATGCCCATATTTTGTGCCAATCCTCACAACTTCATATTAAAGAGGGGAAGATTGGCAATTCCCTGCCCATCACTACTTTCAAATCACTTCTATTTCTTTGGTTCTCTTTATAGTTATATCCTGCAGGATAAATCCAAGCGATGCTAAAAGCAAGCAGAGTGCTGTTCTTACACCTACTGACCAGGCTTACCTTTAGAATTCTGAATCTCTTCATCCATCCCCACTGCCTCTCATGACTATTTTTCACCTCTAACTGCTTTTACAGAGGGGAAAAAAAAATTGCTTCTCCTAGAGGGTGTCTCTTCTAAATCATTGGTTCCATCAACTTGTGAATCTTCAAATGTATCAGCTCCAGGAGACAAAATAACAGAGTGTCTTCCCAGATTCCCTTCAATGTCGGGTCTCCAGACACATAAATCCCAGCTCACTGAAGCCTTTGGAGTAAGCTCTGCTGTTGACAATATCATAGCAGTGCATTCTATGTGCCCTCACTGAGGAAAATCACCAAAGGAGGAGCAAGTGCCTGTATTAAGGTCAACAAAGAGCCAGGTGCCTGGGATGCAGCCATCATTGTTCCTTCCCCAGACTCAGAGAGGGTGAGCAAGTTCCCTAAGGCCACACAGCTGGTAAATGAAATAGCTGTGATCTGATGGAAGATCACAGAGAGGATTTAGCCAGCAGCCAATGGCTCCTCTGTAGTGGCTAGAGTGGATATGATTATATTCCCAAAAGTAAAGAAATTAAATTAGTAAAGTTAACATTCATGTGAAATATGAATGTTCAGAATACAATATTTTTTGTTTTTGAGGATAGTGGACCAAATTCAGTGTATGTGCGTAGGTGTGCATACATATCCATATTATATATATGTTATAAATATTAATATAGTATATGATATAGTATATTTATAATATATAAAATATAATATGTACTATATAAGATTTATAATCTATATTTTTCTAGAAAATATTTACAATATATATTATATAGAATATATATTTATATTGCATATAAATATATAAACAATATGAATATGTATTTATATTATATAATATATAGTATATATAATATGTATATGTATGCATACCTACTCACATACACTGAATTTGGTCTGAATACACTATTTACCAATATTTTATATATATTATGTATATATTTTGCAGTCTATCAATACATATAGACTGCAAAAATACTATTGCAGTCTATACTAAATACTATAAATATAGAGAGACTGCAAAAATACTATAGCTCTAATACTATAGCTATGTCTATATTAAATACTATGTATATATTTGTATACATATGGATTGTAAAAATACTATTGAAAAAGAACCCTTGCCTCTGACTCTTGTTTCCTTTCCCTTTTTCCTACTACCTGCCCCACACTCAATCTTGAGTAACTGACAAGTCACAAGTGTTGCAAAAATGGTTCTCAATGGTACCTTCCTGACAGTTATCAGGTTGGGATTAAGCCAGAACAATACCTACACGTTCCAACCACAGGTATAGCTGATGGTGAAAATGAAACCTGCTCCCTGAATGAAACCACAAGGACACTTGCTGCTCACTTCACCAGGTGCCCTGCTTCTGCTCAGAGCGTCACTTGGTCTTCAGGTGCTTCCCAAGGGACATCTCCAGGGAAGGCTTTCAAACTTTGTTTGAGTCATAGAAGCCATTTCCTTTTGATGCTATGAAATAAAAGTATGGGGACCTGAAAGAGGAAATAGCTGAAGACATAATTAACTTCTTCTCAGAGGATATGCTATCTAAGCTGAGGCCTAAAGGTTGAGTAGGCATCAAGGAGGCAAACAGTGCGAGGGAAATGATTGGAGGTTTAGGGAACCTTGTGTCACTGACATATTAACTTTTACACAATGGCCTCACCATGGAACTACCCCCCAAATAAACATACTCAACACTTCCAGCACCCCAAGACCATGGCGGTGTCCCTCCCAGAACTTTCCCACTCCAAAAGTATTCTCAGCCTTTTGTCCCATAGATTTCCTTTACTTGTTTTTCTTAAAATTAACATAAATTGATTATGCAGTATGCACACTTTTTTGGCTGACTCTTGTCACTCAATATTGTGACTGCACATGGAGCAGTGGTTTTCTTTTTTGACTTTGCCGTATCAAATTGCATTGTGTGAATATACCCCAATTTATCCACTGTGTTTTTGATGGACTTTTGAGTTGTTTCCAGGTTTTAGCTATGATGAATAATGCTGCTGTGGACATTCATTTGCATGTCTCTTGTGCGTATGTTTCCATTTCTTTTGGGTTTTTACCTATGATTCAGGTGTTGCTGGGCATGTGCAGGTCTAGCTTTGCAAGATGTTGCTGAAAAAACAGAGTGGTGAAAGTTCCTGGAGCAATTCACTCCCACTACCAGTATCTGAGAGAAGTTCTGGTTTCTCCATACCCTCGACTTGGTATTGTCTTACTAATTTCTTTTTAATGTTTGCCTTTTAAGGAGGATGCTATATGAAAAAAATATGGTATATCATATTGTTGGTTTGTATTCCATTTCCCTAATGAATTTTTAATGAATTTTGATGGTTATTTAGATGCCCCCCTTTATAAAATGCCAGTTCAATACTTGTGTTCATTTTTTTAATTGGGTTATTTTTCTTTCACTTATACATTTATTTATTTTTCTCCTTAGTAGCCAGCACTGCGTTTTTTAAAAAATTATTTTTATTTCTGTAGGTTTTTGGGGAACAGGTGGTATTCGGTTACATGAGTAAGTTCTTTAGTAGTAATTTGTGAGATTCTTGGTACACCCATCACCCAAGCAGCATACACTGAACCCAATTTGTAGTTTTTTATCCCTCACTCCCTTCCCACCCTTTCCCCTTCAGTCCCCAAAACCCACTGTGTCATTCTTTTGCCTTTGCCTCCTCATAGCTTAGCTCCTAATTATGAATAAGAACATACGATGTCTGGTTTTCCATTCCTGAGTTACTTCACTTAGAAAAATAGCCTCCAATCCCATCCAGGTTGTTGTGAATGCCATTAATTCCTTCCTTTTTATGGCTGAGTAGTATTTCACAGTTTCTTTATCCACTTATTGATGGATGGGCATTTGGGCTGGTTCCACATTTTTTGCAATTGCAGTTGTGCTACTATAACCATGCATGTGCAAGTATCTTTTTCATATAATGACTTCTTTTTCTCTCAGTAGATACCCAGTAGTGGGATTGCTGGATCAAATGGTAGTTCTACTTTTAGTTCTTTAAGGAATCTCCACACTGTTTTCCACAGTGGTTTCACTAGTTTACACTCCCACCAGCAGGGTAAAAGTGTTCCCTTTTCACTGCATCCACGCCAACATCTATTATTTTTTAATTTTTTGATTATGGCCATTCTTACAGGAGTAAGGTGGTATTGCATTGTGGTTTTGATTTACATTTCCCTGATCATTAGTGATGTTGAGCATTTTTTTCATATTTTTTTGGCCATTTGTATACATTTTTAGGATGTCTTTATAAACTCTGGATATGAGTCTTGCAAAGATCTTCTCTCACACCGTGGCTTTGTTTTGTACTCTCTCTATAGTATCATTTGGTGAATAAAATTTCATACTATTAATTTAGTACAGCTGGACATGGTGGCTCATGCCTGTAATTCCAGCCCTTTGGGAGGCCAAGGCAGGTGGATCACGAGGTCAGGAGTTCAAGACCAGCCTGGCCAATATGGTGAAACCCCATCTCTACTAAAAAAATGCAAAAATTAGCCGGGTGTGGTGGTGCATGCCTGTAGTCCCAGTTACTCGGGAGGCTGAGACAGGAGAATTGCTGGAACCCAGGAAGCAGAAGTTGCAGCGAGCCGAGATGGTGCCACTGCACTCCAGCCTGGGTGACAGAGCGAGACTCCATCTCAAAAAGAAAAAAAATTTAGTACAACTTATTGATCCTTTATGTAATGGTTAGTCCTTTTAGTGTCATGTTTGAGAAGTGCTGCCTGCCCCAAGAACATGAAGATATTTCTCTGTGATATTTTTTTAAGCTTTATTGTTTTGTCTTTCACAGTTGGTCTTTGATCCACATGTGATTCATTTTCCTATAAGGTTTGATTTGGAGGTCAGATTTCATTTCTTTACCCATAGATATCCAATTGATTCATACAGTTTATTGAAAAGACTGGTCTTTCCTTGTTTCAAGTTGTTAGAGAATGAACAATAAAGTGAACTTACTAAAATAGAAGAAGAAAATAATAAAGATAAGAATACAAATTAATGAGAGGTAGAATCACAAAGGCACAGTTGATTCTTTTTAGAAGAACAATAAATTAAATTTCTGGCAAGAATAATCAAGGGGAAAAAGAAGGATACACAAAACCCAATATAGGAATGAAAAAAATGGTGAATGTACACAACCTGCACCTGTTAAAATGATGAAGACAAAGTACATGTATAAACTTAAAATACATTTGCAGTTTAATAACAGGAAGTACATCTAACTTTGATATCAAATGCTGAGAAGGATACGGCAAAAAGTGAAATTACAGGTTTAAAGAAAACCTAAATAGTGATGGATTAGAAGACTCAATGGAGTATATCAACTCTCCCTAAATTAATCTAAGATTTTCATGCAATTTCAACTAGAATATAAAGTGTATATTTTGTTATGTATTCATCAGCTAAAATTTTCATCGGGATCGTATAAATTTTAGAGATCAGTTTAGAGAAAATTAACATATTAACAATATTAAATTTTCTACTCCATGTACATAACTTATATTTCTTTTTAAGTCTTTAATTTCTCTCAGCAAGATATTTCGGAGACTTAAGTACACAGTTCTTACATACAGTTTGTTAAATAAAATGAAATACATGATACCATTTAAAGTAGTATAGAAAGATATATCACGTACTTCATTTTATTTTCTAGATGTAACTCAAAGAATTTGAAAAGTTGAATTAACAACAAAATTTCCCAAACCCAGTTAGTGAAGGAATTATGTCATATCTGAGAGAAATTGCAAATAATTTTCTTTTGTTTTATCAAAAAAAACCTTACAAAATTATTTCATCCAATCTATAATTATTATCATTATTTCCATATTATTGCTATTTAGAAAAAAATGTCAGAGGCTAAAACTGAAAGTGGTGTAGTTTGTTAGCAAGTAACTTGCAAAAGTATTATAACTTCCTTATGAAAATTAGGTCTATAAAATTGAACTTCATGGAAATAATGGCCATAAACAATAATTCTCAGTGGTAGAAGCTAAGTTTCATGTGTACAACAAGCTATTGTTGGACCAAATCATCAATATAAAATTTTCATAAAATAAAATTTACCCCAATACAAACAATTTTTGTAAAAAATGCATCCAGTTTTTAAAAAGACACTCTATAATTGAAAAATTTATAAATTGTTGAGCTGCGCTACATACAAATTTGATCAAGGTTTAAGGAAGTAAGCTTTAGAAAGTACTTTATCCATAAGTCTTCTTTAGTGTTGGCGTGAACTTGATAAGAATGTTTTATCTTAACCACAAAGTCCATGTATTCTTCAGATTGAAACACTGGGTTGAAATGTCTCATAATCCTCCACACATTCTGCCATTGCTAGGTCCTAGTAAAGGAGGTCTGCTTTCAAGCAAGAGATAAAAGAGAAGAGAAACACCCGGCCCTGCTCTGCACTCAGAGTCAAACAAGGAGCAAGAGAATTCATATTGATGGTTAAATGCATACATGAAAAAGAGAGAAAATCAGAGAAAAAGGGCACAAATCAGTCAGCTCCTGGAGGAGGTCTGAAATGAGCAGGCACAGGACGTATGATTAATGGCCCCATCAACAACCACTAGCCAAGCCTAGGAACTGCAGGCTGAGAGGACCTCCTGGGGACTGGGGCACTGGCCATTACTGCTGCATGGACAGCAGCTTCCTCAGTTAATTTAATGTTCACAGGAGCTCCTGATCCCTGCTGATGTTCATTAGCTATTCTGGGGCAAAAACATGAAGGGGTCGGCAGTGTATTCACAAAGCAGGTAGAAACTGTGTCTTCGAGTTAGAAAATCGCTGCATGCAAAATACCACGGCCCTAAATTCAGAAGAGACTCACAGGACGTGACACTGAAATGAGCTGCATTTCTAAAACCCACACTCTGTTCCACAGAAACAACCACAAGGTTGAGTTCTCCAAGGTCACACAGCCAATTAATAGGAGAGCCAGGACAAAACAGGCTACAGGACCAGTCTGGAAGTTTCCCTTGCCAACCATGGATCTCAGGATCCTGCAGCGGTGCGGGAGTTCCTGCACCAACTATGCTTTTAAAATAAATAAAGAAACAAATAAAAATAGCATACTTGAACCTACATACACATACTTTCTCTAACTCACGTATATTCTGTTTTTCAAAAATGTAGATGCTACAATGATTAGCAAAATACCAAACCATTTCAAAGTGTCACAGGATTCACATTTGTTATCATACTTCCTCAATTAGTGTTTATTAAAAGTACAACCATCTCAGCAGGGCTCATGCCTGTAATCCCAGCACTTTGGGAGGCTGAAGCAGGTGGATCACCTGAGGTCAGGAGTTCAAGACCAGCTTTGCCAACATGGTGAAACCCTGTCTCTACTAAAAATAAAAAAAAAATAGCTGGGTGTGGTGGCAGACACCTGTAATCCGAGCTACTCGGGAGGCTGAGGCAGGAGAATCACTTGAACTCGGGAGGCAGTAATTGCAGTGCGCTGAGATCACGCCATTGCATTCCAACCCGAGCAACAAGAGCGAAACTCTGTCTCAAAAAAACAACAAAAAAAAAACATTACAACCATCTCATATGAACTCCCCCCAAAATGATATCACAGAAGAAGTTTTACTGAAAATGCTCAGGAGCTACCACCCTGCGTTCCAAAGGTTTACTCATTGCTAACTTTCCATTCTAAAAGAAACGAGAAAGGTGAAATGCAAGAATGTTCAAGACTCCCTTCCTTTTCCAGTCTAAGATAATTAGAACATCTTCATGGATTTTGTTCAATAGCCCATCTGTGTGGTAAACAGTGAACACCCCACATTTCTTCCTGAAATGTAGCAATCGCTGTACCAACTTGTTACTGCTGGTGCAAGTATTGTACCTGTGAATTACCATGCAAATGAGCACAGAGATGTCCAGGAGAAAACCATCGTTCTACTAAGGAGGAAATCTGGAACTCCAAACCATTCACATCTTTTTTCAAATTACAAATGACTTTAAAGACATATTTAAAATAGAACAAACGGAAGAGCACAGTCAGAGATGTTTTAATTATTTATCATTTAGAATCTATTTTCTTCTACTCTCGATAGAGGATTACATGTGTCCTAATACAATCTTCTACAAGCAACGTTTAGCCCAGTTGCATCAGAAGGTCCATGAGCTGCACAGTCTTAAATTGGTGGACATCGAATTCCATCTGAGACCACCCCAGCCGGGGTTATGACTGGGGAGGTAACATTTAAATCAGCCGAGAACTACAACCTGAGAATCTACTGTGTTTCTTAAATAGAATGTATAAGTGTTCTGAAATAGGAGCCGAGTAGACAAAGCCTGCCTACTTGGATCAGTTTGTTCATATTGATGAACAGTGTTGAGCTATTAGATGAACTAATAATTATTTAAAATCACAAGTTGTTTATAGAATCCATTGTTTCAACTCTGGCCCTATACATGTGCAAGTTGTACTTTGTAAAATTCGAATACAAGGCTTTATATTTACTTTAAGGTATCACAGATCAAGTTCACCAGGGGATCAGACTTAGAGAAAGATATGTGCCTGCATGGTTTGAGGATAACACCTGTGAGGGGTAAGGGAAGCAGGACTGTGTGGGGGAAGAAGACGATAGAATTATGCATCCTCACAGCAGCCTCAGCAGATCCCACCAGGAGTTTGGGAGCTGGCATAGACCTTTAACAGGGGTCCCTCTGTTTACAAACCCCATGACCCTCAGAGCGTGCTCCTGCCACAAGACTTGTTGGCAGCTGAATAAAAGACCAAGGGCAGGCCAAGCGCAGACTACAAGAATACCAAAAATTGTCAACATAATGATGATAAGACTAAGTCTCTTTTATTGAGAATTTACATGTGTCAGGTCCCAAACAGGGTACACTCCGGTCATTTACTCTATATAACCATTCAATGAGTGTATTCCCAGAACTGTTAGAACAAAGGTCCACGAACTAGGTGGTTTAAAACAATAGACGTTTATTCTCTCACAACTCTAGAGGCCAGAAATCTGAAATCAAGGTGTGGGAAGAATTAACTCCTTCTGAGGATTCTGAGGGAGAACCTGTTCGTGGTCTCTCTCCTCCCTTCTGGTGTCACTGGCAATTCTTGGCACTCCTTGGATTGCAGATGACTCATTCCGTCCTCTGCCTCCGTTATCACAGAACATTCTCCACGCCTGTGTCTGTGTCTGTTAAGGACACCAGTCACTGGATCAACTGCCTACTCTAATCCAGAATGACCTCATCTTAACACGTTATACCTGTAATGGCTCTGTTTCCAAACAAGATCACATTCCGAGGTGCCAGGGATTAAGACTGCAGCGTATGAATGGGGTTTGAGGGCACACAATTCAGCCTGTAGCAGTAGGTATTCTTATTGCTGTTTTTTGTATAAAGAAATCAACAGTATCAGCCAGGGCCCACTTAGGAAAACAGAAATCACACCAATTATTATAACGGAGAGAATTTGGTATGGAAAAATAAGTAAACAGGCATAAGAGCATTGAAAAGGTACAAGAAAACAACAAAGCAAAGGTCGAACATGCAGGAAACAGCTTCCTTCCCTGGGATTGGCAAACCAAGTGAAAAGGCTGAGATTATTCGAGTTTAGGAAATTGGACGAGGGCGTGAAGAGTTTGGAGCAACTGGTGCGAGGAGCACTGGAGCTTTAGAGGTGAGGGCTTGTGACGTTTTTAGTTAAGTCTCAGAAGTGAGCTGCTGTCTTGCTGATGCTGGTATCTTGGGGGGTTCACCGGTTTGGGGAGTGTGAATAAAAACCAGAAGCTGAAACTAACAAGCATTGCATGGTGAGGGGTGTTGCTTAAATGGCCAAATGGGAGAGTTCATTCCCTCACTGCCCCTGGCCTGAGGCCTGCCTCTAGCGCTTTGGCAGAGCCTCACAGGGAGCAACTGGCAAAGCGGGAATGTGGTCTGCAGAGCCCCGGCCTCAGCCCACAGGAGTCCAGAGTGGTGAGCTTTCAGCTACACAACATCAGCTTAACAAACAACTCACTGAGCTAGAAAATTCCAGCATGCATCAGCCTAAATCTGTGCAACTCTGAACTCACCTCCTGACCATTGGATTTACCTTCCTATAAAATGGATATTTAAGGATAGATGAATATGTACTATTTTTATTCTTAAAATCCTCATAATCCAAAAACCAATACTGGAAGAATAGCAATTTATCCTAAGCAATGAAAGCAAACCATCTTCTTCATGACAGGTGTAATTAGCCAGCTATGTGCCATGAGTAAGAGTGGATTGTGCTCCCGTATGCAGACCATATTCAATGTCAGGGATTGGCAAAAGAAATGTCCAAATGGAGGCAGGGCAACCAGACTGCCACTGACCTCACAGTAAGAGAAACATGTAGTATAGAAGCCTAGTAAATTCAGTTAGCTTTTTCCAATTAAATAAAGAGCAGAAGAAATTGGATTTAAGATTGTAACATGTGAAATTAAGTTAATAATCTAGAAGCAGATGAAATGTTCCTATGATAGGAAGTCAACTAAGCAAGTCATCTGGTAAAGGATGAGAGAACACCAGCATTCCAACAGTGGAGTTTCTTCACGTCAGCAACACACACATCTTTCTGGGGCAGCCATACCTTGGCTCTCTTAACAGATATTTTCTTGAAATATTTAAGCTGAATGTTTGTAAATCAAATCGTATTTTGCTTACACATCTGTTCTGTCTCTGAAGTTCTCCATTTAGTAATAAATGACCTAGTAGCCACACTGTCTTTATGCTCTATAGAAGCATGAATTTAAAGAAACTCCAGAGTAATTTCCTCTTTCTTTACCAACCTTAAAGCAGGAAATGTGTGTAATTGGCCCACTTTTCTATGGTTTTGTACACCTTTCAAGCATTAGAGACATGTAAGTCTTCTTTTCTGAATTTGTAAGATCATAACAGTCTATCTGGGACCTTAGTCTTCACTCACTTGTTTATCCAACCATGAGGAAGAAACCATCACAACCTTTGCATAAAGAAAGAGGTAAGAGGCTCTCTCAGTTATGCGGGCTGCTATGGCAAAATACCATAAACTATGTGTCCTACAAACAAAAGAAATTTACATCTCAGAGTCCTGAAGCCTGGAATTCTAGATCAAGGCAGTTTCGGTGTCTGTGAAGACCCATTTTTCTACTTTTTCATTGTGTCTTCACACAGCGAGGGGCAGGGCGTCTCCCTGGTCCTCTCTCATAAGAGCATGGATCCCATTCATGAGGGCACTGCCTTTATTACCTAATCACCTCCCAAACGCCTTGCCTTCTAATGACATCACATTGGGGATTAAGGCTTCAACATATGTATTTGGGGTCGTACAACATGCAGTCCTTAACAGAGGCATTAACTGAGATAGACCGGGAGGGTTACCCTCTGTTTTATTTCCTGCTCTCTAAATGTGGTGAACTCTTGGACTTGACTTTCTGCAGAATGTCCCATTCCTGCTTGTTGTTGCTGTTGTTGTCGTTGTTGTTGTTTTTGAGACAGGCTGGAGTGCAGTGGTGCAATCATGGTTCGCTACAGCCTTGAACTCCTGGGCTCAAGCAATCCTCCCACCTCAGCTTCCCAAGTGGCTGGGACCACAGGTGCACCCCACCAATCCTGTCTTAATTTTTTTTTTTTTTTTTGAGACAGAATCTCACTCTGTTACCCAGGCTGGCATGATCTCGACTCACTGCAACCTCTGCCTCCCAGGTTCAAGTGATTCTCCCACCTCAGCCTCCTGAGTAGCTGGGTGTACAGGTGCATGCCACCACACCTGGCTAATTTTTTGTGTTTTTAGTAGAGACTGGGTTTCACTGTGTCGGCCAGACTGGTCTCAAACTCCTGACCTCAGGTGATCTGCCTGCCTTGGCCTCCCAAAATGCTGGGATTACAGATATGAGCCACCATGCCCAGCCAATTTATTTATTTATTTAACAGACAGATTCTCACTATATTGCCCAAGCTGGTCTCAAACTCTTGCCTGCTTGCTTCCAACCCAAGACAGAAGAAAACCCTGACTATCAACAATGCATGCGCTACCATCAGGCCATTTTAGATGGCTCTGCACCCCTAACTCCAACAGCCTCCACCTCCCCAGGGTGCTCACTGCTCCATCCTTCCTCTCTTCTGCACCCCTGGCTTGATATCCAGAGGACCTTTGCAGCTAATCCCATTCACGAGGGAAGAGCCCTTATGGCCTAATTGCCTTAGGAAGGCCCCACGTCTTAATATCATCACAACCTTTGCATAAAGAAAGAGGTAAGAGGCTCTCTTAGTTATTTGGGCTGCTATGGCAAAATACCATAAACTGTGTGTCCTACAAACAAAAGATTTAGGTAGTACAGAGCTCAAACTCTTGCTTCATCTCTTTCCACCCTTGAGACCTTGCTGCAAAAAATAATTTGATAATGCCGACCTTGGAGGGGTTTTATTGGAATTAAATGAGCTTGTATGAAGAAGTCTAACACATAGTTGGTGTTTAGCAAACAGCTTCCTCATCTCAGCTCACTAATGCTGGTTACACAGGTTCCCCGGTAAGCAGGGTCTGAGACAGACAGAGAGAAGCTTTTACACAGCTTGGCTACCATATCATTGTCTTCTGAGCTTCCGTTTAGATATCAAAAGAAAGTTTCATATAAAAATTCAGGTAAGTTCACTGGCAAATATACACCCCTGAACCCTGACTCAGCAGTGTTAGAGCGACCAGATGTAAGGGTTTAGAGACCATCTGTGCCAGTCATCTTCATCCTCTAACCAGCCAGGGCATCTCCCTCAGATTGAACAGTTACCATCAGACAGGCAAGGGATGGGCATGCATTATCTCATTTAACCCTCACAGCAACCCTAAAAGGTGAGAATTATCCTCATTTGCACATGGTAAAACAGCTGTATCCGGGATCATCCAACCCATCAGTAGCAAAGTGAGGACTAAGGGTGGTCCAAGACTTTTCTGCCATGTTGCATTAAATCCTTTGAACTGTGTGTGAGTTTCAGGCAGAGCTGCCATCATTATTTCCCAGGAGTGGATTTTGAGTACCTAACCCCAGGCTGGTGTGTCTGTTATTCTATTAGAGGGTCAAGTGAGAATATGAGTCTGATCTCATGCGGATCAGCTGCCTGACTGCAAAACAACCAAACAGACAAACACATACATAGGTGCATGCATGCATACACATACAGGGAACTTTTCATCAACAGAAGCTGTGAGGAAGGCTGACATAGCAGAAATCCTTCTTACAAAGACTTACAAAGGGAGGCTTACAGTGCTACTGCTGGTGGGCTTGTGTTTATACAGAATCTTTCTGTTAGGCAACATCAGCGGGCTGGGATTGACATCATCTAATAGCAGGTGCAGTTTCAGGAGAAAGAGGCACACCCAAGAAGGAGCAAGGAAGAAGGGAAGAATGGATGCTCAAGGCTCATTGCTGAGGGTGGCTTTGGGTTTATGGGGTGTAAAGGGTCACATATCTGCTCCTCAGAAATGGAAAAGGTTTGAGAACCTTTGACTATCTGAGAGCTAATGGGTCTGTGTGTTTTTCTCTTAGTGCCCTGGGGAATAGAAGAGAATTAAGAGATTAGGTAGTTGACAGGAAGAAACCTGATGGGCTGTGAAAGATCAAGGTCTCTCTTGTTCCTTCTAGAATAAATAGGAACAGTTGTCTCAGTCTGTTTGGGCTGATACAACAAGATAGTTGAGACGAGATAATGTACAAAGAACAGAAATTTATTTATCATGGTTCTAGAGGCTGTGCAATTGAGGTACTGGCAGCTGGTGTCTGGTGAGGGTCTTTTTGCTGCATCCACCAGAGGGGAGGAATATAGTGGAGGCAGGAGGTCCAAAGGGTTGAACTCACTCCTCCAACCTTTTTTTTATTTTTATTTTTTGAGACAGAGTCTCGCTCTGTTGCCCAGGCTGGAGTGCAGTGGTGCCATCTCAGCTCACTGCAATCTCTGCATCCAGGGTTCAAGTGATTCTCCTACCTCAGCCTCCCAAGTAGCTGGGATTACAGGCACACACCACCACGCTCAGCTAATTTTTGTATTTTTAGTAGAGACTGGGTTTTACCATGTTGGCCAGGCTGGTCTTGAACTCCTGACCTCAAGTGATTCACCCACCTCGGCCTCCCAAAGTGTTGAGCTTACAGGAGTGAGCCACTGCACCTGGCCCCTTCAGCCCTTTTAGAAGGGCAGCTAATCCCATTCATGAGGGAACAGCCCTTATGGCCTAATTGCCTTAGGAAGGCCCCACCTCTTAATATTATCACACTGGCAACACCTGAATTTTGGAACAGATACATTCAAACCATAGCCACAGCCAATCCCCAGAGTGCCGACAAAGGGGACCTGGGTGACAATGCCTACTTCCTGGAAAGCCAAATATAGATCAGTTTCAACAAAGCAATCGGAACAGATTGATGCATTAGAACTGCTCCCCATGGATGCACTTGCACTGCCTTATATGAGTCCTAGAAATCAATGGGCACTACACACCACTCACCAGGGTATCTTCAAGAATAATTAATTAATCAGGGCATTAAGCCAAAGGAATAAAATCTACTTTTTATTACTTGTATTCTTAAAAAGAAATGATTCAAAAAATTTCACAATCGTAAGAGTTTTAAGGTGTCTATATTTTATATATGTTGCCTTCTGTGAAGATAACAGATTTCATTTGCTTGATGCTCTCATTTTTATACCTATTTTCAATACACATACTCAAATTTTATGACACAGCTGAAAATTCAACATTCTTTTCAACGTCAGAAAAAATTTAAATTGCAATTGTGACCCTAAGGTTCAAGCTTATTCTTCAGCGTTTTCACCATGGTGATGGACTTCAATAATTAATCTTAGAAATCTCTTGTTACTGGATTCTCGCTTTTATAACTTTGTAATAGGAATTCAGTGAGATGTTGAAAAGAAAGGTAATTTACATTTCACGCAGCCTCTGAGTTTCCTTCAGGTGTGACCATCACCAACTCTGAAATTGCATCTGCTCCATGTTGCTCATTTTCTAAGCACCTGGCCCTGACGGTTTCAATTTCTCCCTCTCCAGCAGACACCTTCCAAATCTGGTTGTTTCTTTCATTGCGATATCATATTGCTCAACTCTCCCTCATCTCACAAGCTGTTTTGTCATCATTTACCTAACTATTCAGGTTCAAAAGTGCAACCAATTTCAAGCAGGAGAAATAAAAATAAATCCACACTAAAACAGATCATAATAAAATTTCCAAGACCCAAAGGGAGATAAAGTTCTAAAAGCAGACAGAAATATACATATATATGTATATGTATATATTTAATGTAATACATATATATAATGCATATATGTAATACACACACAGTATGTGCAGACAGAGACAGAAACAGAGAGATGGAGACAGAGAGAGGGCTTTGAAGGAATGAAAATAATAGTTGACTTCCTAATAACAACCATTTAAATCATAACACATGGAAATGACATCTTCAACCTGAAGAGGGGATAAAATTTTACATCCCCCTTGAAAATATCTTGCAAGAATAAGTGCTAAACATTCTTCACTCAAAAAAAAGTGAGAGTGATTTCAACAACATACTGAAAAAAAAACTTAAGAATGTAGGTCAAACAGAAAGAAACTTATCTCACATAGATAGTTTAAAATGTAAGAAGAAATTAAAACCAAAGAAAGTGGAATATATGCATAATCTAAATAACATTTATAATATAAAAATGAAAATGTCTTTTGAAGATTAAAGTATAATTTTTTAAACAACAGTAATAGTAAACAAGGCAGGAGAGAGTAAAAATGAATTCAAATGTCATATGTTCCTTCCATCATTTGAAAAGAGAATACAAATATTAAATTAGTTTAGAAGTGGTAAGTTAAGTAGGGATGTTGAAATTAATAGGATAGGACTTAAAATAATAGAAACAAAATATAAAACTCTCAAACTTATGAAGAGGAAAAATGACTTTAAAAAGATACCCTGTTAATTTAAAGGAAGTCATGAGAGAGATAAAAATTTATAGAATGAGTTGGAAAACTACAAATCACAGACTAAGATGGTATATTTAAATCCAAATGCATCAGCAACTGCATTAAATATGAAAAGAATGATTTCCTAGTAAAGTGCTAAAAAGCATGAAACATTCTGAATAAATTAGGCCTGGCTTTATGACACAAGGTTGGTTCAACAGTGAAAACTCATTCAATGTAATTCAGGGTATTGACAGATCAAACGTGGAACGTTATAGATCCAGAAACAGCATTTGATCAAGTTTTCCACACACACAAAAAAAATGCCTAAGAAACTGGAAATAGAAGAGATATGTCTTAGCTGAATAAAAGGCATCTACAAAAAATCCATAGCAAACATTTTATTTAATTGTTAAAAAGTTCTTTTTTTTGCTTTGTTTTGAGATCAAGAACAAAACAAAGATGCTTTATATCACAGATCCCTTTCAACATTGTGCTGGAGAACCCAATCAGCATAATAAGGTAAGAATAACAAAGAAAAGAAAAAATTTATAACAACTAGATGATATGACTTCTTTACATAAAAAGAATTCATAAATAATTCATTAGAAATAATAAAAAAATTTAGCAAAATTAAAAGCTTACCAAAAGTCAACATATAAGCATCAATTTCATTTCTACATATCAACAATAAAAGGTTACAAAACAGAAATAAAAGTACCAATTGCAATAGAAAAAAATAAATCCAAAGGGGAAAAAAGACTAAAAAAAATACGCTGGTATTGATGACTACCTTCTTCTACTACCTATTCTGTATTCCCTTTGCCTTCAGCAAGTACTTCAGCAGATCATGTTTGTTTGTTTTTGTTATTTGTTTTTTGTTATTCCTGGTGGAGTGACCCAAATCTTCATTCCTGAGGGGTCTGGACCATTTATAATGCTGCCTGGATTGGGCTGTTGTAGTTTCCCATTGACCTTAATCACAGGGCATGGTAAAACTAAGAGACACCCTAATGGATCTCCTGAATTTCATGCATACTCTTCCTTACCTCCATTGTGGAGCAATAAACTGATTTCATCTTGATAATCCTGGCCAATCACCCCAATCAACATCAACTCCCTTCTTAGCCTGTTGACTTAAAGGTAGGAGGAGCCAAAAGTGTCCAGGTGGCAATCTTAACTTCCAGTTTGATGGAATCGTTGTTGTGTCTCCTGGTGGCAGCATTCCTCCCTCTGGCACTAAGACCTCTAGGCCCACAGAACATAATGTCATGGGAATAGGAAGCAAAAATTTTGATAGTGGATCACTAGGGGTGGTGAAGAGTGGTGCTTTCACTTCCATCCCTTGATTCCTGGACCCGTGAATCCTGGCTACAGGAGAAACAGTACCATATGTTGGATGCTGATTCAGAGCATACACAGCCTTCTGCAGAACTTTACCCCAGCCTTGCAAAGTATTGTCATCTAGTTGGTGTTGTAATTGTAACTTCAAAAGGCAACTCCACCGTTCTATCAATCTAGCTGCTTCAGGATGATGGAGAACATGGATTCCATGAGCATGAGCCCACTGCCGCACTTCTTTAGCCATAAAGTGAATGCCTTGGTCAGAGGCAATGCTGTGTGGAATACCATGACAGTGGATAAGGCATTCTGTGAGTCCACAGATGATAGTCTTGGCAGAAGCATTATGTGCAGGGTAGGCAAACCCATATCTGGAGTTAAGTGTCTATTCCAGTGAGGACAAACCTCTGCTCTTTCCATGATGGAAGACGTCCAATATAATCAAACTGCCACGAGCTAGCTGGCTGATCACCCCAAGGAATGGTGCCATATCAAGGGTTCAGTGATGGTCTCTGCTGCTGGCAAGTTGGGCACCCAGCAGTGGCTGTAGCCAGGTCAGCCTTGGTGAATAGAAATCCATGTTGCTGAGCCCATGCATAACCTCCAAACCTGCCACCATGGCCACTTTGTTCATGAGCACATTAGGTGATGACAGGGGTGGCTGGGGAAAGAGCTGAGTGGTGTCACAGAATGAGTCATCCTATCCACTTGATTATTAAAATCCTCCCTCTGCTGAGGTCACGCATTGGTGAACACTCACATGGGATACAAATACCTTCATAGATTTTGACCACTCAGATAGGTCCATCCACATACCTCTTCCCCAAATTTCTTTGTCACCAATTTTCCAGTCATGCTTCTTCCAAGTCCCTGACCATCCAGCCAAACCATTGGCTACAGCCGATTAATCGGTATATAATCACGCATGTGGCCATGTCTCCTTCCATGCAAAGTGCACAATCAGGTGCACTGCTCAAAGTTCTGTCCATTTGGAAGATTTCCCTTCACCACTGTCCTTGAGACGTCCTGGAAAGGGGCTGTAGGGTTGCAGCTGTCTACTTTCAGGGGTGCCTGCATATCATGCAGAACTATCTGTGAACCAAGCCCTAGTCTTCTCTTCCTGTCAGCTGAACATAGGGAACTCCCCATGAGGCCATTGACACAGGCTGCTGGAGAGAAGGCGGGGTGGCTGGAGTGGAGATCATGGGCATTTGAGCCACTTCTTCATGTAACTTCGTTACTTACTTACTGTGATTCAACTATGGGGGCCTGCCAAAAGCTCCAAACAGCATCACTCTCTGCCACTGCCACCTCAAGCACCATTGGATCTGCTGGGTCACAGGGCCCAAGTGGCAGAGCAGCTTGCACAGCAGCCTGGACCTGTTGCAGAGCCTTCTCCTGTTCTGCACCCCACTCAAAACTGGCAGCCTTTCAGATCACTCAATAAATGGGCCAGAGTAACACACCCAAATAAGCAATGTGTTGCCTCCAAAATCCAAATAGGCCCACTAGGCATTGTGTCTCTTTCTTGGTTGTAGGAAGGGCCAAATACAGCAAATTATCTTTCAACAGGTCCCACACCACTGGACTCCTAGAAATTTTACTGAGGTAGAAGGTTCCTGAATTTTAGCCAGATTTATTTCCCATCCTCTGACATGTGACTGTCTCACGAATAAATCTAATGTGTTTGCTACTTCTTGCTCACTGGATCCAATCAACATGTCATCAATGTAATGGAACAGTGTGGTATCTTGTGGAAGCAAAAAGTGATCAAGTTCTCTCTGAAAAAGATTATGACACAAAGCCCAAGAGTTTATATGACCCTGAGATAGGACAGTAAAGGTATATTGCTGCTGAAGGCAAATTGCTTCTGGTGGGCCTTATGGACAGGAATGGAGAAAAAGACATTTGCCAAGTCAGTGGCTGCCTACCGGGTACCAGGAGATGTGTTAATTTGCTCAAGCAATGAAACGCATCTGGTACAGCAGCTGCAATTGGAGTCACCACTTGGTTAAGCTCACAATAATCCACTGTCATTCTCCAAGATCCATCTGTCTTCTGCACAGGCCAAATGGGAGAGTTGAATGGGGATGTGGTGGGAATCACCACCCCTGTGTCTTTCAAGTCCTCAACGGTGGTACCAATCTCTGCAATCCCTTCAGGGATGTGATATTGTTTTTGACTTAACTATTTTTCTAGGTAGAGCCAGGTCTAATGACTTCCATTTGGCCTTTCCTATCATAATAGACCTCATCCTCCCACTCAGGAAGCCAATGTGGGGGTTCTGCCAGCTGCTAAGTATGTTCATGCCAATTATACATTCTGACACTGAGGAAATGACCACAGGATGAGTCCAGGGACCCTCTGGACCCACTGTAAGTTGGACTTGAGCTAAAACTCTTATTGGGTGGTGGTGGTCCGACAGCACCCTTGCATGCATCTAATTCCTTCTGTGTATTCTGTGATGACCCAAGTCATAGTGGGCTGCTGTTCCTGCCTTTTCCTATCCCCCTATCTCTTCTCATGCACGATGCCCCCACCAAGAATGTTCCCTCTCATATCTGATTTCTTAAATATTGTTTATTTTTTCATAATCTTAATTAATTCAATGTCTGCACTAAGTCACTCAAGCTTAAATTGCCCTCATCTGAAATGCTAGACTATGTGATCATTTGCTGGCAGAACTGTCTAGTTTCACAGTTATTGGTTTCCAGTATCCCCACGTGGGTTTTCATCTTGGTCATTATATGATGAGCTGTCTCCAGTCAGAGACACTAGGTCATGCTACCACAAAGCCCTCATGGTACTTAAGGTATTTTCCACATAATAAGTGATAAATAATTATTTAATGACGAGGAAACCTGTTATCAATTCCTCTGAGCATCACATTTATCATACATAGAGAAAATTAAAGGTGTCTCATTTTAAAAGCACCCTTATCCTTGATTTCTAAATCTTGTCATAAACATGTATTGATGAACACACATCTTCCCCTAGGTAGTGACAGGTTTCAAGAAATAAGTGAAGAAAACTCATTGGTGTCCCAATGTAGACAGAGAGAATACCATAATGAGATTCTTGTTGCTAAAGAAATTACTACAAAGTCCAAGAAAGTATGAATGACAGTTGATCTTTTGATCATTAATCTTTCAACCTTCTATGCTTGAGGATAATGCCTGCTTTTAAAGAAAATAAAACATTTGGTACAACAGAGAACAAGAGAAGGAGAGAGGGAAGAAGCTGTGAAATGTAAGCTCTAACCACGCCTTACATCTATTAGGTTGATGCAAACGTAATTGCAGTTTTTGCTGTTTAAAGTAATGGCAAAAACCGCAATGACTTTTGCACCAATCTACTAATTTTATCCTCTCTAGAAAGTTAACATTTCTGCAGTAGAGAAGGCTTTGCAACAGGAGCCACCCGAGCTGGTCATGTCTCGTTATCTGGGCAATCAGGACTGGGAAACAATAAACAAGCAGAAAGTCACAGACAATCTGGAATACTCATTGTGGCCATTAGTTCTGATTTGGCTGCATCCCAGTTGATCACCTAGCAACACCCGACAAGACCCCATTTCAGCACTGTGGGAGCTGTGAATCAGTTCACCTGAAGGTGTTTCTTACCCAGCGAATACAGCCAAGTATAGAAGTCAGGACTCTCAAGCCGGACATGGTGGTTCACCCTTGTAATGCCAACACTTTGGAAGGCCAAGGTGGGTGAATCACTTGAAGCCAGGAGTTTGAGACCAGCCTGGCCAACATGGCGAAACCCTATCTCTACTAAAAATACAAAAATTAGCTGGGCATGGTGGCGGGCACCTATAATTCCAGCTACTCAGGAGGCAGAGGCAGGAGGATCACTTGAACCTGGAAGGCAGAGGTTGCAGTGAGCTGAGATGACATCATTGCACTACAGTCTGGGCAACAAAGTAAGACTCTGTTGCAAAAGAAAAAAAAAAAAGAAGTCAGGACACTCACGTGTTCAAAGCCCTCTTCCCTAGCCTCAAGGGTATATGCCCCCATGCACTTCCAGTCATCAGAGCACATCTGAGTTTGTTTGGAGTTTCAGACTCTCCTATGAAGGTACAGGGGTCAGTGTTCTCTGAGACCTCTGAGTAGGGAGAGCCCAAGAGCCCACAAGCCATTGAGACATGTCAACATTCTTCCATAAAAGTTTAGATTTTCCCGTTCTTCACCGGGAAACCCACATGCCTATCGGAGACCAACTCTGCACTGCTCACTAAGTGAAGAAGGGCCCATCCTCTTCTTGAGGTTCCACATTCACAATGGGGCTCACGGTGCTGTGTGTGTATGTTGGTGGGGGCTTTGCGTGATGTTCTTCGGGAACCACACTGCAGGCTGCGTTAAGTCCAGCCCTTTCCTGGTAATCTAGTATCACCTGCCAGCTGCTCTAGAGTCTCAAGAGAAGAAACCAGCATGTCTGGATGTTCTGGATTGACCAGAACAGCCCCAGCCTGGCTGGCCTGGCCTTGGAGTGCAGCTGGGGGGACCATCACCATCTGACACTGGCTGAGCAGAATGGATGCATCAGACCTGATCTCTACTGAAGGCAAACCACCCATGTCTGTCTTCGGTGGACCCCTCATGTAGCTATCTCTTATTCCAGATTCCTTTTTTTATCAGCATGTTACTACGGCCACTAACTAGGCTTGTTCATAGCAATAAGAAAAATCACAGTCGTCAAGAGCACACAGTCCAAGAGCACCAGGAGACTCTTGGGCTGCAAAGTACATGAAAGACCAACTCCATCATCTCCCTCCTACCAACCCACTCTCCTCCTACGTAAGAAGAACAGAAAAAAGCAAGGGAGAAATTTAGTAATGAAGACAATGGGAGTTACTGGAGAGAGAGGAGAAAATGAGGATGGAAGGAAAGAGGGAGAGAGAGAGAAAGCATTTCACCTCTGAGGGCCTTAAAAGAGCCAGCCTAAGTGTCACTTCCCGAAAATCCTGCCCTTAAATAACCCCCAATCCCACAGCCCCTTGGACCAAGTGACATGAGGACAGGTGTCAGAGGTGAAGGTGCACAGAGCTGTCCGTAGGCATTTCAGGAGAGTTCAGAGGAAAAACGAAGTTTTGTCATTATAGATACAAGATACTTTAAAATCCCATATTATGAGGCAGTATAGAGTCTAGAGTTAATAAGTATCCATTGGCCCTCTCTTAAAAAGCTTTCTAAGTAAGAATACCAAAAGGACCCAGCTAGCACATAGCTCCCTAGCCTCCAGGATTTGAATGCCAGCTTGGCTTCATTGTCTTCAGGACAGGGATAGAGCACACTCCCAGGGCTGTTCACTGTCCCCTGACTTCTCATCATGCTGTACCAGGCAGTCATCTGGAACAGGCTACACCTTCAAATCCTACTGGGCCATCTCCCAATAGAAGCAGTTACTGGATTGGGCTGTCTGCAGCTTCCTATAGGGTTGTTTCATCTCAACCTGTGTTATGCCATTTCCTCATCTCCTTGTGGCTCCTCATCCCTCATCAGCCTTCTAGGGACCCACCTGTCTGATGCTGAATACAACTGATTGATCCTGACCTCTGCTTCCACTTCCTAAGCTACCCAGCCTCTAGACTAGCATGGTTTCCAATAGCTTTAGGAGAACACTCTGCATCCTGTTTCTCGCCTAGGTCCTCAGGACTCTATCTCAGGTATCCAGGACCTTCGCTTCTACTGTATCAACTCCCCTCTGCCTGGACCAGGATGGCTATGCAACAGAACAGACAACCCTGACTGCATGAATGCCACCCACACAACCAGAGATGCTCAGCAAAATAGAACCACTGGGCTGTTATTCCAACAAAGCAACTGCATCATTTCTTTTTGCAAAGAAAAACACAAATTTTAGACTGCCAGTAAGTATTAAATCCATACTTGTTCACAACACCAAGTTCGTACTTGCAAAGATATAAAAAATGTCTTTAAGACATTGTATAGCATAGAATCTTAAAATCAGATTGGAAGAAGTAAGATTTACATCAACATTCCAAGGGTTTATTCAGTGCTGGTGATGTGCATTATGTGAAAACATCAGCAAAAGAGGACAGGCAGATGGAAACACAGCTACATATGCCCATACTATATAATTAAGCAATAAATTGTGTAAATGAAACAATGTGCTAGAAATAATCAGAGGCATTGGTAGCAGATAGGGGTCTAAGTCTATATCGGATGAGAAGAACAAAACCATCAGCTCCTTTCCCTCCAATATGTAAAGGTTGAAAGGACATGATGATGACTCAAGGCTTGGACAAAGGTCTTGGGCACATGAGCAGATTAAACTCACACAAAGGGTGGCTCAGATCACGTCCACATTCTCACCCCTTGCTTAAGTAAAAGGCAACTCTTTTGACCCATTCCAAGCATTCTCAATGGAAGTAAGGAGGCAAAAATTGACCCCAGGAGGAAAATAAAGTCTTACATATTACGATGGTTTGTGGTCCTTCAAAGCTCAATGCTACCAAAAAAAAAATGTTTCTCAATATTTAATTTATCTTATTCAATTAAATTGAAATTTTCTCCTTAGGGGGGTGATAATAAAAACAAACGGAGAAATACTGACTTAAGCCTTTTTAATAAAAGTTGGCCAAGCTCTCATCAAAATTAAAAACTTTTGAGCATCAAAGGATACTATCAAGGAACTAAAAAGATAGTCTAAAAAGTAGGAGAAAATATTTACAAATCATATATCTGTATGGGACTTGTATCCAGAAAATAAAAAGAACAATTAAAATTCAACAATGAAAAAGACAAATAGCCCAATTAAAATAAGATCAAAGGGACTCAAACAGATATTTCTCTGAGAAGATATATAAATGGCCAACAAGTACACAAAAAGATACTCACCATCTTCGGGAATGAAGAAACTGAACATCAAAACCACAATGAGATACCACTTCAAACTCACTGAGAATGACTATCATTAGAAAAGGAAAAAATAGCAAGCATTAGCAAGGATGTGGAGCATTGGAACCCTAAGAGTTGCTGGCGGGATGTTAAGTGGCGCATGCCCACTGTGGCGGGCAAGGCAGTTCCTCTAAAGGTGGACATAGAATTACCACAGAACCCAGCAAATCAATCCTTGAGTATATGCCTAAGAGAAATGAAACGTGTTCATGCAAAAGCTTGTATATACATGTTCATAACATTATTCAAAATAGCCAAAGAGTGCAAATAACACAAATGTCCATCAATTAATGAAATGGATAAACAAAATGCGATGTGTCCATACAATGGAATATTCCAGTAAGTTCTGACTTAAATGAGTTCTTGGAAACTGTGACTTTAAGCCAAAGGACTTGCAGCAGGTCCTTGAATAACATAATTTCGTTCAACATCATTTCATTATATTGATGGGAGAAAAGAAATCGGTTTCATTATAAGTCATTGCACTTAAAGCCACAGTTTCCAAGAACCCGTTGATGATATTAAGTGAGGATTTACTGTATTTGGTAACAAGAAGGAAGGAAGCTCAGGTACAGGCTACAATATGGATGAGCCTTGGAAACATGCTACGTGAAAGAAGTCAGTCAAGAAGCATTGTGTGTTGTGTGATCCTATGATTCTATTTACATGAAATGTCCAGAATAGGTAAAGTCATAGAAAAAGAAAGTAAATTAGTAGTTGTCAGGGTCTGGGGAAGAGACGATGAAGTGACAAAATTGCTGTGAAATTAAACAGTGGTTATGGTCGCACACCTTCTGAATATACTAAACGACACTAAAATATATCCTTTCAAGTGGTGAGTTTTATGATATGGGAATGAAGCCTTTTTAAAAAATTGGTTAGATTATTTTTCCCGGACAAAACTTGGTAAGGGCTCGCAGCATTCCTAAGATGCTGAGCAGAGGGAAGAGGTCATCGTGTCTTCTGCTCTTGCACTGGTGAAGAGAAGTCAGCCACCCTCCCCATACACCGCACCAGCCTAGACCTTGCAATGTTTCTGTTAAAACAAACAAAATAATCTCAACTGAAAGAAGCATTTGGCCCGCTAGGATGTTGCTTCTATCATCTGATTGCACAAGGCTTAGTGATTAATCTATTGATCGTTCCCATCTCCTCTGTTAAGCAAGCATGACCATGCCTGATAACTGCTGGGACGATGAATCACTGAGCGGGGCTGGTGATATTAAGCATGAGTGTGTATGAAATTAGAGAAGAGACGGATGCAGATTTCTATGAGGATTAAGGAGAAAAGCATTCTGTGGCTGCATTTACTCTCTGCTCATCCTCAGCAAAGGTTCCATAAGTGACGCTTCATCTTCCATTACCTTGTTCCCAAACAGGAAATACTAAAATAAGAGAAGTGCCTTCAGAAAGTGACAGGCAATGAGAGCCAGGATGAATCGTTCACTACTAACAACCTGTTTGAAGCAGAAAATTTTGCAGCATTACACGAACTGAATTTACAGCTTCCATTCTCCAAACATTAAAGAGATTATTCTTAATATAATCAGTAGCCATCACCTTTAAAATAGAGAACTATTTGTGACTTCAAAAGGTTTTGAAGAAGAGTCTGTGGCTCCATCTTTTGCCAGTATCATTACGATCATTGCTTTGTTTTTGCTGTAGGCTGCTATTACGTAATTACTTTGGAAGTGTGTGCCTGTGGGGTTTGACTAGTTGAAACAAGGAGGGAGAATTGAACTGGAGCTTGTCCAAGAAGTGGAGAAGGCAAGAGATAGGCATACTGGTGAAAACCTCAGCTGCGCTGCAGGATTCATCTGTGATCGTGTAAACAGAGAGGGAGACCCCTGCAAGCAGTTTCAGCCCTGTGGAGTCCCCATTGCCTTCAGTCTGTGACAACTGTTTCTGAGGCAGTGCACACTCAGAGCCCAGCAAGCTTGACCTCCAGGCCATGTCTGCCCTCCTGTCCCCACAGCCTATCCCCAGAGAGCCCCATGGAGGCAGCCCCCTCTCTTATCAGGGAGCTTCTTGAGGCAGATTCAGGCTGAGACCTCTCTCCAAGTCTCACAGGTTTCATGGCTGGGCTGTTCATCCCCCAACCCTGTCCCTGCACCCTCCACTCCACACCCCTTCCCTCCTGCTGTTCCTTGACTTCACTTCCTTTTGTTCCAGTGTCACTGGAAAGAAGGGACAGCTGGTTACCCTCCTCAGCCTAGCAGCCCCTTTTATTCTTGAAAATGGCTCTTCCATCACTAGAATAATTCATCCTATTCTGTCTCTTCCTCAAATTCAGTTTTCAAGCCCTGAAGCACAGTCGCTGTTTTCTACAGACACCTCCTTAAATGGCCCTTTTCACTCCATTTGTGGGCTCTCCAGTGGGACGCTTCTATTTATTGCCCACTCATTATGGGAATGAGCATAAAGATCTAGCAACAGCCTTTCTTTCTGCATTATAATACCAATTCCTCACTAATTCCCCTTGCCCTTCCATTTAAAGAGATGCTACCTCCTTTGCTTCCTGGCAGACCCAGCAGACCCCCATCCCTCCCTACTAATGAGCTGGCTCTTCCTGCTAATTTAACCTCCACCTGCTCATCCCTCCCATCTGACTCTGGGCCTGGGGAGGCTGTCAGGTCCCAAAGAATAAGCCACGGTTGTTGACGACTCAGGGGAATCAGCTGAAATCCCGAGACAGAACAATAGTTAGTGGTGATGACAAACTTCAAGTCTCAAATCTTTTAAAACAGAAGGAAAGTGGAAAATATCAGCAAAGACTAGGCATTCACATATCAAAAGTAGTTTTGTTTCCTTTGAAACAGGTTTACAAGAATCATAAGGAGGTAATGAAAAGTCTCATTTCTTTTCACTATTGTTGGAAATCTGTCTCCTGGTATTATAGAGAGACTATGCCAGCTATTCTAACTTCCTTTGCCCCCAGCAGAACTGTCTGAGAGGCTGCTGAGTTCATTTCGTCCCAGATGCACTGAAGACTACCAAGAACCATTCCATCCATGGCCAACCTCTGGCGGACATTCTCACCACGACATCTCCTCTTTCCACCTGCCTCTTGTCCAGGATGCATTTTATCACACATTTTTTACAAAAGCATGTCAGGAGCCACTTCAGAATCAGTCTGAAATAATGTCTTACTGTATAGACTGGTGCTTTTTCCAGTGGGGTGCTCTTTCATTTCAGGCTCAGTGGCTTTTTTTTTCTGAAGCTTAACTAAATCCATGTAATGATATTTCATATCTAGAGAGTGGGTTCCCTTAGACATCTCCTGAACTCTTCAGCCTTCAGGAACTTCTCTACCTTCCCTTTGTTTTCTTCATGCCCAGTGAGGGCTGCACCTGCTGTGTCCTCTCGACATCTGTTTATTTCAATGACCTGAGTATCGCAGCGTCTTCCCTTACATCTTCTGCTCAGGCCACAGATGTGATCATCAGCATGACACATCCGTCATTCACAGGAACACAGCTAGGTGGTAATAAGGTCTGTCCGTGAGGAATGGTTAATTTGGGTTGATTTTCACGCATTCCCTTATTTCACTGAAACCAAAGGCATTGGCTGGCCATAACCAGGCCAGGGATGGGGTGCTTTCTTTGGACTAAAGGCTAAAGGGAATGTAACTGACCAACAAAGGGATAGTACTGGATGGTGCACATGCCAGCTAATTGACTGAACTGGCATGCAGCCTTGTTTTGTCTCAGATGCCGGCAAGGGCGTTATAATTAGATTTTCCTGTCGTTGTGGCAAAATAAGGGTCAATTGTCTTGCATGCCCAATCATGATTGTACCACCCTTATTGCAGGTTTAATCCATATGCTGAGAAATTATATGGGGATCAAATGCATACTGGCATTAGAGAATGACTCCAGATTGTTCTCAATGGTAGGATTTCATCTGAAAATAAGTGCTGATTTACATGAATTTACATCTAAAATGCAAATCACAGAGTTCCCCAATGGAGAGCAAAGGAGAGTTGAAGGCAGCTAGCTTCCTCCTTTATCTCAAAAGCAGAGGTCCCATTGGCCTTTAGAGTGGAAAAAGAATCCCAAATATGTTTCCATAGGCAGCTCCATACACAAAATAGAAAACACACAATTATGCATACACAGGCCCCTTTATCCTCCCCAGTGGTAATTCTGAACCTCTGCATCTTCCAGCTGTACTTGATTAACGTGGCAGACGCAGTTCCCTCATCAACTGCCTGTTAACACAGGAGACACAGGCAGTGCTGGGAGGTTTTCAAATAAAACCAGGACTATTGGGGACAAGGGTTAACAGTTGCCCAAGGTAATCTGGACACTTCTTGGAGAGGATTAGGCTAGGTCTGTTGGGTGTCCATAGTTCAACATTCATTTTCAGAGCTTAGGGACAGACTGGAGTCAGAATTGGCATTAAAGATAAGGAGTGTGTGTGTCTGTGTGTGTGTGCATGTCAGCACTTGTGGTCTAAGTCTTCTATGTATTAAGCAATGTACTGAGCTATTTATGGCAAGAGAAAAAGAAAATCTAGTATTAAAAATCTGGGCTTTTTAATATTAAAGAAAATAACCCACCTATATGTATATGAATATGAATAAACAGGTTATGTTCAGTATCCCCTGCCTCAGCTCCCTTCTTTCTGGTCCCCCATGTGGACAACTTGGGGTCACTGAGGAATTCAGTTGAGTTGTCTTGGGCAACACAGGAAGCAGAAAAGAAGGGTGCCGTGGTACTTTCATTATCTCCATGAACATGCAGGAAGGAGAAGACACCTTGTTAGTTAGGCACAATTTCTTCTTCAATGTGGATTTAATTCTGACATTGAAAGATTATATGTGGAATTGCTCTTAGAGGCTGAAGGTTACAAATATATGAGGAAGCCAACTCCAGCCTGTTCGCACCTTCGCTTCAGGCCTCAGCATCTCCTCGAGCCAGCTCTTCTCGTCTGGCTCCTTTCTCTGGCAAATCTTTCTGCCCAGTCCACTGGAGCTCGTGAGTCTTGCTCCAGCCTCTGGACAGCCAGCCACACCTAGCGGGGCAGGGTTCATGGGCTCTAAGGGCACCTTAGTGCACAAGGCATCCTTTGAATGCGCCAAAACAATGGGGTGGGGGTCACAGGAGCCCTGGGGGTCCATCCAGAATTATCCAAGACCACCCAGAGATGTTTGATTGAGGAAAAAAGGTTAGCTTATTCAATGGAGACACAACGGTTATTAGTTTGAAGTGTGGGTCTTGACCTTTCTTATTTTAAAATGTCTTTATTTATCATTTTTGAAACTACAAAAAAAAGATGTATCTGAATATTCCAACTGGAATAAAACAATTATTTGCACACACCAAAAAAAAAAGTTGTTTTCCTCCCTTGCCCGCCTGCCCTAGCCTCCTCCAGGAATCACCAACCCCACAGCCTGCAGCCCATCCTCCACACCAGTTCATCTGCACGTATATGGGGAGGGGTGTTGTTTTTTGTTTTTTTGTTTTTATCAAAATGTGATTATATTGCGCACATTAACCCATACTTTTCTTTCTTCAATTATTACGGGCATCCCTTTTGGTCAGTGGATAGAGAAGAGGGTAGATACAGATCTATCAGTATCTCTATTTTTCTTTTTTCTTTGTGGACTCACAGGTTTAATTTACATAAATTGGATTATATGATTATGCTAATTTAAAGTGCAGTCTTTTTCATTGTTTTCTTGCCTCTTTCTGCTTTTTTTTTCTGCCCTATTCCTCCCTTTTCATGGAAGCCCTTTCCCTAGCCCATCCTAAGAAACCCAAGGTGCCACTTTCTAGGCATTCTTACATAGTCACACACACACATACCACTTACACACTATTGGTTTTACAGAAATAAAAAGGTATGACGCATGCTTCTCTTCCTGTTTTAACAGTACTTTGTATAAATCTTCCTAATCCATTTGATATAGCTTCTAATGCATTCTTTTCAATAACTGCATACTAATCCATGCGGTGGATGCAGCTGGAATAATTCAATCATTCAGCAATTCCCCTACCAATGGACAATTAAATGCTTAGCAGGTTTTGCCGCCTCACAATAATATCTTTGTCCATAAGTGCCTGCAAGACTCAGTGTTCCTGTCTGTGTAATGGGTTCGCAGGAGGGAGATTGTTGACAACACAGACATGGGTATCGTTCACTACAATCGCTGTTGCCCAAGGAGGTAGCACTTCGTGTCTCGCCAGAAATGTTCCTGCTCACACTGCAGCATCCCTAGCAGTGGGTTCTTTGCTCTATTTTAGCCTTTGTCAGTGGGATGTGTGTGAAATGATAGTTCCTTTTTATGTTATTTGCATTCCCCTGAGGCTGGTGAACTTGATCTTTTCATATGCTCATGAATCATTTAGATTTGCTCTTCTCTGGATTTGCTATTCAAATCTTTGCCAATTTGTTTTTGGTGTTGTTTATCTTTGTTAGTCGATTTAGAAAGCTCTGTATATAATTTAAATAGTGTCCTGGTTAAAGCTTCTGGGTTCAGAAGCCCAATTTGGCGGGGGAGGGGAGGGGGGCGCGGGGCGGGGGGTGGTCTGCATCTCAGCCCCACCTCTCAGTGGCTCTGCTGCCTTCAGTCAGGACCCCTACTTCTCTGGACTTCAGTTCTTCATGTTTAGGTTAAAGATGGGTACTGTGCCCATCTCTCAGGCATGCTGAAAGACACGTTAGGAGGATAAAAATATTTACCACAAAGAGTCAGTTAATAGTTAATTTAAGCCATCGTTTCTATTTATTTGGCTTATGATGTATTTTGATATATAAAACTTTGTAATGTTTATGTTATAAAAATGTTTTTTTTTTCAAAGCTTTCAGTTTCTTCTAACCTGGTGAGAAAAGTGTCTGGAAACTGTCCATCTCCTCTCCACCCGTGACACACCTGTCCCAGCAGGATCATGGATTTCTTACCTAGAAGTGAGATTTCCTTGTAAGGCACAACTCTCCTCCAGTTCCTGCTGGCTTCAATCTCTCCCCAGAATGAGTTTCCATATTTTTTCCAGAGTTTATCAAGTTTATTATGGATTTCTGTGATGAGTTAAGGGAGCCCTGTGCAGCAAGGGTCCTGGGAAAGAAAAAACCGCCCTAAGGCAGCCTTCACATGCAGGGCAATGACTTCCCGTCTAGGCTACAGCTTACAATAATAAAGTGGGAGCAGGCAAAAGTCATTTAAATGATACTTTTTATTTCTCCAATACTACTGATATGGTCTGGCTCTGTGTCCCCACCCAAAACTCATCTTGAATTGTAATCCGAATTGTAATCCTCGTGTTCGGGAAGGGACTTTGTGGGAGGTGATTAGATCATGGGGGCAGTTCCCGATGCTGGTCTCACCATAGTGAGTGAGTTCTCCTAAGATCTGATGGTTTTGTAAGGAACTTTCCCCCTTTGGTTGGGACTTGTCTCTCCTGCTACCATGTAAAGGAGGACGAGTTTGCTTCCCCTTCTGCCATGATTGTAAGTTTCCTGACGCCTCCCCAGCCATGCAGAACTGTGCATCAATTAAACCTCTTTAATTTATACATTACCCAGTCTCAGGTATTTCTTCATAGAAGCATGAAAACAAACAAATACAACTACCAGTAGCTTTCCTTGGCTCAAAGTGTTGATTTTTAAATAAAATAAGTGGTTTTTGTTATTTTGTTACTTTTTCAAATATTTAATAGAAAATTGCATTTGCACAGTGCTTTTCAACGATTGTTGTTAGCTATTCTTCCTATTTTTCCCATGAAATAAGCACTATAAGAACGCTTGTTTTGTAGTGAAAAAGATTACCTAAACATTAATCAACTCCTTGCCTTTTGGCAATGACTTTGCATACCCTTCCTTGGCCATGTTTCTCACTGCCACTCATACTTTCATTAGTATCCATCTCTGACTAATTATTCTACTTTGTAATTAACTGCTTTGGTAAGAAAAAGCAATCCAAAATAATAGAATTCCTTTATATTTAATTGCTTAATTACTGTTTTAACTGTGATCGCAAATCATTCTGGCAAATATACATTATTATGCATTTTGTTGCCAACGAATCAAGAGATTAAATTAATGATTTAATTGATTAATTATAGTTAATGATGGCAATTAATATTGACTGCACCAGTTTACAGATGAATGGAAAGCCCATCTTTCCATCCTGTTTGGTTTCATCATATTCTCTTTCAGACTCACAATGGGAAAAAAAAGTCTTCAAAGGAAATGCTACTAGTTATTCATTCTACCAGTGCTGCACAACCAATTGTTTTAGACTAAAAACATGTACCTGCCATCCACATCTCTTTTGTACCTAACTCCTCATGACTAAAGAAGATACAGTGAAAATGCTAAAATTGGCATTTGTTGTCAAGGCCAGGGTCTGTGATACATTAATACCCTTGTCACACTCAGCAGAGGCTTAAAAGTTCTTTACCCCAAACTGGAATACAGCTAGTGCTCTCTGAGCATCTTACCTTGACAAGTGTTGACACTTCAGTGCCATTTTGGGTCATGCCCTCTATAGTAGGGCAGATCCAAAAACCCTTAACAATCCTTCTTTGGGCAACAAACAGCTTCTATGCACTAAGTCTGGTATTTGAAACCCTCATCCCTCTTTTCAACACAGTCTAGCTCAATTATACTAAGTGTATCTTCACTTGGGTTTCTGGAACCACTAGTTCATAGGCCTTCCTACCTCTCACTCTCCAGACTCACTTAAGTGGCTGCCCAAAGGCTCAGCCCTGCTCGGATTACTTCACTCTTAGTGAGAAACACTGGTAGTTTTGAGAAGAAAGCCCAGAAGCTGAGCCTACTTCTTATGCCTCTCCAGAATAGGTCTCAGCCTGTCTCTCCTTGACTATCTCTTGCTCTTCCACTATCCCATCTCCACCTTCTGACCAGACAGAACGGCTCCTGACTCTTGTCCAAACTTGTCTCACAGACTTTCGAGGTATTGACATCTCCAGTTAAACACTACACCCCCAGGGCATGTGGTGTGCAAAATATTTTCCATGCTTCTAAACTCACCTCGGAAGCTATCCCTCCTAAAGCATTTCCTAGGAAATCATTTCCTGGTTTTGAGGTCCCCTAGAGCTTCTCTGATAGACCCCATACTCTTCATGGATGTGAACTGCTCGGACCTCAGTCCCATGATGCTGACAGATGGCAGGGCAGGCCTGCTTTGGGATTTGGCTAAAGAAAGCTGCCACATGCAAGGTCAGTTCCCATTTCCAGGGGGAGTCAATGACAAATAACAGTTCAGGGAGGCAATATAAGGGCCCAATCCCATTGCCCCAGTAGATGGCAACTAAAAAAGACTTCCCAGCTTCAGACTTCCCCTAAGATCCAGGACCAGCTGAAGCCTCTGCTGTGGCTGCTTAACATCTCAGTTCCCTCTTCTGCCCAGTCCTGCTGCCTTTCCTCCCCTATTGGTGTGGATCCCCAAACAACTTCCAAATTAACTTTTTGCACACAAATCTCCATCTCAGAGTTGCTCCTAAGAAGCCCAAGCTATGACAGAAAATTATCCGGGTAACCCTTTGAGGTCAGGGAACATCTCCTGGTCAATTCTGCATCCTACAGAGCAACGTGTTGCATTAAACATAGGAATATTCTGTTCATGTATGTCAAATTAAGTTGCTTCATTGTATAACAAACAAAGATGAACAATTTGATGAAGTAATTACAAACTGCACTGCCTCCTCACATTGATAAGCCAAGAAGAGTTGGGAAAGTGGTAGAAAGGTCAAGCAGTCCTAAAACATGTTTTATCACTTCCCATATGCCAAACCTCAAGAGTGTTCATTATTATTACAATGTTATTATAAAGCAAGGCAGCATCTCCAAAATATGCAAGTAGGTGAGAAACATTCACTAAGGATATAGCCAATGAGGGGTTGACTTTGGCAACATGGCAGAAGAGGAGACTCCTAAGTATCACTCCACAAACAGACACACTGAGTGAACCCACACGTGGACCAATTCCCTCTAAGAGAAATCCATAATTCAGTTGAAAGACTCTCACACATTGGCCAAGCATGGTAGCTCATGCCTGTAATCCCAACATGTTAGGAGGCTGAGGCAGGCAGACCACTTGAAGTCACGAGTTCAAGACCAGCCTGGCCAACAGAGTGAAACCCTGTCTCTACTAGAAACACAAAAATTAGCCGGGCATCATGTTGTGCACCTGTAATCCCAGCTACTTGGGAGGCTGAGGCAGGAGAATTACTTGATCCTGGAAGGCAGAGGTTGCAGTGAGCTGAGATGGCACCATTGCACTCCATCCTGGGTGACAGACTGAGACTCCATCTCAAAAAAAATAAATAAAGACAAATAAATGTGAATCACTATGCTCCACGGAAATTGCATGGAAAAGTAATCAGATCATGCCACTGCACTCCAGCCAGGGTGACAAAGCAAGACTCTGTCTAAAAAAAAGAAAAAAAAAAAAGGACTCTCATACACTGGACAACTAAAAAAATTTCCACAGAGAAATGAGTAGGGAAAGCAGAGCAACATGAAAATATTTAAAAACTATCGCAAGGACAGAAAACCAAACACCGCATGTTCTCACTCATAGGTGGGAATTGAACAATGAGAACACTTGGACACAGGAAGGGGAACATGACACACTGGGACCTGTTGTGGGGTGGGGGGAGAGGGGAGGGATAGCATTAGGAGATACACCTAATGTAAATGACGAGTTAATGGATGCAGCACACCAACATGACTGACACATGTATACATATGTAACAAACCTGCACATGTACCCTAAAACTTAAAGTATAATAATAAAAAATAATAATAAAAAAAGAAATTACAAATAGAACCATCATCAGACCCAGCAATCCTTCTTCTGGGTATGTATCCAGAGGAAGTGAAATGACCTGGGTATCCATAAATGGATGAATGAATAAAGAAACTGAGAGAGATAAAACATATATATATATATATATATATATATATAATTCCTGGCAGAAGTAAGTATATATTCAACTCAGAACACTAATCTATCATAATGGTGGTGTGGAAGTCAATCATATAGCTAGTATGAAGGAAAAAAACCAAAATTAGCAAAATAGCTACAATAATTTGTTAAGGGAAAAAAAGCTATAAAAGATACAAAACATACCATTAAAAACAAATTAGGCAAGGAGTAAAAGCATAGTTTGCATAAGTGATCAACGTTAACTTATAAACAAGCTCAAACTGACCTGTTATTAGTATAAAATGTTTTTATGTAAGGCTCATAGTAACCACAAAGCAAAACCACAGAAGATATAAAGAAAGGATTCAAAGCATACTGCTATAGAAATTCACCAAACCACAGAGAAAGACAGCAGAAGATAAATAAACAAAGGATCTACAAATTAATTAGAAAACAATTGACAAAATGGCAATAATAAGTACTTACCATTCAATATTACTTTGAATATAAACAGATTAAATTCTGCAGTTAAAAGACATAGAGTGGCTCAATAATTTTTTAAAAACCCAACTGTATTTTTCTTACAAGAGACTTATTTCACATCTAAGGACAAAATAGACTAAATGTGAAGGCATGAAAAAGATATTGCACATGCATGGAAACCAAAGGAGAGCAGGAATAGCTATGCTTATATCAGAGTAAAAAAGATTTTAAGTCAAAAACCATAAAAAGAAGCAAAGAAGGTCATTATATAAGAATAGGTCAATTTATTAAGAAGTTGTAACAATTGTAAACATATATGCACCTAAAATCAGAGCACCTAAATATATAAAACAAATATTAATAGATCTGAAGAGAGAAACTACAATACAATAATAATAGAAGACTTCAATACCCCAACTTCAACATTAAACAAATCATCTAGACAGAAAATCAATAAGAAACCATTAGAGTTGACTACACTTTAGACCAAATGGACTTGACTGAAATATACAGCACATTCGGTCCAACAGCAACAGAATACAGATCCTTCTCAAGTACACATGAAATATGATCCAGGACAGATCATACGTTAAGCCACAAAACAAGACTTAATAAATTTAAGACTGAAATCATATTGAGCACAATTACATAAAACTAGAAATCAAAACCAGAAAGAATGTTGGAAAACTCACAAATATGCGGAAATTAAACAAACCATTTCTGAATAGCCAATGCATCAAGAAAGAAATTAAAAGATATTAAAAAATATATTGAGACAATTGAAAATGGAGGCATATTAAAATTTATGAGATGCAGTAAAGCAGTCCTCAGAGGAAGCTTTTAGCAATAAACACCTAAGTCAAAAGAGAAGAGAAATCTCAAAAAACCTAATGTTCCACCTCAAAGAACTAGAAAAAGAGAACAAAATAAGCTCAGACTTAGCAAAATAAAGGAAATAAAGATTAGAGAATAAATACACAAAATAGAAACTAGAAAAATAATGGAAAGCATCAACATAATTAATGTTGGGTTTTTTAAAAGATAAACAACATTGACAGTTATACTAATAAAGAAAAAAGAGAAAGGACTCAAATAAATAAATCAGAAATCAAAGAGGAGACATTACAATCAATACCACAGAAATATAAATGATCATAAGAGACTCCTATAAACAACTCTGCACCCACAAATTATATAACCTAGAAAAAAACGGGTAAATTCCTAGCAACATGCAACCTACCAAGACCAAATCAAGAAGAAACAGAAAATCTGAACAGAACAATAGTAAGGAGATTGAATTAGTAATGAAGTCTCCTATCAAAGAAAAGCTGAACACCTGATTCCTACCCTGCTGAATTCCATCAAACATTTTTAAAAGACCTAATGCCAACCCTTCTCAAAATCTTCAAATAATTGAGGAGGAGGAAATACTTTCAAACTCCTTTCTTGAAGCCAGCATTATGCTGACTCCAAAGCCAGGCAAGGACACTATAAGAAAAGAAAACTACCAGCCAATATCTATTATGAACATAGATACAAAAATTCTCCAAAAAGTACTAGCAGAGCAAATACAATAGCACATTAAAAAATTCATTCACCATGATCAAGTGAGATTTAGCCCAGGGATGCAAGAATGGTTCAACATATGTAAAATTAATAAATACAATATACTGCATTAACAAAATGAAGGACAAAAACCACATTTCAATAGATGCAGAAAAACCATTTGATAAAATTTAACATCTGTTCATGATAAAAAAAAACTCTCAACAAAATAGTTATGTAAGGAATATATCTAAACATAATACAGGCAATATAGGGCAAGCCCACAGCTAACATTATACTCAATGGGAAAAAGCTTAAAGTTTTTCCTCTAAGATTAAGAACAAAGCAGGGAGGCCCACTCTTGCCAATTCTATTCAACATAGTTCTGGAAGTCTGAGCAAGAGTAGTTAGACAAGAAAAATAAAGTCATTCTTATATGAAAGAAAAATGGCAAACTGTTCCCATTTGCTGATAACATGATATTATTTTCCATATTATAATAAATATTTAGAATACATTTACATATATATTATATACAATTAGAAAACCCTAAAGACTATTATTACCATGTTTGCTGATAACACGATCATTTTCTATATTGTAATATAGATTATATATAATTTATGTATAATTAAATCATATATAACAAATAACTTATTTATAGCTTATATTATTTATTATATATAAAATACATAATATAAAAATTTTATATATTATATATAAAATACATAATAAAAATTTATATATTGTATATAAAATTTATAATATAAATTGTATTATAATTGTATTATAATTTTATTATATATAAAATATATAATATTAATTTTATTGTAATTTTGTTATATATAAAATATATCTAATTTCATATTTAATAAATTAAATATATAATATATAATATATTTTATAATATATTAAATTTCACATTTAATAAATTAAAGATATATAATATATTTTATATTTATATTTTATATTTATTTTATCAAATTAAAAATGTTATACTAACTATAAAGTATATATATAACATATAATATAAATTTTTGTAATTATAGTAATCTAAATTATAATATAGAAAATCCTGAACACTCCACCAAAAATTAATACTGATAAAAATTCAGTAGAGTTGCAGCTTACAAAATCAGCATACAAAAATCAGCTTATTTATACACTAACGATGAATTATCCAAAAAAGAAACTTTTAAAAATCCCATTTACACACTAGCATAAGAAAAATAAAATACTTGGGCGTAAATTAAACAAGGAGGTGAAACATCTGTACACTAAGAACTGTAAAATATTGGTGAAAAAAATTGAAGAACATATAAATAAATGGAAAAATAGCTCACATTCATAGATTGGAAAAATTAATATTGTTAAAATTAATACTGTTAAAATGTTCACACTACCCCAAGCAATCTACAGATTCAATGCAATACCTATCTTCAAAATTCCAATGTTGTTATTTACAGAAATAGAAAAGTCAAATCTAAAATTTGTGTGGAATCAGAAAAGACCCTAAAGAGCCAAGGCAATCTTGAGCAAAACAACCAAACAGAAACAAAAAACAAAACTAGAGGTATCACAACCCCTGAGTTCAAAAACTGGTATAAAGCTATTGCAGTAAAAACAGCATGATACTGGCATAAAAACAGACACATCGACAAATGCAACAGGATAGAGAGCCCAGAAATAAACCCAAGTATTTAGAGTCAATTGATTTTCAACAAAGGTGCCAAGAACACACAATGGAGAAAAGACAGTCTCTTCAATAAATGGCGTTGGGAAAACTGGATATCCACATGCAGGAGGATGAAATTTGATCCTTATCTCACAACATATAAAAAATCAACTCAAAGTGGATAAAAACCTTAAATATAAGGCCTGAAACTATAAAGCTGCTCTAAGAAAATATAGGGAAACGCTCCCTAACATTGTTCTGGGCAGTGACCTTTTGGATAGGATTCTAAAAGCATCGGTCAACAAAAGCAAAAATAGACAAACGGGATTGTACCCAACTAAAAACCTTCTGCACAGCAAAGGAAACAATTAACAGAGTGAAGAGACAACCCACAGGCTGGGAGAAAATATTTGTAAACCATGCATCTGATAAGGGGTTAATATCCAAAACATATAAGGAACTCAACTCAAAACAAATAACCTGATTAAAAAATGGACAAAGGATCTGAACAGCCATTTCTCAAATGAAGAGATACAAGTGGCCAAGAAGTATAGGAAAGATGCTCTACATCACTAATTATTAGAGAAATGCAAATTAACACCTCAATGAGCTATCACCTCACAACTGTTGGAATGGCTATTATCAAAAAGACTAATGATAACAAGTACTGTTGGTGACGTGGAGAAAAGGGAACCCTCGTTGGTGGGCATGTACATTAGTGCAGCCTTTTTGAAAAACAGTATGGAGGTTCCTCAAAAACTGAAAATAAAATTACCATAGTATCCAGCAAACCCACTTTTGGGTATATGGCCAAAGGAACCAATATCAGTATATCAAAGAGATATCTATCCACAATCCCACATTCATTTCAGCACTATTCACAATAGTAAATGGAATCAACCTAAGTGTCCATCAATGAATGAATAAAGAAAATGCAGCACGTATACACACTGAAATACTCTACAGCCTTCAAAAGAAGAAAATTTGTCATATGCAAAAGCACAGATGGAATTGAAGGACATTATGCTAAGTGTGATAAGCCAGGAACAGAAAGAAAAATACTGTATAATCTTTTTTCTTTTTTTTTTATTATACTTTAAGTTTTAGGGTACATGTGCACAACATGCAGATTAGTTACATATGTATACATGTGCCATGTTGGTATGCTGCACCCATTAACTCGTCATTTACATTAGGTGTATCTCCTAATGCTGTCCCTCCCCCCTCTCCCCACCCCACAACAGGCCCCGGTGTGTGATGTTCCCCTTCCTGTGTCCATGTGTTCTCATTGTTCAATTCCCATCTGTGAGTCAGAACATGTGGTGTTTGGTTTTTTGTCCTTGCGATAGTTTGCTGAGAATGATGGTTTCCAGCTTCATCCATGTCCCTACAAAGGATATGAACTCATCATTTTTTATGGCTGCATAGTATTCCATGGTGTATATGTGCCACATTTTCTTAATCCAAAAAGTACTGTCTAATCTCACTCATATGAGGAATCTTTAAAAGTTGGTCCCATAAAAAGAGAGTAGAATGGTGGTTACCAGAGGCTGGAGGGAAGGGATGGGGAAGAAGAGATGTTGTTTAAAAGGTACAAGGTTTCAATCAGACAGGAAGAATACCTTTTCCTGATCTATTGCACTAGTCTTGACCTCATTTAATAACAATGTATTGTGCATTTTAAAATTGCTGAAGGAATAGATTTCTAATGTTCTCACCACAAAAAAACGATACGTTGGTGAAGTGATGGATGTTAATCAGCTGGATTAATTCTTTCTACAATGTATAGACAGATCACAACATCACAGTGTACCCTATAAATATACATTATTATTATTTGTCAATTAAAAATAAATCTTAAAATGTGATATGGCCCGTGAATTGACTGCTTTCTGTTTATCTCCTTTCCCCATTTTATGTCTGACAAACTATCAATCTATAATTTTATACAAACTACAGTCATTCTATGAACATTAATTTTTATTTCTTTCTGAGAGGCTGGTGGGCTGGATCACAGTATTATCCCAGAGCTAACCATGCATCACATAACAGTGCTAGAAAACACTTGCTAGGTTCAGACTCCTGTTAGAAAATATTACATTCGTAGGATTCAAAACTAATTATGGAATTCACCTACACTTACATCTATTTGTGGGCTCAATGATGCATGCTATAGATAGAATTGCATCACGCAAAAACACCTTTGAGGATTCACAATTCACAGAAAACAAGGAAGTGTTTTGTCATAAATACCTATAACTCCTCAGACCTTAGCTAGTTCAGGTACTACAGTCTCTGTCATTTCCAGAAAGTGTGCAGGGGGTACACTCAGAGCCCAGCATTTTCCACCAGCAGTGCTTCCCATGTTCTGCTGTAATTTTTTTTTACCAGCCACTGTACTGAGCATTTTCTAAGATCCAGGAATTGTGCTGAGTGTGTTATATGCATATATGTTGGCTCATTTAATTCTCAGTAAATCCCTGCAAGATTAGTATAATTATTGCTATTTTACAGATGAGAAAATTGGGGCTTAGAGATTTCAAATAATGGGCTCAAGTCTCCACTGCCCATAGGTGGAGGAGAGATGATGCCAGCTTGCTCCCTGTGTGCCCAGTGGCACTGCCTCTCTTGCTTGCTAAAGTCACCCTATCCCCAGAACCCCACCCAGCAAGACCGCATATCCCCATAGCAGGAAGAGCATCACCCTGGTCATTTGACCCAGAGGCTTTCACACCCAGCTGGGCTTAGCCAAAGGTCTCTGCTCTTTACATCTCTCTTCTTTTTCATGGGTCATGGGCCAACCAAGCATGATCTTCTCATGGTGACGACAGAATTGCCAGGGAGTCAGCCCCATGACACAGCATGTTTTTAGCCCCTGTCCCCATCATGTCTGTAATGTTCCAGGACCAACAGAATATTCCAGGGATGTACAGCATAGAGTGGGGTGCAGTACATGTGGTTCTGAACACTAATGCATTCTGACATGAGACCAGCACTGTGTCCACGTGTGCTGCTGAGTGTGGCTGCCATCTGCTCCACATGCACCATTCATTCTGCAGGTGAGTCATAGAACAAATCCTAGTCTGGCCCATTTCTGCCTCTGGTATCTTTGGTCACTGTGGAATCAATAAGCCACTTTAAATAGAACAGCATGAAAGACACACATGAGTTGTAAAATGTAAAATAAATACTTTAATCCAAAGCATAAAACCTTTTTTATTATTCATTGCTTTGGATTATCCATGCCTCTGCTTCCCTTTATTTACATCATTAGTCGAGATGTGCTCTAGTTTTGAATCATTCCATTGCCACATTTAAGATCAGTTCTCATATAAACATTTTGGCGATGGTCATCCTTGCCTGATCTAAACTAACAAATTCTAGGGGACATATTTATAGTATCATTTTTCTTCAGCATCAAAGTCTTCTGATGTTTGTAAATCTAACATATCAATGATAGATATATGGTCAATATACAGTAAAGAATCAGTAGGTAAGTAGTAAGAAGAAAATGATATGGTATAGATTTATTAGCATGGTTATGTTTATGATTTTGATTTTATCAATTTACCTAATGTTTATGATGCACCCAGTAAATAAGAGGATAAAATGTAACCAGGCTACCGGAGAACAAGAGCCACAGAGAGCAGTATACGGCTTCCGACCACTGCTGCAGTGATATATTGCTGTGTCACCTGGTAGCAACAGCCATTAAGAGAAGCAGAGCAGAGACAGGGAGCCATGTCTTGTAGCACAGGGAGCCTGTGAAAGCTGGACAGAGAGAGGTGAGGGCTCTGACATGACAGGTGTCAGCTAGTGAGCTGGCAGAGTGTGAAAACAGGAAGTTCTCATTGTTCAAACCCAGGGGCTGCACTGAGAAGCATCAGAGAGAGCTGGATCTCAGAGAGCTGGGGCTGGCCAAAGCTTCATGTGGTCTCATTCAGCAACCTCCCCCTCGATTTCCTGCAGGGAGAGACAGATCATCCAGGTTGGGATTTGGGGCTGTGCAGCTTTGGGGAGCAACAGGGGGGTTGCTCATTGTTCCTCTGACATGGAGAGAACTAGAGGGGAATTCTTGAAACACCATGGGTGGCATTCTTGGCATCACTTTCCTCTCCCTGAGAGGGCATGATTATGTTTACTGGGGTCTCCTTTTATTGTGCAGCAGGGACATTGCTCCCCCCTGCTCCTGCCTCACTCCTCCCTCTACCTTTAAGAACTCCCTTTTTAGGTTTTTTCTTTTTTGGAACAAACATTGTATTTTATAGTAACGGCAATTGCTTTCCTGGAGTGTGATGAAGCACGTGGTCTCTTATGTCCATGGGCAGAAAGAGATAAAGGTACATGGAGCCAATAATCATATTTTAAAAAGCTCAACATCACTGATCATCAGAGAAATGCAAATCAACACCACAATGACATGCCATCTCACACCAGTCAGAATGGCAATTATTAAAAAGTCAACAAATAACAGATGCTGGTAAGGTTGTAGAGAAAAGGGAAGACTTATACACTGTTGGTGGGAGTGTAAATTAGTTCAGCCATTGTGGAAGACTGTGTGGTGACTCCTCAAAGACCTAAAAACATAAATACCATTTGACCCATCAATCCCATTGCTGGGTATATATCCAAAGGAATATGAATCATTCTTTCATAAAGACATACACATGCCTAGATTCATTGCAGCACTGTTCACAATAGCAAAGACAGGGAATCAACCTAAATGCCCATCAATGGTAGACTGGATAAAGAAAATGTGGTACATATACACCATGGAATACTATGTAGCCATAAAAATGAATGAGATCATGTCCTTTGCAGGGACATGGATGGAGCTGGAGGCTATCATCCTTAGTAAACTAATGCAGGAAGAGAAAACTAAACACCACATGTTCTCACTTATAAATGAGAGCTAAATGATGAAAACACAGGGACACATAGAGGGGAACAACACATACCAGGGCCCACTGGAGGGTGGAAGGTGGGAGGAGGGAGAGGATCAAAAAAAAGAACTAATGGATACTACGCTTAATACCTGGGTGATAAAATAATCTGTACAGCAAACGCCAGCGACGCAACTTTCCCTACATAACAAGCCTGCTCATGTGCCCCAGAACTTAAAATAAAAGTTAAAGAATAACAAGAAAAAACAAATCAACCTTGTGAATCCAAGAGTAAGTAAATTATGCCATGATTTTAACTTGCCTCTCATTATGTGAGCTTGAACAATTTTATGTGTTTACTGGTGAGTTTAATTTCTGTCTTCGTGGGTTGTTCTCTTTTTATTCATTTATGTACTTGTTTTCTCAACATGTATTTGTCGAGCATCTTGTGTCTCAACAAACATCATGTTCAGCATGCTCACTTCTAAATCTAAATTTCTGAAATGGACAGGTGTATCTGGAACACAGCAGTGAGCATGTCATAGGTCTACTGCAGGAGTTGGCACACTATGATCTGTGGGCCAAATTTGAACCACTTCCTAATTTTGTAAATAAAGTTTTACTGGAACACACACACACACAAGATCCGAGCAGCAGGTGAGGCGCAGCATGTGATAAAGGTACAAACAGAGAAGGAAAGGAAACACCCCTTCCACCTACCTAGAGGGCAAGGCAATCGCTTCTCAGCATCTGAAGCTGAGGAGAGAAGATATGCAAGCCCTTCAGCCCTTGAGGCTGATGAGACAGACGTAAACACAACCAGTCATAGCTTCACTTGCCTGAAAGGTAAGAGAAGAGAAACAGCAAGGAAAGGGCAAAAAGCAACAGTGGTGTCCACACAACATGTACATTCACTGCGAGGCAGAAAAGCACAGGGAAGGCCAGTGCTACTCGAGGGCCCATCTACAAAGGCTTCAGCCTAGGCAAGAATCAACACGGATACAGCATCCCTGGGAGGAAAGTATGGGCATATTGTCTTAAAAGTGTAGAGTGATATCCATGCGTATCGTTTAAGATAAAAAATAAGAAACTTGGCCTGGCGCTGTGGCTCACGCCTGTAATCCCAGCACTTTGGGAGGCTGAGGCGGGTGGATCACTTGAGGCCAGGAGTTCAAGACCAGTCTGGCCGACATGGTGAAACCTTGTCTCTACTGAAAATACAAAAATGAGCCAGGTGTAGTGGTGCATGCCTGTAGCCCCAGCTACTACGGAGGCTGATGCACGAGCATCCCTTGAACCGGGGAGGCAGAAATTGCAGTGAGCTGAGATCGTGTCATTGCACTCCAGTCTGGGTGACAGAGTAAGACTGTCACAAAAGAAAAAAAAAAAAAAAAAAAAGGAAGAAACTTGGATGGGAGCAGAAGAAAACATTAGAATAAGCCTGATCCCAAAATGTTTACAGATGTAAATGTGGGACATAAAATCCAATCTGTGTTTGTTTCATGCCAAGGGCATGCTGGGAGAGTCTGTAGCTGCCTGCAGTGACATCCAGCACAGCTCAGGGCCCTCCCTGGGAGACGTTCACAGCCTCAACACTGAAGGCAGGCAGGGTACTCCAGCATTCTATCATTTCTAAACTCCCACCACAAACAATTTCAAGCAACTCTGACACAGGAAATTTCTCACTCAGTCAGAATAGATAAATCTAAATTTCTGAAATGGACAGGTGCAAAGAAGAGAAGATTTGATGTGGATAAATATGTGGCAAAATAGCCAGAGGGAAGAAATCAGCCTGATAGCAAAAGAGGTGCAGCCATTTGGAAGAAAAGACAGAAATGCCTGGGCAGGTAGGGAGGGTAATGAATTGTGTGGGAGAACAGCACAGCTATGTTGGCAAAGATGATGAATTCCCTCCTGCAGCAGGAAGAAAGGCATTTAGAAATAATGGGCAAAAATGGCCCCTTACTGGGTCTTGGTAAATCCATTTTGAAATCTTTTGTTCTCCTTTGAATCTCCTATTTTCAAAGGCAGCTTGAAACTTCAGTAGGAAAGGCACAGTCATGGGAGATTATATGATCCTTGGATCCAGCTAGAACAAAAGTCCCCAGAGAACGGCTTGATTGGGGAGAAGACATTGAGAAGGACAAGAACAACATCACTCCTTCTAAGTTAAGATGATGTAATATGGCCATGGACCCTGCTAGGGTTTAATCAGCACCTGATTTTTAGTTTTGTCCACACAATGGAGTCTGGCCATTGGGTTGGTGGTCTCCTACGTCATAAAGAATATTGAGAAATGGAGTTAACAGTTTACTAGAAAAAGACAGTCTTTACAAACACCTGAGTATGTACCAGTGGCTGGCTCTTTCCTCTGCTCTAATACACTGTCTAGGCCAGTTGTTCCCAAGCCTGTCTGTGCATTGGAATCACCAGGGTAGCTTCAAAACACACTGAGGTCTGAGTCTCAACCTGAGGTTAGAATTTTACTGGTGGGGGGCATGGCTAAGCTTTGGAATTTTCACAAGATTCCCAGAAGATTCTAATGTACCCACAAGTTTGGGAGCCATTGCTGTAGGCAAGTTTTGTGTAACATGTGGGGTGTGGGTAGTAGGATGGCACATGAACACGCCTGCAGAAGCTATAGTGATAGCAATGAAAGTGCAGGAGTATCAGCTGCAGGAGTGACACGAGGACCCTGCTGATGGAATGCCTCCCACACGCTAGGCATCCTCTCAGACCTTCACTTAAAGAATTCCAGCAGACACATTCCAGTAGGGTCATTACTACAAATCCCCAATTTACAGACGAGAAATCAGAGGCAGAGGACAACTCTGCCACTGACCATGATCACAAAGCCAGAAAGGGGCAGGGCAGGGCTCCCAAACAGACCTGGACAGAGACCCACGGCACCATTGTGTCTCACCCAGCAAGACAAGCAGGAGGTGGGTGCCCCCACTTACCTGGAAGGCAGCTCCAGGCACCTGTTCTTGATTGCCCTCCACCTGAGCCACCCTATCCCTTCCAGTGTGACCCACCCCAGCACTGACTTCCCTATGTAATGCCTGCTCCTCTTTCCCTCCATCCTGAGGGAGGTGTGACCCTCCCTTCTTTGCTTCCTGTGGTACCCCTCCTCCTCTCCATCCTGATGGAGCTGTGACCCTTCTCTCCTTCTCTCTTGTGGTGCTCCCCTCCTCCCTTCCATCCTGAGGGAGGTGTGCCCTTTCCTCTCTCCAACTCCCTGGTGGTTCCCCTGCCTCCTCTCCATCCTGAAGGAGGTGCAGGCAGCCCTGCTGGCAGGAGGCCACAGGGCACATGGTTCTGCTGCTCCTGCAGAGGCCAGGTCATTCCTATTAGACTGCCTTCATTACGGGCTCCTCCTATGAGCAGTGTCTGGAGGCGCTGAGGTCTCAGGTTTCTGATCAGCTGGCAGATACCTCCTTTTTTCACTTCTTTCAGCCACTCCTCCCTCCATCTCAGGGCAAATCATGGGCTGAGAGGCTGCTGTCCTCCGGCCTGCACCCAGCATTGTCTATGGGGAGGAGCTGATGCCTGCACTGCATCCCAGGGCGGACACGACAGGGCTAACGCCCACGGAGTCTAACAAAACGCCTCCCTCTGCATAGGTGCTGCTCTCCTGCTTGAGAACGGAACAGCCCCCCTGAAAGGTTTGCTCTTTGTCGTTATTGGTTTTTTTTCTTGTCTGGGTTCCTTTGTTTAACAGAGGAGACAAGATTTCAGTGTCTAAGTAATCAATACGCAGCACAGGATTATGTCACTTTGCTGTTTCCACAGCCCATTAGAAAACTGAAATCTGGCACTTATGTTTGAGTTGCTCCTCTGTCTGCTACAAGCATTTTACAGCCCTTGAAGCCTCAGCTGTGATGACACTGGACCTTACGACGGAGCGACTGCAGTGAATCCAGGTGCGGAGCCGCCTCACTCCTGTCCGCAGAGAGACAGACAGAGCGAGGCTCGGAAAAGTCCAGAAGGTGACGGAAGCTGGGCTCAGGTGTGAGGGTGACCAACTTGCTTTGAAAAGGGCCCGACCTGGATGGAGATGGAGTCCAGAGCCAGCAGAGACCCTCAGCAAGGCACAACCCACTCTCCAAACAGAACGCCATGCTGCCCTTCACCAGGCCTTCTCCTCGGCGGCCACTGTCTGACCTCCTGAGGCTGTGGATGGTGGGGACTGATCGCTGGCTGCGTGGCCCCTGCTGATGTGAGGGAGACTCAGCATGAAATCGCCCCAGATGCCCAGGAGGCTCACCCAACATGAGCTATAAAAGCTGACCGAACACCACACCCCACGCTCTCAAAGCTGCCTCCCGTATCATCAACACCTGGACGCTCCTGCCCCAGCATCCGACCATGCCGCCGTTCCCTCAGGTTTCCCGAGACCCCCACCCCTCTGGGAGTCCCGCACCGTCACGAGTAGTCACAGTGGATGGGCGCCAGCCCTGGTCACCTTAAGCAACCAGCTCGCCAGGCTTCCCCGTGGCATCTGGAGAAATGGCTCACCACCTGCACCCCACGCCAGGCTCAGGTGGCAGAGCAAGTAAGGACGCCCACATTCCAGAGATGGAGAAAGTGCTGCTGAGCCTGGGGCCTTGGTTTGTTTTGGTTTTTTGAAAAATTGCCAATCTCTGGCTTCAACGAATGGGCTCAGGTGAGGTCCGAATCAATGGGATAGTAACCCACTGCCCTGGGGGGACCTTGTTCCCAGGTCAGCCTTCACACCCTGTCCTCCCACTCTGACAGGAGTGAGAAGAGGTGATGAAGCCCCTGGCTGCAGGTCGGCTACTCTCCTGGTTACCCTTCTTCATCTCCGAGAGAGCTCATCCTTGAAGACTTAAAAATAAAGATAAATAGGCCAGTGCAGTGGTTCACGCCTATAATCCCAGCACTTTGGGAGGCCGAGGTAGGTGGATCGCCTGAGGTCAGGAGTTCAAGACCAGCCTGGCCACCATGGTGAAGCCCCCTCTCTCTACTGAAAATACAAAAATTAGCCAGGCATGGTGGTGGGCGCCTGTAATCACAGCTACTTGGGAGGCTGAGACAGGAGAATTGCTTGATCCCGGGAGGCAGAGGTTGCAGTGAGCATAGATCTCATCATTATACTCCAGCCTGGGCAACAGAGAGAGGCATGAGGTAGATTCTAACTGAAGAGCAGGTGTGTGGTGGATTCCACCTGAAGAGAAGGCATGAGGTAGATTCTACCTGAAGAGCAGGTGTGTGGTGGATTCTACCTGAAGAGCAGGTGTGTGGTGGGTTCTACCTGAAGAGAAGGCATGTGGTGGGTTCTACTTTCCGACAACAGCCACAGCGATGGTTCCTGCCCCATGTGCTCCTTCAAAACCTCCTTCTTCATCAAGAGCTAGAGTCTTCTCTTCACCCTCCTTGTACCCGGGTGTTTATGCAGATGCCTCTGAAAATAAACCGTGGCAGAAGTGGCACTGTGTGGCTCTGAGGCCAGGTCATGAAAGGCGATGTATCCTACTGGATGCTCCTGTCTCTCCCTGTCTCTTTGGCTCTCTCTCTGTCAGGGAAGGTGCCTTTGAAGTCCTGAGCCACCTCCTAGGGATTCCATCCCCACTGTGCTGCAGAGACCACATGGAGAGACCACTGATGGCCAAAGAGCCCAGCTTGGGGATGTCCCTCACCCAGGCACCACCCATGCAAGCAAAGAAGCTTTTGGGGTGACTTACTCACAGTGATTGTCTGGCTCTAATTTCGTGGAAGACTCTGAGCCAGAATGTCACAGCCAAACTACTCCTGAATTTCTGACCACCAAAGCGGGGAGAGACAATAAATGGTCACTGTTATTTTAAGCTACAAAGTTTTGGGGCACTTTGTCACCCAAGAATAGGCAACAAATACAAAACAGATGCACACACTCCTTTCTGCTTTGTGATTTGTCTGACTGGGGATGTGAAACAATAAAAAATATATTTATATTTATACATAGGTCTCCAACTCTGGTTCCTGGCACTGAGCTTTTAAAACCCTTGGAAGTTTCTTAAGCAATAGGGGAGTTGGAACATCTTTTGTTGTACTATTTGGTCTTTGACTCTGGCTCCTAACACAGAGTTCCTAAGACTGTGTAATTTCCTGGGTGTTAGGAGCGTCTTTTTTTTCTAGTGAGGCAACTCTTGGTGGGCTTCTGGATGGTGGCTGGTCACCAGAAATACCAACCCATGATTAGAAGCTTGGGACTTTCAGCCCCAACTCCCATTCTCCAGTGAGGGAAAGGAGCTGGAAATGGAGTTAGTAAGCCATCACGTCCTCGTGATGCAGCCTCCATTAAAATCTCAAAACTATGGAGTTTGGAGAGATTACAGGTTGACGAAAATGTAGGGGTACCTGGAAGGCAGCACACCCAGAGGGACATGGGAGTTCTGCACCCCTTCCCACAAACCCTGCCCTGTGCCTTTCTTCCACCCGACTGTTCATTTGTATCCTTTTTTTGTCTAGTAAATTGGTTAATGTTAGCATTTCCCAAGTTCTGTGAGCTGTCCTATCAAATTATCCAAGGAGGCGGTCATGGAGACCCCGATTTATAGCTGGTTGGTCAGAATTATAGGAGACAATCTGGTACTTGTTATTGGTGTCTGAAGTGGAAGCAGTCTTTCAGGACTGAGCCCTTAACCTGTGGGGTTTGTGGGAACTCTGGTTAGTGTCAGAGTTGAATTGAATTGTAGGACACCCAGTGGGTGTCCACTGGAGAATTACTTGGTGTGGAGAAAAAAACCCCACTCCACCAGAAGTGATCTGTGTTAAGAGTATAGCAGGAGGAAACAGCCAATTGTTTTGTTTTTTCCTACGATTCAGGGAAACTCTTTCCCAAGCAAACATCAGATTCATGGAAGAAGACCATCTCCACAAAATCAGTGCATGACTGGACAATAAGAACTTAAGCAACATAAATACCCTGCATGGGGGTCCAAGGACAAACATGCACCTGGACAACCCACTGCTGGCACTGTCCAGGGCAAACTCACGCTCACCATGAGAAGAGGTCAAAGAACCACATCCCCTGGGAGCCCACGTGAAGGCAAGGTCTCTAGGGGAGGATGAGGGACAGAAGCAGCTGGGGAGGTGACACTGTCCTCTCACTGCTACTCTGATTGTTCAGAAGCCACTGGTGTGTTTTCTTTAGTTTTTAATTATGTAGTTTATTAATTTCTTTTTGTTTTCCTTCTTGCCTTTTCTCTCATTTTGCTCCTTGTTGACCCTTAGCAGTGAAAACATTTCAAAGATTAAAGAGAAAACATCAGGTTGGTTTGCCTGTTACTGACAGTCACCATGAAGGGTTGTGGAGGAGGAAGGCTCAGTCGTGGTCAGAAACAGCCTGAGTTTTATTCATGTATTTTTACATCCAGCGTGGCTGTGACACAACACTGAGCACGCTTGAAAAGAAAACTTGCTTCTCTTTCATTAAACCTCACAAATATTTTGCAAACCAGTAGCAAGAGTAGTTGTTCCCATTTTTTAGCTAAAAGCTGTAGAATAGGGAGAGACTCAGTACCCCTGATTTGCCACAACACAATTCTCCACCACTGGAAAAGCAAGTCCTTGACGTGTACCTGAGATCACAGTGAACCCAGCAAACCATCACCTGTTACCTGCTATTCCTTAGTACAGACACAGTGCTTGTGGAGGTTCAGTTAATACTGTAATTTACCCTTCCACTTAATAGTGAAAAGGTCATGCTGTGTGACATGCTCTGGGGTCCCTGAGAGAAACATGAAAATAAATTTCTATGACCTGCAGGCCCTGAAGAGAGAGCAGATGCAAGGAGACACCTTCACAAAGCTCTGACCAGCGGAGCGAGAGCACTCATGAAACAGCTGAGCCAGAAGTGAAAGAGCCCAGCACCCACCACAAAGAAGCTGCTATTCTATCTTTTGAATAGAATGGACCCAGTCATCTTAGGTGGTTTTGAACTGTCAAAAAAATAAATAGAGGAAAAGACCAAGCACTCACTTTTGTGTCTCCCCCGCTAATAAGACACCAATAAAATGAGAGCAAAATGATTACCAGAGACAAAGAGACTAAGAAAAGAACAAAAGAGAAGAACAGTGGAATAAACTCATGAAGGCAAAGAGAAAAAGAAGAGTTCATTGACAAATGAGAGATTTCAACAAATCCCAGGAAGCTTAAAAAGTGATAAAGCAGAATAAAACATTATAGCCAAAATTTCACTGAAAAGGGGTAGAGCAGAGGATAAGAAGAAGAACTGCCATAATAATAATGATTGGAGGACCATGATATCAGGTAACGTGCACCGAGTGAGGATCAGGTGTCCAGCCCAGTGATTAATAATAATGATTGGAGGACCGTGATATCAGGTAACATGCACTGAGTGAGGATCAGGTGTCCAGCCCAGTGATAAACCCTCGACTCACATTCTCACAACTAGGCTCACAACACCCTGAGATCAGTGCCATCATCATTTCCATTTGTAGTTGAGGAGGCTGAGGCACTGAGAGGTCACATGACTTGCCCAAGATCCTAAGGCTGATAAGTGTGGAAGTCAGGATGGGTACCCAGGAGACCTGGCTTCAAGTTTCACACTATGCCCTGGAAGGGGAAGATAAATTGTTATGAACAGAACCTAAGAGAAGCTCCAGACTCATAGATGGCAGATAGTGGATGGAGGTGGAAGAGGAGCCAAAAACAGGGTGGAAGGATGGAGGCACTGAAAGTCTGTTTTGGTGAACACATCTCCAACATCTCAGACTTTTCTCCAGGAAAAATAAATCGATTTTATGGGTGGAAGGCAGGAAAGAAGGATGGAGAGATGGATGGATGGATGGATGGATGGATGGATGGATGGATGGATAGGCAAATGGTTAAACGGACAAGTGGATGGATAGACAGATGTAGTAAACCTTTTCCCAAAAGCCAGCCACCCACTCATTGACACGTAGGTAAGTCCTGTCCAGCAACAGGCCTCCCCTACATACCCAAGACTCTCCAGGGGTTCCATATTCAGGAGTTAGCTCTCCACGCACAACAGCAGAGGAAACCTACACCACATCTCTCTCTATATTAACCCACCCAGCCATTCTTCAAATGATTAGACTGCAGGATCAGGCAGCATGTGAAGAAAACCATCAGAATGAAAGAAATGGGACACATAAGTGAAACTGATAATTCAACCGACCTTTGAGAGAGGTGTGGAGGATGTGATATCTCAGGGAAGATCAAAGCAAAACAAAACAAAAGACCCTTGATGAGACTCTTCAAAGTGATTTGACAAATTACTGCATCCAGCAAACATATCATCATGGCTGGCTCCTTCCCTGTCTTCAGAGCTACATTCCAAAGTCACCATATTAGCAAGGCCTTTCCTGTCTGCACTTTATAAAATAACAACCCTCCCCCAATCTCCTCTGTCAGTCCTGCCATTCCCGAGCCACCCTACCTGCATCTTGTCCCCATAGAACTCAGCACTACATGGTGACATACCAAGCATTGACTTACTTGTTCATTTGCTATGGGTCAGCCCACAGATGATATCTCAGCTCCACGAGAGCAGTGGATTTGCTCCCTATTAGAGCTCTAGGGCTTCAAACAGTGTCTGGCATATAGTAGGTTATAAGTTAGTAAGTGAAAAACTAATGATTCCTTTTTAAAAGAAGAATAGTTTGCAATGAAAAGAGAACAGGGACTAAGAACTCTTGGAAGTAAAACATATGTTTTCCTAAATTAAATAATTTAATAGGCCGGATACGGTGCCTCATGCCTGTAATCCCAGCACTTTGGGAGGCTGAGGCGGTGGATTGCCTGAGGTCAGGAGTTCAAGACCAGCCTAGCCAAGATGGTAAAACCCCATCTCTACTAAAAATACAAAAATTAGCCAGGCATGGTGGTGCGTGCCTGTAATCCCAGCTACTGCAGAGGCTGAGGCAGGAGAATCGCTTGAACCTGGAGGGCAGAGGTTGCAGTGAGCTGAGATGGCACCATTTCACTCCAGCCTCGGCGAAAGAGCGAAGCTCCGTCTCGCGGCGGGGGTGGGGGCGGCGGGGGGGGAAGCATTTAATAGAAGGTTGGGAAATTTCCCAGAACAGGGAGCAAAAGGACAAACAGAAGAAAAGTACAAGAGACATCAAGAGCTTCAACATTCAACTGATTCCTGAAAGAGGAAAACACAGAAAACCAAGAGGCAAAAACTCAAAGAAAAATGGCCAGCTCTGTTGCACAGCCAAGAACTCACCTTTCAGGCTGGCTGGCTCCTGCTCGCCACTTCAGATCCATTCTCTACCCTTCTCCATTCCACTCAATGCCCCGGGAGGCAGGCTTACACGGACCTCGACTCTTTGCCCTCTGGCTTCCAGCTGGGCTTAGCCAATGGGCAGCAGCTGCTACAGAAGGGGAGAGGATGGAGATCAGAGATCAGGGTTCTTCCCACAGCCTCTCCCTGCAGGCTTGCAGCTGGCAGGCTAAGCCCCTCTCCAAGCTTCCTCAGAGTGGATTCTCTATGGTCTAGGGGTGTTAATGGAGCTGGGTTATCGTACCCCAGGGTCCTGCACTATCCCGGGGTATCCTGCACTATCCTACCCCTTCTGCCCACACTTTGCAAATTTAAATATCTTTCAACATGAAGTTTTGAGATACACAGAGATTTTTTTAAAGGATTTAAATATACACAATAAAAATTATTTTAAAAATGTTAATCATACGAATGTTAAAAAAGTCAATACTCAAGGATAATCATCAAAGACTTCTTATCATAATGCAACTGTGGAGTTGATCCAAATGATTATCATCAGTGTGGCAGTGTTAAGAATATGCATATAACAATATGCCATACAAATGTTAACATAAATAAATTATTTACAAATTGTCCTATGTTGAGTAGACATCTGTTTTCTGCTGAGACCAGAACTGATACATCAAAAACCTAAAGGAATCTACTAAGCAGCATAAAAATGAATGAATAAAAAATAGTTCATTTAAGATATCTTGTACAATTTTAGCACACCAAGAATCCAGAGAGTCTAACAGCTGCTAGAGAAAGAGAGCAGATTTCCTATAAAGCATACTAATGAGACCAGCATCAGACTTCTCAGCAACAACTCCTGATATTTTCCTTTGAGTCTAGAATTCTAAATCCAATCAACTTACCAACCCAGCTTCAAGGAAAATATAGATTCAGAAATGCAAAAACTGAAAAAGTGTCCATGCTTTTTCTTAGAAAGTTATTTGAGGATTTACTCCAGTTGAAGAAGGATAATATCAGGAAAGAGAAAGACAGCAAGTTCAAGAAGAACGACTCTAATCTCATGAGGAAACTACAGAACAAAAGTGCTACAGTTAATCTAGAAAGCTACCCATCTAAACTAGAAGCGTATTGATTGTGCTTACTGTAGGTCTTTCAGAAAAACAGAATGGATATCAGAGACACAATGTAAAAGTGACATTCTCTTTTGACAATAATAAAAAAGATAACTAGAAAATATATAAAAATAACCTGTGCAAGAAAATCAAGCTCAAAATAGGAAGCAAATAAAAATGCAACACAATTATGAGGAACTGAATAAGATAAGAAAATAAAATTCAGTTGCCATCGATGCTAGAAACATGCTGCATCTAGTAATCAGGGTCATGCCAGAGTCATGACCAAACACCTGCAAAGAAGGAAATATAAGATTGGCATAACACCTGATTCCGCAGGGCATGAGCTTTCAAAGTCATAATAGTGTATGCTCTGTGAAGATTTTCAACTTCTTATACTAACTGATAAAAATAAAAAGTAATTTCAAAGTAGACTATAAATGTTATCAGCCTTGACAATGTGAAAATAAAGAATCAATAAAAACTGGGAGAAGAGAGATTAGGCACAATATTATGGAAATTGGACATCAAGAGATGCTTTTAAAAGTTAATAAATTCAGTTTTTAAAAAGTTTTTAGGGCACTGAAACTCTTCTGTGTAATACTATAATGGTGCAACATGCTATTATGCACTTGAAAAAACATAGAATATATAACACAAAGAGTGAACTGTAAGGCAAATTTAGACTTTAATTAATAATAATATATCAATATTGGCTTATTGATTGTAACAAATGTACCAAGGCAAGATGTTCATCACAGGGAAAACAGTGGGCATGGGAAGGGAGTACATGGGAATTCAGAATTTTCTGCTCAGCTTTTCTGTGCCTAAAATTGCTCTAAAAATAAAGTCTATTTAATTATCAATGTGGACTTTGAGAAATGTCACATTTTTGACCAGCATTTTGAAAAGAATTTGGATGTATTCCCTAAGTAACTCATGTACAGGTCACGGGTCCAATCACACAATAAGATTTCTAATGAAAAACCAGCCTCCCGTGGACCCTCCTGACAGGCAATTCTGCTTCCTGGAGCATTCATCTTAGTTCTCCTAAGCCACTGCCCTCTCTAAATGGAAGGCTTAACGTAGCTGTTGTTCGACTTACTAACTTCAGAAACAACTTACCGACGCCCTTCTACAAAAAATGAACTTTTGGTTCCCTCATTCCCCTTTACTCAGCTCAATGTTGAATTGTTTTCTATTACTTTTTAAATTGCTGTATACTACTTTTGGTTCTCAACTATCTTTTTTTTTAATTAAACAAACTCCAGGCCCTCCTGTTTCAGCCTCTCAACGCCTTCCTCTCCCAGATCCCCTTTCCTCCACACCCCACCCTGGCTCCCCACACAGTCATCCTTCAGGTTGGGCCAGTTCTCTAGGATTCCCTGAACATACCATGCACATTACCACTTCCTTCAGTGCCCCCAGGAGAAAACTCACTCCTGTCCTTCCCCTTTCCAGGTCCTGAAAGCCTGGGGCCCACACAGGTGCTGAAGCAGGTGATTCTGCAAACCTCAGGGGCCTGAGAGGCCGCTCCCTCCCCGCTCAGTGAAGATGAGTTTCACCTACTGTAGCTAGGCAATGAAGACTTAACTAGTTGAGCAAACACATTAGAAAAGATTAAATCTTTCATTTTTATGCTGGTCAATGGTGTCTTTTACAGTCCATATTTAAGTTTAAGTTTAATCCTATGTTAATTTATTAAGTAAATGTGTATTTTCTGTTTTACTTACAGGCTTTGCCCCTAAGTTCTGTGATTTTTACAGCCATACATTGATGTTATTTAGAAGCTATTAAATAAACTAAAGTTCCTACAATTTCTTTAAGTATTTTTAGATGGCAAGCTGAGAAAGCTTGCAGTATCTAAGAGGAGAAAAAATAGAGGGAAAAAGAGAGGCAGGCCAATGTGGAGAACGTGGCTTGGTTTGGACATCGTATTGGAAGCAGACAAGTGTGCGAGAAAGGTTGCAGAGTGGCTCTGAAGATGCCAGATGTCAGCCTCGTAATTTTCCCCATTTGTGGAAGCTGAAGGATTCTGAGGGGTTCCTGGTTGTACTTCTTTTTTTTTTTTTTTTTTTTTTTGAGACAGAGTCTCACTTTGTCACCCAGTCTGCAGTGTGGTGGCGCAATCTCGGCTCACTGCAGCCTCCGCCTCCTGGGTTCAAACGATTCTCGTGCCTCAGCCTCCCGAGTAGCTGGGCTACAGGTGCATGCCACCACATCCAGCTAATTTTTGTATTTTTAGTAGAGAAAAGGTTTCACCATGTTGGCCAGGCTGGTCTTGAACACCTGACCTTAAGTGATCCGCCCTCCTCGGCCCCCCAAAATGCTTGGATTACTGGCGTAAGCCATTGCGCCCAGCCTCCAGTTGTACTTCTGACAGCAAGAATGTTGACAACTATCAGTCCTTCCGAGGGTGTCTCATGCACAGCTCCAAGAGGGCAAGGCACGGTCCCGACAGTTCACACACCATTGCCTCCAGTGCTTTTAATCAGTGCTAAGAAGTTTCCTGCAAAATTGGCACTAATTACATATCCTGAAGAAACAGGTATTTGGTTTAATGCAGCCCTGCACCAGTGCAGCTATAAGGAAGCGTTGCTTCCTCCTGCTCAGGGAGAACACCTGTCTCTCTTCATGGTCAAGCAAAGCTGGGGTCATGAAAGATCCAACACAGGAGGCAGTCGATGCAGGGAGGGCTGCAGCCAACTGTGAGAAGCAAGGGGGTAAACCGCCAACTGCAATGCTGCATCATGGGGCTGTTCTCATGACCCCTCGCCCCTGTCCCCCTCGGCCCCTCTCAAAATAGGTCCAGCTTCTCCCCAGACACCAGAACCAGATCCGGTGCATGAGAGAGCCAGCACTCCTATGGCAGGGTCTTCCTGCTGATGCAGCTCCTGTCACTGTCTCTGCTGGTTCCATCTCGCCTTGACCCTCCATTACTGGAAAGGGGTCCAGATCCAGACCCTAAGAGAGGGTTCTTGCATCTCATGCAAGAAAGAATTCAGAGCAAGTCCACAGAGAAAGTGAAAGCAAGATTATTAGCAAGAGAAGTAAAGTGAAAGCAAGTTTATAAGCAAGAGAAGTAAAGAAACAAAAGAATGGCTACTTCATAGATAGAGTAGGTCATTCCCAAAAGCAAGAGGAGGAATGAGTCCAACTTAGGTACAATGCTTGTTTAGATGTAACATAACTGATGTGGTTTGGCTCTCTGTGCCCTGCCAAATCTCATGTTGCATTGTAATCTCCAATGTTGGGGGAGGGACCTGGTGGGAGGTGATTGGATAACAGGGGTTGATTTCCCCTTTGCTCTTCTGGTGATAATGAGTGAGTTCTCATGAGATCTGGTTGTTTAAAAGTGTGCGGTACTTCCCCCTTCACTCTCTCCTGTTCTGCTGTGGTAAGATATGCCTGCTTCCCCTTCACCTTCCACCGTGACTGTAAGTTTCCCGAGGCCTGCCAGTCATGATTCCTATACAGCCTGAGAAACTGTGAGTCAGTTAAGCCACTTTTCTTCATGAATTACCCAGTCTCAGATAGTTCTTTATAGCAGTGTGAGAACGGACTGATGCAATAACAAAACGAAACAGCATGGGGAGGTGTGCTGTGTGGCAAGGGCTCATGATAAATGATTGTTAATCTTTTTGTAACTACTGTTTTCCACGAGAATCTATATCATTATTCTTAAAGCAGAACTTATTCTTAAATTAAGAATGACTTTGCCCCTAAGATATCAGGACATCAGGCCATTTCCTGAGTCTGTGAAGTCCTGGGTCTGTTCAGTAAACATTATTAACCTGTTCCCTTAACCGTAAACATCCTGTGACTAGGAATGTCTAACCTTCTAGGAATGCAGCCCAGGAGGTCTCAGCCTCATTTTACCCAGCCCTTATTCAAGATGGGGGTCACTGTGGTTCAAATGCCTTTGACATCTCAGCTCCAGATACTGTTTTACTTTTTTTTTACCCCTTCACCTCATGTCCTAGATACTTACTTTCTGGTTTTTATGTCAGTGGCCCGAACACCTGCTGACTTTGCTCCACAGATGCCCTACATCACCCTCCACCATGCCTGTGGAAGCTTTTGGCTCCCCCTTTCCCTCCCTGGAGGCATCCTAGGGGCCAAGAGGATAATGAGGCTCCACCTAGCGCTATCCTGCAGACCCAGCACCAGGAGCGCCAAATGGGAGGCAGGGCTGCTAACTCGACGTGGAACCCTGCAAGTTATTGTTCCACATCACCAGAAAGTGAGACTAACAGAGGCATCTTCCAAATTATTTCCCATCTCAATCACATGCCCCAGTTGATCTTATTGGCCATTGCCCGATTGCTTAGTTATTCAAGGGACTGAGTCTGACTGCATGTGCTTACTGAGGATAGAAGACAAACTCCTCACTGGAACTTTCAATATCCCTTAAAATGGGGCCCTTGTCAAAGACTGGTTACATCATATTATGAACTGAATTAGGGCCCCTTCGCCAGTGTTTATTTTGAACCCCCAACACATAACACCTCAAAATGTAACTGTATTTGGAGATGGGGTCTTCAAAGAGGTAATTACGGGCTCTAGTCCAATGGGACTGGTGCTGTAATTCCAGGACATTAAGACACACAGAAAACGCACCAGGGATGCTCAGCAGGGGAAAGCCTGCAGGTAGAGGCAGCAAGAGGATGGCGATCTGCAAGCCAGCGAGAAGACTTGCAGGAAGCCAACCCTGCTGACCCCTAGATCTCGGACTCCAGCCTCCAACGCTGTTTGAGTAAATACGTTTCTGTCGTTTAAGCCACCAGATGGTGGTATTTTCTTATAGCAGCCCTAGAAACCAACACACATCATTTCACCCACACACCAGCAAACCAGGCTGCCCATCATTTCCGGGTGACACTCAGGCTTCCCTGCTCTTCCTACCCTTTCTCAAACCATTCCTTTACTTTTGGAGTGCCCTCCTTTCCACTGCCCTAGTAACACTGCCTGGGAGAGCCTTAGAGTCCCCAAGCCTGCCATGTCTTCATGTTCTCTGATGACCCTGTGGGGTACACTCACTTCCCTGCAGCCTGCCCACATGACCTGGGAGAACCTCCCACAGATGCAGCCCTGGAGCAAATGTATTTTATTCATTCGTTCACATAACTGGCTTTCATGGAGCCAGAACCTCAGGCTCTGTTCCGCGTCTTGGATGATAGTCATCAGTTCACTCAGTTTATGCCCCTTACTCTGTTCTACAGAAAGCCTGTATCTCACACTCCTTTCTACAGTGCCCTGCAGCCTCGGGCACTGTGCTCTGCCCCTGCCAGCATGCGTGTAGGGGACAGCCGTCATTCTGATTGTCCAAGCCCCCTTCTAACCAAGAGCAGCTGCTCCCTTAGGGGCTCCTCCTCCTCCCACGCTATAGGCTTTCATAGGAGTGGCCATAGTCTAGGTCATGGGAGCCTGCACCCCTGCTCCCAGCAACAATAAGCTACCACTTTGGGCTTCCTGATTCAGGACTAGGTTGGCACCAGGCTGGACTCTCTCAGTGCCTAAAATAGTAAGATGTGCAGCCCAGGCTGGTGCCCTCATTCACCACGATAGGCAGAGGCAGCAGTCCTGAGAGAGGTGAAGGAGAAAGTGGAGATGGGGTTGGGGAGGACAGGGAGCAAAAGAAGCCAGAGCGAGACAAAAGCGGTGGGGAGGGCTGGAAGAGAGTCCAGAGAGGGATCCAGTGCTCGCAGCACCGTTTCCAGAGGTCCTACCTCATTTCTGCTTCTCTCAATACTCCATTTCTCCTGGGGTATCGGACAGCCACCCCACCCCTCCCAGGGCCCTCCAGTGATTCCCTTCCTATTGGGAGCCAGCTGTTTCTTTCACTTTAACCCAACAACTCCTTTCCTACTTCAAGGCACTTAATATGTTCTCTAAATTGAATTTAACTTCATTTTTTTTAAAGAAATGGAGTGAATTTCACAATAATGACAGCAATTGCATTACCTTCCCCACAGCAATTGCATTACCTTCCCAGACACACTTCTGCTCACCAGATGTCCCAGCGCATAGGGTCCACAGATGGGGGATCAAGGAAGGTCCGATGCATCAGTCATTTATATACAAATGGTGGCCCTAAATGCTTGGAAACCTGTGGATAAACATTCCATTTGATTTTTGTGAAGAAATTCATTTGATTTGTGGCATCAAATTGCTCCACAGCAGCACTGTTATGGATGATCCAAAGGTCATTTTTCAGCAGCTGAGGCTTGCAACTCACAGTGGAAGGAGTAGTGTCCACAAGAACACATTTCCTTGTCAGTCAATCTGGAAGAGGCTTCCTTTCCAACTCCCCACATTGCAAAGAGTGGGTAAGGTTAATGGGTTCACATCTGAAAAGTGGCTCAGAGCCCAGTGATGAAACGCAGTGAATAAATATATGTTATTCTTCACGTTATGAATTGTTTAGAGGAAAGATGGATTCAGGAAACAATCCCTCCTCTAAGATTTTGAATGGTTTCACCAAAGCCACCCATGGATGGGAAGACTGTAGGCACAAGGATGTGAGGAAGGTGGGTGGCGGCGATCTCCACTGATGCAGTGGATGGAACAGTGGGCTGCCGCCTCTGCCTCTGGCCAGATGCCAGGCCATTAAGAGCAAAGAGTAAAGATTAATTCCTATGCTCGTGTTATAGCCACACATAAAATTTGGCCCAGTAACCACAGACCAGTGCCAAAATCTGTTTAGTTCATTTAAATTTTTGTATTTATTTTAATTAAGCACTAGCAGAATGCCATTTGCAGTGGCATATTGAATACCTTTGTAATTAACAATACTGAGCCAGAGAGATAGGCTTCCTCCACATTCTTTTAATTAACTGAAATAGTTCAAGGACAGAATCAGCAATGATTTCTTTCTGGATGCAGAATGTGAGGGCTAGGGAATATGCCCTTCATTAGAAAAAGGTGTAATTTTTCAAAATTCTAAGATCTATCAGAATATATTTCCATTTTTATAAACATTATCAGGAGGAAGAAAGCTTAGCAAATGTAATGCATTCAGTATTTTGAGTTACAACAGAAACTTTATGCAGTAGAGAAGTAAGGCAGAAGTTCTGATATGCTGGAATGGAATAAATAATAGTAATGATTCCATCCCCTATGAGTCACACAGGTCCTGGCAGCCACTTGAAATCCAAAATTCTGGTCCCGACTTTATCCTCAAGGCTTCCTATAAGTAGGCATGATGCATTTTATAATCTCCAGCCCTCTTTCCTTTGTGTTGTCATTGTTCCTTTTTCTATAACACCTCCTAAAACCTTCCAACATTCGAATTAAGGGAAATATGTTTTTTTCTCTTGATCTGGTGAACTGGAATTAATCTCCCTACATATGTCAGATGCTGTTTCTGCTTCTGTTTGAAGGAGCAGGCATCCTTCTCCTGGGTGAAAATCAGCTCTCATGGAAATCAATGTGGGTGAAAATCAGCTCTCATGGAAATCAATGTGGCTGAAGGGGAGATTCAAGGGCAGGAAAGCAAAAGGAAGACTCAGCTCCAAGGAAGGGCCTTGCTGGGGGCGTGGTGAGGAGGCTCAACTTCAGGCCCATTCTAGGCTTATCCTGCAGTCCAGAGTGAGGATCGATCAATTTGGAGTGCTAATGCTACTTCTCCACTGGGTTGGAAACATTAGCACATCTTCAGCACCACCGGTGCGTGTGCAGCAGTGAGGACTACACTTGTGCAACTGTTCCTGTTGCACAAGGAAGAGCAATGGCCCCTGCCTTTCCCTCAGAGAAGAGAACCCACTCACCAGCCCCTATCCACCCTAGCCCACCCCAGTGCTACCACGTCACCATTTCTCACTGAAAGATGGTAGATACAATATCATTGAATATCCTCAGCTGCTACTGCACACAAAGAAACCAATCTGTTCTTTTGCCAAATGCATCCTCCCTTTAAAAACTAGAGAAGCACACATTTGTTCTTGCTTACTGTGGGAGGAGCCGTCACGAGCATGTAGGAGTGTGGAGTGTTTTGATTCATGCTGTCTGTGCTACATACAAACTCCTGAGATTCAGCAAAATTTCTTTTTTCATTTGCTGAGTTGAAAAACCTGGTCTCTTTCTCCCTTTTATGCACCACGACTCTAAACTGAATTTTCACATATGCAAACTGCCAAGTGAAATCCCTTCAATATTAAATTCCACAACCATCATAAAAAGGGGAATCATCTGCTGCTCAAAGGAAATGAGATCTATTTTAAATTGAATATCCTCATGAATATGCTAACAAGTCCTGAACAGTTTAATAATAATAACAGACCTTGTCTTCATGTGGCCTCTTTCCCCTAGTGAAGACTGACAGCACTTACTAGAGGGGGCAGGGAGCTTGGAAGAACACAATCACTGTATTTTATAAGTGAGACCAGGAAAACCATCTCTCCATGCAAACTAGGCTGCAGACACCCCCAATGTGTTCATTCTGCCCTCAAAATAACAGGACCTAGGAATCCTTTCACCCTTTGGCAAGCTCTTTCATGGGGCTCTTCCTTGGACCTTGATATAGTTTGGCTGTGTCCCCACCCAAATCTCATCTTGAATTGTAACTCCCACAATTCCCACGTGTCACGGGAGGAACCTGGTGGGAGGTAATTGAATCATGGGGGCAGGTCTTTTTCATGCTGTTCTCATGATAGTGAATAAGTCTCACGAGATCTGATGGTTTTATAAGGGGGAGTTTCCCTGCACAAGCTCCCTCTTTGCCTGCTGCCATCCATGTAAGATGTGACTTGCTCCACCTTGCCTTTCACCATGATTGTGAGGCCTTCCCAGCCATGTGGAACTGTAAGTCCATTAAACCTCTTTTTTTCATAAATTGTCTTTAGTCTCAGGTATGTCTTTACCTGCAGCACGAAAATGGACTAATACAGACTTTATCCCAATTATCACAGCTCTGGGGGCAGCCTGTGTGCCAGGATCACCTCAGGTGTGAAGATGGCAGAGATGAGGCACTCATCCCCTTCCCTTGCCAAAGATGGGACTGGGTCTCATCTCAGCTTGGAAGCCAGGGCAGAGGTTCCTCTGGATGGCTCCCAGGGCAGACATCTCCGGCCTCCTCCCGGTGGCCAACTGTGTCTGCTTCTGTTTGAAGGAGGAGACATCCTTCTCCTGGGTGAAAATCAGCTCTCATGGAAATCGATGTGGCTGAAGGGGAGATTCAAGGGCAGGAAAGCAAAAGGAAGACTCAGCTCTAAAGAAGGGCCTTGCTGGGGGCCCTGTGAGGGGGCTCAACTTCAGGCCCATTCTAGGCTTATCCTGAGCAGCCTCCCTGTGTGACCGTATAGCAGTGAGGCCCCACACTGGAGGCTGGAGACTAGAAACAGACCTCCAAGGCTCCACAGGGCCCTCAAAGCTCCCAGGAACCATCCTTGATTGTATTCCAGGACATGGGGTACAGTGTCTCTTAATGGAAAAGTGTGCACAATGAATGAATGAGTGAGTACACATTTGTCTGGATGGATGCTCTGGAAGCTTCTTTGTAGCAAATTTCCTCATTGAGGCTCAAGCAAGTCCTCAGCTTCTGTTTGCATCTTGTGGAGGCAACTCCTTTATCCACTAAAGACTGACAGCACTCTGTCACTCCCGCTGGGAAAACCCAGCTGACCCTGGCTGGCTTCGGCATGTGCAAGCTGTTGGACTTCCACTCTGTGAACTACATCCAACCTCCTTCCAAAGGAGGGGTGCTCCTGCCTCTGTCTTGGCCTGAGAAGAAGGTCCAGTCTCTTTCCTTTGCATCTTTGGGATGGTAGAAACCCTGCAGCTCCAAGAGAGGAGGCAGCATTCTCAAACAAGCCCCCAGTAAATTCCTGCGGTGGTAATTTGGCAGCAGATCAATTTATTTTTCATTTCAGGAAAAGAAAAGAAAACCAACTGACAAAGGCAATGGCGGTCCGGCCTGTAAGTTTGTCAAATCTTTCAATGGGTACAGTTTGTAAAGGATCATAGGGAGATCATGTGACGTAGAGCTAGAGGGAGCAAAAGAGAGAGACAGAGATGATTGCAGCCGTGCTCATGGGGCCATCCAAGTCCTGCTGTCTTGCCACTGCAGAGATGATGCCGGGCCAGACTCTGACATCTGATGGTGAAAAGACAGAGGGTGCAGGACTGAGAAACACTGTTCAGGGGGGCAGAAAGGCAGAGGGGTGTGGGCCCACTTCCCACCTCCCGGACAACGCAATGGCCTTGGTATCTTCAAGGCAGCCCACTTATCCAAGCCCTCTCAGCAACAGGGATCAGCCTGTGAGATAAAAGCGCACGAATGCAGAGCCTGGCTCTCAGACGCCCAGAGGCACCTGCGCTGCGAGTGTTTCTGACAAAGCCAGCCTCTCTGGCACTCACTCCTGGCTTGTCCCTGGAGGCCACGCCACTGGCCCTTTGTGTGAGGTGAGACAGGCCCATTCCAGCACAGCCTGAGAGGGTGCATGCACCTTCTCTCTTTCCTTTCACCAGGCCCTAATTAGGAGCTGAGTCCACCGTGGCCAATAATGGACATAGATGAATGGTTTTCCCTGGGCCAGGAGGTTGTGCCAGGCATCTGGTGGGCCTGGCAGATGCAGGCACCCTCACAATGCCCCATGTCAGACCATTCAGGCCCAGAAGGCAGCCTGGGTGATTAATGAGGTGTGCACCTCCCCCCTGTGCACACTGCAGCCCCATTTGGTGCACCTCATTAGGTCTGCTTTGGGGTGGCCATTAGCACACAAGCATGGGTGTGCTGGGGTCACTGGGATGACATGCAGAAAGCAAACAAGACCCAACACCCGGGTGTACTAAAGAGGCTGACTACATGGGGGCTGTGGGGCCTGGACATCTGTTTGGTATCAAGGTTAAGAGGTAACATTTGCAAAACTAAGGAGCAGGCAGCCTTTGTTTTTGTACTTAAAAAGTAAAATAAAATCATTCATACTTTACATTTCATCCAAACTTCCACTTCTAAAGTTTTGCATTTTAAGAGATAAATCTAATTAGGAGGACCAGATAATCATTTCCAAGGGGCAGTTCCCATTGTGGCATTTTGGGGTTGTGGTGGGCTCCAGCGAGGCCCCAGCTCTCAGGGGCTTCGAGACTCTGGCTTCCGCCAAGTTCTCTCTCAGTTCCCTCTTTCTGCTTAACCTACTTGCCTGCTCAGAGGATCTAGAAAGCATTTTGACCTCGGACAGCAGAGCACCAGGGCCACTTGCAGAGTCACCTGTGTGATGTTTCTGGGTTCTGCCTTGTCCATCTGTGAAAAGCAGATAATGATGCCTCCTACCTACTTGCTGGCAGGCATGGTGAGCGGGTTAATGAGCTGCTTGTCCAGCTCACAGGAGTGCCCATGTAACACACTGCTCCCAGGCTCTGGGTGCAAAAGCTTTCTTTTGTTAGAAAAACCTGCTGAGGTCTCCATGCGGGGAGAGAGTCCATCTGACTCATGTTTTCTGGTCTTGAAAAAAATCACAGGTTTTTAAAAAATATCTCCTGGTTTTGCAGGGTCTTTTCATTCCATTACAATTTTGTGACAGACATTGCAAAGACATCTCCTATTAATTATATTTTTAACAAACAAACCTCCCTGATTTTATTAAACAGTCACCAGCCAAGTGTGCATTTTTCACTGTTGCTATCAATAGCCACTCATCATGTTCTCATTGTTTTATACAAAAGCAGAGTTTGCTTCAGTATTAATATTGACAAAGAAACGGTTTTTTCTTCTATTTCATCTCCTTTGCATGAAAACATTTATGTAAATGTATGGCTCAACTGTAAGCAATTGGGGTTACCAACTTAAATTCCACAGCCCGGACCTGAGCTTCTTTAAACACCAGATCTTCTCAGATCCCATCATGGCTTACGTGATCACAATCCCAGCAGGCACAAGGGGCAGTATTGGCTTCTGCTCCTCCCAAGATTCTAGGAGCCTGAGACATGCAAACGTGGACAGTGTCCCTCTGTACATCCTGCAAGCAGTTTGCTTTGTGCCAAAGGAGGCATCCGATGTACTGTTAGCAGGTAGGCTGGCTCCAGGTCAGCACATCTAAGAGACTGGGGAGACCAAACAGTGGGTCTGTAGCCTGCTCTTGGGGAGGGGCCAGCAGCATTCAGTGCTGTGAACAGGAGCTCCAGGGAGATCTTTTGAGTCCTCACAAGTTTCAGGAGAAGCTGAGATTGTGTCAGAACCCATTTGTGCCATTTGGGTTGAGTTTGGGCCATAGTAAATTCCAAGCTCACTGAAAGCAGGAGATGGGGCATTTTGTATATAGTGATTCCAAATTGGCAAAACAATAAGGAAATTAAATTCATGTAAAGTTTGATTGTACTTCATTTGCACTTCAGAGGAGGTTCAAAAAGTTTCTCCCCATATGCCTCTCCTGTTATCTACAATGGCCTGTCAAGAGGCCATTGCTGGAAACAGATAAAAGAACAAACCCTTATATCCAGGGAGCTCTCCTAACATCTCAACTCAGGAAAGGGGTAAAGTGAAAATGGACTAGTACAGACTTTATCCCAATTATCACAGCTCTAGAGCAGCCTGTGTGTCTGCCAGGATTGCCTCAGGTGTGAGGACAGTGGAGATGAGGCACTCATCCCCTTCCCTTGCCAAAGATGGGACTGGGTCTTGTCTCAGCTCAAAAGCAAGAGCAGAAGAAAGATACGCCAGAAGGTAAGATATGCCAGGAGCCACCAACTCATAAAGTATAACCAGGATTTCTTCCTCCTTCCCAAGTCTGAATGGTGACCTGAATTGTTGTTTTGGTTTGGCTTTTTTTTTTTAACCTTTTGTGTTAGATTGCTTTAAGGAAGAGCAGTCATTATTTCCTTCTATGTATGTATCCTCCTTTTGCAATATGATTTTTCAACTTCTTTCCTCAAGAGGTAGAATTTATTTCCCACACTTTGAAACTGGACTGCCCTTATGTGACTTACTTTGGCCAATGCAGTGTGGCAGAAGTGATGGGTGCCAGTCCAAGCCTAGTACCATATTCCCTTGGGTCCCTGCCGAGCCACTGTATATGAGTCTGCAGTCACCTGGTAGGGTATGAGGTCATGCTGAACAGAGCATGTCAGGTGAGGCCATCCCAGACTGGGCAGTTCCCAGCCAATCCACATGGATGATCCCAGTCAAGATCAGCCAAGCCCAGCCCAGACCAGAGGAACTGCCGCGAGAGGCCAGGTGAGCTGACTGAGGTCCCCACGTAGTAGGTGACATGAGCAGGCATTTGAACTCAAGCTACCCTGATTCCACAGCCTAAAGTCTCTCCAGGCACTCCACATGTTAGAAACCTGGACCTTGATTCTGCCAACTGGAAGGGGAACTAGAGCTTTTACTAGATTCCAAAGACAGTTATGTTTCTGAGCTATCTTACTTCCTGGAAATTCAAATAAAGATGCTGGCTAGGGAACCCTTTTTTGAATATTTTTCTTCAGATCACCCTCTTTCTGTCTCTCTCTCTCTCTCTCTCAGTCTGTTAATGATATTTTGGTTTGTGAATTATTTCAGTCCTAATGCAATCACATTATTTATATTTCCACTGCCAAAGTGGTTTCCCAAATTATATGGGGACAATGGTAGCTTCAGATGGGGCAACAAAGTGGTGACCTCCTGTTTTACAGAAAATATAGCTTAGTGATTATTTTGGCAAAAGTAGAAATTTTCACCTTAGTAAATTAAAACTAGAAGAAGTTAGTGGATTTCTCTGCAGAGAGGGTTTTTGAGACCACCAGAACCCAAGAGTTCTTCTTCCAAGATCACACGTGCAGTGTCTGTGGTGTGCTGAGAGCCTGGGCCCCTCTCTCTGTTCTCCAGGGTTTCCCCATTCTCCTATAGGCAAGATCCTCATGGAGCTACAACCCTGGGGGTCTCCAGAGCATGACAGCTTGCTTGTGCTAGGGTGTCCCTGCCAACTGTGACCCCCACTGGGTCTCTTCTGAGCTGAAATCATCTGAAATGGCTCCAGCACACACGGACAGGGAAGGATGTTATGACATTGGATGGAGTCCAGAGAAGCACAAGCAGGTTGGAAACACAGTCCTGCCAGAGGCTCCACAATGGAGCTTTGACTGGGATAGTAAAATCAAACATCCACCAAACTCTGAACAGTTCAGAAAACACATTCTCAAAAAAGTTCTGTGTGGTAGGGTGCAGTGGTTCATGCCTGTAATCCCAGCACTTGGGGAGGCCAAATAGGGTGGATTGCTTGAGCCCAGAAGTTCAAGACCAGTGTGAACAATATGGCAAAACCCCATCTCTACAAAAAAAAGAAAGAAAAAAAAAAAAAAACAGAAATTAGCCAGGACCGGTGGTGCACACCCATAGTCCCAGCTACTAGGGAGGCTGAGGTGGAAGGATGGTTTGAGTCTGCAAGGTTGAGGCTGCAGTGAGCAGTGATTAGTACTGCTTTCCATCCTGCGTGACAGTAAGATCCTGTCTCAGAAAAAAAAGTTCTTTTTGATTCTCCAGGCAACCCTAAATACAGGTGTGATTAAAATTACTCCCCTTTTATAGAAAAGGAAGCTGCATCTTAGGTAGCTCAAGCAACTTTCTCATAGCAAGACGGGAGCAGAACCTGGGCCTACACTTCCTCTGCCTGCAAACACACCATCTGTTCTCATTTTCCACTGAGCTCATTTTCTGTTGGCACATTCTAGAATCAAACTGCCCCAAGACAAAAAGTAAAGAATGATCAGTGTTCTGAATATGAGGAAGACAGCTCACCGGCAGAAGTTGAAGAAGAAAGAGGTTGGCAGGGGATGGACACACAATGACTGAGAGATGGTAGAGGGCTCCTGAACTGAAACACTGGATGGCTGAAAGCCTCTTTTCTAGTGGCCCAGTAACATGCTACATTTGGCAAAGTCCCTTGGTAAGACAAAGCTGCTTTCATTCATCAGTAGGGCCACAGGAATCTTAACAGCACTGTTCCTGCAGCGGGCTGCTTGTTCCCTACACCACCCGGCATCCACTTGCCATCAGGAGTTTCAAAGCATCAGCTCTCTCTGCTCCATTCTTCACTATTTAATAAAATGGCATCTTTCTATGGAATCAACCCAAATGCCCATCAATGATAGACTGGATAAAGAAAATGTGGTACACATACACCACAGAATACCACGTAGCCATAAAAAGGAAAGAGATCATGTCCTTTGCAGGGACATGGATGGAGCTGGAAGCTATTATCCTCAGCAAACTAATGCTGGAACAGAAAACCAAACACTGAAGGTTCTCACTTATAAGAGGGAGCTGAACAATGAGAACACATGGACACAGGGAGGGGAATAACACACACTGGGGCCTGTCAGGGGGTGAGGGGGATGGAGAGCATCAGGATAAATAGCTAATACATGTGGGGCTTAACATCTTGGTGATAGATTGATAGGTGCAGCAAACCACCTTGGCACACATTTACCTATGTAACAAACCTGCACATCCTGCACATGTATCCCAGAACTTAAAATAAATATAAATAAATAAATAAATAAATAAATAAATAAAATAGCATCTTCGTAAGAACTTTCTTTCAGCTTTCAAGCTAAATAGCAGAGGAAATGTAGTCACAGAATAATTGAAAATAATAATTTCATCATTTCTCATGAGAATTGATCTTAGAAAGATTTAACACATTTCTGTAAGGTCTCACCAGTGTTTGGGCCAGCAGCTGCCAACTGGAGAAACATGCAGCCATTTTACTCTGTGATGACCATTACTTCATTTTCTGAATGTTCCAGGCTGTCACAGGCCCTTTGTACCGAGACTCCAAGAGCACTCCACCTCTGCTGCCAGTGAAGGGATATGGATCCCTGGAATCTTCCTATTCCACCCGATTACTATGACCCAAAGGAATTGAATATCAGGAGCCCTCACTTCCCCTTGCCAGGAGCCAGTTCCTGAGTCACAAAGCTCTGCAGTCCTTCCAACACACACTGCATCTAGGAAGGATACTCCCTGGACCTGCACCTCTTTGCACCTGGGTCTTTGAACTCTTCCTCTGTAGAGAAAATTAACTGCCTCAAAGACTACCATGGCTACCTGACACAGCCATTCTATTACTGCAATCATGAATCCTCAGAAGGGTTTACATGCCTGCCGCAGCATGATAGTATTTATAAGCCTAACACCTCTTTGCCCTAAAGTACAATTGAAACCTCTTACTCCAAGATGTCTTGAGTGTATGCTGTCTTGAGTATCGTTGTTCTAAATCCTCATACTGTTCCTGAAGAAATATCTCGTGAAGTAGACCATTTGTGTTTAGGTTCCCATTGCCTGCTAATACAGACCCACTAACCTTATGGTAGTTAGCAGTGGTTCTCTTTGGTTCCATCCCACCTCATATTCATGTTCCCTTCTCCCATGGGTCCTGAATGCTTTTAAGATATGTGTTACTTTCCAATAGTTTTAATGGTCCTCATCAGCCTGGAGGTTGGCTTGTTCAGCATCCCAGGGTGGGACGATATGGATTCACTCCCACGCCACTCTCGAGTGACTTGGAGGCTCACACCAACCTGCCCTCTCAGGCTCGAGCACCATGAGCACAAGGACAGAGCCTGCTCACCTTCTTCTAGCCTTACCTTGCTCTGTGCCTAGCTCAGAGCAGGCTTTCCAAGACATTTTCTGAATTGTCAGAACATTCAGACATTTTTGAAACATGGAACATTTTTGGAAATACTAAGGCCTCAAGAGACCTCTGCAGAGACCAGTAAGATGATTGTGCACAGGATGTGCAGAGGGGACATGGGAGGACAGGGACACCATGCTCCTCTGCACAGCAGGTCTTGTTGCTGCTGACTGACATGTCCTGGGAGCACACGGTGCTGCTCTAGGGGAGGCAAGAAGCAGTGTGGGCACATACAAAGCGGGAAGCTCCCAGATCTGTGCCTTCAAACACAAAAATCTTACCGTTCTACAGTTCAGACTATCTGGAGTTTGCAGGCACACAGTGACTTTGGGGACTCAGCCATCGCAGGTGCATGCCAGAGAGGCAGGTAGAACAACATGGTGGACAAATAAAGCTCAGAGGCAGAAGAATTCAGCAAAAGCTAAAGATCTTAAATATTTTTTCCTAGAACCCAGATACTTATATTCTCCCAAAATGACTATGTTAAGACATAACCCCCCAACATGATGGTCTTCAGAGGCAGGGCCTTTGAGAGGCATCTGATTCCCTTCAGGCTGCAATAACAAAGTATCAAATACAAAATACCAAATGGTTTATAAATAACACAAACTTATTTCTCACATTTCTGGAGGCTGAGAAGACTGAAGTCAAAGTTCCAGAAGAGAGGCTGTGAAGAAAAGGCAGTGCTTACACACTGTTGGTGGGAGTCTAAATTAGTTCAGCAACGTGGAAGACAATGTGGTGATTCCTCAAAGAGCTAAAAAATGAACTGTCATTCAACCCAGCAATCCCATTACTGGATATATACCCAAAGGAATACGAATCATTCTTCCATAAAGACACACGCACCCATATGTTCATTGCAATACTATTCACAATGGCAAAGACATGAAATCAATCTAAAGACCTATCATGGGTTGACTGAGTAAAGAAAATGTGGTACATGTAGACCGTGGAATACTATGCAGCTATCAAAAACAGTGACATCATGTCCTTTGCAGGAACATGGAAAAAGCCGGAGGACATTATCCTAAGTGAATTAATACAGGAACAAAAAACCAAATGCCACATGTTCTTACTTAGAAGTGAGAGCTAAACATTGAGTACGCATGAACACAAAGAGGGGAACAACAGACACCAGGGCCTACTTGAGGGTGGAGGGTGGGAGGAAGGTGAGGATTGAAAAACTACCTATTGGGCACTATGCTTATTACCTAAGTGATTAAATAATCTGTACGCCAAACCCCTGTGATACGTAATTTATTTGTAGGACCAACCTGCACACATGTCCCTGAAACTAAAAATTAGAAAAAAGAACAAAAAGAAGTGCCAGAAGATTTGGTATCTGATGAGGGCCTGCCTTCTGGTTCTAAGTCAGCACCCTGTATCCTCACATGGTCGAAGGGCTGAGGGAGTTTACTGTTTACTGGGGTCCTCTTTTATAAGGGCACTAATCCCATCCATGTGGCTCCACCTTCATGACCCAATCACCTCCCAAAGGCTCCACCTCCTAATACCATCACCATGGGGCTAAGGATTTTGACACAGGAGCTTTAGTGGTTAGACACAAATATGCAGTCTACGACAGCAGGTGACTAGGAAGCGGGGGGAGAGGAACGCTGCAGAGCAAGCCTTATTCTTAGAAAATACCTAAGTCATCCCGAAGGTTGGTGGAGACATGGATGGTAAAGGCCATCCTGCTGCAGTCTCAGACCAAAATGAGAAACATGCCATTGGAAAATGGAGAACAAGCAACCACAGCCCTTGCTATGAAACAGCAAAGAACTAGTCCTAACTGAATTTAAATTTTAGTGTTTTGTCGATGTAGGACTTGCAAGCGATGAACTGGATATTGAATTGAAGCTGCTTCTAAGCAAAGGGACGAAGGTAGGCTTGGCTTCTCCTGACTGCCTACAGTAAACTGGAGAAGACAGAAACAACTTAAAGACAGAATTATTCATTGAAAAGGAGGCAGAACTTAAGGATTTGGGAAGTTCTTAGCCTATTCATATTGAGGAGAACGAGAAAACATGTTTAGAAGAGAATGCGAAAGGTGTGGCTAAGAGGCCATTTGATACTGAGATTAGTAGGATCATCCGTCCCAACAGAAGCCAGGAGCTATTCTCCAAGAGGGTGGAAGAATGATCCTGAAGGCAACTTGGAGATCATCAGGGCTGCCCCTCCCATCACAGGCTGAGTGCAAAGGCTAAGGGTGGGGTTACAGCAGTTTCAAAATGGTAGTCACTGGTATCTGTGGAAGCACCACATGTACTGGCCCACCGTCATCTCTCACGGTGGGCTCTGCTCCCTGAGAGCGTGGGGAGCCACACTGTGGCTATGGCAGGAGCAACACAGGCTTCAGTGGGTGTAGGTGAAGCAGTGTCATTGTCTTGGGTAACACCCAAGGATCCTTGCCTCATGCCAAGGAAATCAAGGACATGGAAACATATGGAGTGAGGTTAAAAGCAGAGGTTTAACAGGCAAAAGAAAGAGGAGAATAGCTCTGTCTCCTGCAAGAGAAAGGGGCTCCTGAGTGGGACTTCTGGCCCATGGTGGAGTGGACAGCACTTTATAGACAGGCTTGAAGAGGCTGTGTTGGATTTACATCGGGCCCAAAGATTGGCTGGACCAGGTGTGACATTTCATAGCACACTAGGAAGCTGACCACTCCATCCTAGTCTCATATTATGCAAATGGAGTCTCGACTTATGTGGCACCATGTTGCCTGCTCCTTACTGTGCACGTGGTTGACAAGGAAAGGGGAAGATAGACCCACTATGTTGGACATGTCTAGCCCCCAGGTAGCTTTTTCCTATTGGCACAGCTGCTGGCATTCACCCGTGCAAGCTTCCAGCTTCCTTGTCTATGTCTGCAGCTCAATTTTACAGGCTGCTCTTTGTTAGGAAAAAAAAAATGATTTGGGGGTTGCTTTACATTAAAAGGAAAACCTTACTGAGGGCTTCCATACCCTCACTCTCTGCCCAAATAATTTCTTCTTAACTGCTGTATCACAAGCAGCAAATTTTGCTGTTATCACATGATGCCATCTCTGCTGGCACCCACGGCTCACATGCCTAGGAAGCATGCCTACCTCCATGTGAATTTCAATAGGCAGAGCCACCACAGACAGCCCTGTATTAGGCTGATGCCCAGGGAAGCCATGGAGGCAGGGCCACCTGGAGTCATGGGGGCTTGATTTCTGCCTCGAAAAGCCCAGCGTGTCTCAGAGGCAGGGTTGCAGCCCCAGTGGGGGGGTCTCAAAGGCTTATTCTCAAGCCTTAGGCTCAATTTCATTTGCCCTGCTAGATTTTGCACTTACCTAGAGCCTGTAACTTCTTGTTTTCTTTTCTGTTTCTCACTTTTGGAATGGGAATGTCTGTTCCATGCCTGCCTTACCATTGTATTTTGGAAGCACATAACTCGTTTCATTTCACAGATTCACAGCTGGAGAACAATTTGCCACAGAATGAATCATATCTTGAGTCGAACTCATATGCTATTTAGATCTTATCTGGATGAGACTCTGGACTTTGAACTTTTGAGTTGGTCCTGGAATGAATTGGGATTTAGGGGTCTATTTGGATGGAATGAATGTACTCTGAGGATTTTGGGGGCCGGTGTGGGATGCCATAGACTGAATATTTACATTCATTCAAATTTTATATGTTGAAACCTAATCCCTAGTGTGATGATATTTGGAGGTGGGACCTTTGGGAGGCAATTAGGTTATAAGGGTGGAGCCCTATGAATGGGGTTAGTGCCCTTATAAGAAGAGAAATGAGAGACAGCTTGCTTCTCTCTCCCTCTCTCTGTTTTCTGCATGAGAGAATGCAGTGAGACAGCGTTGTCTATGAACCAAGAAATGACCCTCGCCAGACACTGAATAAGCCAGGGCTTTGATCTTAGACTTCCCAGACTCCAGAGCTGTGAGAAGTAAGTTTCTGTTGTTTATAAGCCACATCATTTATGGCATTCTCTTATAGCAGCCTGAGAGAGCTAAGTCAATCTGTGATTACAATCTCACACTAAACTATTGTAAGAGCATTTGTTTTCTTTTATATTCTTCATGAGATAATTTTATTGGTCATTTAAAAAATAGGGTTAGAAAGAAGAAATCACAGCAAGTTCATCTTGCTTGTCACTTAGGCTCTCACACTGCTTACAGGCCATGAAACCCCCAAAAGCCAAGTGTCCCTCTGGTCTCAGTTTCCTTTTCAATAAACTGGGGTCCAGACCTGTGATCATCTTACTCCACAGCACTTTCATGAGTTTCAAATGAGATAACAGGTGAATGATGCTTTGGTGAAAATAAAGAGTGAAAAGATAATTTTATTACCAAGAGTACAGAACTCCCCTTATTTAACTGCAGTTAACACAAACATAACAGTTAACACTATTACGCATTTGTAGAAATTGTTAGGATGTCTCAGTGCTGCCATGTGCCCAAGACAGGATGTGATGGCTCATGACAACTATTCCTCTTCCAGTTTCGACAAGGACAGCTAGACTCAATACCAGGAAGAACCCTGCCCCAAATTAATTGAAGTTTTAACTAGTAAGCAGATAGGAAATGGATACAGTGTCTATGTAATTTGCCAAATACAATGTTGAGTGTAATTTAATCAGAATTCAGGTAAGGTTCAGAAACCTTATTTTATAGGGTGGTTAAGAACTAGAACTATAAATTAGAGCCCAAGGCTTCTTAAATAATAATAATACCAATAATAAATATGGATCGAGTACCTGTTACAGACCTAGCCTTGGGCCAAATGCTTCATATTAGACCATGATTTTCGCTAAATAAGTGATGCACTAATATAGGTGGCAAGCACTTTGATTTATAATTTTTAAGGTAGCCAAAGTCATGATAGATGTTGGTTATTATCTCTAGTTTTTTAATGGTAATATACAGATGTAAATGCTAATATCATATGAATAAGTTGCATTAGTATGCTAAATATATTAATACACTCATGCTTTGGAGAAAACTATGCACATTTACCACATTCCCTGCTTTCTTTCCCAAAACGAGAGTCCAGAGCAAAGTCATGATGACCCCTTTGGTTGCCCCCACTCATGCTCCCACCAAACTCTCCTTCATACACAGGCACCTGCTGCTTCCAGGCTGGCCCCATCTTCCCCAGACTCCCCTCTTGTAGGGATGCCCCTTCTTGTGTCCCCTCTCCATGACCTCAAGCAAAACCTAAGTCTTCTCTATCCCATGATCACGGTAACATGATTCAAGTTTTGACATCTTTGATGTTAACAAGTCAAGTCAGCTAACAGTGACCCCTCCCAGTAACATCTCTACTTTAATGTGGCCTTCCTGGCTTGGCAGCCCCCATGAACTCGTTTGACTTAGATATTTGCTAAGTCAATGGAATGTTCTAATAAGGCAAACTCTGACCAGGTGAGAGAAATCCGATCTTTGACAGGAAAACGAAGTTGATCGGGGGAGCCTTGGAGACCTGTGAGTGTCCCTCCAGGTACACTGCATAGCCGACTGCTCTTGTGTCCAACCAACGTGCAGTTCAAGATGAGCTGGAACAAAGAAAGCTCTGCCTGCAATAGATTTAACCAGCTTTGCTGAAGTGCTCTGACTAATACATTGGGAGGAACAGCACTGGCTGTCCGGACTGGCTTTTCCCATGGGTTGCTGTGGTGACCACATGTGGAAGTTCCTTAGAATAAGAGAATAAGTAAAATCTTCCACTCACCCTGTCAACAGTAGCCACTGCCTGGGCTGCTGCTCCCACCAGATGTGGAAACACATAGGAGAGCTGTGAGTATATGCACAAGGTCCACAGCGAGTGAGTGGCAGGCCAGGGGTCTGAATCCGGCCCTCCTAACTCCCCATCTAATACGCTCACCGCTTCATTTGGTCATGACTTATTGCTGCATAGGATCAAGTGAAATTGACAATAGGGAATCTTTTTCATCCTCATCCAAAGATTCCAATTAACAAGTTCTTAGAACAATTTCAGCATAAGTGGGTTTCCTCAGAAAATTTTACATAATAGTGATTTGAGAAGAGTGTATCAATAATAATCTGAGTTTTATTAAAATAAAAAATCACCTTAAGGTAAAAAATATATATAAGGTAAGGGAAAAACATTTTCTTATGTGTTCGAGAAAACTATGAAATAAATGGCATGACATTGTATATTACAAGCTTGAGAACAAACAGTCACTCCAAAAACCCAAATCAGGGATGAAGAGAAGAAAAATTTAGAATTCAAATAAATATGGAATTGACAAAGTTAATATGCACTTTTATGGTACATCTATTTTGGATGACAAGATAAATGTCAATGTTATAGAAACATTGACTAGACAGTTTATTTAATTTGACAAAGCTTACAGCTTTCAGCCACAAAATGAAAACTAAATTTAGACTATTCAAGAATTTTCTAGGCTTTCAGCAAAGCTGTAGAGGTGGACACTGCGATGCCGTCTTTGGGGCCAGCATACCCCATCACCCAGTTACTGGGGGCGGCGTCACCTACTGATGACTTTCAGTTGGGATCTTCCTTGGTGTTATGGGTTGAATTTTGTTCTTAGAAAAATATGTTGAATTCCTAATCCTCAAAACCTCAGAATGTGACCTTCCTTGGAAATAGGATTGTTGCAGATGTAATTTGTGAAAATGAAGTCCTTAGGGTGGGTGCCAATCCAGTAACACTGGTGTTCTTTACTTATATTTTTTAAGTATTTTTATGGTTTTCGTATTTTGTTTTTGTTTTTTGTTTTGTTTTGTTGTTGTTTGTTTGTTTTTGAGACAGAGTCTCGCTCTGCAGCCTAGGCTGGAGTGCAGTGATGAAATTTTGGCTCACTGCAACATCCACCTCCCTGGTTCAAGAGATTCTCCTGTCTCAGTCTCTGAGTAGCTGGGATTACAAGCATGCACCACCACGCCAGGCTAATTTTTGTATTTTTAGTAGAGACAGGGTTTCACCGTGTTGGCCAGGCTGGTCTGGAACTCCTGACCTCAGGTGATCTGCCCGCGTTGGCTTCCCAAAGTGCTGGGATTACAGGCATCAGCCACCATGCCCACCCAGGACTGATGTCCTTTAAAAAGGACAAATTTGGACACAGAGACAGACATGCATAGAGGGAAGAGAATGTGGAGAGACACGGGGAAAGGTCTGCCACCTCTGAGCCTAGGAGAGAGGCCTGGCACAGATTTCCTCCCTACACAGCCCTCAGAAGGAGCCGGCCCTGCCAACACCTTGATTTCAGACTTCCATCCTCCAGAGCTGCAACTCCGTACACTTGTTGTGTCCATCCCCTGGTCTATGGCACTTCCTTACAGCAACCCTAGTTGACTGGTACACTGGGCATTGCCCCTGGCCACAGAGAACAACTGATTTGTGCAAGGGTGGCCCCCAGGGGGTGGGCGATGGCAGCAACTGGCTGCAGCAAGGATGCTGCAAGGGTGCCAAGGTTGCATGCGTGCAAGGCCCCCTCCCTTTCAGTCTGTGAAAACCCTAAGCAACCATCCCATCAGGCTGGGACTTGGCAGCACCCAACTTACCAGCCCGCGTCTCCCTCCAATACGCCCCACCACCCTCACTTCCTTAGAAGCTCACTCCACAAAGCAGACACAGAAACACAGACAGACTCCCTCCCAGTCTGCTTCCTGGGACAGCACTCCATGGCAGCTATAAACCGCAACTAGATCATTACAGATCTTGGTTTCTACTGGGAGGCAGTTTTATTAGATTCACAGACACAACTGCCTTGGAGCAAAACTAAACACTGTGTCTGAAGCTACAAAGGGTGAATCTCCAGGATGCCCAGAAACCCTCTGATGTCTGAACCCTGGAGGGTTTGACCGGTGACTGGTGGCCTGAGGACAGCCATGAATCAGCAGCTCAAGAAGCTGGGAAACGAAGGACCAATATTGCTTGCAGCTAATAGGGAGGGAGGTACCCGTTGTGGTGAGATGGATGGTTTCCCATCAGCAGAGATTCTGTTAGAGAGGGATGCTTGCTCTTGCTTTAACCCCTTAGCAGGGTGCAGGTGGCACATAACCTGAGCCTTGATGGGCAGTGGAGAGGGAAGAGCCTCCTTGGAGCCTCAGAATGTGCTCCTCGCATCCTGGCTGCATCCACACTCAATGGAAGGACTCTCAGAGCCCCTTGTTTTTCTGCACGCACTCACATTCTGCAGAGGAACACGGAGTCATTGTTCCTTGCGTTCACATGCTGGGGAGCTGGCCAGTCTTGGAAAAAGGGGACAGGGTGGCCAGAAGCATGTAGGAGGGACCAGCAGAGGGCAGCTGGCCTGGGCTCAAGCCCAGGGACCAGCCCCTTCACACCCATCTTTCTACACTGGATCCTCTTGAGCTGGGCACCCTGCTCCCTAGTTCCAAGATCAACTTGGAAAGCAGGGATTGATACAGAGACACACGAAAGGATGGCTGCCATTCCAATAATGATGATTTTTTGGGTTGCAACATTTCAAATAGTCCTTCCTTTTTAAACAATATGTATTAAAAACATTACTTGCCCTTTTTTCTACACTAAGTATGAATCAATTATTAATCTGAAAAGCAAAAGAAAAATATTTTTATGTGGAGGAGAAAAAAGCATTTATGGGGGGGGACACTTTGGTGCTGTTTCCCAGGTGTGCGGGTTTTGCGCCTGATGCCTGCTGCTCCCCTGTGGGGAGGGTAGACGGCCCAAGGAGGAACAGGAAAAGGGCACTGGTCTGACGCTGTGAGGTCAGTTAGGGGAGCAGGCTCTGCAGAAAGTGCCTCCAGGAAGGAGGGAGGCTTGGTACCATGCGGGAGGCACAGCACCAAAGTTCCATGCATCCTTGTGGTTTGAAACCAGGTCCCCATGCACCCGCTATATGCACTGTGTACCGCGCACCTCTGGGGAATACAAGTGGCCTCTGTCACCTGTTATAAGAAGCACTTCTGCCCACTGCATTCTGGCATCACAGTCGCCAAGGATCACAAGCAGTTAAGCACTGGATGAAACAGGGCTGTATTCACGTGGAAAAGAAGCAGGGAAAGATCCATTTCCATGTTGGGCATTGGTCCCCCATGACGAGTGGGTCCCTCCCAGCAGCCGATGCAGGGCCACCAGCAGGCACACACCCTTCTTCCCTCTTGTGCTGAGGCAGAAGGACCTGCCCTCTCCCCACAGGGGACAGACATAGCAGCGAGGCTGGCCAGGTGCCATGTGACGCACACACTGAAGCAGAACACAGGACACACTGACTCAGAAACAGGGAGAGATGTTCCCACACTAGGCGATGGGTCCAGCAGAGGTTGTGAAGATGCTGCCTTTTGGTAAGGACGTGTCTCAGGCCCATAGCCCATTCTTATGTGTCTGAGCGGGGGTGGAAAGCCTGTGTCCCTGAGACTGCCTTTCCCAATAGTGTGGTTCACTTTGACCCAGTGCAACCCCACCCTACCCTCTAGAACTGCACATATGGTGGCCCTAGAAAGACCTCTTATAGCAGAGAATGTACCATTGTTCTGGTCCCTGTGCAGGAGGGCCTGGAAGATGCTGTGCTGCTGGTGAGCTGAGCCACAGGAGCAGGTCCACTGGGAGCCCTGCACAGAGCCATGCTCAATGGTTGTTACAGGTGAGTGTTAGCATCCATCCAGGCCTGCAGGCTGGAAGGTGAGGAAGACAGGGCTGGGCAGGGGGTGCCTGGGAAGAAGCTGCCTGATTCAAAGAGAACCAAACAACTAACACTGGCAAGGAGCCTCTCAGCGCCTGGGAGAGGTCAGCAGCTGCTCTGAAGAGGCAAAGAAACTGACCAAGGCCCTACCCAGCCCATGGGGTTTTGCCTGGCTCTTAGCTTACTGGCCCACATTCACCTCCCAGCCTCTGGATGCATGGGGTCTGTGAACACCTTTCCACAGGCAGAGGGGCGGAGCCACCTGCTGAAGCCTTCCTCAAGCCTACATGCCCCCATGTGAGCCTCCTAGCCTGGCAGCTCTGGCCCTGGAATCCTGCCTTTGCAACCCCAAATGGGACTGCCCTCTGCCTCTGCTGGCCTTTGCACACCCACTTGCTATCCATCACCATAGTCCATACACCCTGGTAACTGCTGAAAGTGCTGCTGTGCTGGAGTGGAGGAGGCCAGGTTCATCGAGCCTTCAACAATGGGAAACAAGAGGACACTGGATAAGTCTCAATGCAGGCTCTTGTATGATGACACTTTCTACCACTGAGAATTTGGTGATCAGTGGCAGGAAGCTATCTCTGAAGTCCTGTGAGCCCAACTAGCTCGTCACGTGCAGGGCAGGGAGCAGGCAACCTCCACCTCCCACTGCTGCTATGGTTGAGCCGGCCTCGGCTGTGCGATGTCTGCAAGCCATTCCTGGTAGCACAGAGGGAAATAACAGCGAGGCAAAGAACAAGTCAGCTCTGACCCGAAGGAGACCGATGATAAATTGAAATGATGAATTTCTAATGCCGGCACAAAGTCAGATAGGAGGGATCATTCATCAAATTTCCAGCACAACATACAATGGAAAGGTTTTTGGTTGCTTGACAGGGAAATAGAAACCTTAACCAAGAGTTTAGATAAAAATCCAGTGTGAGATGTTCATTTAGTAACCTATGCTTGGGACACGATTGAACAGGCTTATTTTATCCAAGTGGTATTCCTCTACATTTATGGTGGCTCATAAACTGTTTATCACCGTTCCTGGTGCTTGTTGACGTGCCATTTAGTACGGCACAACCTGCTCCCCAGAAAGCTGAATCATTGTAAGCTTAAAACATGATGTCTGCCTCTGCAGATTTTATTCCCACTATACACAGAATCCAAAGAGAAATCCTGAAAACTGTGGGAATTGGAGAAGTCCTTGAACATGCTGAGTGATCCCACCCACCCCACTGATGGATTCCAGCCTCTCTCCGCTGAGCACCTGTCGACGCTTTAGCCATTAGCACATGGGCTGCTGTATTTAGAGTTTTGGGACAGTCGAGCACCACCAGTCACCTGGGTGGCCAGGAGAGCCCTCTCCACCGCTCTCCCCACTGGCTGAATGACATGGAGCCACCACCCCCCGCCCCAATGCTTGTTCATGTCTTCTCCCTAGGGCAGGACTCTTAGTCTTGTTCATTTCTAATTTGCATTTGAGAACACAAAGATTTGTCTCTATGTGGTGTCTAAATCCCAATCTCAGAGAAAAACAAGCATACTATAAAACTGCGACATATTAAGACAGGATATTAAGTGATCTCATTATACTGTTGAGTAAACTAAGGCCTGGTAAGGCTGTGTCACTTAATCAAAGTTACCGGATGCTCATGGGCTGAGGTTTAGGTCTCTGAGCTTTCAATCCAGTGCTTGTTCTGCAATTGGTGAAGGTCCCTATTTCTAAAAGCCTCATGACCTTGTACTGTACAGCTCTCCCTTTGTGTATGATGGTGCCCAGCACTTAACAAAGTCCGTCAAATGGAGGCAGTAACTGCCCTTATGAACTCAAAACCCTCTGTGTACAACAACTGTGCAGAGAAGAAGCCGTCTGTAATTTCTATTTTTGCAAGCCACTTCAGTCTGTGTGCTCTTGGTTTCGGAAAACCTCTAGCCCCATCAAAGGTTGCCCCCGTTGCCCTGGCTCCCATTAGGTCTGGGGATCCCGTTGGGCATTGTTTATGTGTTTTCAAGCGGCACTGTGGGGACAGTGTTGCCCCCACGATTACCTGTCCCCACTCCTTTGCTGAGGGCTCTGCTGTAAGGCCCTCACCCTGAGGCTATGTCCAGGAGCCCCACCCAGCCACTCCTGCCTCTTCCCACCTCAGCTGGGCCCAGGCCTTGCCGCGTTGAGCTCCCCACCAATGCCGAGCGGTGCCAGGGCTTCTGGAGTCAGGGAAGAGCCGACACCACACGCCTCCTCCCTCCCCACTCAGTGCGGGCTGCACTTTGCACTCTGAGCACCAAAGCAACCATGCTTGTCAGGGCCAGGGGCTGGCGGGCCCCCTGACGCTGCCTCATGCTGGGCAGTTTAAACAACACACATGTATTGTCTCACGGTTGGGTGGCCTGGAGTCTGAGATCAGGCTGTGGTCAGGGCTGTTTCCTCCGGAGGATCTGAGGGAGCCTCTGGTCCTGGCGCCTCTCCAGCTTCCAGTGGCAGCCAGCCCTCTTTGGTGTGTTTTGGCTTGGAGATCCATCTCCCGGACCTCTGCCTCACCTTCACGTGGCCTTCTCACTGTGTGCAAACCCCCGCGGCCAAACCCTCCCTTCCTCATAGGAACACCAGTCACGTGGATTAGGGCTCACCCTAACAACCTCAATTTAACTGCATTACCTCTGTGAAGACCCGTGTCCAAATAAGGTCACATTCTGGGGTTCTGGGATTAGGACACTAACATTTCTTTTGTGGAAGGAAACACAATTCAACTCCTGACAGCTGATATTAGGGCGAGTTCAGTGAAGCCCCCAGGGCATGGTGGAAGGAGGCCCCACCCTCCGGGTGGTACAAGCAGAGCATCGGCCGTGAGACCGAAGAAGCTGCCTCCCTATGTTTTGTGCCCTAAGCCACTCACTCACCTGCCCCACACCCCAGCCCTGCTGCTTGTGTAATAAAAGAGGTGAGGTCTCACTCACACACACCTCTACCCGCTTTGGACCCCATCTATGAGGAACCTGCCTGGAACTTGCTGGGGTGACCAAACACTGCTGCACTCAGAGCCCCTTGTGCCCCAAGGGACTGGGGTGCCCCTCTTGGGAGCTGGTAAGTGGCCAAATCTCTCCTGTCACACCTCGTGCTCTCCCTGGAAACCCTGCAGTCCCTTGAGCAATCCCTGGTGGCCACCTGACTGGCCGGGCCAGCGGTCACACAGAGGTCACTCTGAGACCAGACTCTCGGTGATTTGGTCTCCAGCTGGTCCCTGCTGCCCTGGAAAGACGTAAGAACAGGCCAGGCTGAGGCCAGTGATGGGGCATCAGAATGCACCTGGGGCTCTTGAGCTGGGGTAAATGAAGGAAGTGGCCCTAGGTACCTAGGAGAAGACCAGGCAGCCAAAAAATGTCTTTATGGCAACATTTTGTAATCTGCGTAGCAAAGAGAAGAAAGAAGACTGACAGCATAAAGCAGTGGGAATATTTCAGCTGAGTTTTCCCCTTGATTAACTATAGAGGGAATAAATAGGATGATTGGGACAGACACGAGAAGCAAGATTATTTAGCATTTGACTTAGGGCCTGCTGAAGATCTTGACTTTGACCACCATAGACACACATAGGCACCTCTGCTGCACTGATGTGGTCACTGATGTGGTCAAGAGCACGAAAGCTGCAACCTAGTGCCCTCCCAGCAGCTCTGCCAGTTACTCGCTACATGCTCTTGTTAACACTCCTTCACTTCTCTGTGCCTCTTTATCCATAAAATTTGGTTAATAATGGCTCCTGCCTTCCTGGTTTGTTGTGAGGTTCAAATGAGGTGGTGCACACAAGTGACTTAGGACAGCACTTGGCATGTCCAAATGCTCAGTAGCTCTTAGCCGTGATCATTACAGTTGTTAAAAACAATCAGTTGGGAGGCCATTAGACTGAAACAGTTCCAGCAACTTGAGTTCCTGCATAAGTAACTGTAACCCTACTCAGAGTAAATGGTCACAGCCTGGGAAAATGAAATTGAGCTTAGCCAATCAGAAACTGCCAACTAACCTCTAACCAGAGACTTTGCCAAGCTGAAACTTCCAACTAAACCTCTAACTAGGGACTTTCCACTTTAACCAATCAAATGTTTTCTTGATCTTGCTTCCACGAGAAGCCTGAACCTCATGCTCCCTCAGAGGAGCCCTGAACCTCTTGTGGTCTGGTTGTTGCCCAGTGCATGAATCACTGAATGCTCAAATCAACTTATGAAAATTGTAATGTGCCCAAGCTTTTTTTTTTTTTTTTTTTGAGACAGAGTCTTTCTCTGTCACCCAGGCTGGAGTGCAGTGGTGTGATTTTTGGCTCACCGCAAACTCCACCTCCTGCGTTCAGCCTCCCAAGTAGCTGGGATTACAGGCACCTGCCACCAAGCCCAGCTAATTTTTGTATTTTAGTAGAGACGGGGTCTCACCATGTTGGCCAGGCTAGTCTCAAACTCCTGACCTCAAATGATCCACCCCATCTCAGCCTCCCAAAGTGCTGGGATTACAGGTGTGAGACACTGCACCCTGCCCAAGCTTATCTTTTAACACTGTTCTTTGGAACTCAAATAATTTAAAATGAGTTTTTAAAACATTCTTCATTGTCAACTACTCTAGAGCTCACATTTGAACCCTTTTGAAAAGAGAATCCATGCAGGGCAACCTGCAGTGACACAGCAGTGGAGTTGTAAGAACGTGCCTCCTGTGAAGTGTGAACTGAGCAAAGCCAAGAACCTGGCTCTAGGCTCTCAGAACTTGACCGTGTCTTTGATGTTGCCCCACTGATGACCTGTTCATCTGAAGAGCCAGCCCAGAAAAGGCAGGCCTGCTTGCCTCATGAAACATAGAACCAATGTCACTTCCAACCCATTCAAATCCTCACTTCTCCTCCATCTTTTCACCAGGTTGTTTTTCCTTAATGCTGATCCACAAATGCAGAGGTTCCTGTGAGAATGCCATGAAAATTTACTACTCTGTTCTGAGTTTTGCAACTGTTTTTGCATGGAGGGTCAAGAAATGTAGTGGGACCAAGTTTCTTTTAGTCTCTTCAATTCGACTCACTCTAGTTCAATCTGTTGTAGAGTTAGTTATAACACTTGATTTCATTTTTTGCTTGACCATGCTCATGGGGTAAATGGATGAGCTCTTTGTTCAAAGCATTTTGAAGAAAGTTGCTTTTTCAGCTACTTTAAGTGCATCTGCACTGCTGCCAAACACACGCTCCACCATATTCCTGGAGAGGGCTTCCTGGGACCCACTTAGAAATGTAAATTATACTGCATAGAAAAGAACTATATCCAGAAAAATAAATGCAAATAGTGGAAGGCTGAGAAATTGCCCTTGAGAGATAGGAAAAAAAATTAAAAAAAAAAAAAAAAAAAAACAGATTAAGGAAAGGGAGGCTGAGTCAGGGAGGAGCCGGAAGAACCAGACACAGCAGGCAAAGGGAATGTGGTGGGTGGGACTGAAGCCACATTGAGGAGAGCACACATGATATCTGCACCCATGGGCATTCCCAACAGTGAGAACAGTTCCACGTGCCCCTGGCGTTCCACGTGCCCCTGAATCCAATGCTCTTGGATTCAGGCCCCACACTCATCCTTATGACCTCATTAAACCTTCATCATTTCCTTCAGGTTGTATTTCCAAATACAATCACAATGAGGATTACAGCTTCAACATGTGATTTTGGGAAAACACAATTCCATCCACAGCTTGCTTGTCAAAGAAAAGGAGATTAACAGGGAAAAATGAATTTATTGTGTATATATAAATATATATATATGAGAAAATAACAAATGCTCAATGATGATAACTGATTAGAAGTTCATTGAAATATTTCTATTTCAATTCCTTTTCTAGGAAGAAACCTAGAAACATGAGTTACATAAAAATACCCTTTCTAGAAATCCTGTGGAACTTTTTTTCCTGGACATTTAAAAGAGAAGATAGAATTTCTGGTAGGTTATATGTGCATAGCTTTGGCTGAGACTCTGAAATATATTTAAAATTTTAGAACATAATTATGAAAATGAAAACATTGTGTCTGCTGCTCGCATGGTTCTGGCCAAGTGTGTGCGCCCGGAATTCTGTGCCTTTGCTTTTCACACTGTTCAGCTCTGCATGCTGGCTGAAGAGAGGGCAGCCCTCACTTGTTCTCCCCAAGCAGATAAGAAATTTCTACTCTATGCCTGGAGCCAAGACTTATGTGTAGGACGGGTGCTGTGGCTCACGCCTGTAATCCTAGCAGTTTGGGAGGCCAAGGCAGGTAGATCACCTGAAGTCAGGAGTTCAAGACCAGCCTGGGAAACATGGTGAAACCCCATCTCTACAAAAATACAAAAATTAGCTGGGTATGGTGGCAGGGGCCTATAATCCCAGCTACTCAGGAGCCCAAGGCATGAGAATCACTTGAACTCAGGAGGCAGAGGTTGCAGTGAGGCAAGATCATGCCATTGCACTCTAGCCCGGGCAACAGAGTGTGACTCCATCTCAAAAAAAAAATGAAGACTTACATGTGAACACCCCAGACCAATCCTGGGGCCATAATCAGTTCTTCAGGAGAATGCAGAACAACCTCACCAAGCACTTGGTGGACCATATGAGCTTTTCCACACTCAATAAATTGCTTTTGACCAAAGCATTGAGCATCTGCTAGGTCATGTGTCTTGTCGCCACATAGCTCTTTCCTGCCCTCCACTGCTCCCTGCCCCTAGACCTGCTCCAGTCACATCTGCTTTGGCTCCAGCCATTTCTTATCTCCGGAAGGAGCCTGGCACTTTGCTCTGTGTTGACTGTAATTAAAGACACTGCAGAGAGTCTCCTGGGCTTTGGACACAGGCAAGAGCCCGGAGGACCTGCTGGGATCTGCTGCCCCTGGAACTTCTCTCGGGAGGTGGCTGAGCACCTTCGCCCCAGTTTTGTTTATCTTAGCATCCTCCACACAGCTCCAAGCCTCGTTCCGTGGAAGCATGTCCTTTTCAGAAGCCTTTCTGTGAAAAAAAGAGCTGAGAGCGCTTTTGCTTTACAAAATATTTGACTGTGTTTACCTCCCATTATGCCAATTTAGATTCCTAATGGTGGTGCTGCTGGGCAGCTGTTTATCATTTCTTACTCTTAACCAGCAAAATTTTAATGAGATCAATCAAGTCTAAGTCTGGCTTTTGCATCATTATATTGATTGTCATACATAAGATAGTCATTTGTTGTTGTTGTTGTTGTTGTTGAACAAACATTCATATGTTCCTTTAACTGGTGCATTTTACATTAAGCGATGGTTTGTTCTCTTTTGGGCTGAATCACATTATACCACTTGCCTCCACAATATTTTTTCTATTTATTGAAAACCCACTTGTTTTTGTCCTGAAATTGACTGGGTAATACAGTAAGTATGTTTATTCAATTTGTAAAGGTCTCTGCTAACATTTGACTTACATACACTAAGAGAACACGCCCACTTCCTCTTTCTCCCACCTGCTTTTATTGTTGACCGGTTTACTGGCTTTTGTGTTTACTGCTGTCATCCTCCAAGACTCCTGTCCTGGGTTTTAGTCATGCATTCCCTCCAGCACCCCTCCTCAAGAACAATGACTACAGAAGTCTCATTGCAAAAATTTGGTCTGTGAAATCTTTCTCTACGAGTAGATATTCAGGGCCCAGCACAAACTACATTCTTATCCAGAGTTAGGTACAGTGCAGTATCATTCTACTAAATCAGTATCCTCAGGAAAGAGGGAAGGAGATTATTAAACGTATACATTATCCACTTTTTTATAATTCTAACCCACGCAATAAAGGTTAGTTGAATAATAACTCCAAATGAGACAGAGATGCTAGCTTTTGAAATTATTTTCTGAGCTTGCCCTCCTGGGGATTAAATTTCAAAATATTTCTAAATCATCTTTTCCAATGCAAACACAATTTCTTAGATTAATGCAATTAATGCCTATACTGAAAGTTAAGTATTTTGAACGGCAATAATTGGCTTATGGTTTTGAAAAGCAAAAATGGAGAAAAGAAGTATGACTGCTAACTTTTTGTCTGTGCGTAATAGAGCCAGTACTCATTCATTCCCCTTTGTTTATTCATTAGACCCTTGAAGCTACCTGCACTCATGCGTGGATTTCTAAACTAAATATTTCTGCACACTCATTTTGCATTTAAATTTTTTTATTTAGTAAAATGAGAGGACACTAAATTATATGAAAAAAAATGAAGAGCCATTAATATCTGTTCTCGGCAGTGGAATCTCAGGTTATTCTTTTTCTTATGAGTAACGGCATTAGTCAGGATTCTCCAAAGAAACAGAACGAGGATGCATATCTAGATGTAGATATATTTATCTATCTATCTAGATGGATATACAGATACATATACATATCCTGGCTCTGTACAGTGTGTGTGCGCACACATGTGTGTATGTATGAGAGAGAGAGATTAATTGATATTAAGCAATTGGCTCATCTAATTATGGGGGCTGATAAGTCTAAATTCTGCAAGGTGGGCATGCAGGCTGAAGGCTCAGTGAAGAATGACAGTTGAAGTCCGAAGGCCATCTACTGGCAGAATTGCCTCTTCTTCCTGGGCAGGTCAGCCTTTTTCCAATAAAACCCATCACTGATTGGATGAGGCCCACCCACATTATGGAGGCTAATCTACTTTCTTCAAAGTCTGGTGATTTAAATGTGGATCTCATACAGAAAATACCTTTACATCAACATGTAGACTGGTATTTGACCAAATGTCTGGGTGCCCCAGCCTAGCCAAGCTGACACATAAAATTAAACATCACAGAAACCTAGCCAGTGGCTTCCATCACTCAGTCATTTGTTATGAGCACTGGGCTTCTTTCTAGGTGGTTTCCTGAGGATGCTTTTCCATGCCAATCTCAAGGTGTCTTATTAGGCATGACTGTGGCCTCTGCAGCCTCCTCCAGAACCCTGTACTTGTTCATTTCAAAAAGTTTTCCGACTACAAGAACAGCCATGACGCAGATGCAAGAGTAGCAACATCTGCAAATGGAGTCTGATCTCAGAGGACAAGTGACCCGGACATTCCCAAAGCACCCACTGTGCCTGCATCCCATCATCACTGATGTTCCATGACAGTTTCCAGTACCCCAAAAAGAGTGACATCCCTGTGAGCTGCTGCCTAGGCTAACTATGAGCCCGCTCAAAGCTCACACACCCCCACATGCCTCCCTAGGGCCCTCCTTGTAGGACCGCCAGAGCCTAATTCTTGGACCACCAGCTTCCAGCAGTTAACAGTGCCAGCCTCCTCACCATCCTCCCTGCCTATTTTGTGGCCAGCAAGAGCGCAGCTGTCACCAGTGCATGTTGAGAAATGGATGAATTAATGAATGGACACAAGTATTCTGTCATGAAAACAATGGAATTTGCCACTACCCCTTCTCTCAACCCTGCTAATGATTTTCTAGAAACTCCTTTAAGGACCCAAGTTCTACACTTCCCAAATTTTAATCAGACATTCTCTCTCACTCTTGCCATTTTCGTGAAATAGCAGAGACACCAAGCAGGCATCACAATTTATTAACAGCAGACAAAGGTGAGGTAAGAACAGATGATTAAATAGACAATTACAACAACTTCACAAGTGTTTGGGGAAACTCAGTCATGGTGGTACTGACTCTGCATCCCCTCTCCCCACTGCACACCCCTCCTCTGCCCAGCTTTGCCCAGCTCTGTGCCCAGAGAGGTGAATCCCTGCAACTGACTTATCAAGGAGGCTTTGCCCTCTGGCTTGAAACTGGCATCAGCCATGGGAATCACTGACAATCTGGGGCTAGGAAGAGGGGAGGGGAAAAGTCTTTCTTCTCCACTTTCTGCCGTATTCAGCACTGTTGTTTCACCAGTGAACGTGTCCAGCCAAGATCACTGTCCCTGCCACCCTCTGCCACCGCGGTCCCTCCTGCAGCTCCAGCCATGACTGGAATGGAGCGATGGCCACGAACAGCTCCTGTGCCTGCTCCTCTCTTGGGCCTCGGCAGCAGTTGCTGGTTCTCTCAACCCTGACTACACCCCTATAATCTGTTTACTAAGGGATACTGGTGGATACTGACTCTCTTCACTCCCCTTATATCTAAATGAACTCAACATGTAAATATAACAATTTAGACCATCTAAGCGCTAAAATGAAGCCTAGGTAACTAGTAGGGGATCTGAGACATTGTGAAGGCTCTCAAGCCCTCGCACCGGTGCTGGAAACTGTAAAGGAAAACAAGAGAACTATGTTTAAAAAGAATTCAGTTTCTCTGCTATAAAAATACCACATATGACAAATAGAACAAACAGCTCATAGCAGACACGTTTGTCTTTTAACTCAACCTCCAATTCCCATTCTCTCCCATTTGTTCCTGGCAGAACCGGGCTTTGTTCAGGAATTCATTTAGCCAGATGTTTCTGTGGTGATCACTCACGCTCAGCCCTGGGTCCAGATATTAATGGGTTTTCCCCCTGGGTGATCCGCTACCCCCACCAGTCATTTTTCTTTGACGTGGTCACGGACCTGGCTGTGGAACTGTTGGGAAGTTGGCCCTCTCCTCACCCACCGTTAGGTTCCACCTTATCCCTTTGTTCAAACCGATGGCCGTTCATGCATTCATCGGCTCACTCATTTATTAGTTCAATGTGTACATAATTTAAATATAGTCAATAAAGGCTTCAGTGTCTACATCCAAGACAGTATCTATTTGTCACTGAGAGGCAGACTTGAGTTGAGACAGAGGTTTTCTCTACCAATGGAGATCAATCCTTAAAATAAAGGCAGCCCAAATGAAAAATCTCAGTGAAAACTCCATCATCTCTCTTGATTGTAGTCATCTGGGCTAGAGGATGCTTGAAATTATTTAGCAAGATCAAAATATAAAGAAAAGAGTAAACAAAAACAAAGAGAAGTGGGGATTCTGGGGGCTCCAGCATGTCTATTTAATATGATAAGAAAAAAGAAGAAAAAAAAGAGAACTATTTTCTATTATTCATTGGCATCCCTCAGGCAGCTGAATCAAAGCCTTGGCTTAGCTTTCTTTAGCAAGAGCAGATGTGTTAGCAGCAAACTTTCTGACCCACAACAAGTGATGTGGCCACTTGACTGTCAAAGAAGTGTTCACTTACGGTTAGCACAGAAGTCTTGGGAATACCATGCTTTTTCCATATTGGCGGAAATACACAATTCAGTCTATTACAGATCACCCCTAGCTTGGACACAGGAAGGGGAACATCACACACCGGGGCCTGTTGTAGGGTGGGGGGAGGAGGGAGGGATAGCATTAGGAGATATACCTAATGTTAAATGACGAGTTAATGGGTGCAGCACACCAACATGGCACATGTATACATATGTAACAAACCTGCACATTGTGCACATGTACCCTAAAACTTAAAGTATAATAAAAAATAAAAAAGAAATAGAAAGAAATAAAATAAAACAAAACAAGGGTTCAAGTGCCTTGTCACTGTCAGGTAATGCCAGCTCCTGTTCACCTCTGCCCCACAGGGAGATGATAGGTGCCAACTGCACACCTAGTGTCCCTCAGGCAAAACACACAGGGCTACTGGATTCTCTTTCTTAGACCTGGATTTCAACACCACCTGTACATGTGCCTCTCCCTGACTTCCTTCAGATCTGCTTCTGAGGGTAGGTCCTACCCACCCCCTCACTACTACCTGCTCTTCCTTCTGGTCACTGCCATCCCTGATTTACTCAAACTCCTGTTAAGAGTACAGGCTCTGGAGCCAGGCCCTATGAGGCTGAGACTATTATTATTCTCAAACAGAAGAGGAAATTGAGGCATGGAGATGTTGTGTAACTCTTGGACAGTCATGCATGTTTTCACTGCATTTGTAAGAAATTAATACAGGCCTTTCTGCTGCCAGTTTTCAATTATCAAGTTCCATTCAGACCACATCTCTCCCACTCCATCAGAAAAAAAAAAAAAAAAAAAAATCTTTATTTTCCTGTAATGCTGAATTGGTTCCCTAAGGCTGCCATAACAAAATATCACAAAACTGGTGACTTATAACATCAGAAATACTTTCTCCTGCAGTTCTGAATGCTAGAAGCCCAAAATCAAGATGTCTGTGGGGCTACACTTCCTACCCAAGGCTCTTGGGGAGAATTTGCCCTGTGCCTCTCCCATCTGCTGGTGTCTCCAGCAATCCTTGCATTCCCTGGCTTGTGACCACATCCTTCCACTCTCTGTCTCTGTCTTCACACAGCTTTCTCTGCCTCTTTGTGTGTCCTCTCCTGTTCTTATAAGTCATTGGATTTAGGGCCCACCCTAAACCCAGGATACTTTTAATTAGGTTCCTCAGAAACTTGACTGTCTTTGTTTTAGGTTTTCAACGACACACCTTATTTTCTTTCAACCTTTAGGCCTTTAAGTCCTACTAAAAATATACCAAGGGGCAATGTGAATTTCAGACAGTGCTATCTGTTTTGTTTTGGTGACATTTACCTCTTCGGCTAGAAGGAATTCTAAGCCCTTGAGATAACTCAGTAACCAACACCGGTAATATACAGGATGAAAAACCTGTTTCTGTGACTGAAAACTGGGAAAGGTAAAGAGAGTGTTGCAGAGAGTGGCCGTCAGGAACCTGGGCCCTAGAAACCCTAAACATGAAACTGAAGCCCCACTTCTTCCATTGACATGCTTGATCTGTCATGTTTCAATATGAAGTAGCTAAAACATTAGAAATAGGGGCACTGGGGCCAGGCACGGTAATCTCAGGACTTTGGGAGGCCGAGGCAGGTGGATCACCTGAGGTCAGGAGTTCGAGACAAAGCTGGCTAACATAGGGAAAACCCCTCTCTACTGAAAATACAAAAATTAGCTGGGTGCACTGGTGCATGCCTGTAGTCCCAGCTGCTTGGGAGGCTGAGGCAGGAGAATAACTTGAACCTGGGAGGCAGAGGTTGCAGTGAGTGGAGATTGCACTACTGCACTCCAACCTGGGCAACAGAGCAAGACTCTGTCAAAAAAAAAAAAAAAAAAAAGAAAAGAAAAGAAAAGAAAAAAGAAATAGGGGCACTGGAGGAGAATTTTGTCATTAAGGGACTCTTCACAAAGGTGTGGGTATAAGAGAACCACAAGGGAGCGCTCAGTAGCCCAGGGCTTGTAGCAGAAGAGCTGTTACCAGGCCTAGGCCTGAAAAGATGAAATGAAGGTGTGTGTGCCAGATGGTAGAAGGAGAATTGTGTGGATCTGGTCACCTAGAGAGAAACCAGCCCAAAGGGAATGCCAGAAAGGAAGCCAGGAGAATATGTGCTTTTATCTCCTGCCAGAGAAGAAGCCTGGAGAATAAATGTCTTTATCTCCTGGCAGAGCTTCCTCCTGGGCAAACCTGCATGGAATCCAGAGATGAGGGAGGACCTTCCAGAACAGAGAGCAGTGCAGAGTGCAGGAGGCTACAGAGGGGCTACCAGAAGAGACCCCACATCCCCTGCAACATTACCTATGCTGAGTCTCTGCTCCTCACGTGTGAGGCAAGGAGGTGGCAATGCCCTTCTACAGTAATAAAATTAGATTGCAGAAAAGACACTGAAACACAGACACTGGCACGTACAACTTCATCAACAGGCAGCTGCTGTCAATGCTGTTGCCATCCATTTTCTTCAGAAAGAAGGCAGTATCATTTGTATGATGTAGAACAGATTTGAAGAAAGCTGGGTGGAGCAAGGGAGCATATGATTCATATAAGCTACATCCTGACCACATCTCAGGTTCTTTTCTGCTTTTTCTGCTGCTCAACTTTTTAAAGGAACAGCAAGGTGAATCCCCAAGGAGCTAAAACAAAGAAGGGAAAATGGGAGGCAGGAGTCTGCAGGCAGAGGAGGTGGTGTGTTAAACGCCAGAGTAGGAGGGCGCACAGTGGCTTCTGAACTTCAAGTCTTTCCAGAGTAGTTGCAAAAGCGGCTTGGGAAGCAGGGAAATGTGAGCCAGCAGGAAAGACAAGGCCGAGGTCAGGGCACACCCTGGGTGACCTGCCATCCATGAAGTTGGACTTTTATAAGATAAACAATGGAAATCCATTGCATGATTTCAAGCAGGATTTGTTGTGAAAACCTTCATCTTTTAAAAAATCAATCAATGCCATTAGAAATAAAATAGGAAAGATCACTACAGAGCGTCTAGTCATTAAAAACATAACAAGGAATACTAGGAACAACTTTGTACCATAGATTCAACAAGTTAGATGGAACGGACTGTTGTGATTTTTATGGCTACAGTTTCTTCCTAATTTGATCTTAAGGTCCCTCTGTTCAGAGAAGGCATAGTCCAGAGAGCCACACTCCAGAAGAGACCTGAACAGGGAAAATTAGGTTTCAGTGTGTGCTTCAGATGAGATGTATGAGGAAGTGAAGCCAAAATGCATAACACAGAAGAAGATATTTACTCACAGGACCCAGAGAGGTTCGCGGTGCCTAAGGGAGGCTGGTGGAAAGTCCACAGGGAGCCGACGCTTAACCAGTGGGTGGGAGCAAGGGAGAAAGAGAGGAACCGTGGGAACAGGCCTTTGTCAAAGTCTATGGGTGTCACTCTTTAGGCTTTCTGGAGGAGGTCGTGAGTGGCTTCTTTAAAGAAAGCACATGCAAAGAGAGAACTTACTTGCATGACTTTGGGGTTGATCATTAGGTTTAACCATAGTCAGCAGCTGCAGGGTTTGGGGGTCAGCGGGATGAGGAACACGCAAGCTACATCGCAAACAACCACATGGAGGCGGAGACCTTAACCAGGGCGAAGGTCTCGGGGTACAACTTGCTTTCAAACCACTTATGTCAGGCCTAAAAATGGAGTTTGAGGCAGTGACTCTATTAAACTAATTCATAATTAATAATTCCTAACAATTCCTAAATAATAATTCCTAAAATAATAATTCCTAAAAACCACAAACTACTAAAATTCAAACAAGAGAAAATACTCCAAACTTCCACCAAATGCTAGAGCCTTTTCCTCCTCTGCATTCACCTGGTGAATGCGGAAGACAGAGGGAGGAGATGGGCACACTTTCCTTTAGTAGCTTGAACTCGGTATTTCACACATCACTTTGTCTCACACCACACTGGTGAGTATCAGTCATATGGTCCCATTTAGACACAAGAGCTGAAAAATATCGTCCTAGTTGTATATCTAAAAAGAGGAAATCATGGATACAGGTGAGGGCACAGAAAAAGCTGTGAGGACTGCCTTCTCTAATGTTTGAGATTTACATTCATACTAACCCACATCACTCTCACTGGCATCATCATCATCACCATCATCATCACCATCATCATTTGTTAACATTTATTGATCATCACTATGGCAAGGCACTGTTTGTTCTTTCTTTCTTTCTTTCTTTCTTTCTTTCTTTCTTTCTTTCTTTCTTTCTCTTTTTTTGACAGAGTTTTGCTCTGTCACCCAGGCTGGAGTGCAATGGCACAATCTCAGCTCACTGCAACCTCCCCATCCTAGGTTCAAGCGATTCTCCTGCCTCAGCTTCCTAAGTAGCTGAGATTACAGGCATGTGCCACCACGCCCAGCTAATTTTTGTATTTTTAGTAGAGATGAGGTTTCACCGTGTTGCCCAGACTGGTCTCGAACTCCTGACCTCAGGTGATCCACCTGCCTCGGTCTCCCAAAGTGCTTGGATTAAAGGTGTGAGCCACCGTGCCCAGCCTGGGAAGCCACTGTTTTAAGCACTAAAGAACTATTAATCCATTTAAACCTCACAGTAGTCTTATGAGGTAGATGTCATTTTAATTTCAGTTTCCAAATGAGGAAACTTAGACACAGAGGGACTGAAATATTTTTCTGGGAATCACATAGCCAGGAAGCAATGAAGCTGGAGGGTGAGGCCAGACGGAGCTCATACAGTGTCATCCCAGAGACATTTTTGGTTCTTCCATAGCTCACCTTTGAAACTCTCAATAATATAACTCAATTTCCTGTTCATAAGCTGTCATCAGGAAGCAGCACCTATGTTAACTTAAGAAGATGGAAAAAAAAGCCATGATATCTATATCTATCTAAAAGATAGGTAGATAGATAGATAGATAGATAGATAGATAGATAGATAGAGATACAATTTTTCACCTCTGAAACTCTCAATAATAAACATATAACTCAATTTCCTGCTCATTGGCTATCATCTGGAACAGCAGCTATGTTAACTTAAGAAGATGAAAAAAATTATATATATATGTATATATAATTATATATAGATACAGATATGGAGATTTATATATATCATTAAATAGTACTCAGTCATAAAAAAGAATGAAATCATTTCTTTTGCAGAAAAATGGATGAAACTGTAGACCATAATCCTTAGTGAGATGATACAGAAACAGAAAATCAAAAGCAACATGTTCTCTCCTATAAGTAGGAGCTAAACAATGGGCACACATGGACATACAGAGTGGAATAACGAACACTGGAGATTTCAGATAGTGAGAGGGTGGGAAGGGGGTGAAGGATGAAATATTAATATTACCTATTGGCTACCATATATGCTATTCGAGTGATGGGTACACTAAAAGCCCAAACTTTATTACTATGCAATATATTCATGTAAGATAACTGTACTTGTACCCCTAAATCCATACAAATAAAAAATTTAATTTCAAAAAAACAAGAAGATGGAAAAAGAGAAACAAGGACATATAAACAAACAAGAAGGTTGAGAAAAACATAGATAGAAACAGAAGTATCACAGAGAACCAAATCATACGAAAGATTAACAAAGTCAAAAACTGACATAATAAAAGATTATTTATATAGACCATGGCAAAAACTAATCAAGATAAAAAATTACAAGATGCAAAAAGCAAAAGATGGAACAAAAAAGAAAGCTAAATTGCAGCTAGAGATTAAAATAAAAATAACATAAGAATATTATTAGTAATTATGCACTAATAAAATTAAAAACCTATAAAACAGTAATAAACATGAAAACTTAGTTGAAATAGATGCAATCGTAAAAATATATAAAATACCAAATTGGCACTAGAAGAATAGATGATATATATAAAATATGTAAATATTAAATAAATTGGCCTTTTCTTATTAAAATTTTAAAAAAGCACAAGAAGACAAAACAAAAAAGGCTTAACTTGCTGTCCAGGTGCATTCTACCAAAGCTTAAGGAAGTTCATTCCTTTCTTACACAAGTTCTTTCAGAAAATACAGTTTGAAATACACAGCTTATTTTATGAGATTACTAGTATTCATTTTGAAACTGAGGATACCAGTATAAAAAATAAAATCTGTGGCCTCATTCACTTACAAATGTTGGTATAAAGTTCTCAAAATAAAATAGTGGCTAATCAAACCCAACAGTATATTAATGAAAATAGAACACCATGAGCAAGGAAAATTTATCCTAGGAATGCAAGGATGGTTCACTATTTTAAAACCTATTAATTTACAACATCAATATACTAAAGAAGAAAATATCATCTGAGTATCCCAATTTATTCAGAAAATAATTATAACTAGGTGCTGAAATGTATCAAATAAAATAATCTAGTAGGAAACAAGAACAGAAGGGAAAGACCTACAAGCATTTCCTTTATGATCAAGAAAGAATCCCATTATCACTTCTACTGTTGAACATACCTCTTTATAAGGAAGGAGAAAAATAACAGCTGTAAATATGCGAAAGGAAGAGATATAACTGTCATTATTTCAAGAAGCCATGAACAGTTACCTAGAGAAACCAACATAATTAACAATCTATTTGAACTAATAAGAGTGTTGAGAAATGTTGCAGGATACAGAGTCAATCTAAAAAATTATGCAGTTTACCTTCATGAAAACCAAAAATATAATTTAAAATAAGATATTATTCACAAACAACAAATTTATAAAGTATCTTGGAATTACCTTAATCAATTATGAAGGCATTCAACAAAGACCTGCTAATAAAAAACAAAAGTTGATAGTGTAAGCACAGGCAAAAAGACCAATGGAAGAGAATAGATTCAGACTCTTACATATATGGGAACTTAATATCTGATAGTGATGGCTCCACAAATCATGGAGAAAGATTGCTCAGTAGACATTGTTGGGAAATCTGACTCAATATATAAGAAAAAATAAAACTGAATCCCTACCTCACCTCATACATGGAATAAAGATCTAAATGTAGTAGATGAAATGGAGTTAAAAAAAAGAATGGAGGGAAGACTTTTCGATCTAGGTATGAGAAAGGCTATTTATAGCTTTCTTATTGTCTGTTTATCCCCTTCTCTATGTTGTGGATAATTTCCTTTATTTCATTCAGTCATTCTACTGGAATTTTTATTTTAGCAGTCATATTTTAGAAGATAATCGAATTAAGTGTAAACACTCTGAAGACACTATGGACACGTTACTTTATGTCTCTGTGACTCCGTTTCACCTTTGAAAAATAAGAGGAAAAACAGTATCTACTTCAGAAGACATGGGGATTAAATGAGGATGGATAGATAGATAGATAGATAGATAGATAGATAGATAGATAAACGATAGGCAGACACAGAGAGAGAGAGAGACAGATAGATGATAGAAGATAGATAGATAGATGATAGACAGATAGATAGATAGATAGATAGATAGATAGATAATAGATAGGCAGACAGACAGATGATGGATGGATGGATGGATGGATAGATAGATAGATAGATAGATAGATAGATAGATAGATAGATGATAGACAGGAATAGATGATAGATAGATAGATACATAGATAGATAGATAGATAGATGATAGACAGACATGTAGAGAGATAGATAGATAGATATAGATAGAGATAGATGATATATAGATGATAGATAGATAGATAGACAGACAGACAGACAGACAGATAGACAGATGATAGATAGGTAGGTAGAGAGATGACATAGATAGATAGATAGATAGATAGATAGATAGATAGATAGATAGATGATAGATAGATAGATAGACAGACATAATGTGCCTGAAACGATGCCTGGAACATAATAGCACTATGTAAATTTGAGTTATTGTTATGATTACTATTATTATTATTTACTAGTATGCATTATTTTATATTCTAAAAGCTAGGTACCCTTTTGGGTTTTCCTACGTCAAATGTTTTGTTGTATAGATATAATATCTCTATTAGGAACAAATGAATGCCATCCTTTTTTCCACACTCACGTGCTGAACCATCTGGGAGAAAAACTTAGGAGAAATAACCGGTAGACTGAAATGTAAAACCGAAAACCATAAAAACCCTGGAAGACAACCTAGGCAATACCATTCTGGAAATAGGAAGAATCAAAGATTTCATGACAAAGACGCCAAAAGCAATCACAACAAAAGCAAAAATTGACAAATGGGATCTAATTAAACTAAAGAGCTCCTTCATAACAAAAGAAACTCTCAACAAAGTAAACAGACAACCTAGAGAATGGGAGAAAATTTTTGCAAACATTGCATCCAACAAAGGTTTAATATCCAGCATCTATAAGGAACTTAAACAGATTTACAAGAAAAAACAAACAACTCCATTAAAAAGTGGGCAAAGAACATGACAAGATACTTTTCAAAAGAAGACATAAATGCCACCAACAAACATATGAAAAAACTCAACATTACTGATCATTAGAGAAATGCAAACTAAAACCACAATGAGATAGCACCTCATCAGCCAGAATCACTATTATTGAAAAGTCAAAAAATAAGAGATGCTGACAAGGTTGAGGAGAAAAAGGAACGTTTATACACTATTGGTGGGAGTGTAAATTACTTCAACCATTGCGGAAAACAGCGTGGCAATTCCTCAAAGACCTAAAATCAGAAATACCATTTGACCCAGAAATTCCATTACAGGGTATATGTTCAAAGGCATATAAATCATTCTATTACAAGGATACATGTACATGCACGTTCATTGCAGCACTATTCACAATAGCAAGGACATAGAATCAACCCTGATGCCCATCAGTGGTAGACTGAATAAAGAAAATATGGTACTTACACACCATGGAATACTATTCAGTCATAAAAAAGAATGAGATCATGTCTTTTGCAAGAACGGGGATGGTGCTGGAAGCCATTATCCTTAGTAAACTAATGCAGGAACAGAAAACCAAATACCACAAGTTCTCACTTATGGAGCTAAATGGTAAGAATACATGGACACATAGAGGGGAACAACAGACACTGAGGCATATCAGAGGGTGGAGGGTGAGAGGAGGAAGAGTATCAGGAAAAATAACTAATGGGTACGAGGCTTAATACCTGGGTGATGAAATAATCTGTACAACAAACCCCCATGACACAAGTTTACCTATATAACAAACTTGCATATGTACCCTGAACTTAAAATAAAAATTAAAAGAAAATTAGAGCCTTTATTTTGGTTAAGTTGACATTGAAGACCATGGCTTCCGTCAGCCTGCCAAGTAGACTTGCCAATCCCTAGACTCAGAAATAGTGGGATTCATTTAGTTATCATCACTGGCAGTGCTGGACCACATAGTGCTCCCCTGGCTAGGACAGAATCTGCATCCTGAGCTCAGCCCAGAAAAGAGGAGAGGACATAGGTCCTCCGAGGGGAGGGTCTGAAACAAGGGTGAGGAGACACCTCTACCCCATGAAGTTCTCAAATTCATCAACCTAGAAGATTGCTTCTGTCCCCAAGGTGGCTTAACACAGCACAGGGTTGCTTTTTACTCATTCTCGCAATGTTCACTACAAGACCAGGTGACTACCTAGCGTAACTCTGTCCTGCACAGAAGCCCAGGGGGCTCCACCAGCATGTAATTGCCTCCTACCCATCACATGCAGCTCCACAAGGCCCAACAGGAGAAGAGGGTACCAGAGGGTCTTGCACCAACTCTTAAGGGCTTCAGCTCAGAAGTGGCCCATGTTAGTTCCACCACGGGCCACTGGAAAGAACTAGATGCAGGGCTTATGCTCGGTTGAATAGTGTCCCCCCAAGACGTATGTCCTCCTGGAACCTGTGGATTTGACCTTATTTGGAAAGAGGGTCTTGGTCTATTCACAATTTTAGTAAAAATGTACAAGATTAAGGGATCCTTTGCTGAATTTTGCTTGGAATCCTACAATTTCCATTTACCACATGGGTTGCAACGTAGGGTGATGGTGGATGTGTGGACAGAGACAGGGTCATTGTGATCAAGTTAAAATGAGGTCATGCTGAACTAGGGTAGGCCCACGCAATGAGTTTTCTCCTTATAAGAAGAGGAAGATTTGGACACACACACAGGGAGAACACGATGTGAAGATTCAGGCAAAGATTGGAGAGATGCAGCCACAAGAATGGCAGCAACCACAAAAAGTTAGAAGAGGCACAGAAGATGCTTTTCTGGAGGTTTCAGAGGAAGCACAGTCTGCCAACACCTTGATTTTGGACTTCTGACCTCCACAGCAGAGAGACAAATTTCTGTCGTTTTAAGCCACCAAATTTATACCACTTTGTTACAGCAGCCACAGGCAACCAATTCATGGCCCCACCCAGCTTCAATGCCTTAAATGGGCCACATGCCCAGATGAACTTCATCAGGTTGTCTCCAGCATTAACTCTCTGTTGTGCTCCTGAAGCTGTTCTGCAATCCATCCCCTCTCCTTCCTCCGAGGCTCCACGCAGTTCACCAAAACGCCCCTTCACATTCACCGGTGTACATCTGTGCAGCTTGGATATATATCCTAGAGTTCAGACCAGTGATAGTAGCAGATGCAGCTCATCCACACAGAGAAAGACCAGAAACATCAAGAGGGTGCCGTGGAAACCATAGAGTCAAATTAAACATGAATCATGGCTTTTCATCCACGGCACCAGTACACATATGTGCACACACACACACAAACGTGCCCACCTCCACTAACTGTCATACAGAATTCAACTGCATATTCCTAGGACATGTTCATCTTTTGGATGCACTGCACCCCAGCCAGGCTCAGTAAGCATGACATGGGTTAGTGGCCTGGCCTAAGGGCTGCATACAGTAATAGGTTGCCTGACGCTTTGGGAAGGCTGGGTCCAGACCATTGCCATTCATTGATTCACATCCACGCTTTGCTGCAGCAAACTGTTTTGAATTGATGCTTAGTATAAAGGCTTTTATGACTGCAATCCATATTTCATTTCTTGCCATAAAATAATGATTTGAGAAATGCAGAAAAATACACTGTTAACAATTTAACATTCACTTTCAATAAATAGGAAGCATTTTACAGGGAACTGCAGCCCATTATGGAAACCATAATTCATGCCCTGTGCCAAGAGAATGTATTCTCAATTTCATTGCACCCTGTGCCCAGCTACAAAACTTGAGACTTCCTTTGCATTATAGATTCTCATTATGATGGATTAACAAATACAGTGTTAAAATGTCCTGTTGAATGCAGCATGCACCATTTTAAATGAAGAGGCCAAAACATGTTAGCCTTTCTTGCAGGAATGGCTGAATTAAAATTACCCCTTATTTATACAAGGCAACTATAAATGCTAAAATGCATATTATCATGCATTCAGAATGATCCTGCCTATGTACTGCCCCTGCTAATTTATACATTCTGCAATTCCCAATGCAGCAAATCTCTCATCTTCTCCTGAACTTTTCAGAAAATACCAGTCTTTGAGTCTTGAAATTACATTGCATTTAAGCAGCGCCATGAGTTCTTCACCTGTTAAGATCTTTTCATCCACTGTATTATGACTTGCTTTTATGATCCTCTGCCCTGATCTGCTTCTATTCCGGAATTTAGACCTAATAAGACATAAGGGGTCAACGGCACAAAGGCAGTAGTTCTATTCACCTTATCGTGGGAGCAGTAATAAAAAGATGTCAGGTGAGAGAAATACCAGAATTTCAATGAATTAGAATTGGAGGTGAGAAATGAGTCTGCTGTTTATTTTGCTGGTTACAGAAAACTTTTTTTCTCTACATCCAGGAAGAAATGGTACTCAGATACAAGACTGTCATCAGAGGGAAATAAATAACTGAATTAAACCTGTAAGTGTATCATTGTGTGTGCAAAGAAATTCCCAGATCAAGTCACAAATACTATATTAATAATTGCTCTAAAGCAGATGAGATTTTCTTCCCTATCTTCCAGAGCATACTTTGAGAAATAATGTGTGTATCTATCTACCTATCAATCTACATATACATATATATATTATATATGTATATTTATATATTATATATGTATATATGTATGTATGTATATATATGTATATATGTATGTATATATAATATATATTATATATATAACATATACTATATATTATATATACGAATTCTATATATATAGAATTTATATATATTATGTATGTAAATTCCCTCTAAAGTAGTTATTTTATTTTTCTTAACAGTTTTGAGATGAAAGGGGGTACAGAGAAGCAAAACGGGGGAAGTTCAGTTTGATTCCCCAGCTAATATACACGTGACATTTCTGTACTTTAATACCATAATGGAAATATCACTTGATTTGTTTAAATCTCTTTAAAAATGTGAAATTGAGCAGTGTAGAGTTTGTATACTTGTCCCTGAGAGTCACGTGGGTTAAACCAGTTGGTACACTTACTTCCATTGAATTTGAATTTGTGACTAGCCTCCGGTGGAAACATAAAGTAAGAAGTGAAACACAAATGGGACTTTGGGGCTGGCCCAAGGGGATAGGCTGGCTGGGCAAGGCCAGGACAAGTTTTGTCTGCCTGCTGGTTCAAGAGTGCCCTTGAGTTTGGCTTGCCAGCCTGGGATGCTTCCCTCCCATCGATGGTGCCCACCATGTCTTTCTCCCTTGTGCCTACTGTAAAACAAAATGCAAGGATTCTGGTGCATCCGCCACCACCTTCTCTCTTGCATATATTGTAAATTGAAATGATAAGACTCCAAGCAGCATTGTGCAAAGGGTACCTAATCTTCTCCATGTACAACAAAACTGAAATCTTAATTCAAAGTTGAGTTAGGATGGGCGTCTTCTCACTACAGCATAAAAAAAAAAGAAAGAAAGAAAGAAGAAAAGAAAAGAAAAGAAAAGAAAAGAAAAGAAAAGAAAAGGAAAAGGAGCTGGAGAAGCCTGAGGAGTGGTCTGGAACTCTCCTCTGCCAACTGGCCCACGATGGGGAGCATTATTCTGTGTAATTATAAGCAGGACCACCATAAGAAGAGGAAGCTAGAGGCAGGCAAGTCTCAGCTGACCATAGAGAAGGAGCCCCCTTACACTCAGAGGTGCTGAAACTACGGTGAGCTGTTGAGTGAAGGAGGGCTTGTGCTCTCTGGTTCCAGAAGTGGGGAGCAGACCTGCAGGCAAGTCCGCACGTTGGGGATGGATTCGGAGATTCTGGCCTTCTGTTGGGATCGTCTGTGTGTTGACAACATTGTGGAAGCCCCAGAGTGTCCTGAACTGGACTTTGGTTTACAAACCTGAATGTACTGAGAAATGGACCTAGAATATCCATGGGCAACAAGTGGTATCTCCTAGGTGAAGGAAAGTGAGATTTGATACGTGGATCCAGTCCCCTTTGCATCTCACAGCATAGATTTTCCTAGCTAAAGCAGGCCCTTCTGGAAGATGGTGCTACAATAAAATAAAATGAAGGCCAGGCTGGAGAATCTCTTAGCAGACAAAACTGGCTAGGCCACAAGAGGAAATTTAGTTTGTTTCTTGTAAATGCCTCTGGTCATCAAAAAACTTCAGTCACCTTCCAAAAATAGAGTAAGATGATCCCTTTTAACCAACCTCTCCTCTCGGAAAACACCACTGTGTCAGCAGCCACTGCACATTGCCCATTTTCGCATTCTAAGCCAGCCTGAGCTTCCTCTTACCACCTTAGGTTTGAAGTCTCCTGGTTCTCAAATTGTTCTTTTGCATATGCAATAAACTCTCAAATTTTTAAAGTTTATCTGACTTTATTTTTGACAATGGTCGGTGAAATCTCCTGGGTGGTTTAAAGGTTTGTGGGTGGCTGAGCTGAAATTTCCCCTTGTTGAATCTGAACAGGATGAGAACTCTGCAGGAAGCCTGGGGAAGGAACGCTGGCTTTGTTGTCAGCCAGAGGTGGGTCAGAATCCCCACTTCATAAGCCACTTAACCTCTCCAAGTTTTACTTCCTCATTTATAAGATAATGAGAGCAATACTTTCTCACAGGGTTGTTATAAATTTTAAATATCCCTAGCACTTATGAGGCACCCAGTAAATTTTAGCCATTATAATAAAGTTAATTGAGAATGCTACAGATTGACTGCAATTGACATCTTTGTACAGAAAGGCCTCCCTCAGCATTTTCTAGCTGTCTCTTGGTTTAACTTCAGATGCTCAAACCAATCACAGGGAAAACCATCCACAACCCACAGAGAGAAGATCCCCAGAGATGACATAGGAAGGTGCACACCCTTCTCATGGATTCTAAAATGTCCAATGGGCCGGCGTTGCCCAGAGGAGAGGGATGATTAAAACAAACAAACAAACAAACTTCTAATCTGCCAAAAACACTGTCAAGAGGATGAGAAGACAAGGTTTCTTGCCTGAAGTTTGAGGTTTTCACAGTAATCTTTCTGCAAAATCCTGCTGATCAACAAGAATGCCAAAACACTTAAAAACCTTGTCAAGATCTAGCCAGAGCATTCAGCCAGCAGTCTAATTTTTCCAGCAGCATCACAAAAAGATGGAAAATGCTGGCTGCCCATTCAGGCTTCATCCATGTGTGCTCCCATCTGAAGTAATTAGTCAAGAAGTTGGTCAGCTCTATGCAAAAACTACAGGTACACAGCTACACCTGATTAAAAGTGATGATTCTCCAGTAATCTTGAGATCTCAATCTTGAGACATAATATTGTTCAAAGTCCTGTGTATTTTTTAAATTCATAGGCTTTATTTTTTAGAGCAGTTTTAGAATCACAGCAAAATTGTTTATAAAGTGCATCAAGTTCTGTGTAGCCCCTGGGCCCTTGCACACACAGCTTTCTATATCATCAAACGTCCCACTAGACCTTGCTACAATTTGTTACATTTGTTACAACTGATGACCCTTCACTGACACATTAGTATCACCCAGACTCCGTGGTTTACATTAGGATTCACTCTGTTGGTTTGAAGAAATGGTCAATGACAGGCATCCACCATTATGATGTCATACAGAGTAATTTCACTGCCCTAAAAATCCCCTATGCTCCACCCATTCGTGCCATCCCTAACCCCAATACCTGGCAACCGCTGACCTTTTTACTGTCTTCATAGTTTCGCTGTCCCCAGAATGTCATATAGTTGGAAATGTACAGTAGGCAGCCCCTTTGGGCTGACTTCTTTCACTCAGCAATACGCATTTGAGGTTCCCCCATGTCTTCTCATGGTTTGATAGCTCATTTATTTTTAGTGTGGAATAATATTATATTGTCTGGATATACCACAATTTATCCATTACCTTCCGAAGACATCTCAATTGCTTCCAGTTTTGATATACGAATAAAGCTGCTATAAGCATCTATATGCTTGTGTCCATGTGAACACAAGTTTTCAACTCTTTTGGGTAAATATAAGACAGCACAATTGCTGGATCCTTTGGTAAGAGCATGTTTAGTTTTGTGAGAAACCACCACACTGTCTACCTAAGTGGCTGTACCATTCTGCATTCCCATCGGCACCGAATGGCGGTTCCCATTGCTTCACATCCTTGCCAGCATGTGGTGGTGTCAGTGTTCTGAATTCTGGCCATTCTAATGGGTGTGTAGTGGGATCTTATTTTTGTTTTAATCTGCAGCTCCATAATGCCATATGATACCAAGCATCATTTCATATAATTATTTGCTGTTTGTTTGTTTTGAGATGGAGTCTCACTCTGTCACCCAGGCTGGAGTGCAATGGCGCAATCTCTGCTCACTGCAACCTCTGCCTCCCAGGTTCAAGTGATTCTCCCGCCTCAGCCTCCCAAGTAGCTGGGATTACAAGTGCATGCCACCATGCCCGGCTAATTTTTGTATTTTTAGTAGAGACGGGGTTTCATCATGTTGCCCAGGTGAAACTCCTGGCCTCAGGTGATCCACCCACCTCGGCCTCCCAAAGTGCTGGGATTACAGGCATGAGCCACCATGCCCAGCCGTTATTTGTCCTTTGTATATCTTCTTGGTGAGGTGTCTTTGAGGTCTTTTGCCCAATTTGAAACTAGATTGTTCACTTTCTTATTGTTGAGTTTTAAGAGTTTTTTGTGTACTTTGTATAGCAGGATTTTTTTTTTTTAATCAGATGGGTCTTTTGCAAATACCCCAGTCTGTGGCTTGTCTTCTCTTTCTCTTGACAGTGTTTTCGGCAGAGTAGAAGTTTGTTTGTTTGTTCATTTGTTTTAATCATCCCTCTCCTCTGAGCAATGCTGGCCCACTGGAAATATTTGAAGACAATTTTGGTTTTCCATTTCACAAACACCCAGTTGACTCCTGGGGGATTCGGCAGTAGCATTCGCTGTTGGAGACACTCCTGCCTATGTCCAGAGCCCCCAGTAGTGATGGCACAAGACTGGCAATGTCCTTGGTGTCCTGAAGATACAGCCCCGCTGTGGGTGCTCTGCCAACACCCAGCCCATGTTTGTCTGGATTTAGAGGATCCAGGTGCTAAAGGAAGGTGGCCTCCAGCTGTTCGAACACATCCGACGAGAGAAAGAGCAGTGGTGTGTCATTACTGGCACCAAAACTCCGTGAACATGCCTATCCTCTAAACGACTGTGCTGATTCAATAGTAATTAATTCCTCAACAGGCTGAATTAAATAATCGAGTACGCTGCAGGTAATGCAATTACAGTAGTTATTTAGCACTTAACGAAACATGAGTATGGACATGGCAAGTCTTCCCTCTGTCTTGAAGCAACCCCGTGTCCATGGAATGAGCCTCACTTCCCTGAGGATCTAAGGATTCAATGGGTAATTCATGGTCCCCTGTGGGACCACATCGCTAGGTGGAAAGGAGCCCAGTTTCATCAGCCTCTGGCCCAGGCTGCCCTGTATGCCAGCACCGTGCCAGCACTGACCACCAGTAGTTAGGCCAACCAGCACCCCAGGGCCTACCACACCAAAACAGTGATGGGGAGGCTCAGTATAGATGCTGCACCAGCAGTGGACACGGGGCCCCTGATGCGGATGCACAGTGCAGGCTTGGTGGAGCTGGTGAAAAACAGACAGAGATGAAGACGAGAGCCAGAAAGAGGTGGTGTCCTTCACAACCGTCCCTTAGGCTCCAGAGTGCAACATCCCAGACTCGGGCCTCTAAGATCAGACTCCTAGGACAAGCGCTCAAGGCCACGTTCTAGGCTTTGCCTGAAATTGACTGTGGCCAGACCCGTTTCTTTCCTTCCAATCTGAAGGATCAATAGCAGGATTTCAATGGCACTTCCAGAGGGTAGAGCCCTTTGCAAAGATGCCTCTTCTGCCCTGGGATCATCTCATCCTGATACATCCTCATGGGGTAGAGTAAATATGTTTATATGACCAGAGATGTTGATATGACTCAGGAGACTGGATTATGTGTGGACTGGATCTCAGGGTTTTAATCGCCTTCCCTTGTGACTTGACATTACTAAACAAACGGATTGGGCTAGGCATATATTTCCTGTTATTAAAGATTTTCCTGTGTTCTTCCCATCTCCATGGGAATAGTTGATGTTAAGGAAGTCAAAATGCCATAGCTAACGAGTGTTGTCACTTCCTAGGTATTTTTCTTTAGAAAGTTTGGTATTTTTGTTTGTTTTAGCCTTGAAATGAGCAAGCTTCCTGTGCCTGGCTTATTTCACTTAATATAATATCTTCCAGCTTCATCTATGTTGTGGAAAATGGCAGGACTTCCTTCCTTCTCAAGGCTGAATAGTATTCCACTGTGTAGACGCACCACATTTTCTTAACCACTCATCTTTTGATGGACACTTAAGTTTATTCCATAACTTGGCTATTGTGACTAGTGCTGTAATAAACATGAAAGCTCAAGTATCTTTTTTACATCCTGATTTTATTTCCTTTGGCTATATACCCAGTAAAAAGTTGACCTCATAGAAGCAGAGATTAGAACCACCCAGAGGCTGGGGTGGTTAGGGCAGAGAGAGGGTTGGGGAGATGTTGGTCAAAGAACACATATTTACAATGCGATAGGAGGAATAAGCTCAAGTGTTCTACTGTACAGCATGGTGACTGTAGTGAATAACAATATATTGTATTCTTGAAAAATACTAGAGACTGACTGGTAAGTATTCTCACCCCAAAGATGGAAACTATATAGGTAATGCAATCATGTATACATACTTCAAAACATCGTGTTGTACATGACAAATATATACAGTTTCATATTTCAATTTTTTAAATTAATTACTTCATTTTTATAAAAGATAAGCAAGTTTCCCTTCACCACCCTCACCCCTCCAGGGTGCCATGCTGACGGTGAATAGTGAAACTCACAGACAGCTCCATCTCTAACCTTGAGGTCTGATCAGGCTATTGATGCTCTGGCTGGGAGCCACGCAGGGCAGCCTCCTCTGTAAATTCTCACCTCTGCCCAAAAAATCCATTGTTAAGAGAGTGCTGCCATAGCAACAGAGGGCCACAAAAGGCAAAGAAACTGACAGTCACCCACACAAAGCGGGCTGGATCTGTGAGCTAATTAAAAGGTTCTCTGCTCAGGGTCACCTTCTAAATGAGGAGTGTCAGTCAGAAACCCTTGGGCATAAGCGGCTCCCCCCAGGGAGCCTCTTATGTCTCCCCGCAGGGAGACACCCAGCCACCCAGCCACCCAGGCAGGTACTGGCTCTTCCTAGAATCTGTTGAGCTATTCCCCAGGTGAGGACCCCACAGGGCCCTGGTCACACTTTGGCTGGGCCATCTTATTAAATGGACTAAATCTACTTTTTGCCAGTGGGATCATAAAGCAGCAAACCTGAGTGATTGATTAGAAGCAGGCTGCTGTCCTCACATCCTGATTTAGGTCTGATGTCATTTGAAATTGAAATTGCTTTCAGAAGCTTCTGCAGGTTCTTGAAGGCTAGCTCTCAGAGTCTTAGAAGGTGGTAGGTTACTACCAGGTCTAAGCAAGACTGGAAGCCAGAGCTTTGGTGGTTGTCTTCCCTACTGTGGGTTCTTGGGACAGGTTGACTCCAAGGGTCTCCAATCGGCCAAGTGGCTTCTAGAACGTGGAGTCAGGACCTTGCTCAACAAAGCTCTGGCTGCCCACTGGCATTCCCACCCCCATCACCTCCACCCTACCCCTGCAGGCATAGCTCACACTGTCACCCATACTATATCCTCACCTCCAAATAAACAGCTTCACCGAAAACACAGAAGGGCTTAAATTCCTATCATGATGCTGCGGTCTGACCCTTTAGAAATCAGTCGAAGCAATGCAGGAACAGAAAGTGAAGTCCCAGAGAAACGAATGCAGTCTCGAGGAGAGGCCAGAATGTTCTACAGGACACAACACTTAAAAAAGAAATCTGACAGCCCTGGGGAAGCAGCCAGACAGCTGAGACCAAAAACTTTGCTGCAACCTATGTGGGTTTCCCAACAGATGAAAGCAGTGAACTCCGTGGCAGCTCAGCTCTGCTGCCGTCCTGGTGTTGCGTCTCCAGCAGCCTCCCGGGACAATGCAGCCCCACATCTAAAGTCACCCAGGGAGTACTGTTGAGACTCAAGATCTTCAAAGACAGCCTCATTCAGTCATTCTTTTGCCCAATGGCCAGAGATCCTTGCTGAGGGATTCAAACTACTTAATGCCGCCGTGGGTTCTGGGGTCAGAACATTTACATTCCAGCTTCATCCCTTATCTCTGTGTGAGACAAGTTATCCAATTTTTCTTCGCCTCTGTTTCATCAGCTTAAAAAGATGACAATAGTTAGCCTTCCTGAAGTCATGAGGGAATTAAATAAGATAATCCGTATAATGCTTAGAAGGGTTCCTGGAGCATAGCAAGTCCTTAGTAAGCATTGGTGTGTTCCTTCAGGTGCATGGTAACAAGCTCTAACCTCAGAGGCTTCAAAATGCAGTTGCTTAGAAAAGAAGTATCTCTCACTAACCAGTTGCATGGTGCTGGCCGTGGGCAGGTGGGACAGGGCTCCCCCAGGCACCATTCAGGAGGCCTGGGTTCTTTCTGTCTTGTTGCCCCAACACATGCATCCTAACCCATGGGAAGGAAACAGAAATCACTTCCACCCATGTCCTGTCGGCCCAGAATTAGTCACATGGCCACATCTGGTTCCACGGGGTTGGCAAACGTAGTCCCCAGCAGTCTCCATCATGATATTTATCACCCAATGCCACATTTCATGAGAAAACAATGCAGAGATTAGTTCATGTCAAAACCAAGAGCATGGACATGTACCGTGTGAAAGGCAAAGGTGTGACAGATGTCCATCCAGGCCCACTTGAGGATGCTCCTTGTGGTCCCCAGACAGACTGAGGCTCGCTGTTTTGGAGCCCTGTAGGTACTAAAGTACACAGGGGAGGTGGTTCCCCATGCCCAGAGCTGCACATCCCCAGGGCAGGGTCTGGAAGCTGACAGTGTATGGAAGAGTCCTTCCCCATCCCTCCCTGGGGACCCTGAGCAGAGTTCCTGGGATCGCTGTGCCTGGCAGGTGAGAAAGCGGTGAGCAGGGTGCATTCCAGGCTCCTACGCCCTGTCCCCACAAGATGGCATAAACTCACAAAAGCCAGGATCGGAGGTGTGGGTGAGAGCTCCTGACCTTCACCTCCATGGCGGCCTCCAGTCAGACTCCCAGTGCTAAGTGCTGCTGCTTTCTGTTACCTTGTGCACTTGCTGGTCCCTGGCCTTGGCCTGCCCTGGCTTTCATGTCCTCTGGCCAGGCCCTGTTTGGGGACTTGTCCAGGCCTCTGACTGTACCCCGGCTTCCATGGAGCACATCACCTCCCATAGACCAGAGCCCTGTCTCATCTCCAGCTCCAGCCAGGCAATGCCTCAATTGCCTGTGAGCAGTTACACTTCTCCCTGATCCTCCTCCCCTTCAAATCCTCAAGGCACCTCTTGAGCAACCAAGAAGCAGCTTCTGTCAAATGCCCAGCGCAGCCCTCCACATGTGGCCAGGACTCAGGGGCTGCCAGGGCCCTTGTCCTTTCACCCAGGAGCTAGGCGGAATCTCCCCAGAGGAACATGCCGAGGATGCTCCCAGCTAAGCAGCCATAGCTGCTCTGGACTTCAGGCTGTCTGTTAGAGAATTAGGCCTCCAGCAACTGCTTTAATGCTCCCTATGGCCTATGGTAGCTAAATTTCCATTTCTGTAGCTGCTACAAGGTTTGGCTCATCCATCTGCCTGGCTGCTTTATTAGAATCTATTTTTACTTATCACTAAGAGTTAAATAGACAAGGACTTCAAGATGGATGTAAAACTTTGTTAAAATTAGCCATTCATTACTAACTGCCTTAGAAATGAAAGCCAAACCGTGCACTTTCTGAAATAATTTGGAGCATAAAGATGAAGCTATTTATCAATTAATTTAAACTTAAGTGAGGCTTTTGCATACAGAGGAGCTTTAGGATTTGGTCTAATGGATTAAATTTAGACTACCCCACAAATGAATTCCAAGATCCTGGTTATATCTATTCACAAAGCTGTGACTTCCTGAAGTTTTCTTGGCAGAGTGAAAGAATATATTAAAATCTGGACTCCTTGTGTGTTTCCCAGAAGAAATCAGCAGGCAGTTTCTTCTACCATAAAATTAATCCATAAAGTAAATGAATGTAATAATGTAAGAAATAATTCTGCTGGGGCACTCAGGTCCTTTAATGCCAACAATATCCAGTGAAGATTTTTCCTTGTTATTCTAAGGCCCTTTGAAAAATATGTCAAATCTTATCGAATCAAATTTGAAACATACCATAAAATATTTCCAGGAAGCTCTTATGAGGATCACAATGAAGACTTATAGCAATGGAAATAAATCTGATTTCTAAAACGATTTTTGATAACGTTGCATTAATGACCTAGGGAAATTCTTCTCAGGAGAAGTATTGGGCCACAGGTATTCAATCAGCAAAAAAACACTGAAGTGGGGAACTTGCAAATTAAAGACAGCACCATTTGTCTTAAATCAATAAGTGGAAAGATTACAGGAACAAAGTCCCCAAGATATAAAGTGGAAAATCAAGCCTGATTTGATTTGATTTATGTCATCTGGCTCTCAGAGACATAAATACCATAAGTTCTGATTTCAAAGACTCTATAGAAGAATCAGTGTCCAGAGACAAGGAGCAAATGATTCTACAGAAGGTGGAGGAAGATGAGGAGAATGAGGGGGATTAGAAGAAGGAGGAGGAGGTTTTTACATACAAACAGGGCGAAATGCCTGAATTTATTCCCTCCAAAATAGTTTGAAAACATAGTACAAGTAACTTGGAAATTGGGTTTACATCAGAACTGGAAAGACCCCATCTCATGCTGATTTGTACATCACAAACCTCAGCCCAGAAGCCAGTAGATCCCGGCCACCTAGTTTCAGCAGAGGAGCCAGTAGCCCACTCTCCCCTCTCACAGAGTCCCTGGGCCACCAGATACCCACACAGCCGACCCAGAGATAGGGAGAGGGGGCTCCACAGAGAGGCGATGGCAGACCATCAGCCCAGAGCCTCACAGCTATAGGTTCCTCAGACCTTGGACTCCCAGGCTCCACTTCCACCCAAGAGCCCTGCACCTGCTCGCTCCTGAGGAGTTGAGGCCTCCTCTGCAGGACCACACAAGGAAGATGCTCAAAGACTGTAGGTTTTGGTTGCATGTCCTGCTGTTCCATCTTTTTAAAAGGAGACATTGATGCCAGAAAATGGTTGACAATGTCCAGTCAGAAACATCCAGGCGGGATGTCCCAGATGTTTGTATAATCTAGAACAAGCTCAGCTTGGTTCCCCTGCTGGAGGGCTCAGTGCGGCTGGCCCTCCAGGGATGATGCATCAGGACATCCAGGAACTCAACCTCTGATGGTGCAGCTCACAGGCTGCACTGGCTGCTGCTGACATCTCTGCATTGCAGTTGTATTAAGAGCCAAGAGGCATTTCAGAATAAGTATGGATCACAGTTTAACAAGTACATGCAATTGTACCCAGTGCAGAAAACCACTTAATCCAGAAAGGAGCAGAACACATGTATTAAGGTGTGAAGACAGAAGAGGAAACAACTTAAGATGCATTCTTGCTGTCCCTGAATTTCCCCAAGAGCCTCCCCGCTTTTCATGGGTCCTGGGGTAAAATCCAGGGGTCTCTTAGATAATCAAATGGGTTATTTTGAGAACAGCATGAGCAGGTGAATTTGGGGGCCTATGAGAGGATGGAATATTCGTTGAGATAATGGCAAAGCAAGTGGCTGCGGCAGGTATCAGGCAGAATATTAAAGGCATGAGAAGAATGTAGTGTGAACTGAGGCTTCACCCATCCAGAATTTTCCAAAGATCAAACAGCCTCTTCAGTAGTCAAGTGCAGCCACTTAGGAGGCCAAGCCTTGGCCCAGACAGCTAGTAGGAAGTTTTCACTCTTCTTTTGTGCTAATGTTTATGACAAGGCCAGCTCTCTCCTTACCCTACACACCCTTCCCTGTCAAATGCCTTAGAAGTATGAAGAAGATGGAAAACTAAAAGAATCTACAGAAATATTGGAGTCTTCTTTGGTGATCATTCCAACCTTAATTTATCTGAATAATCATGTGTACCTGGAGCTAGGAAGGAGTGGAGAGAGGGAGCTACATCCTGAGACCCACCTCTTCCTCCTCCCATCCTAAGGCAACATTTCAGAGTGCATGAAGGGTGGCTTCAGCAACAGAGATCCCAATTCTTGGGACCCTCCCCTTCCTTCCAGTGTCCCTCTGTGGTCCTGGGCTGCCCACAAACTCTACCCCAATCGCCATCCCTCTCCCTGATGCCTCCACGTGGGTGTTGAAAGGTGATATGGTTTGGCTTTGTCCCCACCCAAATCTCATCATGAATTGTAGCTCCCATAATCCCCACATGTTGTGGAGGGATCCAGTGGGAGGTAATTGAATCATGGGGGCGGGGCTTTCCCCTGCTGTTCTCATGATAGCAAATAAGTCTCAGGAGATCTGATGGTTTTATACAGGGCAGTTACCTGCACACATTCTCTTGCCTGCTGCCATGTAAGACATGCTTTTGCTCTTCCTTCATCCTCCACCATGATTGTGAGGCCTCCCCAGCCATGTGGAACTGAGTTCATTAAACCTTTTTGTCTTTATAAATTTCCCAGTCTCGGGTATTTCTTCATAGCAGTATGAAAATGGATGAATATAAACGGGCATCTCAAACAGCACAGCCCTCCTCAAGAATTCTGCTCCCTGCCAGCCTCCCAGCTCTGAGCACTGGCACACCATGATCCTAGTTGCTCAGATAAAACATCAGAGAATTATTCTTTATTTCTAAGTTTCTCTCACATCCTACATACAACACTTATTAACTCCACCTGCAAAAGAGCCCAAAGCCGAGTCTGGACCAACAGCATCTCTTACCTGGATGATCAAAATAGACACACGGACTCCCTGCTCCCACTGACACCCCCTCCAGCTCCAGTCCATTAGCCACACAGCAGTCAGCGGGATCTTGAAGATGCACACATCAGATTGTATCACTCTCCACCTCAGCCCCTCGTCCATAGAAACTCTGGGTCCAGTGGAGCTAGTAGCTACAAAAATTAATGTGGTGACGATAACAGGAATGCAGATTGTAGGCAGCTCTTGAATGCCACATGCCTCACCAAAGCCCCCCAGGTGCATTTCTCAGGTGCAGACTTTGCTCTTGAGCTCCAGGTTCCCACTTCTAAGTGCACACTCATTACCTTTACTCCAGTGTCTCAACACAGTCTCTAGCTCACCCTCACGCACACCCCTCCCACCACAAACACAGTCCTCAGTGATCCCTGCTTGGCGACTGAAACTCCCACAACCCAGCTGGGCAAGTCACAGCCTGGGCATGGTCCTTCCTTCTCCTTCTCCTCTCCCAGTACCAACTCAGCACCAATGAAGAGGACCCTCTCCTCTCCCCAGGGAATCCCAGCTCTGGGACGCATGCTGTCAGTACAGTGTCTTCTACTGCATGAAAGAACGTGTCTAATACATCCTTCAGTGTAATTATCTGTTCAATAACCGCCTTCTCGCCAAAGCGTGGGCTCCAAGTGGGCAGGGAAGGGGACTGCCTCTGATTTGCTTGTCTGCCTCCCAAGGACGCAGTGCAGTATCTGCTTCCATGTCCAAGTTTTGAACTACTGTCTCCTGGTTGGCAACATATTTTCATATAGAATCAAAAGTCTGAACACTAGAACTGCTGCTAAACCTGGAGGACTAGGACACCTTGACAGAACAGGGATCTAGGTATGTCAGTGCAGGTAAGCCTTCTCCTTATGAGGAGGAGCTACTAACTTTGACATTTACAGCATCTGACAAAATGCTGCCAGGACAGAATCAATTAAAATAGTGGTAATAATAACTGGTACTAGTATTTGTCCAGAGCATTAGAATTCCCAAAGTATTTCACGTGCATTACTGAATACTGCAAAGACGTCTAAGGGAACTCAAAGACACCAAACAGAGTGAACACAGCTCTGCTCCATAATCTATTGGCAACATTGATTGGACAAGTGGTGAAAATAGCCCAAAGAGTGCACTGAACTGATACAGGCTCAGAGAAGCACAGAGTGACATGGAAGAGTTTTACGGCTCAGTGAAAGATGACACTCCCTCAAAAGACGGATTAAAACTGGTCCAGAGCATGGCAACACCGTCCTCACACATTCTCACCTGCCTTTTGAGGCTCTTGCATCCTATGTCATCCCAGATGTCACCATCAGGACTTTCTTTCTAGTTATTCAAGCCGTGATCACTTCCCCTTTGTAAACAGCCCCTGGGGAGAACTCATCCTGGATTGCACGTACATCGCGCATGTGTGAGAAAGAAGCACCAGTAAAGATCATTTATTGCCAAGTGATGCATAATGCAGACCATGAGCAACTCTCTCTGCATCCTAAACAGCCCTCACAAAACATCATCAGCTAAAGAGAGGGGGGCTGACAGTGGACTATGTCCCAGCAGAGTCAGGCGCAGTGTCGCACTCCTCCTGCAAGTGGGCCCCTCCCCACCAGAGAGCTTCCTAGCTTGCTCTTTCAAAGAAAACAGAAAATAGAAAAGGACTCCGAAATGTATGTTGCATGCTCGCCTGATTTCAATGTGACAGCACTTCACATCGGCTTTGCAGGAAAATCTTGTTATTCTAAACTGCTTTTGCTATTCTCATTGTTTCATCTGAGCTGTTTCCTTTTGTTTCATTTTGCTCCCCCAGGGAGGAGGTGTTGGTTTCATGTAGCACATGCTCAAGGATTCCACAGGAAATAATCGTAATCTCAGATTGGCACGAGCACACACATATGCACACACGTACAAGTAACATGGAGATGTGCACACAACACACACATAGACGATCACATAAAAGTAACATGGAGAGGTGCATGCTACACACATATACACATACAAATAACACAGAGATATGCACACAACACAATACACACATGCACACACATACAAATGACACAGAGATGTGCACACAACACACATGTACACACACAACACACATATACAAACACAACACACAAACACACACACACACACACACACACGCTTCCTATAGCTACTGGTGTGATAATCCAAATATAATCCTGCCTCGAAAAGTAACCAAGACATGTTCCACTTAGGAAAAGGTCAAAAGCAACAAAGAGCAGAGGAAAGCCAGGGAGGGGGAAGTCTTTGCCTACAGCTTCCAAGTCACTTCCCCACAGATGCCAGATCCATGATTCTGAGTCTCCAATGTGCCTCTGGGTTGCTTGGAGAGCTTGTTAAAAACTTAGATTCCTGGCTCCCACCCCAAAAAGTCTGATTTATTGGGTCTTGTATGTTGCTATAAGTCTGTTTTTCTAACCAGCACCCTACTTGACTAGGAAGCTGTTGGCCCAAGGATGTGAGGCTGCACACGCTGCTCTCCTCCTCAATGCCCTTCAAGCATCCTCTGAAGGCCAAGATGAAACACCTAGGCCAGGCCCTGGGTTTTCTGAACCTGCTCCAGCACAGGCCCGATCTCTTCAACAACATACCCTTAGCTCTCTCTGGTCCTAAAGTTTAGCCCATAGCTAAGACACTTCTAACCCCAGGAAAGCAGCTCCATGTCTCACGGCACCAGGAGCTCACGGCATCTGTTCAGCAGCTCACCTTACTTCCTGGACCTTCTTCTGCCCAACTGCCCAACCCCAAACCATGCATGGTCACCCCCAGCGTGGCCCTTTCTCATCACCCCCAACCCCTCTGTGGCATGTCTAGGGTAACCCTGACCCAAGCTCAGCCAACCCAAGTCCCACCCCAGGGAATTCTGAAACTCAAGCTGGGTGAAGGATATGAGTTCCTCTCTAGGTGGCGAAAGCTCCACAACACACACAACACAACACAATACACACAACGCAACACACACTTTCCACCATGGGAATATCAAAGAGGGGGCAGGGGATGGGGAGAGAAATAAAGGAGGTGGGTGCAGTGGGCTCTTGTTCCTCCCTGGATCCCTGTTCCTCCTCTCCCTGCAAGTCTTTCCTCCATGATGCTTCCTATATGAGTCAGCTAGGGCTGCTATAACAAAATACAAAGGTGCAGTGGCTTAAACAATAAAAACTTACTGTCTTGCAGCTCTGGGGACTGGCAGTCCACGATCAAGGTGTTGGCCGGATTGGTTTCCCTCTCCTTGGCTTATAGATGGCATATTTTCCTCGTGTCCTCACATGGTCTTCCCTCTGGGTATATCTGTGTCCTAACATCCTCCTCTTATAAGGACACCTGTCAAACTGGATTAGGGCCCACCCAGATGAGCTCATTTTACCTTAATGGCCTCTTTCAGGACCCAACCTCCAAATACAGTCATAGTCTGGATACTGGAGTTTAGGATTTCAACTTACGAATGTTGGGGGGACACAATTCACCCACAGCACACTCCAGCATTGTTAATAATAAATACCTCTTTTGGATTTAAGCCCCTTTGAATTAGAAGGACTTTGTGCTACAAAACATAGCTTCTCTACATTGCTGGGCAGGTCCAGGCAGGGGAGCTTGGGAGTTGCTGATTTGGATTGGCTGCTCCCACTGGTCTGAGGGTGCCTTTATGTCACAGACTGTGTTGCACTAGACATGTCTCTGCAGAAGAGCCACAGCCCCCAGCCCATGCTCCCATCCATCTGTGTAATACAAAAGTGGGCACCATGTGCCCATCCTCCTGTCTCAGGAAATTCAGAGAAGTCAGCCCCTGAAGAAAGCTTTGCAGAGATTTGCAAAGGTTCTATGTTTGTGCCTGGCCTTGTTCCTGACATTCTTCAGCCAAAAAAAAAAAAAAAAAAAGTATTGTTAAGAAGTATTACTTAGAGATTCAATGTTTTTATTGGGGTTCTAGGAAGCCAGGGATTTCTGAGTACTGTACGAATCACAGAAAAGAACCTTGGTTATTTTTTACCCAGAAATTGGCAGCATTTGATCATGGAAAAATGTAATCGCTTATAAAATGCAATTTCCTTTGATGCTGTTTCAGTGTTGACTCAAGAACGCCCTTACCAGAGAAGGAAATGGTTAGGGAGAAGAGCCCTGTCCTCTCTCCGTCTGGCCTGGATGCCTGATTGGATTGTGTCCAGAAACTCCAAGTCCCTGCCTTATAAAGCAGCTTCCTTCCAGGTGAGTGTACACCTAAAGAATTATAAAATTAAAGAAGCCCTCTCCTTGTTCTTCTCAAATCAGTAAAACTAAAACTCTGACAATGTCAAGCATTAGTAAGGAGGTAAAGAAGTGAGCATTCACACTTCTGGTGAGATGATAAAGTTGGCACAATTTGGAAAGCATACTGGTCATGCTTAGCAGAGAGGAATATGTGCACACACTATAGTTCTGAGAAACTTGTATACATGTCCAAGAAGATATCCAAGAATGGTTATTGCGTTACTGTTTGCAACGGTGAAAAATGAGGAACAGCTTAAACGTTTATTGAAAGAATACCATAAAAAATTTGAAAAATCTAAATGTATCAAATACATGAATTTTCAAATCATAGTCTTGAGTAAAGAGAGCAAGCTGCCATATGGATTTCATACAGGAAAGAGTTAACATCACAAGTCTGTGGCCACTATCCCTGGAAAGTCCTGTTTGTATGGTGGGCCCTTGGCTAGTGTCTGAGACCTTGGATGCTAAGAGGGTTCCCACTATTCCCAGGCTGATAAGAGTGCCTCACTGTGCCTAAACTGTACAGACTACATGGTTATGCTGGACACCTGCTTCCTTTCTGAGAATCTGGAATGTGTGTCAGGCAAAGGGTGCTGATATGTATGTGTCAGGCAAAGGGTGCGGATGTCATCAACCCCCACTAAAAACTTTGGACACTGAGTCTCCAATGAGCTTCTTCGGTTGACAACCTTTGCACATGTTGTCTTAACTCATTGCTAGAGCAATTGAAAGCATCCTGTGTGACACCACTTGGAGAGACTCTCAGAAGCTCGCACCTGGTTTTCCCCCAGACATCTCCCCATGTGCCTTTTCCCTTTGCTGGTTTTGCTTTGTGTCCTCTCCCTCTAATAAACCATAGCACGAAGTGAACGACTATGTGCCAAGTCCTGTGAGTCCTCCTGGACCAATCGCCCAATCCAAGGGCAGTGTCTGGGACCCTACTCATAGATATAAAAAAAGTATAATTTATTTTAAGTTTGAAAACATGCAAAACAAGATTCATTGTTTATGGAGACATCTGTACGATGTGAAAATATAAAACATGCCCAGGAGTAATAAGCAAGTAAATGGGTTAGGGAGGTGATATAGTTTGTAACCACCAGTGGTAGAGGTGGGGCCAGGCGGGAGGTATTGGATCATGAGGCAGATTTCTCATGAATAGTTTAGTGCCATGCCCTTGGTGCTGTCCTCGCAATAGTGACTGAGTTCTTCCAAGATCTGATCATTTAGAAGTGTGTGGCATGGCCAGGCGTGGTGGCTCACGCCTGTAATCCTAGCACTTTGGGAGGCTGAGGCAGGTGGATTGCCTGAGCTCAGGAGTTCAAGACCAGCCTGAGCAACACGGTGAAACCCCATCTCTACTAAAACAAAAAAGAAATTAGCCAGGCATGGCAGTGTGCCCCTGTAGTCCCAGCTACTCAGGAGACTGAGGCAGGAGAATTGCTTGAACCCAGGAGGCAGAGGTTGTAGTGAGCTAAGACTGCTCCACTACACTCCAGCCTGGGTCACAGTCTCGACTCTGTCTCAAAAAAAAAAAAAGAAAAAAAAGTGTGGCACCTCCCACACCCCTGCTCCTGCTTTCTCCACGTGGTGCATCTGCTTCCCCTTCACCTTCTGCCATGACCAGAAGCTTCCTGAGGCCTCTGCAGAAGCAGATGCCACTATGCTTCCCATACGGTTGATATGGTTTGGCTGTGTTCCCACCCAAATCTCATCCTGAATTATAGTTCCCAGGACCCCTGTGCATCATGGGAGGGACCAGGTGGAGATGATTGAAACGTAGGGGCAGTTTCCCCCATCCTGTTCTCATCATGGTGAGTTAGTTCTTATGAGATCTGATGGTTTTATAAGCAGCTCTTTCCACTTTGCTCAGCACTTCTCCTTGTTGCCACCATGTGAAGAAGGATGTGCTACTTCCCCTTCCACCATGATTGTAAGTTTCCTGAGGCCTCCCCAACCACGCTGAACTGTGAGTCAATTAAACCTCTTTCCTTTATAAATTACCCAGTTTCTGGTATGGCTTTATTAACAGAGTGAGAACGGACTAATACAACAGCCTACAGAACCGTGAGCCAATTAAACCTCTTTTCTCTTAAGTTACCCAGTCTTGGGTATTTCTTTATAGCAGTGCAAGAAGGACCTAACACAGGACGTTTGTGAGACTCAGCTGAAATAGTTTATGCCTTTAAAGGAATGAAGCAGATATGGTAAAATACAAAAATTTGATAAAACTGAGTGACAGTTCCTGGTGGTCTCATATTATTCTCTGTATTATTCTGTCTGTTTTAAGTATTTTCATAATGAAAATACTGAAAGTACAAAGAAGACACCTCCACAGCGATTCGGATGAACGCATTTCAACTGTAGTTCGCATTTCCCTGACCTTATTCATGGAGCTTTCCTGCAGGACAACAAACAGCCTGGAAGAGGGAGGCGTGAGACTGCAATTTCAGAAAGTAGCACAAACCTGCCATTCAATGTTTCCCTAAGCACGGATCTGACTGTGGGAAAAAGGAGCAGGTGTCAGCACCTGAAGAAGGTTTGAGCCAGAGTGGCAGGAACAAAGGAAAAGGCTTATGTCTGCAAGGGAAGAAGTGGAGGGGAGGGAAAAAGATTAGTCTTTTATTTTATTACCTACTGTCTGCTGTTATCTTAAGAATTACCCTGGGCTGTGAGTGGCACTCACATGTGAGAGATAAACTAGAGGATGATTCTCTTTTCCTTTGAAAGAGTATGCAGGGAGAAATGGTATGGAATGGAAATTGAGTTTGCAATCAACTGTAATGGCAATGATAATACTGATGCGTTATAATTTCTCAACACTTTGCTCATCTGCAACAATAACAGCATAAATCAACAAATATCTGTTCAGTATCTACGAGGTGCTACCCATGAGGAATGCATAGAAACTGAATTATAGTTTTTCTTTTCTAAGAGCTCACAGTCTAGTGAATGAAGCAGAAGAGGACAGCTTCAAAGGACCTGGAGTTGCACGTGGAAGGCATGGCAATCGTGGCCCTGTGTCTGTCTTGTTCACAATTCACTCATCTCCTGTACTCCCTCAGGACTGGAACATCAGGTGTCTCAACAAGCATACACTGAATTAAACAGAAGCACTTGATTCTGCCAGTAATAATTACATGCCATTGTACCAAGTCAGTCCCAGGATGGGCCCAGTATTAGTTCCAAAAGCTGTGCACATGCATATTACTCATGCGCCTACACAGGAGCCCCGGACATGCCCCCATGGAGGATCACCACACTCTGCACCCCAACCACGTTGTGTGTTTCTTGAAATCAGAGATTAAGTCTTGTAGGTTGCTGTGGCTGCCATGAAGATGCACACTCTGCTTTCCTGCTTCAGGGGGCAATGCTCACTGGCAGGGTCAGTGCTGGCCCTCTGGACCCAGCACTACGTTCAGGCCACAGCCATGCTTTCCCTGGGATGCTCTAGCCAGTGCCTGAGCATGGCAGGTGTCGGTACCTGTCCATTCCTACTGGGCCAGGACTCCTCTAACAAGCAGTTTGGCATGAGGAGACATCATCAGCCTGGCCAAATCCTTCTCAGACCTGCACTGTGACATGCAATGTTCTACTCAGCCCTTCCTTCCTTCTCTTCGTTCACAGATGTCAGACCCACAGCTCAGTCTGGAGGCTCTCCCTGCCTCCTCCTGTGGCTGTTCCTTACCCTTCATAGGCATTTCCCTGACAGTCTCTTGCATGTCTAAACCTACCTTAGCGTCTGCATCTCAGAAGACCCAAGGCAGCATACTGTATTTCCAGCCCCAGCAAAGGACAAAAAGATCACAGAAGCAAAATGCTTATTTTTAAATGAATAAATTACTTCTTGAGTAAGTAATAATAATAATTTTCAATGAATATTAATCAGTTCTCTACAATGTAAATGTGAACTATTCTCTGATATCTATAACTAAAATACCTCTTTAGTCTAAAGTATTTTGTATGGCCAGTACATTGTTTGCAATTACTTTAATTTTCTGGTCAACATTTCTTTATTCATGAATGGTGAACAATCAATAAAAAAATCACTAGATGGAACTGCCAAATTAAAGAAATGGTTGCTAACTTAATTCCTGCCTCATTGATTAAGCCATGCTGCGGGCACTGGGATCCATCAGGACAGCAGGAGCTGGAGGTATCAGTACTGAGGAGGAGTGAGCCAAATCTCCGTTGACTTGTGCTCACAGTGGCATTATATGGGAGCTAAATTTTGTCATCTTTGCAATAGTTAGCCTCTGTGGGTTCCTAGGACTTAGTGTTAACCCGGAGAGTTCTATGTGGGCACTTTCTATGCTGCAAACAATTGAGAAACATAACACCTGGATCCATCCAGAGTAGATGATGTCTCCTGAGAGCAGGAATTCCACCTCACTGCCTAGGAACTCTGCAGGAAGGAAGCAGCGGGGGCCACAGCCCCTTGCAGTTCCAGCAATCCTACTGGTGTGGTTCTGACTTCATATTGGCCCAGTTCACCATTGTACACTGTGCAAAGAAACAACGACTCTGAATAAGTTTGCTCTGTGAGCCTCCACAGCGTTGTCCTTTGTCAGGTATTCTTTTTTGAATCTAAGATTGTTCTCCTTATCTACCTTATGTAAGAAATAACAATGACCATCAAAAATATTTATTGAGCACTTGTTAAGGGCTAATGTTATCTTGTTTAATTATCACAACTATCCAATGAGGTGGGAGCTATTATCATTATCATTTGACTCAGAGATATTAAGTAACTTTTCCGAGGTTACACAGCAAAAATAGCCAAGACAGGTGTGAAACTGAGCACGCAAACCACAAGTACCTGCTCTTAACAACTCCTCTGCATTCCAACTCTATATTTAAAGGCCAATAGCTTAAAATACAGATTTTTTTAAATTTTTTAAATTTCATGAAAGAAATAAGAAGACTGTGTAAAATTCAAATCTAGATGATGTCATCATGGAAAAACAAGAGCTGCCAACACATGCCCTTTTGAGCAAGTCAGTGCCTTCATAACAATGTACTCTTCCTCTGCTAAAGAGAATATGTTCTATAAGTAGACAGCCTGCTTATAGAAACATGTTTAGTCTCTGTCATGTTCAAATCCCTCTTCCAGATCCAAATGGGAAAACATCTTCATTGTCCTGAGTAATGGCAAAATCAATGCCAAACTGGGGGTCAGGGAGGAGAAGTCAAGGTTAACTTTCTTAGCAGCAACAGGCGACATTTGCAAAGTTTAACAAAGTGAACACTCTGTGTAATTCAATGAAGGTCATGAGCTGAAATAGACATGGTCATCAACAAACTCTCCCTATCACAAATTTTAATTAAAGAGTTCAAGTTGTTAAAGAGCTCAAATTTTAATTAAAGAGTTCAAGTTAAACATTTAACATGTTTTTAATTTAAATCAAATTAGTTGAAAATCCAGCTAGCAGCTGTGACCTGTAGTTCACCGTGCCTAGGGCTCCTGAGTCCTTCCACCAGCTCTTGCCTGCCCTGGCTACAGCGCAATTCACAGGCAAGTGATGGTAGGAGAGAGAGGGATGCCTCTCTGAGAAAGCCCCAGCTTAATGAAGCTTGAATTTCGGTTTTATTCTTGACTTTAGCAATCAGGCTTTTGAGGATGATGCACAACAAGCATTACGTGGACAGAAACAACTCACACAACTGCTGCCCATATCTTGCGCTTCTCAGCCCAGCATGATCTGCAGTCCTGGTGTGTCTGTAAAACCCTCAGAAAGCCAGTTTCCTCTTCTATAAAATGGAACAACCGAATATGGGGGCTTAACATAAATAACAGCTTTGAAGTGCTTCACATAAAGCCTGGAAAAGGGTTCCTGTTAGAAAACGTGGTTCTGCTCGTTAGAAAGCTTATCGGAATGTGATTTTCTAGGAGTGAGTGGCTCGGTTAATGGGGCTGTTTATGTTCATCTCCTATTTCTGAGCTAGTTGGCATTTCACATTTTGCTTGAGTGAAAGAACTAGTGTCCACCGATCATTGTTTTAGTCTCAGTATTTTCGAAGAAGAATATATTGATAAGTAAGTTCACAGGTTTCTAAAAATTATATCTAAAGGTGAAGGTGAGACCTTGATGACAGAGAGAAAGCTCCTGCAGAGCCATGGATGCCAATGGTCCCTGGACCAGGCCTGGGAGGCTCCTCTGATGGTCCTTGGGAGACACCACACAGCATTTGCTAAGGAACATAGTCAGGATTCAGAACCTACTGTAGAGATGTGAAAGACAATCACGGAATTTTATGCTGAGAGAATCACGAGTTAGTAAACACTCTGCTTTACAGATGAAGATGCCAAAATCCAGCGGGTGAGGGAAGGGGAGTATTGTTCAAGGTCATGCAACTGGTCAGAAAGGAAATTCAAATCTCTCACCCTGACCCAAGGCTTCCCCACTAGACACTATTCATGACTTTATTGGGGTTTCCTGTGCAAGTTGGAGCAGAAAATCTTAAACTGGATCTTACAGCCTAGATGTATTTTTTATTAATTCTAGATACATCCAATAGATGAAGTAAAAATTATTATTTTAGCCAATAAAATTAATTTGTAAAACAATTATTCTGCTGCTAAGCTCACTTAACTACATAGGAATTCGATGTAGAAATATGTAAGCGTTTTAACTTTATTGGCAAACTTTATATGAAATATTAAAGCTGAGTCCAAGGGCAGCATTCAAAACATGGTATCAGGAAAAGTACAGAAGACTTGGAAATAAGCAAAAATAATGACCAGGGCACCCTTCTAGGTGGTCTCTGCCTTTGGTTGTCTTTCAGCTATTACAACAGTGTGTAAGTTGTAGAATACTAACTAATGCAGTGGTTCTTGCTTATACAAAAGAAAATTGTGTTTTATGGAGAAGTCTTTGATTACATCCCTGTGGATAGTGACCAACTTTGCATCTGTTCGTAAATAGGTTTCCATATCCCTGAGGGTCTACGCATGTGTGTGTATTTGTTTGTTTGTCTTCATTTCCCTTTGAACCAGTTATACCATCATACTGGCTCATTCATTAATTAAAAAGTTAAATAAATCTTTGATGTATGTTCTGTATATTTATATATGAGAGTCACTATTTTACTATTTCTTAAAGTTATCCAGTAGCACATATAAAAGACAATGGACAATTTTCAAGCGGAAAAAAAAAAAAAAAAAAAAAAAACTAGAATCCAAGCCTTATCTCTAATTAATGAACGAAACACCACATCTGCCTACAGCCACTACAGCTTACAGCTATTTCAGGTACAGGTGTGCTCACCACCCAAGTAAAAACCACAATGCAGGGCAGGGATGAGAGGGTGTTTTTGCAAAAGAGTGGAAGGTTAGCACTGGTTTTCAACATTCTGTTTGGGGGACTCTGGAATTAAAATATGCCACAAAGCAAAGAAAACAAAATTTTATATGGAATGTAGGCAAGTGTATCCTTAGGCCACATTAGCTGATGCCAGGGAAGCCCAAGACCCTAAACTGGTTCATTTCCTGTTCCCCCCACCATCATGCACAACGCAAAATGGCATCTTCATCCCTGGGAAGGGATCCTTCACTTATGAAATGCTTTATGAAACTGTTAGAAATATAGCTGTAAGGATGTAGGCAATTGTTTAGCCTCTCAAGTCCTTAAAATAATCTCAAATGAAATAATCTCAAAGGTATTTCGCAACTCTAACTATTCACAATTAATTCTATGGTTATATATAAATGGCTGTGGTCATGCATGCTTATTTTGTTTAAATCTGTCAAAAAATAACAAATATTTACTTGATTTGAACAAGGATTACTTCAATTTCATTGCAACACATGGAAGAATTCTTTGTGATGAGCAGTTAAAAATTTTACCTCAGCGTGGAAGCTACCTAAAAGTTATCAATCTGATGTTAATCTTAGACAATAGTTTTTAATGGCAATGGAAGGTTACACAAGAGTAAGAAACTTCAGAGGATGGGAGCAATAATAATTTTGATTGGCAATTTCATGGTGCCTAGCATCACCCTGGGAGGTACGTACAGTTCCTCCTTCATCCCAGTGTTTAAAGATGATAAATGTCACTCATTCAGATGGAAGCAACAGGAACTTGACAGCTGGCAAAGATAATGATTGTCTCAAACTATGTTTATATATAGCGTCTGCTCTGTGTTTCAACAATTTGGGAGTCATTTGAATTTGACCTCCCTTGGAATCTTACTGATAAGTTTTATTTGGAATATGAAAAGACTTCCTGGTTTTGCCTCAGTCTTTGTCAATGTAACTTAATGCACTCAGCAGAAGAAATGAAGTCTGACAGTAAATTGCCTATTTGAATCTAAAGGGGCTGGAGACATCTTCTGTCAGAGAAGTATCTCAAGGACATAGCTTCCAAGACATTTACTTTTGGGTTTCTGACTTGGGACATTTGGGATTATTGAAAAGATTTCTAGACCACCCTACCCCTAAACATCTCCAATCCCGTTGCAGGTGACTTAAGAGTCACCACAAGGGGCTAAGCTGCCAACACCATTCTTCACGGGCAAGGGACAAGCAAAATCCAGCAGGAAGTCCAAGCACTGCACAAAGGAACTACTTCTGCCTACAGGGGTGCCTTTTACTGTTAGCAGCAGTGAATCTGTATGAGTCTGCAGCAACTCGATTCTTGCCTCCTCAGAAGAAAGAATTCGGCCCAGGGGCATAAGGCAGAGTGAGAGACCAAGGCAAGTTTTAGAGCAGGAGTTTATTAAAAAGTTAGAGCAGGAATGAAAGGAAGTAAAATACAACTGGAAGAGAGCCCAGGGGTGGCTTGAACCATCCAAGTGCTTCATCTCACCCTTGGCTTGGGGGTTTTACACATTGGCATGGTTCCAAGGTTTGTGTTTCTTCTCCCTTGATTTTTCCTTGGGGTTGGCAGTCAGCACTTGAAAGGTCGAGTGCATTGTGTTTACTGAATTGTGCACATGCTCATTCGAGGCGTTTTTCCATTATCAATTGGGTGTTCCTAAAGGAAGGTCATATACTGGTTAAACTCTGCCATTTTGCCTCTTAGGTTGCATGCTTGAGTGCACTTGCCCAACTCCTGGGATCTTACTGGGAAGTTGCTGATCACCAGCTTCAGGTGTTTTCTATCTATTGGGAGACTGCCTTTCCTTGGTGCTGGCTACAACCAATTATAATTTTAGAATTCATCAAATTATTGGTCACAACTAGCAATTTTGCAGAGGATGGACTGGAACAGGATAGGAAATACTAAAATGCATCTGCAGCAAGAGCAAGTACTGTGATGTAAAGATTTTGTTTTAGTTTTTGAGTGTACCAGATTATAATAGAAAAAGTGTTGTTTTGCTAGAGGCCGTGGTCAAAGACCACTGCCTACCAAGTGCTTTTTCTGAAAGCTACGCTTTTACTAAGCTGACTGATACACTTTCTTTCTGAGTCTGGTGGGAAAACACATCACATTGAGTGGATGGTATGGAGAGAAGCTATGATGGAAATAACGGCACAGCTTAGACGCCCCTTCATGAAAGGACTTGTTGGCCCAGCTGCTGGCAGACAACTTTCATCTGCCCCTTCAGGGATGGATACAGCTATAGAAACTGATATGGTTTAGCTGTGTCCCCACCCAAATCTCAGCTTGAATGTTATCTCCCAGAATTCCCACGTGTTGTGGGAGGGACCCAGGTGGAAGTAATTGAATCATGGGGGCCAGTCTTCCCCGTGCTATTCTTGTGATTGTGAATAAGTCTCAAGAGATCTGATGGGCTTATCAGGGGTTTCCACTTTTTCTTCTTCCCCATTTTTCTCTTGCTGCTGCCATGTAAGAAGTGCCTTTCACTTCCTACCATGATTCTGAGGCCACCCCAGCCACATAGAACTGTAAGTCCAATTAAACCTCTTTCTCTTCCCAGTTTTGGGTATGTCTTTATCAGCAGTGTGAAAGCAAACTAATACAGGAACATTCCTCACCCAAGAGCATGCTTTTTCTAGGGGAGGCTCACACCTGGTGCCTAGTCAAGGCAGGGTTATGAACGACTGGCTAAGTCAGGACAACTCTGATGGGCCAGTTAGCTTCAGAGCCTCTTGGAGGTGACCAAGATCACTATCAGGCCTGTGTCAGAGCCCAACTTCTCCTTCTGCCCAGTGTTGCTTCCTTCCCCCTTCCCCAGCTGGTGATCCCTCAGGCCCTCCCTAGCACACACCATGTGCAAACTCTCTTCCTGAGAACCCGACCTGCATACAGAGCAGCAGACATGGGAGTGCACTGCTCAGACACCAGCCCTAGAGCCCCAGGGGCTGCCTGAAGAAGATCCAGGTGAGTTTCTTGCAGCCCCAACTTGTTTAACCCCAGCAGCAATCCCACAAATGTGGCCTGATGCAGCACTCCACCTAGTGCAAGCCCAGGAAACAAAGGCACTTGTCTAAGATGAAAATAACTTTGCACCACAGCCCAGTTGCTTCTAATAATGGTGCCAGGTGGGAGAGATCTCTCTCATCACCTGTAGCCTGGAATATGGGTACGTGCCATGGTGGCTGGAAACGAGCACTCCTCTGCTCCTGACACACTCCCCACAGATGTCCCAACGTGACAACGTAGGCGGGGTCTTTGGAAATTTGTTTCATTCTTTATTACACAAATGGAGATGTGTAGAAAAAATTTAAATCTTTAATTCCCATATTAGCCAGCCACGTAAGGGAAGAAACACGTGTGAAAGATTACAACATATAGAGGCCCTGGCTCCCAGGCTGTGCTATTCCTCAAGAATGACATCAGTAAACAGAAGCCAGCAGTTTCTTCCATCTCAATTGCAAAGAGCTGAGGTTAGAGACACGTCCATTTCGGGAATATACATTGAGTAAAAGTGATGTATCCTTATGTGACACATAGAGATGTTGTATTTGTATAGACTGTTGTAGTTTCAGCCACATTTGGAAAGAAACACATGATAAACACCATGATACTGAATTTTTTGTGTAATTAGTTTTCCATGATGAGAAAAGTCTTATATGCCAATCAATATTGAGCATATAGGAAATACAGCACAACAGATACTATTCCTACATATCATTCATATTATACAACTCCCATAGAGTAGCTATAAAGAGCATCAAACAGACAGCATATGCTAAAGTGCCTTAGGAACTGAAAAACAGACAACAAACGTGAGTTCTGTCAGAGGGTGCTTAGGAGTGGGGGAAATCCCTATGCCTTGAAAGCACAGCACAGTCGTGATATGGCAAAGCTAGGGTAGCCCTTTCATTTGCATATATTATTCTGTTGATGCCACATATGTCTCACGTCCTATTTTCAAAGTCCCCAGAGAAGGAAATAACCTCCTATATACTTAGCAACACCCAACGCTATGAGCCTTGTGGCAACCACACTGGAAATCCAATCCTGCAAAATGCCGACTGAGAAACCGTGCAGAAAAAGCCAGGCATGCTGCCTAATGGAAGTAAGTACACAGGAAAACCCAAAGTAGGGAAGGGGGCACCTCCCCAACTCAACCGGGGACAAAGGACATCTTTTCAGGGAAATGTTGACAGCTTAGTGAATAACGAAGTCTTTAGCGAGGTGCTTATAGAATGAGTTCCATTTCAACGAGCAGAGACAAGAGGCTACAGTTTAAGGAAAACACCCAGATTAAGCACAGCAAAGGAGAAAGCAAGCCCAGGAAAGTGGGTGTGAATAGCGGGGTGATGGCCAGGCTTGGGGACAGGACTGAACAGCTGGTCTGGAATCACGTGGGAGAGGCCTGGCTCTTGCCTGCTAAGGATTTTGAACCAAGGAGGGCACAGGAGAGGTACCGAAGGGTTGTAATCAATAACCTGACGTGATGACTTAAGACTGTCGGAATGGAGAATTAATTGGAGTGAGCCTAGCCTGGGAGAGAGAAACAAAATGAACCACAAGGACAAGTCATAAGCAGGTGTGATTAGCATGGTGCCTGACAAGCAGTGTGAGGTCATGAAGGAGCTGCGGATCAAGTAGGTTGTGAAGCAGCTGTGGAAAGAGGGAGACAGGTTCGAGAGAGGCTGAGAAAGCAGAATCCACAAGGTTCATCCATGCACTGGATTTGGGGGTCCCCCAAAAAACGAGGGAAGCTATTTTGAATGGGGAGGGGCCAGCCTATCCAAGCACCACCTCTGCCTTCCAGGACTCAGCATTGACAGCGGCGGGTCCAGACTTCCCCCAGCAGCCATGCAAAGACTGTTCTAGCATCATTTTCTCCTTCACAGCCTGAGCCTCAGCTCTCTGCCACCGATGTCACCTAAGGGCTTTTTTTAATCAAGGTTCCCGGAACCCACTCATTATCTAAAAATGGACCCATTGTACAGAGACAGACAAAAGTGTTTGCCAAAAGCATGAGCTGGGGGTATTGTCCTGGAGACAGTTGGAAGGGGATTATAATTCAGTAAGCAAAGCCCTGATTCACCATACAGTGTTCTCTCCTGCAAAACCACATAGGCAGAAGAAGTTGTGGTCAGGACTCTCCCTTGCACAGTGGGAGTGGTCTGCACCAGTGGCCCAAGCCACCAAATGCCAGAAGCTGCCTCAGTAGTGATGAAAACAAAAACCACCTCCTACCTTTCTGGATACCTCCTAGGAGAGCAACACATTTCCAGGGGAATCCTAGACACATACAAAAGCAAGGGCAGTGATACAGAAGGCAGCTGGCTTTGTCCATTGCTGTCCAAAAGAAAGGCCCAGAATGTAAAGGACACACATTTTCTTGCCACTGTAGAAGAGAACAATTGATGGTCCATCAGGACTCTTTGGAACTGTGTGGGCAGAATTCTAAAATGACCAGCAGTGATCCAAATGCTTCCCTGTGGAATCCCCCCATCTCCTTAGTGTGGTCAGGACCTGCAAAGATGCTGGGACATCACTCAAGTGTTGAGGTAATGTTTTGTGGCACAGTTGGCTTTAAGTAAGGGGGATGGTCCTTGCAGGTTTTATCTCATTAGGGGAGCCCCTAAAAGGGTGTGGCGCTCCCTGGAGAAAGATGTTCAGAGTTCAGGGGAATTTGATGCAAGGGAAATTCCCCACTGCTGCCTTTTAAGACAGAGAGGTCATGGAGCAAGAAAAGAGGTGGCTTCTAGCCACTGAGAATGGCCCCCACACGACAGCCTGAGACAGAATGGAGACCTCCATCCTACACCACAAAGAATTGAATTCTGCCATCAACTTCAGTGAGCTCGGAAACAGACTGTTACCCAGAACTTCCAGATAATACAGCAGCCAAGCCAACAGCTCGGTTTCACTCTCATGAGATCCCAAGGTGAAAGATCAGTTAAGCCATGCTTGGACTTCTGACCTATGTGATAATATTTGGGCGCTGTTTCAAACTGCCAAGTCTTTGACGATTTGCTGTGCAGCAATAGAAAACTAAAATAAAGGTCTTGATGAATATTCCTTAAGACAATTGAACTTCTTTTGCTGGAATTATTTTTATTATAATAACTTCTTATCAATTATTTTTATTATTATTTGGCTTCTCAAATATCTGAATCTGGATCCTCTTTGTTTAAGTATGAGCAACAAGTCAACTGAGGAAAGGTAGTGCTTACAGAGGTGTGGACAGAGTTAAGAGAAACTGACAAAGGAGGATGCAGCTCCAGGGAGACCCTGACAACCCTAGACCCAGAAGGGAAGGGGGAGATGTGCTTCCCAGGATCCAGAGAGAGCAGCTGCATGGAAAGAAACTGTGGACTTCAGTGCAGAAATTCACCATGGCACTGGCACCTCATGAGTGGGAACTGACAGACCATCTTCCAGCCCCTCTGGTAAACCCAATAAGAAGGCAGACAGCCAGAGAACCCAGGAGAACTGGGCCACGGGAGTCAATCTTCTCCAGCACACAGCAGGTAGAGGAGGGCAGAGAGAGGAGATGGAAAAGCAAATAAAAATCTTCAGCACCAAGGAGATACGGATTCCAAAAATTGCCCTAAATTGGAGCAGTCAGAGCTTGTGAGACTTCTGGCCTCTAGAAGGAGAGATCGTCAATAAGGAAATCGACTGAGCCAGTCATATTTGTAGTTCTTTTTGAGCTTGGACAGCCTTGGACAAGGGCAGGGTAGAGGCCTGGGCCCCAGCATCATAAATGCCAGGAGAATGCACAGCTGAAAGTCATGCCACTGTCTCTGTGCAGCTGCTGTCAGTGAGTGAGTCACAGGAGAGAAGTGACACTTGAGGTGAGCTTGCAGACACAGGAGGGAGAAAGATATTCAATAGACAGGGGACAGTGTGCACAAAGGCATGAAGTAGGCATGTTCACTCAAAGCCAGTGTGACAAGCAAAAAACCTGCACATGTTCATGTGTGGTCCTGTGTGCACGTGTGTGCCTCAGTGGGAAGTGGACTAAATTTAGATTAGGGTGAGGCCAGATGGTGCCGTAAGCTCACATTATATAAAACAGAAGCAATTTAATAAAATGCCTGCAATATAAAGATTCCACAGATTTAAATACAAACCCTCTCACTTTACGGGGCTTGGATCAGCAACATGGCTGGTAGCTTTCTGTGGCTTTTTGGATCTTTGCATAGCTCTTTCATGAAGATCTTCACTCTAATGCCCCTCTTTCATGGAATCTCCAGTTACTACTTGATCAAAATGAACCCTCTCCCATTCTCAGCCCCTTTTCATCATATGACCCCACATTAGCCCACTCTTTGGAATCAGCTGGATTGCTTATTTACTTGTTTATTTTGCATGGTAGAATCGTCAGCTTCCTGAGAGCAGTCACCTTCGCTGCGATATTCGTCTCCCAGTTCCTATCACAGAGCTGGCAGAGCAAGAAGAAATGTCAGCCTCGCACCACTTACACAATACAGGGCTGCCTAGCAAGAGGCCAGGCTGTTCATCTCCGCCCTGATGAGAAAGGAGAGGAGCCAGGAAGCAGAGAGACAATGCTGAAAGAAGCCCTGCTTTCTTCCTCAAAAGAGCACCCCTCCACCCATCCCCATAGAGAAGAAAGAGAGGAGAGCTGGGAATCTGAAGGTGAGAATGGCTGCTGGAAGCTGAAGCACCAACCCCAGCCCCACGGTGTTTCCCATCCCGTGATGGCGCGGGATCCATCTGTCTTCAGGATTCCCGCAAACAAAGCACCCTACCCGGCTGTCTCCAGGCGGCAGGGAAATGATGGGTGCTCAGCTCTCACCACCTAGCCACACTCGCCTTTTCCTCCACCCTACCGCCAGCCTCGGCTCCAGCTTGAGCATGGCAACTCTTGCCCCCTCTGCATTCCCATCTGTCCTCCACAAAGTGGCCTTTCTGAGTATGTCTTTTATCACGCCACTCTTTGTTTAAGAAAATAAAATCCTAGCTGGGGCAGGGAAAAAAATAAGACAATGCTGCAGTCTTTTGTGGTGCCATAAAGTAAGGAAGTGCTCAAAAATAAGTAAGTAAATAGATGGATGGATGGACAGATAGACGGATGGGCGGGAGCACATCAAAAACACATAGAAGCTAAGCAGAAAGAGCAGCCAGTGTCCAAAGCTGAAACCACTTGAGCCACCAAGTCCATAATAATGAAGATATTGGATTATCACCCAAAGGCTCAAACAAATATCCATGAGTGAACACTGATATAAATAAATGATTGAATAAGTAAATATTTGGCAAATCTTCCCTATAAAAAAATTCCAATTAATAAATGTAGAAGAGATAAAGGAACCAAAAAATCACCATAGGAACACCACAGTAAAAATCTCGTTGGCCTGGTGCAGTGTCTCACGCCTGTAATCCCAGCACTTTGTGAGGCCAAGACAGGCAGATCACTTGAGGTCAGGAGTTCAAGACCAGCCTGGAAAACATGGTGAAACCCTGTCTCTACTAAAAATACAAAAATTGGCTAGGTGTGGTGGTGTGGGCCTGTAATCCCAGCTACTTGGGAGGCTGAGACAGGAGAATTGCTTGGACCCAGGAGGAGGAGGTTGCAGTGAGCCAAGATCATGCACTGCACTCCAGCCTGGGTGGCAGAGTAAAACTCCGTTTCAGAAAAAAAAAAAAAAATTTCACCATTACCCCGTGGGATTTATTTCTGAAATGTAAGGGTGGTTCAACAGATAGAAATCAAGGTAATATATGACATTAATAGAACTAAGGGGGGAAACCCCCCGTAACATCTCAATTAAAGAGAAAAAGCATTCAGCAAAATGCACCAGTGTTTCGTGATAAAAACACTCTACAAACTAGGATTAGAAGATAAACTACATCAGCATAATAAAAAGCATACATGAAAACTCCACAGCAAATCACAGAAAATTAGACAAACCCAGAAGATAACTACATCACAATGATAAAAATCACACATGAAAACTCCACAGCAAACCATCATCACCAAGCCTGGGTGACAGAGCAAGTCTTCATCTCAAAAAAAAAAAAATACATATATATATAATTAGTGGCAGGCAAGAGCCACTAATGAATGCGAAAACCAATGGGCAAAAGTTTAAGGAGGAAAATGACTTTACATCACCTCAAAGTATCTCCTCCAAAACTAAAAAGGGAACTATAGTAACTTTACGGTCAAGAAATCCCACACACACAAAAAAAACACCTTCAACAGTGATCTAGGTTAAAATCTCCAGTGGTGAGTCCTGTGGGCATCCGGACCCGCGCCCCACCCCCAGTTGGATGCTGAGGAGGGCACCTCCCCTCCGTGGAACTCTTCCTGAAAGTGTATAGCCTCTCTCTGATCATGAGAAAACAGCACGCACATGCAGATTGGAGATGTTTCTCAAAGTGCCCAGCCAATAGTCTTCCAACGTGTCAGGGTCATGAGAGATTGAGGAAATACTGAGGAACTGTCACAGGTTGGTGGAGACTAAGGAGGCATGAGGACGAAATGCACGTGAGATCCTGGCTGGGTCCTGGCAAGGAAAAGATCCTTAAAGGAAAGGCTGATGAGACCTTAATAAAGTCTATAGTTTAGTTGATGGTAATGCCAGCGTTAATTTCTTAGCTTTTACAAATATACCAAAGTAATATAAGATTTGATAGTAGAGGAGCTGGATGAAAGATACATGGGAACTCTGTGCTACCTTTGAAACTCTGATGGTCAGTAGGATAAAATCTAAGAATTTGCAGTGGCATGAAAACCCTCACCACCATAGCCCCTGCTGTTGCTATCTGTCGGGTTCCGTCTGTCATGATCCCAGATGAAAGGTTCTCTCCCTCAACATACACTCCCCACACACAGACACTCACTTGCCATCATTATTCAACCCCACCCTACCCACACGGGCTCGTAAAAGCAGGACACTGCTTCATGCCCAAGGACCTAGCCTTTCATTGCCCCTTCACCTTGGATTCTGTTCCTCAGCCAATTCCTCTCTCAAAATTCAAACCTGATAAATACACCTCTGCATGACGCTCCTGGGCCCCCACTTCCACCGCAGCAGAGCAAACTCCTCCCTCCTGTGTCCCCCACTCCTGTGTGCCCTGTGCTCACATCTACTGTGGTCCCCGTCACATGGTCTTGCTGATTTGTCTGCAGAAGACACCCCCAGCTAGACTCTAGGTGCCTTCGAGCAGGAGCAGTGTCCATTCATTCATCTTCACAGTCCTCAGACAATGCTAACTGTGTGTAGGACTCATTGGGAAGCAGGAGCCTCCTGGAGCCCGACAGCCTGGCGGGTGAATCAACATCCGCAGACAGAGCCTGCAGGGGAGGCTGGCTGGGCGCATCCTCAGAAGCAGCCCTCGTTCACCACTGTCCTCACAGCCGCCCAGAGCATCAGGCCTGCCAGCAGCCATCCCACAGGGCCCATGCCAAAGCCACTTCCCTAGGTTCTTCGAAACACCCGTGTCTAACCTAAAATGTGTAACGATAACAAAGACAAGTTTACTCCTCAAGAAACTGAATTGCTTTCAGATATATCTGAAAAACCTTTAATGTCAACAGGGTTACCGAATATGAGCTAGAATAACTCATGCAATCAAGACCCCTTCATAGGTAGCACTCACCATGGCTAGCCCGAGTCAACTCGTGTATTTAAAAGTAATGTACCTGCATTCTTTTGTAAAAGTCTGCACTCCACATTTTTCAACATTTTGCTAGACCTGTTTTTCATGCTCCCGTGAACCCAAATGCCTGCAGACGCTGGGTGCTACTGCCCCTGCTATGCTGCACTCTGAGGCTCTGAAAGGAAGATGTTTATCCTGTGGTGTTGGAGAGTTCGTCGCTCCTCTCATTTGATATCGGCAATTCTCCCAGGCCACAAGCTAACTGATGCAAGCACTCTGGGTCTTGCTTCTAGGGCCGTGGACACTTTTCTTTAAGTTGCTCCTGGTATATGTTTTTTCATATTGATTTCTCAAAATTCCAAAATAGAATCCGAATAACAGCACAGCACTAGGTCCAGGATTTCAAAGCCCACTCTTGATTTCCGGCATTTAATGTTTCATTCATGCGGCTCTTACATAACTCTGCACCTTTACCCGCCATCGATTTTCCTACATTCACCTTCAATATTTGATCACAGGGAGAGCAGCCAAAATGATAGCTGGAGCTTTTGGAGCTAGACTCAAATGTAATTCTTTTTCCTGTTCATGCCAAAAAAAAAAAAAAAAAAAGAAGGCAGAGAAAGGAACAACATTCACATCTCAGAAGAGAAGCTTTTTGAAAATGGTGGTTTTATTGAATTCCTTGTCACAACAAAGCAGTGAACAGAGAGCTATGAGCAATGAGCAACCTTTGCAGTGTTTGCTTGCATCTCCTCCTCTGACTCAGGAACAGGCTGCAGTGTCAACAACACCCAAGCCATCCTCTCAGGTTCTCCATCAAGAAGCTGGGATGAGAAAAGCCTGACATCTACCTGCCCCCAAAATATCTACAGTGACCTGCTATGATTGGTCCTTTTCCCACTCTCCTGAGCTCCCCACTGTAAAAGCACAGATGTGATCACAGCAATGCTTCTATTTTAGCTGCAGCTGTCCTCTCGACCTTTCCATCATCGCTGAAGTATCTATCCATTTTTCAGATACGTCCAGAGCACACTCCAATCCACCCAGTCAGGTAAACTAAAAATGTGAAATCCTTTCTCCTTCTTCTATTTAACCCTCCCATCCTCCTCTCACCCCACAGGTCACCAAGTCCTGCAGTTCCCCCTCTGAAAGATCTCTGTAACAGAGCCCCTATTTTCATCTCCAATATACTTGTGAAAGATCAGCTCTGATGTTTGCACCATGGAGCTACAGTTCAGAATTACCTTTAGGTCCTTTCCTAGAAGGCTGCAAGGGAGAAAGAAGTAGGGAGAGGAAACAGATGGGCTCCAGCCCCAGAAGCAACAGCAAGCAAGTGGGAAACTCTTGAAAAATGGAAGCAGGAAGACACAGGATGATTTCATTTCCATCCCACCAAAGACCCAGAGCAAAGAGGACCCGAGTTTAGGTGAAAATGTGCAACGTTTCCATTACTGGCTATGGAATTATTCTTTCTGTTTCTTTGTACTGAAAAGTGGCTGGCCCTTAGAACATCTCCAAAGATTTTGTGCTGATGTGCTCATGTTGGAACGGGGCCAGAGAGCACGGAGCAAAGGGAGAAGTGGGGGCGGAGGGGTGGGTGATCGGAAGGAAACGTTACAACCGGACCTTTCCCCACACTGTACTGGGGAGAAGAAAAACTTACAGATGGGAAGTGGCTTCAGAAGAAGTGAAGAGGAAGAGAATGAAGGAGCATTTTACAGACTCTGGCCTCTGCCATCAGACTTGCCAAATATTGTCACTACTGTAGCATTTCACGTCCCCCAAAACAGGCTCTCTGCTGCTTCCTCTTCAGTCAGGGGCCAAGGTCCCTAACAGGACATGACCAGCTCCAGGGAGTTCTAGGAAGTGATTGAAAGCCCTCCTCATCCCTGTCCCTCCCAAGTTCTGCCCAGCCAGCTTAAATGCATAGTTGTGCTCATGGTCCAACACCATGAATGAGACACAAGTGCCTGGAATCTCCACTTAGTGCCCCCATGACAATTGTGATGTGACTTTACTTAGGATTGTGACTTAAATTCAACTATCAATTTTAGCTCCTTCGTTTCATTTGGTATTTAGCTGAGGGTTTTTTTGTTTTGTTTTGTTTTGTTTTGGTTTTGGTTTTGGTTTTTTGTTTTTTTGAGGTTTTTTTAGCGCTATTTAACTCAGGTTGGCACAGAGGTATAAAAACACAGCTCAAAATTTAAAATATATGGCAGAAAACATTTTTAATTGTATGTTCCAAGGTTCTTATGGTATAGACAATTTGTGCAAGCCTGTTAATATACATACTACTTTAAATTAAAGCATTTTCATGGACTCCTGGTGTTAATATAATTTTTAGTATAATGACACTTGAAGATTTACAAACATATTAATTAATCCAAGTAGGAAATCTTTATGCCTGTAGCTTTTACGCAACTATAAAACTAAAATAAGCTGACAAACCAAATTGTCATTTTAGCCTTAACTTATTAGTTATGTGCTTTTGTTGAATTTAATACTATGAATTCTGTCATTTTACTAAAACTACATTGGTGTTTCCAACAGGAATATAGTAGAGACTACTATGGTGCAGGTTGTACTTGGCTTGGCAAGTCCCATTGTACAACCCACCCTGTGCCCTGTGATAACCCCATTCTCCACCCATTACCCTGGATTCCAACAGCTATGAAGCTTTCATTCCTTTAGCACTTTGTGTCTTTTTAACTTTCTCAATGAATTCAAACATATCATTTGCAAATTAAGTCCTCCAATATGGATGTGCGTGAGCTAATTTGGATCCTTCTTCCACTACAAAGACAAATGGAAGCTAAATTAGATTCGACAAAATAAATAAATAATAACCAAGGTAGTCCAACTCACAATCAAAGAATGTCTTCAGGTACTAGACACATAAAGAGAACTCAAAGTCAGGGCAATAAAATGTGAGAGCTTGCTATGCCCCAGAAAAACACGAGGATGTAGCAACTAGATATGAGACTAAATGGCTAGAAGCTGGATGAGAAATAGAAGAGGTAACCATATCCTCTTAACCATGAAAGCTGGAATCTAGAATCCTGCAAAAATCTAGCACCATGAAGGGGTTCTTCCTCAGTAGCAGACCTAAAAGAACAATGTTCATAAGCCTGTGGTAGCAATGAGGAAGTTTGTATGTCACTAGGACTATGCAATGGAAAAATATATCCAGCATGAGAAATTAAGCAGCACCAGTACCAGGCACTGGTTAGGAGTTTAAATTTAATTTTTTCATGTGTAAAGGGAATGCTAAGTCAACATGGTGACTTTTAATTTCCAAACTGGCAAAAGTCCTGGACTTTCAAGCAAAGAAAATGCAAATATGCCACAGTAAATTTTCAGGACCTGGGAAACATTGACTTCCACAGGGAAAATCGGGAGAAAGGAAGAAAATGAGCTCATAAGCAAACATTAAAACACACACAGACGAGGAAATGTTCCATGAGTCAGCAGCAAACACGCTGAACAGGATCCATAATTTATACACTAAAAATATTTGTGAAAGACTATGGAAGAAGAATGTTTAAAATTATTAGTGTTAAAAGAAGGACTAAGACGATATTACAAAAGAAAAATTAGGAGATTTCTGCCTCCAATAACAGTGGACTAGATAATTAAGAATACTCTCTAACTGAAAAGCTGTGCAAAATACAAAAACAGAAGAAAGTCAACAAAATAGTAAAGAGTTACCAGGCTCAGATGTGGGTAATATGACAAATGAACCAGACATTCTCAGATACTTCTTTTCTTTAGGCGCATATGCCAAATTCAGAAGGGAAGTTGAGAGACCAAGGGGTGTGTTGGCACATTTAAAAGGTTATTAAAGCTAAAGAGATGGAGATTAGCATCAGGGCCTGCCAGGGTCTGTGCAGGAAGTATCCTGGTGAAGTCTTTCTCTTGGATTTGAATCCCAAAGGCTGCACCCTAAGAATAAGGGTCAATATAACGTAAAATCTCACAGTATCTCAGTTCAATTTAAAATGATCTGAAGCCCTAAAATTAGACAGAAGTAATCTCACATTGTTTGGGTAGCCAGGCATCTTGCAAAATAAGTGTAAATCTACACTGGAAGAAAGTAATAATATTCTTTCATACAAATTGGCAATACCATATCCAGATACAATTTAAAACAGAAAAACACTTAAAGAAATAAAAGCTCACAAAAGAAGACCAACAGAAACATACAGTAGAAAGAAACTCAAGGAGGCACAGATGTTTGACACAGATTTTAAATAACTATAACTTAATATTAAAACAGAAGACAAGGTTGAAATTATGTATTCAAATGTTTTTAAGGAAACAAACAGAAAATCACTTAACCTTTCTGAAGTTCAGTTGCTAAATTTCTTAAATGGGACTAAGAAAAACTGACTAGCTCACATAATAAGGTTGTGAGGACCAAATAAACTTACATGGATGAAAGGTATTAAAGTGTTATATAAGAATTTATCAACCCCCACTTATGAGTGAGAACATACAGTGTTTGGTTTTCTGTTCTTGTGATAGTTTGCTGAGAATAGTGGTTTCCAGCTTCATCCATGTCTCTGCAAAGGACATGAACTCATCCTTTTTTATGGCTGCATAGTATTCTATGGTGTATATGTGCCACATGTTCTTTATCCAGTCTATTATTGATAGGCATTTGGGTTGGTTCCAGGTCTTTGCTTGTTCTGCATATGTACCCCTGAGCTTAAAGTATAATTTAGAAAAAAGTGTTATATAAGAATTTTTTCATTACCATTGTAACCTTTTTCTAAACTTGTAAACATTTTGTAGCAAAGATGCTGAATTTAAATTTTGTAAATATTTGGCCAAGTATTATGCTTTGCCCATGAAAGGACAATAATCTACCTGTTGGAATAGGTTCATACCTACACACACACAGACACACACACACACACACACACATCCACAACAGACACTTGTGTGTTTGTGTGCATATACATTGAAAAACTAAGTAAAATTTTGATTAAAAACATTTTAGAACTGACAAATAAAATAATATAATAACCGAGATAAATTCAATGGATTGTTTTACCAACACAGACACTGCTGATGAGAAAATCAGTAAATTGGAAAATAAATTAGAAAGAAAATAAATACCTGCCACAAAGATGTAAAGACAAAGGGGTAGAAAAAAATAACAGGGGAGGATAAGAGACCCAGAGAACAGAGGGAATAAATTGGTCTAGCACGGAAGTTTTTGGACTACCAGGAAAAGAAGAGGAAGAAGATAGAGAAAACAGCAACAATATTTGAAAAGATAATGGCTCAGAACTTTATGACATTGATGAAGGACATTTTCTACAGAATCCAAAGCCTAGACCATCTGTATATCTATCCTATTAACTGCTTTATTTCTTTCCATTGCGGTTTCCCAGTTTTCCACTTCTTTCCCATTTTTCATTCCCTCGGGCTTTGATATGAAAGTCTCATCAAGTTAGACATGCTGGTTGAATGCTTCAAACTTCCCACTGAAACCCGGAAATAGCCATACAGTGAGAATACACATCACATCCTAGGACTCATAGGTTCACCCTCAGGCTAAGAGCAAAAGCTAAATAATCTGTCCCTAGACAGGATTGAACTGGATGGAAGCATTTATCTAGTGATTACATTGCCTTCCAGAACAAGTATGACATCCTATAGAGGAAGAAATCAAAATCCAGGGTTTCTACAATGCAGCTAACTCACTATAAAGTTAGAAATTACTAGACATGAAGAGAAGCATAAAAAAATTGGAACCATAATGAAGAGAAAAAGTGCAGTTAATAGACAGACACATACAGATGGTCCAGCCTTTGGAATAAGCAGAAAAGAATTTATAGGATAAACCAATTAAGTCCTTGAAACAAAAAGAAGATGTAAAGGGACAGGAAAAGAAACGTGAAGAAAGAATGGGTCATAATTTTCTAAACTGAGAAAATAAATAAATTAAAGTAAATCATTTCACAGTTACAAATCGCTCTCAGTTAACAGTGAGTAGGATGGAGAAGAAGGAGAAAGGGAGAGAGGGAGGGAGCGAAGGAAGCAAAGAAGGAAGGAAATAAGGAGAAGAAAGAAAGGAAATAAAGAAGGAAGGAAGGAAATAAAGAAGGAAGGAAATAGGAAGGAAAGGAAATAAGGAAGGAAGGAAATAGGAAGGAAAGAAACAAGAAAGGAAGGAAGAAAAGGTAAGCATGCCAGAAAATTTCAAAGTCAAACTGTTGAAAACCAAAGGTGAAAAGAAAATCTCAAACATAACCCATAAGACTTCCTGATTCAGCTCTGACAAATAAAGAACTTGGGAGACAACACTCCCATCCACTCTTAGAAGCTCAACAAACTGAAAATAAATTTTTAAAAGTTAGACTCATCAGAAAAATGAGACTGAAGGGCAAATCACCACCCTGAAACCTAGGAAAACAGGCACAACAGGAGCGATGTACCCACCACGGTCTGTGTACCTAGAGCAGGAGCTGCTGGAGCCACGGACTGGAAGAAGCACATACACAGTCGTTTGAGCTGCTGGAGGCTTAGTGTGGACCAGCAAGAGACTGAGAAATTTCTGGAAACCACAGCATGGCAGGAGGCGTGAGGGCGCCCACACGTTCATGGGCGTCACTACCTGGACACACACCAGGTTTCCATGGTAAGGATCTAAGAAAGATCTCTTATGTCTATGGCATGGGGAAGGGAAGAATTATCAAAATCTTAAGTGAAATAACTCAGAAACAGAGAGTCAAATGCTGCATGTTCTCATGTACAGGTAGGAGCTGAATCATGTGTACAGGTGGATGTGGAGTGTGGAATAATAGACATTGGAGACTCCGAAGGGTGGGAGGTGAGCAGGGAGTGAGAGATGAGAGATTACTTAGTGGCTACAAGGTACATTATCTGGGTGATGGTTACGCTTCACCACTACACAGTATATCCACATAACAAAACTGCACGTGTACCTATTACATTTGTACAAAAAAAAGAGGGCGGGGAGAAGTGCCCAGACCTTCTCTGTAGCAAAGGCTCACTCTCTAGGGAAAAACACGGGTTAAGGGCATTAATACATCTCCAGCCCTTGTTCACTTAAGGGGAAAACTAGTCACCAGGCGCCAGGCTTTAAGGAAATAAACTGGCAATGCTATAGCCAGGGAATCCAAAGGGGAGCAGGTGAAACCTATCACGTGAAGAAAGACTGGTGAAGGTCACAGCCCACAGACACAGGCCCACCAAGCCAAAGACATTCAATCAGAACCTTACAGACACGCCTCCTCCCCTTCCCCTTACCGCCCACGCCCAGCAGGGCTCCCATACAGCGGTGGAGCACAGCTAAAATTGCTGCAAGTCACAGACTATCAAAGGAGTGTTCTAAAAGAAGCTCAAAGACAAGAAGGAAGATAAAAAACAAGGACACTAGGGGAATTTGAAGCCCCTAACACCTAAAGCCACAGCAAACATTGAAACAGCAGCCTGGCTCACAGCCAGATTCACGTAAATCCTCACATAAAGGCCTATGAACCTTCGTCCTTATTATCCAACTTTCAAAAAAAAAAATTACAAGGCATGCAAAGAGGCAAGAAAAAAATAGTCTGAAGAGGCAAAGTAAGCATTAGAATCAGACTCAGAGATGACACAGATGTTGGAATTAGCAGACACTGAATTTAAAGTAACCATGATTAGTATGTTAAGAACACTAGTGGTAAAAGCAGACAACATGCAAAAACAGATGGGTAATGTCAGCAGAGGCATGAAAATTCCAAGAAAGAATTAAAAGGAAATGCTAGAAATCAGGAGCGCTGTAGCCGAAATTTTAAAATGCTTTTCATAGAAACTTCCAGAAAGAGGAGAGTAAAAATGAAACAAGGAAACAGACAAACAACAAAAATAACAACAAAAACAAACACCCAAAAATGTGGGGACAATTTCAAAAGTTGTAACATAAGTGTAATTGGAATATCAGAAAGAAAAGAAAGAGGAAACTCATCAGAAGAAATATTTAAAGTAATAATGGCCCAGATCATTCCAAAATTAAAGATAATACTAAGCCCCGCATCTAGGAAGCTCAGAGAACACCGAGCAGGATTAATGCCAAAAGACACACACACCCATTCATAAGCATAGCACATTCAAAGTGCGAGAAATCAGACAAGGAAAAAAACCTTGAAAGAAATCAGGGGTGGGAGAGAAATCTTATCTATAGAAAATCAAGGATAAATATCTGTGTTTCTCATCATAAATTATGCAAATATGAAGAGAATGGAGTGAAATATCTCAAGTGTTGGAAGGAAATAAAACAACCAGTCTAGAATTTTTATATCCCATGAAATTCCCATGAAATTATCCTTCAAAAATGAAGGAAAAATAAAGACTCTCAGATGAGCAAAAAGTGAGACAATTCATTGCCGGCAAATCAGCTCTGCAAGAATATTCAAAGAAATTCTGTGTCCAGAAAGAAGGAAAACAACAGAGATCAGAAACCAGAATCTGCATTTTTTAAAATTAAGAGTATCAGAGAAGAAATAAATGAAAGTAACATGTTTTTATTGATCTTATGCTTAATTTTTCTGAAAGATAATTGGCTGTTTAAAGTAATAACAGTAACAATGCATTGGGAGATTATAGCACACAGTGAAGCTGAATAAATGGCAACAGTGTCACAAGGGATAGGAGAGAGGCATTGGGATTGCTCCAGTAGAAGTTTCCTGCACCACATGTGACGAGGTATAGCGGCATTAGAAGGTTGCTTTAGATTATGTAAAAATAAAGATTGTAAATTCTAAAGCAAGCATGAAAATAAAAAGCTAAATGAATTAAAATTGACATGCTCAGAGAAGAGATAAAATAGAATTATATTAAATGCTCAATAAAGCAAAAGATAGCAGAAAAAGAGGAAAACTTTTTTAAAAATAAGAATAAATGAAGTAAATAGAGAGCTGTTAAAAATAGTAGATATTCATCCAGTTATATCGATAAGCACTTTAAAGTGTACGGCCTAAGAAATTATTTTTAAAACATTGTCAGATGAGTTTGTTTTTAAATATCCAACTGTATGTTGTTTATAAAAAGCACATATTATATAGAAAGACCCAGACAAATTAAAATTGAAGGGATGGAGAAAGTTGTAACATACTGACACTCATGAATAAAAAAGCAGGAATAGCTGCAATAATTTCAAACACAGCATTCTTCGGAACAGGGAAGATCAGTGATGAAGAGGGACATTAACAATAAAAGGGTCAATTTTCCAGGAAGACATAATTATAAGCATGAATATATCACACAACAGAGCATCCAAATACATGAGGAAGAAACTGACTGAACTGAAAGGAGAAATAAACAGCTCCACTATTATAGTTAGCCACTGCCAGAATTGACAGTTTAAGCAGGCAGAAAATCAGTAAAGATGTGGATGACCTGAACAGCACTATCAATCAACTTGATCTAATTGACATTTTTAAAAATATTTCAGCCAGCAGTAACAGAATACCCATTCTTCTCAAGCTCACAGGGAACATTTGCCAAGATAGGTTACATTCTGGGCCTTGAAAAACACCTTAAGTTTGAAAAAATAGAAACCCATTCAAAGCATGTTCTCAGACTACAATGGAACTAAACTAGAAATTAATAACAGAAAGACAGCTGGAAAATTCCCAAATATTTGTAAATTAAATAACGTGCTCTTAAATACCCCATAGGTCTAAAATAAATCTCAAAGAAATTTAAAAAGACTTTGAAAACTAAATGAAAATGAAAATACAATGTAGCCAAATTAGTGGATGTCAGCAAAAGTATCAAAGAACCAAAGAGTTAGTTATTTTAAAAGATCATAAAATTGATAAATCTATAGCCAGGATTACCAACAGTGAGAGAGAGAATATAAATCTTGGATATGAAAAATGAGAGAATATTCATTCAATAATGAATCCCTTTGGCATAAGGATAATAAAGGTATACTATGAACAACTCTGTTTCCAGATTTGATAACTTGGATGAAATGGATGAATTTCTTGAGAGACACAATCTACCAAAACTCACACAAGGAGAGAGAGGCAACTTGAATAGGCATGTATTTATTAAAGAAATTGAATAAATAACTTATAACCTTCCTAAAAAGAAAGTACTATACCAGATGGTTTCACCAGTAAATTCTAACAAACATTTCAAGAAATAGTACTAATTCTTTACAATATCTTCCAAAAAAATAAAAGCCGAGGGAACATTTCCTAACTCAGGTATGAGGCCAGATTACCTTAATACCTAAACTAGATAAAGATGTGAAATGAAGGGAAAACTATAGACTGATATCTCTCATAAATATAGATGAAAAACTTCAACAAAATACTAGGAAATCAAATCCATCGAAGTACAAAAAGAATTATACATCCCAACCAAGTGAGACTTATTTCAAATATTCAAGGCAGGTTCAAGACTCAAAAATAAAACAATAAATCAGTGTAACCCTCCATATCAACGAGCTAAAGAAAAGAAATAATTCGATCAAATCAATCAACACAGACAAAGGCATTTAACAAAATCCAACACCCATTTGTCATAAAACTCAGCAAACTAGAAACAGGGAAGACATCCTCAACTTGATAGAAAATTTATTAAAAGCTGAAAGCTAATATCATATTTAAAGAAAACAGAGTGGACTCTTCCCCCTCAAAATCAGGAACAAGGCAACAATGTCCTCTCTCACCATTCCTATTCAACATTGTGCTAGAAGTTTTACCTGGTGCAATAAAAAAAGAAAAAGAAAGGAATATATATGGATTCGAAAGAAAGAAGTAAAACTGTCTTTAGTCACAGATATAATCTTTTATGTAGAAAAGTCCAATTAAAAACACTTCTGGAACTAATAAACATGTAGAAGAAGGTCTCAAAAGTCAATTGCTTTCTTTTACGCCAGAAACTTAAAAATTAGCATTTGAAATTAGAAAAGAAAATTTCAAAATTTCTTCTAATTTCAAAAAGAAAATACTGAGATGCTTAATGCTATGTGTCAGCTTGACTGAGCCACAGTGCCCAGATATCTGGTCAAACATTCTAGATGTTCTTGTGAAAGTATTTTTTTGGATTAACATTTAAACAGATAGAATTCGAGTAAAGACAATTACCCTCTATAATGTGGGTGGGCTTCATCCAATCAGATGAAGCATTCAATAGAACAAAGACTGGCCTTTCTTAAGCAAGAAAAAATTCTGCCAGCAGATGGCCTTTGGAGTCCAACTTCTACTCTTCCCTGGGTCTCCAACCTGCTGCCTAACCTGCATATGTACAGTTGCCAAGGCTTCACAATTATATGAGCCAATTCTTTTAAATCTTCCTCTCTCCCCACCACACACACACACACACACACACTCACACACACATTATCTCACACACACACTCACACACAGAGATGATGATGTTTCTGTTTTTCTGTTTCTCTGGAGAACCCTAATACAAATACCATTTACAATAGCACAAAAAATGAAATGATTAGGAATAACTATAACAAAAATATGTATAGGATATGAATGCAGAAAACTATGAAATGCTGATGAAATCAAAAACTAAATAAATGGACAGATATTCCATGTTCATGGATAGGAAGACAATATTGTCAAGATGTCAGTTCTTTCCAGCTTGATCCACAGATTCAAGACAATCCAGACTTTAATAGACTATCTTGTAGGCATCAATAAACTAATTTTAAAGTGTGTTTCAAATGGCAAAATACTTAGAACAGATCACACAACACTAAAGAAGGAGTGGGAGAAGAAGAAGGAGGAGGAAGAACCACCAAGCTGAAGGACTCACACTGCTCTATTTCAAGACTTACTATTAAGCTACAGTAATCAAGACAGCATAGTGTTGGCAAAAATAAATAAATAAATAGGTCAACGTAACTAAATAGTCCATAAATAGAGCCACACAGATATAGTTAACTGATCTTTGATAAAGGAGCAAAGGCAATTCCATACAGAAAAGACAGGTTTTTTTTTTTAACAATTGTGCTAGAAAACTTGGATGTCAATATGAAAATAAAACCCTAGCCCTACACATGTCACAAAAATTAACTCAAAATTGACCATATACCTAAATGTAAAACACAAAGCTATAAAACTTCTGGAAGAAATGATGAGAGAAAAAACTATAAGACCTGGCTTTTTTGAGGAGGTTTTAGATACAACATAAAATAATAATCCATGAAAGTAGATTGAACTGATAACTTGGAATTTATTAAAATTTAAAACTGCTGTGTGAAAGACACTTATGAAAATAAAAACACAAACCACAGAATGGGAGAAACTATTTGCAAAACATATCTGTTAAAAGACTTGTATTCAAAATATACAAAGAAACTTAAAACTCAACGATGAAAAGAGAAATAACCCAGCTTTTCTTTTTTAGATTCATGGGGTACACATGCAGGTTTGTCACATAGGTATATTGCATAGTGTTGAGGTTTGGGCTTCTAATGATCCTGTTAACCAAGTAGCAAACATAATACACAATAGGTAGTTTTTCAATCCTGTCCCCCCATTTTCCCTTTTTGGAGTCTTCAGTATTTATTGTTTTCATCTTTGTGTCTATGTGTACCCGATGTTTAGCTCCTTTGTGTAAGTGAAAACACGCAGTATTTGGTTTTCTGTTTCTCTATTAGTTTGCTTGTGATAATGGCCCCAGCTGCATACATGCTGCTGCAAAAGGTATGATTTTATAATTTTCATAGCTATGTAGTATTCCATGGTGTATATGTACCACGTTTTCTTTATCCAATCCACCATTGTTTGGTATCTGTGTTGATTCCATATCTTTGCTATTGTGAATAGTGCTATGGTAAACATACAAGTGCAGGTGTCTTTTTGATGGAACAATTTATTTTTCTTGGGGTATATACCGAGTAATGCAATTGCTGGGTTGAATAATAATTCTAGTTTTACTTCCTTGAGAAATCTCCAAACTGCTTTCCACAGAGGCTGAACGACTTTGTATTCCCACCAACAGTGTGTAAGTGTTTCCATTTCTCCACAGCCTCGCCAACATCTGTTATTTTTTGACTTTTTAGTAATAGCCTTTGTGATGGTGTGAGATAATATCTCATTGTGCTTTCTATCTGCATCTTTCTGATGATTAGTGATGTTGAACATTTTTTCGTATGTTTCTTGGCCACTTATATGTCTTTCTTTGAGAAGTGCCTGTTATGTCCTTTGCCCAGTTTTTAAATAGTTTTTTTTTTCTTTTTGATTTGTTCAAGTTTCTTATAAAATCTGGATATTGATCTTTTGTGAAATGTACATTTTGCAAATATTTTCTCTCATCCCATAGGTCATCTGTTTACTCTGCTGTTAGTTTTTGTTATTGTTGTTTGTTTGTTTGTTTGTTTGTTTTTGCTGTGCAGAAGCTCTTTTGTTTAGTTAGGTACCAATTGTCAATTTTGTTTTTGTTGCATTCACTTTTGAGGACTTAGACATAAATTCTTTGCCAAGGCTAATGACTAGAAGGGTATTCCCTAGATTTTCTTCCAGGATTTTTATAGTTTGAGGTTTTGCATTTAAGTCTTTAGTCCATCTTGTGTTAATTTTTGTATATGAAATAACTCAGCTTTTAAAACAGTCAAAAGATTTAGACACTTCACCAATGAAGACTTGTAGATGGAAACTAATTATATGAATAGGCAACATCATTATTCATTAGGGAAATGCAAATTAAAACAATAATAAGTTATCATTACAGATCTATTGGAATGGCTAAATTGGCTAGAATTGACTAAAATCCAAATAACTGACAAGATCAAATTCTGGCAATGATACAGAGCAACAGCAACTCTCATTCATTTTTAATAAGAATGCAAAATGGTACAGCCAATTTGGAAGAGAGTTTAGCAGTTTCTTATAAAGCTAAAGTTACTCTTCCCATATGATCCAGCAGTCATGTTCTTGGGTAATTATCCCACCAATTTGAAAACATTTGTACACACAAACATCTTCATGCAGATTTTGGTAGTCATTTTATCATAACCACCGAAAACTAAAAGCAGCCAAGAGGTCTTTCAATAGATGAATGGATAAGCAAACTTGGTACATCCATACAGTGGAATACCATTCTCCAGTGAAAAGGAATGAGCTGCTAGTGAGCCACTTAAAGACACAGAAGAAACTTAAATGCATACTGTGAAGTGAAAGATGAAAATAAGACAGGATATGTACTGATTCCAATTATGCGATATTCTAGAAAGGGAAAAATTGCATAAAGACAACAAATCAGTAGTTGCCAGAGGTTCATGCTGGGGACAGGGCATGTATAGGTGAAGCACAAGATTGTTTCTGAGTGGCAAAACTATCCTGTATAATACTGTAATGGTGGGTACATACACTATACAAAACCCATAACATCAATTTTGCAGCACAATGAGGAAACCTTAAGGTATGCAAAAAGTTTTTTTTTTTTTTGAAAATTACTCAAGAGGTCAAAGGATTCCAGGGCAGCATAAAGATTGTGAAAACGAATGTGACTATTTTACAAGTGTAAGACATAATCTTCAGAGGCAAGCGGAAAAGGCGTTGGCTTAAGTAACTTTGAAAATGTATGGAGCCTGTAAGACTAAACGCAACAGAAACAATATATAAGCACGGTGCTCTAGTTGATAAAGCTGCCTCCCACAGGGGTACAGGTTAATAATTCTGACCACTATGCATGTTTAGTGAAATTGAACAATTAAATAAATGGATGGTGAATGGCAGGAGTTATACTTCTCACCATTGAAACGGAAGGTTCGAGATAACTGGAGGAGCTAGAATACTCCACGTGATGATGGCTCATCATTGGTGATATAAACTCATGTTTACCTTAATATGAATATGGATGGTTTCATAGAGAAACATTTATAGATATATGTACATACACAGGCTGGTACACACACATATTTCCTTGCTGTCAGATGATAGCAACTAGGACTAACAACACCTCAATGGCAGCAAGTACATCTAGGCTCCAGACCATGGTTTCCATTCATAATACTCTCCTGCAATGGAAGGACCTGGGTCTCCTTGGGGAAATGGCTGGTTCTAGGACTGAGGCAAGAAACATAGAAGATGAGCCTTGAGCATCTTGTAGCACCAGGAAGCACATAAGTAATAACAACAATATCAGAAAATAAACTATTTGTAGTAATTATTTTTTAAATTTAATGATATATAGCATTCAAAACTGTGATAAGGAAGCCAACTAAAAGAGGTCTCAGTGGTCAAAGTTGGCTCTAGTAAAATAGGACCCAACTAAAAAGCTTTCAATTGTCAAAACTGGACCAATTTGAGCAATACAATGAATAAAGTAGTATTGGATTATAACCCAAAGTGTAAAAAAAAAAGTCCATCCATGAGTCCACACTGATATAAATAAATAATTGAATAAATAAATTAATAGGTAAGAATAGAAAAGGCTCTCACACAAAATAATTCAAAATAATCTGTATAGATAGTCTGCCTTCCAAGAGGTGGAGCCTAACTCTCCACTCTTACATATGGGCTGTGCATAGTGACTTCCTTCCAAAGAGTATAGTAGGAAGCAGGGGTTACTTTACAGAAGAGAAATGTCGCAAGTGTGACTGCATCTGAGTGTTCACGGTTAACATCCATAGTGGTAAGTCATGTTAATAGCATGTGCCCTTTGTATGACATGATGAGAATGGCACTGTACATCTGTGATCTTCCTCCCCAAAACCTGTAATCCCCAACTAATCGTGAGAAAACATCAGACAAATCCCAACAGAAGGATGTTCTGCGAAATACCTGGCCAGCTTTCCTCCATACTGTGAAGGTCATCCAAACAAAGTCTGCAAAAACAGCACCACCAAGAGGGAACTAAGGAGACAGGATGACTAAATGAAATGCGGCATCCTGGGCGCTGGCCCAGGACAGAAAAAGAACATTAGGTAAAAATTAAGAAATCTGAATAAAGTATGGGTTTTAGTTAATAATATGTCAATATTGTTTCATTCACTATGAGAAATATACTAATTTAAATGTTAACAATCAGGGAAGCTTTGTGTGAGCTTTATATGAGTGCAGTATTCTCTTTACAACTTTTCTGTAAGTCTAAAATAATTTTACAACTAAAAGCGTATTTTAAAAAATGAGCTGTAAAATGACATATAATCAATGAATTTTCTAGCTCTTCATTTATTTCATTTACTTCCTTTTTTTTTTTCAGACAGAGTCTCCAACTGTTGCCCAGGCTGGAATGCAATGGCGCAATCTCCACTCACTACAACCTCCGCCTCCTGGGTTCAAGCGATTCTCCTGCCTCAGCCTCCTAAGTAGCTGGGATTATAGGCATGTTCCACAGTGCCCGGCTAATTTTTTGTATTTTTAGTAGAGGCGCGATTTCATTATGTTGGCCAGGCTGATCTTGAACTCCTGACCTCATGATCCGCCCGCCTCAGCCTTCTTCTTCTAAATTGTTCAATTCTGGAACATTATAAGTAAAACCAAAATTAGCAGAATGTGGCTCAATTTATTCAAATTGCTTTTCAATTGTTACTGAATTGTAATTTATAATAGACATAATCAGTTTCAGAATCATTAGTAAACAATCTTATTCACAGTTACTTAAGCATTTTTGTTACTTGGTTCTAATTTTTTTTATATTTTATTGGAATGTCACGTCCATTGTTGTTTCATTTAAGCAAAATCCACTTTTTGTTTTAAAAACTTTCCAAGTTACTTTAATTTTTTAAGCAAAATACCTAAACTGCTCCAAAATTGTTATCCCCATGGGTATGAGTTGTGATTCCTTCATATACTATGGATGGTTGCATAGAGGAATACGGATTCCTCAATGGATTTTTCCACCAGAACGCATTGTGTTAACAAATGGATTGCCACTAGAATTCTGGCTTCTATACTTTTCAACTACATTCCTTGTGTCTTTATCTTAGGTGTGCCCTTAACTACTTTTTTTTTCCAGTTTTATCAAGGTATAATTGACAACAAAAAATCATATATACCTAAGGTGTACAACTTGATGTTTTGATGTTCATATACTTTGTGAAATAATTACCACCATTAAGCTAATTCATATATCTATCACCTCACATAGTTACCTTCTTTTTTTAATTATTGTGGTAAGGACGCTCAAGATCAATGTCCAAAACTGAAACTTGCCTATTCCATCTTTTGCTTAAATCAAACCTATACATTTTACAATGGACATAAAAGCAATGACATAGCTACTAATTTTGATATCTCTGTTTTCTTTTCTTTTTTTTTTTTTTTTTGAGGTGGAGTCTCGCTCTGTCACCCAGGCTGGAGTGCAGTGGCACGAACTTGACTTAGTGAAAGCTCCGCCTCCCAGGTTCACGCCATTCTCCTGCCTCAGCCCCCTGAGTAGCTGGGACTACAGGCACCTGCCACCATGCCCGGCTAATTTTTTGTATTTTCAGTAGAGAGGAGTTTTCACCGTGTTAGCCAGGATGGTCTCGATCTCCTGACCTCGTGACCACCCACCTCGGCCTCCCAAAGTGCTGGGATTACAGATGTGAGCCACCGCGCCAGGTCGATATCTCTGTTTTCTTTTGACTGGTGGTTAGCAATACAAACAACAAATGTTAGTTGTTCAAGATAATTTGTCCTTCATATACTCTAGCTGAATGAATAATATTTACCATTTTAAACATTTGTTTATGATTTCTTCTCTCACTTTACTCTTTAAAATATGGATCTTATATTCTAATTTTTTTATTCTTGACCATGTTCATATGCTTTACTTTTCATCTATATTTCAGACTCAGCCATTCAGTTATTGAAATAATTTCTACTAAATTAAAAAGTTTCTATTGTTTTCTATAAATATTGCATTAGTGGTACCTACCACAAGCTCACACACACACCCGTATACACACACAACCATATATCATCGTCATCATTATCATCGTGCTTGCTAAGTATTGGGTATAAACTGTTATCCTTTAAGAATATCACACCCATGTATTTCAGTACCAGGTGTCTTTCTTGAATACCTTTGATTGTTTGCTGCTTATTCAGACGTTCTCCCATGGCGGTAACAACATATGTGTGATTTTTATGTCCAAGTGATGTTTTATTTTTTATTAAGAATGTGAGTGTTTCCAGCCACAAATATCATCTTAGCCAAAGCTGTTATAAAATATGAAAAAAAAATTTAGAAAATACTTTGTCTTTGAATTTAAAATATAAAAGTTGATTTATACACTTTCTCCACTTGAATAAATTTTGATGTAAAATACTAAATTTTTTTTCAGACTTCTCCAAAGAAAAATCAGAATCATCCATTTGAATCAGACTGTTTGCTAGAAGCATTCACACACTATCAAAATGATGTGACGAGGTTTCATCTTTCTTGCCCAATTTACCAATTTTGTGAACAGCATTTGCCTCATCTTCTAACAGAAGGCTGGAGCTGTTTGTTGCTTGTAGTTGTGGATTTGATAAGAATTAATCTTGTCCATTCTCATTCATTGTTTAATAAAAATTTAACTCTTCCTTTAATAACAATTATGAAGAGATTTTATTGGCCTGTTCATGTTTTATATCTGGTGAGAATAATTTTTGTTCATTTTCATTATTTTATCAGTAATTAAATCTGAATAATTTTTTTAAATGTAATATCCTGTTTGCTAATTTCAAGTGAGTCACACTCAGTGAAAGTCTGCTGAATTACTTGGTCTCAAGATTTTTTTAATTTAAGCAGAAATTTCTCTTTGAAGATTTTTCTGTTTCCTTTTAAGCTTTTCATTTCTGAGTTCTGCTTCTATATTTTCTATTTCTACAAAAAAATTGGACTTACATTTATTCTCCATGATTAAAGTAATTCTTTAGTTAATAAAACATAAAATTTCAGATTAAAATATATAAGATGCTACTTGAAATATATCAATATATAATATTTGAATATATTCCCATCAAAAATATAAATTAAATGTATGAATATATAAGTATATCAACATAAAAATTTAAATAATAGGGCTGGGTGCAGTGGCTCATACTGATAATCCCAGCACTTTGAAAGGCCAAGGGAGGGGGATCACCTGAGGTCAGAAGTTCAAGACCAGCCTGGCCAACACGGTGAAACCCCGTCTCTACCAAAAATACAAAAATCAGCAGGGCACGTTGGCAGATGGGAGGCTAAGGCAGGAGAATTGCTTGAACCTGGGAGGCGGAGGTTGCAGTGAGCCGAGCACTCCAGCCTGGGCAACAAGAGCAAAACTCTGTCTCAAAAAAAAAAATTAAAATCGTATTAATAATTGATAATTTAAAAATATTTTGGCTGGGTGTGATGCTTCATGCCTGTAATCCCAGCATTTTGGGAGGCCAAGGCGAATAGATTACCTGAGGTCAGGAGTCCAAGACCGGCCTGGCCAACATGGCAGAGCTCTATCTCTACTGAAAAATACAAAAATTAGCCGAGCTTGATACCGGACACCTGTAATCCTAGCTACTCGGGAGGCTGAGGCAGGGAGAATTGCTTAAACCTGGGAGACAGGGGTTGCAGAGAGCCAAGATCATGCAACTGCACTCCAGCCTGGGCAATAGTGAGGCTCTGTCTCAGAAAAAAAATTTTTTTCAAATATTTTCCTTAAAAAAAATTATTTTTCTTCTAAGATACTTAAACTACTTTTTAAAAATTAAAGGTCAAATATAAATTGCATTAATAAGCTTAAACATTTTACATCAAAGTTATGTTAAATGAAGCTACAATTATGTAAATTAAATCTTATTAAACATTTTTGTAGAAATAAAGCTGTTCACAATTCTCCTGTTGAAACTTTTTGAGCTGCCAATGTGAAAAATCATTGTCATGCTTCAAACCACGGCAGGGCGTCTGCAGGCCCAGCCAAGCACCTCAGCCACCCCCAGCTCCCCACACTGCAGAGTCCCATCCATCTCTGACAGCAGCAGGGCTGTGACTTGCAGCCTCTCCCAGCTTTCAGAGCAACATGAGATGAGGGGAAGTTTATCTTGGAGCCCTAATGGTGTCAGCCGTGAGGTAGTGGGTTTATGGGTTATGGGCCATGCTGTGCCAGTGCCAAGTGGCAGATCCTGAGCAAGAAAAGTACCCATATGTCCCTAAATAAATGTGTGTTCGTCTGTGTTTGTTCAGTGCCCTCATGCCTGACCCAGGCAGCCCAGCCTCAGTGTACTCCCAACAGAAGCACCTGGAGATGTGACAAGGAATCATGCAGAGTGACAGTCAGGGAGGCATCATTGCAAAAGCTAAAGCCATGTCAACCATCTAGATGTTGTGCATCTATTCCACTAACAATAAAAAGATGAACCAATTGTTCTGCAGTCACACATGGAATACTAAACAGTGAAGAAAATTAGAGAACTGGGGCTACATGCAAAAATGCAAGTGAATGTCACACACATAAGGTGAACAAAGAAGCCAGGCATTAAATAAAACACTGATCAATTCCATTTACAAAAATCTACTATTGGGTTTAGGGATGGTACCTACCAGGTATAACTGTTAAGAAAATCCAAGAAGGGGTTATCGTAAGAGTCAGGATGTTTGTGGCTTGTAAGGAAGGAGCGTGGAGAGGGCAGTAATGGGGAGAGGGCACAAGGGAGGGCTTTCAGGGTGCAAGAAATGTTCTCTTTCTGAATTTGAAAAGCAGTTACAGGTTGTTTCATTGCTATGTTTCACAGTATAATAGGTTACACTTAACATTTATGCTTGTGAAGTTTTCTGTATGTATATTATACTTCAAGAAAAATACTGTTTAAATGAATTGGTGGGTGCAAAAAAAAAAAAAGAGGGAGAGCAACGTTAGACAATTTAATCATTCATTCAGCAAATATTTATTGGGACTGTGTGTAAAGTTGCCCTGAAAACAATGGTCCAGGCCGGACACAGTGGCTCACGCCTGTAATTCCAACACTTTGGGAAGCCAGTGAAGGCAGATCACAAGGTCAGGAGATCAAGACCATCCTGGCTAACACAGTGAAACCCCATCTCTACTAAAAATACAAAAATTAGCCAGGCCTGGTGGTGGGTGCCTGTAATCCCAGCTACTCAGGAGGCTGAGGCAGAGAATTGCTTGAACCCCAGAGGCAGAGGTTACTGTGAGCCAAGATTGTGTCACTGCACTCTAGCCTGGGTGACAGAGCAAGACTCCATCTCAAAAAAAAAAAAAAAAAAAAGAAAGAAAGCAACAACAACAACAATGGTCAGAAGCAAGTTCAGTATCTAAGGCCCCTGTCTGTCCTACAAAGCCATCTCAACAGCCCAGAAGTTGTTCATCTTTAAATAGTCCCCTCACTTCCTCTCTGTGGGGGTCCATCCCACAGACCCAGCTGCACAACAGATGAATAACGTACTCAGACACTGATATCCAGTGAAAGAGTGGGCTAGGGGGCCAGGCCGCTGCTTGAAAGAGTTGTAGCAGCTGTGGCCTGGACTCACTGGCCCTGCCGGCATTCATTCAGCACACATTAAATGACAAAAGCTTTGAGTCAACACCACTAGAGGGTAATTAACCTGGTCGCCCTCCTCCTGAGAGAGCCATCCTGCCCACAAATGATCAAAGGTTAGGTGTAGGACCACATGAGTATACAAATTATTTAGATAAACTCCCTTACATTCATTTGTACCTACTTTAAGCTATTTACTTAAGGTAAGAGGATTAGGCTGCTTTCAGCCAGCTCTATTACTGAAGTTATGCAACCCCCACAGCCTTCTAAGAAGGTTTGTGTCTATTTCTTATAACTATCTTTAAAATTTTTCCCACCAGCCTGCCTGAACTCCCACACCTGTATGCTTGTGATCAGAAACACTGCAAAGAGTAAGAGATGTGAGTCCACGCCTTGCAATCTGGATCCTGTTCTTCCCAAGAGCTGGTCAGAATCAGGGCTCTCTTCTAACGATAACCCTGAAGAGAAAAGCTAGGGCTGGATCACAGTCATCCACCAGCATCCCTTATTAAATACTTTTCAAATTATTCTCATCTCACTTTTGGAGGGCAGGAGGAGCTTGGAGGTATGCAACTGCCCCCCAGAACTGACCTTGGTGCTGAACTTCTAAGAAGAAGAACAGTGAATTCGGACTCACCAGATCTTCCAAATCTCCCTTTTTCTTAGAAATCTATCTGCTTTGAGTGGCTTTTCTACCATTTGAATTTTGAACTTATTACTTTAGCAGGTGAACATGGCAAAGAAATTTAAAATGCAAATATAAGGAACTCTTTCTCATATTTCCAGTGGGACAAAACACCACACATTAATAAAGTTATTCTTCTAAATCAAATTATGATGGATGGGTTACTTTCTTTCTAATGGACCAAACTTCTTGATAATCCCAAATAGATACCAATAGCCAGGCTCACATGAATGTTTACTCTATAATCCCCATGATCCTATTACATTCAGGAAACAGAAAGACTGGTTGGTACCTAACTCAATACACAGGATGTGTGTAGCTGAAATTTATGAACCGGCAGCCCAGCAGAGGTGATCAGTCTGGCCACTGTCAGAGAAGCAGATGTGATTAATTCAAATCTTTTAGAATGCTACAGGCTGGCAAGCCGCATACATCCTGCTGAGCAAGCTCAGAGGTGAACAACTACCTTTTGATTCTCGCAATGAAACATCACGTACAGTACTTCAGCTCAGAAAACTCCAAATAACTAGAAAACTTAATATAAACAAATTGTACTGAAATCTTAGTAGACAGTGGTATTAGTGATTTTATTCTTGTAATTCTCAGTATCTTTCTTGATTTCTCTATATCTTTTTACTGCATTTGGAGAACACTTTCGAAGTCCCCTTGCAGCTAATTTAATACCTATGAATTCCCCATGGGTGTTTAGAAAGATTGTGCAGCTTAGGAGATTAAGTACTTTATATTTTATTACAAAGGTATGGGCTCAAAATATATAAAGGCCTTATTATCTGAAGAATACTTTCCCTGTCTAAAACCAGAACATATAATGGGTTATTTTAGAAGAGAAAATTATTATGTTAAAGCATGTCACCACCAATAAAATAACATGTTTAAATGTAATTCAAAGATTAAAGAGTCAAGAAAATTAAAAGAAAGTTCCAATTTCAATACAATATCACACAGTATTTATAGAAAACCCCTTTTAACTGAATGACTATTCACATAATCTTGGATTTCTTTCATTATGGCTCACTAATATTATCCCAATTAGAAGTGCTGTTCTAGCTCTCTTGTATTAGTTAAAACCACTTCTCAGAGGAACTCAAAATAAATAAGTTTAATTAAAACTAATCTTTGCAATTCCCACTGTGGTAAAAAGGAAGTAGGCATTATGTCTCATTGACATGCAGGAAGGTTCATCCATGAAGGAGCCGCAGGTGAAGACTGTGGTGTTAGTAGGGTGCTGGCTCACAGCATAGAGTGTCAAGGTGCCCCCTGGGCTCCCAGTGCTCACCAGTCCTGGGTCAGGGCCCCTCAGTTACATGTTTGCACTTCCTGTCAAACAAGCCTTAACCCCAGTAGTGACTTTTAGATCAACAGGCAAGTGAGGGGAGGTTATTGGGCATGGGTCTCTCAGAAGCTCACATGTCCCTACCCAGAGCCCTGAGCACCTGACCCTACTCAATGATATTCAAGGCAAGGTCCAGAGGAGGGAAGGGAAGGGAAAAAGATGGAAGAAGGAGAGAGAGAAGAAGAGGAGGGGAAGGAGGAAAAGAAAAAAGAGACAGGAAAGGAAGGGGATGTCTTAGTCCCTTTGGGCTGCTGTAACAAAATATTACAGACTGTGGGGCCACAAGCTACAGGAATGTATTGTTCGTAGTTCTGGAGGATGAGAGTTCAAGATCCAGATTCTGGAAGATTCTATTTCTGGCAAGGGCCTGTTTCCTAATACACAGCCGTCTTCTCACTGATTCCTCACATGGTGGACAAAAGGGGTGAGGAAGTTCCCTGGGGTGTCTATTATAAGGGCACTAATCCCATTCATGAGAGGCCCACCTTCATGACCTCATCAGCTCCCAAAGCCCCATCTCCCAGCACCATCAACTTGGGGGTGAGGATTTCAATATCTAAATTCTGGAAGGGAAGGAGGGGATGTAAACAGATCACAGCAGGAGGAGAGATGGTGAGGAGGGAGGGGAGGAGCAGAATAGAGGCGGAAGAGGAGGGAGAGGGGAGAAGCTGTCATTCCATTACCCCTATTTCCAGTACAGTTCCAAAAGTCCAATCGCAGAAAACCATTTGCTTAATGGGCAATGTGTCTTGTCTCAAAGGAAACAGAGAAATTGTCAATATCTGAGCTTTTTGTTTCTTCAAATTATCATTTACTTAGGTGACAAAATAAATTAATTTTTAAAAACCAGGAATATTTAGGGCTTTTAAAGAGAAATGTGGCTACTCTTGGTATCATATATCAGCTCTTTTAAAAATTATTTTTATAATATACCATACCTAAAGAATTCATAAAACAAAAACCCACAGCTATAACCAATGTAACCATCATCTGGGTCAAGAAATTGCCAGCACCTCAAGAGGGCCCCCCCATAGCTTATATAAGGTTAAATATTCCAAAGAAAAAACCCTCAAACCATCTTCCTCATTGAAATAGCATTTCCATGTGAAATTTAGAGTCAGTTTGTCAAGTCAAACACATCCTGTTGGATTTTGATAGGGATTTCAGTAACCCATAGATCAATTTTAAAGAGCTGACATCTTTACAGTATTGAATCTTTCCATCCATAAATATAATAGGCCCTTTCATTTGTTGAGTTTTCAAATTTTTCTCATTAATAGTATTCCTCATGAGGTATTACATATATTTTGTGTTATTTGTCTTACAATTTTGATATTTTTCATAGTTTTAAATACTTTTTGAATTTTATTTCTAAAATGTATGTTGCTTCCATGTAGAATTTTTATTTTATGCATTAATTTAGCAGCAAAACTATAGTCATTATTAATTCCACCAATGTATTTACTGGCATTTCTTATGCCTCTGGCTCCCCAGGGCGTTGGCACGCTCATCACTGGTGGAGGTGCCAGGGGGAGAAGCTGCAGAGGAGCAGAGTCCCCTGTCAACCTTCACCTGAGAGTGCCCGTGAGCCCCAGTGTCCAAGGCAGGTGTTCACTCTGTGCTTCTCACCCCAAGAAACTCTAATCTCCAGCCAGTCTTCTGACTCATGTGTGTGTAGGTGTGCCCCTGGTGTGGCTAGACATTACTTGCTCATAAGATTACAGGGATCTGGACTTAATTAGCAGATATCGCTGAGTGCTCAAGTATTTAATCAACCTCTAGATATTTTATCCACTGTAACGTGAATGAAGCAAGCAATTATACACGTTGCTTCACAAAGAATGCTTTGGGGAGAGAGGGGTGTGCGCTCTCCATGCAGTTCTGGAGAGGAAGACCTGGGCCACTGAGTAGCAGCCAGCCACGAGCTGGTGCAGAACTCAGAAAGAGAGATGAGCCATGAAGAGAGAGAGTCAGGGCCAGAAGCTAGAGGGGTTCCTGCACCAACCCCTGGCAGCCCCCTCCCCTCGGCCCACCCAGCACAGGCTACCAGCACCATGCCTTAAACACATGCCTGCTCATGTGAGCCACCAGTCCTGTCCCCACAAAGGTACCCCTTATCTCAAAGATACAGGGTCAGGATCACACAGCTCCCTCCACAAGACCCTATGGTTTATTGGGAGATGGGGAGGCTAGGCAGACAGTTTCTCACGCTGTAGAACCTCCTTCCCCCAAATCATGTTGTGTCCCATCAGAGGCCAGCCTCTCCCATATTGGACATTGCTTCCTGAGGTGCCTCCTTAACCACCCCACCTTGACCGCTGGCCTGTCTTGCCTGGCCTGGGTCAGCTCTCATGTCACTGCTGCAGCGCAGCATGAAACCACCAGCCCTGGCTCTAACCTCAGTTCCATCCTTCTTCTGGGTTCAGGGGTCCCAAAAACACCTTCCAGCAAATTCTTCTCCTTTTTCAACCTAGGCTTCTGGTACCCCCTTGCACACTGCTTCTGCAGAGGCAGCTTTCAGGCCCTAAATTTTCCCCAGACTCCATGAGCTGGGACTGAGAGGAGGAAAGTTGAAGCCAGCAAGTTTAGAAGACAGAATAGAGAGAAAAAATCGCTGGCTTTAAGTGGAGACTACTTGCTGCCCCTTCATTGCACCTTCTGAATTTCTGCAACATGAGCTGACTAGCTCTTACCTTGAGCTCATGCCAGCTTGAATCTTCAAGCTGCATTTACTGTAAATGCATGGCCATGGTGGATTTCACGCAGAGTGCAATTTCACTATAACACTATCTACTGTGTTGCAGAATTGGGAATTACTCAGCTTCCCTAATTAAAGAAATTTCCACTATAAAGCCCTTATTTATATCTTTTCTAGAGTCCTTTGGCATTAACCCAGAAGACAGTGTTAGAATCCAATTTATCAATGTCAAAATATTAGAGTAATAATGAGGTTTGGAAACTTCTGTTGACCCAAAAGTAGACTCCTTCACAGTCAGAAGTGTAATGATTTTTCCTGGATGCACTTCTGCCAGTGGAGGCGGTGGTTCCCATGTGTTAAAATGAAGTGCTTCTCATGCTTCCACCTCAAGCGCATCCCTTGGCACACAGAGTTTGTGCTTAGGAAAGTTGAAATCATCCAAACAGATCAATGGGGCTCAGCGCCAACATCCTGAATTCTCTCTGCTCCCTTAGAAGCAAACCCAATCACCAACAATAATGCTGACATGTGAGCCTCAGGATTAAATTGCAGGAACACTTCTGGGCAGCCTTTCCAGCAGTTGCTTCTGTTCAGGGAAGTCCATCCTCTGAGGCTGGCTTTAGTCTGGCTTCTCAGCCAGCACACACTTAAATCTTTCGATTTTCTCAACTGTATCTTGAGAAAGCTTTTTAGAATGGGTTTCTTTTTTACCATTACTTTTTATTCATTAAGTGTGACCAAAACCATATGACAATAATTAGAAAATAGTGATAATGCAGTGCTGATAATCAAATAAAACATTTAAGGGAAAGGCATTTCCAGAGTCTTCTTGAAAAGACTGCTGCCTTTTTGAGATGAAAGAGATTTGGTGCTACACATTGAAAGCAAAAGTTGAATAGAATTATATTGCTAAAAGGGAAAGTGCGCTTTAAAAGAAGGCAGTCCAGTCTGTTCACTGCAGCTTTCAAACCAATTGTAGTTCAGTAGAACTTAATATTTGAATAGCTTGTGCCAGACTCAGCTTTAGAAAGTGAAGAGTGTTTAGGGAAACACTTTAATGAGCTACTTAGAAGAAAAGGAAGGCTTTGAGGACATAAATTATCAGCAGATGCAGCAGATATGAAAAGAAATTGGGGGTTGGGTTGAGAGAATAAGAGGAAGAAAGAAGGAGATAACATGGCAGAAGTATGAGAAACAGATTGAAGAAATGGAGAGGGGCTGCTGTGAACAGAACTATCTAAAACTAAGTTTGCATAGCTACAATACTAACTCTACCATGTCTCTGAAAGTTCTGTAGTCTTCTACATATTTAAACTCTTAGACGAGTGACGAATTTCATGTCAGGATCAAAGCCATGCAGACAGAGGATCACACTTGCTCACTGGAAAGATAATTGCTACAGCAGACTAAGTCAGTAGAAGCAGGATCCTGTTGGCCCAAAGGCAGCCTTTAGGATGTATGCAGCTGAAGAATTTATTAAAATTTTGGTGAAAGCACTGTTATTCCATGGGGGTGAAATAAGAACTTAAACTCAATCCAGGTTTTTAGGGGGAAAAGTCATCCTAACAGATACATGGGTGAAATGATGATGATTGTGACAATGATGCTCATGACTTTTAACAACAGTGATGATAATGATGGTGATGGTAATGATGGCGATGATGATGGTGAGATTTAAGATGATGGTTATGATGGTAACAGTGATGATGATGATAATGATCGTGATAATGGAGATTATGGTGATGATGGTGATGGTGACAATACAGATGATGAACATGGTGATAATGGAGATGGTGATGACGATGGCAATGATGGTGATTATGACATTGATAATGGAGGTGATGGCGATGGTAATGTTGATGATGATGGAGATGATAACAATGATGATAATAGAGGTGGTGGTGATGGTAATGATGGTGAGAGTGAAGATTACAGTGACGGTGATGATGATGACGGAGATGATGGCAATGGAGATGATGGTGATGACAGTGGTGGTGATGATGATGACAGTGATAGTGATGATGATGGTGATGATAATGCTAATGAAATAGTGGTGGTGGTGGTGGTGGTGGTGATGTACATGATAATGATTATAGCTAACATCTTTAAGTGCTTAGTATATGCTACATCCATGATACCTTAATTGAGTTATTGAATTGAATCCTTACAATGTATGAGGTTAGCCTATTGCTATTGCCATTTTGTAGGTGAGAATAACAATAGACCTTGTCACCTAGTAGCTAGAAAGCGTCTCTGTAGAGAAGCTAAAACCCAGATTGGCCCTGAGTGTGGAGAATTGGAAGTCATCCACAAACAATGGAAAGTCAGTTCACAGTGGGAACATGGCCTTGGAAGTCAAATAGTCAATCCTGGGCATCTGACGCAAGGCCAATTGCTTGCAGACAGAGATTAGAACAGAAAACACTACTAGTGTTAAGTCAGTAATTACATGTAAGAACCGTGTAAGTACACATTATTTACGGTGTAAGACAGACTACTGCCTTAGACGAAGCAAAGAAGAGGCAGAAAGAGAGAAAATGGCATAAATGGAGAGGGAGAGGTGACAAGTGCAGAAGTGCCCTGGAGCTGTTTATTCCTAAACAGGAGCAACAGGATAAAAGACCAAAAATAGCCACTGCACATCTACCTGAGTCTCTGCCCTACCCACATCTGCTCCTCATCCTTCTACCTCCCACTTTTCAATCTCTGGAGGGATCTGCCTGCAACTTTCAATAATCTAGTCCACCAATAAGGTGCCAACCACAGCAGAGTTGCCAGAGAAATACAAGATGCCTAGTTACATCTGGATTCCAGATAAACAAAAAATAACTTTAATAAACACATCTTACACAATTTTGGGAAAAGTTCAAATGCAATTGGGCATCTTATATTTTTATTTGTTAAGTCTGGCAATGATGCCCCTTACCAAGACCGCATTCTTTCTATTGTCCCACCTCCTTCTATTGTTCATTAATCTGAGGGAGGGAAGATAAAAGCAAATTCATTGAATATTTCCACAAACTCAGATTCTCAATCATGGGGACTGGAGGAGAAAGACTGGGTCTTGTGTGATGAGACCACCTCTAGCTGCCTGTGAGCAGTTCTATGGTGAAGGGTAGCACATGTGCATGGGGCTTGGAGGAGGGATGACCTGACCTTAGATAACTGTCTTTCATTCATTCATTCATTCACGCATTCATTCATTCAATAGACAGCTATGAAGTACTGTTGACCCTTGAACAACATGGATTTGAACGCTGTGGATCCACATCGATGTGAATTTTCTTCTGACTCTGCCGTCCCTGGGACAGCAATACTAAGCCCTCCTTTTCCTCCTCCTCTTTAACTCACTCAACATGAAGACAACAAGGACGATGATCTTATGATGACCCACTTCCACTTAATGAATGGTAAATATTTTTCTTTCTTATGATTTTTTGTTAGCAATTTCTTTTCTTTAGCTTGCCTCATTGTAAAAATACAGTGTATAACACATATAGCATACAGAATATGTGTTATCTTCTGTTTAAATTATCAGTAAGGTTCCTGGTCAACAGAGGCTATTGGTACTTAAGTTTTGGGGGAGTCAAAAGTTATACCCAAATTTTCTACTGCAAGGCAATTCTGAGCCCCTAACCTCTACACTGTTCACAAGTCAACTGTGCTCCCTTTGTGCCAATTAGGGGATATACTGAAAGTAACAACAAAGAAAGTCAATGACTTTGTTAGGATGCCATGGAGTGTTGAAGTCTTGACCCCAAGGACTTCAGAATGTGATCTTATTTGGAAAGAAGGTCCCAACAGAGATAACCAAGGTAAAATGAGGCCTAATGGCCTCAGGGTTTGGGCCCTAACCAATATATCTGGTGTCCTTAAAACAAGGGGAAATGTGGGCACCAACATACACAGAGAGAAGATGATGTGACAATGCAGAGAGAAGACGGCCATGTGAAGATAGAGGATTAGAGTGTGCAGTGTGGAAACAAGCCAAGGGACCTCTGTGGCCAACAGAAACTAGGAGAGGCCCAGGCATGGTGGCTGATGCCTGTAATCCTAGCAGTTTGGGAGGCCGAGACAGGCAGATAATTTGAGGTCAGGAGTTTGAGACAAGCCTGGCCAACCTGGTGAAACCCCGTCTACTAAAAATACAAAAATTAGCCGGGCGTGGTGGAGGGTGCCTGTAGTCGCAGCTACTCAGGAGGCTGAGGCAGGAGAATCGCTTGAACCCAGGAGGCAGAGGTTGCAGTGAGTCGAGACCATGCCATTGCACTCCAGCCCGGGCAACAGACAGAGGCACAGGACAGATCCTCCCTAGAGTCATAAGGGAGCCTTAGGAGGAGAGATGGCCAGATCCTCCCCTAAGGGCACCTTCATCTTGGACTTCTGGCCTCCAGACCTGTAGGAGCCACCTAATCTATGTTTTGTCACAGTAGCCCTAGGAAATGAATACACACAGTCATCTACTCAAACCCTAAAGGTGGGAAGAATAACGACTGCTGGGCACTATGAAGGGAGGTGTGCAGTGCTACAGGGTTCATATCAGAGGGTCTTTCCTGACCAAGAGACTCAGAGATCTGCCCCTGAGGAAGACACACTTGCACTGGGGAGGAGCAAAGCCTGTGGGCAAATAGGCAGAGGAGCTTGGGAGCAGGAGGCCCTAGGAACCCAAGGGGAGCAGGTGATCTGTCCCCATGCAGGCTATGCACATGATTAGTGGCATGAAATCCAGGCCTTGACTCTAACGGTTAGATTTGCCCATCAGCAAAAATCTTTCCAGAGGCAATCCTATGAGGATAAGATCTGTAAATACAGGGCTGATGAGATTAAGGCAACTCCTCAAAATCTCATCAGGAAGCAAGTGTTGCAGATGGAACTAACAAAAGATTAAATGCAATCTTGAAACCTGTAATGCATAATGCTATAATTGCGGAGGCCTCTGGAGAATGACAGGAATATTTTAAACAAAGGAAGGAGAGGGAGGTGTGCATTCATGCCCTTCAGCACTGTCTGGGAGGATGGATGTCCCAATTTTAGAGGTCCCCTCCCAGGTCTTTTTCTGGAAATAGCCCCAGAGTTGAAAAGAATAATGTATCTTGCTACCACAGCACATCGGAAGCATCCCTTCAGAATATCCACTTCTCTTTGCTCCAATTTTATGCTCACTAAGCAACCTTCTGAGTTGTAATTTGGTGTTCTGACTAGGTGATTTTTTTTCCAGGCCCTGAGCCAGGACTATTCTGGGGGCCTGCGTTCAGGCTGTGCAGGGACAAGGCGACTATGAGAAGGCCAGGCTCTGACACCAGGCAGCACCACACGAGCCAGAAAAAAAGGGGGGGTTGAAGACTGGATCAGCTCAGAAGAGCAGGGGAGTGCAGTGTCCCCAGAGGACGGGTCCCACCAGCCTGGCAGGCAGCACTGGGAGGCTCGGCTGAGCGGCCGGCCCATCTTGGGCATGTGCACATGTTCCATGTGTCTTGGGAGAGCAGGCAGAGGAACCCCAGGAGAGGGGAAACCTGATAGAAGGCAAGGCCAATGTCTTCAGTCAAGAAGGATGTGGCTGTTGCAGGGCCCATAGGAATGAGATCACGCAGCATTTGTCCTTCCTGTCTCTTCTTGCACTCGGCATAACATCCTCCGGGGCCATCTACGTTGTTGGAAGGAGGATTTTCTTCCTTTTTAAAGCAAAGAGGCAGATCTAGAGTGTTCTCACCCACCCCCCCCACACACACACAGAGAGAGAGAGAGAAGTAACTGTAATGTAATGGACATGTCAATTAGCTTAATTATGGTGATGATTTTGTAATGTATACATATATCAAAACATCAAGTTGTACACCCTAAATATACACAATTCCTATTTGTTAATTATACCTCAGTAAAGATGAAAATAAAAGGATGTGGCCAGTATGTAGCTGGCCCAGAAGGCAACATTGATCTCTACCCAGCCCTGTGATACACCTTCAAGGCTAACTCTGTGACACCCCATCCCCCACCGCCAAAGCCTCTCCTCCTTTCAATACCAAAATGCCTCTCCAAGGAGATGGGCAAACACATGTAAGAGGGAGGAGAGGCATATCTCTTTTCCAAGGCTTGCACAGCTCAGTCGCCAACCTTTTTAAGGTGGATTAGCTCTTTTATTTAGGGAAATACTGTACTTGGGGTCAGGATCCCACATACTTAAGGCATCAGAAGGGCCCTTTGTCCCAGGAGGCAGGAATTAGGTTTAGGACCTGGGGCCCCTTTCAGAGTTAATGAAATTGGAGCCCAAGGCCCTCCTGGGGGTCTCAAAAGCTTCCCCAGAATGGAAGAAAAGGTGAGGCTTCCATTTGGTCTTTATTTCTCAGGAGGCTCCAGGCCAAAGTACAGGACCCTTTGCCGATGTGTCCTTGGGGACAGGGACTCCAGGCCACTGAGGAGACACACTGCAGCAAGGCACAATGCAAGGTGCACACCACTCTCCTCTCAGAGCTCAAAATAGTCAGATACAAGTCTCTCTGTCAGGAAGACTGGCTGCCCTGCCTTCCTCGACCCAGAAAGGGACCATGACCCAGTAGGCACCTTAGCACCACCCCTGGGTCTGTACTTCTCTCTAATTGCCTCTTCTGGGAAAATCTGCCACCCGCTACAGCAGTGGAGACAGGAGATTGGTAAACCAAAGCCTGGCATCCCATGCTTTCAACCCAGATCCCCAGCAAATGTATCCTCTGATAGACAGCTCATTAGTGTCCTCCCCTCCCACTCCCCAATCCCCTGGCACGTGGAGTCCAAACACTGACCTGCTATGTAGCTAGAAGAAGGAGGAGGAGCAGGCAGAACAGGAGCGGGGAGAGGAAGAGGAGGAGGAGGAGACAAGGGTGAGTACACAGCTTAGTTTAAAATAATGAAACCACCTAGAGCCCTTTGATTGGTCAGGACTAAGCTATCTCAACATGCAGTAGGAAATTATGCTTGATCAAATGGTATGAAAAATGGCTCAGCAGCATCCGCACGGCGGAGCCCTCAGCAATCACAGTTATGGGCTTGCCCAGCCCTCTGCTGACATGGGCAGCCACTTTCTTAGATTAAAAGGTGCTGGTCTGTGGAAAGCAACTGGGCGGGCAGTAACACTGAAGCCTGGCTCTTTTGAATTCTCTGTCCATCCTCCCCTTCTGATTGTGGCTCACATACAGAAGTGTGTGGTGAAACAGGGGAAATGCAAGACTGGCACTTTCACATTTATCTAGAGGCTTTGCATTGGGAGCTTGGCAACTCCATCCTGTGACCCGAGCAAGGGAGCTGTCTAGCCCTGGGAAAGCGGCTGAAGGCTGCATTCTCCTCACCTACTCCAGGATCCTGTGGCATGCCTCTCTAAGCCCAAGGAGAAACAGCGTGTGCAGTGGTGAAGTCATCACTATACTATTATTGTCCTAAACTTACAACCTCTTGATTTATTCCTCCCGCATTCATAGAAAGAATAGAGCAATTTCAATATTGCTATAAATTCTTCTGCTCTCATAGCAGGGTTTAATCAAGCCACTTCCATCTGTTCTTTCTCCCAAGATGGCAACAAAATCATTTTCTGCCTATAAGAAATAACTTTGGAGGAAAGTCCTGGGTACATTCAAAATCCATTTTAATTATTTGGTATTTTACCAGAAAGTTCTCAAAATTGGATTTGTTAGTTTCTGAGATTGTGAGCAGTTCTGAATCCTGTAGTCCTAGCAGAGGGGACCAAATACTCACCAAGAACCTGAGACTCTCCACCCTTCATCAAGCCCGGGAGTGCACCCTGCACCAGATTTGATAACTGGCCTCTGGAGAGGGCAGGGTGGGAAGGAATCAGCCCAGGCACTGTAGGCGTTCTGGGGAACCGTTGCTCCATCGAAGAACTGTGGGTGCATGGGGAAACCTGCTTCTCCTAGAGCTCTCCATTGCAGCCAGTGAGATGCTCTGAGCAAGGGGTCTGCCTGCGGAGGCCCTCGCACCACACCTCCTCTCTCACTCTTGACACCCCCAGCGCAGTCAGCACACAGTGGCTCTGACATAGGGATAGGGAGGCGGACCTTGCTAAACATACTTCCTTTGGAATTGCATCACTGTTCCAGACTTAAGGGAGGCCCTGTGTGTGTCTGGATCAAAGCTTATCTTCCTCTAAGACTCCTGTATTTCCTTTTCTATTTAACAAACAACTGGCTGGGCACAGTGGCTCATGCCTGTAATCCCGACACTTTGGGAGGCCAAGGCTGGCAGATCACTTGAGGTCAGAAGTTGGAGACCAGCCTGGCTAACATGGTGAAACCCCAGCCTACCAAAAATATAAAAAATTAGCCAGGTGTGCTGGTGCACACCTGTAATGCCAGCTACTTGGGAGGCTGAGGCAGGAGAATCACTTGAACCTGGGAGGCGAAAGTTGCAATGAGCTGAGATGGTGCCACTGCACTCCAGCCTGGGTGACAGAGTGAGATTCCATCTCAAAAAAAAAAAAAAAAAAAAAAAAAATCTGCATTCCCTTTGTCCAAGAATATTTCAGCTCTGCTTTACCCCTTGCTATGGTCTGAATGTTCACGTGCCTATGTTGAAATTCTAAGCTGCAAGGTGATGGTATTAAGACATGGGGACTTTGGAAGGTGGTTAGGTCATGAGAGTGGAGCTCTTATAAATGGGATTAATGTTCATAAAAGAAGCCCTAGAGAGACCCTTGCTGCTTCTGCCCTTGAGAAGACAACCATCTATGAGGAAGTGGGTCCTCAGCAGACAGCAAGTGTGCCAGCACATTAATCTTGGACTTTCCAGCCTCCAGAACTGTGAGAAAGAAATTTCTGTTGTGTATATGCCACCCGGTCTATAGTATATCATTACAGCAGCCGAAACTAAGACACATCTAAATGTTGCTTATGTAAACAACAATACTTTTCTGGCCAGTTGATGTCAGACAGGAGATGGAACCTGTGCGATTACCTTGGTGCTGAAATACCTGCTCCACCCTCAACACTCAATGCACACTGGCAGAGAACTGCAAGATGCTGGACGCACACACAAAGCAAACACCTCTCGGTATAAAGCAAAGGTTCCAGGAATGAGCTGTCTTCCCGTCTCTCCCTGTGTTTCCTGCAGGCCACATCACCGGATGTCAGCGGGTATGGAATTGGGAAGGAATGAAAGCAGGGAGGGGATCAGGGCATTGGCAGGACAGGGAAGCGGTGTTCCTTCTTTACTTAGAATGTTCTTTCTTGGGCCAAACCAAAGATGAAAACTTTCTCAGCTCTTGGAGTCCCAATAGACAAAAATAAAATATTCTAAAGCTGGTCTGTGTCTTCCTTTAGTTACCCAGAACCCACGGGGCCACCTGTGACAGATGGTGGCATTGATCCAGGGTGTAATTGATCAGGGTTGGCAAGAGCAGTAGAAGGAGCCGAGATGCTGATAGAAGAGAAGCTTAGATGATTTGCATATACTGTTCCTCCATCATACAGAAGACAAAAGTGAGCCCCCAGTGATGGGGCTCCAGGTGTCTCTTGGTGGGACTCCACGTGCTCTGCTCCTTGCTGGATAACTGCAGTTGCACGGCAGCTCGGCTTCACAAAACTCCAGGGTAAATTGCATTCCTCCTACACGTCATCACACAGAAATACAACCTAAGTAAGCACGCATTTTCTAAAACCCTACAGAGGGCTCACACCTTCTGGATAAGCAACTAATCCTGAGAATGTCACTCACCCTGCTTATTGATAGCCAGTGATTGCCAAGTTTTCTGCCTCCAGAATGGATCGATTCCAGCTGTCTCACGTGTGAGTGCTTTTGCTGACAGTGCTTTTTGTATTAACTAATACATCCTTGGAAAGGGTCCCAAGTGGGAGAAAGAGCGTCACACTGACATGCACCCTCTTAGAATAATCATCAGGAGAGGATTTCATATGAACAATCTGAAAACTCACAGTTTTCAATAGTGTTTCTTCAGTATCCAGGGTTCCTCCTTTTTTCCTTCTTCTTCTTTTATTTTTCCTTCTTCTTTTTTTTATTTTATTTATTTATTTATTTATTTATTGTACAACAAATTGTCTTACAGCTTCTCTATAGCTTAGAGGGGGAAAACATGGCCCATTTAACACACTGATCTCTTTCATGGCTGTGCAATTTCTTTGCAGTTTATGAATAATTTTTATCCACAGGGTTTGCAGCAAATATTACTTACAATGTAATCAGATGGATGGAGCCAGGGTTAGAAAAACAAATCCTTTCAATTATTTTTACAGCTTCATCACAGACCTTGTGATTTTTCAGCAATCTGTGAGCCTGTGTGTCTAAAGGTCAAACTATTCTGAAGCAAAGAAATAGGAAATTCACAAATTCAGAAACTGTTTCTGCATTATAGTTGCCTCCCAAATCTAATCGTGGGACTAGATGACTTCTTCCCAAATGCACACAGTCCTTACTTTTTGAATGTGTGGTGTATTCTTCAGCTCAGGCTGCCATAACAAATACCGTAGACTGGATAGCTTCGACAACAGAAATGCATTTCCTCAGAGTTCAGGGGTCTGGAAGTCTGAGGTCAGGGTGCCAGCGTGGTCAGGTTCTGGGGAGGGCCCTCTTACTGGCTTGCAGACAGCCACCTTCTCTCTATGCCCCTGCAGGGCTTTCCTCCAAGTCTGTGCAGGGAGAGTGCAAAAGATCTCTCTCTCTTCCCCTGCTTATAAGGCCACTAATCCCTGTGGATTGGGACCCCACCCTTATGACCTCATGTAATTTTAATTACCCTAAAAATTGTATATCCAAATATAGTCAGTTTGGAGGTTAGGCCTTCAAAATATGAATTTGGGAGGACATAAGTCAGTCCATAGCAAATGGCCACTTCCTGTAACGTCTAGTGCTTTGAGCTGAGTAACTTAAAGCACTGGGCATTATATAACATATAAGCATGTACGTATCTGGAAGGGATAAGAATATAATAAAATAGTCATTTGATGGGAATTCCATGGAGAAGGAGTTGGAGTATCATGTGGCATCGTGGAGGCACATAACAGTAGGCATTGAGCAGACCTTCAGGAATCAATAGGATTATAGACGGCAGAATGGGGTGGGGTGGGTACCCAGGGCTGTGAGGAAGTGCAGTGTCACCATGAGTGAGAGAAGTTCACAGGGAGCACAGGTGCCCTTGGGTGCTGAGCTAAGGACCTGAAAAGAACCACTGTGAATTCTGCAGCTATGGAAACCCTGGGGCTGCCTGTGGTGAGAGAGGGACTTCAAGATCAGTGATTTTCCAGCAGCTGGGAGAATGGACTGGAACAGAGCCCCCCTGAACTGCTCTGACAGCCTGGATTAGAAGAGGGAAGGTGGAGGAAAGGCAGGGAGGTAGGGTGAACATTTTATTTCTTCTATTTTTATATTTGCATTCACAATCTTTACATTTCATTCCAGGGCATCTGATTCAGGGGAAAAAAAGAAAACAACATGTTTTTCATGTATTAACATTGCTGATACATTCCAAAATCCTTCTGGAACCATCAACGTAAGATAGAATAACAAACAGAAAAATAACTTAGGTATCTCAACTTGTCCCTTGCAGTAAACATCAGAGGTGATGAAATATTTAGGTATGACCAATCCATGATATGAATTCTTGGGCCGAATAAGTTAATTGCTATGATTCTACACAAACTAAGTATCAGTTGCTGAAGTAATAAAAATGGTTGGATGCACTGGAAGTTTTCAAGACTAAGTGTAGCTAGTATGATATACTGATGTTTCTACACCAGAAACAAGAGTAAAACGAGTTTATCCTTGTGATTACAATGCTGAAAAAAAAATCCATTTTATGGCTCTTCTTAAATAATTCATGATTTACCACTACAGAAATGAAAATAAAAATAGACGAGTTTTCTCAGAACTTTCAGTATATATCAAAAGCTATTATTGTTAAGATATGATTCCTACTGAAATTTCAGAAGCAAAAAGACTGGCTAAGAACTAGTGCCCCTCGAAGACTGGCAGCTCCATCACTCATCCTGCTGAATGTGGAGTAAATGAAGCAGGGTGTGGTCACTGGGTTTGGTTTTATAAGGGGGTGGGAGAGAGGATGGATGGAGAAGAAATTGATTTTTGCTAAGTTGGGAAAAAAACTGTTTTATAAGAAAAGGCATGTGCTCATTAAATTATTTACAGGGACAGTGTAAATGATTTAAAGAGAGAAACACTGAACTCTTAAAAATAAATAACAAAAGCACTGAGGTGCCTGGCCTTGCCAACATGCCCCTGGGGAAGTGAAGTGCTACTTCGTTTCCGTTATGAATGGCAAATGCTGCCGATGTGAAGTCACCTGTCAGATCACTGTAAGTAACAATTGTGGTGAGCAATGACGTCAGTCAAGGGCACAGTCTAGACATATCCTAGATGATACTGAATAGAGGCACTTACTTATGGCACAGACAATTCAGAAGAAGACGGAAAAAAAACGGTATGTGTGAACTACTTCTTTTTCAAATTGAAAATGAAAATAGCTTTATGGAGGCGTCCAATGGGGATAGAAATATATCCCCTTAAAATCAGGTTACCTAATCCATGGAAGGGCAGAATATCACAGAGAAAATTAAAATGGGTTTTAATCATGGAAAGTAAACATCTGAGCATATTTGACAAGTCTCAGCACAGAGCCAGCTTTCTCCAGGCTAAGCCTGATAAAGGATCTGGTGTCTTCCCTGGTCCCTCCCCAATCTGGCCCATCCCAGACTGAGAGAAGCACCTGGAGCTGCCCCTGCCAGGGACTCCCTGCTTCACGTGAAACCACCTGGCTCTCAGCACTGCAGAGCCTGGACGCACTAGCTTTCTGACACACAGGGAGTCAGCAGATGTACTACCAATGCTCACAATGATTTCCAAACAGGCCTGCAGGCAAGGACTCTCAATGACTATGGGCCATCACAGGAAAGGAAATCTGCCCATACAAAACCAACACAGGTGCACCAATCTCACAGTGGGAGCACAGTCTCCCAGTGGGAGCACAGTCTTGCAGTGGGAGCACTATCTTGCAGTGGGAGCACAGTCTCGCAGTGGGAGCACAGTCTCGCAGTGGGAGAGCACTATTTCACAGTGGGAGCACAGTCTCGGAGTGGGAGCACAGTCTCGGAGTGGGAGCACTACCTCGCAGTGGAAGCACTACCTCGCAGTGGAAGCACAGTCTCGCAGTAGGAACACAGTCTCGCAGTGGGAGCACTATTTCACAGTGGGAGCACAGTCTCAGAGTGGGAGCACAGTCTCAGAGTGGGAGCACTATCTCACAGTGGGAGCACAGTCTCGCGGTGGGAGCACAGTCTCGCGGTGGGAGTGCTATCTCGCAGTGGGAGCATTATCTCACAGTGGGAGCGCTGTCTCACAGTGGGAGCACTATCTCGTCATAGTGGGAGCACAGTCTTGCAGTGGGAGCACAGTCTCGGAGTGGGAGCACAGTCTCGGAGTGGGAGCACAGTCTCGGAGTGGGAGCACTATCTCGCAGTGGGAGCACTATCTCGCAGTGGGAGCACTATCTCACAGTGGGAGCGCTATCTTATCATAGTGGGAGCAGTATATCATCATAGTGGGAGCACAGTCTCACAGTGGGAGCACAGTCTTACAGTGGCAGCACAGTCTCACAGTGGGAGTATTATCTTGCAGTGGAAGTACACTCAGCACACTGTGTAGCTGTTCACACTTGTTTCCTCACCCTGACTCCCCATGCCAAACCCCCAGAACCGGTTCACACTCTCCGGGAGATCTTTAACTTGAAGAATCCTTCATTTACTTAGAAATAGAAAGGCCCCTTCAGGGATACACCATGAGGCCTATCATATCTGTAATGGGTGGAGCAGAGAGATTGGAATGGCCTTGAAGAGCAGAAGCTCCCAGGCTGGGTCCTGCTGGAACCTGCTCAGCGTGTCTCCAGGAGCAGCACACACAGCACGCCAGTCAGGAGGGGTGTGGGAAAGATGGCAGAGAAGAAGAGGCAGCCAGAGAGAAGCCAGCCATGTCAATGAAAGTCCTAACTGGTGGTTTGGCCCTCCCTTGCCAGTGGCAAGAGGATGCCTGCTGTAAAATGGATGTGAAGCCTGGCACCATTAACCATCCAGCTCAACCAGCTTTAAATCCTAGGCCCCGCAAATGAACTTCAAATTTTCAGCTTCCCACAGAGGATCTCACCACCTTCAAACCACCCAGGCTCTGTGCCAGCCATACTGGAGTTTTCACTGTAAATTAAGCAAATGGGGCTTCTGGTATTATACATCAGTCTTCCTAGCTTAGTTAATGTGAATCTACCTCTAAAATATGGAGCCACTCTCAGAGTGCTAACCAAGCTAGCTGTCTGATCCTGGCAGGCTTCTTGGCAAACTGAATACCTGGCCAGGAGAAAGGCCAGGTGACTGTGTCCCCACTTGGCTGCAGGGATGAGAGCAGTGTGATTTCTGATTTCTCCCTGAGATGCCTCACATAGTTCTGCTCCTGGGCTTCAAAAAAGAAGATGATATCTAGCGAATGATTCCTCCAGCATTTGGATGGGAAATGGGCGAAGGGCCCTTCTCCCTACTGAGCTCCTTCCTACCCACTGAAACATCCCCCAGCCAAAACTGCACCAGAAAGCCCAAGATTCTGGAGATGCCACCCTGGAGAAGGTATTCAAAGCAGTGGGAGATTTCTCAAAGGCTAAACAAAACGCCCAACTTATCTCTGCCGGAGTAGTGTACGTCAAATGGCCAAATCCACAGCTTTGCGGTCTCCCAGTAAGAGGCAGATCCTCTGAAACAATCATAGGCACAGATCCTTGCATTTTTCAGAAGTCACAGAATTAAGATTTTTCTGCATCTCGATGATTCAGACACTTTAGAATTTGATATTGGCATAGAAACTAGGAATCATAAAATAAATTTTTAAAAAATTGTCATTTAATAAACACATTATGTGTCACCCAGAGCATAAACAGGCAAACAAATAGGAGTGTAAATGTTTGCATGATACATAGGGAACAATTTAGCAATAGCTGTTAACTATTGAAAATATTTGCTTTTGGGTCTAGCCATCCCACCTCTAGGAATTTTTCAAGATATTTTCAAGGTTCACAAAGAAAAAATAGACCATTTTAGCATTGTTTATCATGATAAAAAACACAAATGTGCAATAATCAAATAAGTTTGGTGCATCCATGCAATGGAATATTATTAAGAAATGTCCTGTATACTGACAAGAAAACCTATCCAAGGGGAATTAAGTGAATAAATGCAAGTTGAGCAAACAATGTGCATCATTCGCATATGTTGGTAGAAGCATGAAATGTTGTGGTTTGATTCACTATTCAAAGAGGTTGTCTCTGAGGACTGGCACTACAGGGCATTCCTTTCTGGAGAGCCTATTGGTGTGCACAGAGGTTAGGAGAACAGACTCAGCCCCAGCAACATCACATTTTGACCTTGGGCAATGCCAGGTTCTGAGTCTACCTGAGCACAGCCCTACTTCACAGAGTGCAGCACGGCTCACATGAACTCACATACATGAGGCACATAAAACAATGCCTGGTACATAGTAAGCATTGTATGAGCGCTCTTATCTTGACCACTGCTATTGAGTCCCCACATGAAGGTTTTTGCAATCATAACCACCTTGGAGTTCTTATGCCATTTAAAAATAATAAGACTTCAGGGCTGCAGGCGGTGGCTCACACCTGTCATCCCAGCACTTTGGGAGGCTGAGGCAGGCAGATCACTTGAAGTCAGGAGTTCGAGACGAGCCTGACTAGCATGGTGAAACCCTGTCTCTACTAAAAATACAAAAGTTAGCTGGGCGGTAGTGGTGCAAGCCTGTATTCCCAGCTACTCTGGAGGCTGAGACAGGAGAATCTCCTGAACCCGGGAGGAAGAGGTTGGTTGCAGTGGCCCGAGATTGTGCCACCGCACTCCAGCCTGGGTGACAGAGCGAGATTCCATCTCAAAAAAAAAAAAAAGACTTCAGTTAGTAATAGAATGTTTTTTAAATTAGCAAGATGATGATGTAAGTAATGGTTATTTAAATCAAATCTCAAAATATTGGAATTATGTCATCCTTGAAGAAGACAAGAGGAGATCTGGGGGTTCCAAGAGGAAGTGCCCCTTTACCTGCAAGGTGGTCACCTTAGAGAAATCTCAGTGCCTGGGTTGGGTATGAACTGAAAACTTCTGGCCAAGAAGAATGGAAGACCTTGGTATTAGGAAGGTTTAGATTAGGAAGGTTTAGATTTTGAGATTTTGAGATGACATCCAAGCATGCAAGCAAAAAAAGTCCCTTTTGCTTTTATCTAAGTCATACCATGAAGCTGGCCAGGGTGATTCTCTGCCTCCTGGAATGGCAGACCTGGTAAGCAGCTCTATATCCCCTTTCACACCCACCACTACAAAGCTTAAGCCCAATTCTCTGTTCAACTGCAGCAAGTGTTGGGGGCACTGTATCCTGTATGTCTTCATTTTAGTTTATCCACCAACTTTGTCTCCAGGGTCTGATTTGCATCTTGTTTGGCTATTTTATATTTTTGTTTTTATTTCATATTTCTAAATCACCTGTTCTTTCTGCAAACTGTCTCAAATCTTTATCATGCATTTCCTGCTTACTCCCTAAAAATCGTCTGCCCTTCCCACATCTTTGCCGATCTGTCCCCACTTTCCAGCCTGCACAAGTGCCTTGGAGCCCTGCCCTTTGGATGCAGCCAAAGCCAATCCCAGCAGCCCTTGAGGGTTCTAACAACACTACTGTGGAGTCAGAGGTGGGTGCTCCTTTTTCTCACCTCTCGAAAGGTAGAGAATGCAGCATCAGGAAAAACACATAGTAGGTACTATGGAAGGGATGTGGAAGGAGCGTGTGAGGAATGAACTCTGAATGAATGGAGGCTACTAAGCTGCTCTAAGTGTCTTCCTCCTCTCCACTGGGACACTTCAATGACCAGATTTCCTTCTCCTTCCCTGGAGGAAGGCCTGTCTCCTGGTATCCTAAGGCTTCGCCCAGGGACAGCTACATGTAAGTCAGGAAGAGAGATCTGCCGTGGGAAAGGTCTCCATTGACTCCATTGACCAACTGCTCCTCTGGTCTCTGCCTGTCCAGCAGACAAGGCATGTGAAAAAGTGTATGCAGTCTGAAACTTCACACTAGCAATAGCAGTGATCAGAGTAATGACAGGGATGGGAAAAGTAATCATAACAATAACAGGCACTCTAAATTTGAGTAGCATTTTGTAGCTTTCAGAGTGCTTTCAAATGCATTTGCTGTTTTCTCCTATGCCTCCAGTGACCCTGTACATACCCAGATAATTACTACTGTGGCCACATCTTTAAGCTTCTGTGATTTTATAACAAGATTCAATTGTGTAGGGAAAAGGAAACTTTTTCATCATAGAAGGAGACATTTAATTCACTTCTGACCATTCCAGGAAGGGTAGGCACCTGACTTCGTGGCAAGGAGGTGGACTGATGGTGTTGTCTGGATAGTGATCAGGCCACATACTCATTGTCCACATCTGCAGGGGCCTTCTCAGTCCACATTCCTGGTGAAAATCAACATTGTGTGACTTTACAGATTCATGAGTGCCAGGGAATGAGTGACCCTCTGTTGCTGTCACAATCTCATTTCTTTTCCTTCTCACTGGAATTTTAATCAGTCTGAGCATCAGTTAATGATTCTTTCTTATCCATTTGATTAAAACACAACGTCACTGAGGCAGTAGCAAATTGGATTTTCTTTTCCTTGGCCCTTAATGCACTGCAGTAATGAAATCCACGACTTCCCACCTCTGCTAGTGAAGAGTCAGCAGGTACCGTGTGAAAGCCAGGAAGGCTCATCTGTCTCATGAGTGATTTCCTTTCCTGAGGAAGGCCCTCCAGCAGCCGTGCATCTCTGGAACGGATCACCCATGCTGACAGAACTGAAGATTGAACCTCTAACTAACATGACTTGTGCAGGTGACAGGGAAATTGTTTATAATACAACTTCATTTCTTTAAAAGCAGCTACGGATTTTATTACTTGGGTGAAATCATATCCCACATACTAATTTAATAAACTCCTCTAAGCTTACACAGAGTCTCTTCTTGCAAAAGGGTGTGTTTGTGATCCACTGGCCAGTGCACCGAATGATTTCCCCCTACAACCCAAGGGAGAAGGAGTAGTGAAGACTGAAAACTAGGCAAAGCCAGTTCGTATTCTGATGAAACTTTGCAAATGCTGTTTATGACAAAACCCAGTTGTAAAAACTAAAGGGTAAGGTGAACACCCAAACCCTGCCATTCAAATAACAAAGAAAGGGGCTCCCTGCTACCTTTGGTTAATCTTTCCCAGTGGAACCTTCTTGTCTTGTGTCTCATTACCTCAAGCCCCAAGATTTCCAACCCTGGGTAAAGACTGTCTCCTCAGGGCCAGGCACAGTGGCCCACGCCTGTAATCCCAGCAATTTGGGAGGCCAAGGTGGGTAGATCACTTGAGGTCAGGAGTTCAAGACCAGCATGGCCAACATGGTGAAACCCCATCTCTACTAAAAATACAAAACTTAGCTGGGCATGGTGGTGCACACCTGTAGTCCCAGCTACTCAAGAGGCTGAGGCATGAGAATTGCTTGAACCTGGGAGGCGGAGGTTGCAGAGAGCAGAGATCGTGCAACTGCACTCCAGCCTGGGCGACAGAGCGAGACTCTGTCTCAAAAAAAAAAAATGACTATCTCCTCAGAGCTTGGCAGTAGTTCTGCTAGTGAAAGTGATTTAGAGCAGCTGCTCTCAAGTGGGCAGAAGAGCCTGTGGCACACCTTTCTGACCCTTTCTCCTTTTCAAAGAGAAAAGAAGACAAGTGACAAAGAACTGGAGAGGAACAAACTATCAGAGTAGACTTCTTGTGAGCAACATATTTTTTAAACCATTATTATTTACTTTATAAAAGAATAATATGCACTCACACACCTGATTTTATATTGATTCATTCAACAAAAGTTTGTTCTACTTTGTATTAGGCACTGAAGATATATCAATAAGAGAAATGACACAAAGTTACGTCTGCACAAGACTTTTCATTGTACTCTAAAACTGTGCCCTATTACCTTAAAAATAACCCAGTAGTTGTATTACACTTGTGTAGTAGGTCCTTAGGATGGATAACATGCCACATCCTCCTAGCTCAACCAACTTCAGCACTGCAGTGTCGGACAGCTCCATACACCTCTGCAAGGAGTTCCAAGTCAGGCAGGGGCCACTTGTCTCTCTGCATTCCAAAGCAGCAGAAGGCTGCTAAGCTACACACAGACACAACCTGAAAAATCAATACCCTCCAGGGCAACCCACCACATGTGGGAGATGAGAACCCCTGGATAAATTCCCCAGCATCCCACTCTCTGACTCCTTCACTGGGATCACCTCCCACATAAACTATTTGTACCTTGCCACAAAGTTTGCTCTGGGGAACCCAGAGCAAGGTACACATAAACTATTTGTACCTTGCCCCAAAGTTTGCTCTGGGGAACCCAGAGCAAGGTACAAATAGTTTATGTGGGCTTGTTCAAACCCCAGACAAGCCAAGACAACTTGTAATAGCACAAGGATGCAATAAGTATGACACAAGTGAATTGTCACCGTAAAAGCAAATTTGGGGAGGTGGAACTGTATATAAACAAACTTCAGTGGTGTATTTGTGTGGTAGGGTGTGAGTGAATCATATTCAAATCATAGTTCATGTGACAATACACACTGAAGGATTAACAAAAATTATTAGAGAAACTGTATTAGTAAGTTTGAAGCTGAATCCATGGCAGTTTATCATTAAATTTGAGAAGAACAGCCAATGAAAATATAGAACAGCCTAAGAAACATGAAAGAATGCAATAATATGGTTTGGCTTTGTGCCTCCACCCAAATCTCAGGTTGAATTGTAATCCCTAGTGTTGGAGGAGGGGCCTAGTGGGAGGTGATTTGATCATGGAAGCGGATCTCCCCCTTGCTGTTCTCATGATAGTGAATAAGTTCTCACAAGATCTGGTTGTTTAAAAGAGTGTAGCACCTCCCTCTTCATTCTCTTCCTCTGATCCAGTCATGTAAGATGTAACTCCTTCCTCTTCACCTTCCACCATTATTGAAAGGTGGCAGGCGAAGAGGAGGGAGTTACATCCTGAGGCCTACCTAGCCATGCTACCTCTACAACCTGTGGAACTGAGTCAATTAAAACTCTTTTCTTTATAAATTACCTAGTCTCAGGTAGTTCTTTATAGGAATGCAAGAACAGACTAATACAGAAAATTGGTACCAAGAAGTGGGACATTGCTATAAAGTTACCTGAAAATGTGGACGCAGCTTTGGAACTGGGTAATGGGCAGAGGTTGGAACAGTCTAAAGGGCTTATAAGAAGATAAGAAGATGAGGGAACATTGGGAACTTCCTAGAGACTTGTTGAGTGGTTGTGACCAAAATGCTGACAGTGATATGGACAATAAAGTCCAGGCTGAGGTGGTCTCAGATGGAGATGAGGAACTTATTGGGAACTGGAATATAGGTCACTCTTGGTATGCTTTAACAAACAGATTGGCAGCATTGTGCCCCTACTCTAGGGATCTGTGGAACTCTGAACTTGACAGAGATGATTTAGTGTGTCTGGCATAAGAAATTTCTAAGCAGCAAAGCACTCAAGATGTGGCCTGGCTGCTTTTAACAGCCTAAGCTTGTATTCATGAGCAAAGAAATAATCTGAAACTGAAATTTATATTTAAAAGGGAAGCAGAGCATAAAAGTTTCCAATAATGTGGATAAACCATGTCACTTGAATTTATTGCCAATATCTGAATATTGATATTAAAAATCATACAGTATTACAGATTTGCAGCCTGACTACATGGTAGAAAAGAAAAACCCATTTTGGAGGAAGAATTCAAGTCATCTACATAAATTTGCATAAGTAAAGTGGATCCTAATGTTAATAGCCAAGACAATGGGGAAAATACCTGGAAGGCACTTCAGAGACCTTCAGAGCAGCCCCTCCCATCACAGGCCCAGAGGCCTAGGAAGGAAGAATGGTTTCATGGGCCAGACCCAGGGCCCTGCTACCCTGCACAACCTCAGGACACTGCTCCCTGCATCCCAGCTGCTCCAGCTCCAGCTGTGACTAAAAGGGCCTCAGATATGTTTCAGAGGTGCTGCTCTGCTCCAGAGGGTGCAATCAAGAAGCTACAAAGGCTTTCACATGGCATTAAGCCTCCAGGTGTGCAGAAGGCAAGAATTGAGGCTTGGGAACCTCCACCTAGATTTCAGAGGATGTACAGAAATACCTGGATGTCCAGCCAGAAGTCTGCTACAGGGGCAGAGCCCTCATGGAGAACCCCTACTAGAACAGTGTGAAGGGGAAATGTGGGGTTGAAGCCCTCACACAGAGTCCCCACGGGGCACTGCCTAGTGGAGCTGTGAAAAAAGGGCCACTGCACTCCAGACCCCAGAATGGTAGATTGACAGCTTGCATGTGCCCTTGGAAAAGCTGCAGGCACTCAACACCAGCCCATAAAAGAAGGCCTGGGTGCTGTATCCTGCAGAGCCACAGAAGCAGAGCTTCCCAAGGCCTTAAGAGCCCACCCTTTGCATCAGTGTGGCCTGGGTATAAGACATGGAGTCAAAGGAGATTATTTTGGAGCTTTGAGATTTAATGGCTGCCCTGCTGGGTTTCAGACTTGCATGGGTCCTGTAGCCAATTTGTTTTGGCCAATTTCTCACATTTGCAATGTGAGCATTTATCCAATGCCTGTACCCCCATTTTCCATTGTATCTTGGAAGTAACTAACTTGTTTTTGATTTAACAGGCTCATAGGCAGAAGGGGTTTGCCTTGTCTCAGATGAGACTTTGGACTTGGATTTTTGAGTTAATGCTGGAATGAGCTAAGACTTTGAGAGACTGTTGGGAAGGCATGATTGTATTTTGAAATGTAAGAAGGACATGAGATTTGGGAGGGGCCAGGGACAGAATGATGGGGTTCAGCTCTGTGAACTCACCCAAATCTCATCTTGAACTGTAATCCCCAATATTGGAGGAAGGGCCTGGCGGGAGGTGATTGGATCACGGGGGCAGATCTCCCTCTTGCTGTTCTCATGATAGTAAGTTCTCATGAGAGTTGCTTGTTTAAAAGTATGTAGCACCTCCTGCTTTACTCTTTTCTTCCTGTTACAGCCATGTAAGATGTGACTCCTTTCTTTTCACCGTCCACCATGATTGTAAGCTTCCTGAGGTCTCACCCACCATGCTTTCTGTACAGCCTGCAAAGCTGTATGTCAATTAAACCTCTTTTCTTGGTAAATTATTGTCTCAGGTAGTTCTTTAGAGCCATGGGAAAACAAGCTAATACAAGCAGCATCCACCTTGATTATTTCTTCTGCAGTAGGATCCTGACCATGGTGCCCAGGGGGATGTCAGACTTCTCCAGAGAACAAATTTATTTATTTATTTATTTATTTATTTATTTATTTATTTATTTATTTTTGAGATGGGGTCTCACTCTATTGCCCAGGCTGGAGTGCAGTGGCACAATCATAGCTCACTACAGCTGACAACTTCTGGGCTCAATGGATCCCTCTGCCTCAGCCTCCTGAGTAGCTGGGACTACAGGAGGCACCACCTATATAGGCATCACCACACCTGGCTAATTTTTTTTTTTTATTTTTTAGAGACAGAATCTCACTATGTTGCCCAGGCTGGTCTCAAACCCTGGCCTCAAGTGATTCTCCTATCTTGGCCTCCCAGGTCATTGGGATTGCAGGTGTGAACCACCATGCTGAGCAGACATTTTAGAGAAACTTTAATTAGTCCTGAATAAACTAGGCAGAAGCCTCAGTATTTGGGTAAAGTCTGAAATTTGATTCATATTAGGCTTCAGAAGGAAACTAGACACGTACCTGTATCAGTGTCATCGCTGGATCACTAAACTTGTGAGTGTTCAGCACTCACATGGTTCCAAGACTGCCATCATATCCAATCAGCATAAAAATTCCAATAATGTAGCTACAGTAACCAAAACAGCATGGTACTGGTACCACAACAGAGACATAGATCAATGGAATAGAACAGAGCCCTCAGAAATGATGCCGCATATCTACAACTATGTGATCTTTGACAAACCTGACAAAAACAAGAAATGGGGAAAGGATTCCCTATTTAATAAATGGTGCTGGGAAAACTGGCTAGCCATATGTAGAAAGATGAAACTGGATCCCTTCCTTACACCTTATACAAAAATTAATTCAAGATGGATTAAAGACTTAAATGTTAGACCTAAAACCATTAAAATCCTACAAGAAAACCTAGGCAATACCATTCAGGACATAGGCATGGGCAAGGACTTCATGTCTAAAACACCAAAAGCAATGGCAACAAAAGCCAAAATTGACAAATGGGATCCAATTAAACTAAAGAGCTTCTGCACAGCAAAAGAAACTACCTTCAGAGTGAATAGGCAACCTACAGAATGGGAGAAAATTTTTGCAACCTACTCATCTAACAAAGGGCTAATATCCAGAATCTACAATGAACTCAAACAAATTTACAAGAAAAAAACAAACAACCCCATCAAAAAGTGGGCAAAGGACATGAACAGACACTTCTCAAAAGAAGACATTTATGCAGCCAAAAAACACATGAAGAAATGCTCATCATCACTGGCCATCAGAGAAATGCAAATCAAAACCACAGTGAGATACCATCTCACACCAGTTAGAATGGCCATCATTAAAAAATCAGGAAACAACAGGTGTTGGAGAGGATGTGGAGAAATAGGAACACTTTTACACTGTTGGTGGGACTGTAAACTAGTTCAACCATTGTGGAAGTCAGTGTGGCGATTCCTCAGGGATCTAGAACTAGAAATACCATTTGACCCAGCCATCCCATTACTGGGTATATACCCAAAGGACTATAAATCATGCTGCTATAAAGACACATGCACACGTATGTTTATTGCGGCACTATTCACAAGAGCAAAGAGTTGGAACCAACCCAAATGTCCAACAACGATAGACTGGATTAAGAAAATGGTTGGCCGGGCGCGGTGGCTCACGCTTGTAATCCCAGCACTTTGGGAGGCCGAGGCGGGCGGATCATGAGGTCAGGAGATCGAGACCACGGTGAGACCACGGTGAAACCCCGTCTCTACTAAAAATACAAAAAATTAGCCGGGCGTGGTGGCGGGCGCCTGTAGTCCCAGCTACTCGGAGAGGCTGAGGCAGGAGAATGGCGTGAACCCGGAAGGTGGAGCTTGCAGTGAGCCGAGATCATGCCACTGCACTCCAGCGTGGGCGACAGAGCGAGACTCCGTCTCAAAAAAAAAAAAAAAAAAGAAAGAAAATGTGGCACATATACACCACGGAATACTATGCAGCCATAAAAAATGATGAGTTCATGTCCTTTGTAGGGACATGGATGAAACTGGAAAACATCATTCTCAGTAAACTATCGCAAGGACAAAAAACCAAACACCGCATGTTCTAACTCATAGGTGGGAATTGAACAATGAGAACTCATGGACACAGGAAGGGGAACATCACACTCTGGGGACTGTTATGGCGTTGGGGGAGGGGGGAGGGACAGCATTAGGAGATATACCTAATGCTAAATGACGAATTAATGGGTGCAGGAAATCAACATGGCACATGGATACATATGCAACAAACCTGCACATTGTGCACATGTACCCTAAAACCTAAAGTATAATAAAAAAAAAAAAATTCCAATAATGTGGACAAAGTATGTTACTTGGATTTAATGTCAATATCTGAATATTGATTTTCAAAATCATGTAAGTATTACAGATATGGCTTGGAGTGAAAATCTCCTAATATGTTTTATATATTAAAATTATTTTAACCTGTTGAGGTCTAAATTTGCATTTATTATCACAAAATATAATGCTGGCAGCATTAACATCAGTAGTAGGGCCACCCAACCACCTTCACCATGAGAACTACATTAACACCTCCTCACACTGGCCATGCTCAAACCCTACCAGTGGGAAGGGGGCAAGCATTTTGCATTACTGGCATACACACTAGGATGATTACAGAAGCAATCTATCATACTTACACTCCACCACCAGAAAATATAATGATCACATTTTTTAACAAAATTCAGGTTTATTCTTTTATTCTAGAAATTTATCCTGTGAAGGTAACATATAGCCGATGGTTGATTTTCAGCATTTGGTATGTTGTCATTAAGTGCATCTCTGATTTAAATGACAAATTTTATTGGTCCCTAATGACTTAGTCGTGTACTAGTGAGTAGGCTTTAATCACATGAAAAAATGAGTCTACCAAGTGGCCTTCCCTTCATTGATAATGGCAAAGAAATGTCCCATGTTTGGTGATGGATGTCCAGCTCATGTGGCTGCCTACTGTCTACCTCTGGGCCACAGACCAGAGGCCAAGCATCGTTGTGTCCAGTGCCACCCAGGAAAGGTACTCATCTGCCTTTGTTCCAAGGAGGTCCTTTTTCTCAAGAATGTTTAAATAGTGCACACGTTTGTACATACCATAGAGCAGCAGTTCATATTGGCTGTAGATGTTGTGAAAACAACAGCCATTGAGTAGAGGCCAGGGATGTTGCCAAATATCCTACAATGCACAGAAGAGCACCCCCTCACACACACACTGCCACAACAGAGAATACTGACCCAAAACATACATGGTGCCTAGATTGAGAAACCTTTGCACAAAAATAGTATCTTGGCCTGTCCGCCTCATGCTCATGGGACTTCAGTTCAAAGAGAACTGAAACGCAGCTTTAGTAAAAGCCTTTGTCTCTGAGCCATGAGTGTTGTGAAAACTGGGGCCAGCTGAGGTATGCACCTGCAAGGAGGATAAAAACTCAGACCTACACACTTCCCAACGTGCCTCTACAGACAGCTGCTGCCTACTGCATCCGATCTGTTGATGTCCACAACCTGGGATACCCAGATGTGCTAAAAGAGCAACTATAGCACGACGAGGCTACCAGCTGGGTGAGTGGGAGAAAAACAAGAAAAGAGCTTTGTGTCCAGGGTACATCCACCCAGCCAGCCTCACATATCACATTTGCTGGGGAACTGGATGGTGGCAGGGCTCTGACAGCTGAGGAGCAGTCCACAGTGCAGGAAGGAATTGTGTTACAACTCACTCCAAAGCTGATAAACAGCCAGACAAAACTGAAGCTGTAACTGCCTGTGTGACTGTATCAGCCTGTGGAAGCCATCAAAACAATTCAATAACTCAATGACATAGTCCTAGTTCCAATTCATCTTTCTAGCAGGCATCTGTTTCTATTATATTTGAACTGTGCAGAGGAAATTGGATAAGGCATGGTAGCACAGGACACTGCAAGCTGCAGCAACCACATGCCCAGCAGTGGGAGCGGGAGGATGGAAGACAGGAGGAGAGAAGCCAGGCACTGAATCTCAATCAGAAGCAGCTTAAAGGTCAGACTCTGAAACTTCCTTCAGAGCCCATCAAAGCCCACCTGTAATTTCCACAACAAAGTGACCCAAAGCCATTTCCTGGTGACCCCCAGTGCCAGGGTACTAACCCCTCATTCACAGACAGACAGCTCTAAATGGTAGCGTAACAGCATCAATTCTTCTCCCCATCTGTTTCCACTCACTGGCTCTGCCCAGCCAGCCAAGAGTCAAAGCCCTAGGCATTGGAGTGCAGATTCATGGTCAGGTTCCGCTCCTTGGTTGAAATTAAGGGTAACTTAAGTTCTATGGGTGGAACTGGCTGGAGGGAAGACAGTAATTTGGCAAATGACAAGTGCTCCAAGGGGACCCATGATACATTCTATCTAGATCAGGGGTGGGCAAACCATCCCCCACGGGCCAACTGTGGCCACTTCCACTCACTGACCCATCTTCTGTGGCTGCTTTCACATTTCAATAGCAGAGCTCAGTAGCTGCAACAGGACCGCATGGCTGGCAAATATTTACTCTCTGGCCCCTTCCAGGAAAAGTGGCCAACTCGTACTCTAGAGACCAGACTTCTAAGGAAAAAAGTGAGTCTTCAGGATGCAGATTTTCAGTAGCATACATGGGAGGACTTGAGAAAGACAGGAACAGGCATGGAGATACTGAAGCCCCTCTTCACAATGGTGAGTGACAGCTCATAGTCTCAGGAGTAATTGGTTGATAGAGGCAGACTCTAAGGCAATGAGATAGAAGGAAGAACATTTCTGATGAAGGGGCAGATGGAGGCACCTTTCCTAGTGTAGGAGAAGCCCTCAGCAGAGGAGAAGCAGCACCCATACCTGCATGGGGTGGAAAGAAAGGAGCAGGAGCCCCCAACAGCAACTAGGAGAACCACAGAGAAGCCAAAGAGAAGCTAAGAACTTGATCTTGTCTTGAATTTCTGTAGCATCTGAGACACTAGAGTTCAGTCCTGCATTAAGCTCAGGGTTTCCCAAACCAGTCAGTCCACACGGCCTTTCCACCTGGTAGCTGCCATTTCCATCCAGGCCCTGGTATTCATGAGGTTACCCTTTGGAGAATGCTGCATTCAACCTACCCACTCCCTTTACAGATTGGACAAACCCCCTTGACACCATACCTCCATGTGAACATCACACAGCAATTCATGGAAAGCGGGCACCCATTAGCAGGATGGGAGAGGTTGGAAACCAGCCCTGGCACATTCAAGATGCCCTCCTATGGGAGGAAGAATTGCAACAGCATTTTGTGCTCTGAATGCCCAGTCTATAGGAAGATGAACAGAAATATTTAAGCATCTGAGCTGTGGTAGCTCATGGCAGGAAGCCACACTCACCTCCCAGGACCTGATTCTGCCATAATACACTGTCCCAGAACCACTATAGATCACCTCACCACTGGCTGAGGAAGCTAAAGACAGGAGCTGAGTGTAGATGGGCAGGAGGCTCATCCTTGTCTCCCTACTGCTGGCCGATGCACGCCTTGTCCAGCTTGCTAAAGACACATGCTCCAACACCTGTCACTGTCAGGCATTGTCATTCGTGGCCATGCCTGCTGTGCCCACCAAGCTGCCAGCACCGCATGGCTGCTGCTCACTGGTGTGAGGTGTGTGCCCAGCCTGAGGGCCGGGCGAGCTCAGGACACAGACCTCCCAGTGCCGGCACATAGGAAGGCCCTGGTAGCTGGCCAGGGAGGCCTAAGCTCACTTCAGTCATCAGACACGGAGTTCCATTCTCTAAGGATATCATCTGGGAGGAGGTGGAGCCTTTCTGTCTTGAAGGTTGGGTCTACTTCCAGATGTGAAGGAAGGACATTTCGTATACGGGGAAAGAGGTATTGGCCAAGAAATATGGAGCCCAGATTCAAAGGGGGACATAGACCCTCTCTCTTGATGGAAGGAAGGTCAAGGAATTTTAGAAACTTTTTTCCCCAAACTTCTAGAGTTGTTGACACCAGTTGTTTATTTGTCACATTATTTATTCACTTACTTATTCTTTAAAAGTTATTTTAAGCATAACTAAAACTCTCATTCATCTCAGACTCTTATCACGAGATTATTGTCTTATTATTAGGTTCCACACTCCAAAGCTACCACCCTTGGATGACATAAATATTCAATGACCATTTATCAGAACCATAGGCATTTTTATCTACCTGTCACCTTGCAGGGTCAACATTTACAAACACGTGGTTATTACAGGACCACAGAATAAGATAATAATCTTATTATTAAGACCACAGATAATAATCTTGGCTTGTTGAAGCCTTTGAACCCAACAGCTACGGGCCCATCTGGAGCTCGTGGCCTTACTTCTCTAGGTCAGATTTGGACACTCCGAAAACTGCAGGAGTTAGGAAGCTGCAGCATCCCACAGGGAGAAGGAGCAGCTCAACAGCCAGAGCTGGGCTGAGAAGCGGGTATCTGGAAGCTTGCTCCTTAATGCCTCCTGAGGAAGCGCTGGGCACACACCTGGCACAGCCCAAATGCACGAGTTAGCACCACCCGCACACATAGTGCTCAGCTGTTCCTTTGGCAGCACTGTTGTTAGCGATGTGTGACCACATTGGGAGAGGGTCTGAGTACCATGGAGGTGACCAAGACACTCTGCACCTCTGTTACTTAGCACGGTGCAGGGCAGGAAGCAGGAAACTCAACAGATGTCTATTCAATGATTGATGGGCAGCTGCCAAGCAGCTTCCAGAGTAGGGGTCCCGTGATGCAGATCCCTCCTCCCCACCCACTCCATGTCAGCCTTATTTCAGGCCTCACAACATCCCACTTGAAATATTAACTGAGCTCTTGGCCTCAGTCATCGTGTTCTTCTGTCACCACTGCACCATCTCAAAGTGGCCCTTCCTACCCCACCAGGCCTCCCACTGCCTCGCACACAGCCGAAGCCCTGCCCTCACAGCCTGGCCCTCCAGATACCTGCAGCCTGGGCCCCATCTGTCTTCAGACTTCGCTTCCCATAGAGTTTCCTCACCTGGGTTTTGGTTTTGTTTCATAAATAGGCCACACACACATGCACAAGCAAAGAGGTACATGCACACATGTGCAAACATGTGACCGCAGACACAGATGCCAGCACACACATGCACATACGCTTATGCTTCCGTGTGCAAATACAAGCACACACACACACACACACACACACACGCACACACACCAGCTCCGTACTTTAAACCTCTTTCCTCTGTACATGAAATGTCCTTCCCTCACACCTGGAGGTAGACCCAAACTTCAAGACAGAAAGGCTCCACCTCCTCCCAGATGATATTCTTCCCAAGTTGCAATTGAGTTCTCCCTCGCCATTTCTCTATACAGCGGCAACAGACTCTCCATCACGATACCATTGCCGTCTTCTCTGAGTGCAGGTGCCGTGCATGCTGTGATTCCCTAGAGAGCAGCGGGGATACTTTTTACAGCTTTTTCGGTGCTCACTTATGGTCCCCAGCAGAGAGCACCTCAGCAGGTGCTCCAAGAAGGATGTTGCCTTGGAAAAGGTAGTGAAGCCTTGAAACACAGAGAATAAGGGCAAAGTCTGGGCTGCTCTCGGAGCCTCAGGGCCCTGCCACCCTGATGTCCTGGGACAGGGAGCGTGTCCTCTAACTCTCCTCTCTGCCTGCACTTTCTCTCCACCAGAAATTCTCAACCTCTTTTGTTCTAATAGAGCTCTCTTCAACTGCCTGAAAAAGTTCCTAATCCTTTTATAAAATATTGTCTTAAAATGCACAAAATAGGCTGGGCACAGTGACTCCTGCCTATAATCCCAACACTTTGGGAGGCCCAGGCGGGTGGATCACTTGAGGTGAGGAATTCAAGACCAGCCTGGCCAATATGGTGAAACCCTGTCTCTACTAAAAATACAAAAATAAGCCAGGCATGGTGGTGCATGCCTGTAATCCCAGCTACTCGGGAGGCTGAGGCAAGGAGAATCACTTGAACCAGGGAGGCGTAGGTTGCAGTGAGCAGAGATAATGCCATTGAACTCCAGCCTGGGCAACAGAGTGAGACTCCATCTCAAAAAAAAAAAAAAAAAAAAAATGCACAAAGGGCCTGAGTGATGCTGAAATCCAGCTCTGTGTTCACACCTGAGTTGGGGGGTGGCAGGTTCCCCAGCACCATGTGCTCCCAGGTTCCCAGCAAATGTGAGCTCCCTCTCCCTGGAGCCCCTGCCCTGGGTGCTGATCACCAGCCCCCTCTGGTTGATCTTCCCTCAGGTGGGAAGTAGCTCTGAGGAGGGGGAGCACAGAGGGGTTGCGGGCAGGGGTGCAGGAGGAGAAAATATGTTGAGGACAACGGCATCAGAGGCCAAAGGCAGACTGTGGCTGCTGGTCTGCACAGACCACCATCTATGGATTGCAGAACCTGGGTGGACACGTAAGGAGAGGAGGGAAAAGAGAGAGATAAAGGGAGAGAAAGAGAGAAAAAAAAACTGTCACAGATAAGCACAAGGAGTAGCTGCCCTCAATTAAGGCTAGTAAAGAATTGTTCCCATTGCATGGGGTTTTCCAACTGCAATCTTTGGGCTTGTGAAGCATTTTCTCTGCATCTGTTGTTGATGCCATTAAGTAGAATGAGTCACTGTATATATTAAGGACTAAGACCAGCAGCAACATTAGTCTATGAATTCAATGATCATGCCAGCTTGAAGTAGAAAAGGAGCTTTTTTTTATTATTATTAAACCAGTGGCAAAGCAGAGGAAATCAAGTAATTATATTATAAGATTTTTGCTTTTTTTCATACTGTGTCTATTTCCTTTTAATGACAGGTATCAAAAGTCACTTTTAAGAAAAGCCTTTGAAATTGAATAGAAAAATCTCATGCATTTACTTTTCCTGTTTTTCTGAAATTCAAATAAAATGTGAGCGACAGGCGCTGAGCGCTCCAGCCCCCGTGCTCAGCAATCGCAAGCTTTCTTCAGACCTCTCTTCGCAAGCTCGGGAGGAGGGCAGAGGTTCCTTAGGAGGATCCCGGGCTGAAATCTAGGCCAGGGAGCCAACAGCAAAATGCACCTAGTGAGCATCTGTGTTTGGGGCCTTCTGGCATGGTAAAACTCTGACCTGGGGTATTCAACATCACCTGTGCTCTCAGCGCAGCTTCCAGAACAAGCCAGTGGCCCCAACAAAGGACAAAGGGTCCAGAACCATGAGACCAGAAAAGAAAGACAGCCAGGTATATTTGACAGCTCCCAGAATGACCCGGCCAGGCACTCAGAAGGCCACGGAGGCCTCACTCAGACATGCTGCCAGGGTGCGTTTATGTTGCAAACCCTCACACAGCATTTGCTACCTGCCTGGCCTTTGGCAAAGGGCTTTAGAGATGTTCCCCCAAGTCCCACATGGCACAGAGGGCAGGTGCGCATGCTGTGCCAATTTCACAGGTGAGGAGAGGGAGGCCCAGGGAGGTTACAGAGCTCATGAGAGGTGCAGCCAGGATGTGAGCCCAGCCAGCTGGCCCCAGAGGCTGTGCCCATGTGTGACAGGTGCCCCTCTGCCCCTTTCGTGGGGTCACATTTCCTAGTTGCATCAGAAACTTAACCTAACCTTACAACCTGGTGTGTAGGTGGGCAGTGGTGGGTGGTGCAGGCGGCGCCTCCTTACCTCTGATGCAGCATCCACCAGAAACGCTACAGACAGTGCGGAAGGCAGAACGGTGCTTCCAAAAAAACCCAAAAACATCCAAGTCCTGATCCCCAGACCTGTGCCTATGTTAGGTAACACGGCAAGGCAACACTGAGGTTGCAGATGGAATCAGATGGCCTTGAAAGAGGGCACTTGTCCTGGATGGTCTTCATGCCCTCAATGTAATTACAACTCCTCAAAAGTGAAAAGGGGGTCAGGGTCAGAGGAAGATATGACTACAGAGAAAGGCACAGAGAAAGGCACAGAGAAACGCACACTGCTGGCTCTGAAGACAGAAGGGTCCACGAGCCACTAGCCGAGGAAAGCAGGAGCCTCTAGAAGCTGGGAAAGGCAAGGACCAGATGTTCCCCTGGAGCTACAGAAGGGACCAGCCCTATCGACACCTCCACTTTAAGCCGCGGGGACAGTGCCGGGCTTCCGACCTGGGGACTGTAAAACAATAAAATTGTGGGCCGGTGTGGTGGTTCATGCCTGTAATCCCAACACTTTGGAAGGCCAAGTCAGGTGGATTACTTGAGTTCAGGGGTCTGAAAACAGCCTGGGCAACATGGTGAGACCCTTATCTCTACAAAAAGTACAAAAATTAGCCGTGTGTGGTGGCACATGCCTGTGGCCCCGGCTACTCAAGGGGCTGAGGTGGGAGGATTGCTTGAGCCCAGGAAGCAGAGGCTGTAATGAGCCAAGATATCACTACTGCACTCCAGCCTGGGCAACAGAGCAAGACCCTGTCTCAAAAAAATAAATAAATGAATAAATTTTAAAAAGTAAAATTGTATTGTTAAGCTGCTAAAACAGAGGTGATTTGTTACAGCAGCCCTAGGAAACTGGGGTGTTATTGTGGCAAAGGAAGCACAGTGGTCTGGGCCCAAAGACCTGCAGGTATACAGCCACCTGAAAGCTGTGTGACCTGGGCAACTTTCTTGACCTCTCTGAGTCACCATATTTTCCATTTCTAAAATGCATGCATTCATGCCTCTGGGACTATTATTAGTGCTACAAGAAGTCAAGTTAATTAACTGCAAACACGAAGAAAGGCATGGAACATTTTATTGATTTGCAAGGGGCCTGAAGGGAATCATTACCTTTTTTTTGAATCTGAGACAGAAATTGCTGTCAACAACCAGTTTCTCCCATTCCTAGTAAAAAAAAAAAAAAAAAAAAAAAAAAAAAAAAAAAAAAAAGTACTTTGCTATCCATAACCATTTACTTTTCTTTTCAATAAACCCATACAAGGCTTTTAATCTACATGAGGAACCCCCTTGGGAGGTGGTCAGGAAGCCAGTAAGGATTCTAGCATGGGGTAACTGGGCAGTCCTGGGCAGAGCTGCCCGAGTCAAAACCCTACATCCATCTGAGCTTTGGGTCAGGAAGACAATCGCCCCACTGGCCTCCCTCAGGCCAGGCACAGGCTGAGAATCCTGAGAAATGAGGTGTGAGAGCCTGCTCGTCACTCTAGGGCTGTGGAACAGTGAGCGGAGGTGATGTTTGCCTGCCTTCTTGCAATTAAGGCCACGTTAAAACGTAGTCGGTAGTGGTATAATTACAGATTCCCTCCCATGACTTCCTCCGTGGAGAAACATTTTTATAATTCCAGAAATTATGTTTTTTTTTTACTTTTTTTAGATGGAGTCTCACTCTGTTGCCCAGGCTGCAATGCAGTGATGCAATCTCAGCTCACTGCAACCTCCACCTCCCAGGTTCAAGCAGTTCTTCTGCCTCAGCCTCCCAAGTAGCTGAGATTACAGGTGCTCACCACCATGCCTGGCTAATTTTTGAATTTTATTAGACACAGGTTTCACCATGTTGGCCAGGGAGGTCTCGAACTCCTGACCTCAAGTGATCTACCTCCGCCTCCCAAAGTCCTGGGATTACAGGCATGAGTCATTGCACCCAGCCTAGAAGTTACATTTTTATTTCTAGTTGTAGTGTTTTAGAATTTTAAAACAGCCGATTTTTACAAAGGCAAAACACAGCAGAACTTGGAAATATTTTTGTGGAAGATCAGCATTTACTGAATATCTATGCTGGGCCTGAAATGGACGATACACAGTCTATCACACTCAACGCCTCCCTTCATGAAATAGTTACAAAACCTACTTCATGAGGCTGCAAGGGATTAAGTTAAATGAAACAAAGTAATGTAACCAAGGATGCGGGGGTAGGAAGAAACGGAACTGGAATCATCCCGCCACCTTCCTAGATCCCGTCCTCATGCACTTGCTTCCCCCACAGTTACTGCCCCTCCCTATAGTGGGTTAGGTCTTCCCTCACTCTGACTTTATTTCTTATTCCCCGCCGTGACCTGGCTTTTAATCCCACAGTGTATCAAATACTAAACCAATACTCTACTCCCCACTTACACATTCACCCCAAATGGTGCATTTTTTAAAGTGCATTGATAGAAAAATAAATACTGCATCTTCTCACTCATATGTGAGAGCTAAAAAAAATGAGTTCATAAAAGTAGAGTAGAATTACAGTCATTGGAGGCTGGGAAGAGTAGGAAGGAGGGGAGGCTAGGAAGAGGTTGGTGACATGGTTTGGCTGTGTCCCCACCCAAACCTCATCTTGAATTGTAGCTCCCATAATTCCCATGTGTCTTACGGAAGGGACCCTGTGGGAGGTAACTGAATAACGGGGGCAGATCTTTCCCATGCTATTCCAGTAATCGGGAATAAGTCTCAGGAGATCTGATGGTTTTATAAATGGGAGTTCCCCTGCACAAGCCCTCCTGCCTGCTGCCATGTAACACGTGACTTTGCTCTCCTTCTGCCATGATTGTGAGGCCTCCCCAGCCATGTGGAACTGTGAGTCCATTGAACCTCTTTCCTTTATAAATTACTCAAGCTCGGGTATATCTTTATTAGCAGCATGAGAACAGACTAATACATTGGTTAACACATGGAAAGTTAGAGCTTGCTGGGAGGAATACATGCTGTAGTACCGTTTGTTACGAATGTGGTGAATGATAATTCAGTGCATATTTTCAGAAACCTAGAAGAGAGGATCCTGAATGTCCCTAACACAAAGAAATAATAAATGTTTAAGTTTATGGAAACGTTAATTACGTTGATTTGCTCTTTATACATTGTATACATGTATCGAAATATTACACCATTTCCCACAAATAGGTATTATTATTATGTGTCAACTAAAAATAAAAGGAAAAACGTATACAAATGAAAAGCATCATGGAGAAATGCAAGTCAGTGTCCTGACAGAAAAAGAACACTTTCATGTTGTAATACTAACATTAATGCACAAATGTTCCCTTAGGCCATGAAATAACTTAAGGTAATTTGAAGCCAGTGGATAATGTATTTAGAGAGTGTCAGCAGGGAATGTGGCCAAGAACCCCCTCCCTACCTCTGGGAATAAGATCTGCCTGAGCCCTACCACCAACCCACCCCAATGCTAAGGGCTTCACGTGTATTCATGCATCTGATCCTCAAAGCCTTCCCGTAAGATAAGTACTATTTATGCCCATTTTATGCGTGAGAAAACTGAGGCACAGAGACGTTAATTTGCTTGCTCAAGGTTACACTCCTATAAGTGGATCAGTCAGTATTCAAGCCAGGTGGTGTTAAGCATCGTGTCCCTGGGATGAGTCATCATGCATAATCATTGATGAAAGTTTTAAATGTTAAGTATAGCTTGGAATGATTCTACTGTATTGTTAATAACTTACAGTTGTCATGAATCACTAGGCCAAAATACGCTATTGTTAGGAGAAAAAACTTCACCTCTACCACTTGGGTCCCATGCTTGGGGGCCTGCAAATTAACTGAAGATAGATTAACAGGAGAAAAGGCAAGCTTTATTTACATGTGCACGTGGGAGTTGCTAGCCTTGAGTAATTCGCAGAATAATGTGAAGGTTTATATGAGGGGACAATGCATGTCCTTGCACCTTCACTTTAGACTTGACCACGTGATTTGTTCCAAGCAATGGGATGCACATAAAGTGACAGTGTGCCAGATACAAGCAGAGGCTTTAAAAGGCATCATTTGCTTCTGCTGTCCTTCCTGACTTCTACCTTGCACCCTGAGGAAAGCATGCCCCAGGGTGTAACTTCTCCTCCAGCCTGGGTCCTGGGTGAGAAGAAGGGTGGCCCAAAGGAGGCCAGCCAAGAGGAGCAGAGCTTAGAAGCTGCAGCCAGCCTCAGACCTCGGAATGAGAAATAAACATTTGCAGTTGCAAGCTACAGAGATGTCTGGACTACTTGTTACTGTGGCAGAAGCTAACTACTATAAGAACACGTAGATTTTTGGCCTAAGCAACAGCGAGGATGATGGTGCAACTTGCTGATTTGAATTGCAGCAAGTGGGGTGGGAAGGGGGAAATTAAGATTTCATTTTAGAATACACTTAGCAAATAGCAACACCTCCTATGCTACGAAGGATAAGATACAAGACACAACTTTCATACTCCTTACATTTGGAGAATAATACAATTATTTGTATTTGGAATTTAATATCCCAAATAAACATTCATATCCTTTACACTCAACCTGTTCATTGTCAAACATTTTGTTCCCTGAAATTGTTTAATTCACATTTATTCAAAAAGAAAGTGCATCTGGAGTTAAAACTAGTTTTACCCAAGAGGGTCTAAAGAGCTTAAAAATAGAAATGGGATTATGCCAGGATGAAACCCATTAACAACTCAGCTGAGTGAGGTCAGTGGCGGAGTGAGCCTAGGAGCTCCAAGCAGGGAACAGAGCCCCCATCATCACACCTGGATCATCAGGAGAAATGAGACCCACATGGACGGCACACTCTAACGACAGCCAAGGGAAACTTTGCCAAACAAGCAGGAGGGTTTTTTTTTCTTTTTCATCAAGATAAAGCCACTTTAACCAAGAAGAGGAACAAGTTTTGTTTGAAAACCCTAACTGGATATTTGGTTATTAATAGCGTTATGTCATATTAATACTTTTATATCATATTTCATTCATTGTCTACCATATTTCCCATGTAATGATATAATCTTCATAACTAGAATTTTAATGGCTGCCCAATGAATAGCTATATCATAATGTTGGGGGGTTTTTTGTTTGTTTGTTTTGTTTTGTTTTGTTTTTTCAGATGAAGTCTCACTCTTTCACCCAGGCTGGAGTGCAGTGGCACAGTCTTAGCTCACTGCAACCTCCACTCCCCAGGTTCAAGTGATTCCCCTGCCTCAGCCACATAAGTAGCTGGGATTACAGGCACCCACCACCAAGCCCAACTAATTTTTGTATTTTTAGTAGACATGGGTTTCATCATGTTGGCCAGGCTGGTCTCGAACTCCTGACCTCGTGATCCACTCACCTCTGCCTCCCAAAGTGCTGAGATTACAGGCGTGAGCCACTGCACCTGGCCGTGTATTTTTAATTTATCTTTTTTTGTAACTTGGTTTTTTTCTACCAAAAAATAGGCATTCATGAAAAGTTGTTAAATATACATTAAGTGAGAAAAGCAAGACATGCTGGATAATATCCTTTGCATTATGTCATTAACCCATTTATGCTGGAGGTTGCAAATTTTTTTGTGAAAAATCAGACCACGGCGATGACCTTGAGCAGTAGGATACAATTAACTCCCACAAGCTTAGCGTTCCAATAATGGAACACTACCATAAATGGGTTAAGATTACAGACAATATATTTTGTGTATGAATATATTTATATTCATTCTGGATAGATTAATGTTAAATTATAAGGGAGGTGAATCTGTAGAAATTATTATTTTAGTTACTAATTTCTACATCATTTAAATTATTTATGATGAGCATATAGTTATTCTATAATTTAAAAACAACAAAAACAGGATATTTACCAATAAGTAATAGAAGAAATGATTCATTCCAGAAAGGCTTGAGGAAAAGATCTTGACGCTAAAGTACTGTAGCTAAAACATATTGAAATAGGGCTGGAAGAGAGTGGCATCATTAGCGAGGCTCTCAGTCCACAGAACAATGAAGAACCCAGCCCCAGCTTACATCTTCCAGTGCAGCAGAGCTCCTGACAGCTTAACACACACTTCCTGATGCTTATTATACTTTAATATGGATACTGTATTCATATTTTATGTCCTTCTATTGTTTCTGTTTATAAGTATAGCCTGGATAAACAAGTCACAGAGTAGACACATAAAAGCACACAGCTAAATTCACATTTTCTCTTAATGTTAGAAACCACAGATGCATTAAAAAGGATCATTAGAGACAGAGGTACACTTTGACGTTTTGATCTAACCCATTTTCACATTCAAAGGATGCTTCGAGTGTTATTCAGAAGTACATAATTGTGCTGAGAGCAAAAAGCACTTAGTGTCAACCGAACACTCGCTCAAAGGCTCAGTTGGCAATACACGAGGATGTGTTGGAGGACGCATTGACTTGGGCCCTTCTGAGTTCCGTGGAGAGCTGGTGGGAGACAGCTACTGGGCGCCGGCACTGGTGAGGTCCAGACGGGTGCCTCCTGCGTTCTGCGCCAGGCATGGCAAAGGGCATCTCCTTGCCACCTCCTCTTTGTTTGCCTCCACCTCTTGCCCCTCCCCGCCGCCCCATTTCCATTCATTCACAGGAAAGGAAAAGCTAGAGGCACAGAGATGTGTTTAGTTCTGTGGTGGATGGACTCCTCTCAGAACACCAGCTGCACAATCTTCACGCAAGGGTTTACAATTCCATCCACTTTCACGGTGCCTTTGGTATTTGAGCTTGGATGAAACCAAAAGGTCACCAAAAGCTTCAGGAGGAACTGCTGAATTTCACTGATGGCTGAGTCAAAAATCTCCAAATTTAGCCCGGCTGATCTCCCTCTCCAAATGCTGACTCACGAGGCTTCGATGCTTGACGCTTCCAACACGGCTGGCTGGCAGGGGAAGTTTGAACACAGTCTGAAACCTTGCAAGCTTCTGCCTCATTTCAAGGCCTGAGTATATCCCGGAGTTTCCCCTGAATAACCAAGTGGAGTGCTCATATTGGCATGGGGCCATGGCTGTATCTATTCTGATGGAATCTCCAAGACCAGGTCACATTCAGGATAGCGCACTGTCAGTGTGTGCCTGCCAGGCCGCCTAGCCCTGAGGCTCTGCGGTTTTCTTTTAGCTTTACAGTCTCTCAAAGACTGAGGTAGTTTTGTGAATCACTGCTTTAAAAAGAAATCCCATTTCAGGTTGATTCAAAAACTGGATCTTCTATTTGGGGCCTTAACACTTGAAGTCAATACAGGTTGAGCATCCCTAATCCAAAAATTTGAAATCCAAAATGTTCTCAAATCAGAACCTTTCTGAGTGGTGACGTGATGTCCAGAGCTCATGACACAGGTGTCTTTGGAAGCCCTGCTGTGGCTCTTGGCCACACCACAGTCATCAGGGCTCTTTGAGTGAAATACGGATGCTGGAGCCACACCCAGGACCATCGCCTCGGGAGTTTGCAGGCAGCAGAGGCCAGCAGCCAGGGGAGAGTGACTGCACTGGGGCACGGGGTCTGTGGTGACGTCACCACTCCCAGACATCAATACTTTGTGGATTCGGGCCCCGTAGGGCCCACTTCTGGTTCCAGGAGGTGGGCAGGTCCACCAAGAAAGCAGGGGATGGATGTCGGCACCGCAGTTTGCAACCTCATCGGAAATAAAAAGCTCCAAAGAATCAATTAGAGAAAAACTCAGCATAAAATGAATGCTAAAAGTTGGAATTAAGAGAATCAGCAAGCGAGACAAGACAGAACACAGGAGGTTGATTACGCAACATGAACCAGCTCTGCGAAGATCTTGGCCTCACTCAGTAACAGAAAGAAAAACTAGAGCACAGGGAAGCCACTCGGTTTTCCCAGAATCCAACAATGACTGGGCTTCTGGGCCAACCCCAGAACACAAAGCTCCTGACTCAGGCTCCCTGTGACCCACTCAAAGTGAAAGGGAACACTCTGGCTGTTGTCTGGATAATTGCTTTTTCAAAAACGCCCACTGGATAAATCCAGATAATTAAGCCCCCCAAAAAGTGTTATTTTCTTTGTGAATTATCGACATAATTGCCTTAGTTTTCACTTGGTTTTGCATATGCACTACAGCCTCACCTCTCCTTTGCATGGTCAGCATGAAGCAAGTTGATAATCTGCATTCCACACATATTGAGCTATTATCATATGTACGAGGCAGCATGATTGGTGTGATGAGGAATTGTAAACAAAACTCCTAAGTAAGCACAGGCCAGTGGCCTGCCTTCAGAAGCTCACAGTCTGCTCCACACATATTCTTAGGAGAAGGAAGCTCATAAGATAAAGCAAGGCGGGATGACTAGAGAAAGGCAGGGTGGATGAAGGAGGGAGAGAGGAGGAGGGACGTGATGCAGACACGGCTTTGTTGGGAGGGCCCTGGAGGGTTTTGGCTGAAGGGAGAGCAGTAGAGTATGGGCAGCTATCCAAGAGTGACATGCTGCCCAGTTTCAAACCTGGGCTGTAGCACTTGCAAGCTGGGTGACTCAGTCACTTCAGCTTTCTAGGCCTCAGTTTCCCATCTGTAAAATGTTTTCTTTGTTAGGTTATTTTGAGGACTCAATGAGCTGCTATCTGCAAATCATTTCCAAGGTGCCACCAGCGTGGAAAGTGCCCATGTGATTGTGAATGACCATCCTCAGGTCTTGGAGGGCTGGAAATGGCAGTCATTCTGAGCTTTGAGCAGGGTGTGCCCATTCACCACTGCCTCCACTACCTGTCACTTATCTGCAGAATAGAGGGAAGCCAGGGGGGATAAGCAGCCACACGGTCCCAGGAGTGGCATCAGTCAGCCCTGACTTAGCACCGGGGCCTGGGAATATCATAAAATCACAAATAAGAAAGATGTGACATGGGAAAAATTAACAGGCCATCATGACTGACCTGGTACCCAAGGAGTGAGGTGGCAGACACAGATGACCTTCCACCAGGAACAGGGGAGGAGCAGCTGAGAGCGGAGGAGGAGGAAGGCACCTCCACTCTGCTGAGCCAAGGTCTTGCGTGGACCTCTGGGAGGAAACCCAGTAGCCTGTTGGAGAAGGGAGAGCAGATGTGGTTTCAGGAGGTGGCAAGATAGAGCTATACAGAAGATGGATGCCCCAAGGGACAGATTTTAGGAAGGGTGGTGGGCTAAGGCATGGAGAACCAGGGAAAAGAGGTTTTGTCAAGCTGCAGAGCACACTGGTTCTTGGGGACAACAGATGTGGCAACTGGAAGAAGCCCAGCGCTCTCCATAGATCCCACATCTCCAGCATATTCATCACTCCATGTGAAATATGGAAACACGACAGAACTCCAGCTGACAGCCTGTACTGGGGAGGAGTCCCAAATCCCATGCTCTGAAAGTGGTGCAAAACACAGGTCATGACGGTGAATCTGTAGGTACACAGGAGGGGATCAGCCAGGGCTGGCTGGCCTTGCAGGCATCTTGGAATATCTCTCATGCCTTCTTTTTTGACCAGATACTCAGTCTGCAAATCCACAAGCAGGACCATAGCTCTTTGTAGCCCTATCGGTGCTTGGCATGCATGTTAAATGGACCAGTTATAGCCAAGACGACACTTCTGAAGGATGGGGCTGCCCCAGCTATGTGAAGCCCCTAGAGATGAAGAATCAAGAGGGCTGGCTGCACACAGAGGAAGAAAACACCACACAGGAACCTCAGTTACTTTGCCCTTCTGCCTTCTGAACAGAAGCCGCCAGTTCTGCCAGGCAACATGCTGTTTTCCCTGAGTCTTTTTTTTTTCACTTCAGAAACTATGGGAGATACATGCAAACACTCTAAATGTATAGGCTCATTTTCCAGCCAGTACAAAAGTGGATGGATGGATGGACGGATGGACGGATGGATGGATGGATGGATGGACGGACGGATGGAAGAAAGGAAGGGTGAGTGGAGGGAAGGAAGGAGAAAAGGAGGGAGGGAGGGAGGAGGAAAGGGAAAGATACTCTGTATAGTAAACTTTCCAATCTAATTGAACCCAAAAATTACAACAACTTCAGTTTCCCAACTGTGAAATTAAACTGCTTCTTTCTATAGGCTCTATCTTTGCCTTATAAAATTTGGTTTAGATAAATTAGACAAAACTTCTGATCTTCTACCACCAAATCCCTACACAAAGCCCCTGGAAACTTCCTTTACACTACCACGTTGTCTAATGCATTTTTCCCAGTTGAACTCAGGAAGAGCAGGGCTTGAGTGTGGCCATGTCCAGATTCACGCCTCATCGTTTCTCCCACCAATGCCCCCACCAGTCAGTGACATCATCATTGTCCTTAGGTCCCAGTCCAAACATCTCAAAGTCATGTGTTACCTCTGTGCCCTTCACTCCACCCACTCCATGTTCAATAGTGATGGAGCGGGCTTGGGCTCGTACATCTCTGAAATGACATAAATGATGTAAAAGAGCTTTTTGAAAAAGCAACTGTAAGAACGAACATCTCCTCTTCCCCTCCACTTCCACTGGATTTTATACAACTGCATGAGCTAAAGTGTTTTACAAAATCCCTCCTCCAGGTTCCCTCTCCTCATTCCTCAGGGCCCCCCAAGGGCAGGGTAATTATTTCTTTAGTACCTGCTTGCAAGACGATTTTCCAAAGATGGATTTCAAGTTCAACTTCTGAAGCCTGCAAATGTGGCATCTCAAGGAGACCTACCGACCCCCCTGCCCCCATCTGCCCACCTGCCGGGGCTTGCTCAGTGCCAGCCCTCTCTGCTGCAGCAGCTCCAGACTCCGCATCCTTCAGTGTCCAGCACAAGCACAGTTTCCCCACCCAGACCCCATTGCTGGCCTTCCCATGCTGATTTGGAGTGACATCAAGACACTCACACAGTGGCCAAGGAGAAGTTGGAGAGAGGTTTCCGAATGCATCTTTCCTCCCAAACATGCTGAGCAGTTCTGCGGGGCAGAACCAGGTCACTGCACATCCCCATGTGTCTTTATTACAATTGCTTATAAAATGAATAAACGGTCTCCCATCCGAGTACTAACCAGGCCCGACCTGTAGTCCCAGCTACTTGGGAGGCTGAGGCAAGAGAATTGCTTGAACCTGGGAGGCAGAGGTTGCAGTGAGCCAAGACCGCACCACTGCACTCCAGCCTGGGCAACAGAATGAGACTCTGTCTCAAAAAAACAAAACAAAACAAAAGAATAAACGAACCAAATCATGAGCTTCTCCTAAACCATCAGAAGAAAGACTCCCAGCTTTCAATGCTAACTTTGCTTCTACTGTAGAAAAGTATCAGAAAATATGGAGATGAAACTGCAAATAACACCCTCTAATGTCTGGGAAAATACATTCTGCTTGCTTTGCTAAATCTACCGCGTATCACCTCACAAGCTAGATAAAGCATCCCAAAATATGTGCTGGTTGGTTTTTCTACCCAGAACATTCACTGCATCACTGGTAACGAAACAATGTAGCATATATATTAATATGAAGGTATATTTTAATCGTATTCACTGTAATTGTTCTAATTCTAATAGAAATATTGCTAAAATTAAGTTTAATATCATTTCGATGGGATTTCTAGCTGGGGGTAGGACAATTCGGTGCCTTTATAATTTTTTTTTTTTTTTTTTTTTTGTAATGGCTTCTTATGTAAGCACAAGTCTGCTGCAGCAATTTATTTCCTTCAAATGATAACCAGCATGCCTTCCAAAAAACAGCTTAACATAAAGGTTGCTGATTTATGTTTATGAAATCCATCAACAACACAGCATTCTATGGTGTATCTGATGCTACTGTGGTCTGCGTCTTGTCGCCCACTCTCCTGGCGGCTGATTAAACAGCAAGGCTGAGCAGATATTCAGACACAAACGTTCCCTGGGGAACCACAGGGCATGCGGCCCAGTGAGGGTCAACGGGCCTGCACAGGGGCTCACACATCTATGTCCAGGGCAGGAGGATGGTGACAAGAGGAACCTGCCCCTCCAGGGTCAGAACGAGGGCAGGGACGCCTTCACAGAGCAAGAAGGGGGCCAGCTCGAATGTGAAAACATGGGCAGATATTTGCTAGCAAGACAGGGAACAAGTGGCTCCCTGATAACAGAAACGAAGGCGGGGGGATGCTGAGACCTGACCCCACAGGGGCCCCTGCAGAACGAAGGGTGGGCACGGCGACGTGAGGGCCTGCGGAGGCCCAGGGAATGAGGCGGGCCCATGGAGGGCACGTGGCCACGCCGGGCAGTTGTGATTGGGCTGCCACGCTGGCCTCCAAGCATCGCTGAGCACAGGGGCCATGATCAGAGGTGTGTTTGCGCAAGGCCATTGCCGCAGGGTGAGGAGGGTAGATTTGGACGCGAGTGGGAATGAGGTGAGGGAGGGATGAGGGCGGGTCAGGTGGTTGCTGCGGTCAAGTCCTGGACAGCGGGAGCAGTCTCCACGGCTGCCTCAGAGCGGACTCTAAAGGCCATTGTGTTTATCTCAGCTGCGGTACAAACTACCCCAAGCCAGGCAGCTTACAACAACAGAAATGTATTCTCCCGCAGTTCTGGACGGCTCAGGTCCAAAATCCAGGCGTCGACAGGGCCGTGCTAGGGCAGGAGGCTCTGGGGAAGAATCCAGAATCTGCTCCCGGTCTCACTCCCAGCTCCCAGGGGTGCTGGGAGCCCTGGAACCCTTTGGCTGTGGACGCATCCCTCGGATCGCTGCCTCTGCCGTCCGTGGCCTTCTCGCTGTGTGTGTTCACATTGCCTCTCTCCGCCTGCGCTGTCTCTGCTGGGTCTCTTCTCCTCTTGTAAGGGTAGTATTCACGGGCTTAGGGCCCACCTAAAATCAGTACAACCTCATCTTAACTTGATGACATCTGCAAAGATCTCATTTCCGAATAAGGCCACATTCACAGGTACCACAGGTTAGGGCTTTGACATGTCTTTGTTGGGGCCACAATACCACCCGTAAGAGGCCTGGTGCTTGAGGGGGGCTGCAGAAGGCAGGGAAGAGCAGGGCTCCAGCCAAGGGCCAGGTTGGCAGGGAAGCTGGTTCGATTCCCTGGAAGGGGCCGAGGGCAGGAGGTACTGTTCCGTGTGGCTTTGGGGCTTCCTGCTGCAACGGGCTCCGGGCAGAGAGGCCTCCACTGCCTGCCGAGGTTTTAGTTGCTGCCGCTTCTTCCTTATATTCCTCCAAATCTCCCGCTGCTCCCATCTGAACCTCAGAAGCATGCTATGGGGGCAGGGGTTCCCCGTTCTCAGCTTCAGGAGGTTGGATCCACTCCTAACTGGGGGAATCTGTTTGCTTCTATCCCAGGGGACAGGTTCCCAAAAGGCGTACCCAGAACAGAAAGCTGAACATCTAACCAGTCTCTGCCTCCTGACGCAGACCAATGTTGTGGGAAGACCCGAGAGTCAGGACCCAGGCGTGTGAGAGTCCAGCCCCAGCTCTGCCCTGCAGGGCCTGTTCCATCTCACCGGCTCCAGTCTTCTCAACTAGAAAATGAGGGCTTCTGATGCAAAGTCTCTAAGGAGCTTTTCAGCTTTAAAGCGTTCTGAATCCCATTTTCCCGCTGACTGACATTCTAATTTCACAGCGGGCTTATCTCTCCCTCAGAAGGGTCTTCAGCCACAGCAGGGCCTTCCGTTGTAGCTTAAATCGCTCTGACCTTTTTATCAAGCAGTTCATAAACGCCCTTGCGCTAGGAGTGGCCGTCGCCATGTGGTCCCCGGAGAGGGTCCTCCGAGGACTCTGAAAGCCGCTTCCACGGTTAGCGCCGAGCACAGGAGGCTCCCTCTGGCTTCCGCAGGCACGGACGGGGTTTGCCCAGAGACACGCTGCTCAGCACTGCCAAGCTGGAAAACAGGTGGGTGGGGGCAGCCGCCTGGAGGGGCCAGCAAACCAGGCCCGAATCCACAAGCAAATTCCACCTTCAATGCCTCACTTTTATCTCCAGATGGGCGTGTCCTTGTGAGAAACCACAGTATTTCCTGAATGGTATTGCCTAGGTTTTCTTGTAGGATTTTAATGGTTTTAGGTCTAACATTTAAGTCTTTAATCCATCTTGAATTAATTTTTGTATAAGGTGTAAGGAAGGGATCCAGTTTCAGCTTTCTACATATGGCTAGCCAGTTTTCCCAGCACCATTTATTAAATAGGGAATCCTTTCCCCATTTCTTGTTTTTGTCAGGTTTGTCAAAGATCAGATAGTTGTAGATATGTGGCATCATTTCTGAGGGCTCTGTTCTGTTCCATTGATCTATGTCTCTGTTGTGGTACCAGTACCATGCTGTTTTGGTTACTGTAGCCTTGTAGTATAGTTTGAAATCAGGTAGCGTGATGCCTCCAGCTTTGTTCTTTTGGCTTAGGATTGACTTGGCGATGCGGGCTCTTTTTTGGTTCCATATGAACTTTAAAGTAGTTTTTTCCAATTCTGTGAAGAAAGTCATTGGTAGCTTGATGGGGATGGCATTGAATCTATAAATTACCTTGGGCAGTATGGCCATTTTCACGATATTGATTCTTCCAACCCATGAGCATGGAATGTTCTTCCATTTGTTTGTATCCTCTTTTATTTCGCTGAGCAGTGGTTTGTAGTTCTCCTTGAAGAGGTCCTTCACATCCCTTGTAAGTTGGATTCCTAGGTATTTTATTCTCTTTGAAGCAATTGTGAATGGGAGTTCACTCATGATTTGGCTCTGTTTGTCTGTTGTTGGTGTACAAGAATGCTTGTGATTTTTGTACATTGATTTTGTATCCTGAGACTTTGCTGAAGTTGCTAATCAGCTTAAGGAGATTTTGGGCTGAGACAATGGGGTTTTCTAGATATACAATCATGTCATCTGCAAACAGGGACAATTTGACTTCCTCTTTTCCTAATTGAATACCCTTTATTTCCTTCTCCTGCCTGATTGCTCTGGCCAGAACTTCCAGCACTATGTTGAACAGGAGCGGTGAGAGAGGGCATCCGTGTCTTCTGCCAGTTTTCAGAGGGAATGCTTCCAGTTTTTGCCCATTCAGTATGATATTGGCTGTGGGTTTGTCGTAGATAGCTCTTATTATTTTGAGATATGTCCCATCAATACATGTCTAAAACACCAAATGCAATGGCAACAAAAGCCAAAATTGACAAATGGGATCTAATTAAACTAAAGAGCTTCTGCACAGCAAAAGAAACTACCATCAGAGTGAATAGGCAACCTACAGAATGGGAGAAAATTTTTGCAACCTACTCATCTGACAAAGGGCTAATATCCAGAATCTACAATGAACTCAAACAAATTTACAAGAAAAAAACAACCCCATCAAAAAGTGGGCAAAGGACATGAACAGACACTTCTCAAAAGAAGACATTTATGCAGCCAAAAAACACATGAAGAAATGCTCATCATCACTGGCCATCAGAGAAATGCAAATCAAAACCACAGTGAGATACCATCTCACACCAGTTAGAATGGCCATCATCAAAAAATCAGGAAACAACAGGTGCTGGAGAGGATGTGGAGAAATAGGAACACTTTTACACTGTTGGTGGGACTGTAAACTAGTTCAACCATTGTGGAAATCAGTGTGGCGATTCCTCAGGGATCTACAACTAGAAATACCATTTGACCCAGCCATCCCATTACTGGGTATATACCCAAAGGACTATAAATCATACTGCTATAAAGACACATGCACACGTATATTTATTGCGGCACTATTCACAATAGCAAAGAGTTGGAACCAACCCAAATGTCCAACAACGATAGACTGGATTAAGAAAATGTGGCACATATATACCATGGAATACTATGCAGCCATAAAAAATGATGAGTTCATGTCCTTTGTAGGGACATGGATGAAACTGGAAAACATCATTCTCAGTAAACTATCGCAAGGACAAAAAACCAAACACTGCATGTTCTCACTCATAGGTGGGAATTGAACAATGAGAACTCATGGACACAGGAAGGGGAACATCACACTCTGGGGACTGTTGTGGGGTTGGGAGAGGGGGGAGGGACAGCATTAGGAGATATACCTAATGCTAAATGACGAGTTAATGGGTGCAGGAAATCAACATGGCACATGGATACATATGTAACAAACCTGCACATTGTGCACATGTACCCTAAAACCTAAAGTATAATAAAAAATAAAAATAAAAAAAAAAAGAAACCACAGTATTGTCCCCCACCCATGAAGGGAGGCGTGGACGTGACCCCAAAGCCCCTATGTTAGATGGTCCAGCCTCGCCTTAGCAGTCACATGGACCTGCCCGGTCCTTTGACCTCAACACCACACACTTCCCACACCTGCTGCAGGAAGGCGAGGCAAGAAGCGATCCACACAAACCTGAGTATATCACAGTGGCACCACCATCGCGCCCGCTGCAAAGTTGATTTTCTAAACCAGAGGCAGCAAAATGGACCCGCTGGGGAATTCTTGTGTCTTGCCTAGCATTTATATTAATATTTGGGGGTATAATTTAATTGATTTGTCATTACGCACACAAGGCTATAAGAGTTAAGACGTAGAAAAGCAATACATTAAAATTTTAAGAAAAAAAATGTCAAGTAGAACTAGCCAGTCTAACATCATTAATCTGGTACCTGCACACACTTGTCTTATAAAGTGCTAGGAAAATGGATATTTTTCTTACATATTATGCAATTATATATGGCATGTTGCCTGTCTATGTAGCTTGAAAATCATTACACTGGTCAAGCTGTCCCATTAGTAAAAGCAGACCACCATTTCATAGGTTAAAAAGACGTCTGCAAGCTATTTAATACTAAGCTTCATTCCATTAACCTTCATTTTTGTCTCAAAATAATCCTGACCATTTAATATATAACCCCTCACTCCAAAAAGAAATGATTGTACTGTGAAAACATGATTCTTTAGGCATGGGATTTGGTTGTTTACAAATTATTCTCCTTTCATGGCTAGAACCCTAAAATAATATCAGCAACTGGTGGGAGGGAGGGAGGGAAGGGGAGGAGACAGACTCGGAGGCCATGTCTGACAAAGAGGCAAAGGAAGCTCCTTGCTGCTGCTGCTGCTGCTGCCTGGGTTTCATTTTACAGGATCAATGTTGGGGTGACACTGGGTCAACAGCAGGGAGGTCTGTCAGCAAGGACACTCAGGCCCAGCGAACTCAATGATGCACCGTGCTCATATACCGGCCGGTGATCACTTCGGCTCCTTTGGGGGAAGAATTTCCGACCTGAGCCATCGCATTCCAGGGAGTTCCTGAGGACAAAAGGTATCATGGCATCTCTGGGCACAGCCCCTCGCTCCTCTGCAGGACCTGAATGGTCACCCCACAGCAACACAGCCGGCACACCCTCAGCACGGCTGCAGCACAGCTTTTGTCCACTCCTCCTATGGCGAGCAGGATGGCATCACCCATGGGGCCTGCCGTACCCACCAGCGGCACCTAGAGAGGGACAGGAGGAGACAGGGCACTGCCTCCTCCAGGACAGGTGTCGAATGGAGTCAAGATCTCCTGACTGTCAGAGACCAAGGGGTCAAAAGGACCCATGCTCCCAGCACCTTCCCTAGCCTATGAGCAAGCCATGGTCCCATACTTTCCCCCCAAAGCCATGGAAATGGTACTGTGGGCAGGGAGGGGTCTCTTTAGCCACAGACACCTGGCCCCCCCTTCATCTTGAGGGCAATATTTCTCTGGTGGGTTGGAAGTGCTCATTACTCACATTGGGAATGACGCTTCTAGGGTGCCCAGTGTGGGGGACTTTGGGAGGGATTGCATTGCTCTCAGTAAAGTGGCAGGGAGCACAGAGGATTATGGCAAGCGCTGGACCAAATACCAATGAAAATACCAGACAGAGTAGTCTACAAACACACTTCCAAAGAGTTTCCCTTGTACCCATGGATGGAGTTCACCTACCTTTCTCTCAACACTGGACTCAGGCAATGCTGGAGAGTAATCCAATTTCATGCACTTCAATGAATACAGTGAGGCCAAGGGGGAAAAGCCCCCTCCTTCCCCTGAGAAGGCTCGCAGATCTCCAGGCAAGCAAAGTGCTATGATGGGCTGTGCCATGAGGCACAGCGGAGGGCAGAGGAAACTCACGGCATCTGCAGGGATGGCAGAGCAGGCACTCACAGTGAGGCAGGAAGGTGAGCTCGTCGTCAGGCACGGGAGACACAGGCAGGAGGTGAAGGAGGATCAATGGGGGGACAAGCCATGAGCTGCATTCCCTGGAGAGCCGAAGGGCTAGCAGGCAGAGGAGGAGGGTGGCAGAAGGGTGTGGCTGAAGTCAAGCAGGAGAGCAGCTTTGGGGAATGGAGACCAGGATGGGCTTCCTGGAAGAGAAGTAAGGGAAGTGAGGGAGCCAGTCTGCTGCCCACCAGACCAGAGTTCACTGGGTGGGAGGGAGCTGGGAATAAAGACACAGGAGCCAGCAGTCCCTCTTCCTCCTCCTGCCCTCCCACTGCCTCCCACACAAAATCAGCCCTGGGACACTCAGGAAAAGGAGAGTCCTCAAAATGAAGGCAACGAGAGACAGAGAAAAGGCAGCGGGAGGTCCCACGTGTATCTAAATATCAGGGGCAATAGATACCTATCCCCCATTCTGGCCTCACATTTACAAATTTAATTCCATATAGATTGTAAGTCTCACCATGAAAGGTGAAATAATAAAACTGAGAAAATATGGGAGAAGAAAAAAAAGCACTAAAACCACAAAAGGAAAAAAAAAGATACATTGAGCCACATTAAAATAAGAACTATTATTCATCAACAGACACCACTGAGAGGGAAGTCAGCCCACAGAAAAGACATTCACAAGACACGCATTTGGCAAAGGACTGGGGCAAATCAACAAGAAAAATCCAATAAATCCAGACAATTAAAAGAAATGGGCAAATGACTTGGACAGGTACTACACAGAAGAGGATAGCCATGTGGCCAGTAAACAGATGAAAAAATGGTTGATATCTCCCACAGGGCAATGCAACACCCTGCACACGTGAGAACCACTGACGTGACAAAGGCAGCACCCAGCATGGAAGGGAGTGCAACATGAGCTCTCATCTCTATTGAGAAAGCGTTCACTCCTCCATTCCAGAACAGGGTTCGCAGCATCTAGTGATGCTGAGAACGCATCTCCCTATGGCCCAGCAACCCTGCTCCTGGGCATTCACACGACAGCAGCGAGTATGTGTGTGCACCCAAAGACATAAATCCACACATCATCACAAAAGCGAGATTTGTAGTTGCCAAAAACTAGAAACAACCCAGTGCCCGCCTACAGTAGAATGGATTCCTGATTGTGGTGTGTTCACACAGTCAAAGCTATACGACGACAATGAAGATGAACAAGCTTCAACTAGACACAACAAAAGGGATTCATCTCACATATAATGGTGAGCAAAAAAAGCAGGCGCAAAAGCGCACACGGTGTGGCTCGGTGTATGTGTGGTTCCAAACTGTGCTGTTCAGAGGTGGGAGGTGGGTCCTGTTGGAATGCAGGTTAAGGATAAGTAGGAGGCATGAGGGGCTTGCAGGATGTGGGAGAGGTGCTGTTCCTTTGTATCCTGTTTGCTTGGGTGTGTTTCATTTGTGACGATTCACTGAGCTACGTACTTAGAATCTGTTCATTTCCCTTCTATCTGTTTGTAGTGGCTGAACGGGGGCCCCCTAAAACATAGGTCCACAACCTAGTTCCCAGAATCTCTTACGATGAGAATCAACCCTACCTGATATGGCAGAAGATGTGACTATGGTGAGGATCTTGAAAGGAGGCACTGTTGTCATGGGAGATGACAGCTCCATGCGTGTCATTGCCCCTGAGGACATCCCAGGGGGACAAGATGTGGAGGTGGGAGACAGTAATATTGACGATCCTGACTCTGTGTAGGCCTAGGCTCACGTAGGTTAGCCTAGTTGATAGGTTTGTAATGTAGGTTAGCCTGTGTTTGTGTCTTAGTTTTTAACAAAAAAATTTAAAAAGTAAAAAAATAAAAAACTTAAAAGCTTATACAATAAGGATATAAAGAAAGCAAATATTTTTGTACAGCTATCCAATGAGTTTGTGTTTTAAGCTAAGTGTTTTTCCAAAAGAGTCAAGTTACAAATAATTTCAAAGTTTATAAAGTTAAAAATGTACAGTTAGTTTAGTATATTATTGAAGAGGGAAACATTTTTAATAAATTTCATGTAGCCTAAGTGTCTGGTGTCTATAAAGTCTGCAGTAGTGTGTAGTAATGTCCTAGGCCTTCACATTCACTCACCACTCACTCCCTGACTCACCCAGAGCAACTTCCAGTCCTGCAAGCTCCATTCACAGTAAGTGCCCTATACAGGTAAACCATCTTCTTTTCTTTTTTTTTTTTTGTTTTAAGTTCTGGGATACATGTGCAGAACATGCAGGTTTGTTACATAGGTATACATGTGCATGCATATGTTTATTGCAGCACTATTTACAATAGCAAAGATTGGAACCAACCCAAATGCCCATCAATGATAGACTAGATAAAGCAAATGTGGCACATATACACCATGGAATACTATGCAGCCCTAAGAAAGAATAAGATTATGTCCTCTGCAAGGACATGGATGAAGGTGGAAGCCATCATGTTTTGTCTTTTGTACAGTATTTTTGCTATACCCTTTCTATGTTGCAATACACGAATACTCACCACTGTGTTGCAATTGCCTCCAGCATTCAGCACAGTCACCTGCTGCATGAGTTTGCAGCCTGGGAGCACGAGGCTCTCCCATACAGCCTAGGTGTGTAGTAGGCTGCACCATCTAGGTGTGTTTAATTAAGTACATGCTACGATGTTTGCACAACAACAAAATCACCTAACGACGGGTTTTTCCTAATGTATTCCTGTCACTAAGTCGTGATTGTTTTTGTAAATCCCATTTCACTAGCTGGCGCATCCACGCATTCCTCTGATCCCCCTACCAACGCCAAAACACACCTACATTGGGTATTTGTTTTCCTCTGCTAATGGCTGCACAAAGAAAAGTCTCTTCTTTTCAATTTGCTCACTGATGCTGCTGCTGTGTCCTGGTAGGAAAGCAGGCGTCTCACCAGGTGGGTAGGAGGGGACTCGTCTCTGGCTCCCTGAGCTCCCTGCAGCCATGGCTCCAAGCTCCACACCGCACAGGTGATCCCACCCATCCTGGGCCCCAGTTTAGAGAAACTGTCACAACCATTGAGGAGAATTAGGAGAGACACAATAAGCATGCCTATGAATGTGGCATACATAAAAAGTCTAGAAGGACACTCAATAAACTCAATAAACAGCCTTAGTGGTTGATCTCTGCAGAGAGGGCCAGAGAGCTGGGAGCTCAGAAACATGACGAACCAAAGCAGACACTTCCCCGTGCCATTTCTGGGAGGGGCTGATTGGTGACACTTTTTTGGGTCACAGTTTGGTAATAATTAGCAACATTTAAGTACTCATAATTCCATCTTAAGAAATTAATCCCAAGGGACTCCACAGATGCCAGTCCAGGACAATGAACAATGGCGTACCCCACAGCACTGCTGGCATCATAGAGTCTAAGCATATTGTGGCTCCTCCATGCCATGGGCACCACCGACGGGCCTGCCAGCCCGCCCCTGCTGACAAAGATTTGCAAAGGTATTTTAAACGAAAAAAGCAAAACTCTGAAGGGTGTGTATAATGCGATCCTCTATGTATTTTTCTGAGCACAAACCTGAATATACGCACAGAAGGCATCTGGTTTGCGGATGTCCGTGGTTAGAAACACTGAGGCTGGGTCTGGAATGCTCTGCACCATTCACATTTTTCACCATGAAAAACAAGCGTGCGAAACAGCAGTGTTAAGTACACTCACTATCTGCTTTTGCTTGCTTGCTGCACAAAAATAACATTTGTACAAACAAAAGACTATTTAAGCTTAACAAGAGCAGCAATAAAAAACAGGTCCAAATCGATCCTGTGTACGCCCAGTTTCTGTATGGAAGGGCTCTGTGCTGAGCAAGCTCTCTGGTTGCACACTGTGCACAGTTAATAAATGGTTATTAATAATAGCATTGATAATGGCCTCCACGTGCTACTGAAATGCAATTAGTTTCACAGTGGGGCATGATACACGTCTGAGGATGAACATTCAATTTTCACTCTCATCCCAAACTTTTAAGTGGTCAGACCAACAGTTTGCATAAAAGGCCCATCCTGTGTGTTGCACAGTGTCTTAATTTCATAACTCGACCGCACCCCAGGCTCCAGCTGCTGCTTTTGATTAAATCAGTGGACGACTGTGTTAACATCCCTTTGGGACTCTGACACTCCAGGCTGTGTGTGGCTGCAAATTAATAAATGCTGGGGCATAAAGAGACTGCCCAGAGAGCACCTTAAAATATGTGCTTCTTCCCCTAACATATCGTGGGAGAAAAAGAAGGGTCCCTGGAGGGTTGATGGGGTGGATACCCAGAGTGAGCATGGGAGGGCAGGCAGGGAAGGGACCATCTCTTCCTCATCAGCAGCCCCTCTGCAGGCAGATGGCTGCAAAAGGCACAGGAAAAGGGCTCAGGGCATTTTCAAGAGGAAGGTTGGGCAGGAAGGAGAGGGGAGAGAGCTGGAAGGAGGAGGCAGGATGCGGCAGGCCCTGGAGCCGTCTTTGCATCCAGCCACCTCCCCCAGCCTTGAGAAGAGGAACAGGAAGTTAGGAACAGACGATGGCAGATGAAAAGGTGAAAATAAACTAGGTGTGATGCGTTAAAGAGGGTGATGCCTCCTCGTTAAAGGAGGGTGACTCGTTAAAGAGGGTAGCAAGTCCTGCAGCCACTGCAGGCAGAGGAGGCCCTGCTTCCCCGACCCATCCACCCGTGTCTGCAGGTGGCACCTGACAATGGCTGTGCCTCCCAGGACTCCAGCTCGAGACTCGGGAATCCTCCCACCTGGAGAATCGGGAAGACTCCTGCTTGCTTTTCCAGTTGGATTATGTACCTTGGTCCCTCCAGCATCTACACCCTGACTTGAGACTACTCTAGGCAGGGGCAAAGGTGAAGCCAGCCAGGGAGGCAGCAGCCGTGGATGTGAGCAGGGCCATGGACAAAGCCGCTCATCTGCAGCTCCCAGACGCAACCTCTGGTGAACACTGTCACCATCCATGTCATTCCTCAGCACTCCCAGAGGGAGCCTGCAGACGACCCCGCGTGGATGGCTGCTGCTTCTTATTCCAAACTCGGTCTAGACAGTGAGGCGCAATGCTGGGCCTTGCGCTCATCAGATAAACTAAACTTGAAAACTCACAATGACACATCTGGGGTTTAAATTTACTTACATGAAATTCAATTTTTAGCCTTAAGTCACTCCTACAAAGTAAGTTTCTACAGGGAAGGGCCAACATGAGCACGCAGTGAATGGAAATCCAGGCCGTCCTCATCCTGAAGGTGCCAGAGCAGGCCCCGCCGGCTGCCTGAGAGCTCCCACTCCCTGTCGGTCCCCTCTGCCCCTGCCTGCCTCTGTTCTCTGCCCTGCCTGCCTCTGTTCTAAGGACTGTAAGAGCTAAACCTAAGATCACTCGACTCCCTCGTAATCAGGGGGGCTGTGCAACAGTGTTCTTGTCCATGAGATGTGAGCAGAAGTCCATGAGAAAGACAGCCCTTCCAGAATAAAATGGCAAAGCTTCCACAGGAGAAATCTTTTTGCCCACTGACCTTTGCCCTCCCTCTTCTATGTTATTCCTGCCTGGAATGCAAATATGATGCCTGGAGGTGCAGCAGCCATCTTGTAATGTGAGGACAGAGCCAGTGCTGAGGATGGCAGAGCAGACAGGTGAGCTTGAGTCCTGGTTGATGCCTGCGAGGAGCTACCACTGTCTGGGCAGACAGCTTAGCATTGCTGTTGCAGAAGAAAAATTAATTTCTATGTTTGCATCTCACTGTTAGCTGAACCTTTGCTAATTTGCAGCAAACCTATATGAAACAGTAAAGGACAATCATAATTAAAATAAAATACAACACATATGTATAAATATACATTTATAATTATTTTTGGTGCATATTTAAATTAAGGAAGATAAGTTATGTAAAATTATTTTTAAAATTTTAAGGTATGATGGACGTTATTATCCTGTATAAGATTGCTCACTCCTAAAAAAACCTGGAAAACTTCAACGATAGTGGAAAAACAGATGCTTTTTAATCCATCATGAAAAATCCTAGCACAAGCCCAAGTGGAAACACTCTTCCCCAGCAAAAATGCAAAGGCAGAAAAGCCCCCTGAGAGAGGGAACCTAGCAGTCAGCCTCCCTCCTACAGGACTGCCTTAATTGCTGGGCAGTAAATGGCTTTGTAGAATGTAACGTGGTCACAAAACCCCAAGGAGCCAACTGCAGAAGGAGAGGCAAGCAGACCCAGTGCCGAGCAGAAGAGGGCAGGGCCATGAAGGAAAACAAAGGGACATGTGACTGCCTGAGCACCAGAGAAGCCCCAGCCACAACCGGTACTCAAGGGGCAGCCCCACCTCTCTGCTGCTTTGCTGATTTCTGATTCTGAGCAAAGGGTGCTATAAATAAAGCTAGAAATAAATATTCTGCCAGTGTATCCCTTGTTTTCCCAGCCTCTGTTCCAAATTTCCTCTTCATGCTCAGCTGCAGGGTGAAGCCGACCTCCTTCCTGCTCTCATGATCATAACGGCTCTGCTGTGAAGACCGCAGCTACGGGGATCTTGTGACCTCAATTGGTCCGTACCCACATCGAGGTAATAGCCAATCTGTCTCCTTTCTCTATATGTCTGAAAAAATAATAAACTGACCTGAGCATGAGCTCATCTAAGCATGCTGTTCTGTACCAGGGAGACTTCTCAACGTCACCATCCTCATCCCCATCTTCGTGGAACCAGGGCTAAAGGTCCGGCAGACATGTTGGAAGATGCAATGTGCAAAAAAAAAGGAAAAAAAATTAGACAGTTGCTCTGGGAACCAAGACTAGCAATCAAACAGTAAAATAAAGACAGGAATAACCAAAGTGACCCTTTACTGACTGGTTGCTATTGATTGGCTGATCAATTACTTAGCACATCCCCGGCACCACAGAGAGTAAACGTGTAAGCACATGCTTTCCTTCTATCAACACTGGGAGGTTGTTCTCCCTACTCTAGAAGTACCCCCAGCTGAGAGAAGCCACCAGGCCATACAGCAAGGAAGAGGCCAAATTGGGCCATAAACTGACGCCTGCCAGTTCTCCCTGCCCAGCCGGGACCACAGGCTGCAGCACAGGGTCTCCACCATCAAGCATCACTTTGAGCTGCAGACAGGTCAGGCCTCAGGAACCCAGCCAAACCAGGTAAGACCTACGTGGGGAGCCCCCCATCCAAGGCGGGAAGCTGCCAAATCATGGTGGGAAGTGAAAGAGGGGCTGGTGATTCAGCACGCAGCACAGCCAATTATTGAGAGGTCCAATATCTGGCCATGGGCTGAGCAAGGGGGTCCTGGGCCTGGGAGCTTGCTGGGAGCCACCTCCCAGGTCATGCACCTGGGCTGCCAGGGCCGGGCTGTGTCTGAGCTGAACACTTCAGTAAGCACCTGCTTATCACAATGGTGACCAAATCCCCCAGGGCTGCAGCTCTCTACAGCGTGTGTGCCTTTTGTACCATCCCCCGTCTCATCCATTCTTAGGCACTTATATTATTTTCCTAGGGATGCTGTAACAAATCATCACAAGCTGAGTGGCTAAAAAGAACAGAAATTTAGTCTCTCATGGTTCTAGAGGGGAACAGTCTGAAACTAAGGTGTCAGCAGAGCTGTGCTCTCTCGGAAGGCCCCAGGGCAGGGTCCTCCTGGATTCTTGCAGCTTCTGGTGACCCTGGAGCTCCTTGGGGTGCCTTGGCTTGCATGTGCATCAGTTCGATCGGCCACTGTCCTCACCTGGCATGCTCTCCTGTGTGTCTCTATTTTCTCTTATAAGAACACAAGTCATTAGACTTAGGGTTTACCCTAATCCAGTATGACCTCGTTTTAACTTAACTGGCTACATCAGCAAAAACTTGAGTTCCAAATAAAGTCACATTCTGAGGTTTCAGGTGGACACGATTTTGGGGGAAGCACCATTCAGCCCAGTCCAGACTCCCATCTGCAAACTTCCCCAATTGCCCTGCCTTATCCCTAAGTCCCTAAAAGACTGGATGACTACACACACACACACACACACACACACACACACACACCGATGCATGCACACGGAGCTCATCAGTACATACATATGGATACACACATGTGTGTATATACATTGTTACATTAAAATGAATTAGCTCTAGTACTTAGAGGCCGCCTTCTAAACAGAACTGGGAATCTGGGACTGGAGCAGGAACCAAAACAGGGTTCCTTGGAGTCCCTGCTCCTAATGCAGCACTTTGGCAGCTGGGAGAAATGGCATCTTCCATGCAGGGGTTACTGATCACCTTGGCACCTGCGTTCCCACTCACACTCTGCCTGAACAACCATCCCAATACATTCCACTGCTCACCCTAACCAGCAATGAGTACAGCCCCAGTGATTTCAGGGTGTGACATGCTCAGAGCTCCTGCAAGCTGAAGGTGAGACCAGCACACACAGCACAGCCCGACCAGCACACACAGCACAGCCCACCCAGCACGAGGCGAGGCACCTTCCCCGTCTCCCTCAGTCCCCTCTCCCCTCCACCTCTAGCACATTGTGTCTGATGGAATGACCAAAGGCAGTCTGAGCAGCACACGCCCCCTTCCAGCAAAATCCCGGCTGCAGTTGGCCTACTGCATGCGTGACCCTGGAGATGCCCCTTCCCTGTTTGCGACCCTGGCTCCCCTCTGTGAGTGGAGTGGGTCTGGGGATAAACGAGGTACCATCCCTCAAACCTGTGCACGGTGCCCGATCCAGAGTCAGTGATCGACACCTCTTACTGTGGAACAGCGCCAGGGTCTCTCCACAGAGTTGGAGATGCTGGTCTTGGACTCCCAAGGATAATGGCAGCTGGCACTGCCCTCTGCAGTGGCGCCATCGAAGCTGCTACATCTGCCTCCAGAGCCAAGCCCTGTGATGAGGCCAAGCCTCAAACGGCAGGATCATCAGGGCAACCTCAGGGACACTGCCTAGCAGACCTGGGCTTTGACAGGGCTCCAGAGAGGGATGGAGGAGCTGGGTCCCCAGCTGTGTCCACCCAGCTAAGAGAACACCCCCAATGGGTCAGCTTGGGGACCTCAAACTACAGACTTCATGACTATTTTGGAGGAATCTTTTTTTAAGTCTCAGCTGCAGCATTTGAGTACACATGGTGTGTGCAAGCCTTCCAGTATCAAAGTGGATGGAGCACAGGGCTGTGAGTCACAGGATGCTGCTGGACACCCGGCCCCTCCCTGACCGGCCACACACCCGTGGCCAGTCAGCCAGCCCCTGGAAGGCTGGGTTTATGTTGATACTAAAAATTTGCTATCGAGTTTATTCAAAATAATAATGTTCTGCCTGCAAAACACCTGGATTAGTAATTGGCTTGGTGATGGAACTGCTATGCCATTCAGCCTGCTTGTAAGCAGGGAATTCATACTTCAGAGGGCTCTATTCTCCAAAAAACTCGTGAGAACGATGCCATCTGCATCTGTGCCAACACGGCAGTGTGGTGACGCTTCAGGTCTGTGTACGATAAATCACTGCAGCCAGACAGTCCTCAAATTAGAACTGGCCTCCTCTATCTTTCCAATGTGTTTAAAATTACACAGGCACGTGCATCCCATCTCTGTTTGCCATGCACTTCCCAAAAACAAACCGCCCAGTATGTGTGTGGTTTTGAGACTGTGTGTGTATGAATGACAAGCTGGAGCTTATGTCTGTGGAGAACCCGCACTTACCAGCTCAGGAAGGGGACACTGACCTCCACCTGGGAAATGAGGAAGTTCAAGTCTTCCTCTGGCAGTGTCCTCAGGGGCTTCCTGCGACACTGCTGGGGACACAGAAATTCTCCCGCCTCCTGCCGGCAGCCACCTATGCACGCACCACTCCTGCCCCGTGGCCTGGTGGTCCCGCACACTGCAGCCCGTCCTACCCTCAGAGGATCTGCACTCCCAGAGGTCTGCTGCAGCGTGTGTATGCCAGGGCCATCTGCAAAAATTCCGGCTTTCTCAGCTGTGTGACTCCCAGTGCCACCCACAGTATTTCTTCCTTATCACCAAGTCATGTCATTTGTTTTCTTTTTGTGTCATTTAGTTATTTTTCTTCCAAAAACACAGAAGAGAATCTTTTGGTACAAGGAAGAAGACAAACACTGCTTCTGGTTCTTTAAACACCCAGACTTACTGTGTTATACAATTTGAGGCCAAATGCATACATCAGTTTGCTCATTCATTTGTTTAACAACTGATATGTACCCATTACGTCTCAGTCACTGTGATAAGTGCAGGGTGTAGTAGTGGACAAGGTTGGTGTGGTCCAGACTCTTAAGATTACAGGGTTGAAGGTCAGATACTTCCTCTGTAACTCTGAGTTACCTTTGACACTTATTGGATGTCAAAGGAGAGTTTGACAAACAGACCAGCACTGGTCTGAGGTGTCAGAGAAGGTGAGATAACAGAAATGACTTCTACACTGCAACCTGAAAGATGGGCACAGGTGAACCAGGAAAGAGATGAGTTATGTGGAGGTGTGGTGGACTGAGAGGATGAAATATGAGTATGATTGGAGTGAAAATAAATAAATAAAATCAAGGAAATGGGATATTTAGGAGACTTAGCGACGGCAATGATACCAGGGCAGAAGAGGGAGGGACAGAAAGGAGGCAAAAATGATATGACCAGCTAAAAGTTCATGCCACTTTCTGAGGCAGACACAAAGGGAGACTTGGGTGGGAAAGGTATCTGTGTAATTTTAGAGACACTGAGTGTGAGGTTCCTGGGGAATAGAGAGAGGGAAAAAAATGGAAGTTGGGTTACAGAAGTGTAGGACTCAGTTAGGCTGGGCTATAAACCTGGAATCTCAGCACAGGATAGTAACTGGTGCCAGGGGATAGAGGAGCTTGCCCAGGGAGAAGGTGGGTAAGGAAAGATGCCTCGAGGAACCCAAACCTGAACCTCTGCTGGAGCATGCTGTTTAGAAGTCAAGGAAAGAGAGGGCTCTCCGGAAGCTGTGCTGGTTGGAATGGGGCCTGGATTCAGCATTTTAATAAGCTCCTTGGTGGTTCTGCCATGAGTAGGCAGAAGTCTGCTTTGGAGAAACTTATTCAGATAGAGCTTGGACAAGGTCGACCCTCAGCTAATGTTGATTGAATAAACATGTTTTGTAATTACATATTTGTCCATCTTTCTGTATCAATGCATACAGACCTTCATTCCTTCATTCATGTTAGTCATAGCATAGTTATCCAGCAAATGGATAAAGCATGATTTATCTAAGCCATTATTAATGGACATTCAAGTTATTGCCTTTTTTCCTTTATAAACGACGTAAAAATTAACACCTGCCTATTCTTCTGCTGGGTTTTCTTGTTTGTGAAAGAGCTCTGCATAGTAGTTATTAAGTTCCTTGTGATAGGTGTAAGTATTATAACTGGGCTCAGTGGCTCACACTTACAGTCTCAGCACTTTGGGAGGCCAAGGAGGGAGGATCACTTGAGGCCAGGAGATTGAGACTAGCCTGGGCAATATAGTGAGACCTCATCCTTACAAATGAAAATAAAAAACATTAGCCGGGCATGGTAGTGCACACCTATAGTCCCAGCTACTCAGGAGGCTGAGGTGGGAGGATCCCTTGAGCCCAGGAATTCAAGATTACAGTGAGCTATGATTGTGCCACTGCACTCCAACCTGGACCAGAGCGACACCCTGTCTCTACTGAAAAAAAAAAAAAAAAGATCTTTCTTAGCTTTTTTGCCTTTTGAGTTTATGGTGTTTTTAGCCTTATGTTATTTATTTTTTTCTAACAGCTATACAGCCAAATGTGTCGATCTTTTCCTTTGTAACTTCTTCGGTTTGTGATACATTTTAAAAGTTTAAGAAGTGGTACATCTGCCACCTAACGTCACCTGAGTCTTCACAGGACCAAGGACTGTATATTGTCGAACTCCCTTGGGGCAATGGCACCTCTGTCACTTGGACAGATGGGTCAATTCTGTGCAGGTGAGTGGCAGGAAACACAGCAGGCTCACCTGGCTATACAGGGTAAACATGTGACCTCGTTTGTAGCCAGCACCTGTATTGTCACTGACTGTAGAAATATTTTAACGAGGCACTCATATACATTTGACAGGATTCAAACAATGGAAATAAAAAAAGAACACAGAAAATTGATAAACTACTCAGTGACATTACTGATATTCCCCAAAGATGAGCGCTTCCCCTTGTAACTAACACCTGGTTATTTCAGGACTTGAGCACAATAGAGACAGGTTGTATCACAATCCTCATCAAGTGTAACTCCAATAGCTCAACTTCCAGGAATTTACCCTAAATAAGAACTGAACAAGTGGAAGATGTATGGTCAAAGATACTAACTTCATATTAGTGAAGAACTGTGAAGCACACAGGTACCCAATGGGAGCTGATGAACTAAGCCCAGGAGAGCCACAGAGTCTTGTGACGTGGCAGGCACAGGCCCAGCTCTCACGCTCATTCGCTGGGTGACCTGAGCAGGCACCTCAGGTCCCTCATCTGTAAACCTCACCGATTTACTGTGGGAATTGAGGCAATGCATGGAAAGTGCTTAACCTGTGTCCAGCAAGTAAATAACAACACATCTGCTATTCACATATTAATGGAACACTAAATATTAAAATTATGTGAGAGGACGTTTATTGAGTTGCCCAGATTTCATGGCATCCTGTTAAAAGAATAAAGGTTACCAACTCATAGTATAGTAATAATTCCACATCTAGTTGTTCAGTGTGTGTGCACATCTGTGCAAGAGAAGAACATCTAGATGGATGAAAATCACAATAGTAACAATTTGGGCAGAAATGTGGAGACTTTTGTAGCTCTATTTTTCAGTTTTCTGTAATGAACCCTTCTGATTGTACACCCAAAAAGATAAAGAATGTTCTAGTTCTGTGTAAAGGTGGGGCTTAATTTTTGCTTTTTCATTCTGACCCACAGCGGCAGCACAGATTATTTAAAACAGTGATACAGGCTCAGGCCCTGTTTGAGTCCGTACCTGCCTCGTGGTGGTTCAGTGGTGTCCTTGGGCGTAACAAAAATCAGTGGGCCCTGGGGCTGTTTGCCTGATCTGTGTCTGGAGGAAGAAAGGGGTGGGGAAGAAGAGGACAGAAGCAAGGCAGGGATTGGAACGAACTGAGTGGCAATGGGCAGGGGTGATGTGAAAAAGCTGATCAAAATGGTTGATACCGCCCCAGGATGGCTCTCGCAATCATTCTTTTAACCAAAATGAGGTCTTTGAGAAGAAGGGATGAAGGACCAGCCAGGTGTGTGCATCTGAACCCAAGCTCCTCCAGGTGGAGAGCCCTGGAAGACAGTGTCAGTGACAGTCACAGCATGCCTCGCCGAGTGTCAAACGCGGCCTGCAACCCTCCAGCGCTCTCCCACTGACATCAATTCCGAGCTAAGCAGACTCCTCAGCAAGTCAGAGGATTTGAAAGTGATGGGCGCTTGCAACTAACAGTAATGGCAGGTGGGGTGGAAAAACGAGACCTTCCCGTGGAATTAAGGGGTATGTGGCCTGTCATAGCATTGAGGGGCTCCAATACCTATTCATTGCCTGGGGACCCACTGTGGTGGTGTCATCAGACACACTGATGAGAGTTAGGAGTTCCAAGGCAGTGCATCCATATACCCAAACCTTTACTCAAAAAAAGACTGGTGAATATTCCAGAATAATGTGTGACAGCTACACTGCCCCTGCTGGGCCTAGGTCAGCAGACTTGTCATGCTGTGGGGCTGTTTTCAGGGCTACCAGATATGCATCTCTAGCTGACAGTCACCCTCTCTTCCCAAGGCTCAGACACCAAGATTAAAACAGCTTGAGGCCACCCGATTAACTCAGTCCCAGGATATGTACAACAGCCCCTACTGCCGGCACATCCTCCATGTTTCAGAGCCCAGGAAGAGAGGACTGTGGACACCTTGGAACCATCTGGAACCAGCACAGAGGGAGGTGAAGCTGCAGGGATTCAAGCATGTTAAGCCCTGGTGCCCCAGCTTCAACATCAGTAATATAAAGAAAGCCAGACCTCACAGGGCTGGCGAAGGCCAGGTGAGTTGATGCAGGTGAAGTGTGTGGGAAGAGCCCAGCGAGCCGCGTGCCCATATGGCCCTCACGCAGCAGCCAAAAGTCAGCATCCTGATGCCGGAAAAACAAGGCGGAACAGCGATTCAGGCACCTGAACCTGCCAGACAGGAGCCTCCTCTACTCTAGCAGAAATTCTTCCCCTTGGTAGGGGTAGGAGTCCTTTTCTGGTGCTGTTTTGGAGAGAACAGAACTGCTAGCGAGGGACCAGCTTCCTAAGGAGCCTGGCCCCTGACTCTTGGTAAATACAACCCTCCTGGGGAGTATTCTGGACTGAGTGGCATCCCCCCAAAACCCCAGTGTCAAAGCCCTAACCCCAGGACCTGAGAATGCAACTGTATTTGGAGACAGTCTTCAAAGAAGTAAGTTAAAAATGGGTCCTTCGGGTGGGTCCTAATACCATCTAACTGGTATTCTTAGATTCTAAAGAGGTTACGACACACAGAAGAGACACCAGGGCTGTGACACACGCAGAGGAACGACCACGTGAGGTCAAAGCGAGCAGGTCTGCAAGCCAGGGAGGCCTCGGGGGAAACCCACCCTGCAGGCACCGTGAGCTTGTACTTCCAGCCTCCAGAACTATGGGAAAATACACGTTTGTTGTTTAAACCACCCAGAATGTGGTGTTTTACTCCAGCAGCCCTGGCTAGATCGAGGTTGGTTCAGGATCATTCGTAGGAGGCAAATTAATGCTGATTCCCAGGGCCCATCCTAAAGCCTGCGGCTCAACAGGTCTGAACTGGAGCGCTACCTTACTAACAAGCCTGCCCAGGCCATTCGGACACAGGGGTCTACAGGTCAACCTCAGCACAGGCCGCACTAGGGCCTCCACTCCAAGGGTGGCCCACAGATCACAGAAACAGCGCCACCTGCAGTTCATGAGAAATGCAGTTTGCAAGGCCCAATGGACGTGTGAATCCGAACCTGCAGGTTCACAGAATCCCCTCGGGATCTGTAAGCACACTGAAGCTGAAACACAGCCTTGCCGGGCATCTTTCCAGAGTGTCAATAAATTGGTGTACTATGGTCCCTAGGAAAGGGTTTGTAGAAAAAATTGGAATTCTGCATTTTGCTTTAGCTTTTCCTGCCTAAATGCCTGGAGAACAAATTTTCTTATGAATATTACCAACCCTCTGGGAAAGTCATAATTAACTGTTTGCAAGACACATTGTACTATGTTATAAAAATATTACAAAAATAATTACATGGAATAAGCCACATACTTAGTTTATTATACGCATATCTAATTGAAATCCATGAAAACAGTTACATTTAAAACATTCTTTATGCACTATACTTGAAAATGTAAAATATAATACCAATTAAGTACTTCCTACATTAAACCGATTTCTCTTTTTTTAAAAAAATTTTTCCTAGTCGTTTTAGCTTTCTGACACCATAATAAAATAGAACAGAAAGAGTACATTAAAAGAAAAATATTAGGTAGAATGTTGTAAAACTTTTAATTTACCCATCATATTTAACATTTCCAAGCCTATTTTCCTGCGCCTCATCTGCCTGCAGAGAGAATGATCCCTACAGTGTCGAGGGGTCAGCACTCTGAAAGCCAGTTGACGCCGGACAAGCTGCTGGAACAGCTGGGGCACAGCTCCGCCTCTCCTCCAGCCCCTCCGTCCCGTGAGGCCAAACAGTGAGGACAGAGTGGCTGAGGGGTGTGTCCAGGACCCACTCCCACCACAGCAGGAAGGTGGCATGAGCACTCGCAGTCCCGGCCTCACGCCGCATCACAGTCACGGGGGGATCTTCAAACAGGAAGGGTGAGCTGGTTAAGAAGGTGGGTGATCCTCCCCCCGGATGCTTCGATACTTAGCCATGTCTTCTGGAAATACTTTAGAAAGTTCTTGAATCAACAGGCTTTTAAATTTCTACAAAGAAAATACGTTATCAAAGGAGCTCTTCACATCAACACTCCAATAACTATTTAAAATATGCCTTTTGGCAGTTTAAACACATGGCCCACTAAGCAATACAGGGCCACAGGACTGACCTGAGACTTCCACTGATCTCAGAGAGGAAATGACACCAATGGCAACATATGCAAAAGGAAGCGACACTGCACAGCCCCGGACGTCACCACCAGCAGCACAATTCTGTACTGCCCAAAGGCACCGGTGTGACAGGAGCCTGCTGGAACTGTAAGCCATGTCCCTGGTGGCCCAGTGGCTGTGTTCACATGGAGAGAGACATTTCTGCTGGCCAATATAATTCTCACTCAGCTTTACCAAGCGAAATGGAACAATCAAAACCAGCGGCCCTCGCTATTGATAAGGAGTGCACTGGCTCTGAAGGTGACAATGGACTCAACAACTCCTCAATCCCAAATGGACAAAACAGAGATGAGGCTATGGGCGCCATAAGAACAACTATGACAAAACACCACTTCTGAGGTGTCCTGTTTACCACCAGGAGGGGATCACCTGGATGGGATTCTGGAAGCCCTGTGACCTGCCTGTGACCAGGCAGGTCTCCTTCTGACAGCTCCTCCCCTTGCTCCTCCCACTCGGCCAGAGCGCCAAGAGGCCACTGTGTGACCATCCCTGCCTGTGCACATTAGCCATGGCTGAGCACACGTGTCCCAGTCTGGCACCAGGCATCAGTGGGAACACAACATTCACGCCCTCTGTGATCCTGGAGCTCAAGCAGGCGGCAGAGGAGACAGAACAAACAGAAAAAACAAAATTAAAAGGTAAATCTTGACCAGCACTCTCAAGGAAAGCTTTAGAAAATGCTGGTCCCAAAGGCCTCTGAGGAGGTGAAATCATCTGAAACTGGAAGGACAGAGTTGCTTATGCAAAGAGAACATGGAAGAGCTCCAGGTGGAGAAGATGGCAGGAGAAAGGAACACAAACGAAAGGGCTGGATGTATTCCATAACCGAAAACCAGGCCGGCGTGGATGGCTGGGAGGAGGAAGGGGCACGTGTTGTGAGCTGGGAGGAGAGGCAGGCAGGGGTCCCTGCCGCACATGGCAACAGTTGCATGGCGCCAACAGAAATGAGTGGCCGTTAAGTCCAACTAAAGAAACAAAACACCAATTTGAACTACATTTGAGTCAATTTAAGAAAAAATTATATATTTCATGTTCAAGTGCAGAGAGTTCTCTACATCTCATCAAGGCAAAGAAAAACTAAGTGATCTGCAGAATTTCATTGACAGTGGATATGGTAAAAAGAAGTTTGGAGGTCAGAAGCTGGACAAAGAAAAATCAATATTCAAGAATCCTCTAAACCAAAGAACCATGACTACAGGGAAAGCCTTCAACAGTAGAAATTACTACAGAAAGTATCAATGCAATAAAAGTGCATCTTAAAAAAATGAAAATGATCACAGCCAGTGAGAACTATCATCACAAAAATTACCCTGGATTTCCTTAAGAGTAAGATTAGTGTATGTTTTGTATGCTATTACACAGCTGATATCTAATTTTACTTACTGCCTATTACACAATTCAGAAATCTCGATGTGTAAAGTTATGAAAGTCAATATTCTAGCAAGTATGGAAAAAAATAAGTCTCTTAACCAAATTTGACTGAGAAGGCATCTCTTCCCCGTGTATTTCTGACACTCCTTAGAGACTTACCTTCATGGTGTCGATCTTGCCTTTTACTTGCTCATTTTTAGCTAGAGCCCTCTCCAGGCACTCTTTGGTGTAGAGCTGGGGGTTTCGACCTTGATCTATGTATCTGGAAACATGAAACATTTCAATTAGCATTCCCATGACTGACACTTATTCTCACAGCTTTCTGAAAGATATGGGGGGAAAAAGGTCAGGTATATATAACTGCACATGGCCTTGTTTAGACAAAACTGAGTGTAGGAACCAGGGGAATTAAGATTCCCTCATTTACACAAGTATAGATAATCTGATTTCATTACTTCTGATAATACGAACAGCTCATAAAATCAAGTAATGATCACTTATAAACCCAAGCACACTTCACAAGCCATACCACTTTACATTTGCTTAGCATTTGCACTTTTCAAAATTCGTTCATGCTATTTATTACCTTTTTGATCCTTACAGCAGCTTGTATGGTAAGGCAACTCTTGACAAAAGAAAAAACCAAATGAGATCCAGGGGTTTGGGCCTGGGTGACACAGGAGGATCCTGCTACGATGCAGCCTCCACTCTAGGTCAGCCCCGCTGCTTGGCTCCTCCTCTGTGGAGGAGCTTCAGGGGAAAGGAAAGGAGAACTACAAGCACAAGAGCCCCAGCCCTGACGACCCCAAGATCCTTTTACAAACCACTCCATTGTTTTAAAAAGAAGAGGGGGCTTGATATACCACTTTACTAAATACACCTAAGTAATTTAAATATAACAGAGACATTCTGGCCAATTATTTCTAAACAGTATAAAACTGTTACTTAGAATTTTTAACACTTCCCCCAGAAATTATCTTCAGTATCCTGAAGATTTAATTAACATACTACCTAGATCAATACCTATATTTTACCAAGAGCAGGCCACCTGCCTTTTTCTGTACCTTAAAGAAATCCTTATCATTCAACTAAATTGAATCATTCATTATTTAAAAAGCAAAAAACAAAAACTGAAAACTAACTCTACTTTCGTTTTTTATAATTGGGGCCAAAAATATATAATCACTTCAGAACAAAGATATCATTAGGTTACTACCAATGGTATAAAAAGTAGCCTTGATAGATAGCAAAAGATAAAAACATCACAAGTTCTAGAAATTCTATTTCATTTCAGTGTTTTTGAAATAATGTAATGTGGCAAAATTACGGTTAATTCTAAACAAAACCTATCCATTTCTCAAGAAAAACCTGACAGGCTCACAGAATAAGGTCAACCATGTCAGCTGACGGTCGTTTCTTCAACAGCATGGACATCCTCCTCAGACTTGGTTCTCTGAAGACCCAAGGGTGAACCCACTCCTGCCCACACACAGAGTCCTGGCGACAAGGGCCAAGCTGCTTTCATCTTAGCTAAAGACACAGTTGGTGTGTATGAAAATGTACACGCTGCAAAGGCCACTGGGACCTGGAAATTCCTTCTACATTGGGTAGACATCAACCACCGATTTGCAGATAAACTCCCAGCACTGCTCTGTATTAGGGTTCACTGGCATACTCTTCCTGATACCCTAGGTCAATCTCACTCTTCCCCGTGCCCAGCACTTCCCTCTGCCCTTAAGCAATCTGTTCACATTAGTCTCCATTTGTTCTGCTTCAGAGGACACGAGTAGTTACTTGCCACTTGCCACTATATGCATCCCCTGCATTCATAATCAGAAGAGCACAAAGGAGGACGCTCTGTATTTCTGGACTGAGAAAGCCAAAGCCGAGTCTGGAGCTGTCTCAGGTGCAAGACCTTCATCCCACCTGAAGTCACAGACCTCAGTGGGGCCCACTGAGCACAGGTAAGGAATATGGGGCAAAGTCATCAGCAGGTGAACAGAAGATCAGAGACCAAAACCACCTCTGTGTCCTGTCTTTGTAGGCAGCTGCTGCACTATAGCTAGAACTTGTATCTCTGACCTTTTGGATGGAAAACAGCCATAACTCTTTCCCTTTACTGCCTAAGGAAATCTAGCAATTTACATTTGCAGTTTTGCTGCAAGAAATACTAGAATGTTCTTGCTGTTCCAAGCCAGTACCATCACGGAGAGGCTGCTTTGCACTGGTCAGTAAAGTATGAGTCCGGGGGTTTCGTCTTAACTCTGACACTTACTAGGTAAACAACCTATTGGAGTTACTTATCAGGTCCTTCATGTGTGAAATCAGAGATGTGACCAAATCAGTGCAAGAAAACCTGGATTTTGAAAATCTAAAAGCTTATTCCTGTATGTGTTCTGCACACAACTCTCCATAGAAAACAGTGAGCAGCCTCCCCAAACATGCTTGGAATAAGAACTCTTTCTTTCCTCCTTTGACAGAACAGATACTTTCATCTCTCAGAACTAGCACTCCACGGGCAGTTTGGGAACATCAGACCAGATTGCTTTTCAGGTTGCTTCTGGCTGCCATTTTTAAAAAATTTACAATATAGCCCTCATAGGACTTTTCACCTCTTAAGGAAAAAAGGAAGTTTTGTGGCTGTTCTTTAGCGTAAGCAGGACTTTGAGAACCTATGACGTATTTCATATATTTAATAAGCTTTTATTTACATGTAACTTTTTTTCAACAATAGAATATTAAGGAGATTCTTTTTTTTTTTTTTTTTTTTTTTTAGTTTTGTAATCCCATTAGAACGTAAGTTCCATGAGGGCAGGTATTTTTGTCTATTTTTTTTCCACCGGTACATCCCCAGCACCCAGGCTGTGCCTACCATACAGCAGGCACTCAAATGTCAGTGATGAAGAAGTCACGATACCACACCATAACTGAACAAGATTTATACCCAAGACGAATATCAAGAATGTTACTTACTCAAAAACTTCTAACGGTACGGTAATATCATGAAGCTGCTGTCTGCACTTATCAATATCCTGTAAGCCAGTAACAATAAAATTCCTGGGGGGAAAGGCAAACACACAGGCATCTGGTTAATCTCACTTGACAGTATAAGCACCACCCACAGAGCTACCCAGCCAACTGGGGCTCCACGCAAGTTCGTTCTCCTCACAGCTGTGCGGGTTACACATGGCTCTTAACTCTGGTTAGCTACAAGATTCCTAGGACACCGTTAGAGTTACAAAATACCCTTAAATATTTGTTACTTTCCTTCTCAACTAGAAATTGCCAGTAAGGGGGATGGAGAGGGAACCTGACGAAAAATATGAACCTTCTCTCAAAAACAATTACCTGACTGTGCATATGACTGTGTGTGCGGTTTCAGCGAACACATGAGGCAGCGGACTATACTCAAAGTCTGAGGGAAAGAAAGCCATACTGTCTGGTTTAGCTTCCTCTCCTCTCTGGAGCCTTCCTACACCACCAGGCTGGCCTGGCTATTCCCACAGCACTCGGTATGGAACCTCTGCTGCAACATTTTCTATGTCCGTGCCCCATATAAAGCCCTTCTCGAAAGTGCTGTACTTGCATTTGCCTTTTCTCCATCCCAGGGCCTAGCAACATGAACAGCACAAGGCTGTTGCCAGGAAATAATAATAATAAACATTCTGCAGCCTTTCTCAGCACCACCTCCCGCCTAGTTCCTCCACTGTCAGGCCTATGCAGCAGGTGGCTTCGGAGCCTCACCTTCTGAGGCCTAGTTTAGGGCGTGCACTCACTGTGGAGCCAGCCTCCCCTCTGGAGACAGAGACTGAATTCCCAGAAGCGCTCCAGGAGGAAAAGGCTGGGAGGGGGTTACACATGAGAGGGGATACGCTAGAAGAGAAAGCATGATTCCCTTGATAGGGAAACGGAAAGTATATCATCGGGCCATGATGACGTCTCCACAGGGGCCTCAAACAGGTTCCTCTAACGCAAATTGGGAAGGAGGCGGTTGGCAACAGGCGGGAGCGCGGGCCCCGCCCTCTGAACACAGCCGGGAAAGGCGCCCCGAGCTCCGGGACCAGACCAGAGGGCTGGCGGGGCACGAGCAGCGGTCAGGTTCGGGTCGGGCTCCCTAGATCCCCGCTCCCCGAGCACGCACTTCCCGGCCAGGCCCTGGGGAGACCCCGGCAGCCTCGGGCCGCCACTCACAGCTTTTGGTTGAGCCCAGCCTGGCTGCTGGGCTGGAAGTCACTGACGATGATGCCGAGCTGCCGAATGTTCTCCACGAACTTCTCCAGGTGCTCCTCCAGGTGGTCAAACTTCTCCGCCATCGCCTCGGCCCGACCCCCACCCACACAGCTTCAGGCAGCAGCGCCGCGAGCGCGGCCCTACGCTCCTGCTTCCTGCTTCCGTCCGGACAGATACGACTTCCGTTTCCTCTGGGGGCGCGCGGGAGAGCTCTTGGAGGCGGAGCCTGGTTATCGGGACGGGCGTGTTGGGGGCGGGGCGGGGCGGGGCGGGGCGGGCTTTCGGAGCGGTCTGGATTCTGGAGGAGGCCTCGGCACGCAGCTGGGCGAGTACTAACTGCTTGCACTCACATCAGACCTGTCTCGGCCATGGGAGAAGTTGAAGACTTGGTGCAATGCAGCATCTTCAAGCAATACACAATGGATGAAAATCCTAAAGTTTGCATGAAGGACCAATAACGGTAGTCTCCCTGCCCCTCTACCAGAGCCCTTGGGATCAGCGCCGACCTGCCTCCTTTCCTCTATGTAATCGGCGGCCACCTCCCCTAGCTCTTGCTGCTAACAGTGCTTCCCGGACACCTGCTGCCTTCCTAGGTCAGGGTCTCACCTCCTCGGGCCAATTCTGACCAAACAGCACCCTATGGGGTTGCCCTGTCTCTGAAAATAACCTCCCCTGCTTCACAAAGCTTTTAGTAAACTGCTGTTTATCTCATTGAAATTCAATTTAGGTCATTTCACTCTTACGTTTAAGAAACTTTTCTGCCCAATCTCCTGTGATAGCTGATATCTCCTCCAGCCTGTTTGAATTGCTCAAGTGCTTTCTTTTACTGAATATATGTGTGGCCTGTACTTTTCAGTGCCTAGAAACAGGCAAAGTGAGGGAGCTCCTTTGCTAGATGATCTCCAGAGCCTCTCCCAGCTGTGACCAGAAATGGAAAGCCAGAGAAGGTAAGTGACTTGCCAAACTTATGGAATCAGGGCACTCCAGTTGGTGGGATGGGCTGATACACAGAAATGTTACATAAAATACTTCTCTCCTGATTTAACAACAATTAACTTTAGGGAATTATAAAACAAGGTGGAGGCTGGGCGTGGTGGCTCACCCCTGTAATCCCAGAACTTTGGAAGGCCAAGGCAGGTGGATCACCTGTGGTGAGGAGTTCGAGACCAGCCTGACCAATATGGAGAAACCCTGTCTCTACTAAAAATACAAAAATTAGTCAGACATGGTGGCGTGCGCCTGTAGTCCCAGCTACTTGGAAGGCCGAGACAGGAGAATTGCTTGAACCCGGGAGGCAGAGGTTGCAGTAAGCCAAGATCATGCCACTGTACTCCAGCCTGGGCAACAGAGCAAGACTCAAAAAAAAAAAAAAAAAGGTGGAAATAAAATATTGGACAAATAAAAAATTTTAAAAGTTATTAGGGAGAGGTAGCGACATGGAGTGAATGGCCTTTCTCAATTTCATAAGTAAGAAAGAGATAGATAATTGATGGAACTTAGGCTTTGGTAAGTATTTATTTTAAAAATTGAAGGGTATCTCTTTGCTAGTATATATAATTACCAAACTAGTAGACAGGGGGAAGGGAACAAAGAAAACACAATCAACTCAATAGAAGGCAAGAAAAGGAGAGAATAAAGAAGCAAAGAACAAGCATGGAAAATAAAACACACAACGTAAAGTGCAAAAATTAAAGGCACACAACTCAATAGCAAAACAGCAAAAGAAGAAATTTAAAAATGGGCAAAGGACCTGAACAGATACTTCTCAAAAGAAGACATAAAAATGACCAGCAAAAATGCTCAGCATCACATATCATCAGGGAAATACAAATTAAAAGCATAATGAGATGTCACCTTACACTGTTAGAAGGGCTATAATCAAAAAGACCAAAGACAATGGGTGTTGGTGAAAATGTGGAGGAAAGGGAACCCTTGTACACGGTTGATGGGAATGTAAATTAGTGCAGCCCTTAGGGAAAATAGAATGGAAGTTTCCCAAAACTCTAAAAACAGAATTACCATATGATCCAGCAGTCCTACTTCTGAGTATATACTGTGAACCCCGAATGTCTGAGGCAGTTCTCAGTTAATTTAGAAAGTTTATTTTGCCAATGTTTAGGACACACACTCGTGACACAGCCTCAGGAGGTCCTGATGACATGGGCCCAAGGTGGTCAGGGCATAGCTTGGTTTTATACATTTTAGGGAAACATGAGACATAAATCAATATATGTAAGGTATACACTGGTTCTGTCCAGAAAGGCGGGAAAACTCAAAGCAGGGAGGGGGCTTCCAGGTCACTGATAGGTAAAAGACAAATAGTTACATTATTTTGAGTTTCTGATTTACCTTTCCAAAGCAGGCAATCAGATATGCACCTATCTCAGTGAGCAAAGGGATCACTTTGAATAGAATGGGAGGCAGGTTGTCCCTGAGCATTTTCCAGCCTGACTTTTCCCTTTAGCTTAGTGATTTGGGGGCCCCCAAATTTGTTTTCCTTTCACAATATGCAAAGGAATTGAAATCACTATGTCAAAGAGATATCTGTGTTTCCAGAAACAGGTCCCAGTCCAGACCCCAAGAGAGAAGAGAGTTCTTGGATCTCATGCAAGAAAGAATTCAGGGTGAGTCCATATAGTAAAGTAAAAGCAAGTGTATTAGTAAAATAAAGGGATAAAGAATGACTACTCCATAGGCAGAGCGGCCCCGAGGGCTACTGGTTACATGCTGTTATGGTTATTTCTCGATTGTATGCTAAGCAAGTGGTGGCTTATTTATGCCTCCCCTTTTTAGACCATATAGGGTAACTTCCTAACAGGCCATGGCATTTGTAAACTGTCAGGGCACTGATGGGTGTATAGCAGTGAGAACTCTCGTTGCCATCTTGGTTTTGGCAGGGTTTAGCTGGCTTCTTTACGGCAAACTGTTTTATCAGTGAGGTGTTTATGACCTGTATTTGGTGCCGACCTCCTATCTCATCTTGTGATTTAGAATGCCTAACCATCTGGGAATGCAGCCCAGTAGGTTTCAGCCTTATTTTACCAAGCTCCTATTCAAGATGGAGTTGCTGTGGTTCAAATGCCTCTGACGTCTGTACCCCATAAAAATAGACAATTATTATTTGTTAGTTAAAAATAAAATTAAAGCGTATCATGAACTGTGTTCCCTGTCATTAAATATGTGTCTTCCCCACTAAAAACATACGTTAGTGAACACAGTAAATGTTAACAGATTTAACATGTAATTAATTTAATTAATTAATTAATTTAACATTTAACTGTTAGTCTATCCTAATGTTAACAGATTTAACTGTTAGGATAGACTCTCAGATTAGAATCAAATTGGAAGTGTTTTGTTTTGTTGTTGTTTTAATCTAGCTATGTTACTTTTCAAAGGTACACCTAAAACAAACTTATAGACAGGTTGAAAATAAAGAGGGAGGATAGAATAATATATGGCAGGCAACCAAAAGAAGTTGTTAATGCATATAAAAGTTAATAAAGAAACATTAAAAAGATGCTTTTAATGGTAAAGAGAAGACTCATTAAAGATGGAATACTATTAACCTATAAGCAACTGACAACATAGTCCCGTATTATCTAGCACAAAAATTGACAAAATATGAGGAAAAATTCAAAATCCATAATTATTACAGGGGATTTGGACTACCTCTATCAGAAAACAATAAATCAAGTAGGCCAAAAAGCATATGAAGAATATGGAAGATTTAAGTACTATATTAAGAATTGTGATCTGTGCAAAACAGTGACCCCTGAAGAATAGATTGTTTCCAAGCACATTTGAAATACTTAAAAAACTTGACCATTCACTAGACCACAAAGAAAGTTTCAGCAAACTCAAATTCTATCACATAGACCAGATTTTCTGACCTCAATCTAATTACAGTAGAAATCTATGAATTTATTCATTTCCTACACATACATACACATTTGAAAATCAAAACACTCTAAATAATTCATGAGCGTACATACATCTGAGCATGGGCAAGACCCAATTATGTCTGCTGTCCTCGTGTGATTATGAATAGCACTCTTCCACTCACTGTCAAACGTGTCCCAGTTTGGTTGATATATTATGTGGACATCCTATTTAAAAGGAAAATTATAAAACATTTGGAATTAAATGACAAGAATTCCCTGTCAAACTTCTGCTTTGCTCCTGAGGTAATAATTTGAGGGAAAACAGCCTGGAAATAATAAACTGGAGTTTCAACTCAAAGAGTAGGGATAAAAAGAATCAAAAGAGAAATCACAGGCACCAAAAAATACATAGAAAGGGATGACAAAAGTAAAGACAGACACTGATGAAAATGAGAACTATTGCATTAGTTTTCTGTCTAGCTGCATTGGAAGCTGGAAAGATAAAAATGAAGAAAAGTTGATTGTTGAAAATATGAGTCAAATAGATATACTTCTTGCAAGTCTCATCAGAGAAAAAGAAAAGAAAGGTGCTAAAAGAGAAAAATATACAGTATTATAAAAGAGTGAAGGTGAAACTTACATGTTCATAATTTTGAAAGCTTAGAAGATATAAACAATTTTCTAGGAAACTACCAGAAATTAACTTAAGAAAAATTAACAGTTAGAATAGTTCCTAGTCTTTCAATAAACTGGCCAGTAGGCAAAAATCTTTTTCAAAGATAGAAGAGACGTAAGCTCTGACAGTTTTTTACACTAATTGTTTAAAAATCAAACATTAAAGAACAAATCATTTCAAACTTACCCAGATACATTCAGAGACTAGAAAAAGAAGAAATACATCCCAGCTCATTTTGAAAGAGCAGTATAACTTTTATATGAAACTCATCAAGGACAATACAAGAAAATATAGGTCAATCTTCCCTGTGAAAGTAGATACAAAAGTCTTAAGTAAGATACTATCAGAATTAGATCAATTGTCATGCATCAGGCATCTATTGCTGTATAACAAACCACGCCAAAACTTAGTGGCTTAAAACAACCTCAATCCTTCATTTTACCCACAAATCTGCAATGTGGCCTGTGCATGGCATTCACAGCTTCTCTCTGCTCCATGTCACATGAGACATGGAGCTGGGGTGGCTTCACTGGAGGCCGAAGGACCTACTTTCACAATGGCTCATTCAGCGGGGCTGTGGGCTGGCGACCACACTTCCCCACCACGTGGGTGTGTCCCTGGGATTTGGGAGCTTCCTCCCTGATGGTGGCAGGGTGCCAAGAGCACACAGCTCAGGAGAAGCAGGTGAAAGCAGCACCACCTCTTATGACCTTGCCTGGGAAGTCCCCTGACAGCCAGGGCACATTTAGATCCCCAGGGAGGGAACATAACCTGTCTTCCCAGTGGAAGAAGTAAGAAGTCACACTGATAGAGGAGCAGGTGAGATGAGAACTTATTGAAGCTGTGAACCCCAAGTATCTGAGACAGACAGGTCTCAGTCAATTTAGGAAGTTTATTTTACCGAAGTTAAAGACACGTGCCTGTGACACAGCCTCAGGAGGTCCTGACAACATGGGCCCAAGGGCACAGCTTGGTTTTATACATTTTAGGGAGACATGAGACATCAATCAATATATGTATGTACATTGGTTCCACCCGGAAAGGCAGGACAACTAGAAGCAGGGAGGTGGTTTGCAGGTTATAAATAGGTGAGAGGCGAATGGTTGCATTCTTTTGAGTTTCTGATTAGCCTTTCCAAAGGAGGCAATCAGATATGCATTTATCTCAGTGAGCAGAGGGCAACTTTGAATTCTGTCTGTCTTTGTCCACAGGGAAATTCCTTGTGAGGGAGGTATGTCGCTTTTTAATCTTAGTAGCTGCCTTTTTTAGGAACAGAATGGGAGGCAGGTTTGCCCTAAGCAGTTCCCAGCTTCGCTTTTCCCTTTGGCTTTAGTGCTTTTGGGGTCCCAAGATTTATTTTCCTTTCACAAAGCTGTTTTTGAAAAATACTACCTGTCGCCCATCACATGGTGAAAAAAGTTATGATCCATTGTGCTTTTCCTAGGATCGTGTGAATTATGAAATATCATAAAATCCATTATTATAACAGTCTGTTGAGGATTAAAGGAGATAAAATACCTCAGGTAGATTTTTTAAGTAGACACTGGATATTAATAAAATTGAACCCAAATCATGATTTAAAAATAAAAAAGAGGCCGGGCACAGTGGCTCACGTTTGTAATACCAGCACTTTAGGAGGCCGAGGCGGGTGGATCATGAGGTCAAGAGATCAAGACCATCCTGGCCAACACAGTGAAACCCCATCTCTACTAAAAATACAAAAATTAGCTGGGTTTGGAGGCATGCACCTGTAGTCCCAGCTACTCGGGAGGCTGAGGCAGGAGAATCCCTTGAACCCGGGAGGCAGAGGCTGCAGGGGCCGAGATCACGCCACTGCACTCCAGCCTGGCGACAGAGCGAGACTCCATCTCAATAAAATAAAATTACAGTAAATTAAATTAAAAAGAAACCTTTGAGAAAACTAAGAATAGAAAAGAACTTTCTAAACCTGCTGAAAGATGTTTTATCTACTAAGAACATAGAGAGAGCATCAGATTCAATAATGAAACTTCAGGAACATGTTTGTTAAAGTCCTGGACACAGCCGGAAGCTTCACTGTTATGTTCCAGGCCTCTATCTCGGCTGCTGGGTTGCTGGCAGTGGTTGTTATTCCTCAGCTGGCAGAAGCATCCCTTCTCTCCACCTCCAGCTTCACGCGGTGTTGTCCCTGTGTGCGTCTCTGTGGCCAAATTTCCCCTTTTCATGAGGACGCCAGTCGGGTTGGATTAGAGCCCACCCCGATGACTGAATTTGTTCACTGAACTACTTCTGTGAAGATGCCATCTCCAAATCAGGTTGCGTTCGGAGGCGCTGGGGGTCAGGATTCCAACATATCTTTTTTGAGGGGACACAACTCAACTGTAACACCCCTCCTTCTCTGCTGAAGACCAGCAGCACTCGCTGTCTGTATTGTGATCACGAGATGGTTAATTCAGGACCAGGCCATAACGAGCATAATGATGATGTTAGTCCCTGTGATTAACCATCAGCTCCAGTTTCCAAAGCACTCATCTCCCAGTTGTCCACAATGACTACTCCAGTGACGACTGTTCTCTGCTGAAACAAAAAGCATCCCAAGCCCACTTAAACCTACGTTGAGGCCGGGCGTGGTGGCTCACGCCTGTAATCCCAGCACTTTGGGAGTCCGAGGCAGGCAGATCACAAGGTCAAGAGATCAAGACCATCCTGGCCAACATGGTGAAACCCCGTCTCTACTAAAAATACAAAAATTAGCCGGGTGTGGTGGCAGGCGCCTGTAATTCCAGCTACTTAAGAGGCTGAAGCAGGAGAATCGCTTGAACCCAAGAGGCGGAGGTTGCAGTGAGCTGAGATCGTGCCACTGCACTCCAGCCTGGAGACAGAGCAAGACTCCATCTCAAAAAAACAAACAAACAAACAAACAAAAAAAAAACCTACATTGAAATTCTTCCTTTTACTCAAACAGCTAAGTAATGGCTGCTTTCCCTTTATTTAGCAACGTAAATACTGTTGGCTTGTTTATAAGAAACGTTTTAACATTTCAACACTCCAGGCTCCAAATGTAAATGAAATTAGGTTGGAAAATTCCAGTAAGTCAGAAGGTCGGCCTGGTAGGAAGCCATGTGCAGAAAGCATACAGAGCATTGCTGACTATACATTTTGTCGCCTTGTTTTCCCTCCGAAGTCGACATGAGCTGCCCCTAGGAAATTTCCTTACTTCTGATACTTGGTGACCTTGAAATCTGAAGGCTGTTTTTTCCCTTCTTCTTTACCTTTTTTTTTTTTCATTCACACTATTATTGCTCCATCAGCACCCAAAGCCCTTAGTGGTATCATTTGGAACATGTTTTGCCATTCATTCTAATTTATTCTAAGAGCCAGATTCAGCTTAAGTTTAAAAAAAAAAAAATGCAGCTCTCCTACCCAGAGGAAGGAACAGCTGGTTTCTGCTTCTCACTTTGAAGATTTTCAGCACATTAGTAGTTCTAGCAGAAGGGAAGATTTGCAACTCTGTTGTTTGATGATGATGGTGATTATGATGACGGTGATGATGGTGATGGTCATGATCATACTGCTGACAATATCTGCCATTTTGGAATGTATTTTACAGATTATAGACTGTCTCATTTATTCTTCATAACCCTAAAGGAAGCTATTATAATTTGAACCATATATGGTCAAATGTAAGCCAAAAAAGTATCCCTAAATACAAAATTAGGAGACAATAATTTCATCTGATAGAAAATGCTGACATTGTTTTTCCTCAAGAGCTACACTGACACATGAATGTTCAAATAAATTAGGTTTCCCGTTCATTCTATTAGATTCACATACCAATGAGAGTGCCTGACTTGTGCAATAAAAAAATAGAAATTGTATCTTTTTTTTTTACACTAACAAGCATTGAGAAGCAGTAAGATTTCTCTTCTCTTCTGTTTTCCTTTCTGTGCAATATTTGCAGCAATTTGCAGCTCTACCTTTAATTCTGTGTGATGTATGTGATCAAATTTTTAAAAGCAAAAAGATGAGATTACACTAATACAGATTGGCATGTGACCCAATCAGCAAATAGAAGTATGCAGTTGATTTTCACTATCAGGTTTTTTTGTTTGTTTGTTTGTTTTTTACAAATTGTCACAAGCTCAAAAGAGGGCAGGACAGCATTACAGAAATAGGGATAAGGTAAGACATCTAACTCCTTAGCAGATTATACACACAAGCATAGAAATACAAACTTTTCTAGGCTGCATAGCAACTTCACCCTCCTGGGTCTTTCGGCACACGGTGTAAACCCTGTTATCTCATAGCATTTTGTAAAAATTAATGACTTTCAGTTGAAGTCTAAGTTTGTCTTAAACACTCCAAAGAGAAACGAGCTATGCTCAATTTCTCTTCTCAAATATGCTCTTCTCATTGTGGATGACCCAGAAAACAAAGTCTTACCTTGCAGAAAATCGTGGTGCATGTGGGCCTGGAACACCTGCTCCAGTTCTGATCAAGAAAGACAGGTAACCAGGAGGCTGTCCAGCGGAGAGCATCTGAAATAAGCAAAAAGAAAGCAGCTTTTTCAGAAAACGAAGTAAGAATATATGAAAATTCTTCATTATGGAGGATGGAAGCTCAGAGGAGACATGACCAACATCTGCACAACTTTGAACAAAGACCTGGCTATTAATACCCAAGACAAGAGAACTGGGCTCACCTCCTTCACTTTCTAGAAGGTGGCTGTAGTTTTGTTAGTCCACGTCCTCTGAGGAGCAGATCCCAAGATGGGATTAAACAAGAACTTTCTTAGAATAAATACATGTGACAGAAAAAGGGAACCAGCATGGCTGGAAGAACCATCAGAACAAAATGCAGGTCTGATCCCAAAAGAAGGGAGGGAGAGAGGGAGGGAAGGAAGCAGGGAGGGAGGGAAGAAACAAAGGGAGTCTAGAAGCATCTTAGACTGTGGTACAGTTCTAAGGAGAGTTTGGTAAGACCACTGAGAAGCCCTCAAACCAAAATCCCTCACCAGCAGAGTCCCCAGGAATGGACAAACCTTAGCCTTCCTGCATCACTCACTCAGTCATTGGCTGAGCAGCCCATGGGGGCAAAAAGTGCAATAGATTTCAAAGGAGAGCATTAGGGCCCTTGGTTAATTCTGCCCTTACCATCGGATGTCTGAAAGATGCACTCTCGTGGGTGCCACATTAGGATAAGCAACAATAATGATGATGATGATGATGATGATGATGATGATGCCATTTATTGACAACCTATCCAAAGCCAAGGATTGTACTAGATATTTTACATATATTAAATATAATTATCAAAAAAATCCCCCCCAGGCTGGGTATGATTGCTCCCCATTTTCTCATGAAGAAATTGAAACTTGGGTAAATATTTTGCCAAGGAAGGGTGTAGAGTTGAGTATCTGTTCCTTCAGGCATCATATTCTTACCACAGCAAACAAATGAGAGAATTTTTGCTTCTGCAGTAAGAAATAATGAGTTCACTGAACTTATTAAGCCAAAAAGTTGCACGTTTGGTGGGTTTTTTTTGGGGGGGTGTTTTTACAATATAAATTTTTGTTTACAATATAAATAAATGCAGCATTCATTCTACTTAATGCATAAGTGACAATGTTTGAAGCTAGAACCATTGTACTTTCCCAGCAAGGAACTCATGACCACACCGAGCCCTCAGTGACCCCAAATGGCATTTCTTATGTCCTCCTGGCTGTCTAAAATGGAGCTCAGGTATGGCCAGGAAGGGACGCAGCCCCAGTACTTCTTTGGTATATGACTTTGGGCCATTTCTAGAATTGCCTTGGTCTTCAGTGAGATGGAGCAGAGACTCCTCCTAAGGGCCTGCAGGTCACCCCCTGCCCAGCGTAGAAACAAAGAAAACTGGGTACCTAGCTCACACTGAAAAATAAACAACTGAATAAACAAAAAGAAAATAGTAGCTTAAAACAGTAGCCAAAAAAGTTAGTCAAGAGATATGTTAATTCCCTATAAAAACTAAAAATAACACCTTAACATATGTCCCTGAGTTATTTTTCAAAAACCTGAACCCCCACCAAACAGATTTGCTGACACATAGACCTCAAATTAAGGGAAACTAAACAGTAAACTCTGGTCACTGTTCTTTGTTCTAAATTTCTTCCTAAGGGGCCTGGGGACGTCATACCCACAAGCTAGAGCTATCAGTTTGGTGCAAAAGTAATTGCAGGTTTTTTTTGCTGTTACTTTCAATGGCAAAACCTGCAATTTTGCACCAATGTAATAACATTGTTTTCTGCTGATCCCACATTTTTAGACAAAGCTTTGCCTCCTTAGCCAATCACAGATCAGAAATCTTTAAATCCACCTATAACCCGTGGGCCCCCAACTTCCAGCTGTTCTACCTTTTTAGGTCAAACCAATGTATAGTCTCCATATTTGAATTTATAACTTTACCTGTAACCTCTGCCTCCACGTTGGTAAAAACTCTTGCCTATGAGCTATCTGGGAGTTGGGTCTTGAACATGAGATGCCTGATTTTCCTTGCTTGGGGCCCTACATAAACGCCTCACTTTCTCTCGCTACTATCCCAACATCAGTCTTTGACTTCGCTGCACCCAGTGAGCAGATCCCAGCTGGATTCACTTACATTAGATTTCTCCTCCTGGAAATAGAAGAAATATGACTATTGATGTGTGGAGCATTTCGCATGGCACCTGGAATGTAGAAGGCGTTTGGGAAACGTGGCTTCCTTCTATCAGTTTCTACCCAAAATGTGCAAAGCCAAGTTCTCCTTTTTGTGCTGTATGCTGGCTCCTTCCAAAAATGTATTTGATGATGTCATTCCTCAACCTAAAACCTCCTGACACCACCCCGCTGTCTACACCAGGGATGTTAAAATCCTCTCTCTGCATAGCTCCATCCACATGGCCGTGTACTCACTCTATTACCTCAATTCTCTGGGTGGGGCAGGAGGAGAGGAGCAGGTGCACGTGCCCCTGGCTGAGGGAAAGGATTCTCGGAGGGGTGGGACAGGTAGTCTGAAAAGAGTCGACCTCCAGGAAGCTGCTCTGCAGCCCTCATTTCTCCTTTGAGAATCACTGGTCCTCAGAACAAGTTCTAAATCCTTACCACCTGACCTGATACCACCTTCCCAATGACCAGTGCCCTAGAGCCTCGCGGGGCCCTCGCCAATCCCGCCTCTTTGCCTTTGCTAGTTTCTTTTGTGTGCTTAAAAGTCCTCTTCCATACCTTCTGCTTTACTTGGGGAAACCTGAAATAAATGTCAGCATGTTGGTGAAGCTTTTGCTTACTGCCTCAGGCAGAATTAATAGCTTCCTGGTCAGCTCTGACACATCTGGGCCCTGTTCCCTCCTGAGAGGTAGAGAATCGCTAGAGGCTGAGAACCGTCTCCACCTTTAGACAGAATGCCTTTAGTGGTTACTGCCTGTATCCCAATGAAACCCGCTCTGCCCTTCTGCCATAGAAATGGAATTGAAGCCAGACCCGTGGCTGCCCACTATCCATGTTTCCCATTGGTATGGTTTGGTTGTGTCCTCCTGCCAATCTCATCTTGAATTGTAGTTCCCATAATCCCCACGTGTTGTGAGAGGGACTCGGTGGAAGGTAATTGAATCATCGGGACAGTTTCCCCCATGCTATTCTCATGATGGTAAGTTCTCATGAGATCTGATGGTTTTATAAGGGGCTTCCCCCATCACTCGATTCTCATTCTTCTCTCTCCTGCTGTCTTGTGAAGAAGGATGTGTTTGTGAATCCCCTTCTGCCATGATTATAAGTTTCCCAAGGCCTCCACAGACCTGTGGAACTGTGAGTCAATTAAACCTCTTTCCCTTATAAATTGCCCAGTCTCAGATATGTCCTTATAGCAGTGTGAGAACAGACTAATACACTCAGGCTTCCCTGAAGTGAGCTGTGGCCTTCGCACTAAGGGATGGGAGCAGGAATGATGGGTATCTGCTCGGGGGTGGGAACATGAGGCATCAGGTGCATCTTCTTCAGGCTGTCCCTGATGTACTGGTGATTGGTCCCACCAGGCAGGTGTCAGTACCCCAGAGCAGTGGAACACTCTGAGATAATGGAAGTGTTCTGAGATCTGTGCTGTCCAACGTGTGAGCCACTAGACACTTGAGCTATGGCTAGTGCAACTAGGAACTGAAATTTCAATTGTCTTTAAATGTATTTAAATTAATTAAAATTAAAATAGGCACATGTCACCAGCGGCAACTGTATCAGCCAGTAGAGCCCTTGAGGATGGAGGAGCAATGGTTTGGAAGGAACATGGATCTTAGAATGCCCAGTGGAGCAGAGATTCTCCACCTAAATGGATTACTTATCTCAGAACTGTTGAGTGAGAGAAAAACAAGGCAATGTTTTAGGACAGTTAGGAAGATAGTATCAATAGTATGACATAATGGGTAGATCAGGGACCTGGGGCTCACCTTTTGAGTTCAAATCCCAGCCCTACCACTTAATAACTGTATCGCCTTGGGCAAGTGACTTCATTTCTGTGTACTCCAGAATTCTCCTCACTGCACTGGGGACACTGAGTCCACGTATCACCTGGGTTTGTTGTGAGAATCAAATGAAGTAATAAATGTAAAACACTTAGAATATGGCATCCCCATTTGTTAGCTACTGTGATGACATTTGAGGTCTCTGTTACAGCATCTTAGCTTTACACGAAGGCACTTGGCTTTGCATCACAGCTCCCACATCTACCACTTGGGTGCCATTTGTTTTCTCGGGTTCTTGGGGGTGATGTGAGTGAAGTACTCAGCACTGTGTCTGGTCCCCATCAAGCACTCAATGTTGGTAGTCACCCTTATACAAAGTGTCATGTTGTCGTATCAGTATCTGTTTGGATGTCTCCCTTGGAGGTGTCTCTAGGATAGGGACTGTCATCTCTCTTTTCGTTCTTCATTGATTAGCACAGTGAAAGTACCAATACATGTTTACTGAATGATTGGCTGATTGGATAAATAACTCCTCTAGTGTTAGTTTACCTGAAAACCCAATACTGTACCTATTGCGGCTTCTGAGGTGTCTCCTGGCCATCAGATACCTATGGTACTCTAACAGCAGCATGACCAGAGGTGTTCTGTCCCTGCTGCCCAGATCCTTCCTCACCCTTTACCTTTGCAACATTGAGCAGAACAGCTCTTCACTGGGATGGCCACTCACCCAGGCATCATTAGGAAAGGTGAGGGGATGTTTTTCGGTGTCACAACACCTGGATAACTGCGTTCTCCAGCTTCCTCTTGCTGCTGTAGCAAATTACTGCAAATGCAGTGGCTTAAACAACACACACTCACTCCATAAGTTCTGAAGGTGAGAAGTCTGAAGTGAGTGTCATGGGACTAAAATCAAGCTGTTTGCAAAGCCGCACTCCTTCTTGGGGCTGTGGGGAGAATTGGCTTCCTGCCTTTCCCAGCTTCTGGGAGCTGCTGCATTCCTTGGCTCCCCGCCCCTCCTCCATCCACAAAGCTAGAAATCCCATCACTCCAGCCTCTCCTTCTGTCCTCACACCTCTCTCTCTCTGACTTTGCCTCTCCTGCCTCCCCCTTGCTTTCTAAGGGTCCTTGGCATGTTGTGTTACATTGTGCCCACCTGCATAATCCAAAATAACCTCCTGATATGGTTTGGCTGTGGCCCCACCCAAATCTCATGTCAAATTTTAACCCCCATGTGTTAACGGAAGAACCTGGTATGAAGTGATTGGATCATGGGGGCAGATTTTCCCCTTGCTGGTCTCATTGATAAGTGAGTGAGTGAGTTCTCACAAGATCTGATGGTTTAAAAGTGTGTACACTTCCCCCTCGCTCTCTGTCTCCTGCCACCGTATGAAGAAGGTCCTTGCATCCCCTTCAACTTCTGCCATGAGTATAAGTTTCCTAAGGCCTTCAAGTCATGCTTCGTGTTAAGCCTGCAGAACTGTGAGTCCGTTAAACCTCTTTTCTTCATAAATTACCTAGTCTCAGGCAGTTCTTCACAGTGGGGTGAAAACAGACGACTACACCTTCTTATTGTAAAGTCAACTGATCACAACCTTAATCCCACTCAGTGCCTTAACTGCCCTGGCCATGGAACCCAACACAGTCACAGGCTCTGAAGAGAAGGACATCTTTGCTGGTAGGGAGGATTCTTCTGCCCATCACAGTAACTCTGTGGGCACAGGGTAGGTTGGAGCCTGGGGACACCACACACCATGAGACACTCCTACACAATGAAGTGTACCCCTCAAATGCCAATAGTGCCTTCTTGAGAAATGCAGCTGGAGTCCCACTACTCTAAGTTGCTTTGTGTGTGGTGAGGAATAAAAGGACAGGGGAGCTTTGCTTTTCATCTCAAGTTTCCCTCAAAATCTATAATTGCAGCCTCCAAAAAAAATAAAGAGAAACCACCTTCTCTTGCTTCCTGTAAGAGGAAGAGATATAGAGAGAAAGAGAAATGAGACAGACACCTGTGCAGGTACTCAAAGACCAGTGCAGCCCTTCTCCCATGCAGAGATCAGAAGCTCAGCTTACAATTACCAGCCTGACTGCATGAGTGTGCAGATAAGGAAGCCCCACCTGTCAGAAGCACTCCTGCAGGACATTGACTTGAAATTGAGCCCAGTAGGGGAAAGGTGGGTGCCTGTGTCCTCCATACTGGTGATGCAGACCGGAGTCAGGAGACAGAGCTTGAGAGTCACAGGTGGCTTCCACATGTTCACCCATGTCTGCTGCAGAGGTCTGGGCTTCCCCAGCAAGGCATAAAAGGGGCTGCAGGTAACTAGAGCTGTGTCCAAGGCTTCCAGAGGTTTCCAAGCACCTAGTTCTTTGCACTCAGTTGCTCTCTGCGACTCCAGTTGTTAGACATTCATACTGAATGCTCAAAGATACAAGGTCCCCCCAGAAGACATCGACAGGATGGCACCTACTTCTGCACCTGTACCCACTGGCATCTGTAAGAAACACAGAATGGAGAATTGGAGAACTGGAGGCTATGATAAATGATGTCAGTCAACCCCTCATTACACCTATGAGAAAATGGATAAAAAATATACCCAGGAAAAAGAAAAACTGGTAAGCCATGAAAAAACAAGAAGACTTTCAACAAAATTGTTTGTATTTGTCAACTTTTGCTGTGACCACAGACAGCCTGAACTTGTCAATGGCTTGCACCAAGATCTCATCTGTCTTGCTTTTGAGACATGAAGTGGAGACAGGTGCAGGGTCGGCTGGACCTTCTAAACCACATAGTTTAGCTTGGGTTGGCATAACTCATGTCTTCTCATCCAGAACCCAGGCTGGAGGGACAGCCACCTTCTGAAATGCATTGATTCTGTGGTGAGACAAGTGAGGAAGCCTGGGCCAGGCCCCAAGGTCACATGCAAAGGCTCTACTCAGCCATGGCCAATGTCTGGCCACTCACACTCGATGGATGAACAGCGCATTTCACATGGTCCGGCACAAGCCCGTGTGGTAGGAGGATGCTTTTCCCAGGAGCTGAACCAGTGGGAAATGCAGTGCTAAGAGTCACCCAGCATCCTGCACATGGAGGAGCAAGAGTTGGGAGTGATAACCCAATGCATTGCTCACTGCTGCAAGATCAGCCCGGGGATTCCATCTACCCCTTCCCCCGGACCCTCCACTCTGGTTAATTCCCCCTAAGCTGGAAGGATCCATCCCCAGTTCACCCGGGAGAGTCCCACGTGCCCTCATCTTGCCCAGGTCTCATCCTGTGGAGCATTCAACCCAGACAGAAGCAGCCCCAGTTCTATAACACACAGTGCAGTCTTCCCACCCTAAGACCCCTGCAGTGGCACACAGGAAGCGCAGATTCCGATGTCTGCTGGAACATGTAACACATAACAGAGGTATGTCTGCCTCGTAGCTCATAGACTCTTCTGGTCAGCAGGGATGGGGGTTGGGCCATTTATGAGATCATATCCAATCTACAGAGGACATTCTTTCACAGCCCCAAGGCAGCACAAGGCAGGGGAGGCCGGGGGTACTGGAGCCTCTGTTTGTCACCTGCAGTGAGGACAGCTACGGCAGGAAGCTCGGCTTCTCCGATCCTCCGTGTTCTCCTCTGAAAACTGGCTCGAGGCCATGTAGCAAGGTGCCCTGAGGATTGCAGATGAGCAGGGAGTGTGGATCCACATTCCTCCCGCTCAGTCCCAAATCCCAACAGGCCTCAAACCCTAGGGGTGTGGCCACTCGTTCTGCAGCAGGATATGATCTGGACTGAGTAGAAGGCTAGTGATAATCTTCTTATATACAACTGAGCACGTGCATTTATACATTTCTCTTCAAAAATAATAATGCATTTGATGACAGGGAACTGACCCAGACTCATGTATACTATCCTATTTATGCACTATCATCTCAGTCAGGGTTCTCCGGAGACAGAGCCGATAGGAGATAGATAGAGAGAGACAGGCTGATTTTAAGGAATTGGCTCACACATTTGAGGGCACTGGCAAGTATACAATTTGCCAGCTGGAGACCCATGGAGGAGCTGAGGCAGCAGGTCAGGTCTGAAGGCAGAATTCCCTCTTCCTTGTGGGAGGTCATTCTTTTTCTCTGAAGGCCTCCCACTGGTGGGACGAGGCCCACCCACATTATGGGGGCTAATCTGCTTTCCTGAAAGTCTCCTGACTTTCAGGAAATGTTAACCTCATTTAAAATAAGATGCCCTCACAGAAATCCAGAATTGTGTTTGACCAGATAGCTGGATATCATGGCCTAGCCAAATTGACACATAAAATTAACCATCACAACCATATGATAAATGAAACTAGACATCCCAAATGCTGGTGCAGATCTGGGGCCACCCCAGGGTTTGGGCAAGAACTGTGGGTCCCATCCAGCTGGAGCACAGGCTCTCGGGAGAGTCCTGTGAAGGGACAATTCACAGGACTTTTGCCTACCCCAGCAGAGAGCCTCTGCCGGGGTGACCGGGGTGAGTGTGGACTCATCCACAGCACAGAGTGGTCCCCGGCTGGTGCACAGATCCACATGAGAAATGAGAGGAGTTGGCTGGAGACAGGAGGGTGCAGGGGTTGGTGGGACAAGAGAGGAACAGAAGAGTCGCCTGTGATTTATGGTTCCAGCTCAAATGCCTGGTGGAGAGAGTGAGAGCAAAACATAAAGGAAGATTTTCTTTTTATTGGCTATTAGTCTTGTATTGGACCTCCTACGTTTTTCCCTTGGGTCCTTTACTTTTTCACTTATATATTCAGTCTGTTTTGCTATTATTCTCTCCTCTGGGAGATTTCTCTATTTATATTCCAAACTTCATTGATTGTTTTTTAATTTCAGCAATTGCCTTTTATTTCAGCCATTCTTTGTTATTCTCTGATGGTTCCCTTTTCTTATAAAACCCTATTTTTGCTTGGCAGAAGCAATATATCTTGAATATCCAAGAATACAAAATAGTGGGGTGTATTTCTTATTTACCAAAAAAGTGTTCTTTTGTTCCATGTTTAGCTGTGTTTGCTTAGGTACATTTCCTTTCCTGTTTATCTAGCTTGGTCTTTCTAGCTCCTAATATCGGTTTTCCTTATCCATTGATTCTCACCCCTTCTTAGTTAAGTACAAAGCAGAGCAAAGCTGCCCAGGAGCTCAGTCTGTGTGAGTAGAGCTCATTAACCAGCCGGCTTCCCTTCCCTTCACTTGGCTGGGTATGGTGGGAGGCGACCATTATGCTTCAGGGTCCCTAAATGCAAGAAGGTAGAGTGTATTGCTTGGGAAACCAGTTTCCAGAACTACCTAAGTTCTCCCCCAGCATCTCATCGAATTCCTTAAGAAAATCATTCTACTTTAGGGAAAGAGGGTAGATGAGGGCATGGGGATTATTTGTGTTTGTTGTTGTTAATTGTTGTTGCTTGTATTAGAAACAAATTCCTAGTAATTTGATATTTTTCCTGGGAGCTGGAGGAGTGTTTCATCCTTAAAAACTATAGCATATGCTACAATCACGTCAAAAACTCCTTACAGTAAGGCGCAAGGAAATTTAATCAGAGATTTCTGTGAAGCCAGCAAAAGTAGCAGAATTCAAACCTAGACAAAAAAATGGTCTGACCTTTTTAGATCATGATAAAACCTAAACTTTTACGACATCCCTGATGAGTACAAAAACCACAAGACTTTCCTGCATGTAAAGACTGGAGCTGAAATGAAACAGAATTCCTCAATTACTGTGCATCAGAATGGGTTTGTGGTCTCTCCTGAAATGCATGCTCCTACTATTCATAGCTTCCTCTTACTTCAGTGTATCAGCCTTCCTCAAATTATGTATGAAACTAGATAGCTTTACTTGCTGCAGTCTTAAAGGTGGAAAGTGCCTTAGTAGTCACCTGGTTTAATTTCTAATGTTAGAGATGAGGAAACTGAAGCCCAAGGAATTTTTTTAAGTGAAATGTCAAACTCACGCAAGCACAAGTGGGAGATAAAAGAAGGGAGATGGGATTGGAGTGAAAACACTTTGGTCTTGTCTTTGTGCTGCCATAACAAAAAACCTGGGACTGGGTAATTGATAAAGAACAGAAATGTATTTCTTATAGTTCTGGAGGCTGGGAGGGCCAAGAACCAGGTGCTGACAGCTCAGTATCTGGTGGGGGCTGTTCTCTGCCTCCAAGATGGCACCCTTTTGCTGTGTCCTTCCATGTCCGAAAGGGGCAAAAGGGAAAGAATGCTGAATCCTCATAGCAGAAGAGATGGAAGGGTAGCATGGGAAAAAGGCAGAGCCCTCATGATTTACTCACTTCCTACAAGGCCCTACCTCTCAACACTATCACAGCGGCTGTTAGGTTCCAACATACAAATTTGGGAGGGATGCAAACACTCAAACCATAACAGGCCTGTCCCTCGTTTTGCTGGTTTGAGTTGATGTATTCTAGCTGAGGTGTTAGCTGGGATGTGTTTCTGGTGTTAATATATATACATAAGTCCTGGTAGCAGAAACTTTGGGTGTTCTAAATCCCGATAGATCTTGCAGAATATCAAAATTACCTGAGAAATATAAGCTTAGCATTTCAGGTGGCCTTTTAAAGGACAAGGAAGACACCCCTGGACACATTTGCATAAATCCATTCTAACCATTATTGTCTGAATCAGCAGGTGAATTTTTGGAAGCCAAATGGTCCTTCAAGACTCCTTATGAAGCTGTCAGAGCTGATTTAGATGGCTCCTAAGAAGAGTCAGAGACTTGACAAATTGTAATGTGTTAGGAATTCTAAGAGGCCTTAGAGGTTAGCCATGCTGATGTCTTCATTTTACAGGTGAAGAACAAAATGCGTAAGTAACTTGAACAAATTTGCACAGTGAATAAAAGACAGAGAACAGAACAGCCATCACTGGATGGTTGACTGGGGCTTTCCCATCTGGGACTTTTCTACTCACTGTGCCACGTGACCCATAGGACACTGTTCCCCAGCCAGGCGCATGGACCTCAGATCATGAGCTTCCAGATGTGTGGTTAAATACCAGCTGACACATTCCCCAAGGCTGTTCATTCCAGATACACACAGACCATTTTTCTTTTAAAAAATGGAATCACATATGGCTTATCTGTGTGTGACTAACGTGCTTATAAGGAAGACATAAGGCTGTATCCTAATTAATGATTTTTAAAATTATTCTGGTAATGATAAACTCTTCCAAGCATTTCCTGGGATCTGAAAGATGGGGATTTTCTCAAACCAGCTGCTGTGAGAAATTATTTTCATACCATTTCCTCAGAAATCTACTTTGGATTCCAAATCTTTATGTATGCTTAATACTTTAAAGAATGTATTTCTATTCCCTTATTAACTTTCCTTTATTTGGTTTGCAGTGAAATTCAGTGAAGAAACAAAAGCTGATGTGTCTAGAGTTTACTTGGGAAGCTCACCTTTTCTTTGGAGTGTTTTAATGGAACTATGTAGTATACATTTACATGGTACATTTGTTCCACTAACAACTTTAAATTTTATTAATTTTAACTAGGCATGGTGGCCTGTGCCTATAGTCCCAGCTACTCAGGAGGGAGACAGGAAGATTCCATGAGCTCAAGAGTTCGTGGCTACAGTGAGCTACGATCACACTGCTGCACTGCAGCCTGGGCGACAGAGCAAGACCCCTTCTCAAAAATAAAAAATAAAAAACATCAATTTTGAAATGAATGCACATCAGGATACAGAATCTCAATGAGAAATATTTGTTGGGTTTCTTTTTTTGAAATGGAGCCTCAATCTGTCGCCCAGACTGGAGTGTGCAGTGGCGTGATCTTGGCTCACTGCAACCTCCCTCCACCTCCTGGGTGCAAGCGATTCTCCTGCCTCAGCCTCCTGAGTAGCTGAGATTACAGGAGCCCCCAACCACACCTGGCTAATTTTGTATTTTTAGTAGAGATGAGGCTTCACCATGTTGACCAGGCTGATCTCGAACTCCTGACCTCAAGTGATCCACCTACCTTGGCCTCTCAAAGTGCTGAGATTACAGGCGTGAGCCATCATGCCCAGCCTGAGAAATATTTGTTGACCAACTATTTCTCAATTCCACTTGGCACACGCAAATAAAGTACCCTTTTCAATCATCTGGCCCCTGCCATTCTTTCTGTTTTAATACAGGTGGTTTTGTAGCAGGACTGTACTAGTTGAATGTGATAACCTATCTTTTGGCTCTTCCATCTGTTTATTTCTGCCCAGCATTCTTAGCAAGTAACTTAATATTGGCAAAGTATTGGAAGAAAATTTCAAAATATAAGAAAAGGAGCCTTGAGAGTAACAGGATCTATGGGGGCGGGGATGTCAAATCCACGGATGTTACTTCCGAAGCCAGCAAGGCCTGCATCTCCCTGAGCGAACAGTGGGCACGCCCAGAACTGCCATCAGCCCCAACTCCAGTGTACGGTTCTCCCCTCATTAGTGGCAGCCTCGGTGGGCCACTTTCCTCCTCTGGGCTTCTGGTCACTCGCTTGCAAAATGGGGCTCTGTGACCAATGACCTGTAGGGTTTGTCCCAGTGCCAGAAGCCCATGTTTCTATGGCACAAGTGAAATAAAATTTTTCCATGAAATGTAGTTGAAGAACAAGCCATTTGAAATGTCCTTTCCGGCTTTAGCAACAGTTTGTGTGTTGTTTTGTTTTGTTTTGTTTTGTTTTGTTTTAACTGAAACCTGCAGCGCCAATGTGCTGAATGCATTTCAGATTGTACAAAAGTTGAAAATGCTACATATCTCAGTGAGAAGCACATTAAAAATCTTTTAAAAGTGTTCATGTCAACTTCCATCTTTCAATTTCAGGGTCATATTTCATTGTGAATTGTGATGGTGACATTGAATTAGAAATACTGTAAGTGCAAATATGCATGTACAGTTACATAATACAGGTGAATAATCTTGTTCAATTAAGTTTCATAAAATCTCCAACATGATCCATGGGCATTTGCATCAGCACTTTGAAAATTGATGGCATGACTTATTGTTGTGGCAGAAGCACTGGTGAGCAGGGATCTCTGTAATGAACTTGATTCCTCCTTGACAGCTCCAATTTCATAGCATGGTCCATCTCAGGAGCCCTCAGAGTTGACCACGGGACAACTGGCTGCAGAAATACACAGCTTGATCAGGTATTTTTGCTTGCACAGGCCATACCCTGTTCCTGGGGGGGTTAGGTGCCCTAGAGGTCAAATAGCTGTGGCCACCCCCTCTCCTCAGCAAGAACACTCCCACAGAGGCATTCCAGCTTCTGGGCTCCTGCCACCACACAATTCCAGTGGCTCCAGGAATGCCCATTCCACGCCAAAGGCTTCTCTGGAAAAACACAGGTTAAACCAAAGCCAGCTGTTATTTGGGTGGTGACCCAATTCAACATCACAACAAACAGGGCAGAGCCAGGCAGGAGCTGCTGATGAGAAGAACAAAGACCTCAGGGAGCTGGGAGCCTTGTGGCAGCCTCCACGCCCTCTACCCCTTATAACACTTTCTGAACCCGCATTGCTTTCAGTGTTCATAGGATTCTGTTTCAAAGAAGGTATGGGATCTGTACAGAAAAGATCATTTACCCTAACATCAGCCCGGAAACCTTGGGAATGAGTCAGTCATCACAGGGCAGAGGGATGTGTGTCTCCAGGTGAAGAAATGACCAAAATGCATAGCACAGCCTAGCCTGGCCATTCCACCCAACCAGCTCCAAGAACAAAGCAATAATGGTGGGGGAAGTCGGGAGCAGCCACACTCTGCCTCTAATAAAATGGGGAGAGGAAGTAATTAACAGATCCTGGGGATGAAATAAATAAGCCCCTCAGACACTGTAACTTCAGATATTCGGCAGATCTTATCCAGAAGTTTTTCTGTGCTCTCATCAGGGTGGATTCTTTGAGGATTTCCCACGATTATGTCTAAAATTCATTCCCCTGAATATTCCAATTCCAGAGCAGCCTGACTTGACAATAACAAACAAATCAGACCAGAAGAGCAGTATTGATCCAGCAGGCATGAATTCAGAGCCACCACGTTGCTTTCTTTGTGATTACAATACGATAACGGAATACCCACAGTGTCGTCAGCCCTGTGCAGCAACAAGGCACAAATCCTGCCTCGTGTCATCTGAACATCACAAACTTGCAACAAAAGGAAACGATGGCTCAGTCCTGTGCTGACCCTGGAAATGCAATACGAGTCTCCTTACCTCTTCTCCTTCCAGAGATTATAGGCACAGATCCAGCCATGGGGATGAAAAGTGCTTCTGCTCTTCTGGAGAGATTCAACAATAAATAAATATCACAAGTAAAAGCTACTGCATTAAAAGATTTTAAAGGAGAGAAGCAAAATCCTAGGCACCCTGGACAGAGCTCAATTAATGACTTATAGACTCCAGTCCATTTTTGGTAACACTGTTGATCTTCCCATGTGAAAACCTAATAGGAAGAAAATGCATCTAAAAAAGTTGGGCTTTTTACGAGATTGTTCCCAGTACAGGTACCTGGAACAATTGATAAAGACATAAGGTGGATTTGCTTTGCTTTGAACCCTCACCCTCCTACAGAAGACCTAGATAGCCCTTTGAAAGGCATAAGTGCTCTGTAAAAGTACTCAAGAGTAAAGGCATAATAAACCGTGGCTGCAAGCAGGCATTTGAAAGTGACAACCGAGACCTAAGGGGGAGTTTAACAATATGTTTGTGACAGATAAGTTTGAATATGCAGGATTGGAAAGATAACATTTCTCAACTGCTTCTTTAATTATAGCCTTGAAGAGGAGGTTGTCAGTTCTACCTTCATTCAGGAAACTGTCTTGTGATGTCTCCATTAATTATGACTGTCTATGTATTGCCAGGGAGCTTTCCCATTCCCTGACACCACCAAGGCCTGGCAGCAGGTCTCGGGCTGGGGCAGAGCCTCATTTCCTGGTCAGTGGTCAGTGCAGCTCTCCAAAACAGGACTGAGGTGAGCGGGCCATCTAATCAGGCTCGCGTAGCTCCACCTCTTGCCTTTGGTTAGGTGCCCCATCATCCCGGGTACCACGGCCACTCCTGTAGCACTGGCCATCCAGACACCAGACACTAACATCAGTCATGTCATCACTGAACAAGAGCTTTCTGCCTTACTGATGTTTTTGTTATCTGTTGTTGGCAAAAAAGTAAATTCAGGGGACATGTGGACCCACCTCTCAAAAAAAGACAAATAATGTATGTAAACTTTCCCCTCCATCCGTGGAGCTTAACACCACCCCTGCCCCCTCAGGTGTGGCCTCCGCTTAGTGACTCACTTCCAAAGAGCAGAGCAAGGGGAAAGTAGTAACATGACAGTAGAGGAAGCTGGCAGACACCACCCAAACCAAAAAGGTCAAGGTTGTCATCCCCAGTGATGTCATGTCCATACCATGGACCCTTGACATGATGCAATACAAAGGAATCTTCACCTTGGTGGTATTTTTTTCCAAAAATTCCCCAGAAACCCAGTGTAAACAGGAGGAAAACAACAGAGAAGCAAAATGAAAGGACGTTTTACAAAATGCCTTGCCAGCATTCCTCAAAAGTGTCAAGGTCAGGAAAAACAACGAGGAAAGGCTGAGAAACTGTCATAGCCCACAGGAGACTAAAGAGGCATGACCAATGCTGTGGTCTGAACGTGTCCCCTCCAAAATTCAGGTGTTGAAACTTCATGGCCAATGTGATAGTATCAAGAGGTGAGGCCTTTAAGGGGTGATTAGGCCATGAGGGTTTCTCCCTTGCCAATAGGATTAAGGCCCCGATAAAGAGGCTTCTTGCAGCATTTGGCTAGCTTGCTCTTCTGCTGTTTCGCCACAGGTGGACACAGCGTCCCTCCCCTCTGGAGGATGCAGCAACAAAGTGCCGCCTTGGAAGCTGAGAGCAGCCCTCACTGGACAACAGAACCTGCTGGTGCTGTGATCTTGGACTTCCCAACCTCCAGAACAGTGAGAGATACATTTCTGTTATTTATAAGCTACCCAGTCTTAGGTATTCTGTTACAGCAGCACAAACAAACTAAGATTAAGCAGTGTGGGATCATGGATGAGAAAGAGGACATAAGTAGAAAAATGAGTGAAATCCAAATGAATTCTAGTGTTTGGATCATAGGAATGCACCAACCTTCATCTCTTAGCTGTAACAAAAGCACGATGGTCACGTTAGATGGGAGCATGAGAGGAAGCTGGGTAAAGGATATGCGGGAATGTAGCTAGATTTAGGAGTAGGTAAGTGAGGTGCCTGGAGTGTGAATTTAGGAATGTGCTCACTTTTGGAACCATCCCTGTGTGACCCTGTGCTATCTTTGCAAATTCTCTACAAATCTAAAATTATTCCAAAACATAAAGTTTATTAAAGAATAAGGCCCTGGCTAGAATCTTGCAATATCTTCTTTAGGGTACAAAACAGCTATTTGCTCAGCAAGAGAAAGGGAGAATCTGACACACAATGTCCAGGAGGGTCTAGCCCACTTCAGGCCTGGGAGAGAAGGGTCACCATGTTGTACCTGCCATCCAGGTGCACATGGACCTATGGGATAAATGTGCAGTACAGGAGATACTGGCATTAGATGGTCCCAGCAACCAAATCTTGGGCATGATAGTCATGCAGGAGCTCCCCAGGTAAAGTATCCATATTTACAATACCTAAAGGGATTCTTTAACTTGAGGCTTTATAAACCCAACCAAAGTTAAGTTGAGGATGGTTGGCCCACAGGCCATTGATGTATTAATGGACTCTATGTACTGCTCACAGGCACCATGGATAATATACGATGGGTTCTGATAAGAATTATCATTTTCTTTTCCCTCAATGACTGACTGTAGTCATAAAGCAGGATGGACAGCATCCAGCTGGGTCTTGAGTCCATCCCGATGTGGACTCTCATGATCTGGACTGGCTGGGAGGATGCTACTGCCTGGTGGCCCCATGCCTGTTGGCCACGGGACTTTCGGCCTTCACATGTTAACTGAAATAATGAACACCATGGTGCTCCAGGTCTCTCGCTCCCGTCCAGGCATTCTCCACCTGATATCTCTCTGGAGGGTGGATGCTTTTGTCAGCTGTGTCCTCAATAAACTGCAACCAGGCATGGGGCAATGTGGAGGGAGGGAAAAGATTTAAATTCTTTTTCTGGGGGGAAGAGTCACCTCCTACTGGAATCGAGAGCTAAAAAGAGTTCTTCCATGTGTGCAGTGCCACGTAACTTCCGGTGTAATGCCACGAAACACCCACACGTGGAAAACACAGTTGCCAGTTCTTCCTCCTCCACCGTGCAGCTCCGGGGAGCTGTGGGGAGCCAGCCCCCTCCAGAATTATCTGATGCCAGGGTTGGCGTGGACATAATAATGAACAAATAAGCATTTTTTTTAAATTGACAAGGTGAAAAAGAAGGTTTAGGATTAGGGACTCTTGCCTGAGGGTTAGTCGAATGTCAGTGAGGAGAAATAACACTGAATAAACCCAAAATATGTTTTCAGGAAACCTCGAAAATTCTTTCTGCATAACATTATATCTCCCTCTGCTAGAACTGCCAATTTTTAGTTTCTCACTATTTTTATTTTCTTGAGAAATGATCATTTTTATAAATAGCCTTTTAAATGTCAAACTAACTGGTTGAATAATTTATCTCTACTTCTTATCCTGAATAACTCAACCCTTGCTTGATTTTCTAAAGGGTTGGGGGAAAGGGGTTCTCAGACATAAGCGCCCAGAATAAACCCTTCCGTCTGTTAGAGGCTTTGGCTGTCTGCTTTCCCGAGGGTGGTGTGGGCTCCCTGTGGCTGGAAGGCGGCTGTCCTTCCGACGGCTTGCTTCCGCTTAGCTCTGCACGCTCTTCAGTCACAGCCACAGCCAGGGTCTATGAAGGCAGATGACAGACGGGAACCCCCAAGAGGCACCTAACCAGGGGTCACGTGTGCTTTCCATGAAGCCACAGGAAGACCATGACTCTCACTCCTCAGAGCCGCAACCCAGGGCTGCGGCATGATGGGCCTGGTCGGCGCTGGGTGCCTCGTTCGGTGCCAGCAGGAACCAGCACGTAGTCAGGCTGATGAGACCAGGAGGGTCAGCTGGACCCTGACCATGGTTCTCAAAGGGTGTGCCAGGACCTGCAACAGAAGCACCACCTGGGAACTTGTCAGAAATGCAAATTCTTGCCCCTCCTCTAGGCCTGCTGAATCCTAAACTCTGGAGGTGGGGCCAAGCGATCTGTGAATGAACTCCCACTCCGGGTCGCCCCGACCCACCCTCACGTGCGAGAACCCCTGGTCTAGGACCCTGGTTCTCCAACTCGCCTGTATATGTTTTCAAAATGCTTCACCTCTCACTGGGAATTTTTAAAAAAATAAATTTAAAAAATGCTAACATCTTAATTGCCACAGATTATGATTCAGTTTCTGTGAGGTGTGGTGTGGACATTGGGCTTTTTGGAATGCCCCAGGGATTCTGATGGGCAGTAAAGTTCCAGAACTCCTGGCCCAGAGCAATCCCAAAGCTCTGAGCCTGGGCTCCTCCCGAATCTGGTGCTGCACTGTCTTCCAGACCCTGAAATCCCTTTCTCTCTGAGGGTAGTTCTAGCACAGGGTTCACTGCTCTGACGGCACCTGAAAATAAACCCGGGAGATTTCTAAAGGTTCTCATTGAATTGTTTTAGATTTTTTGCATTATCAGTTATCAGTTAATCCTAATGTGCAACCTTGGTTGAGAATCAGAGACTAACTCTCACCCCCATTCTCTTCTGGGTAGAATTTTTCCGAGCAACATCTGAAATTATCTCCAAAATCAGATGGCAGGGGTGGGTGGGGGATGGGGGGGACTCCTCCCAAAATGCCCCAGGGTTAAAAGTGCCTCCTCTTAGTAGTTTTAAATACTTTGGGCCCTCATTGTTCCCAGACCACCTCTCCTGATTGACGTTTCCAATGACCTGCGGGTTTCTGCACTTGTTCTAGGTCCTTGAGTCACAGCAAACCAGAGATCTCTGTGAGAAATGCTTCCAGCACATCCTCCTCCCCACCTTCTGGGCCAAGCCCTTGTGCTCACGGCACCTTTGCCTCTGTACAGCAAAGCAGAAAAGTTTCACTTTTCTCCCTTAACGCTCTCTGGGGCTCTCTGTTTGTATTCAAGGGGTATCCCTAATTAGAGAAATTGTATGAAATTCCTTAAAATAAATCATCTCAAATTGCATTTTAGCATAGCCAGTTTCACTGTAACTCAAGTGTCCTGGTGGATGTAAATCATATAGAGAAAATCAAGACCTTCATTTCTAAAACAAGTATGCAAATTCTTCTCTAAAAGGATCTCAGCTCAGCTCTAACTTCCTCCAGAAAGCCCTCCCTGATATCCCCCGAGATAAGACTCATTGTCAAAGGCCTCCTAACTCTGTAGACCTCTGCTCATCATGGACAGAGTCTGAAGCCACTGATTTGTGAGGTGTAAATCCTCTCTGTCCTGTGAAGGCAGGGCCAGGCTCTGTGGCCCCTCTTGTATCCCCAAGGCTTGGCTCAGTGGCCGGCACAGTTGTCAAATAAACGGAAGCCTGTTCCTCCTCCTCCAAAGAGCAGGAATCCTTTCCCCCATCTTGGCGGCTTTCTCGGGAAAGGCAGAACAGGCTGCTCGTGAAATCAAAAGCGTCCTTGAGAAATGTAACGTTCCACATGGAAGTTTAAAGCCAGAAGCAGAAGGAAGGCGGTCAGTGCCGGAGGGCGGCTGGCTGCACACGGCTGTGGGGCTGTTTGGTTTGAGTTTGCTAGGTTTGGGAATGCTTTTGCTCAAGACAGTTAAGCACAAAGGAGGGAACATTGTAGGGACTGGGTCCTGCGGTTGGATCCACCAGAGAGAGGCTGGGCTGGATGTAGATGTGGCTGTCCAGCCTCTCCTGCCCCTCCTGAGGACACCCGCTCAGAGCCGCTCCTCACTTCTGCAGAGAGTGCAGTGTTGAGCTTTTGATTTTTCTCTGAGTCCCTACATTAGAATGCAGGATGGAACATTAGATCAGGTTCACTCTTCTCCTCTCTGTCTGCCAGGCGCTCTCTGTGTCAGATCATGCTCTGACAATCATTAAGTCCAAACATGAACTGATAAAAACTCTTAAGATAAACAAGATTAATCCATTTTCAGTGACAATTTTATTTTTATTTTTTAACTGTTTTTGGTGACTTTTTATTTTGATGTAATCTCTAAGCTTTCAAGAATAGCACAAGAATAGAATGAGGAACTCCAGTATATCTTTTACTCATATTCACAGTTACTTACATTTTTCCCTATTTGCTTTATTATTCTCTCTGTTTATATATATATATATTATTATCATTTGAATCATTTGAGAGTTAGCTAGAAATATCATATCCCTTTATCACTCAATACTTCTGTCTATATATTTTCCAAAAGCAAAGACTTCCCTTTTATAACCACACTTTAGTATCAAAATTTAACATTGACCCCATTTATTTAATTCATAATTCATATTCAAATGGTATTCATTGCACCAGTGATGTCCTTAAAGCAATATTAGGACCATGAGCACCATAATCAACTAGTTTATTATTATTTTAAATGTAGAGACTTTTTTTTTTGAGACAGAATCTCACTCTGTCTTCCAGGCTAGAGTGCAGTGGCACAATCTCGGCTCACTGCAACCTCCACCTCCCTGATTCAAGCAATTCCCCTGCCTCAGCCTCATGAGTAGCTGGGATTACAGGTGCACAGCACCATGCTCGGCAAATTTTTTTTTCTTTTTTTTTTTTTTTTTTTGTATTTTTAGTAGAGACAGGATTTCCCCACATTGGCCAGACTGGCCTTGAACGCCTGACCTCAGGCAATCCGCCCACCTCTGCCTCCCAAACTGCTGGGATTACAGGCATGAGCCATCACGCCCAGCCTAAATGAAGATTCTTAAAGCCCCATCTTAGAAAACAAAATCAGTGATCATTTAAAAGGTAGAGTTAGAGTCTGCATAAAAAAGTAAACAAATTGTTCCATCTGCCCCCGACCCCACCAAGTGTTTCCCAGATGCAGCTGGGATAAAGGAAAGATCAGCAATTGTCACCTTTTTTTTTTGTCTCTTGACATGCTAGAAAGACAAGGAATCGAGAAAGGGCAAAAAGTCAAAATAGCAGCAAACTGATTTTTTTTGGAAATCCTAGAACTAAAAAATAAACCCTTGAACAACCAAAAATACATTATAAAATAAAACCTCCAGAGTCGGTTTTCCAGCATGGGGAGTTTGACAGGTGATTTAGGGAACGTTGCATGTGGGTGTGTATACATCATAGCAGAACCTTTTCATTCCATGACCATTTACAGGCATTATCTACTATACATCTCAAAACAGTGGTGAATGAGTATTAGTCCTCCCCTAAGGCTCAGTGAAATGAAGAAATATAGTCAAGTCTGTGCAGCTCTGAGAGCCATCACTGGGATGTAAACCAAATTCTCTGTCTCTGAATCCAGAACTCTGTTAACCACCTGCAGCCCCCAGAATCTGGACTAAGCCTGGAGCTGGCTGCGGGGTGTTATACTCACTTGTAATGCTGTTTTAGCACATCACAAAACTGGAGGCTTAAAAAGAACAGAAATTTATTCCCTCACTGTTCAAGAGACCAATAGTCTGAAATCAAGGTGCCAGCAAGGAGCTCTGAGAGAGAATCCTTCCTGTCCTCTTCCTGCTGTTGGCTCCAGGCATTCCTTGGCTTGTGGCTGCATCGCTCCAATCTCTGCCTCTCTCTTCACCTGGCCTTCCCCTCTGCATCTCTGCATCTTCTTCCATCATAAAGACAGTCTCATTGGATTTAAGGCCCACCCTAATCCAGTGTTTCATCTTGACCTTGACCTTAATTACATCTGCAAAAATGCTGTTTCTGAATAAGCTCATGTGCTGAGGTTCTGGCTGGGCATGAATTTGGGGGAGACACTATCCAATCCACTACCATCGCATCTACAGAATATCTCCAAGGCAACACCTACATCAGTGTTTGGTTGAATAACAGTACAGTAGCCTAGCCAAAGAGACACGTCAAACTAACGATCCTGGGGGCAACAAAGCTACAGGATAGTGGTATTCATGCTTGGCCATGATTTCCATCTTTTGAGTTAATAATGTTGTGCTTTCTTCATGGTCTCCAAATGCACGGTCACCAATGGAAGACATGCAACCAATTCTTGGGGAAAGCGTTTGAATCAGAACACCAAGGGAACAGTGAATCTCCTTGCATCCTAAATTCCCCAAGTCAAGGTGGAGATTAGGGCTGTCTCCACCTGGCAGAGCTAAGGTCACTTTGAAGCACACACCAAATTCTTCTGGTGAGGCTTCATTGTGAGGTAGGCTGGGAGTGCCGATCTAACCCTAGCAAGACAGCCTGCACCCACACCTGATCCTTGCTGAGTCCTGGAGAGCTGGGGGACTCCAGGTGTCGTGGACATCGTCCCCGTACCTTGCCCAGGTGGGTGGACACAGAGAGAGATGCATTGAAGTATTCTGGAAAGCAATGATAAAAACATGGGAAAGTGTCTTTTGAGCTGACTTAGCACACAGCCACCTGCACTGCCTTGTCCCAGCGGCCACTGCACACAAAGAAGTCTCCATGCTATTCTGTTCCTCCATGCAGAAACATTTCAATAAACAACCTTCAATGCAGCGTCTCCTGCTTAATGTGAAGTGTCTTGTCAGCCAACTCAGCACAGCGTGGCTCCATCCTAGGTAGTGGCTTTAAGTCTTTCATGCAATTCATACCCCCAGTCCAAGTTAGGCAGCCCAATCTTTTTAAATCCCCTGCCTTGCACATGAAAACCCAGGCATTGAGATGTGTCTGGTGGTTTCCTGAGATCCTGGGAAGACAGCGTGAGGGCATGGAGCTGACCTGGCTGCCACTCTCACTCCAGTGGGGCCTTTGCTCTGAAGCCAGTCATGCCTGGTGACCTGCATGAGGTGCCTCTGCCAAATACCTCCCTGAAAGCCTCACCTCTGGAACTCGCTGCATCCCATGACTCTGAAACAAGAGAACAGGTGCCCTGTACCCCTCCCTCCACCTTCTCTAGGTGAAAAGATGATTTTTTCTGGAAAAAAAAAAAAACAGAAACAAAAACAAACAAAAAAACAGGGGACTAAAGACAGGAGACCTAGATCTATCCCTCACTTGTGTCAAGACCACCCTTGACCTTGGGGAAAAGAGGGAATACCCTGTGCCTAATTTTTATCGTAAGGAAGATAGGAATCTCAACGTGGACGATGGATGTCAGAACCAGTGTCCAAACCAGACATTGAGCCCTGTTAAACAGGGCGGTCCTAAACGCACTTCAGGAAGACATTGACTGCCGCTGGCTTGCTTTAAGGATGCTTTCTCCTCCCTTCCTACACTCTCTAATTCTAGGGAAGGAGAGCTAGGGTCTTATGTTGAAGCTCACAGCTGCCAGAGTGACGTGGGGCCAGTTATTCCATCATTCTAGGACTTAGTTTCTATGGACAAAAATGCAGCTTGAGTGAGAGAATCCATGTAGACCCTTAGCAAGGGATCTGGCCTACAATGCTAGCGATGACCTCGGTGGGTACAGGATGTCACAGAGGGCTGCAGAGGCCCCAGTTCACCCACAACACATGGGCAGGCAGTTTCTTTTGTTTAAACATCAGAGGCAAGACACTGTCCAAAGGTGCAGGAATGACTCCTCAGGGGACAGGCAGGGGAAGGGATGTTTGCTGCTTGCAGATGTGGTGAGGTTTTAGTATATTTAACAAGTATCTTACTTTGGCAATTGCAAATAACTGTAAAAGCACAAATGAATCTCCTTGGCTTCCACTTGATGATAAAGTCACTCTGGGAAGGGGGAAGGAAGAAAAGGAGCTGCTAACCCAGACCTCATTCAAAGGGATGAGAATCTGGGTGGAGGAAGGACATCAGTACAACATGGGACTGTGCTGGCCTGGGAGATGAGGCAGGGCAGCATCAGTGTGCCCAGAAGTCATGGCCTTTCCCGGGGACCACAGGAAGGAACCTGTCCATGGAGACCATCTCTAAAAGGGACATTGGATCAAGAAGGGAGGGAAATTTCTCAAAAATACAGTTCTGACCAGAGAGCCCTGTTGGAAGGTCCTGTGAGGATGCAGGACGTGCATTCCCATGTTACCAAGAGCCAGGGTCCCCAACCCTGGTACTGGTCCATGGCCTGTTAGGAACTGAGCCCAGGTTGTACAGCAAGAGGTGAGCAGCAGGTGAGTGAGCATCACCGCCTGAGCTTCTCCTCCTGTCAGACCAGTGGTGGCATTAGATTCTCATAGGAGCAGGAACGCCATTGTGAACTGAGAATGCCAGGGATCTAGGTTGCCAGCTCCTAATGAGAATCCAATGCCTGATGATCTCGGGTGGAACAGTTTCATCCCAAAACCATCCACCACCCTGTACGTGGAAAAATTGTCTTCCATAAGACTGGTCCCTCGTGCCAAAGAGGCTGGGGACTGCAGACCGCTGACGATGAACTGAGGAGGCACTCTGGTCGATTGCCGGCCATGAGGGAGACTGCAGTGCTGTAGGGTCACATGCCCCCCTGGTGGGGGTGTGCATGGACAGTGGGGGCCTGGAAGGAGGAGCTGAAGCCTGAAGACCTGGACAGACCCCGGGTTTTAAGAGTGGAAGAAAATGGAATGCCCTTGACCCCACCACCCATTTTACAGGAAGAGAAATAAAGGGGACCCTGGACACCAGAAACCACAGGATATTTTAAGATTCATGAAGGGCCCCAATCATCTCTTTGGATATATTGGAGGGCAAGAAGAGAAGTAGGTGTCAGATGATAAAACAATGAGTGGCATCCATGCTGGCAGCCTGAGAAGGCCTGGGTCAGCCGTGGCCCTGATTGCCCACCCAGCCTCATGCCCCTCATACCTGTGGCACCCCTGTCCACTAATAATCTGCAATGAGTTTCCAACATCACTTACTTCCAAGGCCATGTGGGCTAATTTTAATGATCAGCTAACTTAATCACCCTCCAAATCAACTTGCCTGGGAGCACTAAGATCAGCTAGAGAGCCCTAAACAAGGTGATGCCACCAGCAGGGACAAGGAGTGCCAGAAAGGAAAGACGTTGCTTAAAGAGGATAGGGGCCCATTTTTCCCCATTCCCTGTGATTGATTACATATTGGGAGTATTTCTGGACAGGATTATAATCTTAGCATTCACTTCAGCTTTATCAATAACCAGGTATTTGATTTCATCATGCAAAACTAGGGAAACAAGACAATTGACATGGAAAAGTAGAATTGTCCAGAGATAAAAATCCACATTGATTTTCTACTACTCCGGCATCAGGCATGGTGCATTAGCTGCTACGACTTCACTCCAAATTTGACCTTGACTAATCCTTGCATAATCCTTTACCCCCTTCCCATAGCCCAGGATTCTCCACTGGGGCAATTTTGCACCCCCCTTCCCATAAGGGTCACTTGGCAGTGTCTAGAGACACTTCGCTTGTCACAGCAGAGGTGCTGTAAACACCCTGCAATGCGCAGGACAGGCACCCCACCCCACCCTACCATCAACAGTGCTGAGGCTGAAAAATCTGCTCTAACCCCCAAAGATTCAGGCTGTAAGTTGTTACAATGTTTTTAAACTCAAGTCATTCATCTAATCCAATCATTACTAACTTACATATCTAAATGATTGTATCATAAATACCAAAGCGGGCCATTTAAAACAAAGTCCACAGAAGAAACTAGAATGTCAGGAAGGACGTCACCGTTAACTTTCCAGTCGGCATTCATTAAAACTGAATGATCAATCTTATCACGTCATAGTGTAAATAAAAAACTAGGTACTAAATAAGATGAGTGTTCTTTTTGACCCTGACTTGTCACCTTGGGATATTCTCTGACGTGTCTCACATTAACCACTGTGGCAAGAGCCCAGAAAATATTCGCCCTGTAGATACAATGTCAACGGAAGGAGAGGCGTGTAATTATACCAGGCAGGAGACCGAGCTTACCAAATTACATGTTTTCCCAGCTTCACATTTTACAATTTAATAATATCTCCTATAATTATACATTGTTACAGCATGATGTCAGAGATGCATTCGAGCTCTTCTCTCTGGCGGGGGTTTTTCAGTGGCTATGCTGCACCCAAATGCTTTCCCAATCTTCAAGATGTTCTGGTCTTTTTATAGACCTAACTAATAAAAATAGAGAAAGAAATTGCAAGGCGGCTGCTAAAAAGGGCACCTTTATGTTGAATGTTTGTGCTTTCACTGGTGTTTGGCGGCTGTGGCATTTACGGGAGCTGATGCAGATCTTGTACTGAGTATGGTTAGACCCGATGGTACAAACAGCCCCCAACTTTTATGGCATCCACTGAATTTGTGCCCTCAGTCTCCTGCGTTGGTGATGCTTCAACCCTTGTGTATTGATGTCCTGGCACACACGGCAAAGTATCACGGACTGGGAGCTTAAACAACAGACATTCATTGCTCACAGTTTGGAGAATCCACACATCCAAGATCAAGGTGTTGGCAGGGCCGTGCTCCCTCTGAAAATGCCAGGAAAGGCTCCATTTCTGTCCTCACTCCTTGGCTCGTAGGTGGCCATCTTCCCCCTGTGTCCCACCCACTCCACTGCATGCCTTCCTTGTATGCATGGCTGTCTCTGTGTCCACACATTCCTTTTACAAGGACACAGCTCAGATCGGGTTAGGGACCACCCTAATGATCTTGCTTTAACTTTAATTACCTCTGTAAGGACCCTACCTCCAAATAAAGTCACACTCTGAAGTACGGGAGGTCAGGGCTTCAACATATCTTTTTCGGAGGACCACAGTTCCATCCATAACACACTGCATTCATGGGTTTGATCCTTGATCAGTGCTCTGTGCAGAGACACACTTGCTGAGGACCCACTAAGTCCCAGGCATTGCACCAACTCCTTTGTATGCATTCTCAGGCACAACCCACCACAAGCCCAAGGTAGAGGTTAAATGTACTTCCATTGTCCTAAATGATTTGACCTGTTCACACAGCTAGGACTTACAGAATCAGGATTAAAAACTGGGTCTGACCAATTCTAAAGCTCATGCACTTACCAGCCCAACCTGCCACTTCCTACTGCTTCTCTTCATCCTTGTAATTAAAGTAAATCAGTCTTAATTTAGCTCTTATGGCATCTAAGAGCCCCTACAGCTCCTCTAGAGAAAACCAGAAACCCCTTGTGTGTCACAAATGTGTCACTGGAAAACTTGCTTCTACAGTTTTACATTTTTAAATTAGAGGACAAGTATAACCCTTCAGCTTTATGGTTGTTTTTCTAAGTATGGTGATTATGGTGTTGGAGCCTTGGATCTGATGATTTGTTTTCTGTTTTTTAAACTGAAGAATTCCTTGCCTCTGGAGTCAGAGGCAGGGCTGCACAGCTCCGAGGGTGCACCCACACTGCCAGGACAGCTCCCAGGGCAGCAGGCATCACCAGACAGAAGTTGAAGTCATCGTCCGCCTTCTTCATTGGGTCTGCTCACCTTGACCCAGTTCCCCCTTCCAGTCCAGCCAAAACTTGGCTTGGAAGACAGACTGTGGACTCTGCCCCACAAATCAAGATGGTTAAATTCTGTCCATTTACATTCTGTCAATGACATAACACCATATTCACAAGTGAAAAATCACTGCCACGGGAACTGGAAGGTGTTTCATGGGACAATGGTACGTGGCAGGGGACTTGCGATTGCCCCATCTTCGTGTCTCTGGAGACCCCTCCAAGATCATGCTCCCCACATTTACCATCATCTCCTTGCTAGCCCATGTTTGCCATCTTTCAGAAGAGCATAACTCTTATTTCCTCTCACCTTCTGCAACTGGTTGGATTGTGCCTCCTAAAAAGATATGCTGAAGTCCTAACCCTGGTAACCTGTGAATTATTTGGAAATAGGCTTTTTTGTAGATATCATTAAGATGACGTCATTAGGGTGGGCCTTAATCCCATGACTGGTGTCCTTATAAGAAGAGGAAAGAGCAGGCACGGTGGCTCACACCTGTAATCCCAGAACTTAGGGAGGCCCAGGCGGGCAGATCACAAGGTCAGGAGATTGAGATCCTGGCCAACATGGTGAAACCTCATCTCTACTAAAAATACAAAAATTAGCTGGTTGTGGTCGTGGGCACCTGTAGTCCCAGCTACTCGGGAGGCTGAGGCAGGAGAATCGCTTGAACCCAGGAGGCAGAAGTTCCAGTGAGCTGAGATCGTGCCACTGCACTCCAGCCTGGTGACAGAGCAAGACCCCATCAAGAAAGAAAAGAAGGAAGGAAGAAAGAAAAGAAGGAAGGAAGGAAGGAAGGAAGGAAGGTAGGAAAGAAAGAAAGAAAGAAAGAAAGAAAGAAAGAAAGAAAGAAAGAAAGAAAGAAAGAAAGGAGGGAGGGAGGGAGGGAGGGAGGGAGGGAGGGAGGGAGGGAGGGAGGGAAGGAAGGAAGGAAGGAAGGAAGGGGGAGGGAGGGAAGGAAACGAAAAGAAAAGAAAAACTGGTTGGGGGCAGTGGCTCATGCCTGTAATTGCAGCACTTTGGGAGGCCGAGAGGGTGGATCACGAGGTCAATAGATCGAGACCACCCTGGCCAACATGATGAAACCCCATCTCTACTAAAAATACAAAAATTAGCTGGGCGTGGTGGTACTCACCTGTAGTCCCAGCTACTCAGGAGGCTGAGGCAGGAGAATCGCTTGAACCCTGGAGGTGGAGGTGGCAGTAAGCCTAGATCGTACCACTACACTCCAGCCTGGCGACAGAGTGAGACTCCATCAAAAACAAATATTTGAAAATGGATGATTACCTCAATTTTCCCAGCACTCCCTGTTGACCATCTCTTTTGTTCGGGAGCTGGGAATTTTATTTATTTATTTATTTATTTATTTATTTATTTATTTATTTTGAGACAGAGTCTCGCTCTGTCACCCAGGCTGGAGTGCAGTGGCGCAATCTCAGCTCACTGCAACATCCGCCTCCCGGGTTCAAGCGATTCTCCTGCCTCAGCCTCCCGGGTAGCTGGGACTACATGCACCCGCCTCCACACCCGGCTGACTTTTTGTATTTTTAGTAGAAATGGGGTTTCACCAAGTTAGCCAGGATGGTCTCAGGATGGTCTCGATCTCCTGACCTCGTGATCCACCCACCTCAGCTTCCCAAAGTGCTGGGATTACAAGCAAGAGCCACCATGCCTGGCCAGGAGCTGGGAATTTAATGGGCATGTTTGTACAAGGGGACAAGGAGTCTCCGAGGGAGGGATGTAGGACTCAGGCCATGGCACGGCTGTGGGAGGCGCGGGTGACGGCCAGAGCGCCAGCCTCGTGTGCTTGGACTCCGTGGCCCCAGCTCATTGTCCCTCGGGGCTCCTCCTGAGTCACTGCTGACCTGAATGGTGCTGAGTTTCTGCCTGGCCCAACTTCCTCTGTTCAAATAAAAGCACTCACCAGAGAGAGGTGATACGGGCATGAAAGTAAATATGTACCACACTCTAAAGGCCGAAGAGGAACTTAGAGAGGGCCACAGAGAACACAGGCAAAAACTAAAGCCAGCTACGGTCACCTGCAGTCACACTTCTCAGTCCTACCAGACGCCCTTCGGAATACTTGGGACACTGTCGTGTGCCAGGAAGGGTTGGTTTTATGGGGCAAGGGCAGATCGGTCAGCTGTCTTTAATAATGAATTGAAACTTTAAAAGGTTTCCATCTAGAGGAAAAACACGGGAAGGAAGGAAGTCTGATTAACTTTGTTTAACTCTACGAGTCATCAGGGGTGCCATCTCTGCAGTCCCTTTTTCCTGATGGAATCTCTGCCTCCAGTCTGGGATCGCTGGGGCGGACGGGGGCATCATGCTATGCTGTCCCGGCTGGGCAAATCCGTCTGGTGATATGCCCTCTGTCCTCATCCAGGAGGATGTGTCTCTTACTCACCACAGTGGAGAATGCAGACCAAGGAGTGACCCTCAGGCGACAGGCCAGCACCCTCATCTTATGGGATTGTTGTACCAATGTCGTCCCCCTCTCAGAGTCTGAGTCTGTCCTGGGTGTCCCTTGGGGGATCCAGAGTCAGTGTGTGGCCCTAGAGGGGAGCACCATCCACCTGGGCCACTCACATCGGCCACACTGGCCATTTAGGACACTGTCCACAGTACCACAGCGTGGGCCTCACCCAGCAGGAATGCGTTTGGAAGGCTGCTGTGCTCCCAAGAACCAGGCATTCACGCACAGCTGTGCGTGAATGCCTCCCCATCTCCCCATCTAGCCCGGCCTCTTATGGGGTGTGCTGTCTACCAGGCAGAACCAAGGTGTCCTCCGTCCTAGCACTGGCACTAGCCTCTGTTAGGGCACTCAGCGCATCACATGGGAGATCTGTTTACCCGCCTGTCTAACTAGGCCAGCAATCCCAACCTTGCATACTTTACACCTGGGAGATTTTCAAATTACCCATGTCTGAGTCTCACCCAAGAGGTTCTACTTCGTTGGCCCTCAGGGAGCCAAGCACCAGTTTTTTCCAAGACAGCCCCACACCCCTGTGCAGGTGAGTCTGTGTGTGCTCAGGGCAAGAATGGTAGAACCAGAAGATAGGCCCGGAAAACCCTGATGGTGTGTTTTACTCCTTCCCTCCTTTCCTCCCTTCCTTCTCTCTCTTTCTCCGTTTCTCTCTCTTCTCTTTTTCTTCCTTTTCTTTCTTTTCTCTCTTTCTTTCCTTTCTTTTCTTTCTTTTTCTTTCTTTCTCTCCTTTCTCTTCTTCCTTTCTTCTTTCCTTCCTTCCTTCCTTTTCTTTCTTCTTTCCTCCCTTCTCTTTCTTCTTTCCTTCTTTCCTTCCTTTCTTCTTTGCTTTCTTTTTCTATCAAAGCCTAGCAAAGTCTATCACATTCAACAAATGTTAATTAAATAAATGAAGAGTGAATGAATGAAACTTTTATTTATTACTGAGGTTAAAAGGAAGAGTTAAATTCTTAGGTTAAAAGGAAGAGTTTTAAAAGTTACCAGCTTATTGCTTATTCTGAGTATGTAAATACGAAGCCTGCTTTCCCGTCAAATTTTGATTTGCTAGAATCTATCATTTGACAGTAAAGGGAAATGCTGTAGAAAAAATGAACAATATCTTTTCTACACCTGCAAAATTGACTAACAGCAGATCTCATTTGGTTCAAATAAATGAAAAATGATTTGACTTTGGAAATAGATGAAATCTGGAGAGTTGCAGACATAAGCCACAACTTGTAAAGATGGGAAACTGATGAAAACTGGCAAATAAACGGGGGTTTCCAACAGAAACATCTGTAAGTGTACCTGTGACATCGAGCGTGCTGTGGATCAAATCTGGCAGTACTGCAGCTTAACTTTTCTCATTCTTCATAAAGTAAAAGCCCTGGTTAAATGATGGCTTATTTATCAAGCTTCAGGCAAACAGCTCATAAAAACCAACCAACTAGACTCAAACATTTACACAGTAGGAAAAACCTCCTTCAGACAAGCAAGGGATTAAGAAATCGTTTTGAAAATGTGTAAGTAGAGGAGAAAAATAGGAATCGACCAGGTGATACCAGCCAATGTAGGAGTCCCAAGTTTCTCGTGGAATAAGCTCGAGCAAGAACTTCCAATAGATAGAAATGAAAACATCTTCAAAGTGAGTAAACTGAGACTCAGCAAAAGGAGATCACTGAGTCAAAGAGCACAGAGAAATAAGTTTTCATAAGGAAAGTAACAGTCTCCCAATTACCAAGCCCTCTTTCTCCTTCACAAGAAAATATGTATTTAATAGTGTAATCTTGGTGGGGTGCACTGGCTCATGTCTGCGATACCAGCGGTGTGAGAGGCTGAGGTGGACAGATTGCTTGAACTAAGGAGTTCAAGACCAGCCTGGGTAACATAGTGAAACTTTGTCTCTGCAAAAAGTACAAAAATTAGCCAGTCGTGGTGGTGCATACCTATAATCCCAGCTACTAAGTAGGCTGAGGTGGGAGGATGGCTTGAGCCCGAGAGGTCGAGGCTGCAGCGAGCTATGATGGTGCCACTACACTCCAGCCTGGGTGACAGAGAGAGACTCTGTCTCAAGTAATAACAATGATAATAATAACAATAATGTTCTTATTTCCTGCTACTTTTTTCTTAAAAATATACTCTGTTAATTCATATGCTATGCTTCGCTGGATTAAAATGTCCTTGAGAACAGAAATTGTCCTCCCTCTCACTAACATATGCAAGTTCTATGCCTGATGCCATTTTTACTGGAGAACATACACCTAGAGTATCTGCCTCTAATTATATCATTTATGATAACATATGTATTAATATATATGCATATCATATATTAAAAATATTTTATATATGTTACATATATCTATGCATACTTAAATATACATACCTATATGTATGTGTGCATATATGCATATATATAATCTTTAAAAGCAGATCCTACTGGAGATCGTGATTCTCTCTGCACTGGACTAAAACATTTAGCCTTTTGCCTTTTGAGATAGGTTACCTCTAAGGGGCTTTGGCAGATGAATAGATGAATGGATGGAAGAATAAGTGAATAGGTGGAAGCATGAATGCATCTATTGATGTGTAGACATAGATCTTGAATCAAATGACATTTGTAATGTAGAAGCACTATAAAGTTTATGGCCTGATGCGGTGGCTCAAAGCTGTAATCCCAGCACTTTGGGAGGCCAAGGAAGGTGGATCACCTGAGGTCAGGAGTTCAAGACCAGCCTGGCAAACATGGTGAAACCCCGTCTATACTAAAAATACAAAAGCTAACCAGGCATGGTGGTGCACACCTGTGATCCCAGCTACTCCGGAGGTTGAGACAGGAGAATTGCTTGACCTGGGAGGCAGATGTCGCAGTGAGCTGAGATCGCATCATTGCACTCCAGCCTGGGTGACAGAGTGAAACTCCATCTCAAAAAAATAAAATAAAGTTTATCATGCTTGGTACAATCACTGTTCATAAAATTATTCCAACATTTCTCTGGAAGCAGACAGAAAATTAACGATGGTCACAGGATTTAAGGACACAGCAAACTCCTAGTAACAATTATCTTCTTTAGGGCTAGTCATAGCCTCAAAACCACATCCTTTTACTCAGATTTCTAACAACACTATTCAGTCCCTAAGTAGTTCTGAGCAGCATCTCTTTTCTGTTCAAGCGCCTATTCCTCTCTTTGCACAAACAGCCTGGGTGCACTCCAGCACTTTGGGAGGCTGAGGTGGCCAGATCACTTGAGCCAAGGAGTTAAAGGCAAGCCCGGTCTCCGCAAAAAATGGAAAAATTAGCCAGGCATGGTGGTACACGCCCATAATCCCAACTACTAGGGAGGTGGGCTAACATGCCTTAGAGACGTGTCAGAAAGCTGTAGGGTGGCATCTGTAGAATCCTCCAAACTCACTTTAAGCCTGAAGTTCATAACTAAAATCTCTATCCTTTTAGGTTAAATTAGTGGTTCTCAGCCAGGGGTGATTTTGCCCCTACAGGAATGCTAGGCAATGTCTGGAGACATCTTTTACCACCACACCTGGCATAGGGGTTGCTCCTGGTATCCAGACAGTAGAAGCCAAGGATGCTACTCAACATCCTAGGATGTGCAGGACAACCCCCACCACTAAGACTCACTCAGCCCAAAATGTTGGTAGTGCCAAAGTTGAAAATCCCCTGGTTGAATCACGATGCTGTAGACACCTGAGATGAAAACAAAGCTGAAGGGAACCATTACTGATGTCTTTCAGATCACAGATATTTAAGTGACTTATATGTGCTAGTAATTCTAGAAATGCTACATCTAATCTAGCAATCATTATGAGAAGGTACTATCCTCATTTTGTCCATGAGAACACAAATTTCACAGAAGTTAAATAACTTGCTCCCAATTAAGTAATTCTGTTGGTGGTGCCCAGAAAATCAACCCAACAGAGACCGCTCACCAAAATCTCTACTGAAATAAAACAGCTTCTCCAGAGCATGAGAGATGCAAGCCTAAGGCAGAAGGAAGAGCAGCCCCGCCACTGTGAGCAAACCTGCAGAACTCCATACTCAACAAAAGTCAGTGCAAGCTAAGAATACATTTCAGCCGCAAGATGCTGCATGAGTTCACGAACAATGCTTCCATGCCATTCTCATGGGAAAGCAGGCTGTCTGGAGTACATTTATGCAACTGCCACCCGAAAGGACCATCGCATCTTTCTGGAAACCCCCTTGAGACTAGGCCCAATATTGTGTCTCATCTTCAATCATCAATCCACAATTGCTTGTCCTTGTAGTCTGAAAAATCTTGGTGCGGTGGTCAAAGACAAAAGTTGGTTGAGCGGGTCATGGATTTTCCCAGGCTTGACGATTTCCGCATTCAGGTGTTCTTGTCTGAGAAGAAAGAGAGAAAGAGAAAGAAGGGAGGAGGAGAGAGGGAGAGAGGGAGGGAGATTAAACTGATATCAGATGAGTTCAGTTTAGGAGGCAGTAGGACATTGGGGAGGTGCACTTCAGAATAAATCAACGAGTCTCACGCACCATTTCAGGGAGCTTTCCTTAAGACACAGTAATACTTTCAGGCTTGTTTTCAAGCCTCCTTATTCATTCATTTTTAATTGACATGTAATAATTGTACATGTTTATGGGTCCTAGGGTTTGCTGAGTTTCATAAAATTGTATGTTTCAATATATATAATATATCAGATCAGGGTGATCAGCATACCCAGCATCACAAACATTTAGCACTTTTTTGTGTGTTGGGAACATTCAATATCCTCCTTCTAGCTGTTTGAAAATATATACTATTGTTAACCACAGTCATCCCACAATGGCATAGAACAGAGTCCCCAACCCCTGGGCCATGGATCAGCACCCTGGCCTGTTAGGAACCAGTTGCACAGCAAGAGGTGAGTGGCAAGCCAGCAAGCATTGCTGCCTGAGCTCCACCTCCTATCAGATCTGCCCCAGCATTAGATTCTCCAAGGAGTGCGAACCCTGTTGTGAACTGTGCATGCCAGGGATCTAGGTTGAACACTTCTTATGAGAATCTAATGCCTGATGATCTGAGGTGGAACAGTTTCATCCAGAAACCGCCCCCCACCCCCTACCTTGGCCCATGAAAAAATCATCTTACACAAAACCAGTCCCTGCTGCCAAAAAGTTTGGAGACTACTGGTCTAGAACACTAGGACTTATTCCTCCTATCTATCTACCTGTAACTTTGTATCCTTTAACAAATCTCTCCCTATCTGCCCTCCCCTCCCAACCTCTAGTATCCTCTGTTCTACTTTTCAGTTCTATGAGATCAACTTTTTTAAGCTTCCACATATGAGTGAGAACAGTTGATGTTTAACTTTGTGTTCCTGGTTTATTTTACTTAACATAACATTCTCCGGTTCCATCCATGTAGCCACAAATGACAGAATTTCATTCTTCTTCATTTAGACAGAATCTTGCTCTGTCCCTCAGGCTGGAGTGCACTGGGGTGCTCTCGGCTCACTGCAACCTTCACCTCCCAGGTTCAAGTGATTCTCCTGCCTCAGCCGCCTGAGTAGCTAGGATTACAGGCACCTGCCACTACACCTGGCTAATTTTTTGTATTTTTAGTAGAGATGGGGTTTCACCATGTTGCCCAGGCTGGTCTCAAACTCCTGGCCTCAGGTGATCCGCCTGCCTCGGCCTCCCAATTTCATTCATTTTAGAGCTGAATAGTAGTCTATGGTGTATATATACCACATTTTCTTTATCCATGCATTTGTTGTTGGACATCTAGGTGGATTCCATATCTTGGCAAGGGTGGAAAGTGCTGCAGTAAACATGAGGGTGCGATGTCTCTTGGATATTCTGATGTCCTTTCCTTCCGGCAGATGCCCACTAGTGGGGTTGCTGGATCATGCGACATTCCTATTTGCAGTGTTTTGAGGAGCCTCCATACTGTTCCCCAAAGTGGCTGTGCTAGTTTACATTCCTACACCCCGTGCTGGAATTCCCTCTCCTCGGCAGCCTCATCAGCATTCGTTCATTTTTGCCTTTTCAATAATAACCATTCTAACCGGCATGAGAGGAGACCTCACTGTGGCTTTGATTTGCATTTCTCTCATGATTAGTGATATTAGGCAATTTGTCATATACTTGTATTTCTAATTCGACACTATTTTCAAATCTGGATATTTTAATAAACTCTTCTCAAATTTGAATATTTCCCAATTTTACTATTGTATAAAACTCAGCAGATCCTGGACCTCTAAGAAATATTCCTTTCATATGTCATCATGACTTAGGACTCTGTGACATTTGAAAGTCATCACAAGATGGGTCACATTTCCTGTTTGTACGCAGACTTGTTCTATGTCACAGACTCGGCTTCTGTGTATGACTTTTAAAAATAGACCTTTCTGGTTCCCAGCCTGAGCTAGCTCATCACTGCTCTGCCTTCCCTTGGAGAAGTTCCCAGGCCCAGGGCCAGTGGGGACACAGAGGAGCTGGGGAACCGTCCAAGCAGAAGGGCCCCAGGCTTAGGAGCCCGCCGGGACCCAGAAGTCATTGGATCTGCTTTTGCTGCCACCTGTGAAGTCTTTCTGTGACAGTGTTGCCACTTAGGAGCCTGTCCCTGAATCCAGGGATGGACTGATGCGTTCTGAGGCTCTTCCGCCTAGGAGATGGAGGAGCAAAGCTGACCCTCCATGCTGGCAAGTGGCCGGCCACAGCCCAGGGCCGCTCCCTTCCTGAATTTGCCCTCCTTTCTTGCTGTCCTCTCCCAGAGCCCTTGGGGCCTGACCCTTCCACCTTCAACAAGACAGAGGGAAGGACAGGGGAGGGAAGACCTTTCTATCTCCCCAGGTGCAATTCCCCAACGCCCATCTGGGAGGGGAGGGACAGCGAAGAGAAGGGGAGGCCATGCCCCCTCCCTTTGGGTCCCCCGACATCCTCCACTGAGACCACAGCTTCCTCCATCCGCACAATCTCAGAGGTCATTTTCAAGCCCCAACAGGTGCCAGGCTTTGCTGGCCATTAAGGGGTGCAGAAGAGGAGAAGGTGAGAACCCTGTGTTACAGGCTGTTTGTAACCTACTTGGCAGGAAAGAGTAAGCAAAGCCAGCTATTACATGAAAGTCTTCAAACACAGGAATGGAGAAAGACTTTAAGGACCCCCCTCCCACACCATCCCAGATCCCAGCACCTTGTGCTGGATGAGCCCAGGAAAAGCCCCAGGGGTACCAGCAAAACAGACAGCAATGTAGCCTTCTGTGGGTGGGGACCAAGTCTGTGTGTCAGATGGGTTGAGAGAGAGGACATAGATCAGCCAGGAAATAATTCTATCTATTAGGATTTTAAAAGCCACTGTGTAGTGGTTTGGGGACCTAATTGCTGTGCATAACAGCGTTTTAAGGACAAACACAGTTTGTTTTCTAACAGACTTAAAAGTGAGCCTTGGGGACACAGCCTTTCCCAAAGTCAGGGTCTGCCTGTGTTTTATGCCATCAACTACAACTAGCTTAGGCAGGGAGGCTGAAAATAGAAGCCACTGCCATCTAGACTTGGCAAGGAAGCTTTGCTCAAAGATATCTCCCCTCTGTGTTGTGTGAAATGCCACTTGGGTTATCAGATTCCTGGAGCGGGGGTGTGTTAGTCTGCTAGGGCTGCCGTTACCACAGACAGGGGGCTTCAGCTACAGAAATTGATTGTCTCACCATTCCGAAAGCTGAAAGTCCAAGATCAAGGCATTGGCAGGGTTGGCTTTTTCTGAGGCCTCTCTCCTTAGCGTCCTCCTATGTCCTCCTAATTACCTCTTATGATAAGGACACCAGTCACACTGGGTTAGGGTCCACCCCAATGGCCTTGTTTAACCTTAATTACTTCTTTAAAGGCCCTATTTCCAAGTGCAGTCACCTTCTGAAGCACTGGAGGTTAGGGCGTCAATATATGAATTTAGAGGGGGCACAATTCAGCCCTGAACAGGGGACATTCTGTGTGTGTGTCTTGGAGGGACACAGCATTTCCCTTACCCCCAGTCCATGCTTATTTAAACCCAGTTGAATGATCCAAATAATCCCGCACTCCTGGGAGACCACAGGTAACTGAGGAAGGGGAGGCAAGGGCATCTCAGGGACAAGCAAAGCTCTTGACTGGTGGTACAAGAGTGATCATGTCCCAGATCAGAGCATGTAAGTGGTCCGGGGACAAGCAGAACCCAACGTGGAGGAGGCCTGCAGGAGGGAGGGACACAGGGGACCACAGAGCAGCCTTGCCAGTGGGTCCCACCCACATCTCATGCAGCCAGAAGCTGGCTTTGGGGTTGGGAGTCAGCAGCCAGTTCAGCACGCACCCTTGACGAGAGTGACATGAGTGATATTGATCAAAAAGGACCTGGCTCTCAGCTTACTCAAGTAGCTCCTCCACCTCTCGAAACCCTTTAGAAAATATATATATCTTTGCAAATGCGCTGCCCTGCAATACAACCTTCTATATTCTAAATTCCTCTAGCTGATAACCAAAGGGCTGTTTACATAATGAGTTTGAAAATAAAAGGAAAATATTAGAAGGCATTCCTCATGAATTCTGATAAGGATATTATTCTGTTCAGAGGCATCCTAATTATAAAACTACACAATAAACCTCAGTTCCAACAGAGTTATTCTTCTCTATCGGGCAGATGGTAATTGCTTTTAAAATATATATATGTACAACTTGTGTCTTATCTGTTTTGAGAAAGTAATATCTATCTTTTTAAATTGCCTAATTTTTTATTCTGCAGAGGCTAACTCTGAATAAATCTCTCTTCAAAAAGAATTGCCAGCCTAGGCAAAAAAGCAGCACTTAAAAAATAGAATATTTTCTCAGAAAAGATGAGATTGCAAAGTGATAAGACTCAGAGAGAAGTATTATAAGCTTTTCTGCAGCTACTTGTGAATGCAAAGTGCAAAATGAAGTTTTCTGGCTGTTCTGCCCACACATGCCCACAGGGTAGGTTAGGACTGGGTGAGCTCCAGGCTGACTCACACCCCAGTGGGCAAGGAGCGGGAAGGCTCCGAACGGTTTAGGAATAACTGAGGGTGATGACTCCTGAAGTCGTACTAGGTCCACTCCCTTTCTTTAAAAGATGGCTTCGTCTCGAGTGTTCCAGTCATAGCCCAGAATACTGCTTTCCTACCTAGCAAAGCTTTCGATGAAACAAATATTTTGTGGTGTGTGCAGGGAGAGAAGGTTCTATTTTATCAGCAGAAGATGATACACAGTAGAATTTTAACACTGCAAATCAAAGCGTATTTGAAAGAAGTGAAATCAATTTAGCATTTTTTTTTTTTTTTTTTTTTTGAGATGGAGTTTAGCTCTGTCGCCCAGGCTGGAGTGCAGTGGTACCATCTTGGCTCACTGAAACCTCTGCCTCCAGGGTTCAAGCAATTCTCTTGCCTCAGCCTCCCGAATAGCTGGGATTACAGGCATGCGCCATGACGCCCGGCTAATTTTTGTAATTTTAGTAGAGACGGGGTTTCACCATGTTGGCCAGGCTGGTCACAAACTCCTGACCTCAAGTGATCCGCCTGCCTTGGCATCCCAAAATGATGGGATTACAGGCATGAGCCACTGCGCCCGGCCCAATTTAGCATTTTCTAAAAAATGAAATACTAGAATATCCTAGACTGGATTAGATAGGAGAAATGAGGAAATATCCCAGTGCTGTGCACATAGGAAGGGTAAATAACGTGTAAAACTTGAACTCTTTCAGGGTCAAAGAGCAGTTACTCTGTCGTTCACTCACCCATCCATCACCCACCCTCTTGACAGAAAGGGTTAATGCTGCCCTGGTGGCATTTTATGCTAAGAGAGAACACACAGGGAAGATCTGGAGAGTGACTCACATGAGCAAGTGTGACATCCCAGGGAGGACTGGGAAGCTCTATGGGATGGGAGGACCGTGATCAGATGGTAACACCACAGTATCTCTCCTTGGGTACCCAGAGAGCAACAAACAGGCCAATCTAGTTGCTTGTTGTCTCATGAGCTGATTTCAATAAAGATGCAACCAGAGACAAAGAGGAAAGGAACGTCACAGTATCAATGTGCACTGAAGCAGCCCACCTTTTCCAATGTGAAAATGGAACGTTTTAGACATTTTCAAAAACAGTTGATTTACTTCTAGTAAAGTACTATAGATTTTTCTTGTGATTGTGCCTGTGTGCGTGAAAGTCCACCCACATATCTCATGCGTCCAAAACACATACACTTTTTGCAGAAATAGTTATAATTAAAATGTATGTTTTAAACAAAAGACAAAGTAAAACACAAATACGGGTATAGAGGTATAGAGACAACTCAGACCAAAAATATCACTGACCCTAAAATAAATATCTGGAGTCCCTAATCAGCAGTGCCTACCATCCCCCATATCTAGCTTTCTTTCAGCTAAATTAATACTCTTGCACTTCAGAATAGTATCAGATCCTAAAGCCATGATGGGATGGGAAGAGAGCACACCTTAGTTATTACTCTGCATTCCCTTGAAATCGCTATCATGTTTGACACATTACATTTTTCCTATCTTTTTTTTCCTAGTAAACAACCTAAATTAAGCTAAAATATCACTTATTGTTTTCTAACTGCAGCCTGTTCCTTCCATTTGAAAGAAGTCTGTGCCGCAGCTCTCCTGTGGATGAATGTATCTCACACACTAATGATAAAACCCTTCCCTGAGCCCCATGTCAGGGATTCTGAGCTCAGGGCAGATGCGTCGTCCTCATGGTCTTTGCTGCAGTCACAACTCCTTCCACCGTGGGGACCAATCAGTGGTGGTTTCTCTTCCACGTATTGCCTGACTGTCTGTGCACTCACATCTCTCAAAGCAATGTGGGACTTTGCCAGAGCCAGCTGCCTGAAATGTTCTTCCTCCCTATCTGTAGTACCTGGATCCTCACGAGAAAACCTGCACAAATATGTTTCTGGAAAGGCGGTATCACCAGTGGAGATTGCTTTGATTAGGGCACAAACTTTTCCATCTAAATATCCATTTCTGGACTAATTTATTTATGCACATATTCTATCATTCAGTAAAACTGAATTCAGAAATCTATGCACTGAGAGAGACTACATTTATCTCATATATCTCTTGAAGACATTCATTATATATATTTCTCTCTCGTTCTTTTAACTTTGTTTCCTCAGGTGTTAATTCTTTGCTTAAGTTTGCTTTTCATCAAACGTTTCATTGAGAATGAGGTACACACTTCCAGAAGGAAGGAACTGGTACTTGTCATCAAGGTGACCAGCTCCCAGCTCATCCTGTGGGGTCCCTGGCTGCATCCAGCTTTTGTCCTAAGCCTGGGTGCTTCTCCCAATGCTGCCTCCTGCTGGCACAGCCAGGTTCACCATGATGAGGATCTGCGGTCCGTGCCCTGCTCTTCATTCCTGCTTCCTCCGGAACAGCTCCAAGCTCTGTGTCAGGACACACCTGCTGTGGATATTCTGGGCTACCCTGTCTGCCCATCTGCTTCTATCTACTGTCGTCTTTCAGGGATTTCTCCCAATTCCAGGTCCACTGGTGGTTCTTCTTCTCATTTTCTAAGTTTTACAGGTGGGAGTGTAAAATGGTGCAGCCAGCTTAGAAAAGAGTTGGGGAGTTTCTTACAGATTTAAACATATACCTAGCCTTTGATGCAATAAGTCCACTCCTTGGCATTTACCCAAAGCAGATGAAAATAAGTGTCTACAAAGACTTGCACACAAGTGTTCATTGTTCATCTGCACAATGGCCAGAACCAAAGCAACCCAAATGCTTTCCAAAAGGAGGATGGATAAACAGATGGTGGAATATCCATACAATAAATACTACTGGCCAATAAAAACGAACTACTGACCTATGCAACAGCATGGGCCAATCTCACCATGAGATTACATGTGGATTAGTGGAAGCCAGATATGAGTACGTACTGTATCATTCCATTCATGCAAAGTTCAGAAATCAGCAAAACTCGTTTTTGATGAGAGAAATCAAAACAGAGGGTGCCTCTGGTGGATGGGTGGGGTGAGCATGACCAGAAAGGAACATGGGGGAACTTTCTAGAGTGATGGAAATATCCCATGTCTTAATTGGGGTAAGTTACACAGGTGAGAACCATTTTTTAAAACCCACTGAGTTGTACAACTAAGATGTGTGCACTTCACTGTATGTAAATTAATTCTCTATTTAAATAGTTTTTAAAATCAGATACTATCTTTTTTTCTTTTTGAGATGGAGTCTCACTCTGTTGCCCACGCTGGAGTGCAGTGGTGCAATCTCAATTCACTGCAACCTCCACCTACCATGTTCAAGCAATTCTCTTGCCTCAGCCTCCCAAGTAAGTGAGACTACAGGTGCACGCCAACATGCCTGGTTAATTTTTTGTATTTTTAGTAGAGATGGGGCTTCTTCACGTTGTCCAGGCTGGTCTCGAACTCCTGTTCTCAAGTGATCTGCCTGCCTTGGCCTCCCAAAGTGCTGGGATTGCAGGCGTGAGCCACTGCACCCAGCCTAATTATATTTTTCTAGGTTGACATGGGAGCAAGAAGGCATTTACTGTCATAAACTGCTGGCAAAAAGATTCAAAAGATTTCATTACATTCTAATGCTTTAAAAATGCTTACTATAAATATAATACATGCTCTCAATTTCGACTAATTATACTATTTCACTCACCACCCCACAGCCATGTCAGGAAGCAGAATTGACTTTTTCTTTCTCAGAATACTATATTTGGACCTATATTTAGACCTAATATTTAAGGTAGCATTGAATACAGACGCTACCTTGACATGCAATATCAGCTGTCATTTTACACTTCCACACAACCAGAAAGTAACTGCCTTTGCCTCAAGCAAAGATGAAAGGGACAGGAAAAATTAGATTATTATCTCTGGAAATCTCTTTAGGACCAAGCAGTTTCTTCTTCAGAAAGGAATGCATGACTCATTTCATCACTCAAGAATTCCTTCAACTGCCAGAGAAAATCTATACTCCATAATTACAAAAGCCATCTCAGGTTCCTTCTCTGCTGCAAAAGCTAAGAACAGTATAGGCCAAGAGGAATCGTTCAGAGATTTTCACAAAGACGGTTCCAGGCAGTCTACAAACCCACTGTGTTGGATTTGAACACTGGACATTTGGAGGTCAAAATTCACAAACAAGTTATAATGTTACGCCAGTTCCTGGCAGTTGCTGCCATGATCATGGAGGTGAAGCCACTGTGGGTTTCAGCAGTCCATGTTGACAACACCTCTGCAGCCATGCTAGTACCAAACCAGCACAGCTCCAGGGGTAAGCTCGTGCTCCGAAGCCTCAGGCTAGTGCCCCATTTCTTCTTCTGTTCCTTGAACATTTCCTCATCTTTATAACCAATTATCTGAATTAAATGTTTTCTATTAGCTGAGCGTGGTGGCTTGAGGCTGTAGTTCCAGCTATTCAGGAAGCTGAGGCAGGAGGATTGCTTTAGCCCAGGCTGTAGTGAGCTATGATGGTGCCACTGCACTCCAGTCTGGGCAAGAAAGTAAGACCCTGTCTCTCTCTCTCGCTTTTTTTTTTAATTTTGAAATTAAAAAGAGTAAGAACAGGTGAAACTCACTCTGTCACCCAGGCTAGAGTGCAATGGCATGATCTCGGCTCACTGCAACCTCCGCCTCCCAGGTTCAAGCAATTCTCCTGCCTCAGCCTCCCGAGTAGCTGAGATTACAGGCATGTGCCACCACACCCGGCTAATTTTTGTACTTTTTTTTAGTAGAGATGGGGTTTCACCATGTTGGCCATGCTGGTCTTAAACTCCTGACCTCAAATGATCCACCCGCCTCGGCCTCCCAAAGTGCTGGGATTACAGGCATGAGCCACTGCGCCCAGCCGATCCTGTCTCTTAAAAACAACAACAACAGGCCGGGCGTGGTGGCTCACGCTTGTAATCCCAGCACTTTGGGAGGCCAAGGCGGGCAGATCACGAGGTCAGATCGAGACCACGGTGAAACCCCGTCTCTACTAAAAAAATACAAAAAATTAGCCGGGCATGGTGGCGGGCGCCTGTAGTCCCAGCTACTCGGAGAGGCTGAGGCAGGAGAATGGCGTGAACCCGGGAGGCGGAGCTTGCAGTGAGCCGAGATTGCGCCACTGCACTCCAGCCTGGGCGACAGAGCGAGACTCCGTCTCAAAAAAAAAAAGAGGTTGTTTTTCTCTTATAGATTTAAGTTCCTTATAGATGCTGAATATTAGACCTTTGTCAGATACATAGTTTGCATATATTTTCTCCCATTCTGTAGGTTGTCTATTTACTCTGTTGATAGTTTCTTTTGCTCTGCAGAAGTTCTTAATTTTCCTATGTCCAGAATGGCATTGCCTAGGTTATGTTCCAAGGTTTTTATAGTTTTTGGGTTTCACCTTTAAGTCTTTAAGCCATCTTGAGTTAACTTTTGTATATGCTGTAAGAAAAGGGTCCAGTTTCAATCTTCCGCACATGGCTAGCCTGTTATCCCAGCACCATTTATTAAATAGGGAGTCATTTCCCCATTGCTTGTTTTTGTCAGCTTTGTTGAAGATCCTATGGCCATAGGTGTACAGCCTTATGTCTGGACTCTGTATTCTGTTCCATTGGTCTATGTGTCAGTTTTTTCTACCAGTGCCATACTCGAGCCCTGTAGTATAGTTTGAAGTCAGGTAATGTGACACTTCTACCATTGTTCATTTTGCTTAGGATCGCCTTGGCTATTCAGGCTCTTTTTGGTTCTGTATGAATTTTAAAATAATTTTTTCTAGTTCTGTAAAGAATGTCATTGGTAGTTTGATAGGAATAGCACTGAATCTGTAAATTGCTTTGAGAAGTATGACCATTTTAATGATATTGGTTCTTCCTATCCATGAACATGGGATGTTTCTTCATTTGCTTGTGTTATCTCTGGTTTCTTTGAGCAGCGTTTTGTAATGCTCATTGTAGAGATCTTTCACTTCCTGGTTAGCTGTATTCCTAGGCATTTCATTCTTTTTGTGGTAATTGTGAATGGGATTGCATTCCTGATTTGGCTCTTGGCTTGATGGTGGTTGGTGTATAGGAATGCTAGTGATTTTTGTACATTGATTTTGCATCCTGAAACTTTGCTGAAGTTGTTTAATCAGCTGAAGGAGCTTTTGGGCCAAGACTATGGGGTTTTCTAGATATAGAATCATGTCATCTGCAAACAGGGATAGTTTGACTTCCTCTCTTCCTATTTGTATGCTTTTTATTTCTTTCTCTTGCCTGATCTAAATCTGCAATATTCTCTTTGATCTCTCACAGTATCTGTAGGTGAGGAATTCAGTCAGGGCACAGTGAGAATGAATTGCTTCTGCTCTATAATGACTGGGACCTCAGCTGTAAGACTCAAAGACTGAGGTCCAGAATCAGCTGAGGACCCACTCACTCACATGTCTGGTGGGTACTGCTGGCTGTCTGCAAAGACCTCAACTGGGCTGATGGCTGGAAAACCCACACATGCAGCTGCTCCATGTGGCTTGGGCTTCCTCTCACCACGGTGTCTGGGTCTCCCTGGAAACATCCTGAGAGAAAGCTGAGGAAAGCAGTGTCCTACGATGACCTAGTCTTGGAAGTCACATGGCTTCCATGTGTCCCGACACTGTCAGAGCAGTCTGAGCCACTGCTCAGATTCAGTGCCACAGAACGTAGAGCCCAGCCTTCCATGAGAGGAGGCCAATCAAAGTCAGCTTGGCCATCTTTGGAAAATACAATCTGTCTCAGGAGAGAAATTCTGCAAGCACAGGAAGGGTGTGCCAACGGTGCCAGAGGACGACAAGCACGACAGAAGTCCTCGCCACCCATGTCAGGTTGCAGCACTTGCCTGACCTCCTGCCCTGCCACCCTTTCCCCTTTTCGGGCCCTCTTCACCTTCCTCTCTTCCTTCCCTTCTGCCCTTCCCCCCATAGAGGCCCAGCAGCCTGTGCACTGTGGCACCATGAGAATAGCCTTGGACAAGGTATCAGGATCAGGGACCCAGCTTCCTCTTTCACAACCTCCTGCGTGACTCTGGGCAAGACTCACTGCTGGGACCTCAGACGTCTGTGCTGCGAAATAAAGATTGGGTTGGGTTTTCAATTCAACAACAAAAATGTGTGTGCACCCATGTGTCTTGAGCAAATGCAGAGGTGAGCCTGAGGCATTCCTTGACATCCCCAAGCTCTTTCCTTCAACATCTGGAGCCATTTGCTGCAGAGTGATTAGAGAATGAGAAAGGCGTCCTCCTAGCGCCCCAGCTGCAGGAGGCTAGGATCTCTTCATTGCTGTCTCTACAGCAACTGCATGCAGTGAGTGCCCTTGAGCAGTGGCCACAAGCTCTGTCTGGAGCCAAAGCTGGGTCTGAATCCGTGCTCCACTGACTGTTCACTGCATTATTTTGAGCCAGTTGCTTAACTTCTCCCTGCTTCAGTTTACTCATCTATAAAGTAAGGATAAGCACAGTACCTTCTTAATAGGGCTGTCACAAAGATTTAATGGGTGCATACATGTAAAGTGCTTGGGATGGCGCTCAAGATATGTAAGTGCCATTTAAGTGCCAGGCTTGGTGATGGGAAGTGAATGGCATAAAAGGACACATGACCTGTAACATCACAGACCCACACTGTGCTCCCTCGCAGTGAATTATTTTAGCAGAAAGTGTTTTTTTAATTTTGGCAGTGATATTAACACCTTAGTTCAGGAGAGTAAATAACCTGTACACATTTAGGGCAGGTATTTTGAGGCAATGTCTTGGTGACTTTAGGAGACTGGGGCTCATGAGGAAATAGGACCAACTGAAAAACTGGGAGGCAGGTTTTGAGACAGGTAATAAATGGGCAAACCACAGCTCTTCATGTCTTCATAAAAGCTGCAGCTGGAGACAGCGGCACCTGGGACCACTGGATGAATGTTCATGGAGGAGTCATTGACAGATAGGACTTATTCTCAGATGATGGGCCTCTTGTGATGACCAGCATCGCTCTCTCCCTTCCTTTCTTCCCTTCATGCTAGACTGCTGCAGGCTGTCTGCAGATTCCCTAACCACTCCCCTTCCCCACCCCTCAGTGGCTTGGGTTTCCTCTCAACATGGTGTCTGGCTGTCTGCAGATTCCCTAACCACTCCCCTTCCCCACCCCTCAGTACTCAACAACATAGCAGGAGCTAGATACCCACAGTTGTCCTTAGAAATTATTTTATTTAACTATGATAAATGCGCTTAATTCAACTGTCTCAATATTATAAGTCTAATCTTCAATAAAATGACAACATTCGGTAATAATTTTTTTTCATTTTTACTGGTATACATTCCATTTTAGAATATTTGAAAATCAAAATGGAATAACCACAACACAATGTAACCTCTACACACTGCTGGGCTGGGTAAATATCTGTTCATGCCAGGGGTAAAGCAGAACTTTCTAGAATCTTCTGGGATGGAAGAAGGAGGGAAGTTTACAAACCACACAGGCCCTTCTGCCCACCCCTGACCTGACCATCCTGTCACTGAAGGAAATGTTTGGATCCATGGGCTGGAGAACTGAGGAAGGACTAAATTGAGATGCTCTACCTGTACTAACATGATAATAGTGATAACATCATTCAAAATTTATCCTTCTAGTCTTTTTTCCTGTGCATAGTTATATGTAGTTGTAGCTGCCATGTGGATATAATTTTGCACTCTACTTTCTCACTTAAAATTATTATGTAGATCATGAATATTTCCATTTTGTGATATAATCTTGATAACTGTAACGTTCTTGCTGCAAAATATATTCTAAGTGGATTCAGTATGATTTACTTAACACTTTCCTTCCTATTGTAAATTTAGGTTGTTTCCAATCTTTAACTAACCTTCAGCTCTAGCCTTTTTAAGAGTTGATCCAAGTTGCTCTAAGTGTGAGGGACAGGAACAAGGGAGGTGATGACCATCTCCATGCCAGCCTGTTCTGGCTTGGCCTCTTGTCTCAGCAAAAGTTTCTTTTCTTTTTTCTTTTTTTTTTTTTTTTTTTTTTTTTGAGACAGGATCTTGTTCTGCCACCCTAGGCTGGAGTGCAGTGGCCCAATCTCAGCTCACTGCAGCCTCCACCTCCTGGGTTCAAGTGATTCTCCTGCCTCAGCCTACCAAGTAGCTGGGGTTACAGTTGTGTACCACCACGCTTGGGTAATTTTTGTATTTTTAGTAGAGATGGGGTTTCACCATGTTGGCCAGGCTGGTCTCAAACTCCTGACCTCAAGTGATCTGCCCACCTTGGCCTCCCGAAGTGCTAAGATTACAGGCATGAGCCCAGACCCAGCATCAATATTAATTGTGATCCTTCCACTTACAAAATAAATATCACAACAAGACAGTAAGGTATTTGATCTCCTAGCAATAACTCCGTTCAGAAACAGGCCTCACAGAGAGCTGCCTGCAATTTCAGCTAAACCATTCCCAAACCACATCTGATGACGTGTCTGCTTCAAGTAGGATCAGTTGCTGTCACTGCTACAAAGAGTTTCTGAAGCCTCGGCCCAGGTCAGCGGGTTCTGAAACCCGGACAATCAAGCCCAGGAGACGTTTTCTCACCTCCCAGGGCAGGACGGAGACCGCACCTGCGTCTGAGACCCAGCAGTGCAGCCGGCGTGGGGCATCAGGTAGAGAAGCACGGAGCTGGCGTAGGGGGTCCCCGCTGAGTGTGGACTCCAGCTGGGCTTCCCAGCACGTGGCTGAGCTGGAGAAGCTGCTGGGCCTCCCTGAGACTCCGTTTCTACACCAATGAAAGGGGTCAGACGAAACCTGAGAGGGCCTCTGTGGAAGTTAAATCAAACACGTAGAGCCTGCCGACCTGCCCGTTCCCTCATGTTAGATGAGCTCACAGGACTTTACAGACAGACACTGTCATCCTTCTCGCCTTATCTTAAAAACACATACATACATACATACATACATACATACATACATACATACAAAAAACCCAAAAAAACACAAACAAAAAAAAAAACAGGGCTGGATAGAGCAAGGTCTCAAAACAAAATCAACCATGAAACCAGGGCAAATAGGCCCTCCCGTCGCAGCCGAGATACCCACTGCCAGGGCACCCACCTGACAGCACAGGCCCCCAGGCCTCCGCAGACGCACCTGTCTGCCGGTCGCCTCTCGGGGACCCAGGCGTGCAGGCACCCCTGCTCTTTTAGCTCACGCTGTCAACTGGCTCTCCCGCAGACAACCCAAATCACCCGACCCCAAACCCTTCAGGCCTGAAACGGTTTCCACAGTGGCCAGAAGAGTTATTTTTCAGTGAAAATTTCTAATAACTTAGAAAAGGTAAAAATAGTAAAAGAAGTTAAAAACAAGAAGTCACCATGACGGCACCCAGAGTAAAGGGCTTTCCTGGAGAACTCGGACGCTCCTCAAGTTCAAAGCCAAACCGCCAGCAGCAGCGGGAGCAAAGTTTACAATCCTAAACCATGCAGGCTTCCGGGGTAATCGCTCCTGCACTTCACCATCACTACAGCCTCACCGCTGGGCAGCTCGGCCGCACACACACACCACACACACCACACACTCACAGACACGCCACACACTCACACACACCACACACCACACACACACACACCACACACACATCACACACACCACAAACATCACACACTCATACCACACACATCACACACACACCACACACACCACACACATCACACACTCACAGACACGCCACACACACACACCACACACCACACACACACACCACACACATCACACACTCACAGACACGCCACACACACACCACACACACACCACACACACATCACACACACCGCAAACATCACACACACCACAAATATCACACACTCATACCACACACATCACACACACACACCACAAACATCACACAGACACACCACACACGCACACCACACACACACTCACACACCACAAACATCACACACTCATACCACACACATCACACACACACCACACACATCACACAGACACACCACACACCACACACACATCACACACACCACAAACATCATACACTCATACCACACACATCACACACACACACCACACACATCACACACTCACAGACACACCACACACACCACACACTGCACACACTACATACGCACACACACCACACACACGCACACACTACACACATTCACACATCCCACACTCATACACCACACACACCCCCCCACACACACCACACACGCACCCCACACACACCACACACACATCACAGTCACACACGACACACACAAACACCACACACACGCACACACTACACACACATCACACACTCATACACCATGCTCACACCCCCAACACACACCACACATATCATGCATTCACACACACCACACGCACAAATCACACACACCACACACAAGCACACACATGCACACACACTACACACACACCACACACTCATACACCACACACACCCCACACACACCACACACATCACACATTCACACACACTACACACTCATACACTGTGCTCACACACACCATGCAAACACCACACCCACACACCACACATTCACACAAAGCACACCACACTCACACACCACACACACACCACACACACTATTCTCACACACCACACACACACCACACACATCACCCTCACACACACCACCCTCACACACACATTACACACACACCACACACACACCACCCTCACGCACACCACATACACATTCCACACACACCACACACATTCCACACACACCACATCACAGTCACACACCACACACACACACTAACACCACACACACGCACACACACTACACACCCACATCACATACTCATACACCAGGCTCACACACCCCACACACACACACCACACGTATCACGCATTCACACACATCACACATACCACATACAAGCACACACATGCACACACACTACACACACACCACACACTCATACACCACACTCACACACCCCCCACACTCACCACACACACATCACACATTCACACACACGACACACTCATACACTATGCTCACACACACCATGCAAACACCACACACTACACACCACACTCACACACACACCACACCCATACACACACCACACTCACACACACAACACAGACACATACCACACTCCCACATACCCCACACTCACACACACACCACTCACACACACACCACACTCACACACACCACACATACACACACATCACACACCACACTCACACACACCACACCACATGCACACACACACCACACAGTGCAGAGCAGGATGCTTCCAGCAAACATGGAAGCTACGCGGTTCCCAGTCCTTCCAGCTCCTGGGGATCTAAACTTGGTTTTTGCTTGAAATTTCGCCAGATTAATAAAAAGAGGGAGAGAGAGTTTAATGGGTTCGAGGAAGAAAGGGAGGCGCGGATGCAAGCATCCCAGTGGAAGGCAGACCGACCCCGTGCCGCGGGCACTCCGGGGTCCGCAGAGGGGGTGCCCTGCCCCCGAGCCCCGACCGCCCGCGCTGGGCGCGCTTCTCCGCAGCCTTCAGAAAGGAGTCACCAGGCAGCGCTCCACGGGCCCGTCCTCCCGGGACCCCTCTTGGGAACGCGGAGGCCCTGGGCGCGGCAGGCGGAAGGGGAGCGGGGTCGGCGAGGAGAGGTGAACTGGCGAAACAAAGTCGGGACTCAGGGGGCTTCTCTTCGGGGATCGCGGCGGGCACGCTCCGGGCATCCCATTCCGCGGCCCCGATTCTTGGATCGGTCCTCAAGAAAGCGGCCCCCGCGAGCCCCGAGCTGTGCAGAAACGCCAGGCTCCTTCCGACCCGAAGGCATCTGTAGGCTGCCTCCCAACCTTACCCAGATCGCGCTAACGGGGTTAAGTGGGGTCTGAGGCTCGGGCTGGGGGCCGCGGCGACCCGAGATCAGGGCAGGAGGGTCCCGTGCCTGAGACCCCCGCGAGAGCGCCAGGCTCACCCCCCGCGCCCCGCCCCCGCCCGGCTTCCCCGGCCTGGCCTGCGGCCCCAGCAGCCCCCAGCCCGGCCGGCCCGGCGCGCACCGCGGTCTCCCCCAAGCGGCCGCGCGCGTGTCGCCGCGGGAGCGGGCGGCGGGGGCGGCTCGGCGCAGGCAAGCCGGCGGCTCCGCCCCGCGCCCCCCCTCCCGGCCAGCAGGGCCGCCCCCTCCGCGCCTCGCTCGGCTCAGACGGAGCAGCAGCCTCTGCAATGTCAGCAGCCGCAGCGGCGGCGGCGACGCGAGCGGCAGCGGCCCGGGCCCCGCGGTAGCCGCCAGCGCGGCACGGCCCGCAGGAGCGCCAGGCGCGAGCCCGCGGCCACTCGCTGCCTCCGGGGCACTGCGAGAGGCTTTGCGCTCTCTGGCGCGGCGTTCGGACTCGGGGCCAGCGCGGCCACCGCCGCGCACAAAGGACAGCAGACGCCGGGACTCGGGGGCTGTGCCCAGGGACCGGCCCGGGGACCCCCGCCCGCGCTGCGTCCACTCCACGCCTCCCCTCCCCGGGCGGCCAGAGCGCGAGCCGGAGCGGGCCCCGTCATATGACAGCGGCGACGCCGCAGCCGGCAAGCGCGCGTGCTGCCTGCTCCGCTGCGCCACGGCCGCCGGCGCCTGGGGTGGCCCTTGCCTCGCCCCGCTGAGCGGTCGCCTGTCGCCGCCGCCCCGCGCCCCCCGCGCCCGGGCTCGCGGGCTCCGGGGGAGGAGCCGAGGGGAGCCCCCAGCCGCCGCGGAGCCTAAAATGGCCACGCTGCTGCGGAAGATCGGGCTCATCCGCCTGCATAACCGGGACACCGAGGACCCCAAGCACCACCACAACCACCGCGGCGGCGGCCAGCAGAGCGCGTCTCTGCGCGGCAAGGGCGGCGCCAAGAGCGGCGGCCACAAGCAACAGCAGCCGCAGCAGCAGCAGCAGCAGCAGCACCCCGGGGGCGCGGGCGACGCCAGCCCGGGACCCGGCAAGGGCAAGGGCAAGCGCGCGGCGGAGCTGGCCCCGCGCGACAAGGCGCCGGCGGCTGCGGCGGCGGCGGCGGTGGCCGGGGGCCCCCGCGAGAGGGCAGCGGGCGCCAGGGCGGGGCCGGGCCCGGCGGTGGCGGCGGCGGCGGGCGGCAGCCTGGTCCCCGCGGCGCGCCAGCAGCACTGCACGCAGGTGCGCAGCCGGCGGCTCATGAAGGAGCTGCAGGACATCGCGCGCCTTAGCGACCGCTTCATCTCCGTGGAGCTGGTGGACGAGAGCCTGTTCGACTGGAACGTGAAGCTGCACCAGGTGGACAAGGACTCGGTGCTGTGGCAGGACATGAAGGAGACCAACACCGAGTTCATCCTGCTCAACCTCACCTTCCCCGACAACTTCCCCTTCTCGCCGCCCTTCATGCGGGTGCTCAGCCCGCGCCTGGAGAACGGCTACGTGCTGGACGGCGGCGCCATCTGCATGGAGCTGCTCACGCCGCGCGGCTGGTCCAGCGCCTACACCGTGGAGGCCGTCATGCGCCAGTTCGCAGCCAGCCTGGTCAAAGGCCAGGTAAGGCGCGCGCGCCGGAGCTGCGGGGCTGGGGGCGCGGGGCCGAGATCGGGTCTGCAGCGCCGCCGGGCGCTCGGGCCCCGAGGTGAGGGCCAGCGCCGGCCCCTCCGGCCATCTCGCTCCTGGCTCTGTCTACACCAGCGCCCCACGGGGATGCTCCGAGCGCCTCCACCTCTTTTCCCTGAGCGTTTTCTTCCTGCCCCTGCTTTCCGTCCCGTCTCTCCCGTCCCCGTCTGGTCTCCGTCTCTGCCCGTCTCTCTGGTCTCGGTCTCTGCCGTCTGGTCTCTCTACCTTGCTCATTCTCTCCTCATCCCTCCATAATTCTCTTCCTTCCCTCTTCCTTAGCCTCCCTCTCCCATACCCTCCTCTCCCTTTCCTCCTGGACTCTTTCTCCTCTCATCCCTTTCTCTGTCCCCCCATCTATTCCCACCCCCATTCCTTTTTCATTTTTTCCTTCTCCACCCTCCCTGGCTCCCCTACTCTTCTTTCTCCTCCGTCTCACCTTTTCTCGCCCCTCCCTTGTCTGCTCCTCAATCTCCTGTCCCTATAATCTCTATGAAGGTGAGAACTTTTCCTGGACCTCAGGATTTAAGTGTCCAACTCAGCTGATCTCCCCCCCCCACCCCCCCCCCACACACACAAGGCTCCTCCGCAGGGGACTCAGGTGGGAGGTCTACAGGTGGGTGCCCTGGGGAGGGACAGCTGCCTGCTTGTAAATCCGCCCCCTGCCTTCTTCTGGGCTGCCTCTCCTGGAAAGGTGGAAATTTTGCTCCTGGGAGCGCACTCTAGAGAGGCGGAGGTGTGGTTTGGGCATTCCCTTAAGGGACAAGACCAGACCCCGCCACGGCAATGCCTGTTTTTCCCCTCAGAGCACCCCCTTCCTTCCCCGAACCCCTTAGGACCACCATCTCTGGGGTAGACGTTCCAGGTCTTGGTCTCTTTCAGACCTGCTTCTTTTTCCTCATCCTCTCACCCCACTGCCCCAAGCAGTTAAATCCTTTATCAGGGCTAAAGATTTTAACGAAATATCAAACTAAGGGCCAAACAGTTCTCCTGAGCCTTCTCACCTATTGCATCAGATGGCAGCTTTACGCAAAGAAACCCCAAAGTACTTGCGAGCAGGGTGAATGCGTGATGGTGTTATCTGCTCGACTTATATGCTGTCGACTGCGGTTGAGTTCTCTGGTGTTTTTCTGAATCAATATTAAGCATTACTTAAGAAAATTACATTGCTGTGTGGGCATCTTTTAGATTTATGAAAAATCATTGTTTTCTTTAAAAGACCCCAAATGACCTCGGCTTGATCTTTCTACAGGCGGCCTATCAGAAGCCATCACTTCTTCCCTGCCTGGCACTTTCACTGCAGGCTCTTTCACACTCATCAAATAATGCTTGTTCTGCCAATTTCACTAAAGCTGGAACCCCTGGGATTCCAAACAAATAGCATCCTAACTCCAGCAGAGAAGGTCAGGTAATTCCTGACCCATCCTGCCAGTCCCTCTTTTCTAAGGTTTCGGTTCCACATATTTCCCGAGTTAGACATAGCATGGTGTAACAACTCTAGAAAAACATCTTCAGCTGAGGGAGGCTTAGTGCTTTAATATCAGAGGTTTGTTTTCCATCCTGCAGTTAAATGTTGAGTCTGACGAAAGGTTCATGTGATAGAATGCAAGCCTGGGGGGTAGGGGATCTCAGTTTTATTTTTCAAGCAGGATTTATACAAATGATGTGGCAGAATTCTTTGCAGAAATGCCTTGGTTATTTGCTTCTTGAATCACTGCTAATCACAATTCTTTGGAACAGTCTGTTATTGTTTTTCATTCTTCGCAGTGAAGATGACATTGAGGATCAGGGGAAGAGGAATGTGTATTCCCTTCTGGGATCACAGAGTCCTAACATTTTAGACTTGGAAGAGATCTTAGAGATGAACTGGACCACTGCCTATATTTTGAAGGATGCAAGAAAATAAAGGTTTGAAATGAGAAATAGGGAATTTTTTTTTTTAAGAGAGAGAGGGGCCTCAGGAAATTAAATGTTTCCCATTTTTACATTAATGCTGTGTATAATAATAATTCCTTTGGTGCCCATATGCCAAGCGGCAGTATATCAATGGGCAATATATAAAATACACAGATCCTTGTAAGTATATTTTCTTTTCTCTGTATTTAAAATTGAGATTCTCATGTACAGTTTGCAAGTGAGAGATTTCCTTATTGAAAGTAATTATCAACTTTTTCATTTCTTACTTTGATAAAATCCTAATTGAACCCATTGCCCTCCACCTAGCATATCGTGTTATATTGTCTATTCCACATCTAAAATAGAGGCGAAATATCAGCACTTTTAAAAGTACAAGTTCAATTTCTTTGCATTTTTTCATGCTGCTTCCAACATACAGCTAAGAAAGGGTAATGTGTGGCATGCATAAAATATTCAAAATGCAATGAAAGAAAGGAAGAAATGAATAGTCATTAATGTTTTAGGATTCTGTGCACAAAAGGATTCTGATGGTGTTTCAGGTAACCTGAGGTTGATTGTCTCTTTATGTACTTTTGCAAATTCACTACCTACTGGTTGTTCAGAGCACATATGGTAGTTACCAAATTATTTCCTCATTTAGAGGTAATATGCTTTGGGAAAGCAATCAAAATACCTGATTAGGAGAACTGGGACAGCTACCAAACCGATAATTACTTTAAAAGGGGGAGTAGTTATATTCTAGTTATGTTCTGATACCTTTCGGGATTTCTTTTTTAGGATTCATTTTCGTAAGCTGCAGAGTTAGAAAAAGCTGGTTTGCTTCTTTTATAGAGGAAAATATTCACTGCTCAGCTGAACTTTCTGAATTGAGGATACGCTGTTTCTATACTTCTAGAGAAATTGTAAAACAATTTTAAGAGTTTTGTGTGTAACATAAAAATATCTCCTTAACAGTTTTGTGTACAATAAAAAGCTTAAGTTTATCACATCATATGATAAATTCAGTCATTCCGTGAGGCTTTTAAGTGACTCTCTGGCCTGTGTTACCAAAATCTCTTGCATGTTGCTGTATGAATTGTGGTTGTCTTAAATTGAATTAATATATAAATTTCCTATATGATATATTCTATGTGGAAATAATGATATACATATCTTCCCCTTTTGTCTATTACTAAACCCTCTTTTGACTAGAGACATTTTTAGGTAACTCTTAGTTTTTTATAATTGGATTTTAAAACTCTGTACTTTTAGAATTAACTGGTGAAAATGTTAAAAGTATACTTTTAGATAATTATTTGCATCCTTTATTAGTTACTGAACCAAAAGAATACAACCCACAGCTCCAGTGTAAGATTTTTGGCATTCAAAAGCTGGAAGATGTTGGTTTTGAAATGAAAGTAGCCTGTAATCCCAGCACAGTGCTTGCACCTAGTAGGTAGCTTAACCTACAAAAACTGCATTTTCGGACTCTGTAAACCTAGACAAAGTAGCATCAACATTGGGGAATGCTGGCCATGAAGAGTGCCAGAGTTTACTGGCTTCCACTCCAGGCTTGGAGCATGGGACGATGGTGTGACTGGCCAGGGAACTTGTTCTGGCAGTTGTGTGTGCAGCAGGGTCCCTAAAAGCTGCTTGATGGTTCACTGACTCAGAGCCCTGCTTTCACTGTGGCTCACCTCCTGAGTGTCCCCTTTTTAGTTAATTAGGCATCGCCAGGGGCAGGGAACCAAATGGCAATTGAGTGACAATTCCTCACTCCTCTCCTGGCCCCTCGGAGCCAACCATACAATTCGGCATGCACACGGTGTTGATAATAATAACTGCGGCAGCAGCAGCAGGAAGCATTTCCTACTTGCTTGTGCCAAACTCTGGGCCAGCAGAGAACATAGGATGTTTGAGGATGTGTGAACCTCCCGGGTTCTGCTCCTTTGATGGTCGTTGTACAGGTGAGGAAACCATAGTTTCACAGAGTCAGGTGGAGATTATACAGCCGCATGCTCTCATAACAGCTCATGAGTGGCAAGGCTCTGAAATTTCATCAGCATGAGTAAAAGCTGTTGGAAATGGCAGTCGGGCCAGGTGCCATCCAAGCACCTTGCTGTTTCCAGGCAGTCGTTTATTAACTGTGACCATTGTGGTAATCCTTTCTGTCCACAGAGAAGAGCTGCTCAGCCAGCCATCCGCAGAAGATTCACAGAACATCAGGACTAAAGCATCCTTGAGTCTTACTGTTTGAACTTAAAATTAGAAAGCAATTGCAGGACAAGTTCTGTTTGCCTGACGGTTTCTGGATGTTTTTTAATAAAGGAAACTTGTCTAAGTGTAAGGAAAGAGTAAAGGGCTCTGCAGCTCAGCTTTGTGAAATGATATGCAGTGATGTCACTAAAATCCACCTTGGGTCTGAAAGGGGGCTACACCGTGGTGTCACTGGGAAACCCAAGTGCACACACACGTGCACACACACACAGAGACATACATAAAGCCCATCTTCCAAAGTAGTAGGCCTAGAAATAGCACTTCACTTATGACTGTAAAACCAGCAGTCTCATCAGAAAGAATGAACAGCCCATTGGGCTCCTAAAATCTGTGGGCTTCTAACATGCTATAACACAGAGATTTTTTTGAGACAGGATCCCCTCTCTCACCCAGGCTGGAATGCAGTGGCGTGATCGTTGTTCACTGTAATCTTTAATTCCTGGGCTCAAGCGATCCTCCCATCTCAGCCTCCCAAGTAGTTGGGACTACAGGTGCACACCACCTTGCCCAGCTAATTTTGTTTATTTTTTGTAGAGATGTAGGTCTCACTATGTTGCCCAGCTGGTCTCAAATTCCTGGGCTCAAGCAGTCCTCCCACCTCGGCCTCCCAGAATATTGGGATTACAGGCGTGAGCCGCTTTGCCCAGCTGTACAACACACAAAATGTTTAAAGGCCCTGTATTAGGTTGGGCTGTATTAGGCCATGTATGGTAGCTGGGGCTGCCATAACAGAGGCAGGAAGTCCAAGATCAAGGTGTCAGCAGGGCTAATTTCTCCAGAGTCCTGCCTGCTTGGCTTGTAGATGCTGTGTCCTCCCTGTATCCTCACATGACCTTCCTTCTGTGTGTGTCTGTGTCCTAATCTCCTCTTCGTGTAAGAACACAGTCAGATTGGATTAGGGCCCATCCTCCTGACCTGACTTTAACTTAATTACCTCTTAAAAACCCTATCTCCAAATAAGGTCACACTGTGAGGTGCTGTGGGTTAGGGGTTCACCATGTACCTTGGTGATTGGAGGAGAAACAATTCAGCCCATAACGAAACCAAATAGGAATTTCTTAACCAGTTGCTCATCTTGTTTCTGCAGCTGCTGTGCTAGTTTGAAAAGCAATAGATGAAGCCACATGCAGGGAGGCACTGGATGGAGAATGTTGCCTGCAGCTTTGAGCAGAGAAATGGCTGCACACCCAGAGGGAAGCTAGAACAACCTAGAGCAAAAATAGTGACCGGCAGGGGTGGGTAACGCCATCTGATTTGTCCAGGGAGACGTGGATTTTTGGTAGCGTGCTTATGAGTCACTGTGTTATGTCCTGTGCTGTGTACAGGGGACGGAGATTATTGCCACCACCGATGACTCTGCAGCTTGAGGTATCGATATGCTGGACTGTTCAGAGGAAAAAATATCTACTTGTTCTTCTATCAAGTAGGGCAGGCAGGAGGACACAGGCAGGACTGCATCCTAAGAATAGTCCCACACCCACTGGGAGAGCTCCGGCAGCTCAGCCCAGGGTGCATGGGGCAGCTCCTGGTAGAAGCTACTTTTACTTCACTATGAGACTTTGAGAATCTGAACTTGCAGGAAGAGGGCCGTAGTGTATTTTCGTATACTTTTCTGATTTCCCTTAAGCGATGGGGGAGATTTGGTTTTCTCTGTAAGGACAGTGTAGGTTCATGGCTGTTTCTTAGTGGAATGTGCCCACGTGGACACTGAGCTGAAGTCTGAATGAAAGCCTGGCACCCACAACCTGATCAGTGTCTCCCTTCTCATTGCCAGGAAGAGACTCATCCACACCCAGGTTTAGAAGGAAGGCAGCCTCACTAGTACCATGTCAGAGGCAGATAAGACACCAGCAGAAATGGCTTTTATAGTTCAGGAAACAAAACAGACACTTGTGGCAGGGTTTTTGAGCCACACTTTGGAGCTCCTAGAATCAGAGATTGTTGCTGCCCTAGATGTGCTGATGTGGTAGTCAGGAGGGGAGAGGATGGCTGGCCACAAGTGTTAGTCCTTTCTTTGCCAGTGGTTCCCAACCCTGGCAGCACATTAGATGCCCTGAGGAGTGTGCAAATTATTTCAGTACCAGGGCTGTCCCCTCAAAGACTCAGACTTTGTGGTCTAGGATCAGGCCCTGGCAGAGGCTGGTCCGAAGAGCTCCTCATGATTCTAATGGGCAGCCCAGGTTAGAAAAGCTGCCTGACGCTGGCCATGGTCCACCTCCTCCCTCTCCACCCATCTGGCAGACACAGCCTCACCCACCAGTAACCACAGCCCAGAGCTTCAGAAGTGGTGATAATTAATCCCCCCAACCTCCCCACCCCACCTGGCTCAGACTCCCTGTCCTAGGTCAACCCTGACTCAGCACCTTCAAAGCCCGACTTCTGTAGAGATGCCATCCTAAAGCCAGCCTTCCTCCCTGGACTGCTTGTGTAGACTACGAGGGAGTGTAAACCCTGAAAAAGGAAATGTAGGGATGATTCACTCCACCCTCGATGAGACGCAGCTGCGGAGGGTGGTGTGAGCAGACCCTCCAGAGCCGTGGCTGACTAATTAATACAGCACGGGAATCGAGTGCCTCCCATCATGCAGGAACTTCCTAGGCGTCATTGGTGGATCAGATACACATCAAGTGCCTGCCACAGGGAACGTACCCTCTAATGGAGAGAAGACAAAACCCTTCACATTTGCTTTTGACATGCCAAGTGGCTTCACAAGTATTTTTTGTTAATATTTAGGAAATATCTATGGATCTGACAATAGACAGTGGCCGGGGTATATAATGAGGACATGCGCACAGTGGGGTCCTGGGGTCAGCAGGGTCTTCAGAAATTCCAGGTGATGTTCTTAGAGAAAACACTCTACTTAAGGGTGATTGAGACTCGACATTAACATGGGGCATTAGTCACTCAGTGTTTTTTGGAATATGGTTTCATTGCTGATAAATGGAAAGGCCAGGCATGCCCCTACACCGACCAAGAAGTTGTAGTAATGGCAGAAACGTTTCCAGTAATGTCTACACTTTCCTACTCAGTAAGTCGGCAAGCTAAGCTAAGGTTTAATTGTTCGGTTATTTTCTCATTGTTACACACGTCATTCATTCATTCACAGAGCACTGTAGTGACATTGCCCTTGGCATTCCCATGATGACCCTTCCCCATTCTGCATAACGTCTGTGACACTCCCCTGGTCCTCTCCCTGGCCTGCTAATCCCACAAGGCTAGGAGGAAACCAGCTGAGTGGGAGGACCAAGGACACCAGACTGGGAGAGCAGATTTGGGACCAATCAGGTGGCAAAGGATTGGGAGATGAGAGCAGGTGTGTCTGCAGAAGTCAGAAGAAGCTGCCCGACCTTGCCCCTTACCTGGCCAGCAGGGCTGGGCATGGTCAGGGAGCCGCACTCACCGAGCCTCTTCTGTTCCTATTCTTCAGTGCTAGGCTGTCCTCTCCCGCTGTCCTCCTCTCCAGCCCTGTGTTCCTGCCTCGTGGGTGCCTGTCCACTGCTTGGATTCCTGCAGTGCCCCCATCCAGTCTCTCTGTCCCTGTCCATCCTCCCTGATGCTACCTGCATGGCTCCTCTAAAATGTAGACCTAGCTTTATCACATCTTGTTATGAACCTTATGAAATAGAGCTCAAGTTTCCCAGCACTGTGCAGCCATGATGGCATTCCTCCATCCGCCACAGCCCCCACTGAGGCCTCTCTTCCACCAGCCCCTCCTGCCTGGAAGCCCCTCTTGCCCATGGTCACCAGGTGAGTCCCTGGCCATCCTTAAAAACCCTGCCCAGATGCCCCAACTTCTCTGCAAACAGCTCCTCAACCACTCGTTCAATAAAAGCGATGACTTCCCCTCTGAACTGCGGAGGAGGAAGCTCGGCATTGTTCAGAAAAAAATTCATTTCTGTGCTTATCCTGCCAGTTTACATAATTACAACTGTATTGCCCCTTCTCTTTGCTAAATATCCAACACCTTGTGTGTGCAAAATAAATGTTTGCCACAAGATCTGTTTCCCTGAGCAGACTCCCCATCCTCATCATTTTGCCCCTTCTTGCGATGCAACGTAAGTGCTTACTGTGGGTCCGTCAGCTGCTGTGCAGAATGCTTTATGTGAATGATTTGGTTAAATCCTTATAGCGGCCTATGAGGTAGGTGCTGTTGTTATTCCCATTTTACAGAGGAAGAAACTGAGGCTTGCTGAGGTTGAATCATGCACAGAGCTGAGCTGCCACCAGGCAACCAGCCCAGTGCCAGAGCCACCTGGTCCTGAGGAGGTGTCTAGTTGGCAAGTACCACGTGTGGTATTATTGTTCCTCATGGCACATATGGATGTTAGGAATGCCTTTGCAGTTCCATGGTGCATGGTTTTCCTACAATACTCAGAATCAATCCACGAGAGGACGGATGGTGCATCCATCAAGTCTGACATGTGGTACGGAATTATCAGCAACGTTGGACAAATTATCGGCCCAGATTCATCATAAGCTCCTTGTATTGATTGAGCAAAATGGATGAATGTGTTAATTGCCTGAAACCATAGGAGAAAGATAATTATTACAGCTTTATTTATTCTGTATACGAAAGGGAAAGGCATTTTAGAGATTCTGAAAATAACTCAAGAAAGAAGTGCTTTTTGAACATAATTGTTACATTGGTAAAATCACTCAGATTGAAGTTATGGCTACCTTAAAATAATTTCTCTAACGTAAGTACTAATTCTTCATCACAGTATTTGGCAGGCATTCTCAAGGTGTTTCACTGAGTTCTTTGATGAAGGAGCTAAGGAAATACTGTCTGGTAAAGGATCAGTTACACGTAAAAAAGTTGAATTGTCCTCAGCTCACTTGGAAATTGAAGGGAAAATTTCCAGAAAAATATTTTAAGGGTAATTCTCATTTTTTGATCTTGAAGATCAGACATTTGCAAATATCAGAATATGGAGTTACAGAAGTTATTGTATTTTGGTTCTAATAAAAAGCTGTGATTAAAATCTTATGAATTTGGACCTTTTGGGCACAAAATTATTAAACCAATTATTTTTGCCTTACCGATCAATATGTATGTATTAGGGTGATTGATTACGTAGTGTCAGATTGGGTGCCCATATTGCTTCCCATAAGATGTCTGTCAGGAATTGGATATAACTGTACCAAGTAAAGATTAATTGCTGCAAGGATTAATTTGTGCTGGAGTCCTTCATGATTAGTGGCATACGGTACTCAACTCTGCTTCTCAGCCAAGGAAAAATAAAAATACCATAGTGGAAACTTCACCAGAATTGAGTGAGTTACAAGCTTAAATTAACTGTAACTAGTTGAGTATTATAGAAGCCTTTAAAATGTAACTTTTTAAGAGTCATCAAAATACTAAATGAATCATAATGTATTTAACCTGGCTTTGTGCAAGGAGGCTGTTCTTCATCAGAGCCCTCTCCTGCAGCACACATGTGCCTGCGTCTGACAGCGTCTCTAGGGTGGGAGCCCTTCCTCCTCCAGGTTGGGTGGGAAAGAAGAGCACAGCAAAGCCAGGGGCCTTGTCCACAGTAGCGGGTTGGGATCCTCCAGGGGAAGTGCCTTCATCCAATGTGAACAATGCCTAAAACGAATGCAGGAGAGCTGCAGAGACTGGTGGCTGTGACCCCACCCCTCCAGAGCCCTGCTGACTTCCTTTGATCTCTTTTATAATGTACATGATGAAACATCATTATCTTAGAGAACTCATACAAGACTGCTACTCTAACTATAAAGATAAAAATTTCACAACACTTAAAGGACATTACCATAATTCACAAATAAAACTGATCTAATAAAAAGTGAGTTTGAACTGAATTGAAGTGCTTATTTGATTAGTAATTTCATTTAAAAGGGTATCCTGGCATCTGCCTTTTCATAAGAGAGATAGAGGGCTCTTGGTTATTCTTGATGATCGGTCAAAGAGAAACAGGCAACCAACCACAGGAGTCCCCTCCTGCTGCCCCAGACCCCTTGAAGCCACCTGGAGGACTGCATGGCCTCGAGGCGTCTGGGGACACTTGCGGACTCCTCCCCAGAATAATGTCTTTAGTTGCACAAAACAAAATGCATAGGATTTCAAAGGAAATCAATTATACTTAAATACAGTTATCAGAACATGTTTTTAAAACACAAACTAAAATAAATTAAAAAGCACTTTATTAACATATTAAATATTAAGACCTAGAGGCAGGTCTAACACTCTCCTAATCTGACAATAATGAACATCAATGACATTTCAAAATATCTACAACAATATCACAACTGTAATGCGATTTTAAAACATTTGTCTATTGGTGACAAAGCCAAGGCATTGCTAATACTGCTGTGGTTTCTTAACTTTCAATCCTAATTATAAAAAGTGCTGAATTGCAGTTCAAAGTTAGTGAAACTGGAGACATTTTTCCCATCCAAATTTATATACCCCGAGGAGTGCATGGGCCCCAGGTAGTATGTGGCTCTAGGTGGTGATGGCTGTCTTGGGAAAGATCCGAAACCTTATTCTGCAGCTCAGGGCCGGAGCAATTGGGATCAAGATTTAGGAGCCCAACAGGTGTCTCAGTTCTCCCATGTTATTGGTGGCTGGGGCTGGGATAAAGCTGGGGATCTGCAGGCAGAGGCAAGGCTCCAGCCCCTTCCCCCTGCTAAGTGTGGCTCACTCCTGGGCAGGCACCCACCTCCCTGAGCATCAGAGGCCTCCCCTAAAGGCAAGGAGCATAAACCCAACTGCTCATATGAATGATGAGGATCAAAGGAAATGATGACACGTGTTCCTTGCATAGAGAAGGTGATCAATAGATGTTCCTGCTTCTAAAGAAGAAGGAGATTTATTGAATTAAATGCATAGAAATGTATGGCCAAGACACGGCAGCATCCAATGCACACAGAGATCTGCTTTCATAACGATGAGCGTTTCATGGCAATATTCACCTCCAGGTGCCTCAGGTGTTTCTGTCCATGACTGTATTGTTACCGAGATTCACAGGAAACTCAGAAGAGCCTCCTTTTTGCCCTCATAAATCTACTGCTGTGAATGCTTGCTGTTGCCTTTGCTGACTTTCCATCATCAAATGATTTTGCACCATTGGGGGTGATTTATGGGATTATGTTATTGTCCTAGCACAGATTGATATCTGGGTTTTTTCACCTCTTCAACTTTGGTATCATAAGAATTCCATTACATTGGTAGCATCTTTAAATTAGCTTGATTTCTTTTGCTGGTGTTAAGTTAGAAAATTACATAGAAGAATATTCTTATTTAAAACATTTACCTATATGCTCCCTAAATGCACACCAAATGTCCCTGTTAGCCATTAAATGTTGTTGATATTCATTCTTTGTTACAGAATGCAATGCCCACTTGAAAACTTCTTGACTACCATTTTGCTTCAAGGTGAAAAACCGGTTCATAAATCAAATTTTAAAATTTGTATAAAGTTGTGGACTCCTGCAGTTATCACAAGTCATACAGAATGAACATCAACTGTTTCAGTACAACTGAAATAGAATTTCCCTGTAGTCGATTACGTGGATCCTTTCTAATATTAATACATTTAGGAAAGACCCTTTCTTTAGTAGAATTTAAGAGAAACCTAGCTGAAATATTCGACCTGCAGGAATAGCCGAGTTTCCCAGAAACACCTGTGATATGACATATGGTCTTACTGCAATTGGAGGCTATTCAACAGTGGAATACCAATGCCTGCCTCACATTCTCTTAACTGATCAGTCAACTGAGACCTTGAGCATTGGCCCAAAATCTAGGGTGAGGCTTTCTGCATTTGGGAATAGACTGACTAGCTATCTCTAGGGTTCTCCCCCAGTCTGAAGACTGAAGTGGGCAGATTCTGCATTCTCATGGGACAGGATGTGGGATACAGTTAATTGATCCTCCAGGATTTCTACGCTGTTTTTGTCGTATTCCCAGTGATTTTCCCATAGTTTAGAAATATTGAAATGTCCTCATCTGAGATCATTACAGGCAGAAAGCATCCTCCTGCCCCATTGTTTTTCATCACCCCCTGCATATCATTCTAGGAAGGAATATTATCCTTTATGTGGAAATGGAGCCTGCAATGATATCTAAATCAGTTCCTGGGCCTGGGTGGTGTTGCCATAACTACTGATCTAGGTTTGTAATATCAGCAAATAGAAACAGACCTGCCCTACAGTGCTCAGACCATTTGTTCATATTTATTTATGTCTCCTTTTTGCTCCTGTTAAACACATTATTTAGCTGTCACGTAATCTTTTAGCGAGATGATTCTGATCACCCTATCCTCAGAAAAATCTTAAAGGCCCTCCATCCCCACCTTGACTCCAGCCACACACCGTTTAGAGGTCTCAGGGTCCCATTGGTTTCCCAGCTCCACCGAAAGTCCCGTTTGGATAAGCCGCAGGCTCTCTCAGCCCTCGGGGTCCCAAGCTTTGTTGGAAAGGTGAACACAGCAGGCTTTGCAGCAGCTGTTGGTCAGCACTTGACCTTATTGGCCCTGATGAAGGCCAGTAGTCTGGACAAGCCCAAGCGAGGGTGATGGTCATTTAACCTCTACAGGCCTTTCAGACCACCCCATGCTGTCTCTGTGCCCAGAAGATGCTCCAAGACTTCAGAACTGGGTCTTGGTCAGGACTCGACCAGGAAAGACAATCTCAACCTAGGACTCAAGACCCAGATGTGGGAGGAGGCTTATGAAGAAAGCAGCCAATGGGCTACCCTGAGTCAGGGACCTGGCGTCAAGAAAGGAGGGGGATCTGCTGGCAGCTGCAGGGCCACCATTGAGGGTAAGGGCAAGAGAAAAGCAGGGCCCCCACCCCATGATTTGCATTCAGCTCTCCAGTGGACGGGGCATGCGAGCTTTCCCAGAAGCCCAGGCAACAGAGGGATCCTGGACCGAGGAGTGAGGCCAGTTCCTGTGTTCTCAAGCTCCCGAGGGTGGCGTGGCAGAAGCAGACCAGTGCTCCTCAAGGAGCTGCCAGGGCCCAGCTCCTCCTGCTCCTGCTTAGTGAGAATTGCCCGGGGGCATCTTCCCTGTGCTGCCTCATGTGGAAGCATCATCAAGGAGGAGTTGTCAAGTGCCAGGTATGAGAGGCCACTAACTGCAGGGCTTGACAGAACGATCTGCTGAAGGGCTCGAGGAAGAAAAAGGCCACCCTCACTCAGCATGCACTTAGGGCAGAATAAGCCTCACCCAAAATCCCCGTGGGACTTTCCCCATAGAATTCTATGGAAACTTCCACACATCACCATTAAATTAAGTTGCCCAGGGAGATTGAGGGAAATGTAAGATTTCTGCTGCAGGAAAAGGAATCTGACATTTCCGACTTCTGAACCAAGCGCGAAAAGCTGATTTGTAATTTGTTTGGTCTTAACGAAATAATATTGCGCAATTAACTAGTCTTAGGCGTCAAGCACAGTTTGAGTGAATGATAAATGGAAGGCAGCATTTTCCATAAGTAAAAGCTTTCAGAGTGTGCATCTCTAAATCATCCATTTCTCTGCTACTGACTCTTTTCCTTTCTTTTGATATTGTTATTTTCTTGACATAATTACAGTAAAGATTGGTACATTGCACCCAGTCTTAATTGTATCTCCCTTCAGTCTCATTTATTTCATTATTACCTGCTATTCCTTTAAATTAGTAAGTCATGATATTTACAGATTGGTAGTATTCTTAAAAATATTTCAAATTGTGCTAGAAGTTTTCACCCTGAAATGGGGCGAGTAAATTCTTTTATTTATTCTAGAGCTTGCAAACATGTTTTAAGTGTATAATACAGTGATCCTAAAGAGAGGCTGGGGAAAGAATTCGAGTTTGGAGGATGGCAGTGAAAAGAGGGCCATGTGAACAGGTGAAGTGGAGCCTGGCATGTCTTTGGTGCAGGGGCCTTGGGTGAGGAAGGTGTTAAGGAACGGGGTGGTGGCTTCACTTTTCTGCGTGGTGCAGACTGCAAACGCCCTTGATTTTGTGACCACCACCCCCTCTCCACATTCTGTGAGCAGCAGGACCAGGAGCCAGACCTTGGTCTGAAGTTCTCCCAAAACCCAGGTAGGCTTATTATTTGTGCTGTTATTTTATTTTATTTTTTTTGAGGCAGAGTCTTGCTCTGTTGCCCAGGCTGGAGTGCAGTGGCGCAATCTCGGCTCACTGCAAGCTCTGCCTCTCGAGTTCACGCCATTCTCCTCCCGAGTAGCTGGGACTACAGGCGCCTGCCACCAGGCCTGGCTAATTTTTTGTATTTTTAGTAGAGACGGGGTTTCACCATGTTAGCCAGGATGGTCTCGATCTCCTGACCTCATGATCCATCCGCCTCGGCCTCCCAGAGTGCTGGGATTACAGGCATGAGCCACCACGCCCGGCCTGTGCTGTTATTTTGCACCAAATTTTTGTTCCAGATTATTCTAAGGGCTCTTTTTTTTTTTTAATTTGAGACAGAGTTTCACTCTTTTTGCCCAGGGTGGAGTGCAATGGCGTGATCTTGGCTCACTGCAACCTCTGCCTCCCAGGTTCAAGTGATTCTCCTGTCTTCTAAGGGCTTTTTTAAAACCACAAACACAAATATTGAGAATTACGTAATTAAGTAGAATTGGGAAACAGGCCTAGCAAACAAGGTCAGTTGTAAACCAAGACCTCAGTGATGCTTTTGAGCTGCTGAGTGATGTTTTGAGCTACATTTGGCACCTGCTAACCGCTCAGAGAAAATTATCTTCCTAATACATGAGTGTTTTAGGTCCTGCAGTAGGGACAATGAAACTGCAAAAGATTTACAACCCCATATCAAAACACAATTCCAAATTCAAGATGACAAGATGTCTCACAAGTGGAAAAGGAACAGGAAATAGCTCCCAGTGCGTTCCCATAGACTCATAGCACATACGTTGTGGTTTTGTTTGTTCCTGTGTCTGATTAGGTTCTGAAGGTCTTTATCAGAAGTAGCTGATTTCACTGCCTTGTAGTTGAGGGTTCTTGGCCACTGCTGGCTGCACTTCTTAGAGGAACTTGAAGAGTTTGTGGAGGTTGGAAAGAAAAAACAAGGAGATGACTTACAGAGCTCAGAGCCAGTAACATGCTGGCAGCCAGCAGGCCTGAAAGGGGCAGCAGGGAGGGCTGTGTCTGCCTTCTCTGGGCTTCAATGGTGGGTGACACTGAGTGCCTCAGGTCACCCTCGGAAGAATTTTAAATGCCTTAATGATGTTTCAAAAATAGAGATTCATTTGGACTTAGAGTGCAGCTAATTTCTGCTCCGGGCATTTTAACCTCTTGCAGTCAACAGCATTCATAGCTCTGCAGGGCCATCTGTGCTGGTCCCTGGATAAGAAGTTACAATTCAATGGATTACCAATAGCACCCTCATGTATGACTACAGAGGCACTGTCGCCACGCTCAGGCACTTTTTAACTATAACTAGCATTTTAGTTTTCTTTTCTTTTTTTTTTTTTTTTTTTGAGACTGAGTCTCACTCTGCCAACCAGACTGGAGTGCAGTGGCACAATCTCGGCTCACTGCAACCTCTGCCTCCTGGGTTTTAGCGATTTTCAAGCCTCAGCCTCCCGAGTGTCTGGGGCCACAGGTGTGTGCCACCATGCATGGCTAATTTTTGTATTTTTAGTAGAGATGGGGTTTCACCACATTGGCTAGGCTGGTCTCAAACCTTTGACCTCAAATGATCTACTGTCCTTGGTCTCCCAAAGTGCTGGGATAACAAGCATGCGCCACCACGCACAGTCAGCATTTTAGTTTTCTTAGACCTTTAAAAGAAACAACAAATATTTAGAATTACGTCATTAAGCAGAGTTGGGAAACAGCTGGAAAACATTTAGTTTTCTTAAACTTTTTCTTAATGGATTGCAGAGCCAAGTGCAGTGGCAGACAGTAATGAGACTGAGTCTAAATAGGAGTGAATATTTTAATTTCATAACAGAAAACTGGGAGATGAGCAAAAAGTAACTTTCTCCAAGACCCAATCTCAGGATCCAGAGGTTCTCAGCCTCAGTTTCCACTCCCCAGTGCCTGGGGGTGGAGGGCGCTTTGCGCCTCGTTTCAACAGGGACTCTGTGGGGCTTTGGGATGCTTCGGGGTGCCCCTCTCCACCCCCAGCAATTCAGACACAGCTGCTCTGTGTCCTGGAGAGGAAAGAGCCCCCCCCGGGATGACGCCTCGCTCACTTCCTGAGTGGGAATCACTGCTGGAAATGGACCCTGACGGTCTGGGCTTCCTGAGGCCAGCTCCAGGGCGCAGCGGAAGAGCTACTGCCTCACCTTAAACCTGCCTCCGCGAGGATGGAACCTGGACTCCTCGCCATTTCCGCATTTCCACGTTTGCTTTTTACCCCGCACAAAGCCTTTCCACTTTCTCTTCTCAGTGTATTTGCTCGCTTCCTTCCCCCTGACTACCAGCCCGTCTCCCTGTGCTGCCCAGGGCCCCAGGCAGCCTCTCTCCCCTCACACTCCCCTTGCACCCTCTGTCCTCCCTTCCTGCCCCCCCTCTTCCTTCCCTCTGCCCCTGCCCTCCCTCTTCCTTCCCTCTGCCCCTGCCACCCTCCCAGGGCCCTGAGCAGTGCCGGGAGGCATGGAGGGGCTGAGGCCTCCCCACTGACTCCGCAGCCAGGGCGGTGCAGTGCCCAGCGTCTTCACAGTGGAACTAGCCACTTCTTCCCCTCCCTGTTTCCTCTTCCAAAAACTGGAAGCAGGGTCACCTTCAGTCCTTGTCAGCACCAGGCAGCCATCATGGGGAGCGAACCGCTCAGCACTCAGGAAGTGTGAGCTGCCCACGAGCCCCTCACACCCCAAGGCCAGGTGTCCTGTTGGAGTGCCCCCGACCCATCCACCTCCTCCCACAGCCGCTCCCCTTCCACACCTGAAAGCATGCCACCTGCAGCTGGCTGTGGCCCGTGGGCCTCCTGGGGGGCTGTGTCCTGTCTCCTAATCTGGGGCTGGATGCTCCCCCAGGTGGGGCTGGGCAGTGTGGCCCCTGGCGGGCAGCAACATGGGGCCTGCCGGACCAGCCCAGCCTTGCACCTAGTAAGCGCTCAGCACCTATTGTAGAATGCGGTTGAGTTAATGTCCTTCAGGCACGGCAAGATCATGAACCATCAGAGAAAGATGAAAGGTGTGGAGTGCACCGTAATTGTAGTGTCAGGAAAGTGGACATTTTTAGCCACAAAGCCAGGGCCGTCAAAGGGCTTTCTGGTGATGCTGACTGCCAAAGGCATGTCACTCTGGTCCTACATCATGTGAATTATCTTTCTCTAAACACCGAATTTATTGGTCAGAGTGTTTTAGTGTGTGAGAATAAGCTTTATGGGGTTTTGTTTGTAATCGCATGCCCTTGAAATGTCATCATACCATTCGCCAGAAAATACAGCAGGCAGGACGTTTGAGACAGGTTTGTATTTTGAGTCAAGAGGCAGTAAGTGGAGGAGTCTGCTCGCTGTTCTGGGCCTGGGACTGTCACCCGGCAGGCATATGAGGCTTTGCTGTTTATTTCGTTAAGTAACTTAATGTTAAGGGTGTCATTTAAATAACTTCTCTGTAAACATCTTTTCTTTTATTTCATTATAGTCCTTCCCTGATTGAAGATTTCTATGCTACTGTGTAAATTCATTCTCTTCCCACAATCTCTCTCTCTCTCTCTCTCTCTCTCCCCCCCTCTCCCTCCCTCTCCTCCCCTTTCCTCCTTCCATTCAGCTGTGACTTTTATTCTTGGAGCCTGCATTAGCCTACATTATTTCAGAGCTGCTAAAACAAAGTCCCCACAGGCTGGGGGCTTCAACGACAGAAATGCATTCTCTTGCAGACTTCCTGGAGAGGGGAAGTCTGAGATCCAGGTGTGGGCAGGGCTGGATCCTGAGGCTGCCGCTTGGCTTGTAGATGTCATCTTCTCCCTGTGTCCTCACGGGATCTGTCTCCTCTACCTGTGTCTGAATTTCCTCTTCCTAGAGGGACACCAGTCCTATTGGATTAGGCCCCAACCTGATTACCTCATTTTAAGGTAATTATCTCTATAAAGATTTCTATTTCCAAATACAGTCTCGTTCTGAGGTGCTGAGGGCTGAGACTTCAGCATAGGAATTTGAGAGGACACAGCTCAGCCCACAGGAGAGCCTTGCTTTCCAAGCACATAGGAGTTTGTGTCATTTGTCTTCTTTCCTGCAGCTTTTGCCTCTCAGATGTCCTCCTGTTTGTCTTTGCCGGGAGTCTCTGCCCTGCGGGCCCCACTGCCCCAGCCTCTCCACCCGCGGCCCCCAGACTGTGTTCTTTCCCAGCCCCCTTTGTTCCTAAAGCATCGACACATCCCTCCTCACAAACTTTAGGTTTTGCAGGTTTATCTGTTTTTCTTAGCTGTCCCAGAATTTTTTCTTTCTTCCTTTTTCAGATCACTGTATCGCCTTTATCTCTTATGCCTGACTTTTCCCTCTCTCTTCAGGATTCTTCCTGCCTTGTCTGCTGGGCCTCTCTCGTTGCTCTCATCAGATCAATGAACAGGGACTCGATCCATCTTCTCTGGCACTTTTCCCATTTCCCTGTGATCCCTGGATGACACTATTTTTTGTCTCACTTTACCTTGTCACCGTCTCTATAAACCTCCCCCGTCCGCGTTCTCATGCTGCTCCTCTGCACGTGTCCAAGGTTAACAGTGTTCCTTTCTCTCCTTCCTTTCCAGCCACTGCCGTCTTGAAAATGTCTTGTCCTGGCTGAGCGAGCCCCCTGCCCTGTTCCCTCGCTCTGGTTCAGAGCATCGCCTCACCACTGCTAACTGCTCATCCTCCCTGGAGCTGGAGCAGGGGGCGGGGTGGGTGAAGGGATGCTCCTGCTGTGTGCACTGGCCTGAGGGCAGAGAAAGAGGGCACCCGGCAAAGTGAGAGTGTTGGAGGGGTGGAGTCAGGCAGGCGGTGTAGACACTCAGGTGGGACAACAGACACGGGCTGACTGGTGGATCCTTATTTTAAACAGCCGCCTGGAGCATCAGTGAGACTTGAAGGTGGCTCTCCAGTGAGGAGCTGAGGCTGAAATGATCATGGGGAATCTTTTCATTCCATTGGTTTTGATGCTGATGTACCAAGTTGATGCTTTTTCTTAATCACCATTTTCATCATTTTAAATGTTTTACCAAATTTAGATGGAAGATACTTTCTGAAAGCCTTCAATTCTACTTTTTAAAAGAATTTTACTCATTTAACTTGTAGTTACTTCTGGAAATGATTATTAGTTGTTAATTTTATTCATCAAATTGTTTGAAACAAGCACCTACCAAGAGTTTGGGGGATACACCAGACCAGTCACGAGGCACATCAGAGAGAACAGTTATGTTCCATCATTTGCACTTTACGTGCATTCTTATTTTACTCAAAAGTAGACAAATTCATTAAAATATCCTCATTTATCACCACCAGTCTGCCACAAGACTTGAGAAGAGGGTAGAATGGCCTTCTTCATGATTCCTGCAGAGGCTGACAGACTTGTGCGTGCAACCAGCCCACCGCCTCTGCATCTCTTCGCGTTCTTGTTTGCCCAGCCTCCTGTCTCTTTCCTTCTTGGAATCTTGACCGCTGCAAGAGCAGGGCCGACTTGCTTTCCTCCACCAGCATTGATGGAGGGCAGCAAATCTGCCTGAGCTTTGGCTGCGTCTTCTCCAGATCAATTGTTATCTTCATGTGTCCAGATGCACAGCTGGGCAGGTAACACAAAGCATCATTTCCATGCTCAGGCACCCAGGCCAATCCATTCCAGATGCTTCACGAGTTGAGGGATTTTCCATAAACTTCAGAGATGTCAGAGTCCACCAAAATATTATAAGGCTGGGTTCTTTATATATGTATATAAACATAATCTATATTTTATATATTTATATCTAAATATTTTGATCTGTACATATTTATATAATCTAAGGCTTATATATATAAGCTATGGTGTTGAGCTATAGTGTTCAGATTATATATATTTTATATATATGTAATTATGTATGTATATATCCTTAGATTTATACATATAAATACATATATTATATATGTATATACACACACACTAAGGCTCTTTGTAAAACGAAAATGTATGTTTAAAGTAGTTATATAAATTTTTTTATTCAAACAGTATACACTTATATGTTTACATTTCAATTTCAGGATGACACCCCTGACTTTCACAATGTCATAATTTAAATGATCTGTAGGGATTTTTTTTCTTCCTCTAAGTGCACTTAACCCAAAAAAGCCAGTTAAATGGAGAACAATATAAATAGATTTTCTCTGTTGCTGCCAACTTTGATCTGCCCTCATGATGATAACAATTTATTAGAGAAGGAGATGGCTCTAATTTGGTTCAGTTTAACAAATGTTACTCTGTTGGAATCAGACGCCCCTCCATGAGGAGAGTGAACACAGAGGACATTCGGTGATAGTGCCGGGCGGGACCCTGCAGTGGTCTGTGGCAATTATGAGACAACAGCGATGCCGGAGCCACGGTGTTCAGAGCCCAGCGGCGGCTCTGTTGTGTGGACCAGCACTGAACGCAGAGCTCCTCTAAAGCCTCATGGTTATTTAGAGAGCAGAACATGGTGTGACGACTTTGACCTCTAAATGAAGGATGGACCCGCGGAATCCTGGTGCTCCCCAGAGGGCTTGTGCCTTTGTGCACCTCCAGGTGATCCATGTGTGTCCTGGCCTGCAACTAGCCAATTATATAATGTTATGATTGCTCTTACTAGTGTCATTTTACAGTGCTTTGGTATTTCATGAAGAGGCCAGAAAAAGCATGGATTATGTGATCGTGCACAGAATTATAATGGTATATGTTGTCTAACCTGTAAAACTCTTAAGAATTTTTTTTCTGATTATAGAAAATAGTACATGCTAAGGTAGAGAATGAAAAGTTTCATGATTCCACCTGTTAGAGATACTGGCTGTTTTTCTGCACCTGTGAACACACACACATGCACACACACATGTGCACACACACACCCTGTCAGGTGACAGTTAGGAGGCCTCCAGTTCTTCCCTCCCTAAACAACCCACGGGGACCGTCCCGTATATCATGTTTGCTCCTTGTACCCTAATTACCATAGGGAAGCTCCCAGAAATAGGATACTGGATCAAAGAGCGGGAACACTCTCCATATTGATTGGATACAGTGCTGCCAAATTGCCCTTCAGAAAGGTTACCCCAGGTTACAGTCCTGCCAGCAGCAGAAGGCTGGAAACCTCCCAGGCCTCTCCAACCCTGATGATTTCACTACTTCCTAATCTCACTGGCAAAGCATATCTCATCGTTTTTGGCTTACATATTTTCTATTTTATTCAGGTGTAATATCTTTCATACAGTTGGGTTTTTGTATTTTTGGGGGGGGAGGGATTTAGGGGATGGGTTTTGGCCGCTTGACTTTCTCATTTTGCCCTTGGTCCATTTTTCATTTGATTGTTATTTATCTTATTATCTTTAGGAATTTTTTGTCAAGTTGATTCCCAGCCCTCAGCATTTGTTATCTCTTGCAGCATAGCCCATTATCCTAAAACTCAGTGTCTTGAAGACACCAACATCTCTTCTCTCCTAGTTTCTGTAGTTGAGGAATCTGAGTGCTGCATGCCTGGGTGCCTCTGGCTCTGGGTCTGTCATAGAGCTGCAGGGGAACTGCAGGCCAGGGCTGCTGTCTCATCTGGAGGTCTGACTGGGGAGGATTGGCCCCCATGAGCACTCGTGTGCTGGCAGCAGGATGCAGTTCCTGGGTGGTGTTGGCTGAAGGCCTCAGTTCCTTGCCTGCGGGCCTCTCCATGGGGCAGCTCACAGCATGGCAGCTGGCCTCCCTCACAGGGAGCTAGGGAGAAAGAGAGAGGGCACCCAGGACCAAAGCTGCAGTCTTTTGTGGCTTACTCTCAGAAGTGACTTTCCATCACTCTGCCGTCCTCTGTGCAATAAAAGCAAGCTCAGGTCCCTCACACTCGGGCAGGAGGTCAAATAGGGAGTGAACACCAGGAATCAGAGATCGTTTTGGGACAGCTTAGGGGCTGCCTGATATAGGAGCATAATATTTCCTGATTCCGTGGTAAGATCTTGTTTTCATTGTATGTTCAAATCAGTTATGGATGTATATATAAACTATCACATTTTTACACATACATAATAAATTCTGGCATACACGTTCATGTAAACCACATTTTTATTGTGACTTTCACTTTTCATCTCAGGCGTAGGGAGAGGTTAATGATAGCCCGCCAATCCATCCATGCAAGGCCCACGGGAGCCCATTCTGTTTCTAGCACATATTATTAAATACACTTCATCCTGTCAGGTGTGTCATGTCATTCTGTGCATATGTGTGTTTCATCAGCCCAGCCAGTGCCGTCCTCTGTGCCTTGCTCTGAACCTTAGTTATCTCACCCAGAACTTGGGCTGGTGGGCTGGCTATGTCACTGTTTGTGTGTCCGGCCCATTGCTTTTCACACCTGCATATTTTTCCAAGAAGTGAATTGATCACATTTTGCTCATCCACTCCCCTGGAGATGCCAGCAATCTCCCACCTCCCTGTGGTTGCAGGAACACGGCTACTCACCTGCAAGCGGATCTTCTGGGCTTGATGCCCAGCTGTGAGCTCACAAGTGCACGAGCCTCAGTATGTGGATTGTCTTGAGGTATTGCCAGAAACTTCCAGAATGCCTTTGACATTCTGGAAGTGGCCGATCAACACACTTCCCTGCAAACACCTGGCATCATCCTCCTTTCTGTTTTGCCCCTTGACAGGACCCTAGGGGCATCTAACTGCTGCTTTCCTTGTGCTTTCCTGATGACTTGGATCTAGACATCGCGCTGCATCCTTGTCAGCCATCCAGGTGTCTTCTTTAGACATCTGCTGATCTTCTTTCCCTTCCCTATGTTGTGTCCGGGTTGTCTAGCTTTTTCTTCTCAATTTTCAGAAGATTTTTCTTTTTTCCAGGTATTAATTTTTTGTGCAAGTGTTAGACATCACAAATATTTTCTCCCCAAATTTCCTTTATCTTCTTCTCTTTCTCATCTTTTATTGTGGAAAAAAAACCGTCCCTAATTTTGAAGAAGTTACATTATGATCGAGGCTGTTTGGGAAGACCATTTCCCCACCGTCCCATCACGAAGCATCCTCCTGAGCCTCCTCCTCCCACTGGCTTTAGAGCTTTTCCTTTCACATTTTGGATTTCATCCATCTCGAGCCCTTCTCCATGCGAGCTGCCAGGTAGACATCCAGCTTCCTTTCTCTGCAGTAAACACTTTCCTTGGCCCCATTGCCTGAGCCACCTGGTCTTTTCCCACGGCTTTCTGCTGCCATTGTTATCCCATGTCAGTCCCAAGTAAATGCGATTCTCTCTTCTGCTCAGTTCCCCGATTTTCCTGCTCCTGTACAAATATTACACTGTCTTTAGGAATGCGGCCTCCTAGTCCAACAGCCAACAGACTACGACCCCCTCTGCTCTTCCTTTTCAAAATCATCTTAGCATTCTGTGGACCTTGTAATTTTTCAATTATTTGTCAAGAATTTTACTCTGATCGGTGAACTCTCGTTTCCACACAAGAGCGTACCCTGAAATCTCAGCAGTTTAATACAGGAAAAGCATATTCTGGCACAGAGTCTAATAAGGGCCGGTGTCTGCTCTCTATCTGGAGCACACAGCCTCCAAGTTCACAGCAGCAGTGGGTGAGAGCAGGGTGAGGGGAGCATGTCGGCATCAGCGCCCGAATGTCTCCACCCAGAACACATATGCCTCCTTCTGCTCACCACCCACTGGCCAGAACTGGCCACATGGCCCCCATCTGACTGCAAGGGATGCAGAAATGTAACGACCCACATGGCTATTTGTGGAGCATTAACGCTCTCTAACAAATCCAGTTCCTCAAAAATAGCTGAGCCTTTAGGATTTTCTATGTAGGCAATTCTAGCATCTACAAATAACGAGGTCAACAGAAAGTCACATCCCAGTGACGCAGAAAAACTCAGTACCATGAGAGCCAGGCAACCAAAGCCAGCACAAAACTTATTTTTGCTGCTTCAAATATGGAGATTGAAGAAGCTTGATTTCTTGCTACCTTTGAATCTTACCACAAGCCAATGTAAATATCACAATAACAAAGCCAGGAAAATTAATCTGTAAAATTGTTCTTATGCCATTTAAAATATCACAAAATACACCTGGGATTAACTTTTCCATTACTAGGAAAAGGGCAATTTTGATGACTTACTTCTTAGCTCCCTTTGACATCTGATTTAGTGCCTTCCACAATAGGCCCTCAGAAAATTATTGGCTGCAAACGTGACGTATTGCATACAGCCTTTTCAGTAAAATTAAAAGATTTTACCTTGAAAGTCCAGTTTTCTGAAAACATTTACCTTCTAAAAGATACTTATTGGGAAGCTGAGATCAGAATTTGAGTGCTGGCAGAAGCTTTAAGCCTGTAGGGCTAAAATGATGTTGCCTGTGCACGTGGCGTGTAGTGGTACAGCCTGAGGGCTGGCAAACCACAGTCTGTGCCTGCATGTAGATCTCCCATCCAGCATGGAGCACCCATGCTTAGGAGGTTAACAACCAGGAGTACATGCATGGCCTGGGAGGAGGGCATGCTATAGCTGGAGAAGGTTGGGAATTCCTGGCTTAGGAGGCGTTATTGAAAAATTCCCAGAGCCAGCAGGGTGCTGGTATTTCTTGCCAATGCTCAGACATCACAGGGCTCCAACTCCAGTTCCAGGATGAGGCTTGGGTTGGTGAGGCACTGACTGCCTCTTCCTGCCTCTACTTCCGCAGAGAAGTTCCTTGCTCCTTCATTCTTCACTCAATCATTTGAAAAATCCCAAGTGCATCTCCCTCCTGGGTGAGAATTAGATGACATAGTGTGTAAAATACTGTGTGGGACACATTTTGGAAAATGGCAACATGCGTACCATCCTTTCTTTGGGATTCTAACTGTGGCATGCGGGGGCCTTCAGACTCATAGTGATAACCCCACAGGCTTCATCATTCATTCCTCAGTAAATAAGCTTGAGCACCTGAGAAGGGCAATGAGCACCTGAGTACTGGGATAATGCGTGGTGGGGCACCACCTGGAGGTTCCGTCATCACACGTGGTGAGAAGGGGCTGTGAGCGCAGTCTCCAGAACCCAGCTGGAGTCCCACCAGGTCACAACCCACCTCCAGCGCCTACCAGCTGCATGGCATTGTGCAGTTTACATCTGTGCCTCCGTTTCTCCGTCGTGAGGAGAGGCTGGAGCAGTCTTTCCCCGATGAGGACTGAGCGTGTGTGTGCATGTGAAGTCCTTGAGGCAGTGACTGGCGCAGCTTTCCCTATATTCTGTCATAAAATAAACAGTGAAGATTTCAAGTGACGCTTGTAAAAATCACCGATCGAGTTATTTTCTTTAGCTATTATGATTCTTAATCAAAAAGCCAAGATTGTATTGCAATGCCCTTATACAAATAAAAGAATTAAAATCAGAACATCTCCCAAAGTAATGACCTAAAAGTAATAATAGCCATCCTAGTTGCTTATAGAAAATCTCTTGTTAATTTTATTAGGTCAATCAAAAGCAGTCCCTTAGTTTTCTAAGCTTTTCAACCAGAGACTAGGAATTTGAATTTAGAATCAACTTCTTCTCTTGATTACATTCTGAAGACTCTTTTATGATAATAGAACCCAGCATTTTCCACAGAGATCCCCAACTTGCTTTGTCTACACTGACTAAGCTATCTTATGCGTATCTTTGTCCCCTGTTTCCTTGCAAACATAAAGTGTGCTGGGTTTCATTTACACTGGAACCATCACCTGTATAACACCAGCCAGTCTGGAAAGGTGGAATGATATTGTGTAGCCCTGAAATGGCTTCAGTACATTCCTTTTATCCAGTATTTGTAGCACACTGCTGGGTGGAGTCTCACTGAGAGCTCTTAATTTAACAAGAAACCAGTGTGACTCGAGGGCAGGGGTAGGAAGGCAGGGCCGGATGATGGGGAAGTGTGAGCGTGGGGGTTGGGGGGCGGTGCTGGAGGAGGCAGGGGCATGGTAAAGGGAGCATTAGACTTTGGCCTTGAAGCCAAAGCTCTGCCAGGTACTGGAAGGGAACTGGCCCTCCAGCCTGCAGCTGGAGAGGACCCCGCCCACCAGACAAGCCCCGCCCCTGTGGAGCAAGCTGGAGAACCAGATAGAGCAATGATGTTCTGTCCCAGAAACGCACAGGCTCTCCAGGGCCTGGCCCCTGCTAATAGGTGCTGGATTTGACCCCAAGACCTGTCGGAAAGAATGCTTTATGAAATGCACTTACTTTTTAAAGTATATTAGGATAACTTGTGGTAAGTTCATCACACCCATTGAAATGGCTCAGAACAGTTTCGGGACTTCAAAATCAGGGTGGGGTATGCCTGCTTAGTCATGGATGAGTATCTGGAAAGCTCAGGGAGCCAGTGGCACTGGGGCTCCCTTCTTCCTAGCAGGCGGGGCCTGAGCAGGGAGGGGGTGGGGTCCCAATGTTTGTGCAGAGGAGACACCTCTGCTGCCTCTGCAGAGCCTGCACCTCAGCAGCACCTCAGGAGCAGCCAAGGCACAAAGCAGTCAACGCAGTGCCCTCAGGGCAAATGCACCAAGCATGGTTCCAGTTTATTATGAGGCGTTTGGTTATTAAAAGTTTTTCAGCACTTAAAGGGAAAACATCCCATTTTAAGAATGTGTTTGGAGTTTGCCCTCTGGGTCACGGAGCTGCTGGATCAGGGTTGCTGCAGGAAGAAGCTTTGCTAGGGCTGTGCTGTCCTGACTCAATGAGACAATGACCTCATAAAACTGAAACATCTGGGGGGCCCGGTTAAAGAGCCACATGTGACACCCCTCAGATGTACGCTATTTTACCTGCTCCTAAGCTTACTATATAATATTTGTGAACTGCTGCAGAAAGCAAAGCACACTCTGTGAATACGTGGCAGGTTTGGGGCAGTACCTTTTGGTTCCTTTCATTGCTTGGAGTGACCTTTGGTCACATCACATGAGAGATGCCCACTTGCTAATTAATGGGTTTCCTCACAGGAAAATATAGTTGAGATTTATAAAAACAAACGGCGTTATCTTCACTGGACACTAGCTGCCACCAATAATGATTTGCCATTCGCAAGGACAGGAGTGGCCCCCTCTTGGCATAGAGAGAGTGGAAACATCCCCTTCCCCTTGGAAACCAGATCCCAACTCCAGGGACCCCGAAATTCCCACCTTCACCCCATCCTTCCCAGGATGGCTCACATGGGAGCCCACAGACCACCAGCCCACATCAGTGCTGGAGGTCCACAGTCACATGAGGGTGCCCTGGGGAGGGACGGGGCAGCAAGTAGGACCCTCTACACACCCCCATGCCTACACCAGCGCCCACACTCTCAGGGCCAGTGATCACCATGACACTGTCTCAAACAGCCCCCCTTGTGTGCTTCTCCATCCTGACCTCCACATGCCCCCCCAGGCCTCGCTGGGCCTCACAAACTGACTTGGGCCTGGCTGTGACCTCTTCCCAGTCACCCTGCCACTATTGCAGACAAGTCGCCATTTTAGTTATGCCAAAGATTCTTGGTGAATTGCACCCGAAGCACAACCCCTTGCACTGAAGGTCTGCCTGCTGAGGACAGGTGTGCCCCGAGGTCAGCCTGCTGAGGACAGGTGTACCCGGAGGTCAGCTTGCTGAGGACAGGTGCGCCCGGAGGTCAGTCTGCTAAGGACAGGTGTGCCCAGAGGTCAGCCTGCTGACAGGTGCGCCTGGAGGTCAGCCTGCTGAGGACAGGTGCGCCCGGAGTCCCTACAACCACCACCCCCACCTCCAAAACCCAAGAGGCTGGACCTGGGCTTTTGGTGACATTCCAGACTTTAAGGAGCTGGTTGACTAGAAGTCAGCGGGGCTTTATTCAAAATAAAGAGGTTAAAAGAGAGACCATTTAGGCAGAAAGTTGATGAGCTGGATCTCACAACATCCACATGGAGACAGCAGCTGCTGGCCTGGTGGAAGTGTCCAGCAGGACGTGGGTGTGTGGAACTGGCATTTGGGTGGCAGGGAGAGGCTGCAGGTGGGAATTTCAAGAGTTACCCCATGTGGCACGTGTAAGCCAAAGGCCAAGTGGACTGTTGACCAAATCTGGGTGGTTCTTTGGAAACAAATTGTATATGCAAGGCTGTTTCAGGAGGTTTCATCCATATCCCATATCGCACAAGTTGCAGCTTCACTCAGTGCCTCAAGAAAGCAATCCAGACAAAAGACAGACCTGGTGTCTCCCCAGAAACCACCCTCCTAGAACAAAGTCAAATACCTGCTTGGCAGGTATGGGGGTCTCTAGGGGCATAAATTAAATCTCACATCTTTATGAGCACAATTCTTTCTTTTAAAAATCAGAAAAGTAACAAAGTAGGTGAAGTAAATAATCCATGTAGAGTCTCACTATTGCTGTGTTTTATTGCAAAAACAGACTATTTGAAAAAGTAACCTATCTTTTATAGAATTTGTGCCCAAATCATAATATTTTCACCTGAAATTTTACCTGAAAATGTATCTGAAAACTTCCAGTGGTTCCAAAATCTCATTTTTTTTGACATTGCTGAATTTCCTTCTGCATTGTGAGACTCCAGTGCTGCGCATGCTGTGTGACATGAGCTTTCTCTGTCATTGTAAGTAACATGGCTTGGAAAGAGAGCGCAGCCGTGAACTGCCACCGTCAAGCGCAAAGCCTCCCTGAAGCCACCTCAGCAGTGAAAGCACCAGGCGCCGTTTACCTGGGTTGCCTGTGAAAATCATGCGTTCTTTCTTGATGCAGTATTTCTAGAACAACTAAGTTTGGGCTTTTTGGTCAAAATTGTGAAGCTCCTGCTAGCAGGGGCAGACAGCGAATGGTGGCTGCCTCTGTTTTGACAAATTCATTCCCAGGCTCTGATTCCTGTCACATTTCCTAGTGACATTCTTGGTCTCCTTCATTTTTTTTTTTTTTTGGACTTTTCCCTTTAACAGCATTGCCGTACCTACTGTCTGTGCTGAGAGAACTGTTCCACAGCAAGGCTGGGCCATAGCAGTGGTGAAATGAAGTGTCCCGATCACCCAATGGCACAGGTGATCAAAGCCACAGCAGACCACAGGCAAGGGCTTAGGGCCGCAGGTGGATGATCTCCTGTGCACGTGGGAGAGTGATCCTAGGAAGTGCAGATGCATTCTGTCAGGAAACAGGCAAAAGACAGGAGACATGGTGAGTGGGTGCCCATTGGTGCATCTGATCTCCCTGGCACCCCTCCACTCCCCTCTGCTTCCTTCCTGCTCAGGGGCTTCATCCTTCCTGGGAGTGAGGAAGGCCAGGCCTCATGACAGAGCTGCCTGCCCTGGGAGCGTCCCTTCTATCGTGTGCAGCATCAGGAGTGCGTTGGATCCCCAGTGCCTCATCCTGAAATCAGGGAGGCGTGGCAGGGTGGAGGCAGCCGTGGGCATCTAGGGACACACAGCACGGGAGGCCACAGAGCTGAGTGAGCAGAGTCCCACCCGCTGGAATGGGAGGGCGAAAGTGAGAATTAAGCCACCGAGAACGGGTGGGCTGAGACAGCAATGGGGCCCTGGATTGTCTTCCTGTTCGGTATGTGTTCCAAGAAGAAGGAAAAACATGGAACGCTGAGGAAGACCAACTGTGCAGGGAAAAGAGCTGGCCGGATTCTGATCTAAGAGGTCAAGTTGGGTAGGAGAACACCATTGTTTCTTGCAGGTCACTCACTGAGCATAGGAGCAGACAGAGCTGACTTCAACTAGGGGTGACTTCAGTAAGAAAGTGGGGGTCTCTGGGGCTAGTCAGGGAAATGTGTGCCTTAATGGAGCCAAGTCCAAGGAGTAAAATGTTGAAGTAGATGAAGAGGTGCTGATGTCTGTATCCTCCGTTGAGTCTGTCCATCATAACAAGGGCAGAGGCTGTGCTCATTAAGACTTTTCCAGAATCCTCTGTGAAGACAGCTGGAATGATCTCACAAGGAGAAAACACAGACCGGCGGGCGGGGCGGCGGTGGGGGGTCTGCTTTGTGCTGAGTAAGTGCTTCAGCCTTGAGAGTGGAGTGCAGCAGCCTGGGTGCGGCCCAAGAAAAGCAGCTTCCTTTTGCACTCTGGACCTGGCCAAAATGACAAACACAGACTGCCCCCATCATCTCGGAACAGAGACTCACGGGGGAGGTCACCCGCCCTGTTCACCACGTCAGGCAGATAGCGTGTGCCGAAGCCCTCACATGTGCTGCAAAGACCAGAATCTACGTAGTAAAGGTAGACTCAGGGCCCTGATCATCTTGGGGCTTACATAAACCGTGTGGCAAACGACAGGATGGCTGGCCAGGAGCTCCCTGTTGAGATGACAGTGAGAGAGACACAGGTAAGTGGTGACCAAGGAGCGTCCCGTGCCAGGGGGCACAGCCAGGCGGGTCACGTTTTTTTGTTTGTTTGTTTTTTGAGTGAATGGTCAGTATCTTGTTTGCCTTCTCTTAACTCCGTGACCCTTCTCCACGTTTCTGAGAGCTGGCCTGGCCTTGGGGTTCAGAGTGTGGCCTCCGAAGCCAGGAATTCCTGCACTAGGATCCTGGCCCTTGGCCATTTCCTAGCTGAGTGACTCCAAGCACCTTATTGATCTGTGTGTCTCCATTTTCTCGTCCATAAAATAGAGCTGATGACAGCAGAGCCCACCTGTTGGAGTGTCTCGGCATGGTTTAGTGAGAGCATTTGCCCCATCCTGAGAACAGGGCCTGGCTCAGACAGCCCTCGACACAGCCACCACGATGCCACTGATGAGCATATCTGTCACTTACCTGTCTTAAAGTGCACATTAATGAAACCCACTGGGATCCGGCTGCCTATGCAAAAGTATAAGTATTAGTGGGATCTCCAAAAAATAACCTTGAGAGGATTATCTCATATCATTACATTTTTAGCAAAAAGTTCCTTTTTCTACGCTTGCTTCCTCCAAGAAAGTACCATCTGTTTCAAAACAGATTCAGTAATTGCTAGAACTTTCTTTAAAATGTAGAGGCAAGTGCCGCTTCTGTTTTGTAAGCGCCCATGAACTGTGCCTTTGGTGCTGCCAGAGCTGGAGAATTTTGTATAATATTAAGTAGAGTGGCTTCGCTTTAATTCCTTACAAGTATCACCAAAGTGTACACGAAACTGATGCTGGCTTTGTCATCCTGAGAGGTTTCACAGTTTTAAGAAAGAGTTTCTGAGTGCCGGCATTACCTAATACCCCGCTTGAAGTCTGTGGGGTGGCAAGCATGTCATAAACCTCTGGGGGTCATGGCTAAGCTACACTTTTTTAAAGAAGCAGATTTTTCTTCATGTGCAAAGAGTGCTAAAAAATAAGGTCAAAAGGAGTTTTTAAAGTTTTGATGTTATTATAAACCAAGTAACCATCACACATCTCAGATGACTGTTTTCCAAGAGTTGGCCCAGAGCATGCTTCTTGGGCGATTTCACCTGTGCACGCTTCATTGCAGCTGCACCCGCCCTAATCCCCCTTTTCTAGATTTCTTGCTTCTCCTCTTGACTGTCCCCAGCCAAACACCCATCCTCCCAGGACCCCACAGCCTGCTCCTAAGACAGCATCTCTCTGCAGGCCTGGCCCTGGGTCACTTGGCATGGTGGCCCACCACCTCCATCCCATCTCGCCTTGCACGCCAGGTGCTCATTATCCCCATGCAGGAGGTATGGGCAGGTAGTGACACGGGTGCAGTGACTAGGTGCAGGGAGAGTGACCTGCTCACGGGCCTATGGCTAGAGAGCAGAGAGGAGGCACGCTCCCCTCCCCGCACACCTCTCCCTGCAGAACCTCATCATTTAGGTTCCCTGGTGTGAGCTCCCACCACTATACGCAGGAGCCTCCTGCCTGGATTTCTGTGCACACCTCAAAGCCAGCCAACCCAAACAGAACTCAGTATCTTATCCTAAAAACCTGTTCCTCCTGGGTCAGAAGCCTGGAGTGGCTCAGACCTCCCACTGATCCTTCCCCCAGCCCTGCCCACATGGCCTTAGTTGAATTCACTGAGTGGCCTGTGCCAGGCCCTCACCATCTTCTCTGGACCATGACAATAACCTAACTGGACAACACCCCAAAACTGACCACCACACCACCTCCCAAATGACCCATCCACGAGGAAAACGTGGCCCAATGTGCTCCCACCTGCAGAATGGGTGCAAGTGCTGAGGCACAGGTGAAAGGCCTCTCTGTCAGCTTTATGCCTGCCGTGGGCAGAGTTGTGTCCTCCCCAAAATAATTGAAGTCCTACCCCCTGTGGCTGTGAATGTGACCTTATTTGAAAATAGGGCCTTTGCAGAAGTCATTGAGTTGAGACAAGGTCTTGCTGGGTTAGGGTGGTCCCTAATCTAATGACTGGTGTCATTGTAAGAAGAGGGAGATTTGGATACAGAGACAGATTCACAGAGAACACCGTATGGCAATGGAGGCAGAGATTAGAGCGCTGTGCCCACAGGCTGAGGCACACAAGGGTGCTGGCAGCCCCCGAGTGCTGGAACAGAGTCCTGGAGGAACAGAGTCCTGGAGCAGACGCTCCCCCGGGCCCACATCTCCATGTCAGACTTCTGGCAACCTGAACTGTGAGAGAGCACATTTCTGTTGTTTCAAGCCCCCAGTGGGGGTGCTCTGTTCCAGCAGGCCCAAGAAACTAAGGCATCTCTCATCCCTGCCTCGCCCACCTCCACCCCCCAGCAAGCTCCGACTCCCGGAAGCCTCAGGATGCTCACTGCCCACCCTCACGTGGCGTCTACTCCTACTTCCCCCTCTCCTGCTTTCTGATTGGATCATTGCCACTTGTCTTTTGCATTCAGCTCCTGAACCACCTTCCCCTGGAAGTCTCCTCCACCCGTCTGGGCCTCCAGCCCCGTTAGGTGCCCCCTCCTGCACCCCCACACTCCACTCTAGAGCACGACTTCTCCACAGGGCTATTCAGCCCCCTAGGGAGTGCTTGGCAATAGACAGAGACATTTTTGGTTGCCACCACTCGGGAGAGGGGTACTAGTGGCATTCAGAGAATGGAGGCCAGGAGGCTGCTGAACAGCCTCGGTGCACATGGCTGGGAACGACCCAGGGAGGCTGCCGAACACTCTGTGGTTCACATGGTCAGGAATGACCCAGGGAAGCTGCTGAACACTCTTAGTGCACAGGAGCCCCCAAGCCGGGAATGATCCAGCTCCAGCGTCAGCAGGACCCAAGCAGAAGCACTCTCATCTGGAGGACACCTGCTCCTGCAGAGATACCAGATGTTTTCATCGTGTCTCCCAGCTCCAAGTGGGAAAACTGCACATCCATGGTTGTGCACCACCCACCATGCCAGCAAGGCCTTCCTGCTGCGAGTCCAACACTCTCTGATCAGACCGATGCTCTTGTCAGCACCCAAAGAAGAAAAGACATGCTTACCGTATTCTGTACACTCTTCCACATCTTGATAGGCTCAAACACGCCTTCAAAAATGACAGCCCTGGCCGGGCACGGTGGCTCATGCCTGTAATCCCAGCACTTTGGGAGGCCGAGGTGGGTGGATCACTCAAAGTCAGGAGTTCAAGACCCACCTGGCCAACATGGTGAAACCCCGTCTCTACTGAAAATACAAAAAAAATTAGCAGGGCGTGGTGGCACAGGCCTGTAATCCCAGCTACTTGGGAGGCTGAAGTAGGAGAATCACTTGAACCTGGGAGGCGGAGGTTGCAGTGAGCCGAGATCGTGCCATTGCACTCCAGCCTGGGTGACAGAGTGAGACTCTGTCTAAAAAAAAAAAAAAAAAACAAAGAGAAGCCCACAGATGTGATGCTCAGAAGGTGCGTTTGGAGTGAAGGATTGTGTTCCCTGCTTATCAGCAGGGCGCAGCCAGCCTTCTTCCTGAGGACACCGCATCACCTGCTGGGACTCTGCTCGCCTCTCCTGGACATGCACAGCCCTTCCACCCCAGTTCCAGGCTTGGAAACATTCTTGCTAGAGAGAGAAATTTTACTATAATGGGAATGGGTTTCCCAGTGCACTTTTTCTGCAGAAACTACATATCTCTATCGAGGTGGGAACAGGGCCATGGAGGAGAGTGGTCTTTTCCACCTAAAGCCGTGCCAAGGGCTGGTCCCCTTGTGGCTGATCCCTGCAGGGCTGGTCCATGTAGCCCTGTGGCCCCTCGTGCCCTACCACCCAATGCACTGTCTTCTATGCCCTCAGATCGGGTGGGATGTTTTAGTCATCTACTTTGTGAAGGCACTTCTCTGGTCGCCTGTATGTGTTTGGCTTGGGTGTGAGTCAACAGGTCCCTGGGGCAAACAGTGCGTTCTGAAAGTGTAACCGAAAGATCACGTTTATGGCTTCTGAGGTGACTATTTTGAGTTGGCACTTTCCAGAAACCACTCAACACATTTTTTAGCTACCAGATCTAGGAACTAAATCACAACTAGTCATGGGGGGTGCGTATGAATGAGTCTGCTGTTGGTGTCTGAACGATGAAAGGAACCCCAAGCCGTATTGGGCACAAACTTTGAGTGAAACCCAACAGGCCAGGCTTCACGCAGGAAGGTCACGCAGAAGCCTGAGTGGCCCATGTGGGCTTCGGAGGGGCGGCAAGCAGGGAAGTCTGGTCTGCATATTCCAAGTCCTGGTTTCCCGGAGGGAGTTGCCCAGCCTGTGTGGCTCTCCAGCCCTTTCCCTGACCATTCTGGGCCCCCCCCCGCAGGCTCTGGCCCTGAGGCTACCTGTCTTTGGTCTTGCCCCTCAGGGCACCCTCAGCTCACATGCTGCTCTTCTGCGGTGCCTCTGCCTTCAGTCTCTGGAGTCCTTGATTTGAACCCAGCTCTTCTATAGCCCTTGGCAAGTCGGTTAATGGAAGCCCAGTTTCCTACTCATTGCAAAGTTTGCCCAGGTCAACATTTAATGAGATGAGATGTGAAAACAGCCACGCGGCAGCCGCACATCAGAGTCAAGCTGAGCATGGAGCAGTCACCGCGGCACTTGTGGGCGGTGTGGGGACTCGGCAGTCTCTAGAGTTGCCCTTCAGACAAAACCTCGACATGACCTCACTGGCGGCTCATCAGCTCCAACCGCATGTTCCCACCCTGTCCTTTTCCCCCTCCCCTGTTTCTGCTCTCCCAGACCTCTCTGCTTGTCCCCTCCCTGCACTGGTTGGTGCTGGGTGGGGTTCTGACAGATTCAGAGCCTACCAGGCTGAAGCTCTCCCTGTGCAAAGGGACCGCCCATCAAACTGGCTCATGTGGCCTGGGGCTTCCTCCACTCAGCCGAGAGCCTTCCCTCAGGTTACTGTGGGCTCTAGTCAGCAGCCATTCCACAGCAGGGGGCTCACATCGGTCCCTGCAGTTTGAATGTAACCACCATAGCCACCTGCATGTGCATACATGAACACACATGCTCACATGTGACATGATACGTGTGTATAAATACCCACAAACACACAAATGAGCACACGTGCACACATACGCAAATGCACGTGTATGTACATGCACTACTCATGTGCACATGCGCACATATGTGCACATATGCGTACATGCACGCACACACAGCCAGACCCACAGTAAGGGCTACATTCACCTTCTCTGGATCCTTCTGTTTCCTGTCTCATCAGACTAGACCCAGCTGAAGTCCCCTGCCTGTCAGTGGCTTAAGTGTCATTGATCTGACTTGGGAATGTGTTTCTTAGAAGAGTCTGATCTGTTGTAGAGTCTCATTTGTCCTTTAGAAATTTACAAGTTGATTTTTTTCTAGGATTTGCTTTGAACATTAAACCTTAAAAGAAAGGTGAAATCCCCAATGTCTTTCCAAAGCGGACCTCCTTTGAAAGATGCCTGTAAGCATTGGTTTTCCTCAAACCAAGAGACTAGTGACCTTTAATTTTTGCCCCCAGATAGAAGTTTTAGGGGAAGCCTAAAATGAGTCTTGCACACATTTACAACCCATGTCAGGGCGTTCAAGGTTATGAGTGCTTTTAGACTGACAATTACTCCTTCAAAGACTTTAAAAACAAGTAGCAGCTCTGTAATTTTGGCTCAGGAAATGAGTGCAGGAAACTCAAAACTTTACGTAAGCAGTCTGAAAATTTTAACTGTTTTTAGAGGGCAAAAGTCTGTAATTCATAGGCAAATGAAACACAAAAATACCAAGAAAGTATGTTTGCAAAGAAAAGGAATGAGAAGAAAAATCTAATCAAGTAGGAAGTATAGAATTAATGTATTAATGTCAACCTGTTAAGACAGACATAATTCAAAAGGCTAAGAAATTAGCCATGTAAATGCAATATACTGAATTTGCCTGTGGACATTTTTGTGACTGAATAAGTCATAAAATCTACATGAAAAGACAGAAATGTTGTGTGTTCTTTCAAGAGAACCGAATGAAACTATATTTACCAAAGGAGAAGAACTTCTGTGATAGTTGAAAAAATAAGAAGCCCCATTTATTGTGTGCACCCTGTGCCTGGCATTGGGCAAAGCATGTTTTATATCTTAACATATTAAATTCTTATAGAATCCAATGCCACATAATACTATTATAATGCTTATTTTACATATGAGAAAATCGAAATTCAGAGAGGTTAAGTGATTCATCCAAGGTCACACAGCCAGGAAGTATTGGAGCAGGGATTTGAAGCCAGGTCTATTGAATTATACAACTCCTTCCCCACCAAATACACACACAAGTGCACACACACACACACACAAACACACACACTTAAATTCCATGCCCAAGCCTCCCCCTCCCCCAAGCATCTGAGTATAGTGAGCCATTTCACACCTTCAATTTGGGACCCCTTGTCCTCTCCCACCATAGCCTGGTAAACACCTGCCCACCTATGTCTCAAAGCTCAGCTTATGTTATTGTCAATAGAAATCTTTCTGAACACACAAATCACCACTACCACCCCTCTTCTCTCTCCTTTCTTTCTCTCTTCCCCAGTGTAGAATCCATCATACCCTCTGGGCTATAAGTTCCATAAGGACCAGAATTATTATTCTTAGAAAGCTCTGCAGTCCCGGTCACCAGCACAGTTCCTGACACAGGGAAGACCTGCAGCAATCGTCTGCTGAATGAATAAAGAATGAATTGACTCTTCCTGCCTCTGGCTCTTTCAGTTCTACACACCAGTGGTTCTCAATCAGGAGTGATTTCACTCCTGTGGGGACATTTAACAATGTCTGGAAACAATTTCTGTCATTACTTACAGGATGCTACTAGCATCTAGTGGGTAGAGGTCAGGGGTGCTGCTAACTTCCTTCCATGCAGGTATAGCCCCTACAGCAAAGAATTACCTGGCCCAAGATGCCAACAATACCAAGAGTGAGAGACCCTGCCTGCTCCACACCCTCTGTCCCAGCAGCTGCAATATGCCTGGTTATCTGCCCGTAATGGACTCTAAGCCCTAAAGGCAGAGACCTGGCATCACTTTGTCTTGTTAGACCCAGCACCCAACACATTGAATGAATGCATAAATTAATGAATGAGAAACATTAGACAATTGAGGGAGATGCAGACGTGCCAGGCTGAAATTCAAGTACACAGGGGCCGAACTGGGGACTTAAGTTTGGGGCCACTTGTCATCTTATTAGCTGTGTTGAAATGTTTTCATGCTGAATCATTGCTATTGGCCCTCAAAAGGCCATAAGGGAAAAAAAGAATCAAATCAAAGTACCACCTACTGGTTTTGTTTGACAGATGCAGCCCTGGAGAATTGTATTCTCATTAACACTGTTTGACTTCTATATTACAATGAGACTTTTAAGGTGGTGATGGCAAAATCCTGTAGTTGTTCATAAATATACACTTACTGTGTGTGGCTCAGGAAAGAGAGGAAGTGTTACTTATCAAAAGTGTTACTGTAAACTCTGAGTGATAACACAAAGCTGTTGTAGTGGATGAGTGAAGAGTCACATCCATGCCTTTTAACATTAAGTACCAGTAGAGATATTTTAGAAGAAATGAGAATTATTCAAAGGAAATATCTCAGACTAGATTCTTTGATTATTAGTTAAATAGAAACAGACAAGGGAGAAAGGTAAATGTTATGAGAATAAGAAAAACGCTATTAATTGTATGAAGTTCAAAGTCCTCAGTATTTTCAAATGCATTATCTTATTGGATGTTCGTCATGATGCGTGACATGGGTATTGTCTGCACTTGATTCCCAGAAGTTCACATTTCAAGAGACTGTATCCTGGAAGGATGAATAGGAATGCCCAAACACCTGCAACAAGCAGGGAACACGGATGGAGGGGTCCTCCTCTTCTTGGTGCAGTGGGCACAGCAAGGGCATGTCAGAAAAACAGCTCTGTGACCCTGGCAGAGCCAGGAAATAAAGGGGAAATGCAGGGAGTGGCTTCCAAGTCCAGCATTTCACGGTGTCATATTTAAACAGCCAATCAGAAGATGAACCTATGGAAAAAAAACTGTTAATTGTAAATGTGGGTGTAAGAGACAGGAGATGAGATAAGAGCTTCTTATCAACAGTGTAGTGCAATAAATGCTCTGAGCCTCTGACTGGCTCATAATGGGCTCTGTCTCCCAGCTGTGGAATTGACTAAGCACTGGGGTTTCTGTTCATAATTCTTCCAGGGAAGAAAAGGCAACAAAGAGTGGTCTGTTCTTCTGGGGTTTTGTTTGTTGTTTCTTGTAATAATTGAGACTTTCACAAAGAATAGGCAAAGTGTGGGTTCATGCCAAAAGCCACAGAATATTCCAAGATGATTGTGAGCCTCTATTTGTCTAGCTACCTTTAGTTCAGGATTTTCAAATAATACCATAGATTTTCAGTATTGTGGAGAAAAAGGATAGAGATGGTTAAAATATGCATTTTCGCCAAAAAAAAAAAATCAACCCTTGATACTTGCTGTCACTTGATGTAGAAATTGATGCTGGCTGGGCACACTGGCTAATGCCTATAATCCTAACACTTTGAGAGATCAAGGTGGGAGGATTGCTTGAGCCCAGGAGTTCGAGATGAGCGTGGGCAACCAAACGATGCCCTGTCTCTATAAAAATTTTTTCTTAACTGGCTGTATGTGGTGGTGCATGCCTGTTGCACCAACTACCTGGGAGGCTGAGGCAGGAGGATCTCTTGAGCCCAGGAGATCAAGGTTGCACTGAGCTATGATTGTACCACTGCACTCCAGCCTGGATGGATGACAGAGCGAGACTCTGTTCCAAGAAAAAAAAAAGAAGAAATTGATGCTAATATCCTCACAAAGACGTGAAAGATGTGTTTTCATATGTTTAATAAGATAACTTTGGACTTTGATCTCAGCCCACAATGATGATGATTATGAATATATCAGCTCTGAGTGGTCTCTTTTTATCAAGCATAATTACATCGCATAAGCAAATATGCTTGAAGTTATAAAACTCAAAATAGGAGTCAATCCTAGTGAGGCATGGGGATGTTGCTAGCAGTCAATAAATGGCCATTTCCTGTCATCTTTTCCTCCGTTCTTCCTTCATCCTTTTAGCAACTCTTCCTATGTGAGTTATACAGCGTTTTCGAAAAAGTGTGCATGGTGGCACATGCCTATAATCCCAGCACTTTGGGAGGCTGAGGTGGGAGGATCACTTGAGGCCAGGAGTCCAAGACCAGTCTGGGCAATATAGTGAGACCCCATCTCTATAAAAAATAAAAAATTAGATAAGTGTGGTGGCTCACACCTGTAGTCCTAGGTACTCAGGAGGCTGAGGCAGGAGGATTGTTTGAGCCCAGGAGTTTGAAGTTGCGGTGAGATACGATTGCACCACTGCACTCCAGCCTGGATGACAGAGCAAGATCGTGTCTGTAAAAAAAAAAAAAAAAAAAAAAAAAAAAAAAAAAAAAAAAATTTAAAAAGGAAAAGGTTCTGCTGCCCCAGTGACCCAGTGACAGATGCACAAGTGAGGCCAGAGGGATATCCAGAGCGGGCAGAGTTTGGTAACCCTGGACTCCTGACTCGTCAACTACGGATCGGCCTGTGTGTCCACTGTTGAAAAGACAATTATTGAAAAGGAAGCCTAGATAGGCTCTGAATACAGGCATGTGAGATGGCCTCTTCCACTCCACGTTTCAGGTGATTGGGCACTGTCTGCCCAGGAGATTTAGAGGCCATTGCAGCTGCCTTCCTGTTGGAGTTGTCAGTGGGTTATCAGAGAGCCAGGGTCGGGTGGATCGTGCTTGCTGGTGCCCACACAGACCCGTGTGGCTTCTGCCCTCTATGGCTGTCCAAGGCACCTGGCTGCTGTGCGTTGTAGGAGCTGCTGGCGGGGAGGCCTGGTCCCCATTCACATCCTGGTACGTGCCCACAGTTGTGCTGTAGCACCAGTGCCCCGAATTGGGAGTGCGGAGGGTCTGTTCAGAGAGAAATTCTGTTCGCCACGCTTCCTGAACAGCAGGCGATGGTTGGTGATTGTGCGCCTGCCAGTAGATGAAGCTCAGCCAGTTCTTCCCAGGCATTTCTGCCCCATCTGCAAAACATGTACATGGGATGCCCAAGGAGAGGAGCAGATCTTCCGGGAGAGCCTGGGGGAGGCTAAGTGGAAGTAAATGTGCCTCAGAGGCTAAGGGAACGTTTCAGTTGATCCACCATTAAGAGACTTAATGAAGAGTAATTGAGGCTGGAAGAGCGAGAGCTGCCACAGGTCCAACTGAGGCCAGCATCACCTCGAATCCTGGTTGTCTTCCATCTGCTCCTCCCCTCTGATGCCAGATATTCCACATTTTCCAGGGCTTCCCAAGATACCGTCACATGGGCAGTGTTGCCTGGTTTCTTCTTCCGCATAGTCCAGAGCCCTCTTGTGCCATCATAAGATGGGTCAGTCCCTTTTGGCCACTGCAGAGACAAGTGCTCTGTCCTTGGGAGCAGAACACGCCTGGTCACTGTGAGGGGGCGTGGCCCTCTCCACCAGCCCCACCCCCTCCCGGGATCGTGTGACGAAGCACCTGCCCTGACCTCTACCCTCTCTTGGACCTCGAGGATGGGTCTATTCTTCCATGCAAATATCCACCGTCACCTCACAAAATGGTGCTGAAATGACATGAATTCCAATAAATTCACTAATGGCTCTGGAACTTGAATTTAAAAAAATAGAGTTTTTGTATATTAGTGGAAATATACAAATTCACACTCTCTATAAATATATTTATAGAATTTTTATATATTAGTAGAAATATACGAATATACACTCTCTATAAATATATTTATCTTCGCTGTTATGACAGACGAATTTGAAGCGATAATTAAAGGCATTCTTTTGAGGGAGGGAAAGGAAGTTCGAACAGTATATCGCCTCAGGGAGGGAATGCTTGGCTGTGAATTGATGCCCTTTTGGTAAGGCCGGCCCCTCCTGCGTGTCTCAGGAACTGGGGCAGAGATTTCTCTCCAGCACCGTGGAATGAGCAAGTTCAGATTCAGCCAGTGCTGTGTGGGGGTTTGTAAAGACAGCACCCCCCTCCCCTAAAAGGCTGCCAGCCCCAGGCTGCCCCATCTGTTTGGTGCCAAAGCTGAATTGTTCTGCACCTGGGCAGTGAGGCTGCCCCCACCCTGCAGGTGGCCAGTGCATTGCATTGATTCAGACATCAGAAATCCCCACGACTCTGTGTGTTTTTAATAAAGATGGTAGGAAACAATTCCCAGTGACGTTCTAACCTGGTTTTTCTTTTCGTCTCACGCAGGGACGGATCTGTAGAAAAGCTGGCAAATCAAAAAAGTCCTTCAGTCGCAAGGAAGCTGAAGCCACCTTTAAGAGTTTGGTGAAGACGCATGAAAAATATGGTTGGGTGACCCCGCCCGTGTCCGACGGCTGATGTCTGCCGCGTGCAGTAGACGCCCGAGCGCCTGTCCACACACACCAGTACCCTGACATCTCCTTAACGCTGTGCATCCTCCACCCTTTTTTACTCCAGCCAGAACTGCATCCTGAATGCCAAGGAGACGTTTAAGTTATTTATGAAAAGATGTGTTTACAGAGAGGAAGAGGGAGCAAACGCCGTTCGGATTATGTTTCGATTATAAATGAATGATCACCTCGAAGTCACTTTAGAACACATGTTGAGATGGTGACATTTCCCAGCCTGCCTGCCCCTCTGCCCACCCCAGTCACGTTGCCCTGAGCTTCTTTCCATGACAGCAGCTCCGACGAGCCGGCAGGAAACCCAATGCCCCTGCTGGCTCCATTTCCATGTAAATGGCGCCGTTCATATTTCATAGGGACGCCGTGCATCGCCGCCGTGCGTCCCCCGCACGTGTTTGCTGTGCTCTGTATCTCTGTTTTTCTTCCTGGAAGGTCAACATAACTTGAAAATGTGTCTTTCTGTGGCCCATGGTCCGCTGTGGTGACATTTAGACCTCATTTGTGCTATGACCTTTGGCTCATGAAAACACAAATTTAACATTGCCAGGTTCTAGTGATTTCAAACCACAACTGCCCACTTGGTGAAAATGTGCTCTCGATGCTGATTTGTGGTGTGCTGCTGTCCACAGATAAACCAGTGCCATTAGATGGAAGGCAGAGGATACTGCGACCACCCCCGGCAGACGGTGGCGTGGACACCAGGTGCGCCCTCTGGGGCTCAGAGCAACGGATGGTCAGCTGCGAACAGTCTCGTCCGATGTTAGGAAATGGTCCTATGGCCGCGCCTTTGTGTTCCTGTCTTCTCTCCACCACCAAAAGCAAAAGATGATTTCCCATTCACTGCGGTCATCTGACTCGTTTTATTATCTGTGCTAGTGACAATGGATGTCAGAACTGCCAAAGGATACCAAGTGATCATATGATGATTTGCATGATCGGGTCTATTTCACCCAATAGTCACTTGTGTGTCCCCTGAAATTGGGATGGGTGAGCACCCTTGCTGTGGTGTAAACTTCCTGTTATTTAATCTCCCCATGGTTTCATTTTTCTCTTCTGTTAAGTTACTTAGAACTTTCTAAGAAACTCCATGAAATGAGGAAATACTGTTTCTAATAATATGAGGAAAGAGGTAAAAATGTTCATTCCAAGTGGAAAGTCTTATTGGACACATTTTAAATAAAATCATGCATACCTGATACACTGCCTCAAGGATCCAGTCATTGCGGGCTATCGTTCCATTTAAAATATTTCAGATATTCTTAAATTTTTTAAATATTGCAAATACTACAACATGTAATTCCAGAGCAGCATTCTAAGTCAGGTACCAGAAATGAGTCTTAGGAACCCACAGTCTTTGCAAAAATTCAGTAGATTGAAATAGTCCCCAGAAGCAGCCAAGGAGCTGAAGGGATGATTGGATCAAGTTCAGATGTTGCCAATTGTATCTTACCACTGTGAAGGAGGAAAAGTCTTCCGGGATAATATATTCAATTCTTTAGGCAGTTTTGCCTACTTGGGGACCTGCCCATTGGTTCAAGGTTTTCAGAGATCCAAGAGGCCTCGCCTCAAAGAACAAGGATTGGCAGCCTTCAGCACAGCTGGCCATTCACCAAATTTATTGTTACTTTTTTTTTTCTTTACCACTTTCTTATTTGCCCCCAAGTGCACACAGGCAGCTCTGCCAGACCAAAATGACAGTGTATTAAGAATGCAGGGCCTGCTCAGGTTCCCTGTGAGTCATAATAGTCGTGAAACTTGATGACAGTGAACTTACGGTGTTCATTCAACCAAACGTCTATGGTGGCATTCTCCATCCTGGAAACCTGACATTTGGCTGATGGTCTTTGGACCCTGGAGCTATTGGTCATCATGGAATTACACTGTGGGGATTAAAGACCTAGGACAGAAACATCTTGCTAGGGAAAGCGCCTGAGTTTATTGCTTTCTAAATATTTTCCTCTTCTAATGAAAACTAAAAGCAGCTTTACTTTAGGGGGAAAAATATATCCAAAGGCAGATCATTTCAGTAGCATTTATTAGCTGATTGAAAAACAGGTTCACTGTGGTCTCTGAGAACTGCACCAAGGGGTGCAGCCAGGAGACTGGTCTGACCCTGGGTTGGGCTGGGTGACAGCCGGCGACAGAGCAGAGAGACACTCAGCTCAGTGTCGCTCCTTCCATACACTCAGTTCGATTTTTTTGCATGGCATTTCCATTAGGTTTGTTAGAAACTTATAGAAGAAATCAATTCTTTAGTGAACGAAATACCATTTTTCACTTCAATTGGTAAGGATTTCTCATTTTAAAAGCAGTAGGAAGTAATGTAAAACTCGACCATTGCTTGGACTTTTACGAGTGTGGACTCCCTTTCTGGTGGACTCCCTTCGTAGGCAAGCGCGATGGTGCCCAGCCATGGAGGCAACCTTAGGACACTGAGCACAGGCCTGGCTGCCTGTGCCTTGGCCACAGCCTCCTTCCACCCTGCTGAAGTGGACACCTGCCTCTGGAGCCCAGGGTGAGAAGGAGAGGCCTGAACCCTGGGGCCACAGTCCCACACAAGCCAAGAAACCTATTCCTCTTTGGACAGACAGCGAGCGGATCATCACACAGTGGGTGCAAATGTTCATGTCCCAATAGCTCCACACACCCATGTATCTGTGGGAACTCAAACCAAGCCAGAGCCCACAGAGCCAAACAAACAGAAAATCACAAACCCATCTGTCCTCTTCTCAATGCAAAACTCCTTCCCATCCAAAGGTTTTCCTGAACCAATCACCCTTGTTACTGGGTATCTTCTCCACTGCTGGGTAAGGCCTGCACGTGGCCTGTCTGTAACTTTCTAGAAGACTGAGAACTGCTTATGCCTTAGGGAGTTCTATGTGAGCAGCAAAGTTATTCCCCCCAGTTACACACACATGCACAGGCACCAACACTCCTGCAAAGACTTGCTGTTTCTCAAATCCACTACTCAGAAAAACCAGGCTGTCAGCTTAAAGTTTTCAGCTCCATCTGCCAAAATTTGACCTTCTTTAAGAGGAAAATATGTAGACGAGTGAAAAAGACCTGGGATTGAAAGACAAAAAGCCCTGTGTCCGTGCAACCCTGGCCAGTCACTCCACCTGCCTGAGCCTTGGCTTCCTCAGCTGTGTGCTCCTACCAGGTCAGTGTGGGAACTGGCCAAAATGACGCAGCACAAGTGCTTTGGAGAATAAAGATTGTCAATGAAATGTAAGTGTCATTTTCATAGTATTAGGACATTTACATTACAGCAAGCTTTAATTAGAACCCACTGAGATATCGACTCAGAATGATCAATTACAGCGCTTAAAATACACGTACCTGGTTATCATATACTTGCTTTCTGTCCCCAGTTCTTATATTAAGTCAACCAACTGACCCAAAAATCAACCAATAACTAACTGGCCATCTCTCCACTCACTCAGCATTCTCCTCCTAAATGCAGGGCATGCAGAAGATTAAGGTACACCCCCTTCCCTGGATAGGAACTCAAAAGATAGGAAGAGCACACAGGCACCAGCACCAAGCAAGGCAAGTGCCAAATTGCACTGCAGAAATTACAGACATTGTGCAAGTCCAGAGATTTTCTGACTGAAAACCAGAAAGATTTCATGGAGTAAATCAGGTTTGAGCCATGGCTGGGCAAAGGGAAGAAGGGCAGGTGTGGAAGTGGGAGGGGCCAAGGGCACCTTGAAAGGGAGAGTGGACTCTGACTCTGTCCTCTCTGGCCCTGAATGGGAGAACTGGAGTCTCCTTGCCACCTGTCACCTGCAGAGACCCTATTCATGGAGCTGATTTCAGGAAGCAGGACACGGTCCCACCTGACAGCCTAGCCCGGCGTGTGGAGCTTGCCCTGTGCGTAGCAATTATATTTCAGTGTACCCACCCAGCAGCATGCAAAATTTTAATTGAATTTGCTTTCTAAAGGGGCAGAGCTTACTTCCTGACTGTAGTGAGGGTAAAGCCACTGAATCTGGAAGACCACTTAGCCTAATTTTACACCCTCTGCAGTGAAGGAGGCGAGCCCAGAGACTTTGAGGGGCTTGTCCACAGTAGGACAGGAGCCACAAGGCCACTGCCTTACTGTGGCTTTCTGATCCTTTATGTTGCTTCATGAGACCATTAAGCAATTCATGTCGCTGTCATCAAACACACACTCTTCACCCCACCATTGAATCAGTACAGTCACGAGTCTTCCAAGCCAGCTGAGAAACATCCACAGGATCCATTCTGTGCCCAAAGCAAATTGGAGCAAAGGGCAGAAATTCCCTCCAACTGTTTTGGGAAGCTTCTGTAAGGGGCTTGGAGCTCAGCCCATGGGACCGTAGTCAGAACTTTGTAATTTTTTTCTCTGAAGACACTGAAATCATGTACAGTTCTGTTCTTAGTTTTCTGCTAGGTTCTACTTATCCTTCTAATTTTTGCAGCCTCTAGTTCCCATAGTATTGAATATCATTTTTAAGCCCAGGGCCTGTCTGATCCACAGAATGTGGTCAATAAACTGGAAAGGCAAACAAACTCTGTTGACATTCGGGAAAGCAATAAGTGATGTTAGTTTGGTTCCAGAAGAAACACAGGAGCAAAGTGTGCTGGCCAAACAGCAACAATCAAAGCAGAGGGAAGCAAGATTTTCTTTCAAGGTCATGATAAGGCTAGACAAATAGAGTGCAATGAGGGGGTCAGGTGCGAGGCTGTCCTCCCAGGTCAGTAAGGCCGCATGGAAGGATAAAGAGATCCCTGCACTGCCCCCAACCGCCAATTCACCCTGTGTCTCTTGCAGAATTAAAACTAGGAGGTGGCTTTCTCTTTCCTTCTACTGGTGGTAAATTAAGTGACTGTCCTACTTTGTAGACATGCAATCGTTTTGTATCTCTAGATCTTGGGCAATCACTGGTGATGACACTAATTGAACTAACACAGAAACTGCTGTCACCTGCTTGGTTTCATTCCTGCCTGCCTTCTCTACAATGTGACTTCATTTCATGAATGTGGTTGCCATTATGACAGTGCTAGGATGCTGATCTGTATACCAAGAGTGACTGCGAACTTTCAGACTCCCACTGCAATTCATGGGGAGACTTTGGTGTATCCTGTTTCCAGAGTTGTCCTCTTCTGTGATCCTCAAAAGAAGAGAAAAAAATGCATGTGGCAAAACTCAATATGAAAGAAATGTTTACACTGGAAGATGGTGAGTGCCTGAGTCAAATAATCTAGAGGCACTGCCCTAATGAGAAAAAAAAATGATTCTGGAAAATAAAACTTTAAAACCAATAAACGTCTTTACACGGAATGCTTCCTGCGGCGTCCCTGCATGGTCTGTGTTCAGTAATTCTCAGGATTTATCTGGGTCTCCACGTGTGTTCTCCCTGCGGGCCGTGGTGAGTGACTTTCTGTCACTTGGCACCCTCTGATCTTGTGTCCCTTGACTTATTTGTGGTTTGCCAAATGAAAACCTTGAAGCATATCATGTGTATTCTCCATAAAAATCAATGAAATGTAACAACCAAATCTAATTAATCTAATCAGTGTGGTTTAGATTTCTCCTTCAGCTGCCATTTGCATTATAAAGATTCTTAAACATCATTGACAAAGATTTCCATTAAAGTTTCTCAGTGTAAGTGAAATAGTGTGCTTAGCACAAAACTGTAGCCGAAACTACTACTGAACTATAGAGATATTTCTTTGGAGAACTTATAGAGTAACAATTCTGGAAAATGACAATTTTCAAGTGCCCTAAGCACAATTTATTGAAGAGGTACTTCAGCTCACTTTTCACACCAGCATGTATGTTGGTATTCAGTTTTTAAGCCGTTTACCCAAGGAATTTCTCTGTCCTAGTCAATATTCAAGATCATTTTCTAATCAAGAGCATATTTTTAAAAATCTCAAAATGTGGCTATTTTAGTACTGGACAGACCTGGGCTATTGATCAGATCAGAAAATCATGCCTCTTATCACATGTAGATAAGGCACTCAGCCTTACACCCAGACACTTGGCTTCCACTTTCCAAACTGAAATTCTGAAGTGCATATCTACTGTTGAGGGCTGTCGTGACAAGACAGGCAATGTGTGGGAAGCAAGAGCCCAGGGCCTGATGTGTAACTGGAACTCAGTACATTATTTTACAAATAACAATGAGATTGATTTGGCACAGTCAAGTTGACCACTTGAGTTGGCTGTTAGGATCCACTTTCAGGCTGTTCATTTCATCCAGGTGAATTTGCATCCTTTCCTTTGGGTAAAAGCATGAAAGATACACCATCAATAGGGCATTGACTCTGAACTTGTGGGGTGATGGAGATGGAAGTGTGCCAAATCACAAACTCTCCCCAGAGTGCATCCAACCTCAGCTGTGTCAGAGAGTAACAGGCAGTGGTCTGGGTGATCTGTGTCCAGGGACGTATTTTTCTTAAGGCAAAAGTAAAAGACCCAGCAGGATTGAACAGAGCCCTGGCCTTTCACATTGACAATTCAAGCTGTGTTTTGTGTCAGTAGGATAGGGGCAGGGCAGAGCTATATAAAATTCATGCTCTCCAGCTCTTCTTTGCCACTTAGGTGTTTGTCTTAAGAGAGGTCTTGATATAGTTTGGCTCTGTGTCCCCACCCAAATCTCTCTTGAATTATAATAATCCCCACGTGTCAAGGGCAGGACCTGGTGGAGATAATGGAATCATGGGAGCAGTTTCCCCTATGCTGTTCTCGTGATAATGAGTGAGTTCTTATGAGATCTGATGGTTTTAAAAGGGGCATCTCCCTTCCTTTGGCACTCATTCTCTCTCCTGCCACCCTATGAAGAGATGCCTTCCACCATGATTGTAAGTTTCCTGAGGCCTCCCCCAGACATGTGGAACTGTGAGTCAATTAATCCTCTTTTCTTTATAAATTACCCAATCTTGGGTATTTCCTCATAGCAGCATGAGAATGGACTATTGCAGGTCTATTTCCATGCCAGAATAAATGTTATTGGAAACAAGTTATTTTTATTTAAACAAGGGGAAATGATAGAGATATTAAAGTGGACATACACACAAACTGCTTGACAAAATGAAGTTGAAATAGTTCATGCTTCATTTGTTCAACCTTCGAGTGTCGGGATTTTGTGTAACTGTATAGTAGTGAGCCACGATACCAGCAACAAGGTCAGGATACGGTGAGTTTTGAAAGTACAATTTTTTTAAACCCATTACAGAGTATTTTTTGAGTCATTAAAGGTTTTCATATAAATAATTTTGAAGGTAAAATCCAATGGAATAATTATAAGCAGCATAAATAAACTTTCCTATAGGAAAACATCCTTTTTTGTCTTTTCCTACATTTGCAAAGTTTTTAATTTCTCAAAGACCTTTTAAAACTATCTTCTCATTTCATCTCTAGGCAACACTGAGAAGCAGATTTAGTAGGCAATAGTGTGCAGCTTATAGATCAGAAGCAGGCATTAAGTATAATTGATTTTTCTAATCTGATTTTACTTAAACATGGTCAATTACTTTCCTATGTCACTACAACATTACATTAAGTCAATACTAAAACAACTTTGAAGTCTCTAACTTCAAGGATGTTTCTAGCTACAACTTTGCAGTTGTATCATTTAAACCTCTTTTAAATGATTCCCATAATTTTGCATTAGATAGTGTTCCTCGCCTTTATCAAATGCTGTGTATATTCCCACATGTGTGCTTGGTTTCATTCGTGACTTCATTTCATGAATGTGGTTGCCATTATGACAATGCTAGGATGCTAATCTGTATACCGTGAGTGACTGCGAACTTTCAGACTCTCACTGCAATTCATGGGAAGTTTTAAACCCCCATTAATTACATAAACTTGATTTACGTAATCTTATTCTCATTGTTTCAAGGGTTTTCTTCTCACTTTACTCTAGTTTCTTTCTACATGTTATGGTGTTGCCTTTCAATAAAACATGCCAATTTCCAAAACAGCATACAGTTCCTTATAACACTGCCTCCTTTGTTCCCCTCCTTTTCCGTGCTCCTGATTCTCCTGGGGGGCCTCCTTTCTTGCCTGCCAGGGATCTTGTGTCCCTGTCTGATGTCCTCAGAGCCCTGGACCTCATGGCATCCAAGGTTCAGACCTTCTCATATTCAAATGGGAATAGAAGCTGCTTTTGGTAAATGATGTTTTGGAGCTTGTTAAAATTTACTGTAGAAAGATAGCATCAAAAATTAAAGCAAAGCCTATGACTTCTAATTTTCATGCCAATTATTTACTTAATAAATAAATGGAAAGGGCCTCAGGGATTCTTAGGATCAACTCCGTGATTTAATTTGGTTCTGTCTGCCCCAGGCTCAGTCCTCAGCTCAGAGCCTGTTCAAACACACTTCCATGCCTTCACATAGAGGGGTTTAAAACTAGCCTAGTCCAATGACTTCTAAGAGTGAAAGGATTCTTTATGACAAGGGAAGTATAACCCAGGTACCCCATTTTCTGGAAGATTGTTTTAAGGCACAGGAAGTTAAATTCAGAGTCTGGGGGCCTCATCGTAATGTATTACGATGCTGGGACCAGACACGGGGGCCTTGTGACTTAGTCACGCTGCCTGAGAAATATAAAGTGTATCTGCCCACACATGCATAGGATGAATCCAGGAGTGTGGCACTGCCTTGGAACATGGAAAAAGGAAATCGAAGAAACCAACCCTGACAGTGCCTTGATTTGGACTTCTGACCTCAAGAACCATGAGAATAAATTTCTGGGTTGGTTTGTTTGTTTTAATTTGAGACAAAGTCTCGCTGTGTTGCCTGGCTGGAGTGCAGTGGCGTGATCTCGGCTCACCGCAGGCTCCGCCTCCTGGGTTCAAGTGATTCTTCTGCCTCAGCTTCCCAAGTAGCTGGGACTACAGGCGCCTGCCACCACACTCCGCTATTTTTTTTTTTTTTTTTTGTATTTTTAGGAAAGACGGGGTTTCACCATGTTGGCCAGGATGGTCTCGATCTCCTGACTTCATGATCCGCCCGCCTCAGCCTCCCAAAATTCTGGGATTACAGGTGTGAGCCACCATGCCTGGCCAAATTTCTGTTGTTTTAAGCCACCTGATTTGTGTTAATTTGTTAATGCAGCCCTAGGAAAAGAATATAGGTAGAGATAGATAGATATAGATGTAGATATAGAAATAGATATGTACATACATCCCAAATTTATTGTCTTACCTTATGAATGATCCCCCTAAAAGAAAAAAGAATTTCTTCAATTGGGTGAGATTTACTCACTTCAGTCTATATTAGGGCACATAATTTTGTAATCTAACAATGGAGGACACATATTTGTTTAAAATCGGATTTTGTTACTCAGCCACCCAAATTAGAACCATTAGCAACTATATAGGGGTCACAGCAATAGTGTAGGTCATTGTCAGTGGGCCAGAGGATTCCTTACGAAACACAACACACCATTTCAAAAACACCACTGAAACCCGCATCTTTTCAAATAATGTCAATTCCCCCATAAGTTCTAGGCACTAACCTCCAGGGGTGCCAACTTCCCACCCCTCATAGTGAAGGAATACCAATAATGGTCAAGAGAAAAAGCGGATTTTTGGGGGCCAGGTTGCTATAGTGTGAAGCTTTGCATGTAGGGGACAAATAGGTTAAAAGCATGAGCTTCCGAATGAGAGTTTTCTGTTGACTCAGTTTCCTGGAGGTTTCCAGCTCATTTGGTTGTCACTTTGGATTTCTCTTTTTGAACTTACCTTACTTTAGTCTTCTCCCATAGGGCTGGTGAAGTGCAAAGGACTTGGGTGGAAAATGTTAGGCAGAAACCAAGTGGGATGCAGAGGATGGATGGATGAGTGATTGGGTGGATGGGTTGGATGAATTGATGAATGAATGGATAGATGGTTGGAGGGACTGGATGACTGGATGGATGGATGGATGGATGGATGGATGGATGGATGGATGGATGGAAGCATGGACAGATGATCAGATAAATGGATGGACAAATAAATGGATGGAAAAATGGATGGATGGATGGACAAATGGATGGATGTAATGAATGGATAGATGTTGGATGGATGGATAGATAAACGAATAAATAGATTAGATAGTGGATGGTGAATGATTCAGGCCTGCCCTATGGGCCTTACATGGAAATATCATTTTTTTCCCTTGGCATTTTTCCAGGCAAAGATTGTTTCTCCCATAGGGGCTTAGGTTAGACTATGGGGACCCAGGAAAGGAGCCTAAAGAAGCAGTTCATTCTGCTTCTTAGTACCAAAGGCCAGAGGCACACAAAGAGTTCTCCTCCTTTACAGAAGACACAGCCCCTCCCCACCACCCGCCACCAGTGCTCAGGGTTCCTCTGAGCCCAGTGGGGCAAAGCCCAGGCCAGGAACATAGCTTTTACCTGCCAGAGCGTCCTCCAGGCAGACATCGCCCTCAGGTGTCCAGGTGGTCTAGGCCAGAATTTAGGCGCGAGTCCCATCCACCACATGTTAATCACCCAGGACCTCACAGATAAGAGTGCTCTAAGAAATCCTCAGGCTTATGGAAAGTTTTCTCCTGGTTTCCTGCCATGTTAGAATAAGAAATGCAAAGCAGAAATTGCTGGATAATATACTTCTATGCCCATTGGTTCACTACATGTTTTATTTATATTTATTCTTGTTCTTTTGATAAGACCTTCAATGTATCCTTAGTGTCTATTATAACAGAGTTTGGAATTTTTATTTTTTATGCTGCTCCCACTGCCTTTCAGACATACTTCACGAGCACAGAGAATAATATCCTGTACTATGTCCCAGGGAATTTCTCCCTAAGTCCTTAAGATCCTGGACAGAAGGCAGCAAGTTAAAACTCGATGTTTTTCCTGGCTTTTTCCAAACTATCCGCCTTCAGAGAAGCCTTTCGGAGGCCTCTGGCACTTGGCAGTCTGAAGTGGTCCTGTCCCTGCAGGATGCTCTGGACCGTATGTGCAAGTGCGTGGGACGTTGTGGGCCAGATTCATTACCTTTCTTCTCAAACCTCATCAGGCCAGGGCTAAATGAAACACAGAGTCATGCATGTTTCATGGGAAATGGGTGGCGTCTGGCCTCTGTTGCCCTCTGTATCAAAGCATCCTGCAGGGACAGAACCACTTCAGACAGGGCTGCAGGTCATGGAGCGGCCAGGCATTGGGAGTCCCTGCAAGACACTAGACTCAGAGCTGGACACCCATGGTCCCATTTACGTTCGTCTGATGTCATGTTAGTGTCAGCATTTGAGGGAATGTTAGTGTTCACAGTTTAGGGAAAAGAGACACCAAAGAGCTGAAGCAACCCACTCATAGCCACACTCTGATGAGCAGAATGGAATATAGAATAAATTCCGCAGGATTCCTCCTTCGTGGGTGGCAGATTATTGGATTCACTGAAAGCCATCCCTTTGAGTTTCTATCTTTCAGAAAATTCAAGTGCCAAGGCCTCAGTGCCATCAATACTTTGTCCCACTGGGAGGAAAGAGCAAAGATCCCAGCAGTGCATGGGTGCTGGGCTTCAGGTGAGGAAGGAAAGGAGCTAGGAAGAAATCAGAAGCTTGAAAGAAGAGCAAGGAAAAAAGTCCCTGCAGGTGAGCCAGCCACACTTGGAGGTGACCTCCCCAATGAGTCATATCCACATCATCCCCTGCCCTGAAGAGGGGAAACCAATAGAATACGGCAAAGGAAATGGAATATCACCCCATGATTATGTTACATTATATGGCAAAGATGAAGAGGTTTTTGAAGATGTAATTAAGGGCCCTAATCAGCTGAGTTCCATTTATTGAAAGGGACATTAACATGGGTGGATCTGACCTAATCAGCTGAGCCCTTAAATGCGAACCTACGCTATCTCTGAAAAGAAAGATCCTCCTGAAGGCCTTGAAATAAGATGCCAAATTGTGAGGGGGCTACAGGGGAGGGCACTGTATGTGCCTCTTGGTGCTAAAAGTGGCCCCTGCTGACAACCCACAGTAGACAGGGACCTCGGTCCTTCAGCTGCAAGGGTCTAAATTCTGCTAACAACCTCCTGAGCCTGGAAGACCCCCAACGCCCAGAAAGAGACACAGCCCAGCCAACTCCTTGATTGCAAATTTGTGAGGCCTTGCGTAAAGGACCCAGCTAGGCCATGTGCCTGGACTCTCAACCTATGCAAATTGGGAGATAATAGATGGGTTTTTTAAAAATTGGGGGGGTTTTTGTTTGAATATTATTATTATTTCAATAGTTTTTGGGGATCAGGTGGTGCTTGGTTACAAGGATAAGTTCTTTAGTGGTGATTTCTGAGATTTTGATGCACCCGTCAGTGTACACTGTACCCAGTGTGTAGTCTTTTATCCCTCACCCCCTCCCCAACACTTTCCCCCAAGTCCCCAGAGTCCATTATGTCATTCTTATGCCTTTAGGTCCTTACAGCTTAGCTCCCACTTACAAGTGAGAACGTAGAATGTTTGGTTTTCCATTCCTGAGTTACTTCACCCAGAATAATGGTCTCCAACTCCCCTCAGGTTGATAATAAATAGGTGTTTTTTTCAATTGCTAAATTCATAGTAATTTATTACGCAGCCACTAATGTACCTGGCAAAGCTCACATTTTTGCCCTGGTCTGCTCCTACCCTGAGACATCAAGCTCAGCAATGAAAAGGTGGTTCTGGTAGAGTTCAGAGGGCTTGTCCTTGTCCAGCTATTTAGATGTGGTTACCAGTGTGCCCTTAGGCATTTTACTTACGTCCTGCACTACCGTAACAGATGGCCACAAACTCGGTCAATTAAAACAACAGAAATTTATTCTTTCACAGTTCCAGGGGCCAGAAGTCCAAGATCACAGTGTTGGCTGGGCCATGCTCCCTCCAAAAGCTCTAGGTGGAGACCCTCCCTTGCCTCCTCCAGCATCTGGTAGCCCCGGGTGCTCCCTGGCTTATGGCTGCCTCCCTCTAGTATTTGCCGCCATCTTCACATGGCCTTCTCCTCTCCTAGCCCCTTCTGTCTGTGTTAAATCTCCCTCTGCCTTCCTCTTATAAGGGCACTTGTCATGGGATTCAATGGCAGCTGATCTCAAGATCTTTTATTTAATTACACCTACAAAACTCCATTTCCCAAATAAGAGAAAAGGTTTCAGGGTTTAGGGCGTGCACATATCTTTTTGAGGGCCACTTCTCAACCCACTCCAGCACCATTGTTAATATGGAAATCGGCACGAACACCTGCATCCCTGGTCCACCTGTATCTGGCTTCAGAGGAAGCCCTTCCCTCCTCTGTGAGCTGCAGACCCCCACCACTCGCACTGCTCCATGATCATAGCACTGCCACACCAGAGCCCACCCAACTCCATCTTTCCTGTGCTGGGTCGAGGCAGGGCCTGGCCCCACTGGGCAGGTCAGTGCACCCGAGGCCAAGGCCAGTGACAGGAGGGACACATGGTCTGTGACAGGAGGGACACATGGTCTTGGTCCTTCTGCTTCTCCAGTGGAAACTTTGTCCAGGGAGAAAAGAGGAGGCAAGGAACTTGTGGTTCTCTTTGGTCTCAGGGTCCACAAAGGACATCATCGGAACAGCTCATTTCATTAGGAAACCCCACGTTGGCTCCTTCAGGAGAGTGAATCACCAGCTGCCAAAGTGTACCTTTTTGCTTTAATTGGATTTTCCTCTATTGACTCTGCTTTAAGTAATGAAAACCTGCAGTTAAATGTTTGCTAGTCACCAGCTGACCACCCCAGTCCTGCCATTTGGTTCTGCAGATGTTCCCTGCAGTCCTGACTCATCAGCCCTCATTGCCTGTGCCCCTCCTGGCTGGGAACAGACGTCTTCAGGGGCAATTCAAGCATGAGGAGAAAGAACAGAAAAAAATGATTTGGGTACAAAAAGATCAATCTTTCTAGGAAAGGAAGGGGCCAGTCATTATAATTTCATCACCAATAACCACGAGAAAACATTGCTGCTTTCTGAAAAACAAACTTCCCTCATTGCCCCCTTCAACACACATATGGGGCCTGCATCAATGCTAAATAGCACCTGCTTGTTCCCAGCCGCCTGCCAGAGTTCAGCCCAGTGCATAGCCCTGGTAGAGCTGTCTTGTGCAGAATGGATTCTGTGAGACTTGGTGCAGGGTTAAACAGAAACAGGGAACATTTTAACAAGAGAGAAATTAGAAATAGGGTCATTGATGTAATTTAAAACGTTTGTTTAAAGCATTACAGTATTTTTCTGCGACCATCAATTAATATGAGGGTTTGTGCTATAAGAGTTAAAGCATATGCTATCATTGTATTCTTTAAGAACCTTATCTTGATAAAATGTAAATTTTTTGAACCCTGCCACGTTTAGCATCCCCACCCCCAAATCCTGTTCCAATGAAAAAATTAAAACCTGATATAAAAAAAAAAGAAAGAAAGAAATAGGGACCAAGAGAAGAGGGCAACAGAGGCCAGACGCCACCCCTTTCCCATGGCCAGCAGCCTCTGGACCGCATATGCAACTGCGTGGGAGGTTCTGGGCCAGGTTCATTACCTTTCTCTCCAAAGCTCATCAGGCCAGGACTAAATGAAACACAGAGTCATGTGTGAAATAATCAGACTGCTGCGTTAGATCAGATTGTCTCTCCGGGATAGCCGATGCCAGCAATTTCTGTTGGAATGGATGGTCCTAGAGAGAGCCCTGCACAGGAATCCAGGGCGGGGGCGAAAGCTTCTGGTGCTGCCCTTGGGTGCAGAGGGTTCGTGCCCAGGCAGACCTGCTGGCAAGACCTGCCTGCGGGAAGACATGTGCCTTCTCATCCCAAGCCACCAACAGAAGACTGTCATTTCCCAACCACAAACAGAACACAAGCCTGCCACATGAGCAAGACCTGAACAAAAATATCAGTCCAGAGCGTGCCCTATAATTTACTTTCCCTCTCATTTTCTTCTTTCTTTCTAAAGCTCCCTTTTCCTTCCCCCATCATTCTGAACATGGGGTGGAAGTGTTCCATAAAAGCTTCCCATTCTGCTTGGGGTCACCAGGTCTGGGGCTGCACTGATTCCACTGAGGCCTGCCAGGGACAGGCCCTTGGAACAAAGATTCCTTGGGAGGAAACAGGGCTGCGTGGGCCGGCAAGTGACAGAATTCACACAGAATGGCCCAAATTGCCCACTTGAGCTTCCTCGAATTCTATTTCTGTGGATTCTTTTTTTTCCCCATTTTAGTAGGGAAAAACACTTTATATTTCCTGTACATTTTTACTTAAAAGGAATCAAAGGTAAAGGGATCAGTGAGAAAGCAGAAATGAAAAGGAAATCTGTGGTCAGGAGGCTCCAAGAGACTGTGTGAGTTGAAGGGGGCCATCTAACATATTTAAGGGGCTGCCGCAATGTCAGGTGGAACACAGAGCAGGAGGGATGGGGGATCATCTGACTCTACCCAGGGGCTGGCATGGGTGAGAGCAGGGGGTAAGACAAGAAAGGAGATGGGTTGTTCTGAGCTCATCAGCAGCCTCTGCGGCAGCCCCATGTGTACACCCTGCAGCACGTGGGTCTCGAAGGACGAGCAAGTTAACCCAGTTAGGTCTCCTGAAAGTCCCTTAGCACTGACTCGGGGCCAGCCTGGGGACCACAGGTCAAGCACCCCTTTTATCAAACAGGAGTTTTCAGGCCAGGTGCCCTTCTCCGGTGACCAAAGAGCAGAATTCTCAGTGGTGAGGACGCATCTGCACAGCCCAGCCCAGCCCAGCAGAACATAAAAGGCCCAAGAGCTGCCACAGGTGAGACCAGCAGGGGTGACAAAAACATAGGCCTGGCCCGGTGCGACTGGCAGACTCACGGCCTCCAAGGACATCCTAACGGACGTCTTCCCCAGGACCTGTGCCTATGTCGCCTCGAGTGGCAAAGCGGACTTTGCAGGGGTGATGAAGTGAAGGCTTTGCAGGGGTTGCCCTGCATTGTCCGGGTGGGCCCAGTGTCAGCACAAGGGTCCTATCAGAGCAGGGAAAGAGGGTCAGAGTGAGAGGAGATGTCACGACAGAAGGCAGGAGTTGGAGTGATGTGAGGAAGAAGCCAGGAGTCCTGGTACATAATAGCCTCTAGAAGAACCAGATTCTCCCCTGGAGCCCTCACATGGAGCCGGCCCTGCTCACAGCTTGACTTTGGGATTTCTGACTTCCTGCATGGTAAGACAAGTGTGTGTGCTTTAAGCCACTATGTTTGTGGTGTTTTGTGACGGTAGTGACAGGAAACCAACACACCTGAGCCTCGAGGTGAGCTACCTGAGCTGCAGGTCTAATGTAGTTTGGATGCCCCCTCCAAATCTCATATTGAATTGTAACCTCCAGTGTTGGAGAAGGGGCCTGGTGGGAGGGGTTTGGGTCATGGCGGGCAGATCCCTTGTGTCTTGGTGCTGTCCTGGTGACAGTGAGTGAGTTCTCAAGAGAGCCGGTTGTTGAGGAGTGTGGCACTGACTCTCCCTTGCTCCCACTCTCTCATGTGACGTGCAAGCTTCCCCTTCTGCCATGATCGGGTGCTTCCTGAGGCCTCCCCAGAGGCAGATGCCAGCACTATGCTTCCTGTACAGCCTCCAGAATCATGAGCCAATTAAACCTCTTTTCTTATAAATTATCCAGTCTCCAGCATTTTTTATAGCAATGCGAGAATGGCCTGACCCAAGGTCCCTGCAGGTGACCTTGGGTCCTCGACACTCATAGGACATTGAAAATCCCAGGGCCGGGCTGTTCCCATGCTTATCACATCTGACTGTCATCCAGCCAAGGCCACAGGGAGTGGGGCTCTGAAGGTGAGAATGGTTCTGTGGGTTTAACAAACAAACTTTGACAAGAGTGGGCCGGGGGCATACGGTCCCCAAGGGACAGTAGGGTCACCTGGGTCTAGAAGCACCTGACCTGTGAGCACCCCAGGCCTAAAGAACAAGGGGAGAGCATGCCCCCCAACCCTGGAAGGGTAGAGAGAGCTACCCTGGGGGTCAGTGACCTCTGTTTGAGGTGCCCCAGCACCTGATGAACTCTGGGGACAAAATAAACGAAGCCCCCATGTCCCCTGGTAGAGGTTGCCTCTCCTGGGAGAGCGAAGTCCTGATGAAGGAAAGAGACGCACAGACAAGGGCAGATTCGCATGAGTGCTGTGAGCTGGGGAGCAGCTCGGGGGCCTTGGCTCCTGTAGAAGCAAGTGCTGTTAGGGAGCATCTTCTGACCTTTGGGTTGCCGTGGCCAGGTCAGGGAGTATCCCGGGCAGCAGAGCAGCTTCAGCAAAGGTGACAGAGGCAAGAAATGGCAGGAATGGTTGGAGGAACAGAGGGGTGCACAGCCAGCGATGGGCGTGTTAAGCCGGACGAGCACAGGGAAGGCTGAGCAGCATTTCTAGAGCAATGAGAGTCCATAGCACAGGAATGGCCGTCTTTGATTGTCCCCAGTGCCCAAAGCAGAAAGGCCCAGGACAGGGAGGCCATTCATTACAGACGTCCAGTAGAGAGAATCCAGCCATACATCTGGGCAGCAATGGCCCTGGGTGCGGGGGAGGGGAGATACTGAGACTTGTGGCAGCACCTGGTGACAGCGTGCTCCCCGAGGTTGGTGAGTGGCATGAGGAGTCCAGGCTGATTGCTGGGGCTTCAGTCTGAGACATGTACATGACAACACCCCCAAATCGTGTTCAGCCACGTCTCCCATCACAGCATCTGGTCCTTGTGTCTGCCCATAGCACCTCAGGCTCAACTGTCCCCAAGGGACTCGCCATCCACCTGAACATGCGTGCGCTCATTTTGCCTTCCTCTGTGAAGGTCACCACAACCCACCCTCCACCCATGCTGGAGTCCTCGTTGCTCCCATACACACAGCCAACACCCACCCAGTCTCAGCCTTTGATCCTGGACCAAGACCCAAGGCTGGGCGCCACCTTCTCCATCACCTCCCTGGCTGGATTGCTGCCTGGGCCTGTCTGGCCTTTGTGGCCCTGCTCTGCCCCAGAATGCCTGTTCTCCCTGTGAAAACCAGAAATGCCTGTGGAGCCACTTGAGTCTGGTCTAGAAATCACTGACCATCCCTTACACCCACAGAATACTCTCAGCTCTGGAGACAAAATGGCCCGTTCCAACCCAGGGCGGTCATGCCAGGCCTCTCTAGAACACCCGTGAGTGTCCCCCTTCACTAACTGCAAAGCCACAGCCTCCGGGTGACCCCCAAGGACAGGCCTCCCATTCTCCGTTTCTACTGGGACTCCTCTCCTGCTCCTCCCCTGGTCCTTGGAGTGTACCAGCCATTGCTCTCAGCCTCGGGGATTTTGCCTTCTCCTGCCTGAGGTGCTCCTTCCCCAATGCTTGCTAGCCGGCCTTTGCCTGACAACCTTGGATTGACACTTGCCTTCACGGTGGGGCCCATTCCCAGCGACTCTGTCTGTGATGGTGACCTCCTCCACCCCATCCCAGCTCCCAGACCCCCTTGCCCTGCCCTGAATTTTGCTGCCCCTTACCTGCCATGTTTCAACATTTAAAAAAAAAAATAGAGAAAGAGATGAATCTCTGGATTAAAGGTTTTATGTGGAATACTATGCAAGAAGTAGGATTGCACTCTGGGGCATACATGCAGAGCAGAATGGCCTCCGGCATGTTCAAAGAATACAGGGAAAGGTTAGGGTGTCCTGGAGAAAGAGGAGGTTATGCAAGTTATTTTAAAAGAAAGTTCATTGGCACTGGCAGCATTTTACAACAGCTGGTGAGCGTTGACTGGCAAATGTCAGTAGCTGCTAGATACAACTTCTAATCTTGGAATTAGAGTTAGGCACCTGTAGTTTTGCACTGGGTTTGTGAGACAGTGTATTGGCCAACTGTTTATGAATAAGCAGCTAGCTGTGCTGTGTGACTTATCTAGTAAACTGTGGTTTGGAAAAAGTTCTTGTGATAGTTCCTATTATCAGGCAAATAGTGCATGAGAACCCTTCCTGTATTAGTCTGTCCTCACAACTGCTATAAAGAAATACCTGAGACTGGGTGACTTATAAAGAAAAGAGGTTTAATTAAACCTCTTTGGCTCACATTTCTGCAGGCTGTACAGGAAGCATAGTGGCTTCCATTTCTGGGGAGGCCTCAGGAAGCTTACAATCATGGCAGAAGGGAAAGAGGAAGCCGTAACATCTTACACGGCTGGAGCAGGATCAAGAGAGAGAGGAGGGAGGTGCTACACAGCTTTAAACAAGTAGATCTCACAAGAGCTCACTAGCTCAATGACAGCATCTCAAGAAGGATGGCGTTAAACCATGAGAAACTGCCCCCATGATCCAATCACCTCCCGTCAGACCCTACCTCCAAAACCAAGGATTACAATTCAACATGAGATTTGGTGGGGACACAAATCTAAACCATATCACCCCTGTTCTTACCCTCCCCAGCTCCATTTGCCAGGGTTTGACACAAGTGATTCCATTTTGAGTCTTACAGCTTTTACATTTCCCCGTTTTGATGAAGATATTTCTCTGAAAGTATTGCGGATCAACTATTCTGTGGTTAGGTTTTGATTGTCCTGCTGTGCCAGGACAGATCTGTCTTTGGTTGTTGGTCTGGTCCTATGTCGGGGGAAGTGATTGGCTAACAGGAGTTAGTGTCAAAATCCTCTTAGCCACGTTTGAGGAACCAAGGAGGTCTGGAGAAAGTGGCTGTCAGGCTAAGTCTACCTGGAGTCCACTGTTAAGTTTCATGTCAGTTCCATAAGCGTTGGTTATCATTTTGAAGTGCTGGGCCAGCATTACTGTTTTTGGAGTGTCATTCCTGCAGAGGTTGGACAGACAGCAGGTATTATTAAAGGAAATAATTCAGAGTAAATTGAATTATGCAAAATTCATTTATGTTCCAGCATAATTATTATTTATTATGCAGGAGCATAAAAAATTGAGTTTATGGCCAGGTGCAGTGGCTCACGCCTGTAATCCCAGCACTTGGGGAGGCCGAGGTGAATGGATCATCTGAGGTCAGGAGTTCAAGACCAGCCTGGCCAACATGGCAAAACCCCGTCTGTACTAAAAATACAAAAATTAGCCAGGCGTGGTGGTGGGCACCTGTACTCCCAGCTACTTGGGAGGCTGAGGCCCGAGAATCGCTTGAACCTGGGAGGCAGAAGTTGCAGTGAGCCGAGATTGCATCACTGCACTCCAGCCTGGGCGACAAGAGTGGAAATCTGGCCAGGCTCAGTGGCTCACACCTGTAATCCCAGCACTTTGGGAGGCCGAGGCAGGCGGATCACGAGGTCAGGAGATCGAGATCATCCTGGCTAACACAGTGAAACCCCATTTCTACTAAAAATACAAAAAAAATTAGCCCGGCGTGGTGGCGGGCGCCTGTAGTCCCAGCTACTCAGGAGGCTGAGGCAGGAGAATGGTGTGAACCCGGGAGGCAGAGCTTGCAGTAAGCCGAGATCGCGCCACTGCACTCCTGCCGGGGCAACAGAACGAGACTCCATCTTAAAAAAAAAAAAAAAAAAAAAGTGGAAATCTGTCTCAAAAAAAAAAAAATCCAGTATATTCAATGGCTTTGGACCAAGAGCCCAAGCTCAAGCCTATGGGAAACAACTAAACTAATCAAAAGGCCAGAGGGGAACTGGGCAAGGCCTGTTGTAGCCTTTGAGTAGCATTCAATGACTTGGCTGAATTAAAGCAGAGTGCCAACTCTACAAAAGGGACCACCAGTACAATTTGAACAAAGAGCTGTGTTAAGGCTGTTGTTAAAGTTATCCACTAGATGGACTAAAGGAATTTTTAGGTCAAGTTCTGTCAAGTTACCCATAGCAGTTACTAACTGTGAAATTTTACCTTCGGCATAATCCTGACAAGCAACAAAGGTAAGAGTGTAGGAGTCTCATTATGATATGGAGGCTTGCTCTGATGTCTTGGGAAAAGCTGTCTACAGCGTGAAGTTGGCAAATTGTTGTGTAAACGTCTCTGATTATGGCACTGGGCAGTTTGGTGAACTCTCTGTGTGGTCCAAACATCAGGCACAAGATTTGTCCCTTGAAATTCATTCAGTTTCAGCCTATAGGGCCTCAGGAAGACAACAGTTCTTGTTCTTAGTGGGAGGGTTGTAACCAGATATTGAGCAGAACTCGAATTCAGGATCTAGTACAGCCTACAGGTAGATAACAAGATCTCAAAAGCAATTCACAGAGCTGCAGTCCAATGGCAGGTGATATTATAGTCATTCTGATATCTGCCAAAGATAATTGGAGTAAGAATAATTTGCTTGTAAAATAAATTTAGTTTCATCAGATTTGGCCTGATTATTTACAAAAGTGTAGAAAGAATAGTGATTTAATCTTGGCTTGAACTTTTTTTTTTTTTTTGAGGTTAGAGAGCCTCAAGGCAAACTTTGGATTTTATCTATAGTGCCTATGTGCAATTTTTAAAATGACATGTTACTAAAATCTTGGTAATACAATTGACATTTCTAGATGCATCCTGTTATAAAGAAAACAGATTTGTATTGAACTTATGTAAATAGCTATATCATCATAAATTAAAAATTCACAAATAGTTTTTGAATTTTGGATTCAAGTTGGAAGAAAAAAATAAATGTTTTCACCCTCGTTTATAACACTACACTTCACCAAATTGCTGTAAACTGTGGGTAGCTTAAAACAGAAAGTTGTATTTAATCTGGAAAGCAAAACATTTAAGAATCAACAATGTTTCAAATAAAGAACCAACAACATTTCAAATAAATATCAAAAAAATCATAATTTTTATCAGTTATTCAATCTCACATAATTAAGTTTTGTTCTGCTTAATCTTGATTAGAAGGTTCATGAATCCACCAGTTTTTCATTTGAGTTTTAAAAATTTTTATTTAGTCCACTGATCTTAAAAGTTATTAGAAGCCTGTATTTAAGAGCACTCAGTAGAGTCTTTTTTATTAATCTGATTGCAGATGCCTTTAGAGAAAAATCTACCTGTAGATGACAAGAACTTACAATGATCATAATTAAAATTGGATGAAGTTTAGCAATCGACAAGGGAATTCAGTTATTTCTATTGCATTTTAAGATAACAACCAGAATCATGATTGACAGCATCACATCAGAACTATTAGACTTTTATAAATGTCATATAATGTTTAAATATTCACATCAATAACATATCCACTTAAATATAAGTTTTAAAAGATCTAGTACCACTTTATTATTTGGCAGTGCTTTTTACATCATCTAAAATATCAAACAAGCCTAATGAGAAATACATCCCTTGAGGCTTTTAAGGAAACCAACTGAAAAATCCCAAAGTCAATTTTAGGTGAAAAAGACTTTAATTATCATCTGATTTGGGGAAGTTTGTCAAAGACGTTAAAAGGCTTAAAATATTTAATCAAAATAGAGTCACATGTCACTGAGAAATAATAGCCACTTATTTACCCAGAATGATATTTAAAAGATGTCAAAAGCAAACACAAAAAGTTACATAGTCGAGAGGAAAAAAATCTTAGACCTGAATTAGAGACGACTTCATTTTCCCAAGTAATCAGAAACCTAATAAAGATGGCACAAAGCACACAAAACTGCCTTACCACATACTGTCTCTGTTTTTCAGGCTGTGTATCTAAAAGGTGGAAAGAAAACAAAACACATCTCCTACAATATGACTGCTTCTTTTTATTGGAAGCCTGTTTGGATAACCTGGAAGTCAAACCTGATGAAAAAGCACTTGAATTCAATCAGGTAATGGAATAGTAGGCATCTAAGGTTGTTCGTGTGCACCAATATTATAGAAGAATCATATAATCAAGAGAACCAACACCTGAGCAGGGGAATGCATGGCTTCTAGAAAAACTAAAAGAATGTGAGCCTGGTTACATAGAGCAATTTAGGCACCACAAGAAAATCTAAGAGTACAGAATCAAGTTCTATAAAAGAAAACATTGTTCTCTTAGGCCTTAGAGAAGCACTCTCAGCATCAAACCGCAGTGGCAGTCAGATCTGGAGCAGTAAAAGCTATAGCAAAAGACAAAAATTTTGAGGGAGAAAGTCACCACTTTAGTTAAGCAAAAAGATGTGCCTTTTTAAGGAGAGAAGGAAGAGGAGTGGAAGGCAATGATGCATGACCCAGAAATTGCATGTAGTGACATGGGTAAGAAGCCAGACCCTTGAGATCCTGAATCAGAAACACTTTAAGAGGAAAACTCTGCACTGAGGAATAAAATTTTCATTTTAAATGAAGAAAACAGCACTTCCAACCTGAAATTAGATAGAAACTGTAAAACAGGAAAAAGCTGTAGTTCAGAAGATGGCTGGAAATTTAAAGAAACCAATTTCAAAATTGAAATCAAAACCCTTTACGATGCTTTGTTTCGTTTTGTTTTCTCATAAGAGCAAATCAACATCTTCAGAAAACCCTGCTCCAAACATAGAGGACAGACTCCAGGACTTTATCAGCATGCCCTGACATCAGTGCTCAATTCTCAGACAAACTTGTAAACAATTCCCTTCAGATCCCAGCCAGCCTGGTCACACACGAAACTCCAGCTCCCTGTGGCAGGCCCATTCTCCAGAAACTCTGCACGAGCTGCTCAGCCCTTTCAGCATTCTCCTAAGCCCCCACTCTTGGTCCTACGTTTCCCCCTTTTTATATTGAAACATTCCGTTATTTTACCTTAGGACAAAAATTATCTTTATTCCCTTTGTCACTGAGACCACACAACATTCTTTCCCATACAAAAATTATTTTGTGTATATTTTGCATACAGAATATACGTCTATTACATATATTAATTTGAAGTTTTAATTTTTAGTAACCTTAATTTTTAGTAAAAACCCAGAAAGTAACTTTGACCTATTATATACTGTGTATATATTAACAGCTCATGACCACATGTTTTATAATCTCGGCCGGGCGCAGTGGCTCACACCTATAATCCCTGCACTTTGGGAGGCCAAGGCAGGTGGATCACCTGAGATCAGGAGTTCAAGAACAGCTTGGCCAACATGGTGAAACCCCTCTCTACTAAAAATACAAAAATTAGCCGGGTGTGGTGGTGGGTGCCTGTAATCCCAGCCTTCAGGCAGACTGAGGCCGGAGAATCACTTGAATGTGAAAGGCAGAGGTTGCAGTGAACTGAGATCGTGCCACTGCACTCCAGCCTGGGTGACAAGAGTGAGACTCTGTCTGAAAAAAAAAAAAAAAAAAAAAAATATATATATATATATATATATATATATATAAAATCTCTAAAAACATATTTTTATAGAAGAACTTCTCAATGTGGAGGAAGACACATTTATTTACTAATAGACCCAAATGTCTTTTGTCTTTTTATACAATTTAGAAAACCAAAAGGAAGTAAACTTGAATCTATGTTTAGAAATTCATGTTTCAGTATTTTACTTAGAAATGACCCAGCTATAGAACACATGGACACAGGGAGGGGAACAACACACACTGGGGCTTGAAGGGTGGAATATGTACGGCAGGAGGGAGAGCATCAGAATAAACAGCTAATGCACGCTGGGCTTAATACCTAGGTGACGGGTTGATAGATGCAGGAAACCACCATGGCACACGTTTACCTATGTAACAAACCTGCACATCCTGCACATGTATCCAGGAACTTAAAAAAAAAAAGAAAAAAAGAAATGACTCAGCTATTTTATGAGTCTCTATTATTTAATTCAAGGTAACATACCTAAGATTTCAAATTTCATGAAAAGTTTAACTATAAACATTTATTCTATTTATATTCACTTTATTTTGAACAATTGTACCTAGATTACTTATGCAAATTGAGATGTTAGACATAGCTAGTTATTATTTCAAATTATTTTCCTGTTAAAGAAAAACCCTAAAAGTTAAATTATTGTCTTTAATATACAGGAAACAATGGACATTGCATTGCACTCCTATCTGTACTTTTGTTCTTAGGTCAAACACATACTTTTATGATTTTAAATCATTTAACAGAGACAAATATAACCTTTGGCCAAGAAACCCAGGACCCTCCCCCCCAAAAAATAATGTGTACTAACAATTCTGAAAGTATCTTCATTTTCATTTTGTCAACCAATTTAAAGTCAGCCTATTTATCAAAGATAACTAAGTCAGGTGAACTAAAAGGAATTTAGGATAATTACTATATTTGTGATAAATTATTTTATTTAAGTGCTTGTTTTTTTCTTTAAGCCAATAGAGTTATTTTACATGTTTTGGTAGAAAAATATCATATAGCATAGAAACATTTTTAAAATTATATAAACATATAGACAAAGATCTTACAGTTTTAAGAAATTTTGTCATGAATAAAACATAGTAATATAAAGTCATTAGTTTATAAAAAGAGAATTGAATTCTAAATATATGTCTGACAAAATGGAACAAGGCTAAACTCGGAGGTTTTTCATTTGCCCCGATAGCTAATCTTATGAAGGCTCTGAACCAAATTCTGTGAGGAGGCTTAAAAGATAAAAGTTACTCTAACAAGGTCTGTGCGGTATTTCCTTCGCTTTAATTCCTGGTCCTTGAAGATAAGAGTGTTGTCTTTCCGTTAAGTTCAGGGAGTGTGTCTTTTACATGGGAATTGCATCTTTTGCTTTTAAGAAACAGCATGAAGGTCAAATGATTCTTTTTTGTACCTGCTGTTTTTCAAGTGTTATTACTTATATAGTCAGTATGCCAGAATAGCTGAGGAGTTTTGGAAAATAGACTTTAGCTTGAGGAGGAGGCGTGGGAAGGTGGGCAAGGCTCCCAAGGGGAGAGAGCCCAGCTGGCTTTGAGGCAGTGTTTTGCAGCAAGGCAGTCGTTGAGTCCTGGGTGCAGCTTGAAGCTTTGAGTTACCCACTGAGATGCCTATCCTATCTGGACTACCTGATTTTAAGTCGGAGTCTTTTCGTGTAGTTCTAAGAAAAACAAACTGTTTTAATGACCTCCATAATGTTTGAACGTGTCACCAGCTAGAGTCCCAGAAGAAGGGAACTATCTTAGCCTGCCTTTGAACTTTAAGAGCCCATACTTTAATTAATATATCGAGGCAAGTCAGCACTAAGGTCAAACACATAAAAGCAAAATATCAGGTGCACGAAATGAAACCAAAGAATAAGGTATGTGCTCACTGGGAAGGACGACAAAGCCTTCTTTAACAGGAGGGAAAGTCCCTCATAAGTCAGGAGAAGAAAAGGCCCTTGTATTAGTCCATTTTTATGCTGCTGATAAAGACATACTCTAGACTGGGCGATTTACAAAAGAAAGAGGTTTAATTGGACTCACAGTTCCACATGGCTGGGGAGGCCTCACAATCATGGCAGAAGGGAAGGAGGAGCAAATCGCATCTTACATACATGGCAGAAAGCAAATAAAGAGAAAGAGAGCTTGTGCAGGGGAACTCCTCCTTTTAAAACCATCAGATCTCGTGAGACTTATTCACTATCAAGAGAACAGCACGGGAAAGACTTGCTCCCATGATTCAATTACCTCTCACCAGGTCCCTCCCACAACACGTGGCAATTCAAGATGAGATCTGGGTGGGGACACAGCCAAACCATATCACCCCTCTTAATAGGAGACCTCAGCAGCAGGAGGGAAAAAGACTCCTCACAAACAAATCCCAAATAAAACCAAAGAACTCAACCAAAATAAAAATGAGAGCTCAACTCAAGAAAGAGTCATGGTACTGGGGGAGGAGGCAACCCCTGGAAGCCAGGGGCAGGGACACTTAAGGAGCCACAGAGTCAGCGCCCCATACAATCCTTCCAGGAGCGTTGATCTCTCCAAGGTGAATCGGCTTCAAACCCCACTTCTGACACCAGATTATGTCAACATAAAAAAAAAATAGATATGAATCTCTAAATAAGAAGGTTTTATTTGGAATAATACACAAGAAGTAGGATTGCAATCTGGGACATCCATACAGACCAGGGTGACCTCTGATGAGTACAGAGAACAAAGGAAAAGTTAGAGTTGATAGGGGAAAGAGGAGTTGCCCCAAGCTGTTTTGAAAGAAAGTTCACTGGGGCTGGCAGTGACTTGCAAGAGCTGGCGCGTGCCAACAGGCAAATGTGAGCAGTTGCTGGGTATGACTTGCAATCTCAGAGCTAGGGTTAGGCCTTTGTCATTTTGTATGGGGCTTGTGTGACAATGTGCCAGGTGAGTGTTCTTGTGTAAGCAGGGGGCTGCCCTGGTGCTGCTGGCTGCCCTCATGCGACTCATTAGTGAGCTCCAGTTTGGGAAAATTTCTTGTGAGAGTTCCTATTATCAGGCAAATGGTACATGAGACCCCCACTGCTTCCCTGGCACTATTTGTCAGAGTTTGACACAAGTGACTCCATTTTGAATCTGACAACTTTCACGGTGTGCACTCCTTGTGTATTAAACTGGAATTTATGGCTCTCGATGTGGGGCGAGGGTCTGTGCATGGGTGCACCCAACTGCCTAGGCACCACCTGGCATGGAGGAACCCCCCATCTCGCACTGCCTCCACCAGTTTCACCTCTTCTCTGCCCACTAGAATGGACTTCATTCTGTTCCTCGCCTGGGGCAAGGCTAGATCAGCCCCACACAGGCCACCGTGACCCTTCCAGGTTGGGTTGATCCTGCCCATTCTATGCTTCTATACACCTGCCCCTCCTCCTGGCACCCCAACTGGGTCATAGCCCTCACCACCCTGTTGTAAAGTCCAGTTTCCTGGTCATCAGGTGCTCAGTAAGCATCTGTTACAAGAGCAAGTGGAGGAGAGTGAACAAATCCCCGGGGATTCTGATGAGGCCTAGGAGAGGGCTGGTCCTGCGGAAGCCCAGGAAAAAAAAAAAAAGTCCTGAATTATTGAATCATGTCTCTGCAGGGTCACACTTCCTATCTCAGGCAGGTTGCCAAATTTAACAATTAAAAATATAGGCTGCCCAGTTGAAGCTGAATTTCAGATGAACAGTGAGTGATTTTTTAGTGTAAGTATGTCCCAAATACGGTATGGGACATACTTACACTAAAATGTTGATTATTTTTATCTGAAATTCAAACTTAACTGTACATCCTGCATCTATTTAAACTGTACACTAGAGCATCCTTACCCCAGAGCATCCTGTACCCCAGAGCATCCTCTACCCGGAGCATCCTGTACCCCAGAGTATCCTGTACCCCGGGGCATCCTGTACCCTGGAGCATCCTGTAACCCAGAATATCCTGTACCCCAGAGCATCCTCTACCTGGAGCATCCTGTACCCTGGAGCATCCTGGACGATGTGCAGAGGGAAGACTCCTTGGGAGGCACAGTGGCAGCATGAAATTTCCTGACTCAGAGGCTGAGCACAAGCCCCACTGTGGCAGGGAGGCCTGGCTCTCTCCCCAGCTGGTTTCTCTCCATGTCCTGCTCAGCATGCACTGCCCATCAGACAGCAGAGGCTCAGGCTTCCCAGCCAGGGAGGAAACAAGGGGCTGGCTCCCCGGGGACAGGAGGTACAGGCAGAATGAAGGGTGGCACGGGAAGGACCCCTGAAGGGTCATAGGTTGACCCTAGGCAGGCAGTGAGCAGCTTCTCCCCCTGCCTCCAGACCTGGATCGAGCCTGCCCCTTTCCAGTCCAGTCCTGCTCAGCCCCTTAAGAGCTTTGCAAGTCCATGTCCTCCATTTACAAACACCTCAGCTGATGCCAGCACCTCTTTGAGAAGGCGTGGTGAGGACTCAGCGTATGAGGTGCTCTCCCAAGTTGGAGCATCTGCGAGGCCTCCAGCTCCAGCCCTGGAAGTCAGCAGAGGTGGACCATGGAGCCATCTGCCATGTCTGGGGAGTAGAGCAAGGTGAACTGGCCACCAGAGACTGAGCTTCTTCCTGCTCAGGGCAAACATGAGCCCCGTCTGTGTGGGCAGAGGCACCCACAGACCTGAGCCCCTTCCTATGCCCCGAATGGTCTGGCCGCAGCCCTGAGGGCCTCAGAGCAGGAACTGCATGTTACAGTGGAGGAGAGCCAGAGGGCGTGGCTCCAAGCAGCCCATACCCATTCCAGAATCAGGAGCAATGGGAGGCCATGCCAGAGAATGACAGGGGAGCAAATGCTGACTCAATTTCCAACATGGATAGTTCCAGAAACAGCAATTCTGTGAAACCTAGATCTGTGACTGTTGATAATTACTTGCCAAAGGCCAGCATGGCCGTTCACTTACATGTTAGGGCGAAAGATCCTCTCCTCGGGGGTGTGAGTGTGTGGCAAGGGAGCTCCAGGGCAGATCACGGTGCGTCTTGGTTCTGGGGTGGTTCTGGGGCAAACTTGCAAAGCCCCTGCCTATGTCCCATGGGTAGGAAGATGGAATATGAGCTGGGCAATAGCATCGTCCAGTGGATTCAAAACCACTGGATGGCCATGCCTGCGAGTGTGGGTTACTGGTCTGAGGTCAATCTAGAGTCCTTCAGTGGCTCCAAATCCTATTCCATTCCAGATGTTCACCCCTCCTGATGCCAGGGTGATACCTGGCTGCCTCCAGGGGTGGATGGAATGAATGAGCTTAGAATAACCTCCATAAATATTCCAATCAGACCTTGGCTGATGGCTTGGGTGAAGCTACGGATGGGCAGCTTATGAGATTTGCAGACAATCTGTGTTTAGAGGGAAGCAAACACCACACATTGCAGAATGAAGGTTCAGAGACCAAATTTGCCAGGTGGCAATGTTGGGCCAAAACAAGCAAGGTGAAGTTTAAACAACATAAACATAAACTCCTGCATCCCGATTACACAAATAGAAGTTAAGCGGCCTGTTCTATAATTCAGGGAAGACGCAGCTCTGGGATCGGAGAGTGACAGGCTGCTGCCAACGCTAACACAGACGCCTGTCATGTAGGTCAGGGTGGCGCAGCCGCAGGTACTGTTGCTGGCGTTTGCTGCTGGGACCACATGAAGTGAATTGATTTTAATTCCAGGACCATGTTTCTCTGCTGTAATATCCAGAGAATTATTCTGAAAACCCGCTGCTCCAGTGCACCTAGAAAGGCTGGAAACCCTCTTCTCCAAAGCCTGGAAAGGCTCCAAAGCACCTAGAAAGGCCTATTGTTTAAATGTGTGATTAGGCTCACAAAAAAAAATAAGGAGAAACCTCAAAAGAATAAGAAGACTAGATCCCAAATCCAGAGAAGTGTGGTGGCACTGAGGCCCGAGGCTGACATTGGGCTTGAGGTGGTTCCTGTACCCTGGCATTGTCCATCTGTAGGGATCTGTGGGGACAGGAGACAAGTTCGTGGTGAGACGCCTCCCCTACAGTCCACGCACCCCAAGGACTCACCTCCAGGTACAGGGGAGTGAGGGAAACGGTTCAGATGGATGTAGGTGTGAGACATACTGGGAACAGCAGGGACGCCTGTAAGGAGGGAAAGCAGAGTGCCCAGGGCAGAAACAGAGAGGCTGAGCCAGGCTCAGAGGACGCCCAGCAGAGGCAGTCACACAGGCCAGCAGGGGTGGCTCTGGAATCCCCGAGCAAGTCGTGGCAGCAAGGAATTCGGAGTCTGAGGGGTTTCAGTTGTAGGTCTGAGGTCTGTAATGACAAGGGGCAGGATGCCAGCTTAGCACTAGTGGGGAGGTGAAGGCCTCATAGGGGATAGGGGATAGGGATGGGACAAAAGAGGGAGGTCTCTCACATACAAGACCCATTTACAGAGTCTCGGCTCATCAAAAGAATATGGGGGGAGGGGGCTTCGCGCTCACGGACAATTGCGTTGGGGAAAGACGATTAATCACAGGCCGTGGAGGGGTTTCGAGTTAGGAGCCAAGCCTTATGGCAGGGTAACGAAGGGGACGGCAAGGGCTGCTTTGTGGGGGTGCATGGCTGGGCCCGCAGCACCCCACCTGGTCACTAGGTCTGGGCAGCAATTAGACCTGCACCCAGCAGGGCCCACAAGGTCAGAACAGGGACTGTGAAGGTCAAACGGAAGCACAGGAGGGTGCTCGAGCCTTCGGACAGGGCTTGTGCTTCCCCCAAAATCAGTGCAGGTTTGCTGGTGGCTTTCAACCAGAAAGCACTAAGGAACGCTGTGTTCATCTGCTGGGCTGCGTGACAGAGTACCTCGGGCTAGGCAGTGCAGCCAACAGACAGTTATTTTTCCAGTGATGGAGGCTGGAGGTCCCAGAACAAGGTGGCATCAGCAGCGTGTCTGGTGAGGGCTCTTTCTGGCTTGCAGACAGCTGCCTTCTCCCTGTGTCCTCACATGGCAGACAGGGAGACAGAGAGAGCTCTGATGTCTCTTCCATTTACAAGTACACCAGCCCTACTGCACTTGGGACCCACCCTATCACCTCCCTATGAAGGCCAACTCTCTGCCTGCAGTCACACTGGGGATTAGGGCCTTAACACATGAATTTGGGAGGTGCATGCAGTCCACACAGGCTGAGGCAGGGATGGGAGGTCGGGGTGAACTTGGGAGTGTTTGAAACTGAAGGAAATAAAGTACGGCCAGGGAACCGCCTTCCAACATTCCAGCGGGTACCCCTCAGGGCAGCACTTCCTGGCCCTCAGGCTGTGGGTGGCCCCGACAGGTTAGATGTTTGGCTCAGCCTGCTCCAGAGAGCGCAGGTGGCTGCACCACAACCCTGTGGGCAGGACTCCGACCCTCACGCTGGCCTGGGTAGGGGGCTCCTCCCGTGCCCTTGGCTCAGCTGCTGACCCATGTACACCCTTGCTACACGACCCTGTGGATTTGCCCTCGTCCCCTTCACAGAGGGGGAACCAGAGACAGCATTTCCACCCGGCTTTTGAAGTGAGATTCTGCTGGGGGGTTTGTGTTTTCTTTTGCTTTTATTAGTGTCTGGCGCTTCTTTTACCCTCTTTTGTCCATTTCAAATTGTATTTTTATTCTAATAAAATATGTATAACATAAAATGTGCTATGGTAACCACTGTGAAGTATACAGCTCAGGGGAACCAAGCATAGTCACGCTGTTACGCGGCCGTCACCTCCATCCAGCTCCAGAACGGGTTTCATCTTCCCAGACTTCCCATTCCACCTCCTGTCTCTAAGAACGTGACTCCTCTGGGGACCTCATAGGAGTGGGCTCACAGCCTTTGCCCTTTTGTGACTGGCTTATTTCACTTAGCACAATGTCTTCGAAGTTCACCCCCTGTGCCATGTGTCTGTATTTTCTTCTTTTTTAAGAATGGATAACATTCTTATGTGAGGATGGACCACATCCTGTTTATCCATTCATCTGGCGACAAGCACTGCATTGGTTTTTCTCTCCCAAGCACATGAGGATGCCTGAGCCTGGCTGGTCCTCCTGCCCTTCTCAGGGAGACGGACGGCGTGTTCCATCTTTGCTCTCTGCTACATTGTGCATTTGGGCGCAGAGAGAAATTCAGAAAGGCTTCTAATTGTGCAAGGAATCGAGGTCTCATCTCCTCAGCACACTTGTTTGCAGCACTGAGCCCTCCTCTCCCTCTCCCTCCGACACACACTGGGACTTTGTCCCCTCTGGAACAGACACTGGTCAACAGCCTGGTGTCATCCCACAGACCTCCTGTGTGTGGACCAAAGGTCTTCAACATTTAGGGATGGTCCCCTCACAGGGGGGTCGGCCCTCTGTGTCTGAACGTGGCTGAGCCACAACCCCTGATGGAAAGTTACAAGGAGGCCAATGTGAGGAAGAATTTTCTCCAGAACGGAGCTCTGGGAGCAGGAAGAAATCACCCCCGGAAGTGAGTTCCCCATCACAGGGGGTATCCACTGGCTGAACGCCCATGAGTGAGGAGTGCTGAAGAGGTCTCTGGATTAAAGGGTAGGAGGCATGAGAGAGTCCATGTCCTTTCCAACTCCAGCATCCTCATGGCCTCGATACCCCAGAGTGAAGACTATGAGGCCCCAAGTCCTCGAGAGGGAGAGGGGCTGCCGCCTGCAAGGGAGAAGGATAGATCCAAGGAAGCAAGCCCAGGGGCCCCTGGGAGACACTGGGTGAGAGTCCAGGGGGCAGGGTCTATTCCCAGAAATGAGATGGATTGGAACGGCCACAGGAGGAAGGCGATGGGATCGGTCACCTTTGCAGCATTTGTTGTTAATGGACAGAGGTGCTGCCCCTCCTGGCTCAGCCTTGTCTGCAAGAGCAAGTGGGTACGGGCGTTGGCCTGGTTGCTGGGAGGCGCGGGGCAGGAGAAGCTGTGCCCCTCTCTCCACAAGGTTGGAGCTAGAGCTAACGAAGTCTGGCTCTGTGGCCTGCCATGCTGGGCCAGGTGTCCCTGCAGAGAAGGGAAGCTCTACTCAGCCCGGACAAGGCCACAGTGTCGACCAGGGGACAATGTGGATAAATCAGCCCAATCTTGTGACTATGGCTGTTGGTGGGAATAACTAACAAACTAACAGCGATGATGACTGTTAACAGTCAAGTGGAGACAGATGTAAATTTCAGTTTAACAAACAAGAAAGTAAGACCAAGTCATTTCTTTATCTTCTTTAAATCCACTGGACTCTAACTTCAGTCCCCCCTCTGCCATCAGGCAGGAAACTGAAACTCAGCCAGGCATCAGGGAGGCCCCGGAGTCCTCCCTTAGTGGCCTGCCCTGGTCACTGTGGGGACGTCCACTGTCCAGCCCGATAGACCCTTAAGGAGTTCAGCAACTCTGCTGCCCCTGATGGGAACTCCAGAGGCCCTGCCTGGGGGCTGGTCCTTCTGAGGGCTCAAAGTTCTTCCCTCTGCAGCCAGGCCATCCACCCAGGGATCCCCAAGTCCCCTCCACACCTGGGACCTACCTCTGAACATCCAGCAAACCTCCACCCTTGGTTTCCACTTTTCTCAAATACAGGGAGGGAAGTTTCTTACAAATGGCTTCCGCTTTTGACCATTTAATATAACTCACACTCACCTCACCTGAAGAAACAAGGAACATAAAAACCGGGTCACCCCATGAAATAGCAGGTGGGGGGAAACCAGAGAGAAGACACTAAATCACGTGCCTGAATAAGCGCATCTCTCGCAAGCACCCCGCAGCAGCTGGGCAAGGGCAGGTACTGTTCGAGCCTAACGGCACTCAGCCTTTACAGCAGCCGCATGGGGAAGGAGTAATTACGATCCCATTTCAGAAATGAGGAAAGTAAGGTAAGGATATGCTAACAGACTCGCCAGCAGGGAATGTGACATCAGAAACCCCATCCAACCAGCAGAGGTCCAGGGAAGGCTCCCCCATTGTGATAATTTTATATGTCAGGATAATTTTATGTGTCAACCTGTCTGGACATGGTCCCAGTCATTCTGCCAAACACTAGTCTGCATGTTGCTATGAAGGATTTTTTTAAAGATATGATTAACATTTAAATCAGAAGACTTTGAATAAAGCCAGCGACACTCCATAATATGGGTGGGTCTTACCCAGTCAGTCGAAGGCCTTAAAAGCAAAGACCGAGATTTCCCGAAGAAGAAGGGATTCTGTTGAAGACGGCAACATGGAGACCCTGACTGAGTTTCCAGATCACTGCCCTGTGAGATTCAGACCCAAGACAACACCACTAACTCCTCCCTAATTTGCAGCCTATTGATTCTGTTTCTTTGAAGAACTCCAACTATAATACATCCCCATCTCTATGCGGACGGTATGGGGAGATTTCCCAGGGAACTCCAGACTTCAGGCAGAGAATTCAGGACCCCATCTGGCACCAGTTACACCATCAGCCTCCACCCCTTGCCACCTCTAGTGCCACTTGCTTTCCCTGATAGCATTTATTTACTTGGGGTTCAAGTGAACCTTGATCTAAACACATCCCTCTTAGCAGAGAAGTTCCAATGAGGCATGAGTATGTGTATGTTGATTTGAGTCCTATTTGTTTTTCTTTCAAAATATTGAAAAAGTTTTTCTCTCTAAATGTCTGTCTACTGACAAGTTTTGATCTGTCTTCATTGTTCTGTAATTGCCGCTGAGATGTGGTATTCAGTGTGATGAAAATCCCCATTGCATTCCTCTAATTGAAGGTTTTAAGGGAAGAAACGTGTTCAAGACAACGGGCATCCATGCTCAAGATTGGGCGTCACCACCCAGGCCAGCGAGCCAGGTAGGCACAGTGTGCGGACATGGGTGTGTTGGCTACAAACAAGCGTCCCCAATCAGTTGGGTCACTCTGTGGGGAAAGCCAGCCAAGCCATTTACCTGGACCCAAATAGTCAAAGAGAGGTTTTACATCACACACCGGGGCCTGTTGTGGGGTGGGGGGAGGGGGGAGGGATAGCATTAGGAGATCTACCTAATGTTGAATGACGAGTTAATGGGTGCAGCACACCAACATGGCACATGTATGTATATGTAACTAACCTGCACGTTGTGCACATGTACCCTAAAACTTAAAGTATAATATAAATAAATAAATAAATAAATAAATAAATAAATAAAATAAAGTAGAGGCCATACCCTTCTGCTCTTAAAAAAAAAAATTACAACCCACTGAGTTAGCTGCAGGTAGTCATACGCTAAGATAGAAAACCAAAAAACTAGAAAAAGCTGTTTTTTCCTTTACCAACAACAAAGGACATAGCCGAAATCTTAGGGTGATGTACTTTCCCCAAAAGCTTCATTTTGACAAGAATCCTGCATTCAGAGACCTCAAAACACTCTAGATCCCAATGCACTATTAGGATTTGCATTTTAGGGCAGACTTGTTTTTATAGACTTGGACATGTTGGATCTTTTGGGCCTTTTGAATTTTATAATCTTCTTTTATGTGGTGAGAGGAGTCAGTGTAGACAGGGGGTTGAGTAAGAAGGAACCTGGAATAGACTTGTGGTTAGTCAGGTTACCAGGGGCAGAAAGGGCCGGTCAGGGCCAGGTGGCTGAGCCAGACAGGATCAGATTCCTTGGACCCTTCAGGAAAGGACTCTCGGCCCAGTCACCTTGAACTGTGCTGGGTGAGCCACGGAAGGCAGGTTTGTTTATTACAGGAGCTCTGAGACCCTCTCATTAGGGACTGTGTACTAAGAATCCCCTGGTGAGCAGGAATGCTGGAGTAAATATTGTGGGAGGTGTTTGCCAAACTCAAGCAACAACAGTGAGCGTCAGAGAAGGAGCCAGCATTTACCCTTGGGGAACAGGTGCCAGCCAGCAGCTGCGGGTCTCCCAGCAGGCAGGATGGCTGAGCCAGCTGTGGTCTGGCCCTGACGCCCACTGGGTAGGGAAGGGATAGCAGCAGTCTCTGAACACGCAGCGCCTCCAGGGCCTCCATGGAAACTGTCTGGGTGCTTTGAGTGGGAACCATATCACACCTTTTCTTGAAAGGTAAATTGAGTCAGGCCATCTGAATAAGTTTTCCCGCAAAAGTCAGCCCCTCTTTCTGGGGTTCCAGAGTCACACAGACCTCCTTTCGCGTTCAGCACCTTCCAAGTTGGTATCACAAGCACATGAGCCACAACCAAACTAAGCACAAGTCCCAGAGCGCCAAGAAGACCCCTGCCTAGAACAGGGATGCAGTGAGAGTGCCTGCTAAAGGGCTCAAGGTCCCGGCACGAACAGCCAGAATCAGAGGGGCTATAGAGGAGTCAGCTGGGCATCCCCCACCCTGGGAAAGAGGGCCCCAGCATCCTTCCCTCCTCAGAGAGCCCAGCGAGTCTCATCCTCAGCTTCCTGACACCTAGAGGAAACACCGAGCACCCACATCTGTGCCCACCTCTAAGCTCTGAGCGCCCACCCCAAACACCACCCTTTATCTCCTCACTCCTCCTTCCTTCCCATGGACCCTGGTCCCCATCCTCATGGCAATCTCTGCCCTGATCTTCACCCCTTCCAGGTACACTCTCCCCAGGCCCCTTCAGGCTACACACGCACCCCACCCATCTGGACTCAGGAACTGTCAGCTCTGCTCCTGGTAGCACCTCTAAGCCTTTGCCTCCTCCCTGCTGTGCCAGTGCCCATCACTTCCCTAAAACTTCCTTCCCACTTGGGATTTTTGCTAGAAAAATAAGTGTGGACACCTGGCCAGGGGCTGCCTGATGAACAGCAGCAGCTGGTGTTGCTGGCTGGCACCCACCCCGTCTCTCCGTCTGGGGAGGCTGCTCTGCTCTCTGTCCTCTCTCCCCTGTGCCTCCCACCACACCATCCACTCCCCTGCTCCTCCTGGTTCCCTTCTTGCCTGCTAGTTGTAACTGATTACCATCTTACATTGTAACTTATACTCCTGAGTGATCTCACTCATTGCATGTCTCTACCTATTACTTCAGGCCTCTTCCTTAATTCCCAGGTCCCCATTTCCAATAGCCTGAGTGTTCTCTGACCCAAACCAAGCTCATTACATTCCCTGATATACTTCTCTCCCCACCTCCATCTCTGCCAGTGTAGTACTCAAGCATAAAACTTGGGTGGCATCTGAACCTCTCTATTTTCCTCACACCTCCTGCACCAACTACTCATCAATACTTGCATCTTGTGCCACCAGGATTGATCAACCAATAGTCTTAATCTCCCTTCCTTAAGTGTGTTAGGATTTGGTTCAGCTACCTATAACAAAAAACCTCCAAACCACAGAAATTAAAACATAAAAATATATTATTATCTCACATGAAGTAACCTCAGATGGTTAGGCTCTGGAAGAAGTCCTAACTTAGTCTCCAGCATTAAAAGTCTGGAGCCTCCACACCAGAGGTTTATTTGGGAGACAGGTATAGTGACCCCACGGATGCCAGGGCCCAGGCTACTTCTATCTAGCTCCTTCCTGTTCCCAGTACATTGCCTCATCATCCAAAGCAGCTGCTGAAACTCCAGCCATTACAGCTTCATTCCAGACAACAGGAAAGAGGATGGGAGGATGAAGGTTATGCCTCTGTCTTTTGAAGATAGTCCTAGACACTTCACACAACATTTCAGCTTACGTCTTATTGGCCAAAAGCTGACTCCAAAAGAGGTAGAACCATTTTTCATTTATTTATGCCTCAAACAAAACTGGGGTCTGTTACTGTGAAAGGAGGAGAATAGACATAGGGAAGCAACCAGCCATTGTGGCCACACTACAGCATTTTCTCCAACTGAGCACCAAGATGAAGTACAGTCATCCCTCGGTATCCATGGGGAATTGGTTCCAGAACCACCCCCAACCCCTACAGATACCAAAATCCAAGGACGCTCAAGTGTCATATAAAATGGCATAGGCTGAGTGCAGTGGCTCACACCTGTAATCCCAGCACTTTGGGAAGCCGAGGTGGGAGGATCACTTGAGCTCAGGAGTATGAGACCAGCCTGGGCAACATGGCAAAACCCCATCTCTACAAACAATACAAAAATCAGCCAGGCATGGTGGCGCATGTCTGTGGTTCCAGCTACTCGGGAGGCTGAGGTGGGAAGATAGCTTGAGCCCAGAGGCGGATGTTGCAGTGAGCCGAGATCATACCATTGCACTCCAGCCTCGGTGACAGAGCAAGACGCTGACTCAAAAATAAAATGTCATAGTATTTGATATAACCTATGCACATCCTCCCTCATATTTTAAATCACCTCTAGATTATTTATATCTAATACAATGTAAATAGTTGTATTGGGTATTTTTTTCTTTTTTTCCTTTTTTTCCTTACATTAAATACATCAGAAAATCAGCAGTCACATTCTGTTACCACGATTGTTATGTTGGGAGAAGCAAAACAAAAACAAAAGAACCAGAACACCACGCCCCCCCACCACTGCCTTAAAAAAACTGGCCAGAAGAAAAAAATGAGCTGGGAAATTAAAAAAAACTAATATCCCCAAGCCTAACAGAGCTCAAAGGAAGGCAGAAGATCTGGTAGGAAGTAGAGGGAAGGCAGCCCATTGCCCGGAAGCTAAGGCTAGATCCTGTTCCTATAGGGGTGGGGGAGGGAGAAGCCTGGAGAAGTGGTTTCTGAGCCCCAAGACAATGAAACACCTTCACTCCTGCTCGCTGGGGCAAAGCTTCACAGAGAAAGAACTTCATTTCTAAGAGACTTTAGAAAGCCATCCTAGTTCTTCCACTTGTAAAAAGGATGCACTAGGTGCTCTGGGGGACTAGAGGCTTCTCAGAAAGGAAGGGAGAAATGTGTGTGTTTCAGGGCCATGGGAACTAAGGCTGCCGCTGGAAAAGGAAGGGAACTGAAGCCTAAGTGGAAGAACCTAAGCTGGGCCCTTCGGAATCTCAGCTTCATAGATTTCTCAGCTGTTCTGGAATAGAAGGCAGTCTGCAAGCCAAAAGGGCAGAAAGGTTCCAATCCTAGGTCATGGTGAGTCCTCATCATCATCTCCTCCTCGTCGTCATCTCCTCCTCCTCCTCCTCCTCCTCCTCCTCTTCCTCCTCCCCCTCCTCCTCCCTTCCTTTCTCTTTCTTTTCGTTTTCTTTCTTTCTTTCTTTCTTTCTTTCTTTCTTTCTTTCTTTCTTTCTTTCTTTCTTTTCTTTCTTTCTTTTTTTCTTTCTTTCCCTCTTTTCTTTCCCAAAACTCTGGGCTGGAACAAGGAACTTAAAGTTCTCTTTTGCCTTGATGGCTTCCCACAGCCATCTTAAAACACGTGATCAGGGATATGAAGAAAGGCTAGAGATTTAGAAAGGACCAGGGTCCTCTGATAATGAACCGGTTGTAAGGTACCTTCAGTGCCAGTCATTCCCTGTCCACAGAAACAGGTGGTATGATATGAGGGTATCCCAAGGAGGCCTCTGTGGTACTAGCCCCTAGTGGTACATGGATTAAACCATTGGTTGCATGGTGGGGAGGGGTGGGGATTAAGGATGGAGGGACTAAATTCAATATATTAACAAAGGAGAAAAGAAACAGGCCTGACAGGGGACAGAAGACAGAACAGACTGTACAGTGGGAATAAAGATCATACCTATTTACAGGGACGTAGAAAAGACATGGTAATGGATATCAAATTGGATGTGAAACCTGGGACAGGGTAGAAAACTCCTCCCTTTTGCCCGACCTCCTTTTAACTCCCCACCTTGGCCTATGCTATCCTGAGACACTCCCCAATTACCCAGTTAATTCTCCAGGAAAGGCAAACCTATACTCCATAGCTAGGTTGGCAAGAATATCGGTTAAGAATTGGAGTTGGAGGAAGCTAACAGTAGAGATTGGACTTGAGTAGCTGCCACTGGTTTTTATCTATAACCTCTCCAAAAACCTCATATTAACCTCAGATTCCATTGAATTAAAAAGAAGGTGGGAGGGCAGGTAAATCAATCAAAACTCCCGTAAAACAAGTACCCCAGCTGAACTACCGTCAGTTAAAGTGCAAACTGCAGGGGAATATGGTAGCTGGGCCTGAGGCCATCTAAAGGCCAGAGGGGAAAAATGCATATGTATAAATCAGAGGATGAGTATCAGAAACTGGTCCCTCCTCCAGTTAGATCACAGCAGAGCCAACAATGCAGGCAACCAGTGACGATTCTTTGGAGGACTCTGGGGTCCAATCCCCGCAATAGGGGAAATGCCATTTAAGAGGCTGAGTGAGGGGAAACTGGGCCTTGGAAGAGTTCCAGAGCCGCAGATGACACTGCACCTCCACCTCTGCCCATTTAGCTAACAAGACACCTCCTGCCTGGTGCCTGGGAGCTTGCCTCCCCATTCTCACCTCTACCTAGGAACACCCTCCACAAGGCCAACTCATGGATACTGCAGTGTTTTCAAATATGAGAAACTCCAGCCAAATACAAACAAAAAGTAAGTGTTTCCTTACTCCCTCCTGCTCTGAGCTTTATTCTCCCCCAGGGCCCCTAATGTAAATGAACTGGAAACCTCCTTCCTCAGCTCCTGGGTTCACCACCTTCTGCATCCTGGGGAGAGGAGAAAAGAGGATCAAGAACAGGGATTGACCAAAAGCAGATTGACCAAGAAGAGACAGGAGACAGAAGTGTTTTCTGAAAACATGGGGAGGAACAGTAGGGAGGAGGAGAAAAGAGAAGTAAATCACTGTCTTGTACCTAGAATACAAAATGAAGAAAGTTGGTTTTGGAAGGTAAGTCCTGGCGGAGTTGACCCCCAAGCCCCAGAGTAGGGGCTAGGAGGCCAGTGGCAACAGCTGCCTGGTGTTTGTTGCTGAAGCGTTAAGAAGTGCCATGGGCTGGGCGCAGCGGCTCACGCCTGTAATCCCAGCACTTTGGGGGGCCAAGGCAGGCAGATTACCTGAGGTCAGGAGTTCGAGACCAGCCGGACCAACATGGAGAAACCCCGTCTCTATTAAAAATAAAAAATTAGCTGGGAGTGGTGGCACATGCCTGTAATCCCAGCTACTGGGGAGGCTGAGGCAGGAGAATCACTTGAACCCGGGAGGCGGAGGTTGCTGTGAGCCGAGATCGCGCCATTGCACTCCAGCCTGGGCAACAAGAGTGAAACTCTAATCTCAAAAAAAAAAAAAAAAAAAAAAAAGGTGGCATGACGGAGGCATCAGGAGGCAGCCCGTGGAAGCCAGGGCTCAGTGTGCTGTTAAAACAGATTGCAGTAAAGAAGCCAGCCAAAACCCACCAAAACCAAGATGGCAATGAAAGTGACCGCTGGTCGTCCTCGCTGCTCATTATACACTAGTTATCATACATTAGCATGTTAAGAGACACTCCCACCAGTACCATGACAGCTTACAAATGCCATGGCAATGCCCAGAAGTTACTCTATATGGTCTAAAAAGGAGAGAAACCCTCAGTTCCAGGAATTGCCCACGCCTTCCCTAGGAATCTCTTGAATAATGCACCCCTTGTTTAGCATATAATCAAGAAGTAACTATGATTAGTTGAGCAGCCCACACCTCTGCTCTCCCTATGCAGTAGCCATTCTTTTATTCATTTACTTTCTTAATAAACTTGCTTTCACTTTACTCTTTACCCACCGAATTCTTTCTTGGAAGAGGTCCAAGAACCCTGTTGGGGTCTGGATTGGGAACCCTTTCCAGTAAAAACTGTAGACCTTAATCACACCTACAGAATTTCTTTAGAGCAACAACTACATGAGGCTTGACTAACTGGGGACTGGAGCCTCCCAGGTTGACAGAGAAGACTGCACCATCACAGGTGCCTACTCCATGTTCTACCCATCTGCTTGGAGCCGACTCTCACCCGCGTAAAGAACGCTGCCATGAACACCTTCATGCAGGTTACCTTAAGAACCTCGGCGAGAGTCTCTTTAGGATCCGTTTGTAGGAGCAGACCTGCTGGGGCATAGCTATGTGTATACCTAATGTCACTAATTCTGACGGATTGCTCTAAAGAATGACTACACTAGTCTATACTTCCGCTCCCCACCCTCCACTCCCACCCCCACCCCCACCCTGGAGAAAGTTCTATCCCTAGATACAAGTGACATTATCCAATTTGCAAATGTTTTCAAGCCTAATGGTATAAAGTGAGAGTTTTAATGGGTGTAAAGTGATAGTGTCTTTCAATGTGCAAATTCTTTAATTACTAGTGGATTTAAACAACTCTCTCTTTTTGCAAGTCTTTGATGTTTCTTCTGCTGTAAATTGCCTCTTTGCATACTTTGCTCATTTCTCTAGTGGAGTTTTTGCCCTTTCCTTGTTAATTTCAATGTTTCCTTTTATGGTCTACTTATTTTTCACTCAGTGGTTTTAGACATTACACATATCTTCTCCCAGGCAGCATTGAACAGAAATCTTTATCATGATAATACTAAATTCATCAATAGTTTTTTCAGTTATGGCATCTTGGGATTTACAGGTCTTTCTCCACCTCTGTATTACAAAGACATCACTTATATTATCTTCTATGACTTTAAGGAGGCACCACCTTTGTCGTATATTCTATTCCCACGTGAGATTCTCAGGATCTCTCTCTCTCAGCTCTGTGCTATGTTATCTTGGCTGTTTTTTTTCTTTCAAAAATACCATATTGTTTCTATTACTACATCTTTACAGAATGTCCTTATACCTAGTAGGACAAGTCCCCTTTCCCACTCCTTTCTTAGTTTTGTTAGATTCTGACAAATTTTATAAGTTTATAAAGTTCCTCAAAAAAATTCAAGTATTGGATGTCTCACTTAAGAACTATCTTCTTTAAAATATTGTCATCCCAGCTTGGAGAGGGATTATTTTCTATTTATTCATATCAACTTCTAGTATCTAACATATCTCTCAGTAAAGTTTTAAATGTTCCCCATAGAAGTTTCATATACTCTTAAATGATTTCTAGATACTTTATATTTTGTTTTTCTAGCTGGTTATTTCTGTTGTACAAAACCACTGGATTCTTTTTAACTGATCAGGTATCCATCAACATCGGTAAGTTTTCTCTTTATTGTAATCATTTGTTGATTCTATTGGTCTTTCTTGGAAGATGATTGAATAGCTTGCAAATATTGACCTTGTATTAAAATTATTCATGTATCTAACTCCTTAGAAAGACAGAATCCATGCTTGACCCATCTTTTAACACCATAGTAGCAAGCAAAGTGCAAAGAAGTTCAATCAATATTCATCGAATGCATAAGTGAATGATGGGCCATCAGAAGAATGTGTTGAACCTATCTGAGATCACTAAGGAAGTGAAAAATTCTATCACATTGATTTTTGAAGTTAGGTTGAGCAAAAAACAAACATGGCTGTTGATTCTCTCATAAGTGGTTGGATCTGATACAGGGCCCCTTCCCTTGGGTACTTATTATCAAATAGAAAACACAGTTGTATCAACAGACTTAAAGACAATACAGACAAGGGATAAAGGACAAATGATAAAACACAAGAAATTCAATAGTGCAAGGTAGCTCAGCACTGAGCTGACCAGTCCTCACCAGTCAAGGCCAAGAGCCCTGTAAACAGTGCCTCAGCCCTCCAACTCCACATCCTGCTTCCATCCAAGGCCCCTGTCCTGGCTGTGGTTGAGGTTTTTGATGCCATCATTCCCCATTCCACAGCCCTGACCAGGGACTTTCTATTGGACATGCTTCTACTCAATAATCTGCCTGGTATTCTTATCTGTCCCTTCTACCCACAAACACCACCTAGCTAAATGCCTTTAGATCTCACCAGGTTCAGGTTCAGCCCCGCCTCTGGTTGTGGGTGACCCTGAGAGCCCCTTGGTCCTTTGAGGGTCCTGTCAATAAGTCTTTGCCACGTAGGACCCATAGAGCCAAGAAGGCAACCAAGATGGTACTGGGTCAGGCCAATCCAAGGCAGGGCAAGGCCAGGCCCCTTGTCTTCTTTCGAGTCCACAAGCTGAGAGAAGAAATTTGTTCCATTCCTCCCTGGACCTGCTGCTTTCCCTGGTGATCAGAAGAAATGATTTCTCCTCCAGAGAATCTAGAGAGGGTTGGTCTGTGGGATCCCTACAAATGCAGGCCTCAACAACCTCAGAAAAGCTGGCATGCCCTTGTGCCTTACTCCCCAAGAAGTCTCCTAATCCAGGCTGTGACCTAGCCTGTTGGCCTGCCACAGAGACCTCCAATGCAGCTGCTAATAGCTCAGATTGTCACTTGTTGCCCAGAGTCATCAACCCAGGGCCACAGAAGGGGCCCTTGCAGGGACCTCAGGACCCAGATTTCTTGTCTCCCATCTCCAATACCTCATACCTCTGTGTCAACATCACTCACGTTGAGGCTCAAGGATCCACTAAAGGTGGGATTCTCCTTTCTCTGGGCTATTCCAAACTTGGACTTTCACCACAAGCAGACATTTTACCAAGAGGCAAAAACCAGCTAAATGGTCTTCACTGGACCTTGTTCCTACAGAATACCATGTCTAGCAACACCTGATTATGACCTGTTCCACTCCTGCCCTTTGTGCAAGGGTGCAGACCCTCAGTCTTTAAATAGTCCGGGGCCTCTGAGTGTGGTCACTCAGTCTCTGGGGCAAAGAACTGTTCCCTTTCCTGTACAGGTCCCCTGACCTGATCAGCAGGTGACCATTCTGAAGCGTTCTGCTGTATTTTACTGCTCTCCTCAGGGAAAAGATGTAGGCCAGAGCTGACAGCCACTCTCAGCTCTCTAACCCTCCAATTTAGGCTTATTGAGGATGTACAGTCACCACCACAGTCACCAAAGAGCAATTTTTTCTGCTGTTCTTTAACAGAAAAAATAAAAAATTAGCAGGCCTAATTTCAAGGCAGAGCAGATTCTCATTAGAAGTGTGCAGATATGAGATGTGAGGCCGGGCACAGTGGCTCATGCCTGTAATCCCAGCACTTTGGGAGGCCAAGGATCATTTAAGGTCAAGAGTTTGAGACCAGCCTGGCCAACATGGTGAAACCCTGTCTCTACTGAAAATACAAAAATTAGCTGGGCGATAGTGGCATACCTGTAATCCCAGCTATTCAGGAAGCTGAGGCAGGAGAATCGCTTGAGCTTGGGAGGTAGAGGTTGCGGTGAGCCAAGATCACGCCATTACACTCCAGTCTGGGTGACACAGTGAGACCCTGTCTCAAAAAAAAAAGAAGTGTGCAGATGTGAAATGTCCTCTTCCCTCTCCAATGTGTATCATTTATCATCTTCTAGTGATGGATTAGCAGTTCTCAAAGAACTCTGCTCAGAAACAATAGAAAATATCAATAACCCGCACACACAAGATAAAAGTCACCAAAAGCTCTCCCTTCAACAACAAAAAAAGAAAATTGATTCCTCCCTCATCCCAGATGCTCAAAGCGTTACCCACCAGGAAGGGAAGGATGCTGTGTTTGGCTTTCGGGGTGACCATTTAGCTTTTCTACAGCACAGCTCCCAAACTGCCCCCATCATACACAATGCCTCTCATATCCTACGACCTCTTCCTGCTGGACAGGTCTGCAGCTCCTTGTAGTGTGTGAGGGTTAATTTTATGTGTCAACTTTACTGGGCCACACGGTACCCAGATATTTGGTCAAACTTTATTCTGGGTGTGTCTATGGGGGTTCTTTGGAATGAGATCGATATTTAAATCAATAAACTGAGTAAAGTGGATTGCCCTCCCTAATGTGGTGAGCTTCATCCAATCCACTGAAGGCCAGAATAGAACATAAGGGCTGATTCTTCCTCGAGTAGGAGAGAAATTTTCCTGCCTGAGGACCTTCAAACTGGGATGACAGTTTTTTCTTGCTTTTGGACTCTGAGCCCAGCTTGCTAACTGCAGATCATTACATATATATAAGCTCTATGTATATACACACACATATGCCCCTACATTTGACCCTTGAACAACATGGGTTTGAACTGCATGGGTTCACTTACACTTAGATTTTCTTCTACTTCTGCCACCCCGAGACAGCAAGACTAATCGTTCTCTTTCTCCTTCTTAGCCTACTCAATGTGAAGACAATGAGGATGAAGACCTTTATAACGATCCACTTCCACTTAATGAATAGTAAATATATCTTGTGTTCCTTATGATTTTCTTAATAAAGTTTTCTCTAGCTTACTTTATTGTAAGAACACAATATATAACACATATATCATACAAAATATGTGTTAACTATGTTATCAGTAAGGCTTCAGGTCAAAAATATGTTACTAGTGGTTAAGTTTTTTGGGAGTCAAAAGTTTTGGAAGGTCAACAGTTATAAACAGATCTTCAACTTCTCAGAGTTTGACTCCCCTAACCCCCACATTATACACAAACACACACACACACACACACACACACACACACACACACACACACAGACATATACACATACGTATATATTTTTCATTGGTTCTGATTCTGTTTCTCTGGAGAACCCTAATAAAGAGCATTGGCAATCTCTTCATTACATGGCTTCAGAAAAGCTCAGTCTGGCTCATGGCCTGCAGAGTGCCAGTGAGCTTACAGCAGCCTCTGAGAATGCCAGGTGGGAAGTCAAAACATGTTTATTCTCATCCAGCTCTACCACCTCTTCCCTCTTGATGGGTGATCACCTTTCCGGGCCTCACTGTGCCATCACTAATAGGAAAGAGTGAGAGAAATAATCCCACATGTCCTTTCATTTCTAGCATTTTATCTAAGTGTCATGAAGGCTGGACCCTGAGCTGTCATGTCCACTGCCTATTATCAAATGGCTGGCACAATGTCTGGACACAGTAGGTGCCCAGCGAGAAGTTGTTAAATAAATGGAGGGAGGAATATTTGGATAGATGATTGGATAAAGAGATGGATTGATGGACAGATGGATGAAGGGATGGATGGTTGGATGGATGGTTAGATAAAAGGATGGATGGATGGATGGATGGATGGACAGACGGATGGATGAATGGATGGATGAACAGATGCTTGGTTGGATGTTTGAGTGGATGGATGATGGATGGATGAATGGTTGGATGGATGTTTGGGTGAATGGATGATGGATGGATGGATGGATGATGGATGATGGATGGATGGCTGGATGGATGTTTGAGTGGATGGATGATGGATGGATGCTTGGGTGGGCGGGTGGATGGATGGATTGATGGATGGGTGGATGGATGGATGAGTGGCTCAATGAAGCTCATTACTCTGTACCTTTGTTCTTTTATTTGTTTTCATTATACTCTGGTGTTTCAAATCAATGCACTGCAATCCCCAGTAGATCTAGTTGGTACCTGTCAATACGAGATCGTCATGCACATGTGCTGCTATATACTTGTACAAGTGCCTGAGTTTATAGTATAGAGTGAGGATGGGGAAGTGGTGAACAGAGACTGGACATGAGCCATGTTCCATTCACAGTTCTAAGCAAGTGAGCACAGAGTTTGAAACTTTTTGGTGTAGACCTTCTTCTGAGCCAGTCTAGCTAGGAACAGAGTTCTCAGCAGCTGAGTTTTCCTAGGACTTCCCTGGTTCTCCTGCCTATCAGAAGCTAGTCCTGAGGGATCCCAGTCTTGGACTTCCCCAGTAGCAGAAATACTGGTCAGGGCCAGCCTTAGATTTATCCTGGTCTATGAGCACATGAGCTCACTTATGGCAACCCTTTGTTCTCCAGCATTATTATAGGATGTGTTTATCCACAGAGGTGGTTTTCCAATCAACAAAAATCTTAAAGTTTAAACAAAACTTTAAGCGTTTTAGCCATCTTTGATAAAAGCACCAAAATATGGGTGTGCATTACCATACTTCTGAGTAAAGAATTCTGCCTTAGTTATAAACACCATAGTAACTCAGTGTGAGCTTCAGGAGTGGGAGTTGTCCTAGCACTGCCCAGACCCCTCTCAGGTGATGTGCTGGTGCGCAGAGCAATTTCCTCAACATGCAGATGGCTATGAGCTTTTGAGTTCTTGGCCTGTGTTAGATAGTTCCGAGCTGCTCTCATCTCTTGTTGCAGCCCTAGGTCTTAATCTACTAAGTCTGATCCATTGATTTTCTGCATCCAGCCTGTGACAGCCTGGAAAAGCAGTTTGCAACATTTGTTGGAAATTTATCAAAAGTCACAGTCTTAAACAGGCTCTGAGTAAGAGTTGGAGAGACTCTTCTACGTTAAAAATACACACACAAACAAGCATTAGCAGGTGGACACTGTGACCTCTAGTTTACTTGCTTGAGAATTTTTTCTGCACACACCTTTGAGTTTAACACTATATTCCAGAGGATCATAATCCCTGAGAGTTTAGTGTTTCAGGGAGCCTGAGCTCATTCACAATATATAATCTTTCGCTCATCCTACAAGTATGCACTGAGTGTTTATGTGGCAGACGCTATTCTAGGAGCTGAGAGCCCTGCAAAGACAAAGTTCCTACACGATGGAACTTACATTTTAGCAGGAAGGACAAAAAAAGAGTGAAACATACACAAATAAATATAACAAACAGTTTATATGACTAGGTAACCATAAGTGCTCTGAAGAACAAAACAGACCCAGGGGGAAAAGAGAGAGTCTTGGACAGGGAAGACCTCTCTGAGAAGGCAGCAGGTCAGCAGAGACTACACTAACCAAACTGATGGCAGCTCGTGCGAATGTTTGAAGGAACAGCTTTCATGGCCAAGGGAAGAGCAAGAGCAAAGAATCCACCTTGGAAAAGCCAGAGCATGTTCCAGGACCATGAAGAAGGCCGGTGTGCTACATCAGGATAAGTGAGGAGGACAGGGGAAGAGCGTGCAGAAGGAAGGATAGCCTGGCCACACAGGGTCTTTGGGGGCCACCTAGGGACTTGGGTCACCATTGTACAGCCACATGCAAACTGAAGGCATCAGTGTGGGTGGCTCAAGTATAAGGCCCTTGCTGGATCCAGATAAGAGATGATCGGAGCTTGGATACTGCAGCAAATGGAAGTGGAGGGACAGTGGGATTGTGGACATACCTTGAAGAGGGAGTCAACAGGATTTGCCAGTGGAGACGAAGAAGATTCAAGGATATGCATTTCTACAAAAGTAACTTTCTTGACAAAGCAGATTTGGGGTCCAATAAGTTATAATCTTTACATGGAAATGCCAGGACTGGTTTCTCAACCCCGGCCCTGCCACCATTTTGCACTGGATAGTTCTTTGTTGTGTGAGACTGTCCTGTGCACAGGATGTTTAGCAGCATCCCTGGCCTCTACCCATTTGCTGCTAGTAGCACAGCTCCCCTCCAATTATGACAACCAAAAATGTCTCCAGATGTACATAGATGTTCATAGCAGCACTATTTGCAATAGCCAAAGGGCAGAAATAATCCAAATGCCCATCCACGAATAAGTGGGTAAACAAAATGCAGTCTATCCATACAATAGAATATTATTCATCCATAGAAAGGAATGAAACACCAATCCATGCTGTAATGGGGATGAACCTCAAAAATATAATGCTAAATGACAGAAGCCAGATACAGAAGTGTGGACAGTGTGTGATTCCATTTATATGAGCTATCCAAGGTGGCTAAATCATAGAGACAGAATGCACACTGGAGGTTGCCAGGAGCTAGAGAGAGTGAAAATACAGAGTACCTGCTTGATAGGGATGGGTTTCCTTTTAGTTGAAAATATTTTTGAACTAGATTAAAGTGGTGGTTGCACTGGGCACGGTGGCTCACACTTGTAATCCCAGCACTTTGGGAAGCCGAGGCGGGCGGATCACATGAGGTCAGGAATTCGAGACCAGCCTGGCCACCATGGTGAAACCCTTTCTCTACTAAAAGTGCAAAAGTTAGCCAGGCGTGGTGGCAGGTGCCTGTAATCCCAGCTACTCAGGAGGCTGAGGCAGGAAAATTGCTTGAACCCAAGAGGCGGAGGTTGCAGTGAGCTGAGATTGCATCACTGCACTCCAGCATGGGTGACAAGAGCAAGACTCCGTCTAAAAAAAAAGTGGTGGTTGCACAACATTGCGAATGTGCTCAAATGTGCTTAATGCCATTGAGTGGTTCACATTAAAATGGTTAATTTCGTGTTATGTGAATTATTTCACTTCAATTAAAAAAAATATATATATATATATATACCAAGCAAAGGTGGGGCCCTGATGGGGAGACCAGTGTCCTTGTAAGAAAAGGCAAGAGAGCTCTTTTATCCCTCCTCTCTCTCTCTCTCCCCCACTCCATGTTTACACACACACACACACACACACAGAGAGAGAGAGAGAGAGGTCACATGAGGACACAGGCCAACTACGAGCCAGGAAGAGGGCCCTCACCAGAACTCGGCCATGCAAAAAAGTATTTTATCCACTCTGTAATGTATCCACTCCCTGCTCCTCAGAACATAAAACGGTCATGGGCTCCGGGCATCCCTGGGGGTCTTACATCCCAGAAACACTGAAAGAGCAAATAGTCCACCAGGATGGAGTTCACAGGCATCTTTAGCACCTGTTCGCCCCCTTCCTGGGCCATGAAACTTCCCTCTGGTCTGGTTCCTGACCCAAACCCCAGCCCCAGCCCCGTTCCCTCCAGCACCCTCCTGGCCTCCGTCCCTGGCCCTGGTTGCCTTCATCCCATAGCCCTTCCAAATGGGCCCTCTGCCTGGGTTCCGAGTAACCAGTGGGAAAGCTAAAGGGGGATGCAGTGAATTCAGGGGTGAATGACTCCTGCTTACTTCACATAACTCCCCTCTGTAGTGGGCAAATTGTGCCCCCAAGAGATATGCTGAAGCCCCAGCCCCTTTTACCAGTGGATGTGACCTTTTTTAGGAAATAGGGTCTTTGTGGATGTCATCAAATTAAGGTGTCATACTGGACACGTAATCCAATGACTGGTGTCCTAAGAGGAGAGGGAGGTCTGCAGGCAGAGACATTGGATGGGCAGTCACATGAAGATGGAGGTGGAGACTGGAGCCCTGTGGCCACAGCCAAGGAACATCATGGGCAGCCAGCACCCTCAGAAGCCAGAGGAAGAGCAAGGAACCCTCCCACCGCCCCCACCCTCAGAGGGGGTGCCGGCCTGCCGACACCGCCATCCCAGTTTTCTGGTGTCCAGAAATGTGAGAGAACAAATTCCTGTGGCTTCAAGTCACCCAATTTGTGGTAATTGGTTACGGCTGCCCTAGGAAACAAATCCACACTCTGTGACAACACTGGTGCGTTCATTAGAATCATCAGTAACTGTCACCAAAGAACAAGTAACATGGGAATGGGGAAACGTTTTGGGGATGTAGAGCCTCTGGTGCCCCTGAGACCACAACCTTCATGCCACCCACACCACACCTGTGCTGGCTATGTGCCCGCAGCTGGGGTCATTTCACCCAGCCATCGCCATCCCCGCTGGGTCCCCTGCGCAGGGCTCCGTGATCCTGCGAGGCCTGGTTCCTTCTCCACGATCAGTGCCAGCACCTTCCAGGCACAACTCATCCAACTCCCTGGACTGCCTCCCTTAACTCATCTCCACCCCTGCCCACCCCTGTCTCCAAAGGAGCCAGAATGGGTGTCCCAGCACCAGCGTTGGCGCATCCTGCAGACAAGCTGCGGAGTCTACGGAGGCCAGTGTCGTGCCCACACCCTGCTCCTGCAGCCTCGGCAGCCTGCACTCTCCTGGTCCTCCTGTGGGCTCTTCAGTGCCCCTTCCCCTGAGCCCGGGACCTCCCCGGCCTCCAGCAGGACCTTTCGTCACCTCACCCTCTGCTCTGAAGCGTCATTCCCTCCTTTCTCCCATGAAAAGTTGACCATTCCCAGAAGGCATCGCATTGCCCGGAGTCCTCCGTTCTCTCACACACCCAGTTCCACCAGTGCTAAGTGGAGTGGGCCAACTCCCCTGTACTCCTCACTGTGTAACTGAACCCAGGCTCAGCTGCTCACCACTCAAAAGCCAAAAGTCAAGAGATAAGAGTTGGTGGGAGGAAAAGCAGCTTTATTCGGAGAACCAGAAAACCAAGATAGTGGCCGACTAGTGTCCTAAAGCACCATCATAAGTCAGTTCAAATTTTAGGCTCTTTGCAGGTTAAGGGCAGGTGGAAAAACGGGGATTGGGAGCAAAAGGGAACGACAACTGCAGACACCGGGGCACCAGGGAGAGTCAAAGCAGGTGGGGAAAGTATTTGTGCTTGATCAGGTGGCCGTGCTCGCATAAATCCTTAACAAAACATCATTGTTTACATACTTTCCCTTTCATCCCAGAGTCAGTTTTTAGAACTCCTCGACTGCTGTTTTTGCATATGATCTCAGTGCTCTAAAATTATCCTAGCCTACATGCAGGAATGGGGGTAGAGATCCCTTAAACAAAAATGGAGTTCATTCTGTCAGTTCTTTTGCAGTTTCACTGTAACAGCTGCACCTAAAGACCGCTCCCCTGCCCAGGACCTTGGAGCTCTGTTTTTTGCCCTCTTACCATTGTTGTCGCCTGAAGCCTGCTGTGTGAAGTGGGCTTCTGGGCCCAGCAGCAGCAGCCTTCCCTGAGAGCCTGTGGGAAATGCTGAGTCTCAGGCCCCGCCTCGGTTCTGAGAATCAGCACCTGAATTTATCACAGCCCCCAGTGGTCTGCACCTGCAGATCGTGCGCCACACACACTGCTTCTTCCTCCACAATTTCTGAGGACATCAGCACCCACGTCATCACCCACATCCGTGCTCCTGGCAAATCCCCAAGCCAGTTAAATCCAATTTCCCCAACTCTGCTCCTACGTCTGGGTAGCTGAATATAGCTAGAAAAATAGCACTTACCACGCCAGCCTCATTCAACCTCACAGCCAGGGACATCCACTGGGCCCTGGCACTGCCCAGCACCCAACCTCATGCCTCTCCTTGCCTCAGGCACCTGTCTCCACTGCGACTCTTCCCACTCTCAGCTGGACCATCCCGCTTCATTGAGAAAGAGAAAACTGACCCTGCCACAGAATTGACAACCTACTTGCATGTGTGCCCCTCCTCTGCCTTCAGTTCCCACGAAGGAGGCTGAATTCTCTGTGTGCCACTTGTGCATGGGATCCCACCTCCTCTTTTCCTCTTTTTTTTTTGGAGATGGAGTCTCATTCTGTCGCCCAGACTCCAGGCTGGAGTGTAGTGGCGCGATCTCCGCTCACTGCAACCTCCACCTCCCAGGTTCAATCAATCCTCCCTGCCTCAGCTTCCCAAGTAGCTGGGATTACAGGCACCTGCCACCACGCCCAGCTAATTTTTGTATTTTTTAGTAGAGATGGGGTTTCGCCATGTTGGCCAGGCTGGTCTTGAACTCCTGACCTCAGGTGATCCACCCACCTCGGCCCCCCAAAGTGCCACCTCCTCTTTTACACCCAAAGACTTCACCTCACAACTGAGCCTCAGCACTGGGCTGAGGGGTGACTGAGCCCTGGGGCTGGGATGACTGAGTCCCAAACCTGCCCCTTCCCTTCCCTTTCCACTCCAGCTCCCCGCAGTGCAGGCTTCACTGTATGCAGCAGCCATGAGCCCTTCTCTTCCCCACCCCAGGCCACCTGGGACACATGGTCCTTCCAGCCCAGCTCAGCCATTTGGTCCCTGAGGAAGCTGAGCACTTTTTGGTTTGGGCCCAGGTACTTCAGAATCTGACCTCCAACTCCAATGCTTTCCCCCTAGGCACAGAAGACTCTGCTCCTTCCTCCCTTTTTTCAGTTCATGGAACCTAAATGGACTCCCCCAATACTTTCACCTCCAGCCATGAAGGCTGAGGACCATGTCTTCACTCTACGAACCCCCAGGTGGCTGCTGCGTGCAGGCCCTCGTGCCTCAGTCCTTGGAGGTTGTCTTTCCTTATCTTCCCACCTGTCTACTGGAGCCACTCTGGTCTTTTCCTAAGAGATCCTAAATAGCTTCACCCTCATTCTTTTCAGGTTCCCAACTCCAAGGCTCCCAAACTCCAGTCTGAACCACCACAGTTAGCACAGTGAGTGTTTGCACTCCCACCTCACAGATGTGGTCTCCCTGAAGTCCTCATTGTCGGGGGGGGGGCTTCAGGTCATTTACAAGCAACCTGGGAAGAAAAGGAGGACGGAGGCAGGAGGAGGAAAGAAAAGCCAGGCAGATCCGGTGTGAGGTACATTATGACACATAAGTGTCAGCTGAATGGCTTGGGTCAGTTTCATCTCTTCTGACCCCTGTTGACTCTAGAATCATCTGCAGCGATTTTGTTGGTTGGTAACCTGAAGTTTCATTTTTCTTCTCTAATCTCCCTGCCCAGGCCAATGCATGTGAAGGAAATTTTGCATCTGGCTTCTCTCTTGGTTTTCACTGGTCACATTAAACATAGATGGAAGGCGGCCCACAGGCAGGGCCTAGGGCAGACACCTGCCAAATGACCACAGCTGATATGGTTTGGCCGTGTCCCCACCCAAATCTCATCTTGAATTGTAGCTCCCATAATTCCCACGTGTTGCGGGAGCACCTGGTGGGAGATAATTGAATCATGGGGGTGGTTTTCCCCATACTGTTCTCATGGTAGTGAATAAGTCTCATGAGATCTGATGGTTTTATAGGGGGTTTCCCCTTTCATTTGGCTCTCGTTCTCTCTTGCCTGCTGCCGCGTAAGATGTGTCTTCCTTTCCCTTTGCCATGATTGTAAGTTTCCTGAGGCCTTCCCAGTCATATAGAACTGTGAGTCAATTAAACCTCTTTCCTTTATAAATTACCCAGTCTCAGATATGTCTTTATCATCAGTGTGAGAACAAACTAATACGCCAGCCTAGCCAGACCTCTGCTCCAAAGTGCATGAGAACGAAACAAGAGAGATGAGTGAGGGCTTCTACTTTCCTGCCTCTCACAATATTTCTGTCTGTGGAAAGGGGCAGCGCCAATGAATATTGATTACTACTGAGATTTCCACCCCACTAGCATCAAAGGGGATGTTAGAGAAATAAGATTATATCAAAAGGAAGCTCTGTTTTCCCAAGAAGAAAATATCTTCACTTCACTTACTGGGCTTTGTTCGTAGCTGCAGTAGGGAAGGAAAACTTGCAATTTGGAAAATGTTGGGGGAAAATTCCCTGCATGTTCCTTTAAGAGACTCGTTTTTAATAAAAGTATTCTCTGCAGCTATTCTGTAAAATGTATCATCAGAGGGGAACCTATATAACCTTCACATCGCCATTTTATCAGCACTCAGCATTTTTCAAAGACCTGATGGATATAAATACTTCACAACAACTTTTTTATTGCATTCTAAGCATGAACAAGTTTCCAAAGAAATCTATGATGTCTGTGACCTCCAATGTAGCTAGAAGCGATGGGTGGAAGATGAAATGGCTTGTTCCAAGTCGTAAAGCAAAAGCAGCAACAAAGCTGGACTTGGGCTCCGTTCCTTCCAGGCCATTTAATCTACTGCCACTTTCAAAGTGTATTCCTGCCCAAATCTAGAAAACATCGCACACGAATGGGGAAGGCCTGAGATATGTACGCTGAGCAATACTCACAGCGGAGGTGGAATGCCTTCTCCCCATCCAGCTTTCAAATGCTTGCATTCTCCCTTCAAAGCCTCAGTCTCACAATTACCTTTCAGAGGTAATTTCACAATTGTGTGTGTCCTGGCTGGGCTTGGCTCTCTCCTCTCGCTCTGTACACCACGATTGACTTTGGAACCCATCTTAATGAAAAGGGAGGAGAATTGGAACAAGAACAGGGTGAATTCTTACATGCAGCATGCTACACCTATAGCCCAAAGGGCTTTCTCGTCCCTCTTTTTCATCTCCCATATCAAGTCTGTCCAAAAATTTGGTGAATGCTTCCTTTGAAAGGACTGTTTAAAAACAGCCATACACTTCACCCACTTAAAGTGTACAATTCAATAGGTTTTGTATACACAGATATGTGCAACCACAATCATTTTTAGAACATTTCATCACCTCAGGAAATAAATTCTTTATCTTCAACCATGCCCCCTGCCCGCCAGCTGCCCCCAGACTCCTAAGCAACCACTAATCTACTTTTGGATCTATAGATTTTACTCTTCTGGACACATCATATAAATGGAATCACACAATATTTGTCATTTTATGACTGGCTTCTTTCGCTTAGCGTAATGTTTTCAAGGTTTGTCCATATTGTAGCAAGTATCAGTATTTCATTTTTCAAGGCCAAATACTCTGCCACTGTATAGGTAGACCACATTTTGTTTATATACTCATCAGGTGATAGACACTTGGATTCCTTCCACCCTTTAGCTATTATGAATAATGCTGCTGTAACTTGTCATATGTGCAAGTTTCTGTGCAGACATATATCCTCATTTCTCTTGGGCATATACCTAGGAGGGGAACTGCTGGGCCATATGGTAACTGTGTTGAATACTTGGAGGAGCTACCAGATGGTTTTCTGAAGTGGCTTCACCATCCTACATTCCCACCAGCAGTGTATGAAGTCCGATTTCTCCATCAAATGACTTTTTTTTTTTTTTTTGAGATGGAGTTTCACTCTTGTTGCCCCTGCTGGAGTACAGTGGCACCATATTGGCTCACTGCAACCTTCACCTTCCAGGTTCAAGCGATTTTCCTGCCTCAGCCTCCCAAGTAACTGGGATTACAGGTGCCCACCACCACGCCCAGATAATTTCTGTATGTTTAGTAGAGATGGGGTTTCACCATGTTGGCCAGGCCGGTCTTGGGCTCCTGATCCGAAGTCATCCACCTGCCTTGGCCTCCCAAAGTGTGAAATGACTTTTAACTATACCAAATACTCATTCTTGATGCCACTATCTAAGCCCAGGCCCTCCAACCTCATGACTGCTGTTCCGGATTTCCCCTGCAGTCCACACCAGCAGCAGAGCTGCTGTCCCACCAGCCCCACACCAACATTTGCACAACCCCTGAATAATATTCAGGGTAGAGCGACTGCTGCTACCCATGAGCCTCCATCATCCAGGCTGAGACTCAGCCACAGTCACAGCAAATCTTCCCCTCCCAGCTCACCTCCTCCCAGCATGAGACTCTGCCTCTAGCCCATGCCTGAGGTCCCCATGTCATGCCCCAGGGCAAGCAATTCCCAGCCTCTCAGCAGCCTCTCATGTCTTCTCGACACCCCGCTCCCCAAAAGTGGCCACCATCCTTACTCTCCACGGAGCTGGGGGTTCTGGCCACTGCAGTGTGCGTTCTTTGGGCTGCTTCTTCAGCTTTTCTCTGGGCCCAGCCCCTAACTGGCTCCCTTCGATGAGTCTGCTCTCTTCTCCACCTATCAAGGGCCACTCCCCTCATCATTCCAGTGCACACCATTCCACATCCATGAGGAGTCACAAAACTACTCCATCAATGACCCCTCCCCTCTAAGGTCCTACTGCACCATTGGGCTTTTCATTACATGTCCTTAAATAGTATTGCACAAATAGGTCACAGTGCTAAGATAGTTTTTGGTCTCCTGAATATCATGGTAGCCCCCTGGGAGGTAATGATGGTGTCCTGTGGATCCTTTTCCCACGTTGGGGTGACAGAAAGTGGATAGAGGAATATAGTAATGTCTGCAGTGGACATTTATCGTGTTGCATTCCACTGCAATGAGCTACGTGTTTCAGGTGGAGTAGCTCAGCAGCTAATGAGGCAGGCTGGTGATGATCTGGGAGACGTGCCTATACGGGAAGTATGGCGTATGGGTGTGGGAGGGGTCTGTGGTCCCAATTTCACACTCGCATAGCATGGTGAGGACTGAGACCCAACATGACCACAGGCTTGGCCCAGGTTATGCAGCAGGTGACTCATCCAAGGCTGAACAGCTGGTAGCCTTGGCTCACTGCCTATTCCTTGGCAGGACACTCAGAACACTGTGCTGGTTCCCCCCGCCAGCCCAGGAAGCCCCCATGATCTGTCCAGCTGGCACATCTTATCCCACTGGCCTCCTCTGTACCAGCCAACTCTCCTCCTTGTGAGTCCCCTAAATACACAAGTTGTGTCCCTTCTCCACGCCTTTGCCCAGGCTGTACCTTCTGCCTGGAGGGCCATCCTTCCTGGCCTTGTGGATCTACTGTGCTTCTGGGTATCAGGGTCACCTCCTCCAAGAGGCTTCTGAACAGCCTGGCTGAAACGGCCACTGTCTGGCTGACTCTCCGGGCTCTGCATGGTGTCTGGCATGATGTGATCTTTCTCTTATGTGTTCACCTACTTCCCCCCGCCCCCGCCCCCATGCTGAAGGGAAGCCCCTCCAGGGGAGACGGGCCTCATCTGTGTCCCATAACCATCATATCCATAGCACCTCCGGCACCTGCATACAGCAGGCGTCAAATAAGTGATTCTATGAAGGAAGCCAGTCGCACTCTGCCATCTGAAGACCTTCAGCACCGACAGCTGCAGGGATACAACTTCTTGGCAGGAATATTCCAGGTGTGAAGCAGAAAGAGCTTATGGGGAGCATAGAAGTGGCTTGGGCCACGGCTCATGGTCACAAGGGCACGCCACTGTCCCACTGCTCATGACTTCACACAGATTAACTTATTCAACACGGGCAGTGACCCTCTGTAGTACTCAGCTTAGTCTCCTTTTACAAATGAGGAAACTGAGGCACAGAGGGGATTGAAACTTGAGTGAATCACACAGCAAGCAGGCAGTGTAGCCAGGTTCAAAGCCAGGCGGGCCCCTTTGCCACGAGCCTCCTCTCTACTGGTCTCTGCCATCTGCCTCCCTGTTTGCAAAATCAGTGAAAGCATGAAAAATAAAAAGAGCTCAGAAAGCCATCCCTGGCCTTTATTCTGATCCCAGCCAATATCATCCAATGGCATGTTCAGAACTCTGGGCCATCTTTCAGCTCTGGCCCCACAGTGCATTTTCATTTCATTGTCGGTTAAAAACAGGCATTCTGCAGTCAGCTAAAAGGAAGCCAAGGCTGAAGACATCTCTTTTGTCTGACATACTCGCCTTGATGTCCAGGGAGAGAGGTGCTCTTGTACCTACCTGTCCCAGGGCTGTACATGAGACTCCAGACCTGTGTCCAGGGCTGCACAGGGCAGAGTCAACCCTCTAGGATGCCAACGTGGAGCAGGGTTCTCTGGGCATCAGCATTGGTCTTTGGGCATCAGCAGTTTTCATGACCTCTGATCAGTGTCACCATCCGGGGAACTTACGAGCATTCCCTATCCCAGAGAACCCTGCTCCGTGGGCCTGGGCATCAGCATGGAAAGGCTCCCTGGTGTGCAGTCAGGGTCAGAGCCACAGGCTGGACGGGCTCTCGCACTCCCCTAACTCCACAGTTGCAATGCTTCTACATTTTCTATCCAGAAAAATGAACGCAAGTCCCAAATAGCTGCTCTTGTCTGGCAAGGGAGAGAAATCAATAAACGTATTCAATATTTATCCACCGTCTCCTGTGCACAGAGCCCTGTGCCACCGTGGCGTGGGGACAGCGGGGAACTAGGCAGAGTGACATGGCCAGTCCCAAGCAGCCATGGGCCCTGAATACCTGCACGGCTCTCCACTGCTACCCCGGCAGTAAATGACAGTTCGTAAATAAACATTAAGAAAAGTGTCATTCCAGAGGATTTGCCAAAAATGCAGAGAAGGCACTCATCTTTCTGAGACTCAAACCCTCCAGCGCCTTTGGGCCAAGTGATGCTGTCATCCTGCGAGGGTCGAGGGAGGGAGACGAGGAGGGAAAGGAAAAGGATGAGAGCAGAAAGGGGATAAGAAGGGAGGCAGGAAGTCAGTAAGGGAGGGAATGAAGGAAACAGAGGGAGGGAGAGAGGGAGGGATCTTAGGAATGTTGGTTGCACGTGGAGGCCGGTTGGCATTGGGGAGGCAGAAGGGGAGAGAAGCCAAGCTGAAAGGGAGATTTTTTTATTTTTTTGAGAAAGTCTCCCTCTGTCACTCAGCATGGAGTTCTGTGGCGCAATCTCAGCTCGCTGCAACCTCTGCCTCCCAGATTCCAGTGATTCTTATGCCTCGGCCTCCCCAGTATGTAGGATTACAGGCATGCGCCACCATGCCTGGCTAATTGTTTGTATTTTTAGTGGAGATGAGGTGTTGCCATGTTGGCCAGGCTAGTCTTGAACTCCTGGCCTCCCAAAGTGTGAAAGGGAGATTTTGTGTACACACACACACACACTGCAATAAGTATAATGTGATCACGTTTATAAATCAGTATGGAATCATACAAACCTGTGTGCACATGTAAAAATAAGAATTCCAAGAAGGATGAGAGAGGGAGGTAACGAGACCAGGCCTGCTGGAAGGGTCCCCACAGGGACACCTGGCCTCACACAGCTCACGAGGAAGGACTGGGGTCTCCTCAAGGCTGAAGGAGGAGACGGCATCTCCGCATCCCACACCAATGAGCAGAGCAGAGCTGCACGCTTAGATCTGCAGACTCTCCTTGCTGCCGAGCAAGACCCACCCCAGCCCAGCCCGGCGCCTGTCCTCCTCTCTGGCTGGGAAGCTCGGTGCTGTGAACGAATTAGACTATCCAGCTTCCCCAGGAGCGCTCCTCCGCTAGAAACTTGGGCGCCCACAAATTCTGCTTCAGTTACAGATGCCCAACGGGTACCAGATGTTTTTCCCGCTTCCAGGGTGGGACCAGGGCCCCTCACCTGGCTCGTCCTAAGACACTTGGGGAGAGCTTGGCTCCTTTTCAGATCCAGGGGGTGGGAGAGCAGCCCAGAAACGCCAGGTCTCCTAGGGGCAGCCGGGCCACACTGCCCCCCACAGAACATCAGACGTGGAAAGCATGAATATACAAATTTCCATGGAAGAGATTGGGCTGTACTGAAAAAAGCCCCCCACAGCTTTCGGAATTGTCTTTCTCATTCTCCGTTTCATTCAAGTTTTATATTAATCCGGCCAGACGCGGTGGCTCACGCCTGTAATCCCAGCACTTTGGGAAGCTGAGGCGGGCGGATCACGAGGTCAGGAGATCGAGACCATCCTGGCCAACACGATGAAACCCCGTCTCTACTAAAAATACGGGCACCTGTAGTCCCAGCTACTCGGGAGGCTGAGGCAGGAGAATGGTGTGAAACCAGGAGGCAGAGCTTGCAGTGAGCTGAGATCTCGCCACTGCACTCCAGCCTGGGCGACAGAACGAGACTCCGTCTCAGAAAAAAAAAAAAAAAAAAAAAAAGTTTTATATTAATCCTCTCTCTTTTAATTTCTTAGGGTTTACATTGTTATTTTGCAAAATTTGTGAAAAGAATTCCAAGTATTCTTATTTTTCCTCTTTCTCCTTTAATCATGAAGGCATTAAAGATGACACATTTCCTGAAAGTGTTATTCTCTCTGACTCACTGATTTTAGCAAGAATTTTTCTCTTTTTGTGGTTTCTACATAGTAATTTTCCTTTTAATTCTTTTTTGACTTAAGCGGTATCAAGAAATGTGTTTCTTTCTCATTTCCAACTATCTTAAGTTATTTATCACTACTTATTTCCAGCTTCACTGGTTTATGATCAGAGACTGCAGCCTGTACGCTTTAATTTTTGGAACGTATTACAGTCTTCTTTCTGGCAAAACACTGTTTTCATAAGTGTTCCTTGGACCTAGGGGGAGAAAATGTACATTGCCTTTCAACAGATCTGTGGCTCTTTTTTACTTAATACATCAAGTTTACTAATTGCGTTCTTCAAATCCTTAATATCCTGCTTATTTTTGGTATTAATTAGATGTAATTCTGAAAAAGGTAAATGGAAATTCTTCACTCTCCATGGCATTTTTTCATCAGGTTCTTTCTGCATCTTTAAGCATTTTTGCTTCATGTATTTCTGCTCTACTGTTCAGTACATGCAAATACATTATTATATCATTTCATGAACTAAACCTTTTATCTTTATGTAACATTTAGTGTTTATCTTTGTATGTGTAGCACTTTTAACCTTAAATTTGATATTTTGGATTATCCATTGGTTATTAATGTTATGACTTCTGATTCCTTTCAGCTGGAATTCCCTAGTATCTTTTTGCTCATCTTTTTATCTCAAAACTTCCTCATTCTTTTTTTTTTTTTTTTTTTTTTTTGACAGGATCTCACTCTGTCACCCGTGTGGGAGTGTGGTGATGTGATCACAGCCCACCACAGCCTCAAACTCCTGGGCTCATGCAATCCTACCACCTGGAACCACAGGTGCATGCCACCACACTCAGTTAATTTTTGTGTTTTTTGGTAGAGATGGGATTTCACCATGTTGCCCAAGCTGACCTTAAACTCCTGAGCTCAAGCGGTCCTCCTGCCTTGGCATCCCAAAGTGCACAGCATGAGCCACCATGCCTGGTCAAAACTTTATCATTCTAAGTGTGTTTCTTGGGTTTTGTTTTTTAACTCAATCACATAATCTGTCCTCTAATGGTAGCTTTAATGGTAGAAACCACTCCACTCTCATTAATTGTAAAGGCTAATGTTCTTGATTTCATTACTTCAATCTTATTTCCTTAGTACTTACTTAGATTATTGTTTTCCCTGCCTGGGGAGTTTGGGGAGTGAGTCAGCACCTAGACCAGCTCCCTAAGCCTTCCAACCCGCATCTGCCATCTCCCTCTCATTCACTGCAGGCTCTGGGTCTTGGCAAGCAGGCTGTCTAGACACTAGGGCTTTGGCCAAGATGAGCCTTTCAGAAACTGTTTTTCCAAAAGAGCTTGTGGCATTCTTGGCAAAGACGAAAAAGAATGGCCTTTCTGCAGCACAGCTCAGAAATGCTCCGAAGAGCAATTGACATTGCAAACTCACTTCCAAGGGCTTCCCTCCAGCAGTCTTCAGAAGCTGGGTTTCCCTGGGAACCATGCCTTGGCCTAGACAGTCCATGATGGCAACAAATTGAAGAGGTGAAACCTACCTGGCTGCCAAACTTCCTCCATGACTGGTGCTGCACAAATAGACAGGGATGTTCTCAAGGGGCATCAGCTGCATCACGGCCCTTGGGCTGAAGCTCCCAACCTATGATAGCTTGGGCAGGCACCTGGTGGCATTCATGCGGGAACCTGGCAAGCCTTGTTGCACTTCCAAGGGGTTGCTCACGATGGAGTCAGCACCTCTCCCTCCCAGCTGCAGGGGCACCGGAAACACTCACTTTCTCACAGGACACAGTGTTGCCTCCGATGAAGTTGGGTGTCCATTTGTAAGGAAGGTGAGTGCGTGCTGCACGGGTTTGTGGCAGTGTCTGCCCTGCCCATGAAGAGGCCCCCTCAGAAGGAGATGGGGACCCTTGATACTGCAATAGGGGTCAGGGGCACTGGGCTGCATAAGCTAAGGAGTGAATGTGGCCAGGAAGGGTGAGTGGAAAAGCAGGTGATGCTCTCCTGTTGCCAGGGGAAGAAGAGCAAGAGCTCGAGGACAGGGAGAAACATTTGTCTTCTTAGGATGGTGAGGAGTGGGCACTGTAACTTGGTGAAGGGAGGAAGCTGGGGGAAGATCCTTCAAAAGGGTTTGGGGAGGTGGAACATTGATGAGTAAAATCCTGAGGACAGCGGGGCTGTTAAGCCCACACCCCAGAAGACAGCAGGTGGCTGGGGAGGACCGAGGGTGTGGCCCACCTGCCTCCAGTTCCTGTCTGAGGAAGGGGTGAGTGCTGCTGAGTCACCTGGAGCTGGAGCCCCTTCCCAGTCTGTCCTATGCAACCTTGGCTTGGTGGGGCTTGTTCTGGGCCCTGAGGAGCCCAGCTTCAGGTCAAAACCCTACGTGTGCTCTTACAGGTCCAACCACAGGCAATGACAAGGCTTCACCAGGAGCCTCCTGGGGGCAGCTGCCCTCAGCTTGTAGAGCTTGGTGCACAGTAAGTGCATTGTATTCTCCTGGGGGTCACTGCAACCAAGGATTCAAGTACCCCAGGGCCAGACACACTCACACACAGACCCAAATTCCTCGACTGAGCTCCTCCACCCAAAACTTCCTCCTCAGAGACCTTGGCTAAGGCACTTTGTCCAGGCTGACTCGGAACTTTTCCACTCCTAGCCCCTTCCCCTCCCCTCTCTGGACACCAGGGCGATAAAGAGAGAGGAGTCCTTAGTGTGGGGTCCCTGGGCCATGAGAAAATTTCCCCATCTGTGCTGGTCCCCCTGACCCTCACCTGGTGCATTTCTTGGGGGAAAAAAATGAACCTCAGGAGCCGGTGCCTGTCAGAGTAAGTGCATAAAGGATTGGTGGTCACTTTCAGTGTGGCTCATTGTCTTAACTGACCTCCTCAAGACCCAATTGCATGACAGTCTCCTTGTTCCTACTGTCAACTAGGGGCCTCTGACCTCTCAGCAGGAGACAGGTGAGAAAGCTGGAGAGAAGATGACTAGGAACCAGCCTCAAAAGGGGCAGGTGTGGCAGCTGACCCCCATGTCAGGCATTCAAATCACTCAGCAGACAGAAGCAGAGGCCCCCTCACTGCTCACTTAAAAGCCACTTCCCACCTGAGACCTCATGGAAATGCTCATTCTCTGGAGTGCACTTGTTTCCTTCCTTCTGTGTTCACTTCCTGTCAAGGGAGCCATGGCATGACCTTTAGGGCCAGTTTTTAAGCCCAGGCCTTAAAAAAAACAGGATTCCATTTCCTGTACCTTGAGACCCAGCAGCCACGCTGTGAAAAAGCCCAGGCTACGTGGAGAGGCCACGCAGAAGTTCTCTGGACAACAGCCTCAGCTGAGGTCCTAACTAACAGCCAGCACCAGCCACCAGACGTGCAAGTGAGGACGCCTTTGAGATGGTGCTTGCCCCTAATTATCATGTGACTGTAATCACAGAAGAGACCCCAAGCAAGGCCCAGCCAGCTGAGCTCAGTAAACTCCCTAAAAGAGGAGGAGGGGGAATAATATGAGTAAAAATAATGATAAAATTATTGTTTTGCTTTAAGCCACTAAGTCTGGGGTGATGAGATATTCAGCAATACGAAGTGGTACAAATGGTAGACTAATAAGCATTGTTGAAACTGAAATAGAGTTCATCACTTGTCCCTCTTTGAATAAGACTACTCAGGCATTCCACTTTCATACAAACAGGTTGTACCTCTTCTTAGGAAAACCACTCTACTCTTTTATAAAAAATCACTTTGAATCTCTTTTGAGAGATACCACTAGGTATCACCAATATTGTTGCTAGAGTGGAAAGAAGTTAGATCATTTAAAAAGTCTTTAAATTTTAAAATGCCCATTTGCAGATATGTCCTAAAGGCCATTCATAATAAATATCTAAGTAAGTCTATTCACTTTGTTCGTTAATACAGTATTTTCCATCAGATTCTTTCTTTGAGCAACATAAAACTGTTTGCTCAAGGACCCAATATTTGAGCATGAACAGGGTTGCTTTAATAATTAATCATTAAATAACTCCAATATAGAATGTAAGTCAGAGTGAAACACGTACACAAGAATACAAATGAACTAGGTTAATAGCATCACTGTGGAAAAGACCTCCCGATGCCAAGAAGGTTAATGTTTGCATGGCAAGAAGTCAGTCACCTCAAAACCTCTTAAAGAGGGTCAGAACATGTCACCCAATACCATGGAACAGGCAAAGGGAAGCTTAACTGTATGGAAAGAAACTTCTTTGCACGTCAGCACTCTCTTCCTCAAACGGTGAGCATTTACAGAGCAAGAGCACTGGGCCTCAACTATACCAAGCCCTTGAGAATGCAGTGTTCCTTCTTGTTGCCAGAAAGACAAAACTACAAGAATTTCAAGGAAGTTGTTAACAGTTGCATGCTTTATCTAGATTCTCTATCTAAACTTAGGAGTAGCACGGAACAAAAGATGTATTTGCTTGGGGTGGGAATAATCAAGATTGTTTAGAAGACTTACATAGCATTATATTGCAAGACCTTTAAAGCTTTCATCATACACCCCTTGAATCAAGAGTGGCTGTCAATCTTGTAAGATGGATTTTGAAAGTAAAGCCAGTTCACTAGATTAATAAACATTGCATCATTTACTGCTAAACTTCTTGACAGCTCTATTAAAATAAAGGGCTTTTTTTCTCTTTTTTCTTCTTTTTTTTTTTAATTGGACCTCAGATGCACAGAATTGGGTTGACATAATCCTTAATTCAGGTTATGATATCATCATTGGTTCATTATTATTCTCTTTGGTATGTGCATCTGTCTATCTGTATTATATAATGAACATTCTTGAACCCACAAGCCAATCCAAGAATGAGAACATTGCAGATAATTCACACCTATGTGCATTTTTCCCATTGATCACTTAACCTCTTTACCCAGAGGCAACCACTATCTTGAATTTGGGGATTATTATTTCTTTTCTTTTCTTTTTTTTTTTAAAAAAGCACTATGATATACATATATATGCTTAAGCATATTTTGTTTAGCTGTGCATTTTCAAAAACATATATCCTAGCCAGAGAATTTAGGCAAGAAAAAGAAATAAAAGACATCCACATCAGAAAGAAAGAAGTTATCTGTTTTTGCAAATGGCACAATCTTATATGAAGAAAACCCTAATGAATGTGTGTGCACACACACATGCACAGGTGTGTGTGCCCACACACACATACACACTGCTAGTACTAATAAACAAATTTATTACAGAATACATAATCGACATACAAAAATCAGTTGAATGTCTACATTTACAGTAAACTATCTGAAAAGGAAATTTAGAAAATTCCATTTACAATAGCACCAAAAAAGAATACAATACTTAAAATAAACATAACCAAGAAGGTAAAAGACTTGTACATTAGGCTGGACACGGTGGCTCATGCCTGTAATCCCAGCACTTTGGGAGGCCAAGGCAGGCGGATCACAAGGTCAGTAGATCAAGACCATCCTGGCTAACACAGTGAAACCCCGTCTCTACTAAAACTACAAAAAATTGGCCAGGTGTGTTGGTGGGCGCCTGTAGTCCCAGCTACTCGGGAGGCTGAGGCAGGAGAATGGCATGAACCCAGGAGGCAGAGCTTGCAGTGAGCCAAGATGGAGCCACTGCACTCCAGCCTAGGTGACAGAGCAAGACTCTGTCTCAAAAAAAAAAAAAAAAAAAAAAAGACTTGTACATTGAAAACTACAAAACACTGATGAAAGAAATTAAAGAAAAGACCAAATAAATGGGCAGGAATTTCATGTTCATGGGTTGAAAGGTTTAATATTGCTAAAACATGTATACTACCCAAAACGATTTGCAAATTCAGTGCAACCCTATGGACATACCAATGGTATTTTTTAAATAAATAGAAAAAAACTATAAATTCATTTGGAACAACAAAGGATCTTGAATAGCCAAAATAATCTTGAGAAAGAACAAAGTTGGCATCACACTTCCTGATTTCAAAATATATTACAAAGTTACAGTAGTTAAAACACTATAGTACTGGCATAAAGACAGACATATAAATCAGTGGAACAGAGTAGAGAACCCCAAATAAACTCGACCTATATAGTCAACTGATCTTTGTCAAGAGTGTCCAAACTATACAATGGAGAAAGAATAGTCTCTTCAACAAATGGTGCTGGGAAAACTGCATAACTCAATGAAGAAGAATAAAATTAAACCATTGTCTTATTCCATTAAAAATATCAATTCAAAATGAACTTAAGACTTACATGTAAGACATGGAATTATAAAACTCCTAGAAGAAAACAGAGGAAAATTAGCTGGGCTTGGTGGCATGTACCTGTAGTCCCAGCTACTTGAGAGGCTGAGACAGGAGAATCACTTGAACCTGGGAGGTGGAGGTTGCAGTGAGCTTAGATCACGCCACTGCACTCCAGCCTGGCAACAGAGTGCAGTGCTTAAAACTTTATTACATTTGTCTTGGCAATAATTTCATGGGTATGACACCAAAAGTACAAGCAATGAAACCAAAAATAGACAAATGGTACTACATCAAACTAGAAGTTTCTGCACAGCTAAGGAAACAACAGAGTAAGAAGGCAGCCTATGGAATTGGAGAATGTATTTGTAAACAGTTATATATGATAAATATTAACATCCAAAATATATAAGAAACTCCTTCAACTCAATAGCAAAAACACAAATAATCCAATTTAAAACTGGGTAAAGGACTTGAATAGACATTTATCCAAAGAAGATATACAAATGGCCAAGAGGCATATGAAAAGATGCTTAATGCCATTAATCATCAGGAAAATGCAAATCAAAACCAGAATGAGATATCACCTCACACCTGTCTGAATGGCTGTTATTTTTAAAAAATGAAAGATTACAAGTGTTGATGAGAATGTGGAGAAATTTGAACCTTTATGTACTGTTGATGGGAATGTAAAATGGTGCAGCCACTATGGGAAACAGCATGGAAGTTTCTCAAAAAGTTAAAAACAGAAATACCATATGAAATCCCTCGATTTAGTATTTATCCAGAAGAATTGAAATCAAGATCTCAGAGAGATATTTACATTTTCACGTTCACTGCAGCATTACTCACAATAGCCATGATGTAGAAGCAACCTAAATGTTTATCAAAAAGAAATTATATGTATACACATACACACAATGGAATATTGGTCAGCCTGTTGAAAAACAAATCTTGTCATATGAGACAACATGAAAGAAATTTGATGTCTTTAAGCTAAGTGAAATAAGCCAGTCACAGAAGGACAAAAATTCCAGGATTCTATTTATTTGAGGTATCTAAAATATTCAAACACATAGATGATTATAGCAGAATGGTGCTATGGTTTGAATATCCCCTCCAAAACTCATGCTGAAACTTAATATTGAGAGGTGGGGCCTTTGAAGGTAATTGGATCATGAGGTCTTGGCCCTCATGAAGGATTAACCAATCATGAATGAATGGATTAATGGGTTAATTAGTTACCATGTGAGGGAAACTGGTAGCTTTTAAACAAGAGGAAGAAAGACCTGAGATAGCACACTCAGCCCCTCACCATGGGATTCCCTGTGCTGCCTCAGGACTCTGCAGAGCTCACACCAGCAAGAAGCTCTTACTAGATATGACCCCTCGACCTTGGACTTCTCAGCCTCCATAACTCTGAGAAGTAAATTTTTTTCTCTATAAATTACCCAGTTTCAGATATTCTGTTATAAGCAACAGAAAATGTTCTAAGACAAATGGCAACCCCCAGGGGCTGGGGGAAGAGGGAAATGGGAAGTTATTTGATGGTTATGAAGTTTGAGTTGTACATGATGCCTAGGTTCTAGAGATCTGCAGTATGGAATTGTGCCTATAGTTAACAATATTGTATTTTACATTTAAGAATTTGTTAACAGGATAGATCTCATTTTAAGTGTTCTTATTGCAATTTTTAAAACTATATAAAAGAATATCATATTATATGAGTCTTTTGAGACCCTGCCTTCTCATGCAACATTATGTTACTATGATGCATCCATGTGCTGAATCTGGCTGTAGTTCATTCCTTTTCAATTTTGTATAATAGTTTATTATATGAATAGATTCAAATCTGTGTGGGCCTTTGGGATGTTTCCAGGTTTTTGCTATTAAAATCAGAGCTGCTACAAGCATTCTTCTTCATAACTTACATGCATTTGCAAGCATTTCTCTTAGGTACATATACCTACAAATGGAATTGCGAGATTGCAGGGTATGCTAATATTCAAATTTACAAGATTAATTTGCAAACTGGTTGTACTAATTGAAGTTCCCACCAGTAAAGTATAAAATATACTCTTGATCCATTCTTCTCCAATACTTGGTACTATCAGATTTCTTGGATTTGCCAATCAAAATTTGGTATGCAATGCTATGTTAGTGTGTGACGAGAATGTCCCTGATTACTAGTGATATGTATCATCTCTTCATAGCTTATTGGCTCCCTGTATTTTTTCTTCTTTGAAATGCTTGTTCATGTTTTTTACCCAATTTTTTAAAATTCAATTGTCTTTTTTTATTAATTTTTAGAAGTTTGTTTCATATAGTTTGTGTTGGTACTTTCTGCAGGAAATGTGTTTTCTTTAACTTGCAAAATTCATCAATGTTTCAGAGTTTAGCCTTTTTGTGCCTCTTTTAAGAAATATTTTCCTATCCCAGGGTCAGGAAAATAACCACCTATATTTTCCTCTAAAAATTTTATGTTTTGCTTTTGATATTTCAAATTTTTATTGTATATGTTGTGAGGTAGAGATCCAGTTTACTTTTTTCTACGTAAGCAATGGAAAACTAGCTTTTCCCACACCATTGACTACACAGTCTCCCCTTCAGCCAATGATCTTTCAACCCACTGATGTCATATATCAAGTAGTCCTACTCTGTGGTTCTGTTTCTGGTATTCTATTCTGAGTCATTGCTCAATTTGTTATCATTATACCAACACCACCCTGTCTTAACTGCTGCAGCTTAATAAATAGGTCTTAACTTTGATAGGCAAATCCTCCTTCTCCGTATTTCATTTTTAAAAGATTCAAGGCTATTCTTATCCCTTTGATCTTCTCTACACATGTTAAAATCCAGGTGTGTGAGAACCCTGTTGTGATTTTTATTGGCACTGCATTAAATCTAGAGATCTATTGGAAGAGAATTATCTTTATGATATTAAGTTTCCCTACTCATAAGCACAGGATATATATCCATTTATTTGGTACTTCTTTAAAGTCTTTGTATATACAGATTTTCTATGTGGGTCTTACAAATGATTTCTAGATTTATTTCAAGACAATCTGCAGCATTTTATTCTATAATTTTTTTCTATAACTTTTTTGCTATTGACTTTTGTATATTGATTTTATATCCGGCCACCTTGCTAAACATATTTTTTTTTTTTTTGAGACAGTCTTGCTCTGTTGCCCAGGCTGGAGTGCAGTGGCACAATCTCGGCTCACTGCAAGCTCCACCTCCTGGGTTCACGCCATTCTCCTGCCTCAGCCTCCCGAGTAGCTAGGACTACAGGCGCCCACTACCATGCCCGGCTTTTTTTGTATTTTTAGTAGAGATGGGATTTCACCATATTAGCCAGGATGGTCTTGATCTCCTGACCTTGTGATCTGCCCACCTCGCCCTCCCAAAGTGCTGGGATTACAGGCATGAGCCACCACACCCAGCCTAAACATATTTTATTTATAATAATTTATAGAATTTTGGGTAATCTCTATAGATAATCATATTACCTGCAAATAATGACAAATTTCTCTCTTTTTCTATCATATGCTATTAATTCCTGTTCCTATATAATGTCAAAGAGAAGCATAGTAGTATAAGACATCCTTGTCTTGCTATTTTTAAGCTAGGTGCTTCCAATATTTTATCATTATAATGATTCTTTTTGTATATCTTTAGATAATTATTTATCAGGTCAGGAACATTTACTGTTAGTTACTCCTAGTTTTAAAAGAAGGTTTTTATTTCTCATTTCGAATGGGTAATTTTATCAAACACTTTTTCTGTATCTACTGAGATGATTTCCTCTTTCAAAACAGTAACGATTTTTACATTTTCCAATATTAAATCATCTTTGAGTTCCTAGGCAATCTCTAGATATTAATTTTCATTTTTCTACACTGTGGGGGGCAGCTTGCTATTTTGTTAGAATCCTTCCATCCATCTTCGTAAGTGAGATGGGCTTACAATTCGGTTTTCTTGTACTGTCCTTGTTTAGTTTTGATTTTAAGGTCAGACCTGGCTCATCAAATGAAGGAGGAAAATTCTTTCAAATAAGCTAACTTTTCTAAATCAGCTTATTGGCCTCCTCAAACAAACCTGTTCATCCCAGTGAGCAAGATGGGAAGGAATTCAAAATAGGACAAGAGGGGCATTTTATAGTTATTAATATATATACAAGCAAGTGTTTTTTGGAGACTGAGTATGTCAGTGTTCCTCAGCTATAAAAATTCTTATGAGGGACCCACCAGCCCAATTAAATCTGAATCTCAGGGGGGTTGGGCCAAGCCATTGTAATTATGAAGAGCCCCCTTGAGTAAGTCTAATCTGCAGCTAGGGTTAGAAATGTTTTTCCATGTAGAAATCTCACACACTGTCTGTCATCTTATAGTGAACCAGTCCATCAGTTTATCAACCAACAAGCATTTGCCAACTGCTGGCATATTTCTGGAAACACAACAGGCTTAATTGAATTGGTATGATATGGTTCTTTTCTCCACGTACAGGCCCACTGGGAAGAAAGAGTGACCCCCTTGGTTTCAGTTAGAGAACAATCGATTAAAACAATCTGTGTGTTAACAATGATGCTGATCACAGCATAAACACAGACAGTTGATAATATGCTATTGAATAAATTATTCAATGAAACCTAGTCAACCACAAAAAGATGTTAGTGATCTAGTGTTCATGCAGATGACAAAACTGTAGGTGCTAACATCACATTTTGTAACATATCTTGATATAGAAAAAAGTTAAATGAATAAAGAACAAATAACAGTATTAATTGCCATGTGTTAAAAAAGAAGAATTGTTCAAAGGGTACAAAGTTTTAGGCAGGAGGAATAAGTTTCAGTGACCTATTAATAATAATATATTGTATATTTCAAAATCGCTAAATATTCTGACCACAAAAAAAGGTAAGTATGTGAGGTGATGGATATATTAATTAGCTTGATTTATTTACTCCACAGTGTATACATACATTTTAACATCACACTGAATCCCATAAATATATACAATTATTATTTGTCGATTTAAAATAAAATAAGAATTATTTCATTTTGCTTTTATTTTTTCCCAGCCTCTTTGCAATGCATTGGAATTTCTTATGCAATAAAAAAAATGCAAAATATAACGAGAGAGTTACATAGTGGTTTATTTTAAGTCATTTTTGTTACAAGAAAAATTTTGCTCCTTTTGACTCTAGCACAGAGGAGCAGGGGTTTTGTATGGAACTTTCACATTAAGAACTGAACAAAGTCCAGTTAGCCTAGAACTAGAACCCAGAAATTCAGGTGTAGCACTTTCTCTGGGCTCCTGTCTTCAATAACCTACTCCTTCTTCAGTCTCCCTAGAAGTCTAGTTAGCTTGAGAGTGTAACTTGCCATGGAGTGATACGGACTACAGCCATGGCAACATGATCTTTTGAATACAGTGCCCATCCCATTAGGCAAGTTGCTCCATCTTCCCAAGCCTTAGTTTGTCCTGTGCAAATAAAGATATAATAGAACAACATCCAATATATGTTTGAGGATGATATTTCTAGCAAAGTACCTGTTGCATCAAAAACTTTCCCCAAATGTTCACTATAAAATGTTTGTGTCCTTTCTTGTTGAAGATGTGCAACCAAGCTTCAGCATGTCCATGGTACAAGGGCACAGGGAGCCCGGGACCAGGGCCCACCTGGGCATGAATGGTGCCTGTGGACTTGTGGAGTCGCTCTGGGTTCGGGGCAGCATGCAATAGAATATTACCTACCCAAAAAAAGAAATCAAATTCCAACACATGCGACAACATGAATGAACCTTGAGGACATTATGCTAAACGAAATAAGCCAATCACACAAACAAAAAGCAAATATGGTGACTCCACTTATATAAGAGACCTAGAATAGGCAAATTCATGGAGACAGGAAGTAGAATAGCAGTGACCAGGGCTGGGCAGAGTGGGGAATGGGGAGTTATTGTTTAATAGCCTAGAGTTTCTGTTTAGGATGAGGAAAACATTTTGAAACGGTAATGATAGTTTCACAACATCATGACTTTACTTAACTCCGCAGAATTGTACACTTAAAATGATTAAACAGCTCTGGGCACGGTGGCTCACGCCTGTAATCCAAGTACTTTGGGAGGCTGAGACAGGCAGGTCAGGCGGTCAGGAGGACCTGAGGTCAGGAGTTAGATACCAGACTGGCCAACATGGAGAAATCCCATCTCTACTAAAAATACAAAAATTAGCCAGGCATGGTGGCGCATGCCTGTAATCTCAGCTACTCAGGAGGCTGAGGCAGGAGAATCACTTGAACCTGGGAGGTGGAGGTTGCAGTGAGTCGAGATTGTGCCACTGCATTCCAGCCTATGGGACAGAGTGAGACTCTGTCTCAAAAAAAAAAAAAAAAAAAAGATTAAACTGATAAATTTTATATAATACGTGTGTGTGTGTGTGTGTGTGTGCATATATTAATACAATAATAAAACTAAAACAAACAAAAAAATCCCACAAATTTATTATCTCATGGTGTCTGTGGAGCCTGGACTCAGGGGCTCACCAGGCTGAAATGAAGGTTTCAATAAACTGTCCTGGTCTGGAGGCTTCCCCGGGGAAAGATCCACCTCCTATCTCTTTGGGGTTACAGGGAATTTATCAGGACTGAGGTCTCTGTTGTCTTTCTAGCTGCCAGCCAGGGACCACTCTCAGCTTCTAAAGGCCACCCGCAGGCCCTGCCATGTGGCCCCTGGCAAGGGTCCCTCACATGTGCCATCTCCTGCTCCAGGAAGGGATTGTCCCTTGTAGGGACTCACCTGATCAGGTCAGGCTTACCAGGGTAATCTCGCTTTTGATAACTCAGAGTCAATTGATTGGCAGCCTTCTCATGGGCATGATGTCCCATCACATTCTGGGGGGCTGCCTGCCACCCAGGGAAGGGGATTACCCAGGGCATACCCACCAGGGAACAGGAATCCTGAAGGCCATCTTAGAACTCTGCCCATCACACCTTCCCATGCCCATTAGACGTCTCATTGCATCTCATTTACCCGAAAGTACACAGGTGATAACAGGTGCACACTGAGGTTCTCCACTTCATTTGTGGAGCCTTGGGGGAAAGAAGGTTTTAGTCTGGGCTGTTGAAGGAATAAAGATGAATCTTGACTTTTCCAAAGGGCCCTGCCTGTGTGTAACACCTGGGGAGCATCACTTGTAAGACGCGCGCATTTGGAAGGGCCAGTAAGAGCTGCTCCATCTCACCGGACAATGAGGCCCCTGGTGGTTTCCAATTAGGCTGAGCTCATTGGCTTAATAGTCCGGCCCCAGCTGCTGCCTGGGCTTGAAAGAAAGAAAACTGGGTCAAGCAAATGATTTCAGGCATCCAGAGCAGTTATTTCCACTCACCAGCCTGTCTGCGCTCTGGATACTGTCAGTGCTTTGAGAATGGGCTGGGTTGTAGTTTCTCCACCGTGGCTGCCCATCAAGACCACCCAGGGACCCACCCACCCAGACCTGTCATCTCAGGTTCTCTAAGGTGGGCCCAGGGTTTTCTCAAAGCCACTCGGGTGGTTTTAACGGCCAGCCAGGGTGGAGAACCACTAGATTGGATAATCATTTGGGAAACAACTTCTCACAAGATGAAAATTAAAATACCAGTTGACTTTGTTGAAGGGGATTCAGTTTATTACAGCAAGAAGTAGAGCCCTGCAGCGAGTGGAAATGCATTTTGGAAAGAAATCGGTTTCGTGCAAATGGGGAGGAAATGGATTGTTTCAGGACATCCAGATGCATTCTATGAGTGCGCATCAAGTACTCCCAAGTGCAAGGTGCTAAGACACAGACAGTTGTGCACAAGGTCAACAGGGGCCCTGCCTCCTGGAGCTGATAGTCTCCTGGAAATGTACAGTAGCAACACAACGTGTCCTTAAAGCTGCTAAGATCCTGAACTTGTTTTTAAACTGGAGCACAGCAGAATTAAGCTCTGCCTTGCACTTTCCTTTAGGTGAGAAAAATCACATCACATTTGTGTTAAGAGAAAACACATCCTGAAAATTTGTGAATGAAATGATAGCGTCTCGTGTGTGTGTGTGTGTGTGTGTGTGCATCAGGGCACCAGTCTGCATAGATATAACTAAATTAGACAAAGGTTGTCACTTGTTGGAGCTGGGTGACAGCTGCATGAGGAAGGGTCATTGTGCCATTCTCCCCACTTTTGTATGATTGATATTTTCCATAACAGAAACTTAACTAAATTAAATTAATAAATCAAGAGACAAAAGAATAACATATTGTGATGGTTAATACAGTGTCAACTTGATTGGACTGAAGGATGCAAAGTATTGATCCTGGGTGTGTCTGTGAGGGTGTTGCCAAAGGAGACTAACATTTGACTCAGTGGGCTGGGAAAATGCAGACCCACCCTTAGTCTGGGTGGGCACCATCTAATTAGCTGTCAGTGTGGCTAGAATATAAAGCAGGCAGTAAAATATCAAAAGACTAGACTGGCCCAGCCTCCCAGCCTACATCTTTCTCTCATGCCAGATGCTTCCTGCCCTCGAACACTGGACTCCAAGTTCTTCAGTTTTGGGACTCAGACTGGCTCTCCTTTCTCCTCAACTTGCAGAGGCCCCGTTGTGGGACCTCGTGATCATGTGGGTTAATACTTAATGAACTCCCCTTTATATGTGTGTGTGTGTGTGTGTGTGTGTATATATATATATATATATATATGTATATATATATATATATATAAAGGAAACAGGGGATGAGCCATGTTACAGATGCACTGAAGACCCCTGCTGATATATATATATAAACACACATATATATATCTTATTATATATACACATATATATCCTATTATATATACACATATAAATCCTATTATATATAATATATATATATATCCTATTAGTTCTGTCCCTCTAGAGAACCCTAATACACATATCAATTAAAATTTTAAAGGTATATTTAAAAAAAAAAAGCTAAGAGTTCAAAGTGGAGCAGAGAACTGTTGTATAAAACCCTTAGCAATACTGAACTTTTCAAACTCTGCACGTTACTACCTGGCACACGTATAAGTCTAGAAAGCAGACTTCTGCAAAACCCCATGTCGGGCTGCGGCGTGTGCCTCCCTTAGAGCATGAGTGGGGGGCAGCCTCAGGGTCCACAGGCCTGAACCCCCAGCACTGGGTACAGTGTGCAGCCCAGAGAGGGCCTGAACAATCAATGGCTATTTACAGAACAGAAATGAATCAACACAAGCACTCATTTTCTCCCCGTACCAAGTCCGGTCAAGCCCTTGTGGAAAACATTTCCTGTTTGGGGATCCACATTTCCAAAGAACACACTGGACAGAGTCAAGAAGAAAGTCCTTAGCCAAGGCTAACAGCACAGGCCGGGGAAGGGGGACGGTACAGGGCCGCGCTGCTTCTCCACAGCACACCCAATGGAGGACAACTGGGTTTCTCTTCTGGAAACAGGGGATAAGCCACATTAGAGATGCACTGAAGACCCCTGCTGAGTGACATCTTCACAGGCCCAGGTCCTGCCTGTTTTCTCACCAGCTGTCCTGAGCACACATCACAGTGCTAGGCTCACAATGGTGAGTGGTGGAGGAAAGGAAGAGAGGGAGGAGGGAAGGAGGGAGGGAGGAAGGGAGGGAAGAGAGAAGGAAGGAGGGAGGAAAGGAGGGAGGAGAGAAGGAGGGAGGGAGGAGAGAAGGAGGGAGGGAGGAGAGAAGGAGGGAGGAAGGAAGGAAGGAAGGAAGGAGAGAGGGAGGAAAGAAGGAAGGAAGGAAGGAAGGAGAGAGGGAGGAAAGAAGGAAGGAAGGAGAGAGGGAGGAAGAAAGGGAGGGATGGAGGAAGGGAGTGAGGGAGGGAGAAACAGAGGGAGGGAGGAAAAAGGCAGAGAAGGGTAAGGCAGAGAAGGGTAAGGTAGAGAAGGGAGAGAGGGGAGGGAGGGAGAAAAAAAGGAAGTTGTCGGTCATTAAAGGAGGTTATGGCATATTCTCCATGGGAGAACTTTTATTCTTTTATTTTTGTACCTTTTTAATCTTTTTTTTTTTTTTTTTTTTTTTAGAGACAGGGGCAGAGTCTCCCTATGTAGCCTATGCTGGTCTCGAACTCCTGAGCTCAAGAGATCATCACAGGAGACTTTTCAAAGAAAACACAAAGCCTTTTGGGATTTGGACCATTGAATTGCAATATTGAAAATGCAGTACTCAGATCAGCGGGGAAGACCTGAGCCTTGAAGGGGGATGCCAAGACCCCAGGTTGGCAGTTCCAGGCTTCACGACTGTGTTATACACAGCGCCGGCTTCCTGGTCTCACAGGGAAACAGGTCTCGGCCTCCATCAGCCCGCAGTGTGTGCAGGGCGATCCCGCACAGGAGAAGCCTGGGGTGATGGCTCTGCGGAGAGCAGGCTGGCTGGGCTGAACGACACTGCCCAAAATTCTCCCTCTCGTGTGGTCCTCGTGGAGCGGACAGCAAAGGATAAGATCTCCTCAGAGTTTTAGGGGAGGGAGTCAACCTCTTTGCAGCTTGTCTGCCTGGAGGGTTCACGCATCCGGATCTGCATCTGCTCCATCCTTGGCGCCCCTCCCCAGCAGCCTTCGGCTCTCCCATACCCGGGACAGGCTGTGTGAGCCCCGGGATAAAGGCCCAGCCTCTGCAGGACACCCTCTCACCGAGGTCAGAGGCAGTGAGGACGGATGCGGGTCCCAGTCCATCCTCAGGAGGTCCTGGCTTGCGGGCCCCAGCTCATCCTCGTGGAGTCTCACCGTGTGTTCAGGGGGTTCCCTTCCTGGCCGCCTCCCTGTGGGCTTTCTCACCAGCCTCTCAACGGCGTAGGTTCAGTCCCTGCGGCAAATCCCTACTCACGGTCGTCTTCTCTGGTGGAAGTCTCACCGAGAGCCACTAAATCAGGGGATCCCTGGGCCTAAGCTGACATCAGTGGCTGAGGTCCTGGGTCGCCGCACTCACCTGTCATTCCTGCGCTCCACCAAGGTCTGCCAGACTCAGCTGAGAAGTGTGGGCAGCGTCCCTGGCTCAGGGCAGATGGCCGTCCCAGAGTCTTTTTATTTAGCGATGTCATCGCAGTCCTAGTTTGCTGCACACCACTTCTGCTTCTAAGGGCTCCAAAGGCCTTGGAGAAACAGCGTGGATGGCTGGCTAAGGGTGTCACATTTTGAGACGGGGCATGAGTGGAGCCGGGGTTCCCAATTCCTGACCTCCGAGCAGGTTTCTCACCCCGGGCACTGCTGCCACAGGTCCGCTCTGCGCACTAGAAGACATTTAGAGGCATCCCTGGCCTTTGCTCACCTGATACCAAGAGTACCCTCCCCCACAAGTTGTAGCAACCCAAATGTCTCCAGACATTACCCTATCCCATGGGGCAAAATCGCCCTCAGTGGAGAACCACCACCTTCGATGTGGACCAGATAAATAAAGACCGAGATACTGGAGGAGGAGGGCTGCACACTGTCCTTTTTGGGGCAGGTCTGCCCTGCATTTCCAGGTTAAGTGCTGCTTATTCTCTTGGTGTTAAACGACCCCTTCTCTCTTGAAGATCTTGATCATCCAGAAAAGCTGTGTTTCACGATCCTTCTTGGCAATCACATTTTGGTCCCCACGATTGCCTTTGAGAACCGCGTCGGTCTATGAAATCTGAATGCCTGAGACAGCTGCATGTGTCTCCACCCTGGCTGGTGGGCTTCTCTGCTGGTGTCCCCAGCGGGCCCCACAGTGCCTCCTGTGGCACGTGCGATGCAGAGCGAGATGTGAGTCTACAGGATCCCTGGCGTGTCTGCTAAAACACAGGGGGTGGTGGCTGAGCCCCATCAACAGCGAGCTCTGCATCAGTAGCCTGAGCTCCTCTCCTGTGGTTGGTCTTCATTTATTTCCACAACTCTGCCCCCTGGACTGCTCTCCTCCAGCCTTGCACATGCCAGGGGGTGGCCCTGCCTGGCACTGCTCTGTCCTGCCCTCCTTGCTGCTCCTCTGAAGGTCACACTGTCCTTTGACCCTGTGCCCCACGTCCCTACCCTGGGGAATTTAGAAGCTCTCAAAGCGCTTCTGTCCCTTTCTTTCCTCCCTGCTCTGTGGCTCTGCTCCCCTTTCTGCCCTTACTTGGTCTGCAGGTGGGGATGTCAGATAAGACACAGGCCGGGCGTTACATTTGGATTTCAGATAATGATACTTTTTTAGCAAAAGTGTACCCAGAATATTGCATGGGACATATTGTGCTTTAAAGCTATATTTGCATTGCCGATCTGCCAGTCACACGGAACTGGGGACCCTGTATTTGTATTTGCTAAATTTGGCAACCCCTGGCTTCCCCAGCTGAACGTTTGCCACATCCAGACTCCTCTTGTCGGTGTCTCTGGCCCAGCCTTCTCTGCGTGTCACTCACAGTCACTCCTCCTGGCGCTCCCCTGTTTCCCTCGTAGGCATGTTAAGAGCCACTGTTCACCCACAGGCTAGGGATGATGAAAGAATAGCTCCTGGCAGCAAGGCCACTATCCCCAAGATGTCAAAGGGGGAGCGGAGGGTCAGGGAGCTGCCGCAGTGCTCAGGGTGTACACGCACCACGAGCCACCAAAGGAGGGACCGCAAGGGAGACCCAGCTCCAGAAGCTGGCAGGAAATGTGCACCACATCTGTGCTCTCCAAAAGCCACCGCAGCTGGAGACAGGTGTCCTGACCACTGCTTACGGGTCCCATGTTCACATATGTCTCATGAATCAGATCCTCATAGCAACATCGTGTGCTCCCCTTTCCTCCTCATTCCAGATGGGGAAGCTGACGACACACAGCCGGGCTGGACCCACGCTCTTGCCATATCATTTGGTTGGGTTCTCCCCTTGTATGGCAGACTGAGTAAATTACAGATAGCAAGTGACTCTCTCCCCTCTCCTGTCCCGAGGCATCAAGGGCTGTGAGCTGAGAAATCAGGGAGGGACCTGCTAAGAATGACTCCAAGCTGGAAAACGCTGAATGTTGTTCAGCACACCTGCCAAGGGTGGTCTTTTGTGCTCAAGGAATGCTTTTGACTTGATCAGAGCCCACACTCTGTGATGACAGCTATTAACTTGATAAACTGCAAATATATTTGTCCAGGAGAAAAGATGACCCCAGAGGCCACACTGTTACTCTCGGTGGATGATGGCCCAATTTTGCATGTCCACGGCCAAGATATCCCAGGATCTCTTTTCTGATGGGCTGCATAAATCAAATGCCCATTAAACCAGCTCCACCATCCTGCTGCTCCCCTCATTGCTGAGTGAAATGAATCTTCAACAAATCGTTGGCCACACTTCACTATATTTTAAAATTATACTCGGGCCCTGTGATAGCATGCTTGTGTTTACCATGTTCTGCATATACTGCAAATCAAGCCATGTTTTAAAAAAAAAGATTATTCAGTAAAACTCTGGGATTATGATTTATCTATAGACTAGTGTGTGTCTTGTCCTCTAACACCAACGTTATGTCTTAAAAAAGAAAGTAGGCTGAGCGTGGTGGCTCATCCCTGTAATCCCAGCACTTTGAGAGGCTGAGGCAGGCAGATCATGAGGTCAGGAGTTCAAGATCAGCCTGGCCAGCATGGTGAAACCCCATCTCTACTAAAAATACAAAATATTAGCCAGGCATGGTGGTGGGCACCTGTAATCCCAGCTACTCGGGAGGCTGAGGCAGGAGAATTGCTTGAACCCAGGGGGCAAAGGTTGCAGTGAGCTGAGATTGCACCAGTGTACTCCAGCCTGGGTGACAGAGCAAGATTCCATCTCAAAAAAAAAAAAAAAAAAAAAAAGAGGCTGGGTGCGGTGGCTCACGCCTGTAATCCCAGCACTTTGGGAGGCCGAGGTGGGCGGATCACGAGGTCAGGAGATCAAGACCATCCTGGCTAACACGGTGAAACCCCGTCTCTACTAAAAATACAAAATAGCCGGGCATGGTAGCAGGCGCCTGTAGTCCCAGCTACTTGGGAGGCTGAGGCAGGAGAAAGGCATGAACCCGGGAAGTGGAGCTGGCAGTGAGCCAAGATTGCACCACTGCACTCCAGCCTGGGCGACAGAGCAAGACTCTATCTCAAAAAAAAAAAAAAAAAAGAAGAAGAAGAAAAGAAAAGGAAAAAAAAGAAAAAAAGCAAGGAAACAGCTTCTTGGAACAGGATTGAGGCAGCAAGGCAGCAGCTGGCTGGAACCTTGCCCTCTGGGAAGGCCGCCACCAACTTTGGTGTCCTGAACGACACCACCAGGCTGACTGGGGGCATGTTTCACATTTCAAGTCCAGTGACAGTTCCATTTCCATATCTATAAAACCCAGAGAAGTCAGCGCTATTCTGGGGAGTAGCCATGGCAGCAGGTCCTCTCAGGTAACCCTAATTTGGACGGGAAACGAGGCAGCCCACAGGAGTGCCTCCAGGGAGGACCCGATGCAAGGGGAAGCCAGGCAGTCATCTCATGGAGAGTGCAGGGTACCTAGGCTCCAGTGTCACCTCAGCCCTCACTCAACAGCAAAGCAGGTGGATAGGGGACCTGTAAGACACAGCTGTGGGAGAGAGTCTACTGCAAAATTCCTAGAGGCAAAGCCATGTTGTCCCTCAAAACCATTAGTCAAAGAGCCCAACAGTGTTCCAAGAAAATCCTGGTTTCTCACAGATGTTAACCACCTGACATTCAAGAGTAAAGTTTCTTCCCAAAGCCTCGCCCAGTCGCTCCATCCTTTCCACCCCTGGCATCCTTCAAGGGCCAGCATGCCCTGCAATGTTTCTTTTTCTCTACAATCACTTCCTCCTTGAGCAAAGTTTCTTCTGATTCATGGCAACAAGAAAAGAAAAAACGTTTGCCCTTCCTATATCTCTCTCCTCCTAAATGATGCCAAATGCTACACAAAGAAAAAAAAGAAAGAAAAGAAAAGCAATAAAAAGGATGTCCCTTAAATTACAAGTGGATATTGAATGCTCATCAGTTTGGGAACACTCTATGATCCAGGGTTGCAGTGGAGAAGCACAAGACAGAACCCTTAAGACATGTAGAGAGAGAGAGAGAGAGACAGACAGAGAGACAGATACAGAGAGCTTTGTTTAAAGGCATTGGTTTACTAGATTATCAGGGCTGGCAAGTTCAAATCCATAGGGCAGGCCATCCGGAATGCAGACTGGAAACTCTGGGGCAGGAGCTGCTGCTGCCACCTTGAGGCAGAATTTCTTCTTTCTCTGGGAAACCTGTTTTGTTCTTAAGGTCTTCCATTGATGAGATGAGACCCACCCACATTTTTGAGGGTAGCCTTCCTGACTTAAAACCAATTGATCATGGATGTTAACTGCAGCTACAAAATACCTTCAAGGCAACCCCTGAATTAGTGTTTGATTAAATAAGTGGATATGAGAACTTAGCCAAGTTGACCCATGAAACTGATGATCACAAAATACAGAATTAACCTTCCAGCATGGTGGTACATGCCTGTAGTCCCAGCTACTTGGGAGGCTGAGTGGGGAGGATTGCTTGCACTGAGGAGGTCAAGGCTACAGTGAGCTGTGACTGCACCATGGCACTCCAGCCTGGGCAACAGAGTGAGATCCTGTCTCAAAAAATAGAAAAGGAAAAATTAGCCTTCCAACTAGAGTGTGCATCATTCTCCCTGCCATTTTGGACTGCCCAGGCAGGCGACGCTGACTGGCATCTCAAGAGGCACAGGGCAATGGTGTTTTAGTCATCCCCAGACAGCAAGACACACACAGTGAGCTCTCAGCACCTGCCCCATGGGCCCTCTGAATATGCATGGACAAAACGGAGAACACTGTCTTCCAAAACTCCCAAAGTAAGAGACGACAGGTTTAGAATTCAAGAGATGGTTTCAGCTCTTCTCGCTCCCTGTCCAACCCCATGTATGGCTGAGAAACGGAGGCCTGAGCAGGAGTCCATGTGACTCTCCCAAGTAGCGGTGCATGCAGGACTGGCCGTCAGGCCCACATCATGTATTCGATTTGAAAATGCCGCTGTCCACATGACTACAAACACCATGTGACTAAAGCCACCAGCTCCTCCTTACCCTGGTTCACTTTGAAGAAACAAGGATTATTCAAGTAATCCCCCAACTCCCTTCACCTCAAAACCTATCCATATCAAATCAAGAAAAAAGATCCATTGAACATGTCTCATGTGTTATAGCAGGGTATTGATTTCAGAGACGTTGGGATTTGCAGTCCCCAGGAATGATGTCTCTGCACAGGTAGGGTGTACGGGGGAGTGACACAAGAGCCCCCAGATCTGCTGCACCCCAGCCTTCACTGGGGAGCCACGTACCATGAGCTTTGGAAGGCGACCCAAGTGCGGGCTGCTGCCCTGCAGTCCCAGCTCTGTGACTCGGGATGAATGTCCTTCCCCATCCATCCTCTAAAATGAACAGGGAGGGCTAATTGAGCCCTAAAATTCTGTGTGTTGGCAGATAATTATATTCTTCTGTGATTACAGAAGTTTATAATTGTTATATTTTTCTGTCCGTGACATCTCTTTGGTTTTATTTGCTGCCACATCCTCGGTGTGACAGGCGATCCCCAATCACTTTATGCCATCCATTATTTCCATTGTTCCTTCGGGAAAATGCTGCCTGCTTTCCAAAGCAGTTTCTAGAAATGCATTGCACAATTCCTGCGGTGTCTGTGCCCTCATCTGTCATTGTCGCCTGGTGAAAGAGCTTCTGTGACTGTCGGGAGGATCATCTGGGAGCTCTCTGCCGCCCGTGGCTCCCCACAGCAATGGTCCTGAAGGTGCAGAGGTGTGGAAGGGCTGGAGAAAGAAAGGCCCCGAAGTTACACTGCCTCCGAGTCACCTCCACGTCACCACAGATGCCACGGTGGGGAGGCGGGGGTGACCAAAGGGAGCATTCCAAATATTTGCGAGCACATCCCATAAACCACTGCACTCGCTTCCAAAGAAATCAATCCCCTCGGTAGTTCCCGTGTGTCTTGGAAGCTTTTGGAATGTTGGAACGTGTTCATTCTTCGGAGAAATGCAAATTCCAGCCAAACACAAAGTTACCTCCCACCGTACAAAGGAAAATCTCCTGAAAATACCAGGCACATGGCACAAGCAGAGATCTTGTGCAAGGGCTGGCAGCAACCATTGACAGGGGGATTGCGGGAATCACCTAAGTGGGCTGAAGCGGGGGCCTTGCCTGTGGAATGTGCAGGTTCTAATGTCTCTCCAGTGGCCTCCATCCACATTTTTCTCTTCAGGACGGTGTGTTACCAGTCTACAGTCTCAATGAGCAGGCGCCACCTCCACTTTTTGTGGATGACACCTCCTGCCGGGGCTTTGCAGGGAACTCAGAGGAGCCCTGAGGCATATGGATAAATTTAGGCAGCTGTACTAGTCCGTTTTCATGCTGCTGATAAAGATATATCCAAAACTGGGCAATTTACAAAAGAAAGAGGTTAAATGGACTCAGTTCCACGTGGCTGGGGAGGCCTCACAATCATGGCAGAAGGTGAAAGGCACGTCTCACATGGTGGCAGACAAGAGAAGAGAATGAGAATCAAGCAAAAGGGGTTTCCCCCCTATAAAACCATCAGGTCTCATGAGATTTATTCACTACCATGAGAACAGTATGGGGGAAACCACCCCATGATTCAATTGTCTCCCACTGGGTCCCTCCCACAACTCTTGGGAATTATGGGAACTACAGATCAAGATGAGATTTGGCTGGGGACACAGCCAAACCATATGAGCAGCTCTGCTGCAAGCCAGGCCCAGGTGGCCAGAAGGTTGGTTCCTCAGGCGAGCTTGGTGAGGCCCAGATGGCATCCTAGACACACAGAACATGAATTTGCCATGTACATTCAACATCCCTCTAAAAGGCATGGGAACCAGTTCCACAGAACAGGCAGTTCCCTCTACCATGGGACTCATGAGTAGGCCTCCATGGTGAGCATGACATGGGCAGCCTCCGCTGCTGTGCACGGGCAGTCTCGGTTCCCAGCCAGAGTTTGAGGATGAGTTTCCTCACTGCAAGCCATTCCTTCATCAGAGGCTGACGTGGAGAAGGAGATCCACTCCAATTCCAGCGCAAAAGCCACTACGCTTTCATTCTGACCACACAAATGTTCTCCCATAGGAGTTAACTTTACTGTTTTTAAGTGCCCTATTTATTTTAAACAAATAATACGCAGATGTGGAACAAAATTTAAAGGTACACAATGTGTTCCCCTCTAATTGCCATCCATGAGGCACTCAGTCTCCTCTCAAGAGATGAGCCCTGGATCAGACTCCCTGCATGTCTTTCCAGAGAGATCCACGTAAAGTAGACAGACGCCAGAGATTCTGCCCATCTGCACCTCGCTTTTCTGCATTCACCAAGATATATTAGAAACATGCATCGGCAAATACACAGCTGCCTGACGCTTTCAGCAAGTGCACGATGCCATTCCCTTTTGTGGATACGTGGTAATTTATTCAATCAGTTAGTTCCCTATTAGCAGGTGGTCTCCCATCCTTCACTCTTGCGATGCTGTGTGATTAACTTTGCACATCTGCCTCGAACACTTAGCAAAAGATGTGTTGGATAAATTCCTGGAAGTACAATTCCTAAGTCAAAAGGTATGAGTGTTTTTAATTTGATAATTACTGCCAGCCAGTAGGTTTAATCAATGCATACCCTCATCTGCAATATATGATGGTACCTGGTCAATACAGCTATGGGAAAAAGCTCATTGTTCAACTTTGCACTCTGTAATGAAATGGGGCATATTTCAACATGTTTATTGGCCATTAGTGTATATATATATAGATATATATTTTTACCTCTTTCTCTGTTTATCTTTTTCTGTTTGATTTGGAGGTACTCTTTGTTTATTAAAGAATAAATTAGTCCCTTGATTTGGGATGCCTTTCCTTTTGTTTGTTTTTTTTTGTTTTTTTGTCATGACTATTTTATGGGTCCTTTTTCATTCAGAAGATTTTTGTGTGGTTGATTTTATGATTTTTTTTTGTATCTGGGTTTGGGGTCAAAATTTTAAAAGCCTTCCCCACTCCAAGATTGCAAGTCTGCTGACTTGAAATCCCCACACTTCCCCCTCTCTCACACACACTGTATAAAATTTAACTCTACTGCAGCTAAACTGCTAAATACTGTCGGCCAAAATTAAGGCTATTGAGGCAGAAATAATTTGAGAAAGGTTTACTGGAAGCCAAATGTGAGGATTGTTCCAGGGTCGGAATAGTTCTATGAGAAAGTTTAGGAGCAGGGAGGGGAGGGCACTCCTTACACTGTCTTTTCCATCAGAGGGTACCAGGGTGTCCCAAAGAGGTTACAATCATTAGCTTCAGATTACAACACAAACACATGCTAAAGCATTCTATCTGCAAGACAACTGGCAAAACTTCATGATTCAGAGACAAATCACGGCCTGGTGCACTGGTTCATGCCTGTAATCCCAGAGTTTTTTGAGGCTGAGGTGAGGGATCCCTTGAGGCCAGAAGTTTGAGGTTACAGTGAGCTATGATTGTGCCACTGCACTCCAACCTGGGCCACAGATCAAAGCCCCATTTCCAAAAAATAAATAAGTAAAACAGAAATAAATCAGTGTCCTTTTTCATATTGATCTTTACGTCGACAGTTGGAGGAGGTTACAAGAAGATTTGAGGGATTCACGAGAAGACCCTTTACTCAGGGGACAGGACGCAAACCATGCATCACGAAACCTTTCCCAAGCAGGTAACTCAGAAGGCTGCCAAGTGGGACCTGTAAGCTCTCAGCACCTACCTGTGGAATGACAGATCCAAGCCAGAAGGGATATGGACAATCCATAGGTCCCACTCACCTGTTTCAGCAGTGAGAGAATTGAGACACCATCGAGTATCTCCTGAGGTCACCCAGCCAACTGGCCCCAGGGAGCACAGGTCCCAGGAAGCCCACCCTTTGTCTCCCCCAGATTCTGACCAACCCCCACATCATCTCCTTGCCTGGTTTCTCTGGGGAACCAGGAAAAGAGCTGAAGAGTAGCTCCTGCTTTATAATATTCACATTCCTTTTCTAGTTGAAATTCAGTTGATTTTTAAGTAATGCATCGCCTTAGATTGTGGGTTTTGGCAGGAATTTCAAGATACAGATAAAATTCCAGAGAGTAAAAAAGAGAAACACGTTTACTGCCAATTCCTTTTGAGGGGAATAGAAAAACATATTTTTGAATAAGCTCATCCTGGGTTCAGCTTTCCCTGTGAGAAGGGCACATATAACAAAAAGAAATTAAGGGCTCGGAAAGGAGTGGGGCCACCATGTGCTCACTCCCACGCGGCCTTGCAGGAAAACCCAGTGAACGGTGCCCAGGTGCCTGGCTGACTCCTGGGCCGGGAGGGGACATAGAGGGACAGTGGCCATCAGGCTCTTTGTGGACACTGGGAATTAACTACTGCTCGTTCTCATCTCACTGGTGTCCAGCCCATCAATAACCTCATCAGTAACCTAACTTCGGTCAATTAGGTTGGAGTCTGAAGGTGACTGACTTGCTGGCAAGGTTTTCTTCCTCTGTAAAGTGGAGTCCTTCATCATCCATTGCAAGGAGACAACTCGCTTCCTAATGCCTCTGCATCAAGGATCCATGCTCTGCAGCTCTCTGGTACGTGATCACAAATAGATTCATGCGTCCTTCTGCTGGCACGGTGGGTACCTCCTGGAGTCCCGGACTCAGAGCATGGACACCAGCCTAACTCCAGCTAGGGGAGGGCGAAGCCACCTGCACCTGGGAGGCTGGCGCTGCCTAAGCAGGTCAGGCAAGTCCTCACCTTGGAGGGGACAGTCCTTAGTGATTTTCCCTGGCTCTGCTCCCACCGACGGGATGGACTCAGGAGGGGCAAACGGTACGTGGGGAGGGAACGGTTTGTTCAGATGGCGTCATCAACCCCAGGTCCGTCTGGTCTTTTTCCTTCACTGCATATTAAGGTGCATGCGGCCTGTGGCTGGTCCCTGCCCTGCACACCTGCATGGCCGGGACTAGGCCTGAGCGCCTCAAGGGCCGAGCTGGGTCCTCCCCACCCGCCGGATTCCCCAGCGCCCAGGCTGTCTCCAAAGAATCCCCCCAGAGCAGGTCCCTGCTTCTCGGGCGTCGGGGCTCGCCGCAGTCACGCTGCACACCCTCCCGGCCTACGGCAGCGCCGGCCCGGGACTCGCGTCTTTCCCCGCGGCGCCGCGCAGGACCCGGGCCTTGGAGCCCGGCAGCATCCCCTGCTGGCCGCTGGGCTGAGGAGCCGCGGGAGGCCGGGAACGCGGGACCGCGGGGGCTGGGCGGGCCGGAGTGCGCCGTAGAGGGGGCGGGGCGGCCGGGGTGCGCGGTAGAGATGGGGCGGCGTGGCCGGGGCTCGCCAGCACCAGCCCTGGAACCCCGCAGGGTCCTCGACAACGGCGCCTTTGCGGCGTGGGCCCCTTTCTGCAGCCCCTCCACCGGCGCGCTGTCGGCTCCGGGGCACTGGGGCTTTGAAGGGCGCCAGTTCCCAGCCGCACTTGCACGCCTAGGAGGGCGCAGGCCGCGTGTCCCTGTGGGAGGAAAGCCCCGGCAACCTGCAAAGACCTCACGTCACAGAAACTTGCGGCGTGTGCCCCCGATGCGCGCGTCAGGTGCTCCGTCCCTTCCAGGTGGCAGAGGAGAGGGAAGGGTCCCGCCTGGTGGGGGCCTGAGAGCCACCGGGCTGCGGTGCGCGAGTGTGGACGCCGCCCCCGCCTTCTGCGTCTACAGCCCTGGGTTCTGGGACCGTTGGAAACCGCTTTGGACGAAGCTGAGCATCTCTTTCCCCACGCTGACCTCCCCCATAGACTCCGGATGGAGGTAAATGAGGGTCAGGGGTGCCGTCACCGCAGGAGGTGGGTTTTCTATGCTCCACAAGACAAAAAATCTGTTAAGTTTAATTTTCTGCAGTTTATGTTATTTTTTCCAAGTTTGTAGTTTCGTCTTCCAAACGTAGAATTTATATTCATAGAACTAGAATTTATATTCACAATGCTAGAATTTATACTCATAATGCAAAATACATATGCTCTTAAACTGTACCCCCTAATAAAAGCACAAGGCAGTCTCTCCCCTGAGGAATTGACCCCGCCGCACAGCCCCCACTCCTGAGGTCACATCGCAGCTAAAAATTTCAGCAGGGAGTGAGGGACTTGTCTTTCCATGATATCATGGAACGATATACATACACATACATATACATACACATGTACATACATATACATACATATGTATGTATATATGTATACATATACATACACATTACATATGTCATATGTGGTATAGTATGCACATGATACATGACATATTGATTTGAGAATTAGTTTGATTACCCAGGGAGCCACTCCAGGGCAAGGCCTGTATTTAAGGATGTTGCCAGTATCCAGACTGTGTGTGCTGCAAGGGAGGGCTGTGGTAGACTAGAGGGAAGGACCTAGGGAGGGAAGAACATGCTCGGTCGGCTTCTTCCCTCCAGGCCCAATCCTCTCTGTGTTCTCCCTGGAAGGGGAAGATGTGGAGATGAGCTGGGGCTTTAATTTTTTCCTAATTATCAAATCTTTAGTCCAAACCACTCTGCCCAGCCTTGGTGATGGGAAGGCCAAGGGTACGGCAACAGTGAGCGTCTCTGTTTCCAGGTTGCAGTGAGGACCTGGAAAGTCAAGAGACAAAGTAACCCAGCACCTGGCCCTCAGATAAGCAATTTCTGCTTCGGGATGATGAAAAAAAAATCCCTGGCTCAGTTCTTTCTTGAGGTGCTGGGCTCATAACTAACCTTGTTTTTTCCCCTCACCCAGCCTCCTGTGAACAAAGCATCACAACAGTCAGCATCACAAACCCCCATCAGCCCCGTGCAGTTGCAGTTGTGCTGGACCAGAGCCCATCAGCCTGGCCTTCGGGCCCTCCTCCACAGCGCCCCGCCCAGCTGTTCAGGTTGGCCGTGTCCACCTTCCATCTGACGCTGTGTGCTCCCTGCACCTGGCCCCAGGATGCGTGCAGTGGGCTGAACTGTGTCCCTCTTGAAATGCATGTGCTAATATCCTAATCCCAAGTACCTCGGAATGGGAGCTCATGTGGAGCGAGGGTCTTTACCAAGTTAAATAGAGTCATCAGGGTGAGGCATCAGCCCATGTGACTGGTATCCCTACAGAAAAAGGGAAATGTGGCGACAGACACACACACACACACACACACACACACACACAGAGAACACAGTGTGACCATGAACATGGCCATGGGCAAGCCAAGGAGAGGGGCCTGGAACCTGTCCTCCCCACACAGCCCTCAGAGAGGACCAGCCCTGCCCACACCTTGACTTTGGACTTCCCACCTCCGGAACAGAGAAACAATCCACCTCGCTTGTTTAAGCCTCTAATTTGTGCTGCTTTGTGATGGCAGCCCCAGGAAACCGAAAAAATGGACTAGCAGGCAATGAAAAGGGCAGGCCCACCCCAGGCCAGCTTCAAAGTGAGTCATCTTCCCCTCTCCTTTCCTGAGAGGCGGCCACCTTCGCCTGCTGCCCTGGCACACGCTAGACACCGTGCCCAAGCACTGGCCAGTCCCTGAAGGGCATGGGAGAAAAGTCATCCATCCCTGAAATTCACAGGGAAGGCAACCACGTGGCGCCCACTTCTCTTAGAAGCATCCTGAAAGGGGGTGCAATTAAGCCAGTTCAATTTGGAATTGCTTAAAAATGTGGATTTAAAGCAGAATATAAAAAGGAATGATTTCCGACAGTGCGATGAGGTTTTATTTTTTTACTTTTTACAGCTCCTGGGAAATCCAGAAGCTTCACTCTAGAGAAGCTTGTTTGGCCAAACCTTGCTTTGGGCAGTGGAGACAGAATATCATGTCCCGGATCAGCGTGTGGTGACTTTGGAGGCATTTACACACAGCGCACTCCAGCTCTGCCACTGGGCCGGCTGAGGTGGCTGCGGTACATGGCGCCCATCATGAGCCGCAGGTTCCTCACATGTCAGCAGCATGAAAAGTGCCTCTAAGACATCCACAGGTGTGCAGTGTTAGAGCGGGTGAGTGTCCTAGTGTAGACTCAGCGGAGTGGGGCCAGGGCTGCGGGTAGTGGGTGTTCCGCCCCCGGCTTGCTACCCAGCCCTCCCTGTCCCTCAGACCTGGCCCCAACCCTCAGGCAGACCCGTGTCTTCTCTTCCAACCCCTCCCTTCTCCTCCCTGGCACTCAGCCTTGCTCCTCTACTCTCTACCCTCCCTCCCCAGGCAGCGCCTCAGCTTGGTCAGCTCCCTTAGGGACTGTGGCTCACCTGGAACAAGGCTCTGTCCCTCAGAGCACTGAGTGCGATCTAATGCTGGTATCTTAGAGACATTGTATTCACCACGTAAGATGGATTCACATCTGCTGGGCGCATGAACTCTTCCTCCTTCCTTGCCACCAGCCAGCATCACAACCAGCCTGGCCAGGCTCCCGTCCCAGCCCAGCCTAGCAGCTAACCCCAGCTCCATCCCCCAGCAAGCCCCTCTGCCTGCGTCTCAGCTTCTTCATGGAAGACGAGTCAGGTCATGATGCCACCAGGGAGCGTGTTTCCATGTTGAACTGAGACACTAAGCCCTTGACAAATGTTGGCCAAGAAAAAAAGGGGCTCCAAGAGGGGACCTGTGGCTCAGGTAGAAGACGGTGAACGAGCATTGCCTGAATCAGAGTTAGCTACTCTGGTTACGCAGGTGTCCCCAGCGGGTTGGTCAAAAGCCCTTCCCTAAGTCCTGTGACTAGTGGGGGGAGGGAGGCAAAGAGGCAAATCAAAGACCCCCACACACCTCCTGCATGGATGGCCAGAGCGCTGGTCCCACCTCCTTCCTTCCAAACTGCAACCCCGATCAGCACAGCAGAGAAGTCTCCTGTGGCAGGGACCAGTAATTCAGTGCTTCCCCTGGAGAGTCTGGGATCACACAGAACACCAGAGGCTGGGGATTTCTTTGTTCACCAACATTCATTCAACGAACACTTACTGAGGCCAACACTGGGAATGGAGACGAACTTCCCTGTCCTCATGGAGCTTGCTTTCCAACGGGAAGGAGGCGGACAGTAAACAAAACAAACAAGTTAATATAGAGCATGATGCAGAAAAGGAGTGATGCCACCCTCTTGCCTGACTTTATAACAAGCGGATGATGTTGTCCTAAGAATTAATTTCAGCCGGTGAAAGAGTGCAGGCAGAAAACCTGGTCTCGGACTTTCCGGTGACGCTTAAGAACATAGTTGCAGTTTTTGTTCTGATTCTTTGTGCATCTCGCACTAGTGAAGGATTCTGCCGTGATTGCCACCTCTGGAGATGTCACAGCCAGCACAGCCGTGACCAGGGATGAACTTGGCCATCGTCCAGCAGCACCGTGAGAGGACCAGCTGCTGTAAGTGACGGTCATCATCCATCTGATTTGCTGGCTTTTTGCCACTACTGCAGTGGAAGTCTTCGAGTAGCCACCTTCTCTGTAACTCAGACCTTCACTTCGCCGATGTCAGCACAGCAGTGTCAGCAGCTTCGTCAAACACGAACACCACCACCTCTCTGGATCAGAAGCACATGGAAAACCCACCTTCCGAAAAGACCCAGCTAATCCAAAGGTACCCATATCCCTGTAGCATCCTCTTAGCTGAATGTCTGTACTCCTTAAACTTGTAGCACTTTGAAGAGTAAAAATTTAAATTCATTTATATTATCATTTTTTAGTATAAGTGGAGCTGTTTATTGGTCATTTGTATGTCCTTTTTTTTTTTTTTTTTGCAAATTACTCCTTTGCCAAATTTTCTCTCAAATAACTCATCTTTTTCTTATTGATTTGCAGAAGCTATTTACATATTATGGATGTGGGCAGTCTAACATACACAGCCAATACTTTCTCCCAGTGTGTCACTTTTTAAAAAAATTCTTATAATGTCTTTCATCCTTAAAACATTATTAAGCTATTGTGAGCTTTTATGCCTTTTCAGTTTATTTTCTTATGTAGATAATTATCTGATGTGCAAATAGGGGCAGTGTTAGTCTCATCTTCCCAAGGCTGCACCTCAGGTGTGGAATGTTGACAGCAATATCTGTTACCTTGTTCCTGTTTTTAAGATTTTAGTGTTAAGGCCAGGCATAATGGCTCACGCCTGTAATTCCAGCACTTTGGGAGGCTGAGGTGGGCGGATCACTTGAAGCCAGGAGTTCAAGACCAGCCTGGCCAACATGGAGAAACCCTGTCTCTATTTTTAAATACATTTAAAATGTTAAAATTAAAACAAAATATTTTACCGTAGTATGATGCTTGATACAGGATTTCTGGTACATACTCTTTATCTAATTAAATAAGTTTCCTTTTACTCTTGTTTGTTATTTTTAAAAATAAGGAATGAATCTTGGATTTTAGTGTATCAATAATTATATTTTATTCTTTAACTTCATATTCCTTATGTCATATTAAAGATGTAAATTCATATGTATTTTATCATACAAATGATTAATAAATGTATAAGCATGTCATTATATGAGAGTATACTTCCTTATGTTTCACGAATGCATCGTGACAGGCTCATTTTTTTAATCGCTGCTCACTTTGTGCCACTGATGTTTTATGAGGCCTGTTTATGTCAGCAATGGTAAGAGTGTTAGTGTTTCCTCTATGGGTACCTTCATCTACTGTGAGTCTCCTGGATATGCTAGCACCACAGAATGGCAGGCGGAAATTTCCAGCTTTTTCTGTAGAATGAGTTTAACATAGAAAATAGATCTTTCTTGAAAATGTGGTAACATTTACCTGGAAACCTCCCTGGCCTAGTGCCTCTTTTCTTGGGGATAAAGGGTATGAAAATGGGTAGATCTCCAAATGCCTTTTCCATTTTTCTAGGATTATTATTCCTACTCAGGCTTTTCTCTTCTTGGAACAATGCTAACTTGTGCCTACTTGGATATTTCTACTACTTGTATATTTTCAAATCCATTGGTGTGCAGGTGGACTTAGTATGTTCTTGAAAGCGTAAGAGTCTCTCCGTTAGTGTAATGACCTTCTTTCTTTTTGTTTTCCTTGAGCAATTAACAAATATTTGTCTATTTTATTGGTCTTTTCAAAAGAATAAACTTTTGAGTTATTGATCACCACTACTATGTGTTCTATCACGTTATTCTGTGTTTACTCAAGCTTGTTAATTGATACGCAAATCCCTGTATTTTGTCAATTTCTGTTAGATGCTAGTATTAAAATTTTTTTATATAATCATAGATTTGTCTATTTATTATTATATTGGTGTTTTTGCTTTTTCCAATATTTTGTTCTAAGGCGCTTTTTTAAGTTCTTTTTTAATTATTTAATATTTTTTGGTTATTGTTGTAAGGTGCTTGTTAAAGTTCTTTTTGAATTATTCTATGTTTGTGGTGATTGTTGTAAGGTGCTTGTTAAAGTTATTTTTGAATTATTTTGTGTTTGTGATTGTTGTAAGGTGCTTGTTTAAGTTCTTTTTGAATTATTTTGTTTTTGGTTATTGTGGTGCTTTTTTAATGTCCTTTTTGATTTATTTTGTATTTGTAGTGATTGTTGTAAGATGCTTAAGTTCTTTTTGAATTATTTTGTAGTTTTTGGTTATTGTGGTGCTTTTTTAATGTCCTTTTTGAATTATTTTGTATTTGTGGTGATTGTTGTCAGGTGCTTAAGTTCTTTTTGAATTATTTGGTGTTTGTGGTGATTGTTGTAAGGTGCTTGTTTAAGTTCTTTTTGAATTATTTTGTATTTGTGGTGATTGTTGTAAGGTGCTTTAAGGTTAAGTGCTGTCACGTGTTCTTGACAGCTTATTCCTTTTATAAATACCAGATGTAGAAAATTTCCCTGTTCCCCCATTTACTGTGTCTTGCCATGAATTGTTTTTTTTTTATATATTGACATACCTAATACCTATCGTAATTTAAAACACACATACTCCTTGACCAATAAATATGACTCCTAGGAATTTATTCTAACACACACACGTGTGCAATATTTGAAATGAAAGGGACGTTATTCATTGCAGGCTTTGTAGGTAATAACAAAGGATTGGAAGTAATCCACATATACATTCACAGGGATCTGGATAAACAATGGACCCTCTGCCACTCTGGAAAGAATGAAGCTCCTTATGTACTGATAGGAAATGATCTGTCAGACCTGTGATTAAACAAAAACAAATCCTAGGAACAAAACATTCTGAATAGATGTCAATATTTGTGTAATGTCAAAATATTGTCAATATCTGTCAAATAGATAATGTCAAAATAGATGTCAATATTTTTGTCAATATTTGGGCAAGGTGGCTCATGCCTGTAATCCCAGCACTTTGGGAGGCCAATGCAGGCAGATCACTTGAGGTCAGGAGTTTGAGAGCAGACTGGCCAACATGGTGAAACCCCATGTCTATGAAAAATACAAAAATTAGCTGCGTGTGGTGGTGCATGCCTGTAATCCCAGTTACTGGGGAGGCTGAGGCAGGATAATCACTTGAACTTGGGAGGTGGAGGTTGCAGTGAGCCAAGATTATGCCACTGCACTCCAGCCTGGGCAACAGAGTGACAACCTGTCTCAAAAAAAAAAAAGTTTAACAGGGGAAAATCGTATCTACCTATCTGCACAGAATATCTCGAGGGATGGACAGGAAACTGTTACTGCTGGCTGCCCACAGAGGATGGCGCTGGGCAAGGGGGTGGGAGGGAGCATTTCATGGAGCTGAATCTCTCAAATATTGAACTCAGTGTTTAACGATTCAAAACATAATTAAAATTAAGTATCCACACCTGCATCTTGCATTAGCATTTGCCTATGTATGTCAGTCTTATTTCCATTTTGTGAGCTGTTTTGCATTTTCTGTTTAGTATGTTTTCTTGCTATTTCTTTTTTTTTTTTTTTTTTGAAACGGAGTCTCGGTCTGTCACCCAGGCTGGAGTGCAGTGGCGCGATGTTGGCTCACTGCAAGCTCTGCCTCCTGGGTTCATGCCATTCTCCTGCCTCAGCCTCCCAAGTAGCTGGCACTGCAGGCGCCCGCCACCACGCCCAGCTAATGTTTTTTTTATTTTTAGTAGAGACGGGATTTCACCGTGTTAGCCAGGATGGTCTCATCTCGATCTCCTGACCTCGTGATCCGCCCGCCTTGACCTCCCAAAGTGCTGGGATTACAGACGTGAGCCACCACGCCCGGCCTTCTATCCTTTTTTCTTCCTTTCTTCTCTTTCCTTAGACTGATGGCAATTTTGTGACTTTTCTTTTCTAGTGATTTGGAGGTTATACTTCGTATTGCTGTCTTTATAATCATTACTCAACCATGTGAACAGACGTATTGAAGCGGTGGAGCAGATAAGGAGGTATTCAGGTCTGGAGCTGTCCAGGAGCTGAGACAGTCTCAGCTGGTAGCTGGGACACTCTTGGGGAGTTCCCCCAGCTGAAGAAAGTCTCCCTGCCTAAGGTCGTGATCTTTCCCAGGGCAGCCCACACCCCACATCTAATGGCTGGTTGATGTTGGAGGTGCCGTGTCAACTCTCACCCCAACTCTGCCACGTCATGCAGCTCCAGAGCACCCCATGGGACCCGCTGGGGCCTGTCATGCCTGCAACACAGTCCCATGTCTCCTTGAGCCCCATCCACCCAACCCTGCTTCTTTCACTCTGCTGCAGGGAATGATCCACACTTTCTGCATGCAAATCTCTAGCTCAGAGTGTTTCCCAGGGAACCTGGCTTCCAAAGATTGATTTGTCTAACAAGTTCTAACACACACCATAATATACAAATGGGCAGGGCCGATCGTAAAAGGTGATCAGTCTTATGAAGAGGCTTATCTGTATGTTGGTTCTGGTAATATCCCATTAGTACATTCTCTTGGACCCTTTATATTGTAGTTGTTTAAAATGGGTTGAAATTTTAGAGCTCTTGATACTGGAAAATGTCATTTGTTGTAACCAAAATCCACCTGGAAAAGCATACCACAGATATTTCAATTTTAATTGTAAAAAGTGAAGTCGTTCTCTTGATACCCACAATTATCTTATAAATAACCTAATGACCTAATTAGAACACAAATTTGCATCAATTGCCAGGTGCTTGGATACTTGGAGTGCAGGGCCAATGTTTTCTAGTTTTTATTAGTTTTTCGTAAGGTACTTTAAAATAATCTTTGATGCTGAAGCTTGGCATTGAGGATGTGAGAGGTAGGTAGCAGAAATTCGTGTTTGACATTAAAAAGCAGTCAGTTATGCAATTCTGTGTTTCTTGCTGCAACCAGCTCCAGGGTGCCCTGCCACTGACAGCTCAGCAGAAGGGCATGAGGCACCTCCTCCCCAGACCAATAACAGGAAATTAGAACAAGAATACATGAACTATGTGATGCTCCTTGGTTCTCAGGGCTGTGATTCAGTGACTATGTTAGTTTCTGCTAGTACTGAAGATTCTGCAGCAGCCAAATATGTGAGCAAAGATGACATTTAAGTTCTATATGCTTCACCCACCTCCTCTTTGGATCCCCCAGTCAAAAAGTTTTATTCAGTAGCAAATAGATAAATAAATGATGATCAGTAAATGTGCTGTCTTAGCACCTCACACCCCAACCAGCCCCCACCTTGAAACACTAGCTGTCAGGTGCCATTCTCAGTGCACTGCACATATGTTGGGGTGATCAGACCCAACACCAGGTCGTGGGGGCAACGAAGTCTGGCAGAGTCAAACGATTGAGAAAAAGTTTGAGAACTAAAGTGGGACCAGGGGACCATTGTGATTGTGGAGGCTGCAAAGGCCCCGAGCTCTGGGAGACCGCGCTATTTATTGGTAATCCAACAGAGGAGGAGGTGGCGAGAATGTGGGGGTCAAAAGGGCGCGTTGCATCAAACACATGATTTACAGCTGTGATGGTTTAGCATTTGCTCTGCTACTTGAGATAATGGACAGCAGGTTCTTTTAACTCAACATACAGTTGATCCTGGGAGAGCAAGGAGCAAGGAGCCAGCAAGTCTAGACACATTCTGGAGCCACGAGCCCTGGATTCCATCCAAGCCACGAGGGATTTTATGCCCTGGGCTTAGATTAGGTGTGTCAGGGTAGCCTTCCACTCTTCAGCACAGAGCTTGGTATGCCAAAGGCCACAAGGGGTTTTAGACCCTGGACCCCAGACATGTTCCAAGACTCTTTTACATTATGTCAGACATGCAAGCCCTGCCTCAGCTTCTTCCCAACACTCAGCTTTTTCCCAACACACATATTCACTAACTCAGGTCTCAGCACACCTTATCGGGTAGGTGCTACCATCTGCCCATTTTATAGATGAGGAAATAAAGGCTCAGAGATGTTAAGAAACTTGCCCAGGGTCATATAGTCAAGAAGTAAGTGACTGTATCAGTCATCTATGGGTTTGTAACAAATTACCCAAGGATGTAGTGGCTTGAAACAATATTTAATATCTCACAACTTCTGTAGGTCACAAATGCTGGCAGGGCTTAACTGGGTCTTTTGCTTCAAAGTCTCTGTAAACTAAAATAAACTTCTAAGCCCCCTGCTGACTGAATGGACTCCTTGTGGTCAAGAGGACCCCAGAAAAACCTTAAAACTAAGCTCCCAGCCATAATTGGATGTGAGGTCAGACACACCTCATTCTACCCCCTCCCTTTTGTGGTTCAGACACAACTGACCAACATTAATGTTAAAAAAGAGATCATAAGACTGGCAAATAGACTCTCTGTGGCAGTAAGATGCCAGATTGTAAACAGGACCCAAGGCCATGCCAGGCAAGGGTTACATCACACATCCCTACCCTTTCTTCTAACAGCCAAGGGTTTTTTTTCCCCTAGCAACTAAACAAGCACTGGCCTCGAGATACGTTAAACAATTCCAGCTCATCCAGCTCAGAGACATTAACTAACTGACCCCGTTCCACCAGCCATAACTGCAGCTTTGACTTGAACTTACTGAAATCCCTTTGTAGTACTACAAAGAGCCTGTAGTACAAAGCGATTGATTCCAGTAACTTTCTCCTGACCATCAACTGGTCCTGGCTGGCTGAACACTTGGACGCCTTCATGTCCTGAAAAGACCTTTTGACATATAGGGCCTAACTATAGTACATTTAAATGTTAAGTCTCCATCCCAAAGTGAACATGGGTGGTATGTTACACGAACGTTTGTCCCATACACATGTGCCAGGACCATCATGAATATTCATAGCTCCTCCCGTCACCTGTCGAATACGCATGTTTAGCCAACCAGTTCAGCATAAAGCTCCCGTCCCAGCTTCTCTTCTTCCAAGGTGTTTCTCTCTGGTCTTGGCTGGAGGCTGTGCTTCCCAGGCTACAGGATGGCCACCTTGCAGGCTGAAACCTTTACAAGAAATAAAGTCTCCTCTGTTTTCTAAATGTATTAATTGTGGTTGATATGGTTTGTGTCTCCACCCATATCTGATCTTGAATTGTAGCTCCCATCATTCCCATGTATTGTGGACGGGACTTGGTGGGAGGTAATTGAATCATGGGGGCGGTGATTTCTCACACTGGTCTCATGGTAGTGAGTAAGTCTCACAAGATCTGATGGTTTTAGAAATGGGAGTTCCCGTGAACAAGCTCTCTTGACTGCCACCATGTAAGACGTGACTTTGCTCCTCATTCACCTTCCACCATGATTGTGAGGCCTCTCCAGCCATGTGGAACCATGGGTCAATTAAATTTCTTTCCTTTATAAATTACCCAGTCACGGGTATGTCTTTATTAGCAGCATGAGAACAGACTGATACAGTGCTTTTGTATTTTTAAAGTTAACATCTCTCAAGAAGTGGGTTGACTCAAACCTCAGCTAGGGCAGGATCTGTTTCCAAGCTCATGTATGGGGTTGTTGGCTGGATTAGGGTCCAAGGCAGTTGCTGGACTAAGTGCCTCAGTTCCTTGCTTTTCCAATGCTGCACTTAATTCATTGCAGTAAGGCAGGTGTGAGGACTTTACCCAGCAGGCCCAAGGCCACTCTCCCTAAAAAGGCCTGAATGCAAGACTGGCCCTTAGGTGGCCTCTGGGAACCTGGATTTTGGGAGTGTTCCCAACATCCCAACTGATAAGAGTGATTCAATGTGCCTAAACTGTTTATGCAAACAATACACTGAGTGCCTGCTTTCCCTGCGGGAGTCTGGAATGTTGGAGGTGCCAGACAGGTGCCCACATGACCCCTGTAAGTTCCCTGAGCACTGAGTCTTTAATGAGCTTCCCTAAAAAACAACACTTTGCATGTGTAATCACAACTCACTGGGTCAATCAAGTCTGTCCTGTTTGATACCTCTGGGAGGGGACTCTCGGAAGCCTGCACCTGTTTTTTTCTAGATGTTACCCCCTGTGCCTTTCCCTTTGCTGCAGTCACAAGTCTTTTGTGTAATAAATCATAGCAGAGTAGGACTAGGTGCTGAGTCCTGGGAGTCCTCACCAAACCCAGGGGTGGGTCTTGGGGACCCCGACACAGCACAAGAGTATCACCAACAAGATGGAAGTCACAGTCTTCTATATAATCTCATTGGAAGTTTTGCCCCATCATCATTCTGTGCATTAGAAGCAAGTCACAAGGTACAGCCCACACACACGGGAGAATGCACCAGAACATGAACCCCAGAGGCGGGGGTCAAAGGGGCTGTTGTGGAGGCACGCAGGCCACCACGGCAGAGCCAGGAGTCAAGCCCCTCACCCTCCACCCCAGGCTGCTCAGCATTTGTTGAAGTGAGCAAGAACAGATGTCCCAAACCCACTTCCTGAGAAGTGCTCTGGGAATGGAGTGCCATTTGCTAGGGTGAAGTTTGTATATATACAATCCCGGACTTGCAGATGCCCATTAAGAATTTTGTCCTCTGGGTTCACAGAGACACAGACATCTCTTTTGCAGCACTTATTCATTACACACTTATTAACTGAATAGATCTAAGATTACCATGTTTTAATAGACAGGGCCCCTGACTTACAATTCCCATGATTTTTTGGCTTTATGATGGTAGGAAAGCAACACATATTCAATAGAAACTGTACTTTGGATTTTGATCTCTACGTGGGCTGGTGATCTGGAGTCAATATCCTTGTGACATTGGGCAGTGGCCGAGCTGCTCCATCAGCCATGCGATCACAAGGGTAAACAGCCAACCCTCTACAGGGGACTGTGTTGCCAGATGATTTTCCCAACTGTAGCATGGAAGTGTTCTGAGCATGCTGAAGGTAGTCTAGGTGTACTTAATGCACTTTGATGTAGGGCATTTTCAACATATGCTGGGCTTATCCAAGACATAATCCCATCGTAAGTTGAAGAGCATCTGTATTTAAAATCTCCTTGTTAACGGTGGCCAGCCCACATAGATCCCCTTCTCAGAGGCAACCAGTACTGTCAATTTCTTCTGTATCCTTCCAGTTACTTTACATAAATTCAATTCAAAAGCACATGTCTGTCTCTAAGCCTGTGTATTTTTCCCCCTTTACACAATGGCAGCAGAATGCACATTCTTCTCTACACCTTGCGTTTCTTTCTTGGTGGTCACTGGACTCCAGGACACAGCGAGCTGCTTCAGCCCCTTTGCTGGCCACAGTGTCCACTTAGGGGCTCTGCACCATTTGTATCCCAGTGCCTCGTCATCGATGCTGAGGGCTTCCAGGTTTCTGCTATTAACAACATTGCATCAAATGACTCTGCAGACACATCTGACTCATCTGTAGGCCTGTGAAGTGGACTCGCTAGCTCAAAGTTGTCCTTTTTTTTAGGAAATTTATTTTATTCATCTACTCAACAGGTATGTCAAAGTTCAAAGGAAACAGAGTTTTCAGTAAAAAGTTTTTCTCCCATTTAAGCACCCCCACCAGAAGACAACCACTATTCCCAGCCTATGGGGCTGGCTACTTCAGAGAGGCCCTCATCAGAGACAAGCCTGCTGGGTGGAAGCGAAAAATCCTTCTCCAGCTGATGTCTTTTCTTCTGCAGTGCACTCTTTGGGAATCGGAAGACCCTTAACAAAATGCTGATTAAAGTTAGAGAAAGAAAACCCTTCATGTTAGGAACAGTCTTCTCTTGAATGTTTCCTCAGGCTTATCCATACACCGTAACAACTGTCCACCTTATTTATCAATTTTTAAGTTTTCTTCTCCCTGTGTGGTCTGTACTTGCTAGTTGCTGTTCTGCTGTCTTTGACCCCTACATCCAATGCTGGAGGCTGCTCTCAGCGTCTGGTTACCCGGGGTTGTCTATTCTGACAAGGCAAGGTGCTCACAGGCAGTGCGGAGTGCAGGAGTGACTCCTCGCTTTGAGCGTCGCTACAGGGTGATAAGAGTGGGCTATTTCCCAGGAATCCTAAGGCTGCTATCTTTACGGCTTTTTTGGAGCTAGACAGTTTCCCCAGAGAAGCATCTTTCAACAATCCCCTTTTGTAGACCAAGATCTCACTGCACTAAAAGTTCTGGGGACTGAGGGAGGAGAAAGATGCCAAGAGCACTAACCCCATCCCCACACACCTGTGTGGCCCCCAGGTCCCCACCGTGCCTGGTGTCCCCAGTCCAGGGCCTGGACCAGCAAGTAGGATAAAGGATAATGGGGCATGCAAGAGGGCATTGAAACTGACTGGAAACAGTTCCCACTGGCCAATGCCGGGACAATCTGAGAACCAAAATAAATGACAGTAAAAATAAGTAAATAACTGAATAAAACAGAATCCTTGAATCCATACTGATAGAAAATGAATCAAGAAGTAAACAAAGGAGACAGGAGTGCTTATTCTATGTAGAATGAAAACTAATAATGTAGAAGTGATGAAAAATGGGGAAAAATCGTTTGTAGCTATCACAGTAAAAACTGGCTAAGGCAAATTATCAAGAAATACTAAAGCTAGCAGTTAAAAGTTTGATGAGAGAGAGGAATATAGTCTTGAAATATCTCCTTGCAAAATACTTACAAATTTTTCAGTGGAGAAACTTGGCAGGCAGATATCATATTAATAATAATAAAAAAAACTTCACCACCACTGTAAAGAGAAAAACCAACATCGTCAGCCTCCTGACATGATGCAGCAAAAAGAACACAGCACCACCTCTCTGGTACTCCTGTCAAAAATGCACACATCACAGGGACACTTCAGACCAACCAAAACTGAAGCACATTCAGACTACCTGACCGGTACCCCACAAGACTGTCTCAATCATAAAAGACAGACTGGGAACTGTTTCAGACTGGAGTGAACTCGAGACAAGACAGACAAAGGCAACAGGTGTCACCCCAGACAAAACTGGACATTGTGACTGCAAAGCACATTACCGGGCCACTGGAGCGAGCTTGCTGGTTAGAGGGTGACCTGCATCCATGTTTCCGACGCCTATGCTGTGAGCTGTAAAGAGGGCCTCTGTTTCCAGGAAACACCATAGGAGCAAGGGGGTAATGGAACATGTCTGTAACTTACTGTCAAAGCGTTCGGAAAACAATGAGTGACATGCAAGCACACCAGAAGATGCAAATGCAAATGCAGAGAAATGTTCAGTGGAGAATTTGGGCGAAAGAGAAATAGGAGCTTTTCACGCCACAGAGCTTGAAAGTATTTCAGAGTGGAGACTCCAGAGACAAATCCACCAAAGGCAGTGTGTGGTCGGTGTCTGTACAGACCAACACACAAAATGAGGTAGACAAGGAGACAGCAGCCTTCACAGTAAAACTGCTTTCACTGGAGAAAATAAGGATGTATTCTAACACTGCCATTTAGCCAAAAGTAAGTTTGTTCTTTCTGCTTCCTAAGAGCAAAACCAAGAATCACACATGTATATATTTTATCAACTTTATTTAAATATTCCAAGGATCCCAACCCCATTTAAAAATAAAAATTGTAAAGCACTCCATTCAATAAAAGCACATAATTCCCCCTCAATAATTAGTATGACAATTCATGATACAGCTCTTACTCTGGGAGAGTTTATTTTACACTTTATTCCAAAAGGCACGAAGTCATCTGAGGCCTCAGATATTAACCCCACTGCATGTTAATGTCACACCACTAATGTGCAACTCAATGTAATTATTAAAGCTTATAACATACTTCCCCAAGAATTTATAGATTCTTTCTATAAATAATAATTTAAAAAATACTGGACCTTAAGACCAATACAGGCTTAACAAGAGACCTGAAATTTCTGCAAGGGCGGTTTTGTTTCTTGATAGAAGTACGACTTTTGAAAGCCTATTCCCAGCAAAAGAAACACTAGACCCAGCTTGGCCAAAGAAACAAAGTAAAACGAGTGATTTCTAACACGCTAAAAGCATATGTTTTCATCAGCTCCAAAGAAAGCAGTCCTGGTCATTCAGAAGGCTCCTGTCATCCCACCAGTCTGCAGTCGTTAGAAATATCTGCTTTACAGGCCACAGGCTGCTCTGGATTTGGTTTCAGACACCAGTAACCAGAAGAAGCCAGTTTTGCGTGTGAGGGGTGTGGGCCCCCGCTGCCTTGGGCCTGCTCACCGGGGTGGGTGGACCCCTGCCGGGTCACAGCCTGCTGTCACGTCTGGACTGTTGGCCTCTTCTGCGTCCGGGCTGTTGGGCTCTCCTGCTCTCTGTCCCTCAGTCACTTCATTCTCTGGCTGTCCAGTGCTGGCTGCACTCTCATTTGTGAGGATAACCCCTTCCTTCTTCTTTTCTCCCAACACCTCTAGCCCCATCATCCTGAGATAATGAAGCCGCTCATTCTTGGGCACAAAAGTTCGAATGGAGGCCTTTCCCCGCCATCCGCACAAGACGATGGGACACTGCAGAGCGTCTGGATTCCTGCAAGTGATAGTGGCTTCATGTAGAACATTAAACATTCCCACAACTAAATCGAACAAGATATAATATGCAACTGCTTAAAAAAGAAAACCACAGAAAACCCACACTCACAAAACCCCCAAGACTACTGGGAGGACATTTTCATCTGTGATCCGAGGGGTAGGTTTCCTCAAAGGGAGATCAGCTTCCTTCTTCATGTCCTGAGTAAAATTCTCACCCTCACTTTCGCCTTGCCTCTTTAAGTTCACAATGGAGTAGGCCCCAAATCTACAGATTTCAGATATACTTTCTACATACTTCCTTCTCAAACTTTACTGTCCCCGCCGCCCCGTGTCACCTCACCCCACTAAATGAGAAGCGTTTCTCCACAGGCTCCTTGCAGCTCACCTCAAGTTTCCTAAGTGAACTGAAGCTCCTGAGAGGCCGGGAGACTCTGCCCTTAGCAGGGCTGCCAGAGCAGGACCCGGGACCACCCGTGATTCGCGTGATTTGTTCTCTAGGGACCCCACATGGCAGTCTGAGCCCTGCTGGGCACGCAGTGCTCATTTCCGTTCCCAGCATGCAGCGTTACCCACAGTCAAAAACATCCCTGCCTCTCTGAACCTGCCCTGAGCCTCCCGACCTTCCAGGCTCCACTGTCCAGCCAGTTGGCATCGACGCCCCAGCAGAGATGGACGCCACCATTTCCAACCTGCAGACGCCCTCTCTCAACTTACCTAATTTCTTTCATACGCGACTCTGACCTAGATTTTAGGCTCCTAACGGCTGTGTTTAATCACCTTTCCATTTTTCTTAATGTAAAGCAGGGGCACTAAGGTGGTTTTAAGAAGTGAGAGGAAAATACAAGAAACCCAACTCCCATCTTCTTAAGAAAAAAATCATTATTCCTGAAGTTGACTTTTCACCTGTGTATTTCACCAAGTAGAAACGAGTGTTCAAATACGGAAAAGTGAATCCACACCTTAAAATATCCCAATATTTTCTATGTGGGCCACATGGGACTGTTATTTTAAAAACCACTTCTGAGTCACTGAATTATTCAAACTCTCGTAAAAACACCCAGAAGCCATCAATCACTAGACGCTCCTGCCCCTTCACCGTCCAGACACCATCCGCCTCCAGCAGGTCCCCGGGGTGCCCATGCGCTCGGCCGACCTCCCCAGCCCATCCATCTGTTGTTCCCTCACCAAGTGCCTGCCCCTCCCACCTCAGCCCCCACCTGTCCTCTCTCCACATGGCAGCCGGACAGCCTGAACCCTGAGGACATGCGGCCCCTCGGCCTCCCTGCCAACCTCTTACCTGTCCCTCTTCCTTCCCTACTTGGCTGGGCCCGCCCCGACCCCCAGCTTGCACCTGCCTCAGGATCTGCACTTTGGTGGTTCCTTCAAGTTAGCACTGGATCCCTGGTCCAACACTAACTTCCCAAAGAAATCTGTACAGTGGTTCTACGTATTCACTCCCCCAAATCCCAGTCAGCCCTGGACCCCATTCTATTCCTTCCTCTCAGAAATGGTGTTTCATTGTTTCATGTCACCAAGATGGAGCTGTTGCAGGTGAGATCCAAATTCTGCCACTCGTAAGCTGAGGAGCTCTGGGCGAGCCACCTAACTTTCTGTCCCGGCTTCCTCCTCTGGCAAGTGCTGCCAAAACCAGCACCTGCTCCCCCAAGGCCCCCCATGAGGATGCAGCGTGAATACCTGCAAGCAGCATGGAGCAGTGGTCCTGTGGGGACTGTGAGTGCAAGCGTGAGCAAATCCCATGCTCCGGCCCTAGCACTCCTGATGCAATAACATGTCAGCAACACACATGGCTGAACCAGCCACGAGGGAGAAAGAACGGAACCTCACTCAACTGTCCAATCTTTACACTTACTCTGTACAAGACAGAAATTTTCACTGGTTTCTAATGCTTAAAAAATAAGTACTATGCATTTTATTCTCTGTAAGTAAAAATTCACTTAGCCTGAGCTGAGTGTTCTATGAAACAGTATCTTCATGATGACCTACAGGAATATTTTGTTCCTGAAGTTTTCACAAGGCTACTTCTGAGGAACAATCACAAAAGGCCTGAAAGTTCCCACCTTCCCAAGTCACTTTCCTCACCAACGAAAACACTGTAGATAATGACAAGATATGTGCATCTAAGGGCAGGGCGTATACTGACTTACGCAGAATCTGGTTCATACTTCAGCACGATGCTTCCCTTTGCTGGAAGAGAAAGAGACACACATTTGCCAAGTTTTCCAGGTAGTGGATGCATGCGCTGAGCACATTTCTGCACCTAGTGATGTGTTAAGCATTCTGATGAAAGAGAACAACAAATAATCTACATTCTTGGCTTCGAGGATCTAGATGGTGAAAAGAGGCCGTCTGGATACATGAACCAAGTCCAAATGATGCAATAGGGACGATCTGGAAGAGGACGCAGGCAAAAGCCATTCAGGGACTTCAAGGGATGTCACCTGACAATCCACTGAGAAGCAAAGCAAGGAGGCTGGGGATTAACTGCTGGTTAATTCTTCAAAATTCAAGATTAAATAAACTATAACACCAACTCCCAGAATGGCATGAAATACATAAAAATTGTCTAAAACAATACTGCAATCATCTAAGTGCAGGATTAAAAGAAAACCAGTATAAACAGTTCCTTTATCCTTTACAAGAATCTCTACTTTAAATTGTGGTTCTTGCCTGGAGACGGCAGCAGGAGACAGACTCCACAGAGCATGTTTTATATCCCAAAGGAACACACGAGTAAGTTTTAAATGCAAGTAAGAGATGTAACTGCAAGAAGTGATTCATGTACTTTTCATCAAATTGAGCCAAAAATATTAAACAGCAAGTTATTTAAAAAAATAAACAAGAATGAAGACAATAGAAAAACAAAATTAGAACAGCTTGGAGAAATGATTTTTATGCTTAGGGGAAAATGTCACTGGAGTGATTTGAAGTGGAAGTTGATGAAATATAAAAGCAGCAATACGACCAATGATCTACTGCAGCTGGCTAGCAGAAAAGTCAGAACTGTTGGCAAGACTCTTATTTTGCTCTAACACAGGTGATTAAAATCTGCATGTTAGCCAGTCTCGTGAGGCTGTGTACCTTAAAAAACAAATTTACTGGCTGGGCGCAGTCGCTCACGCCTGTAATCCCAGCACTTTGGGAGGCCGAGATGGGCAGATCACAAGGTCAGGAGATCGAGACCATCCTGGCTAACATGGTCAAACCCTGTCTCTACTAAAAATACAAAAAATTAGCCGGGTGTGGTGGCAGGCACCTGTAGTCCCAGCTACTCTGGAGGCTGAGGCAGGAGAATGGCTGAACCCGGGAGGCGGAGCTTGCAGTGAGCCGAGATCGCGCCACTGCACTCCAGCCTGGGCGACAGAGCAAGACTCCGTCTCAAAGCAAAAAAAGAAAAAAACAAATTTACCCATGCACAGAGACCTGCTTCCATCCACCCGCGACCTGCTGACAGGCAAGTAGGTCAAGAGCTCTGGCTGGGGGGTTTGCTAGGGCTGCTCACAGGCTGACCCCTCCTCTCCCTGGACTCTCTGGCCCAGCAAAGGTGAGCGAAGGCCAGCCCCACACGCCACACAGACACATCACAGGCTGCTGGGCAGCAGTGGGGCACCACCAGAGTCTGGGGAAGCACAGCAACCCCAAGATGCCTTTGACCCTTAGCATTCTGAACTGTCAGTCAGGGATCTACAGAGCCCTCTGGAAACTGATGTAGCCATAAATAAACTGAAAACTATGATTGATAAATACGCCCCAAAGCACACACCTGCATTTCTGCCGTCCTTGTAAAGGGAATACAAGTTATGTCCCTATGCATTTCCAACTACTCACCCAGGTCCTTCGCTTGACTGTAGGTCTCACTGCTGAGTTTTCTAAAAAAGGGATTTTCCTGGGTCAACAGTATCTTAACATCTTCCATTGATACGGTAATAATTCTTGAATTAATAAATGGATACAATGTATATATACCCTGTGTGAATAAAGAGAATAAGAGAACGGATACCATGATGTCATTCATGAATGACAATAGCCTGCTCTCAGGGGCTATGCTCTCGGGGGCTATGGTGGTCGAGCCCTCACTATGGCCCCTCCCCTTGGACAGGTGTGGAACCCACCCCCTAGGAGGGGAAACCAGCACCCTGGGAGAGCTCTATAACCTGTGAGGGTCAAGTGGCTGGAAGGTGCCAGCCGAGCCCTGAGCCACTAAGACCATCTGGCTGACCAGAAAGCCCATCTACTCCCGACTGCTTCAGTCATCTGTGGCTACTGCTGTTCAAATCCACTTCCAAAATTACCTCCTGTGCCAGCCGGAAAGCACAGTCAAACTCTTCACCGCTGTTATTTCTACACCAGACTTTGATCCCCGTGTTAATAACCTGTAAGTAAAAAAAAGAAGATGAAACACACAGAGATGAACACAGGACCATCTCCTGTAAGGACGCCGGGCCACATGGAGCAACCGTCACGGAATGGGAAAGGAGAGAAGTAGAAACCCACCGAGAAACCCCAGTAAGAACCAACTGATACTCACAACCTGTGTTTATGCAGTTTGCAGGGCAGTAAAGCAAATGAAAGAAGGGTCTCCAAATGGCCAAATTCTAAGGGAAGTGTCTCCAAGGACAAATCCCAAGGGTCGGGGCAGCAGTACTCATAGCCTCTATGCCCTCAGTAACTTCTCTGCCCAGGAGGGCGAGCTGTAAGAACTACACCAAGGCTCACCCGGCTGCAGGAATGGGGCACAGAAAAGACACAGGCCACCAGATTCGGGACTCTGGTAGGAACCACTCAGCCCTGTGCCAGTCAACAGCTCTGAAATCACAGGGCAGGCTCAGGGACCTGCAGCCAACGCTACAGGTGGGGAGAGCAGAAGCCACGGTCTGCTCTAAATGGAATCTAAGCCGCTGTGAAAAGCCACACGCATCCCGAATCACACAGCACTCAGCGTCTGTGCGGCTGGCACCTTCATCTTCTCGCTGTTATTCAGCAGCACATTCCGCAGCTCCTTAGAAACCATGTAGAGCTGCCTTTTCTTCCCTTCTGTAGTCCGAGTTAACAAATTCATCCTTGGGAATGAAGGATCCAAAGCATAAAATTTCCTGTACATAAAAACAGTGTTGTTTATACACACTGAGTTCAAAATCTGGTAGACTGTTTCTAAACATCTTATTCTCCTCCTTAAGAATTCAATCCCTAAAACTGCAGTGTGGTTCAAGGGCACTGGGCTCTGTTCTGGACTCCAGCTTCTAAACTTCATCCACTTCCACCTGAAACCTCCAAGCAACACTTATTTGGGGCACAAGTCCATCAGAAACCTAAATGAACAAGTGCAGCTTCTCTCCCTCAGCGGCTACTCCAACGATAATGATCTGATAAACACTACTTTTGAGACTTTTTTTTTTTTGATATGGAGTCTTGCTCTGCCGCCCAAGCTGGAGTGCAGTGGCGCAATCTCGGCTCACTGCAACCTCTGCCTCCCGGGTTGAAGTGGTTCTCCTGCCTCAGCCTGAGTAGCTGTGATTACAGGCGCACACCACCACACCTGACTAATTTTTTTTTTTGTATTTTTAGTAAAGACGGGGTTTCACCACATTGGTCAGGCTGGTCTCTAACTCCTGACCTCATGATCTACCTGCCTCGGCCTCCCCAAGTGCTGGGATGTGCCCGGCTGAGACTTATTTTTTAATAGACTTTTACAAATGTATGCAAAGGACCAGTTATGTAAAAGACAGTAAGTTACCGCCCTGGTTAATAGATTCTAAAATTCAATGAATAAGAAACAGATGAATGTCAGACTTATCCTAAACCCTTTTCCTCTATGTTCTGTCTATGTTGTCCCTAATTAGGCCTCACACACACTGCTCTTCATTTCTTCTACAGAAACTGAACTAGACAACCTTGGCCACTAGTCTATATACTCAACTGAGCAATTTAGGTTCAGGATCACAACTGAGTAATTTAGATTCATAATCACAGTCCAGTTTTTTTTTTTTTTTTTTTTTTTTGAGATGGAGTCTCGCTCTGTTGCCCAGGCTGGAGTGCAGTGGTGTGATCTCGGCTCACTGCAAGCTCCGCCTCCCAGGTTCACGCCATTCTCCTGCCTCAGCCCCCTGAGTAGCTGGGACTACAGGCACCCGCCACCACACCCGGCTAATTTTTTTGTATTTTTAGTAGAGACAGGGTTTCACTGTGTTAGCCAGGATGGTCTCAATCTCCTGACCTTGTGATCCGCCCATCTCAGCCTCCCAAAGTGCTGGGATTACAGGCGTGAGCCACTGTGCCCGGTCCAGTTTTTTTTATCTATCATGTTCACAAAGTAAAAGTTTACCTTCTCCTTAAATTAAAAGGTTGAGTAACCTCTAAAGTTTCATCCTGCTCTAACATGCGGTTAAAAAGGTTAAAAAAAAAAAAGCTAGACAGAACTACATACAAAACAATAGTTACATGTGATCAGTTGTACATTTGATACTCTATAGTAAATTTCTTTAAATGAATAATTAAAAAGGCTGAATCCTTACTCAATAGGTGGAAATAATGGGTCATCTTCAGGAATAAATACAAATGGGTCTTCTTTAAATCCAAATAACTTCATTTTCTTTGATGGAGGAGGACTAAAAAGAGAATCAGGATGAGACACATCAATCTGTAATGGGTGGTAACCTTCAATACCAAAAGCACATTCTTCCTTTCTGTCAGTTCTGTGCAACATGGGGTTTGCGGCAGATGTTGAAACCTTCCAGCTTCCACAGAGTCCAGCCCTCACACTGCATGTACCTGATACCACACATGTACTGCCCCCTCAAACCAACCAAGAAGTGGCTCTGGGATCCCATTTAATCCAAAAGGACTGTGAAGACACCAGAGTGTTAGATCAAGACATACCCCTTTTCTTACCCACACACGCCATCTTTCTTACTGCCATTATTCTCTAAATCCTCAGTTGCATGAGCTATTTCTGTGTCACCAGATCCTGTGAATGACGGACTTTCCAGCTTAGAGGGATCTGTGGGTTTCCCTTCTGTGGGATCTGCAGGGCTCAGCTGTGTGCTTTCTCTGGTCTCTGTAGATTTACCCTGCAGCTGTCATAGAGAACAATTTCATTGACACACAAAGAACAGCATTCTTTGTGCTGCTACGAAAAGTTAAAAATACCAAGTTCACAAAATTCATCAGTTATATTTTTCTACAGCATTATATGTAGAGAAAGACGACAGAATTTTTTTAAAGTGTCATTTTAAATCTACTTGCTATTATAAACAAAATTCATGGACAGTTTCTTTGGAGTTAAAGCTGATTCTACCTTAATCCCACAAAGGGCATATATAGCCTGTTCCTTAGCAGAGGCCTACACCACCAGCTTGTTCTCATGTAAAAATGCTTATCGTGCATCTGCTCTGGGTAAAGCACACTGAAGGACACAAAGTGCACCAAGCACAATTTCTAAAATACCCGGCAGGGGCAAAAAGACAAGTATATAAATAACGAGAAAGGAGGGAACGAACTGTTCCTGGGCACCTGGACAAACTGCCACAGGAACTGGGAGAAAGACAGAGTGCCCCAGGCACCAAGGGAACACCTGCCAAAGAATGAATTTCTGAATTAGGGCCATGGTATAATTTAAATTTGGCTTTGGGAATGAGCAAAATGTTTTACTTAAAAATCTTTAAAAAATACGTGTCCTTTTTAACAAGTCACAAAATTGATAAAAGTTGTAATTCCTCAGTCCCTATGAAGTAAGTTTAAAAATTAGGATATTTCAGCACAGGCAAGTTCATTTTATTCAGAGCCACAAAGCTACTGAGCAGAGAAGCCGGGAGCATCCCAGGGAACACATTTTATTTCCATGTTAATATAATGTAAAAAAGCAAAAAACAAAAGCAGATGAACCCCAAGCCTGTGAGCAGGCCAGTGAGGGCACACGCCCTTCCTGTCCAACCTCAGCTTCTCCCAGAGGGGCCTTCTTGTTGAGTAGGTCCAGCTCCAAGGGCACGCTCTCCCATCTCTGTTCCACCTCTACAACCTCATTGTAGGACCTTCAAATACCAAGGTCAGTGTGAGCTTCCCTGGCCTAACTTCTAGCCGAGTGCTCACAGGCCTCAGCACCGCAACAGATCACGGCATCCTGACCACAAAGACTCTACCTGGGTTCCCAGTAGGACCAACAGCAGCACAGGCCATGCTAGCACTAGATCTGTTGAACTACATGATTAAGAAACTGACATAGTAACAGAAAGAGAGAAGTATTCATATTATTTAAAAGAGAAAATGACAATAAGTTGTTCTAAAAAGTAAGACTATACATAAGGGGCGAACTGAAAAAATGTCAAAACCTTTCTACGTAAGTATTAACCCATCAGAAACATCAACGTAAGCCCCAATGCAGGCCAACCTAAAGCACGCGTCTCTAAGACAAGCTTCTCTGTGACTGCACTGTGCTGTGCAGCCGGGCAGCCACGAGCCTGTGGCCACTGACCACTTAAAATGTGACAAGTGCAAAGTCTAAAACACAAGCTAGTGAAACCTAGTATGAATGAATGCAAAGTATCTAATGCTTTGCAATATAATGTCTTAATACTGATTCCATGAAAATAACATTCCATAAGAGTTAAGATACCTTGTGGGACTTTTAGCCTCAAAGTGAAACACTTTCTAACCTGATAGAAAAACCCTGGTGGCGGCAGGAGAAGTGCAGTTGCCCCCTTTGCCAGTCTGAGGCTGTACGTTCCAATGTTAATCTGCACAAACCGTGCCCCAGAAAAAGGCTGGGGTTCTTTGCGAAACTGTTTCCTTTTTGTTCCTCCAAAGCTAAGTGTTTTTTGTCCTAATTTTCAAGCATGGATCTTAAAGAAATAGAGACTTCCAGACTTTGATTCCAGGCCAGGTTCTATCATCATGGAAGGCTGATTTAGGAACTAATAAATAATGCTGGCGTGATACAGGTGAGACAGCACGCATTACAAAGGACGGCGTGTTAAGATGAAGGCAACACTCCTTCCCCACTCTGTTTCCTAGCCCACCTTGGAAAGGAACCAGCAGGCAGTTTAGATCCATCACAAACAGGCCGGGCTGCATCTTTCTAGCCAGGTCTGGACAAGCCAAGGTGAACCCAGGCTGGCTCGGGGTCAGCAGAGCTCTGCTATCTGTAATCGGTGAAATGAACCACTCAGAAGGAACTGGAGCACAGAAACCTGGGGCTTCCAATTGAGAGCCACAGAGCAATCTTTCATGTCTTTTCAATTTTTATTAAATAACTGGATTTACCGTGTGGCAGGAATACATTCCCCCAAACACTGACTTCTCCACTTATCTATCACCTATGAGAAATATCTGCTTTTTGGGAAACCTGATATTTAAATGAACTTCCCCTTCATTCAGGGTCAGCTCTCCTGCTGCCCACAGCAAGAAGCTCCTCTTTCCTCGTACTTCTACTAAACTCTGGTTAGTTTTTGTCTTAAATGTACAAGATCAAATGTTATGTCATTTTGGAAAAAGAAAAACTCACCTTTGGCTGACGTTTATTCCACGGCATTGAAGATTTTTTCACCAATACTGCCACAAAGAACCCTCCAGTATTCTGATGATGGGGTAATATCCTAAGGCTAAATATATATATATGTAATTCACACCTTTGAACTAATCAAAAATGCATTATTTTACTATTAAGACAAATACTGCAAAGATGATACAAGAGAAAAATCATGTCTTCAACCCTCACTCATAGAATGGCCAATATGTAAACTTAAATTTTTTTTTTCTTTTTTTTTTTTTGAGATAAGGTCTGGCTCTGTTGCCTAGGCTGGAGTACAGTGGTGTGATCTCGGCTCACTGTAGCCTCCACCTCCTGGGCTCAGGCGATCCTCCTGCCTCAGCCTCCCAAGGAGCTAGGACTACAAACATGCAACACTCTGCCTGGCCAGTTTTTGTATTTTTCTTTTTTTTTTTCTGTAGAGATGGGGTCTTGCCATATCACCCAGGCTGGTCTCAAACTTTTGAGCTCAAGTGATCCATCAGCCTTGGCCTCCCAAAGTGCTGGGGATTACAGGAATGGGCCACCGCACCTAGCCCACTTTGTAATCTTTAAAAAGTTCATGAAGGCTGGGCATGGTGGCTCATGCCTGTAATCCCAGCACTTTGGGAGGCCGAGGCGGGCAGATAACCTGAGGTCGGGAGTTCAAGACCAACCTGGCCAATGTGGTGAAACCCCGTCTCTACTAATAAAAATACAAAAATTAGCCAGGCATGGCGGCAGGCACCTGTAATCCCAGCTACTTGGGAGGCTAAGGCATGAGAACTGCTTGAACCCAGGAGGGAGGGATTGCAGTGAGCCGAGATCGAGCTACTGCACTCCAGCCTGGGTGACAGAGTGAGACTCTGTCTCAAAAAAAAAAGTTCATGAAGTATCCTAAGCATTACCGTTTAGATTCTAGCCAATTTCACTATTAATAAATGCTCAGTGCCAGCAACTAACAGGCACAAAAGCCATACTGGCTGGGAAGTTCACACACATGGGGGTCATGACCCTGGCATAGCTCAAGCCTCACTGCAATGTCACCTGGTGCCTCCAACTCACCCCAGCAAGACTCACCAGCTCACCAGGGGTGGGGCTTAACCTTCCCCCCTCCCCACACCTGGAGGCCCCACCAGCTCACCATCGCTCCAGGTGCATGGCCTGCAGCTTTTCTGGGTCCTTCGGAGGGAACATGGTGGGTCGGATCTGGGTGTGTCTGCTGTGAGGAACGGCGTCCCAGTCTGTAAACCACTGCCCATCTTTCGTCATTACCTGCAGAACCACAGGGTACATTCCAGATTACTAGCACTATCCAATAACAACAAAAATCACAGGGCAGGAGTGTCCATTCTCTCAAAGGTGACAAATGGTCATTCTCATTCGCTCCAAAGATAGGAAGATTATTTGCCAAGACAAAACAAAACAATCTTTACAGAAAATCCCCAAATTATTAATACATAAATTCTGTTAAAAACAAAGAGGAAATACATTTATTCTAAAAACCAGGACAAGCATTATAAAATAACATTTTCCATCTAGTTTTTTTCTTTTTAAACAAGCCTCAGGCTGTTTCTGGCCTAAAATTGTAATGAATTACTTCATATTGGAAACAAGGCTTGAATCCCAGCCCAATTAAAAAAAAAAAAAAAAAAAAAAGCAAAGCTACCCTTACAGGGATGAGAGTAAAAGAGTTTATTTCTGTACGTGGAGAAAAAAAAACTTTTCCACTGCTAGGAATAAACATGCCGCTTGTCATGAAATGTGTCATGAAACAACACTCTGAAATTGATTCTAATTGGCATAACCAGAGGTAGCATTTATTCAAGTTACCCACATGTGAATGCTTTGAAACTTGACTCTCTACTTCAGTGATGCTGCACCTACTCTTTAGAATGAAAGTTCTCGAGGAAAGGTTACCTTCCACTGTGTGATTCCAGGCATCCACTTCAGCCCTGGCAGTTCATTAGACACATCAGCAAGCTCCAAAGCACCTGTGTAGCAAAAGCATGGACGACTTTTGTTTTTCAAAAAAGTGGAACACACTATGCCCAGTGAAAAAAACCAGACACAGATCACATATTATATGATTCCATGTACAGAAAATGTCCAGGGAAGGCAAACCCATCGACAGAAAGTGGATGAGTGGCTGATGGGGCTCGGCTGGAATGGGGAGCAAGCACTGTTGGGCAGGAAGGGTCTGCTAGGGTGATGGGAATGGCCTAAAGCTGGACTGTGGTAAGGGGCTGCCAACTGGATAAACTGACTAAAAATCACTGAACTGTATACTTAAAATGAGCAAATGTTAACAATATGTAAATGACACCTCAATAAAGTTGTTCCAATGACAGGGCATTGAGGAGTCCTGCCACGGACGTGAGACTAACTCTGCAAGAAGACAACCAGGAGGCTGGGCTGCAGGACGCCTGCTCCGTCTCCCCATTCCAATGCACACCAGGGCGATGCTGTGGGTCTTCATGCAGGCACATCTAACAAACATCCCAGAGCAATGCTGAAAACGAACTGTGGGAATTTTTAAACCTCAAGTTTGTGGTCCCAGGAAATTTCCTAAAATTGCCCATCAGGACACAGTCAGCCCAATTTTAAAAACAATTCGATAAGAGCTGTGAAAACACACTGGCCTTAAGTGTCCATACCAGTGACACAACAAGCTATAAGGTGAGGCCATTACAGGAAACCGGTAAGACCAGCTACTAGCACAAATACTGATGTGACAGCCTCTCAGCAGAGGAAAATTCAACAAATCTCCCAGAAAACATGAAAATGGGACAATTACAAAAACAAAGGAAAAGAATCCCCAAGGTGGAGGAATGGCAGTAAGAAACCTTGGAAGCAAGCATCGTATTGATTTCTGCCATCATTTCTGAATCCTCTTCCTTTTAAAAGCTAACGCTAAATGACAGTGCAGGCAAACATGACGGGCTTCTCCATCAAACACTGTCCAGGGGCCTCATAGATGAGCAGGGCAGGCATCAGGTGTTACCTCAACGCCCCAGCACCTGGGTTGGAAGCTGCCAATGCTACCCCATGTTGCCCTTTCTCCAGTAAAGTTGTTGAGCACTGTCAGGTGGGGAATGCACACCCCCTCCAGTCAAAATCACCAGCAACCACCCACTCTAAGGCTCAGCCAAGGTCTGCTCCTTCTGGATACAGCCATATCGATGCGCACCACCTCTGACAGAGGAAAGGGAGGAAGCATCTACAATGCAGTCTGAAGCCACTCACATGCACAAAGTTGGCTGTGACATCATACTGTACACGCTCCATGCTGGAAACCCACCTGTCCAGTAAGAAAGTGACTACAGAATAGTAGACTCACTCAATGAATTAATTCATTTTTGACACTTGCTAACAGGAAAAACTACTATGACATATTGGAACGTTAGGTGAAAAAGCAGCGTATTTAAGATATACACAACACAATCAAAACTATTCAACACAGTGAAAACTAGAAGAAAAGTTGCAAAAAGTAATGCAGTTACTTGAAGGAAAAGAATCCATGTACTTTTTTTCTAAATATGAATGCCCTTATACATAAAACCCACTGGCCAAACGGTGCTGGCTGTTCTTTGAAATCTCCTATGTGGAGACAGAAGCCAGCCCCTGACCAAGAACTCCCTCCACCCCCAAGGTATCTCCCCTGGCATCTCAGAAAGCTAAAATGATTCCAAAATTTGAATAAAGAACCTGAGCACTCTCTCCTTTCTTTTCTTGCAGTGAAGCTTGCCCTTAGAACAAAGTTCAACTGTATGCCACAGTCTAACACCTTCTGTGACCTGTGACGATGAGGAGATAAGCCTCATTTTAAAGGTAAGTATTTGAAAGCACATCATCTGCTCTATTGGTAATAAAGGTGCGATTCTGGCTTTGGTCTGCCTTGCTCCATTACCTTATTTGTCAACTGGTTCAGAACCTGGACAGGGAAAGAGGGCGTTATTTACTGGGCTTTCAAAAGAAAGCCTGCCAGGCTGGGCATGGTGGCTCACATCTGTAATCCCAGCACTTTGGGAGGCTGAGGTGGGCAGACTGCCCGAGGTCAGGAGTTTGAGACCAGCCTGGCCAACATGGTGAAACCCCGTCTCTACTAAAAATACAAAAATTGGCTGGGCGTGGTAGCACATACCTGTAGTCCCAGCTACTCGGGAGGCTGAGGTAGGAGAATCACTTAACCCGGGAGATGGAGGTTGCAGTGAGCCGAGATGGCGCCATTGCACTCCAGCCTGGGCAACAGAGCGAGACTGTCTCGAAAAAAAAAAAAAAAAAAAGCCTCCCACCTCGCAAACACACATACAGACAGACATAAAGCCAGCTAGAGCCACGAATTTGATGAAGTCTGAAAAGATTATGAGTGTTCACTTAGAAAACCAGCAGTAACATTCTAAATAGAAGAAAAGGAACCAGCCGGCCAGTCTGAAAATCAGAAAGACCAATGAAAATCCACAATCAAGAAAGGTTTCAGACCAGATGAAGACGAACCCATCAGTACCCCAGGACAATCCCACGTCTGCTCGTCCCGCCTCACAATCCTGATCAGCAGCATTCCCGTTTTCTTCTTCACCCTGCAGCTCTTTCTCACTCCCCCGTGCCTGGGTCACGCTTGCTCATTATTAACTTTCAAATGTGGTGCACTGTGCGTGAGGTTCTGTCCACTCTTCCCCTAGAGATCAGTGGGTTTTCAGGAGAATGATGCTTCCCCACTGCTGCTGGAAAGAGAGACCCACGGGAAGGAGAACTAGAACTTGGATTCAACCTGCTTTCAGATGACAACCCCTCACAAAGCCACTCCTTCAAACGTTGGCATGTTCAGGAAACGGGTGACGGTGGCAGAAAGCATCCACAGCTCCAGGCAAGTAACCCGGTCCAACAGCACAACCAGCCCACAGAGCACACAGCATGTTCTCTGAGCGGGGACAATTTTGTGGTAATGAGACAGGCAAATGGCACGTATCTCAAATGTGAGGAAAGTAAAGCCCGGTGGACTCGGGTCAGCAAGTCCTGCCTGCAAAGAATGACTCCAGCCACGAGTGAGGACAGGCTTGTGCGGACAAGAGCCTCTCTCACCTGAGAACTCAGGAGACCTGGCTTTTGGTCCCAGCCACAAGCTTACAACAGAAAAAGGAGCAAAATTAACCACCTAGAGTACTTAACTAGGCAACAGAGACTTAGTAGAGTAGCAAATGCTTAAGGAATCTACAAACATTTTAAGCTAAGCAGCACAAGATGGGGCTGTGGCCACTCACTCCAAGTTAAGAAAGCTGCTCACCGAGAAACCGGGGGAAGCTGTCTTTACAAAAGACAAAGAGCACCAGCAAAGAATGCAGTGAGAGCGCCCAGGAACTGGGGCTCACCCTCAAGTCTGAGCCGTAAATGGCAACTAGGCACGCAAATTAATAAATGCAGTCCATTTTCTTTCTCAGAGATCTGAAAGCAGACTGTGGCAAGGGAAATAGGAGGTGTTTGTGCTGTTCAAGCTGCCTGGAATCATGGTTTCCTAAATTCCTAGCTAATGAACACAAAAATCTGAGCAGGATTCAACAGTCCTAACAACTGACCCCAAATCACACTTGAAGGTATAATTTCCCTACAACTAAACTATTATGTCCCCCATACTCCCCCCACACACCTTTTGGAATAAAGTATCACCAACATCATGGCAATTATGACCGTGCAAAAAAACATCATTCAGAAATGACATCTTTACAGAGGTCTACATAAGCACAGGAAAATAAAAACAACATTAAATTCCAGCTTAAAGGACTGTGAAGGCATCAACAACCACAGGGCTGAGGGCACAACCCAGACCAGCCGGGCGCCAAGGGGAGCCTCACTGGAAGGACAGCAGCGGGTGGGCACTGCCCAGGAAATGCCTGTCTCACTGGCTATGCACCAACTGACTTCACACATGTGGGTACAGGAAACATGCTAAGTTTGAAATTTCCCATTATTGGCTCTAAGGAAAATATGATGGGAAAAGTTAACATTTTGGCAAAACATAAAAGGAGAAATATTTTATATCAATACACTGTAGAAATACATTGCTGTTTCAGAATATTCTGTACTATCTGTCGGTTCCTCAGTATAAAACTGTATGAAGTGACCTCACACCCATTAGGATGGCTACTAACAACAAAGAGCCCCAGATAATAAGTGTCCCTGAACGTGTAGAGAAACTGGAACCCTTGTGCACTGGGGGTAGAAATGTAAAATGACGCAGCCACTGTGAAAAAGAGCATGGTGGGTCCCCCCAGAATTAAACACAGAATTACCATATGATCGTATGATCCAGCCGTTCAACTTCTGAGTATATATCCAAAGAATCGTAACCAGGGTCTTGGAGAGACATTTGTATACCATGCTCACAGCAGTATTGCTCACAACAGCCAAAAAGTGGAAGAAACCCAGATGTCCATCAACAGATGGATGGGTAAACAAAATGCAGTTTACATAAACAACAGAATAGTGTTCAGCCTTAATAAGAAATGCAATTTTGACACACACAAAAACACAGGTGAGCCCTGAGGACACTGCAGTAAGTTAAATAAGCCAGTCACGAAAAGACAAATACAGTATGATTCCGCTTCTGTGAGGTTTACAGTAGTCAAATTCATACAAAAAATAGAATGGTGGTGTGAGGGGCAGGGAAGAGAGAGAGACAGGAGCTACTGTTTAAAGGAGTTCAAAATTTCAGTTTTGCAAGGTGAAGATTTCTGGAGATGGATGGTGGTGATGATTAACAATGGGAATATACCTAACGGGACTGAACTGCAGGCTCAAAAATGATTAAGATAGTAAACTTCATGTTATGTGTATTGTACCACAATTAAAAATTTAAAAAAACAGTGATAAGGATCTGACAATCTTTCAAACTTAGAAAAAAATAGCCAAAGCTCCTTTTGTTTCCAAACCTCCAAATTCCAATCAATTCACAAAATACAGCAAATCCACACATCCACACGTTTTTAAGTAGGACATCTCCTTAACCCATAACCCTAAGTTATAGGTTCATCACATAAACAAATTCCCGGGAAAAGGTCTACATGAATACAAAACACAAAGAAAAACAGTGTTTCTGAAAAGAATATGCTGTTAATAAAAGATCCATCAAGCGTGCTTACCTTCACTTTTTTCCAGTAAAGATGCTATGACTGCTTCATCCTCAATAGGGTTTAGTGAACACGTGGAATACACCATCCTTCCACCTTCAGCCAGCTGTTCAGCCCCACGTGTTGCAATCCGCAGCTGTAAGCTAAGGGGAGATATCAGATGACTGTAAGGCCAAACGTATCCATGAAGCGCACATATTGGAAGCACCTACTTATGTCACATATTCATTACAAGTTTTTATAACACAATTATACTTAAAAAAAACCTTCTAGGGATCTAAGTGAAGTTAAACTTACATAAGTGTTTCATGTTAATTAAAAACAGTATTATATAAATATTCTTACTGCTCTGTTAACCTTTCCCAATATGTCAACCAGCAGAGCATAAAGTTCAGTAACAACAGAATTCAACATATCAGATGAAATTTCACCATTTAAAAAACCTCCATACTTTCTAAATATGTGGTTTTTCTATGGAAAATTGGTATCATACATTCCAGTCCTAACTCTTGTCTCTGTGTCACAAAACAGTAGACAGTATTTTACGGAGACGAGGCCTCCTGCTACAGTTGGTTGTGGTGGATGCGAATTAGTATTCTTTGGCTCAGGCACAGTACAGTCCTGCATGCAAGACTATGGCATTTGTCATGTCAAATGAAAAAAAGAATACACAGCTCTACAGACAGCATGATCAAAAGTATTTGGAAAAAGTACTTAAAAAATCCCTATAAACAGGAAAACAATATAATACACCAAACATTAACAGACGTGATCATCGTGTTATGAGATTAAGAATTTTCCAACTGTTCTTTAACGAATAGTTCCCCATCATAAAAAGCCAACCAAAAAATATTTCTAAGAGATCAAAATGTCTCTTAGCAAAATGATGACACAAAAGAACAAAAACAGAGATAAAAGATTAGTAATGCATACATCAAGAGGTAAACGGTCATTTCATGGAAAAATACATATTTGAAGTGTTGCAAGAAATTTTTATAGAAGGCATTTTTAATAAACGTGTTATCTGAAATGTATACAATTTGTAGTTATTGCTCTTGAAAGGTTTTCAAATAACTTCTGACAAAACTGTTGAAGGTGGCCATTGACCATCCTCTGATGCTTTCAGCTCTCTAATTAAAGATCGGATGCTCAGGTACATAACAATAAATCTCTGCTAATCTACTTGTCACACAGTGTTAGCAGTGATGAAGTTTTACTTACCCATGTAGCTGCAAGCTATTTAAGGTGGTCCACTTTTTCCAAACATCAATGTTTTTTCTCATAGTGCCATCTCCACTGGAAAAAAAGATATTTATGAGTGTAAAGCTCCCTACAGGTGGATGACCACACTTTAACAGACATGTCACATGCAAGCTAAGTTACAAAACAGCTGTTACAAATATCAGTTAGGAAACAATCTCCATTTTCACCAACTACAATCAACTTTCGGTTTTTGTTTTAGGGATTTTCTAACGTATTATACTTTTAAATTATACTTCAATTTTCAAGCAGAAAATAATGCATTTGAATAGGAAACTCCATTCACTATCTAAGGAGATATTAATGTGCTTCCATTTGGAAAAAACACTAGCAAGACTAATTTGCAGACCTAGGACACAGAACCTAAAATACTATTGAAAATCTCAGTTAATCAACAATGACACTTTAATCAGAATTACATGAATAATGACTAATAAGAAATTTTCCACAGTTAAGCCAATATATTAGCTAAATTTTCCCTACAATCACAGTTAAACATTTCTGACTTTCTACTTTTATTTAATGGAAGTTACTTTCATGTTTTTCAGAACCTAAAATACTATTGAAAAACTCCGTTAATTAACAATGGCATTTTAATCAGAATTACATGAATAATGACTAATAAATTTTCCACAGTAATTTCAATTAAGCTAATATAGGAGCTAAATTTTTCTTACAATCACGGTTAAATTTCTGACTTTCTACTTTTATTTAATGGAAGTTATTTTCATGTTTTTGTTAATGGACGCTCTTTCCATGTATATTTTATAATAAAGACTGGATTTGTTACTTTCTGTGTCTAATTTTATCTACCCTGTTTTCCCAGAAGGTAACGCCTGCTTTTGTTGGCTTTCTCTGTAAATGCTGATTTTCCTTGGTGGTCTAGCCGCATGCACAGCAGGGACTAGGTCTGCAGGATGGAAGTATCCCATGAGATGTAATCCCCACTGTGCAATGGCATTCCTGGCTGTACACTAGTTGTGTGCATGGCAGAAATCCCACCACAATTTCAGAAATTTCCCCAGCTTGCAACCTCTGCTCATAAGGTCACTGTGTTCTCAGATCTCGGAATATGATACAAGGAACGAGTTAGCTTTCTGATCAAAAAACAGGGGTGGGAAAACATGAGACCCCAAGGAATACTGAAAAATTGCAACCTAGAGGAAAAAAAAACTTCAGTTCATGACCTATTTTAAATTTTACTTTAAAGAGGACTTTTTCCAGATTACTTTAACACTCAGCTATATTCAGAGCCACCAGCTGCAAGTTTCATACTGAGTTCTGCCATGAACAGTTAACTCTGCCACTTACTGAAACAAAATGGCATTCTTCCATAATGTGGTATCGTATTTAAACCTTGCATTCTGTGCTAACAAGTTTTGTGGCAGCTTTTGAATTCTGGTCTTGACAAACTTATGTCATTCGGAAGTCATTATCACCTGGGATCATCATCCGTGCACCTCCTATGGGAACGGAACAGATGATGTCTTTAGTTTTGTTTCTTTCCTTTTAAAAAAACTTGTTACTCAGTTATACCATGAGTATTATTTTATATCTAAACACTAAATATTTAAAATGTTCACGTATTAACTCAAGAAAGGTATAAAAACACAAGTAAAATGAATTTCTTAAGGGCTTGAACTCCGAAATTTCTTTCATTCAACAAATAACATAAAATCCAATGTGATTACGTATTATTTTATGACAAAGTTTTTTATATACTGTACTCACTGGAAGAACTAATATGAAATAGTTGGGGTGCACAAATTGCTCCAAGCGATAACATCCTAAAACACACCACAATGAGAGTCTACGATTCTATTTTCCTCTTAGGTATTTTCTGTTTTTTTTTTTTCTCTTTATCTTTCTGCAGGCTATCGCAACCACCCCTTCCTGTTCTTTATCCCGCATCTGCTGCGCTGCTTCTCATTAAGACTCTATGTGTCCACCTTTTGGTTTAGGCTCACGCTATCTTTCTCCATACCCCAAGACTTATGTATAATTGTGTCATATTCACGCACAATTTCATTTTAGTCTCTATTTGACTTGATTTCTTTAGTGGATTTGAGCTTTCTGGCCAATAAGATAAATACCTGCAAGGGACATCACATAAAATTCGATCATAGAAGAGGATCTCTTTCCTGCCGTCCACATCTATCTGGAGCCTGGGTATGCTGGAGGCATCGTGGTTGACCACCATGATGCAGGGGCTGCTCAGCCTCTTGGCTTGATGGACGAGCAGGTAGCAGCGCTTGTTGTCCACATCATTCGCAATAACAAATCCCTCTGAAGGCACAGAATCGCAGTGTCAGGTGAAATGGAGCGTAAGTGGAGTCACATCCTGAAATATGTGACCTCTAAAGGTCAGCCAGTGAGAAGCAGCAATCCACCAAACCTAAGACCCATAGTCAAGGTTTTCTAGAATTATGCTAAGTGGTTCAAAAAAAGGAACCAGGTGGCTCTGGATGGATTTTATGGACACTCGAATTTTGAAAGCCTCAAAAGTCATCTATTCAACAATTATTCACTTTGTGCCAATTACCACGCCAAAAATGTCTTTTCTATTACTAGTAACGATTAATTACAAAAAAAAAGGTGAAGAGAAAGGTGTGGAAACAACAAAATCCCCTTACAAATGTTTCAAAATCCTGAACGTGAGCCGGGACCCTGCTCTGACTGTGAGTCAGGCTCCTGGGGTGGGGCCCCAAGCACCGGAACGCGGAACCTGTTCCTGGGAGGCTCCGCTGGCTGGGAATTCTACTGGGTGTGCCTCTGCTCATTTCTGGTTCTTCTCACGCCCTCAGCAAAAAGGCAAATATACCGACAACATTTATGATCAAAGCCACTCTTCAAAACAGTATGAAACGCAAAACATCACGATACAAAGAGGAGAAACCTGCTGCTGCTACTGGGACACCAAGGCTCTTTACTGCCAATGTGGAGAAAATAACTAAAAACAGGGAAAAGTGAAGCAGGCTTTTTAGCCAAGGCATTATCTTTAAACAATGTAAAAAAGAGGACTTCAAAAAACAGACCTAACAAATATGCCTATTAAAACAGAACTAGAGAAGTTTGCCTGAACAAAGGTAGGACGAGATGAAAGCTGACTCTAAAACATCATGAGAGGTATTTGTTTCCACTTAAGAGAAAGGGGCATGCTGTCACTGTAACAGCTGCCATTTCCTGAGCACCTTGCAAGCTACATACTGAAGCGTCCCATTTCGTATGGGATGTCTAACACTGTAAGTAAGTTGCCGATTAGGATTTGAACCCAGGGAGTCTGACAGTAGCTTTTAACTACACACTACTACCCTTTATGTAAGGCAGTAAGTAATAATAATAATAATAATAATAATAGTAATAATAATAATGAACAAAGGTGGGGGAAAGGGGAAATTGTTACTAAAAATTAAAACAGTGAAATCTATCTTCTGTAAGTAGGCTTGATAAAGAAACACCATCTGTGGCCGGACGTGGTGGCTCACGCCTGTAATACCAGCACTTTGGGAGGCCAAGGCTGGCGGATCATGAGGTCAGGAGATCGAGACCATCCTGGCTAACATGGTGAAACCCCGTCTAAAAATACAAAAAATTAGCTGGGCGTGGTGGTGGGCGCCTGTAGTCCCAGCTACTCGGGAGGCTGCGGCAGGAGAATGGCGTGAACCCGGGAGGCGGAGCTGCAGTGAGCCGAGATTGCACCACTGCACTCCAGCCTGGGCGACAGAGAGAGACTCCGCCTCAAAAAAAAAAAAAGGAACACCATTCGTTTTTATAGAAAACACACATAATTCTAAAATAAAGCTCCCCCAAGGTATGAGTGTGTTGGTTTGAGTACTACTGACGGTGGTAGGCAAGATGTCCAGTTCTACTTCCGGTAGACAGAAAACCCATCTGCTTGTCATAGGAGACTTTAGAGCCAAATTAGCAGGCAAAGTTACGAGTCTTTTCCTTGTCTACAATCTGCCAAAGTGGCATTCCTAACCTCTGAACACAAGTCCAATGCATACCTGGAAAGGGGACATTCATGTCGGCATGTAGCATTTCAATTAACTGTGTGGTCTTTGAGCCAGGTGCTGCACACATATCTAAGATCTATTAACAAAGCAAGAAACTGTTTCATGTTTTTAAAAAACCAAATATTCTACATTTAATTTAAAGCAATTCTAGTTTTCCAATTTCTAGTCCAAGATCTAAATATACTTCTTTACAGAGTCTATAGCATGACATAGTTTACTTTTAGGGATTCCACACTGCCCCAAAAATCACAGAATGATATAGGTACAGTCTCCAAAGAGGAGAATGAAACTGGAAGCCAGTGAGACTAAATATAGAGATGAACGAGTAAGAATCATGAGAACATAATGCTAAGGAACAGAGCTACCTAGGCTCAAATCTCAGCTCAGCCACTTATCAGCTCCACAACCTCAGGTCAATTACTTCTCCTTGCTTCCTTTTCCTCATCTGGAAAAATGGAGATGGTGACAGTATCTGCCCTTAGAGGGTTGTGTGAATGATAAAGCCAACTAATTCACCTAAAAAACACAGAGCACAGCCAGGCGCAGTGGCTCACGCCTGTAATTCCAGCACTTTGGAAGGCCAAGGCATGCGGATCGCCTGAGGTCGGGAGTTCGAGACCAGCCTGACCAACATAGAGAAACCCCGTCTCTACTAAAAATACAAAATTAGCCGGGCGTGGTGGTGCGCACCTGTAATCCCGGCTACTCAGGAGACTGAGGCAGGAGAATTGCCTGAACTCGGGAGGCGGAGGTTGCAGTGAGCCAAGATCGTGCCACTGCACTCCAGCCTGGACAACAAGAGTGAAACTGTCTCAAAAAAAAAAAAAAAAAGAAAGAAAGAAAAAAAAAAGAGCACAGAGCAATGCTTGCCATCCAATGAGCTCTCAATACATGTTCACTATCATTTTCAACCTAATTTAGCCAATCACCATCACTGAAGACAACCCATATAGTAAACAAATCAGTAAAACTAAAGGGGAGAAAATAGTTTTCCAAACCATAAAAATTAAGTAGGACAAAAATAAAAAAAAAAAAAAGAAACTGATATGTACATATCACTATCCAAAGTGAAAAGAAGAAAAAATGGACTAATTATATTAAGAAAAAATGGTTTCATCAAAACAAACAGGCATGACACTGGTAACAAGCTGCCCACCCACACGTTTCTAGTTGCTGTATGCTACCTTATGATGAGGCCGGACGCTGAGGAGCAGTGGTGGGATCATGCTAACAGCTTCTTGACGACTGATATTTCCCTTGAGAAAAAAAAATCAGCAACAATTACAAAAAAAAAAAAAAAAAAAAAAACGCAGAGAATTTCAATCTTTGGCATTGTTTCAAAGGCAAAAGGAAAACAGCACATAATCTTACACAGAACAAGAGAACTCGTACTATCACACAGAACACTAAATGAGATGGATCTGTACACTAGCGGACAAATAGTTGCTATACCATTCAAATATTAGAAATTCAGGTATAATACCAACTTTCATGAAAGAAAAGGGACTTGAAGCTTACAGAGCCCCAACTCCCCGTCACAGGAAAGCACAGAAGCTAGAGGGGCAGCTCTCAACGACAGAAATGCTATTAAATATTTAAACAAATAACTTCAACAGACAGCATCAACTTAGGATAGAAAGTGACTGTCACAGGGTTTTTCCTTCTTGCCTAAAATTCTATTTCTTAGTCCTCCACTATTTTCAGACATAGCCCATGTCCACTTTCTATTTCTCACAACTACCTTTCAAAGAGATGAAGACATCAACCACTGCTTCCATCTTTCCATCTTTAGACCATCAATATCTAAAATCCCTCACCATACTCCCTGCCCTCTGTCTTCTCTAGTGGGCCAGAACATCTGTTACAAGGCAGAACTATTCAGGTGCAGACAAAATCCTCCTGCCCTGGCCCAGCACTAGCCTCAACCACACCTCTATTTTAACCGCCTTGAAGCTGAGGCTCCTGCTCCAACACAACCCTACAAAAGCTGGGACTTCTGGAAATGAACAGCCACCCAGGCATCCATCACTCACCTTAAACTCAGGCATGTGACTGTCAAGAGCCTTAAATACAGGCTTTTACACTGATGGCTGCTAATTTTCACCTCATGGGTTTCTGGCCAGTATGAGGCTGTGGTGATTCCCTCACTAGGCACACTGATTGCAAGCTTTCGAGTTATACGTGTGATCCTAATACGCCTGCCTTCTGTATCCATCCAATGTTTTGATTAAAGCATTAAGTAAGATGGGGACAACCTAGCAGACAGTCACCAGATTCATGACCACCCTGTGTAGACGTTTTGTGGCCAACTTTCCATAACCCAGAGGTTACTGCCATTCATCTCAAGAGCTCTCATCACGCTGACTCCTAATCAAAAACCTATACTAGTTCCCTACAACATTTGCTACCCACCATAAACTCCCATCTCTTCCATCTTCCAAACATGCCAAAACCTGGCTCTTCCAACCTACCCATGTGCATCACACCCACAAACCCCATGCTCTCTTCCAAGTGCAAACCTGAGCTGTTCTCTAGCAGCTTACTCATCTTTATTTGGCCTTCCATCTAGATTAAAAGTTGAGCAAAAGAATCCTTTCCTGCACTGGTCTCAAGTACGAAAGGGGTATGTGGCAGCACTTAGTTCCTGGTTCTTGTTACTATTCAGGAAGGAAAAGCCAGGCAGACACAAGCCGGTTTAGTCGGTTACTTAGATGACAGAAAGCCAAAGTGAAAAAGAACCATAATCTGGTGACACACAGATTTACCAGAAAGTAGTAGTTTAGAAAATAGGAAGGACGAAACCTCTGATTTTAAATGTGAGACTAAGAATTCCAAAAAAACAAATACCCAAACTTTATGGACATTCATTGAATTATTTAGTACATAAGCAAATAGCTATTTTGCTGGGGATGGTCTGATGCTAAAGGTAAAAAGCTCAGCACCTGAACTGCACTCAAGGAATGTGGGTGGCAATAGAGAATGTGAAGACAGATGCTGTCCTGTGAGGACCAAAGCTGTGCTTAGGGGTTTTGTGGTTCTTAGGTGTTTTGTGGTTACCAAGAGCAATGTGTGGTAAGAAAAAAGAAATACAGTAAAAAGTAAAATCAAAAGCTTCATAAAATAAATCGATTTTAAAAAACAAAACCAAAAACCTATTCCCCACCAAGATGGCCTTAAAAACATACTACTTTTTATGTACAACGGGCACCTGAAATGTGTACCTAAGAAGGAAATGAGAGTGCAGTGCTCACCCCAACCCTATAGCCATCCAAATACACGAGCAAGAGGAAACAAGAAATTAACCAGCTGGGATTGATATCCTTACTAAATTTCATGACTAGATAAACCAAACAAGGCAACGGATATACAAATAATCAGAAATTGCAGGTGGTGCACACACCGCAGTTGTCTTTACCGTGTGTGATGTCCACCTATTGCTTCTAGTGACAAGAACCTAAAAACAGAACGACACTACATCTATACATTTACAGCTTTAAGGAAACTAGCAAATCTAAAGAAATCAACTTACAGATTCAGTTTCACTAACTAGAAACTGATGAAACTTTTCCAACTGTGGCGATTTTCTCAAGATTTTTCGACTTAAATTTGTGTGCCAGGCAAGTTCTTCAGGATACCTGACCAAAAAGAAAGCAAAACGTTTATGGATTATAAACACTAAAGTCCTCTGCTGACAACTTTGTGCTTCTATTAGTCACATGCCAATTGAGACTTTGAATGTTGTTCTCCCTGCTCCTATTCACAATCCTCTACAGTCAGCCAGCAACACTCAGATGTCACTGTAGGCTTAAGGAACATGGCTCTAGCTATACCGTGGCCCAATCAGAAACAGGAGAGCCATGGGGGGTTATAAGATTATGCATATTACTGTAAAATTATAATGATGAAACGTTCGAGATCAGATGGAAAAGTGGACACTCCTCTGCTCTTCACCATTATAAGGTAACAATGGTAAGGTCATCAGAAAAAAAAGATAAAAGATGACTTACTTAATGTGCAGATCGCACAGAATCAAAATAATGCAGTGTCAGAGTGTCCCACAACTATATGATTAGAGTTTTTTTATATATATTTTTCATTATTTCTAACACCAGTTCAATAATGCACTAAAATATTTTATATACCAAAAAAACCCTACCCTGGAAACCACTAATGCATTAATTCGAGCTCCTAGGCTATTACCTGTATATAACTAAGAATAAAGCACTTCCTGCCATCATTTCTGTGAATATATTTGAACTTTCTACAAATGATGACATCAATGGTATTTTTATTTTTTATTTTTTTAATTAGGGGAGAAATGGGGGATACTAAAAACACTGCTTTTTTTTGAGACAGTCTCACTGTCACCTAGGCTGGAGTGTAGTGGTGTAATCTCAGCTCACTGCAACTTCTGCCTCCCGGATTCAAGCAATTCTCATGCCTCAGTCAGCCACCTGAGTAGCTGGGATTACAGACGTGTATTTTCAGTAGAGATGGAGTTTTGCTGTGTTGGCCAGGTCGGTCTCGAACTCCTGGCCTCGAGTGATCCGCCCACATCAGCCTCCCAAAGTGTTGGGATTACAGGCACGAGTCACTGTACCCAACCCAGGATGTGCTTTTAAACTTGGCCTGCACCTATATACAGGTATCTGCACCGTACAAATGAGCACACTGATGTCACACGGCACCATGCTCAATCCAATGCCAAACCAAGTGTAACATGTCACGCAGCCATATTACTGTAGTTTCAGCAATTCTCACTAAATCTGAGATGCAGTAATACACTCAATTTAACAATGCAGGCTCACAATGTTTCCATCCGTCAAACTGTAGCTAGAGCGAAAACCATGAAAATAAAATTGGAATGTTTGGAAAACACAAACATATTTGACTGCTTTTAAACTTTGATTATTTGATGGAAACAAACTCAGGACTTAAAAGCCTGACAGTGCTCAAGTCATAATATTACAAGATATATCTGAAAAGCATTTTCTACCAAATAATGAAGATGAAACTGGCTGAATCTGTCCATGGCCACCCTCCAAAGGTCCCCAGTGCTTTGATTCTATCTCTTACAGCCCAGTTCCCTCGACATTTAATGTGTTCAAAAATATAAAGCCAAAATAAAATCATATTCATAAGGCAATTTAAAAAAGAATTGTTTTAAATAATCTTTTGGACTCATTAGAGGCGAAATAGTAGGTTACATGCAAATTTGTCATTTCCTATAGTATTAGGCAAATATCTTCTGTGCCACTGTAACCTCTACTTGCAAACAGCCAAATGCCAGCTCATACAGTATCTGGTCTTCCTGAACAGACTTGTCTGTCTGAAAGCTAGTACGATCATGTAAGTTATTGCCTTACCAAATCACTAAAACATCAATATGAACACCACATGCCATTTAGACTTATTGTAAAGAGCTGAATTTTCATTTTCAAATATAGATAAGCAGTCTAGATATACTTTGAACAAATATAGCCTTATATGTCTTATTCATCAAATTTCTGATAATCAAAATGTAAACGTACTATTACAAGATTAAAATTCTACAGTATTTATACTTGTGAAGGCTGTTGATCTCATGTAAAGAAACATTTAGGAACTCTGAAATATTTAAATACAAACAGAAACTAAGAGATAAATGTTAATTTCCTCCGGGCACAGAGAACAGCCTGGGCAACAAAGTGAGGCCCTGTTTCTACAAGAAATGTTTTCATATTATGTTTCTTAGATAGCTTTAGGAACAGCATCATCTTTTTATGAACCAAAAAATGTTTATTGAATCTTTGTAGATTTTAACATCAAACAAAATGAGAGGTATATTTAATTTTTAGTTAATTCAAATTTAGCTTGTGTCTTTTAAGAAAAAATCCTGTTTGGGCTTTTTAGAGGATAAGTTAAAAGGACCACTGTCATCTTTGCATATCAAAAATTCTCAAGTGGTAAGAACTCTGTAAATATATACAACATCTATAACAAACCATCCTCAATCTAGACATTAAAAAGCACGTAAATGGGCGAGGTGCAGTGGCTCAGGCCTGTAATACCAGCACTTTGGGAGACCAAGGTGGGCGGATCACTTGAGGTCGGGAGTTCAAGACTAGCCTGTCCAACACGGCAAAACCCCATCTGTACAAAAAATAGCTGGGTATGGTGACAGGGGCATGTAATCCCAGCTACCTGGGACGCTGAGGTGGGAGGATCACCTGAGCCCAGGAGGTGGAGGTTGCAGTGAGCTGAGATCATGCCACTGCACTCCAACCTGGGCAACAGAGACCCTGTCTCAAAAAAAATAAGTAAACAGCACATAAATAGAATGACAATAAGGTGCACTCTGAACAGCTGGTTGTCAAAATAATGCTTTTATAAGAATGCTTTAGGACAATTTCTCATTGTTCTGAGTCTATGGAAAGTAAGAAAAAAAATGAAAGTGGCCCAAGCTATGGTCCTATACATAACTTTCCTTCTAAAAAATGTAGTTCCAAAAAATGTTTTCCTAAATTGTATTTCACTATGTACCAGAGGACTGGGAGGAATATTACATGATTTGTTTCTGCATCTTCAGCAATACAGAAAACTACCAGAAGTCCTGGAAAGCTTCTGCTTTACTTGCTTGCTGAGAGATTTAGTATCCTAAAACTGACAGGTGAATTTGAATAAATGTTTAGAGAATACAGCTGCCAAGAAACTGGCATTGGCCAGGAATGGTGGCTCATGTCTGTAATCCCAGCACTTTGGGAAACCAAGGCAGGAGGATCGCTTGAGCCCTGGAATGCAAGACCAACCTGGGCAACAAGGTGAAACTCCATCTCTACAAAAAATAAAAAAAAAAAATTAGCCAGGCGTGGTGGCATGCAGCTGTAGTCCGAGCTACTCAGGAGGCTGAGGTGGGAGGATCACTTGAGCCTGGGAGGTCAAGGCTGCAGTGAACCATCATGACATCACTGCACTCCAGCCTGGGTGACAGAGTGAGACCCTGTCTCAAAATAAAATAGAGAAACCATCGATAATGGAAAAAGCCAAGTATTAGAAACCCAAATCTACAATGTTTTGTTCATACCCTTCAGCTGTGTGTTCAGAAAATTAAAGCAAACGAAAACATAGCTGGCTGTTGGCAGAGAGCAATTCACTTTCATTCTTCAACTACAGACAACCTGCAGATTCTAAGAGTTTGGTAATTACCTCGTCATATACCCAGACACGTTATTAAACAAACAAGGCGGAAAAGCAGCTATTAAATGTTAAAAGGGCTGATCAAATCAAAGTTTAACTGGAGTTTGCAGAGAATAATAAAAAACTAGCAAGCCTTATTAACATCGCATGGTTTCTCCTAGTTTGTTGGAGCCTGCAGAAGAAAATGCCCACACTGATGGGCCTCGAGACCACACCTCTTCCCTACAGACGCATGCTGAAACGTTCCTCCTGGACAGGAACTTCTTCATCTTAAAAGCATTTCTTATCCCATTTCTGTGCTTCTAAACACAAGGTTTTAGAAACAAATGTTTCCAGGTGATTGTTTTTTTTTTTTTTTTTTTTTTTTTTTTGAGCGGAGTCTCGCTCTGTCGCCCAGGCTGGAGTGCAGTGGCGCAATCTCGGCTCACTGCAAGCTCCGCCTCCCGGGTTCGCGCCATTCTCCTGCCTCAGCCTCTCCGAGTAGCTGGGACTACAGGCGCCCGCCACCACGCCCGGCTAAATTTTTTGTATTTTTAGTAGAGACGGGGTTTCACCGTGGTCTCGATCTCCTGAGCTCGTGATCCGCCCGCCTCAGCCTCCCAAAGTGCTGGGATTACAAGCGTGAGCCACCGCGCCCGGCCCTTTCCAGGTGATTGTGTGAAGCAGCACATACATGCATCACTGGTAAAAATACAAACGTGCCCAAGAAGAATCGTAATCCTGTCTTCTTAAAATATTTTAGATGGTTTGGCTCTGTGTTCCCACCCCAATTTCACCTTGAATTGTAACATTCCCCACGTGTCAAGGGCAGGACCAGATGGAGATAATTAAATCACGGGGGCAGTTGGCCTCATGTTGTTCTCACAACAGTGAGTTCGTTCTCAGGGGGAAATCTGATGGTTTATAAGGGGCTTCTTCCTTTGCTCAGCACTCATTCTCTCTCCTGCCACCCTGTGCAGACATCTTTCGCCATGATTTTAAGCTTCCTGAGGCCTCCCAGGCCATGTGGAAATGTGAGTCAATTAAGCCTCTTTCCTTTATCTATACATTACTCGGGTATGTCCTTATAACAGCGTGAAACGGAATACTACAGTATCAGACCTCTACTTCGAGTAGAACACAATCAGTGTTGTCAATCAAATCTTCAAACCAAATGACTTGAGGAAAGTCTACAACCTAGTTATTGGGAGGAAGAAAAGCTTGATCTCATGAAGGCTACCTCATCTCAGCAATGCCGTAACTAGAGGCTGAAAAACATCTACCTTTTCCACTGACCTCACTACAGTGGACAATTAGTGACCACTAACAGCAACCTAGCACCCGTACCATTTTCCTATACTGCACCCTTCAAGATTTTAAAAATCTAAGATTTGGCATATCTATTCTGTTTTTTCTTTTTTGAGACAGGGTCTCGCTCTGTGGCCCAGGCTGGAGTGCAGTGGCACGATGTTGGCTCACTGCAACCTCCACCTCCTGGGTTCAAGCGATTCTCATGCCTCAGCTCCCTAGTGGCTGGGATTATAGCTGTGTGCCACCATGCCCGTCTAATTTTTGCATTTTTAGTAGAGATGGTTTCACGATGTTGGTCATATTTATTCCTATATCCCAGCAACACATTCCATGATGGTGATATTCGGTCTTGATTCAGAATATTGGCTTAATGTTTGGCCAGTCAGCATTCATTGTGAATGTATATGCTTATCTGTGATATGGACGATGAAAATCCAAATAGCCAATGAAACAAAAACAGGCAAACCTGTACCCCATGATTAATGAAAATCTGCCCTCGATTTGCGAACACTAAAGGTTATCCAAAAAGGAAAGATAACACTACGTACTGGAATAGTCAAAACCTCAAAAGTTGATGCAAACACTATTCGGCTGGGCGCGGTGGCTCACACCTGTAATCCCGACACTTTGGGAGGCTGTGGTGTGCGGATCATGAGGTCAGGAGATGAGACCATCCTGGCTAAAACGGTGAAACCCCGTCTCTACTAAAAATACAAAAAATTGGCCGGGCATGGTGGCGGGCACCTGTAGTCCCAGCTACTCGGGAGGCTGAGGCGAGAGAACGGCGTGAACCAGGGAGGTGGAGCTTGCAGTGATCCAAGATCGTGCCACTGCACTCCAGCCTGGGCGACAGAGCGAGACTCCATCTCAAAACAAACAGACAAACAAAAAACGGCTTAATTCACCTTTTCGTGCATTACTTTTCTTTTCTGAGAACTCAATACCTCAAAGTTAATGATAACGACTTTTCCACTTACAAGTTAACTGAAGGACTGGCACCTCCAGAGTTCTCCAAGCATCTTTACAAGATGCTGTCAGCACAAGGGGATCACCTTCACACAACTGAGACTAGAACTGAGCCATGAGGAATAGGTAACCCAGAGGGCACCTCCAGGACAGGTCAAGAAAGAGGTAGCTCCCGGAGTAGTAGTACGCTTGGGTGCTGAGACTCGGAAATGCTACACTGGCTGGTGCAGTCTGTACTGGGAAGCACCAGGAGACAACCTGACAGCAGAGAGTGGTAACCCGTCTGTAATGGAAAATACTAGCAGACCACCTACCAGGAGACTGTTGTCAAGCTAAGTCCGTCCTTTTTCTGAAGGCAAACAAGCCACTCTGCAACAGTTTTGATGTGAGAAAACAAGGGCTGTAACATAGAGCTGGCGGAAGTGGTGACATAAAGGAAGACGCTGGATGTACTAGTAAGAGCTGGCTGAACTCAGTGACTCATAAAGCTGCAAATCACATGAAAACTTGCATAGCAATGTAATGTTGATAAAAGCACCAGGTACTAGAACATTAGGATGTTTGCAAAGTATACCCAGGCTCTTTCATGTTAACAGCAAATGCAGTACCAAGAAATACGATTCAAGTGATAGAGATTAATATCCCAAATAAATATTCGGCATGAAGCATTGTGGTACCTACCAACTCAGTGGCTGTGGAACTTCAACTTTCTGACCGTCCACCTCCAGGTCCTCCAATTCCTTGAAATATTTGTTCTTTAAGCAATGGAGAATCTCTTTTGCGTGGCTATTGAAAAATAAAAAAGTTTCAAACTGATCTAAAAAGCTATGTTAATACATTGTATCTTTTTAAATTTAAGACTGCAAGTGTTTTAAAACTAAAACCAACTTTTGCATGGAGAGCAAACATTCTTTAGTCACCACTTTTACACTGTATGCCTTCAAAATTTAAGCAGTCCACACTGAGCCCTAAGAGCAATACTGCATTCCTTCTCTCCTGAGCATACCTACAGTTACAGTCTTACTTGCGACTCATTTAGAAAGATGTAACTACAAAGATGGGGGGGGGGGGCGGAGAGGGGAATGACCAAGGGGTTTTATGCATTCTCTATAAATTCTTTTACGTTCCAAAAGGTAAGACCCTCAGCTTCCCTCCTGGAAGATTCCCCAGGAACCGAATCTTCCTCAGATCTCATTTTCATTTCCTCTAACCTTGCACCTGCAACACCTCCGTGACTATTTCATTGGACCCTGTGCTCCACACCTCAATGCTTCCTGAATCCAAACCGCTGAAACGCCACGGTTCTCTGGCACTGTAACACTTGTCGGAGAAAACACCGTCGCCTTTAACCTCCAGCATCCTGGCCCCAACTCCCAAAAAATCAGGCACTGCCTCCCTACCTTTTGTAACCAGTAATTCTTAAAGTGGCCGGGAGGGGCTCCCTGAGAGCGTCCATGAACTGGCCCCACTCGCCCTCCGGCACGATCTTGAGCTCCTGGTAGTAGTGCTCGAACAGCTTGTTCTCCTTGACGATCTCGGGGTAGCCTCCTTCCCAGCCCTGAGGAAGGAAAGGGACGTCTACCCCGAGGCCCGAGGAGCCGCCCCCTCGCCGCTGCCTCGCAGGCCTGGGGGTCCAGGAGGCCCAGGAAGAGCCCCTGGCCCGCCCGCCTGGTCCCGGCTCCTACCGCCTCGCCGCGCTTTCCACCGCCCTCGGCGCCATCCTCCGCGTCCTCTGGCCGCTGCTGTTGCTGGAGCCGCCGGCCCCGCGACCGCCGCCCCATAGCCCACGCGGCCGCGCACGCAGCACGCAGAAACCGGCCCGCCACGGCCACAACTCTAGCCCTACAGCTCCCGGGACTTCCGGCCGGAAACCAAGGCCCCACGTGTCCGGGCCTGGTCCTTTCGGGGACCTTTGGGGACCGTCCAGGAATAGGCCCAAAGCGCGCAACCCGTCTTCCCGAAAAGCAGCGTGAAAGGGAAAACCGCGGACAGCTCTAAGGGGAAAAAACGCTCCAGGAAGCAGTCACAAAGGCGTCTCCGCGCGAAGCGCCCGGGTTTCCCACGCGGGCTCAGGGAGCTCCGCGGACAGCCTGAAGCCGCGCGTGCGCAGAGCGGTGCGGGGTTACAGCGGCCCAGCATGGGCGGGGCGCTTGCAGATCCCTCCCCGCGCAGGTGCTCGCCCCGCCCCCGGGGCCGTGCCCACAGTCCCGGCTGCCCTGGAGAATCCTGAATTGAGAACCCTTTCTGCAGTGTCCCGGCAGTGCGGGACTCCGGTGGCCGCCCCTCCGGTAGCCACCCCTCCTGCCCCTGCGCCGCCGCCCTATATGTTGCCCGCCGCGGCCTCTGGGGCATGGAGCACGCTGCCCAGCCCTGGCGATGGCAACGGCGACTGGGGTGGCGGAGGAGCGCCTGCTGGCCGCGCTCACCTACCTGCAGTGCGCCGCGGGCTGCGCGGTCTTCGCGCGGAATCGTCAGACGAACTCGGTGTACGGCCGCCACGCGCCGCCCAGCCACAGGCTCCGAGTGCCGGCGCGGGCCGCCTGGGTGGTGCAGGAGCTGCCCTCGCTGGTCCTGCCGCTCTACCAGTACGCCAGCGAGTCCGCCCCGCGCCTCCGCAGCGCGCCCAACTGCATCCTCCTGGCCATGTTCCTCGTCCACTACGGGCATCGGTAACGTCCCCGGCCTCCGGCCCCCTACCCCCTGCCCGGTCCCCTCTCCCCGAAGCCTCCCCCACCCAGATGCCCTCTCCCTGCCAGATCCCCCGGGGCGTCCCCCATCTGCACGCGTCCCCTTCCCCTGCCACCGCTGGGTCTCCTCCCCGAGTCCCCCGGCCCCGGGAGTTTGGAAACCAGAAGGGATTCGTCTAGAAAGGGCAGGAAACAAAGGACTGGAAGGGAGTGATGGAAAAAAACATGATGAAACTGATCTGGAAAGAGCACTCAGTGGTCCTAGGTTTGGTTTCCTTAGCCGGGCGCGGTGGCGCCTGTCTGTAATCCCAGTTACTTGGGAGTGTGAGATGGGAGAATCGCTTGAACCCGAGAGGCGGAGGTTACAGTGAGCCGAGATCTCGCCACTGCCCTGGGTGACAGAGCGAGACTCTGTCTCAAAATTAAATAAATAAAAATAAAGAATTAAAAAGTAAAAATGTAAAATAAAAATGAAGACTAGATTTTGTTCCCTTAGATCACGACTGTGGGGGCGGCGGGGCGGGGGGTGGCCTAGAGTCTAATGCTGGTGGTCTTCGGTCTTGAGGGCCACTGGTTTCTACTCCTTTCTGCCGGTTCCCCTTTTGGTATCTTTGGTGATGGTGGAGCTGTTTTCTCCCAGCCAAGTGATCAGCTGCAACTGGAAACCTGGTGTCCTAAAACTGCCTAGCAGTTTCTCCATGTAGGCTTGATCACTTTCATGTCCACCTTATGCAAGGGACCCCAGGATTGTGGGGGTGGCTTTCCAGGCAGCAACCTTAAACCTTAAACAAACGAAGTCTTAAAGATGACTTCTAAATCTTTCAAGGTTTTTGTTTTTTTGAATATTTGAAAACTGGCTGTGTCTGAAATCTTCAAGTCTTCTAATAAGTTGGGGTTCTCTCCAGGTCTTATCTTTTGGCTTTTACACAGCCAAAGCAAACGACAGGTCGAAAGTTCAGAATCAAAGTTTAAACGTTTTCATTCAGGCTCTGGAAAGCTTCACAGTTAAAAAGGGTGTCTCTACACCCAAGGAAGTTGAACTCACTGGCTGTGTGACTATGGGCGGTTTACCCAACCTTTCTGATTTGGGGTCCCACCTTAAAACACCCACTTCCCAGAGAGAGACAGGAAGAACTCAGTGTGTGTTTATAAGCCTCTCTTCTTTCTCCTGGTGTCGTGCATTCCAGCGAAGAGAAAGTACACAGCTCCACTGCTTGGAACCAGTGTTGTACCCAGCACAGTTTTTGATACCTGAGTTCCCTGAAAACCAGCACCTTACCCTGTAACTGGTGCAGTCTGTGTCCTCAGTGTGCTTTGATGACTTGCACTTTAAACAGGGGCAAGTCAACATTCATCAGAGGCTTAGTGAGTACTGTGTGCCTGAAACTCTTTGCCATTAGACAAAGTTGCTTCATTTTTTTTTTTTGGAATGGGATCAACCATTGCTACAATTTGAATATTAGTCAGACTTTGCTGTTTGTATATACGTTTCCATAAATATACCAGAAGCTGTATGCCTGTTTCTTTATGACTAAAAGCAATCACAGGTCAGAGTATTCGGTGCTATCCTAGCCCCGTCGCTCATGACCCCGGATGAGTTACTAAGCTGCCCCGCAGCAAGGTTTCCCCACCTGTAGAATGGGCATAGTGGTGGAACCACCCTGTGGGATCACATGAATTTTAAGCAAAGGCAACTCCCTAAAATGCTTGCATGGCGCTGGCGCATCTGAGTGCTCAGTACATGATATCTAGCACTATTTTGCATTGCTGTGAATGCACATACAGACGTGTACTCTGTGTGTCATTCGTGTGCACTGCTGCCAGCCTCGTGTGTCAGCAAAACTGTGGTGTTGGAAATGAAGGGAGCACTTTACAAAGTTTTGCCTGACATCCCAAGTGGAAGCTTTTTACCTTGAGACATCATGTTTAATTGTACCTACATTCACTCAAGCAGAAAAATGAATGCAGCCTCCCAAAGGGCCAGAGTCACCTTGAATAATAGAACTTGAACAGCTCATTCATACAGAGTAGAACACGGAGACACAGCGTGCTGCTGTCTTCCCTAAGGCTGTTGCAGGAGGAGCTGCTGGGACAAAAGCCCACTTCCTATACTAATAGTTTAAAAGCTGCTCCAAGAGGATTGGCTGGGTCAGGTATAGTTTTTTTTTTTTTAAACTGCTAGGCTATATATTTTTTTTGAATTGTACATGTTATTCTGTACATAGCCTATGTGGTTTGGGGACGTTTACGTTTTCCAAATAGAAAAGATAGACATTTTCCATTCTACCCAAGCAACTAATTTATTAAACAGTCACTCGATCTAAGTCATGAGCACTTGGAAGAGAACCAGAGTGGAAACAGCATTCAGCACTGAACACAAACCATCCCAGCAGCCCCTGGAAGCGTCCTGGAGCCCCTTATTTGCACAGGGCCCTGCAGAGAACACCACACCCGGTGAGAGGAGGCTGTGGGTACAAGGATGACTCTTATGAAAGGCAGGAGAAAAGTGAGCTGAGGAGGCGCTGGCCAGGCAGAGCCAGTAGCACCTTACACAACCTGACAGGTGTGCGCGCAGGCCCTGTGCTGACCTGTGAGGTTTCGCTGGAGTGAGGTTGGGCCTTGCCCTAGGGAGCTAGAGCCTCTTTTGGGAGTGACAAGGACCAGAGCCAGGTCCAGGGACTTTCCACAGTCCACGAGGCCTGAAAGCAGCAGCAGAACTACAGCTCTTCCCAGAGCAACTGACAGTTCTGCGAACAATGAGTACAAGACAGTCAGGTCGAGGGAGGAAAGGTGAAGGAAGGGATAGAGGGAATGGTGCGCTTTCATGTGTTTATTCAGCAAACACTTACTGAAGACTTACGTGCCAGCGAGGATTTCTGGACCTGGCGTTGTGCTGGGGATATAGTGACAAGACATTCCCTTTGAGTTGAGGAGTAAAAGACAGGTTATGGAGAATCTATGGGGTCTTTTGGACACAAACACCAGGGAGGGAAGGACAGGCTGCCTGGAAGGGGACAGGGCTGGGGTGGGGGGATAGCCGTGACGCAGGACTAGCTGTGGTCCTTACCAGTTCCCCTAGGAGGGCAAAGGACATTTTCAGGAACATCTTTAGGGCTCGCGGTAGCGACAAGGATTGCCTGCCTCCTGTCTGTGCTGAAGCCTCCTCCTTCTGATCCCAGGGCGCTTGGGTTCTTGGGCGCAGGGGCGGCAGCATCTCACTGGGGCCTTAGTCATGTAGAACGTGGAATGGCGTCTGGCACAGTGGCAGCCCCTGGAGGCAGGTGCCTTCCCCAACCTCCTGGCAGGCCTCCCTAGAGCCCTCCAAAGCCTGTGCTTACTCCTATCACCTTTGCCCTTCGCTCTGTGGTTACAGTGACGCCCCGCTGCATTTACCCTGTTCCCTGGCCCTCTATTTTGTCTCCCTGGGCTGGTGCTGTAACCAGGTCCTCATCACCTGTGTTGGTTCTTGCTGGGCTTCTTCACTCTTCCCCACTGGTCTTTCTCTACCCTCGTTTGTAAATCCTGCTTTGCTAGACCCAGCAAAAGACTCCTGGAGTCAAGGGCATTAGCTCTGAACTGTGTGGGAGTCGCTAGGGGGCTTTGCAGACTGTGCCTGGCCTCAGGCTCTTTCTCTCCAGCCACGTGGGTTTGTTCAGTATTCCCTGAACTCAGGCTGCTTTGCTCATGGATTTTCCTTCCCCACTATCAGCAGTGAATTAGTCAGGGGATTGTCTCTTCATTGCGCATTCATTTAACAAATAACTCTGAGGAGCCTGAGCAGGAGGTGCTGCTTGCCACAGGAGTCCTCAGTGACTGCCTTTGTTAGGACTGGTGGCCAAATGGTGCCCAGAGTGCACACAGTCAGATGCCCCGAGGCCTCCTCTTTCTGACACCTGCCCCAGGTTTGTACTCAGCCAGGTCCATGACCTTGTGGGACTTTGCTTCTGTCTTTATCTCTGACGATGATGCCTCAAAAAATTGCACCAACTTTGATTCCTTGTTTCTCTTGTGTAATCCTGTTAATGGGCTCTTGTGGGGAGCCTAGCCCAGCTTCACTTCTAAATGTGTTGTGGGTAATGTTAAAACACATCAGGGAACTTTGAGGGTGAAGCATGTTAAAAGATAAACTCAGGTGCCTTAAAATTGTAATTTTTTAGGCTGGGCGCAGTGGCTCATGCCTATAATCCCAGCACTTTCTGAGGCCGAGGAAGGTGGATCACACGAGGTCAGGAGTTCGAGACCATCCTGACCAACATGCTGAAACCCTGTCTCTACTTAAAATACAAAATATAGCTGGGTGTGGTGGCACATGCCTGTAATCCCAGCTACTTGGGAGGCTGAGGCAGGAGAATCGCTTGAACCCAGAGGTGGAGGTGCAGTCCAGCCTGGGCAACAAGAGCAAAACTCCGTCTTAAAAAAAAAAAAAAAGAAGTTGTAGCATTTTTTTGGAGCAAACCAATTCATGAATCAGCACCAAACCACAAGCAGTATGAGCTCTACCTAGAAGGTGTGTGGGAAAGCGATTTTGTAAGACATGTTTGCACAAGCAAGACAAAGGAAGCATTTGATTGGTGAGAGTGGAAAGTCCCGGAGGTTAGTGGGTGGTTTCTGCTTGGCACGATCTCTCATTAGAAGTCACTTGGCAGTTTCTGATTGGTTTAAGTTTCCTTCTGGTTTAAGTTTCCTTCCACTGTTGGGGTTCCATGTGCTTATGTAAGACACAAGACACCATCTCAGCCTAATGGCCTTCTAATTAATTTGTTTTAATAAGGGCATACTGAATCCTTGGCCCTTGCCTCATAGATTGGAATAATCTGAGAAAAGAAAAACTTCTATTCAAAAGTGTAGAATGATGAAAAGTGAAATAATGATAGCCAAGCGCTTATTTTAAGCATGCTTTGTTGGCAGCTGTGCAATTTGGCCATCATTTCAAAAGTATTTTACAGGAGGAAAATCTAGACGAAAGGAACAGACCCAAATCTAGAAAGTGCTATAGATTTCAATGGTCTCAAGTTGTTAAGGGAAAAAAGCAATAAAGCTGATTATTAAAATTAGCCACTCTCAGTTTTAAACATTTAAAAATGATTAAATCCACCATGGCCTAAATTACTCCCATATAACCAAATTCTCTATTTCATTGTTCCTAAACTTGGGGGTACAACATTATAGGTTGTCCTGGAAGATGACGTCCAGTTGCTTTGAGAGTCAAATCATTTGCTGAATAAATGCCTTGTTGTTATCAGTAAACCAAGGGATTATTATTCCAGTTTGTTGGGAAAATATTTCAAGACATACTTCTTTAGTTCACTGTGTGAATTAAACAGGCATAGAACTTGCTTGCAAGACGACAAAACCCAAAAATCTTACTTTAAATGCTTTAAAGGATAGTCATTCCAAGTAGTTGCTTGCGTTTTCTTCCTCTGGAATGCATACTGTATTATATTTTGATTCTTTCCCCTTTGGAGCAGATCACGTCGAGCAGACGAGTATGAGCAGTTATTTACCAGTTACTTGGGTTTATACTGTATGGGTAATTCTGCTGGTTTGAATAGCTGGAGAAATCACTCAAGTGCTGCTTGTGAGTAGACGTTTGAGAAGCTCGGAGTTCTCAGTGCCCTTGTGTGGGTGCCACCCCACAGCCCTCGCAGACAGTAAGAATGGACGTGGAGGCAGTCCCGATGATTTTGTTCTTTTCAATAATCCGTTTTTCTTCCTGGGTGCTTATAGGGTACTTTCTTTTTCCTTAGATGGATAATCTGTGTTTGCTTGTTTATTAATTTCGCCTGATTTTCTCCGAGCCTTTTTAGGAAATTGAATTTAGCCCAGGAAATTGAATTTCTCCATGTCTCTCATTCCGTCTGTTCTGAATGTTAGGTGCCAGGACTTAAGATACTTGTCAATATTGTATGTGAACAAACTTACAGGTGAAATACATGCTTGTTGTAGAAAACTTAGAAAATAATTCAAGGAAAGAAATAAAAGGTGCCTATAATTTCATCTTAGAGATAAAGCTGACAGTATTGTGGTATTATCTTTTTCCCATATCTTTCATTGTTTTTAATAAGTTTTTTTTCTAAGCAGTAGAGATAAACACGTACAACATCTTGTAACCTACTTTTAGCAGTTGGTAAGTATTTCTTCTGACTTAATAGAAACACTTAATGAAAATGACTGACAGTGATGATTTCATATGCTTGGGCCAGACATTCCCATGTCTCAAGGGTCCTCATGGTGTGGTGGTCGGAGCACCTGGGAAAAGGGACATTGCCAGCCAGCCCTGCCACTGTGATGTTCTCTGGCCACGTCACCATATTCCTGTGAGCTTCCACATTCTGATCTGTAAAATAAAGATAATAGTCACAGTTTTGCAGTGTAAAAAAAGGGCCTTTAGTATAGGATTAGGAATTATTAGGAACACTTCTATAAGGAACTATAAGATGCACTTTCTTATTATATCTAAGCTTGTAAACTCAACCAAAAGGCAACTGCAAATCGTCCTTGCCATTAAAGCACCAAATAAATTCTGGCTCATTAATACTCTCAGTTCAGCTCCATCATCAAACATGTCTCCCATTCCTGGTGGCCTCACAGACACCAACGTTTGCAGTTTTCGTGGGTTATAAAAACAACTTGATGAAAAGCAAGTCTTATTCTTTTTTTTTTTTTTTTTTTTTCAATTGAGATGGGGCCTCCCAGTGTTGCCTGGGCTGGTCTCGAACTCCTGGGCTCAAACAGTCCTCCTTCCGTGGCCTCCCAAAGTAGTGGGATTACCACCACACCAGGCCAAAGTCTTGTTCTTTACATGGAAAGAAATCAGATAAAACAGGAAAATTGTAACATGACAGAGAATGAAGTGTCAGATTTAATCTTACATTGATTAATCAGCAAACAGAATCTCTGTGTAGCTTCCCAGACGTGACTGTTTTGTATTCGTTAACTTGTAATCAGAACAGAAAACAGATTTATAGCACATTACTTAATGTTCTTTTTAATCCAAGTGCCTCATAGTTTCTCTTAAAGATGGTTTCCATCCTAAGGGACCGTCACCTTCTGGTTCAATCCTTTATTTTCTCAAAGAGAGGGAATAGTTGTTTCCCACTGTTCCTCTATGGAAGGGTGATTTTGTGTGCAAATGGGACGGTGTAGGAGAAAGGCTATGAGTGCCCACGCCTGTCCTAACTGGGGTAGCCTGGGCCGCAGACTGATGTGCTGTGAGTTCCATGAGTAATTTATGTCCAGGCAGGTGCACCCACCTTCCTTGCTATCTGAAATTGGCCCCATGGCCCTAAGTAGGACCCTGTCATTTATGCCTGGGGTCCACTGCACTCTCAAGTGCTGTTGTCCCTCTAGAGTCTAGAAAAAGACTCATGTAAAAGCCATGCCCAGACACCTTCTTCCCGACCCCACGCCACGCGAATTCCAAATTGGCCACAGTCAAAGGAAAATCTTTGCCGACAACAATGGATTTCCAAGGAAGGAAACTGAGTAAAGCTAAAGGGAATGGCCCGCAAGAAGAAAAGCCTTCCAGGAGGTGCTGAGAGGGGCAGAGCGCTTCCTTGGAGTGGAGTGCCTAGGTCCAAGTCAGAGCTCTCTAGGGGGAAGGAAGTTGGGAGGAAGATCTCACCTTCTCCTAGCGATTGGAGGCAGAGGCAGCATTCCCCTCCTCTCCCCTGTCCACCGCTCTGTTGACTGCAGCGGTTTTATGACAGGCCTATAGGCACCAGGGTTACTGGTGTCCCCTTCCAGGGCAGGAATCAGAGAACACCAGAAGAGACTGGTGTCGATCTTTTTAAGGCTCGGTTTCCAGTCCTTGCAGTTCTCAGACATTCACGTGAGACAAAAAAGAGGGACAAATCTTATCCTGAGGTTCTTTGTGAATGTGTTATCCAGGGCATGTGCTAGAGCAGAAGTCATTCAAAAATGCAGATACACAGAAGCGCGTCCTCACTCCCAGAGCACAGCCAAGCCTAGACCGCAGCAGCTGCAGCCATGTAGCACCAATGCCCTGAGCAAGAGCACTTTCTAAGGAAGTCAAGTCGATGTCTCCAAAATATAACACACTTGTGCTAATTCAGACTAATTGTCAGCAGGCTTTTCTGGAAGGACCCAGGTAGTGCATATCTTAGGCTTTGTGGGCCAAGATCCTGGGTAGGTATTTACGATGAGAGAAAACACATTTTCACAAAAGTTTCAGTGGTAAATTCAAAATATATTATCTTAGTGCATTTTTTGTAATATATGTCTAATGAGAAGAATAGAATTCTTTTCTTGGTGAGGGATAACATTTCACTTATTGGGATTCAAAGTTTGTTTCCTATTATCAACATCAATTGTAAATGTTCCTCTCTTAGTGTTGATCTGTCATGAGATTTTATGTATTTTATCTCTGTAAATGGAAGCATTGACATCAGTCCACATGTATATGATTTTAATTGAGCATGATCATCACTTGGAAGGCACTCATGGAATCCCGTTAGATTCTTCTCTTGATCTTTGCCTTTCCGTATGGTATTACATTGCAGATTCATATCTTCCTATGAAAGATTAGATGGCAACTCTTCCACTGCACAGCTAAATGGATTTTGAAATATGGAAATCCAGGCTCACAAACACACTGTATTTAAACTTAGAATTTATATCCACTGCAAACTTATGTGAGCATGGAGATCTCACGTCTTTTAATTTTAATAGCATGGAAAGTACAGAACGCAGTTTGATATGACTTGTGATTGGAACAATGTCAGTTGTCATCAAAATGACTTTAACACAGTATGAGTTTTGCACATGAGTGCTGTTTTGCCTTGCAGCTTTAGGTTGAATTTATTATCAAGTCTGCAGTAAAAGCTACTTAAGCCCTTCAGAACTCAATAATGGTGGTGAGGGCAGTTCTTGCTCAGAAAAGTTTCGGTCTTAGCTCTGAGCTCAAAATAATGTGATGAAACTTTATTAAGCCATCAAACTGGTGTATTTACGTGGGGCAAATCGGCATAGTCAGCTTATTTGTGACAAAAAGTTAGAGAACTGATGATGGTTGAGTCCGTGAGAGAGATTGTCATTCACTGTTGACACTATGGGCTCAGTCACACACAACAGATTTTCTGCAAAAGACCTGCTGATACAAAAAATAGCATGAAACACCTTACATTTTTACAAGCTTTGTAAGTTTGTAATTTGTTTTTTTGTCCCATACATTTTTATCACCATCAGTTGCAACAGGTTAGCAAATTCCACTTTGGATTTTACTAAATTCGTTTTTTCTCAACATCTTTGAAAATATTCTCACCGGTAGTTGTTCTACACATACTGTCTAAAGAGCCTGACCCTTCATTCACTTCAGCCTTGATGTGAACTCCTCAAATAAACAACTGAGCTGTATCAGTAACATCCATAGACTCACCCAGAGCCAACAAAGACTGCTCATCATCTGCCTTGCTTTTTTTTTTTTTTTTAATTATTATTTTGAGACAGGATCTCACTCTGTCACCCAAGCTGGAATGCAGTGACATGATCCTCAGCTCACTGCAGCCTCCACCTCCCAGGCTCTGACGATCCTCCCACCTCAGTCTCCCGAGTAGCTGGGACTACAGGCATGTGCAACCATACCCAGCTAATTTTCGTATTTTTTGTAGAGGGGGGGTTTTGCCATGTTGCCCAGGCTGGTCACAGCAATCTACCTGCCTCGGCCTCCCGAAGTGCTGGGATTACAGGCATGAGCCCCTGCATCTGGTCCTGCCTTGTTTAAATTGACTGTCGAGGTTGCTCCCAGTGTCCTTAACTCCTCTAGCAAGTGTTCTCCCCGAAAGGCTAATTGTGGGAAACAGTGTGTATTCTCTGGACACGCCTCTTTGGCTGCCGCCGTTGGTTAACTCACCATTGATGCGCACCTTTCCTTGCTTCACTAACCAATGAGCCGCCCAATAACCTACTTTGGTTGCAGCCTCATTTTCCTTTGTTTTGTGAAGAAACCCTGCTGCCTCAGCCTCCCTGTCTTAAATGTTCTGATTTCTCTGACCAGTGCTTTTCTGTGAGTTGGGAATAGGCTGGTGAGTGCAGAGTCTGGTAGTATTATCCTCTATTATATTCTTTTGACACAGTTCTATTGTCATTGCCAGCTGACGTTTTTCAGGTCCGAATTCAACCCACAACTTGGATGCAAATTGGGAGAAATGGATCGAGGTTCGCTGGATGTGATTCTCATATCCCAGAGGGAACGTCCACCACATACGCAGAATGTTTCCTCAGCGTTGTTTCTCTCACACTGCATTTGTCCATTGTTTCAGTGGGTGACATCCAATGCAGAAGTGTCTTAGACCATTTTCCATTCTGTGTATTTCAAGCTTGCTAATATTTTCCCTTCCTCTTTTTCACCTTGCCTTCTTGTTATCCAGTATTGAATTTAGGATGGATTTTTTTCAGGTCCAGAGGCCCGACCTCTTATGAACTGAGTCCTTTCTATTTAACAGACATCTTTCTAAACCAAATCCAGGCCTTATATTCCCCACAATTTTTATGTCTTCCTTGCATTGGGTTAGAACATGCTCCTTTGGCTCAGAGGAGTTTGTTATTACCCACCTTCTGAAGCCTACTTCTTTGAATTCGTCAAACTAATTCTCTGTCCAGTTTTGTTCCCTTGCTGGCAAGGAGTTGTGATCCTTTGGAGGAGAAGAGGTGTTCTGGTTTTTTGAATTTTCAGCCTTTTTGCACTGGTTTTTCCCCATCTTTGTGGATTTATCTGCCTTTGGTCTTTGATGTTGGTGATATTGATACTATTTTTTTTCTGTTCGTTAGTTTTCCTTCTAACAGGCCCCTCTGCTGCAGGTGTGCTGGAGTTTGCTGGAGGTCCACTCCAGACCCTGTTTGCCTGGGTATCACCAGTGGAGGCTGCAGAACAACAAACATTGCTGCCTGTTCCTACCTCTGGAAGCTTCATCCCAGAGGGGCACCCGCCAGATGCCAGCCAGAGCTCTCCTGTATGAGGCGTCTGTCGGCCCCTACTGGGAGGAGTCTTCCAGTGTGGATACACGGGGGGTCAGGGACCCACTTGAGGAGGTTGTCCCTTATCAGAGCTCGAACGCTGTGCTGGGAGAACCACTGCTGTCTTCAGAGCTGTCAGGCAGGAACGTTTAAGTCTGCTGAAGCTGCACCCATAGCCGCCCCCTCCCCCAGTTGGCTCTGCCCAGTTTGAACTTCCTGGGGCTTTGTTTACACCGTGAGGGTAAAACTGTCCACTCAAGCCTCAGCAATGTCAGATGCCCCTCCCCCCACCAAGCTTTAGCATCCCAGGTCAACCTCAAACTGCTGTGGAGCAGCGAGAATTTCAAGCCTGTGGATCTTAGCTTGCTGGGATCCATCGGGGTGGGACCCACTGAGCCAGGCACTGGAGAGAATCTCCTGGTCTGCTGGTTGCGAAGACTATGGGAAAAGCATAGTGTCTGGGCCAGAATGCACCGTTCCTCCTGGTACAGTCTCTCACGGCTTCCCTTGGCTAGGAAAGGGAAATCCCTCGACCCCTTGCACTTCCCGGGTGAGGCGATGCCCCACCCTGCTTCGGCTTGCCCTCCGTGGGCTGCACCCACTGTCCAACCAGTCCCGGTGAGATAAGCCAGTTACCTCAGTTGGAAATGCAGGAATCACCCACCTTCTGTGTCGATCTCGCTGGGAGCTGCAAGACTGGAGCTGTTCCTATTCAGCCATCTTGCCCACCCACCCTTCACAATCTATTAATATATAGAGAGCAGTAATATTGCCCAAAAATGGAAAGTCAATCTTTGCAGTTAATCCTCTCCCCTGAGTCTCATTTTGGCTTTTCTAGAATTTCATAAGTCTAAATTGGATTGATTTCATTGGTAACAGTGCTATTCATGTTGTCTTTCTTTCTTCTTGGGTCAGTTTTGGTCATCTGTGTCTTTCAAGGACTTTGTCTATTTCAGCAAGTTGTTAAATTTATTGGTATAAGGTTGTTCATAATAGTTCCTTATTATCTGGGTGCATCATGTGAGCCCAGGAGTTCAAGACCAGAACTAGAGATCAGACATAGAGAGACCCTGTCTCTACAAAAAAAAGTTTTTAAATTAGCCAGGTGTGGTGGTGTGTGCCTGAGGTCCCAGCTACTCAGGAAGCTGAGGCAGGAGGATCACTCGAGCCTAGGATGTTGAGGCAGCAGTTAGCCATGATTGCCCCACTGCACTCTAGCCTGGGTGACAGAGCAAGACCCTGTCTTGGAAAAAAAAAAAAAAAAAAGAGTTCCTTATTATCCTCTTAAGGTCTGTAGGATATGTAGTGATGTCCCCTCTTTCAATGGGTTATACACTGATATTAAAAAGAAAATTCAAACGGAGAATAACATTTTGCATTCTCTTTATAATTTTCTAATTTCTTGTCCTTTTATTTTCACTCATTAAACCATTAGTAAAGTGCACCTAAGCCAGTGTGGTACAACAGAACATGATCTTTGAATTGCCCCGATTTACGTTTAAGCTCAGCCACTCACTAGCCCGTGGCCTTGAGCAGCTTACTTAACCACTCTGAGTCTTAATTTTATCCTCTATCAAATGTGGATAAGAGTGCCTCTGCCTGGTTAGCTGAGCTGGGGGCGAGGAGTCGCGGGGGGAGTTGGGGGTGGGGCTAGCAGGTGAAAGGGCTCAGTGAATGGAAGCCATTGCAATGGTGATGGATGATGTGATGATGTGTTCCAAATCTCATTGCTTAGACTAGGACTAGTTAATGGTTTTAGGGTAGTGGAAATCTTGAGAGCCTCTTGAAGCCCCTAGTTTTCTCAAATTCAGTGTATTCTGTTTTATATTGCATGTAAGTAGAATCTGGAGTTTGTACACTGTGGTAAACATGATTGAAATGTGGTAATGCTTAATTGAAAAATCTGCTTTTTGGCTGGATACAGTGGCTCACGCCTATAATGCCGACATTTTGGGACGACAAGGCAGGAAGATCACTTGAGGCTGAAGTTTGAGACCAGCCTGAGCAACAGAGTGAGACCTGGTCTCTATAAAATAATAATAATAATAAGTGTGGTGGTACATGCTTGTAGTCCCAGCTACTCGAGAGGCTGGGACAGGAAGATCGCTTAAGCCCTGGAGCTCAAGGCCGCGGTGAGCCATGACCATGCCACTGCACTGCAGCCTGGGCAACACAGCAAGAACCTGTCTCAAAAAATAAAATTAAAATCAAAATCCACTTTTAGCTTAGACATAATAAATCAGTATAAATGTTACTGAGGATGACATTTGTACAAGAAAGTAAGATTTAAAACCCAAATCATTTAAGATAGGATTACGGAAATGATTATCTTTAATTTTTTAAAAAATTGTGCCTTTTTCTTGTTTCCTAAGGTGCTTAATTTACCCATTTCTGATGCGAGGAGGAAAGCCTATGCCACTGCTGGCGTGTGCAATGGCGATTATGTTCTGTACCTGTAACGGCTACTTGCAAAGCAGATACTTGAGCCATTGTGCAGTGTACGCTGATGACTGGGTAACAGATCCCCGTTTTCTAATAGGTGAGTGTCCACAGCAGTGAACTGCGCCTTGTTCACATCATTGCTTTTATGTTGATGTCCCAGTGGTTTCTAATGAGAAAGTCCAAGCTTCCTGTGAGAACAAAGACTCACAACAGAGAGGGCAGCAGGACCCCGAAGTCCCCGTGGGAGAGCCCAGCTGTCTCAGCACGGCTGAGGGCAGGGAGGTGACGCAGGTGCTGGGCGCCTTCCCCTGCACGGGCAGGCGCTGAAACACAGGTGCCTGGTCAGGCCAAGAACCCAAAAATAGCAGCGTACTGTAGCAGAATGAGTAGGACTAAAGACTGAGACCCTTTGGCCACTCATTGACCACATAATCTCCTGCAGTACCTTCCATGACATGAGAAAAACCCACACTGGGTTATCTTCCTACAGTGCAGCTTCTGTGATTCTATGAACTTGAATCAACTTTTAGGTTTATAAAGTTGTTGAATTTTTTTATTTGTATCGGTTAATGTGAATTAATGTACATTTTCAACTTCTAATTATAACTTTGTAAGTTCTAAGCAAAAATGAAAATAAAACAGCCATCAAAAATATTTGCAAGAGCATTAAAAATTAATAAATTGGCTGGGTGCAGTGGCTCACACTGTAATCCTAGCACTTTGGGAAGCTGAGGTGGGCAGATCACTTGAATCCAGGGGTTCAAGACCAGCCTGGGCAACATGGCGAAACTCCAGCTCTACAAAAAATACAAAAGCGTAGCTGGGCATGGTGACACGCACCTGTGGTCCCCGCTTACTCAGAGGCACTGAGGTGGGAGGATCACCTGAGGCCAGGAGATCAAGGCTGCAGTGAGTCCTGATTGTGCCACTGCGTTCCAGCCTGGGTGACAGAGTGAGACTCTGTCTCAAAAAAAAAAAAAAAAAAAAAAAAAAAAACCTCAGGGATCTTATATATAGGAAAGGTTCCTCTGTGTATTTGTTTAGTCTATCCTAGCATTTAGATGTTAAACCACACTGAGGTGTAGCTTACAAAGGTAGCATGCTAAAAGTCTGAAGTCAGTCTGTCAGATTTGCAAACTACCCTGCAGTGCTTCACCTTAAGCTACATAAAGTGACCTTACATTGCATTTTGCTTTTTATCCATGTGTATTAATTTATAATCATAGAAATAAACTAACACTTGGATACTACTTTGTTGCTGAGAGATCCCTTTCACATTTCTCAGCCATGTTTTTTGTTAATGAATTAGAATTTTATTCCAAGGTTTCATCATACCTGAGGATCGTTATAGTGAGACACCTGTCCCTCCTCTACAAAAGGAGGGTTGGCTGAGAAGGCGTTTCAAGATCCTTTTCTAGCCCCAGAAATCTGTGCCTCCATGAAATGCTAGACTAAATTGTTTGGTACTAAATTGTTGTACAGTATCCCCAAATATCTTCTTGGTTTACCTGCTTTTTGACTATTTTCTTCTGCCCTACCTGTCAAGAGGAAGAACAGGCTTTTGAGTTCCTGTGCAGATCACGTGATTTATGCCTCCCCATGTTCTCTGAGGCAGAAAGGATGCCCATAAGATGTGAAGGGTTAGAAGAGTTACACAGCTGGCCCAAGACATCTAGACACACTGAATGGCAGAGCGGTGATTTCCACCACCTCACCAAGCTGAGTGTCCACAAGTGGCAACAAGGAATAAGAGGAAGGGGAATTTCCTTCTTTTTTTCTTTTTAACTGAAGATATAGATTTTAAATGTTTGCTAGAGAGTCTCATGGTACTCACCTCTATGATGAACAACAACAGAAGAACCCTCCTATTTAAAGTAGCTCCGCAGATGGTTCACATCACATAGAGGTGACTGTGAAGCTGGTCAGAGATTCCAAACACCAATCAATTGTATACAGACCTCTTGACTTCTCTACAATTAAACAGAAGGATTTGAAAAGGAAAAAATACGCCAATTGGAAGACAATCTAGGTTACCTTTTGTGTGTTATATTTATTGCCTAGAGTTTATTGTTTTTGTGAGGAAACACACATGAAATTACATAAGTAATTATGCCTACTATAGTTACCGTGAAGTAATAAGCAAATAATAATAAATTTCTTTTTTTTTTTTTTTTTGAGATGATGTCTTTCTGTCGCCCAGGCTGGAGTGCAGAGGTGCAATCTCGGCTCACTGCAACCTCTGCCTCTTGAGTTCAAGAGATTCTCCTGCCTCAGCCTCCCGAATAGCTGGGACTATAGGTGCATGCCACTATGCCCAGCTAATTTTTGTATTTTTTTAGTAAAGACAGGGTTTCATCATGTAGGCCAGACTGGTCTTGGACTCCTGAGCTCAGGTGATTCACCCGCCTCAGCCTCCCAAAATGGTGGGATTACAGGTGTGAGCCACTGTGCCCAGCAAATTTCTAACAAAAGGTTTTCCAAAACAGCAAAAATGGTTAATCTAAAATATTTTATAGAAAGATTTTGTTTCGTTTTTTTTTTTTTTTTTTTTTTTTTTTTTTTTTTTTTGAGGCAGCCTGTCATCCAGGCTGGAGTGCAGTGGCACAATCTTGGCTCATGGCAACGTGTGCCTCACAGGCTCAAGCAATTCTTGTACCTCAGCCTCAGAGTAGCTGGGATTCCAGGCGTGTGCCATCTTACCTGGTTAACTTTTGTATTTTCAGTAGAGATGGGGTTTCACCATGTTGGCCAGGCTGGTCTTGAACTCCTAGCCTGAAGTGATCCACCCACCTTGGCCTCCCAAAGTGCTGGGATTATAGGTATGAGCCACTGTGCACAGCCAGATTTTAAGATTCTTATAAATGGAATTAAATATTTAGCTTAGATGAACACAAGTACTAGTTTTCTTCCAATCTAAGCAATAAAGGGAGCTTATCTCCTAGAAGAAACATAAAGTAGCCATGTTATTTAGACAACATGATTTCTTTTTAGAACCTCATATTGGAAGCCAAATTACCTGGGAGTGAAATACTAAAATCCCAAAAAGGTAGCAAATCAACTATGAATGTATGGATCCAGTAAATGACTTACAAAACCTATTATAAAACTTGGTATGAACTGCTTTGCTTAGAAAAAAAAAAAAAGCTGATTACAGTGGCAAAATCAGAAGAAAGAAATCTTGAAACTCTTGCTATAGATCAGAAGGTTTTCCATGTCCTTTTTCTAACTGTGAAAAAGTATTCAATGTCACTGATGTGATGACTCAAATAATAATGATACCCACATGTACATTGATTTAGTATTGAACTGAATGCCAGCATTAAGCAGCATCTGTCTTTCACATTTTAAAAAAGTATATCAGAACCATCAGGTTAACCTCTTTTTATCAATATTTCTTTTATAAAACACTGTTTTGGCCTTTTGCCTTTTCTTGACGGAATTAATTGATGTGATACAAACAACTCTCCTTTAAGTGATGAAAAATCTTTGCAGATTTGTAAGAATAGGAGAGAAAACTAGGGATACCGTGGGATTCTGGGGAGAGCCGTGCAGCCGGCCACGGGAGACTCTTATCAAGAACCGAGGAGGAAGGACTGACCGAGGAATGCTGATTGATGAGCCTGCAGGAATTCTGCGGTGGGGGAAATGTGGATGTGCATTAATTTGTTTAAATGAGGTTGTAAATAAGAGAAGAAGACCAGAGATCTGCTCCTAGGAACTGTCACTCCTCAAGGGGTGGCGTACAGCCAGTGGTGACAGAGCAGCACAGGAGCATCACCCCTCCTGGTTCATGTGGTGGAGATGGTAGCATTGCCTCATGCAGATTTTGTGAGAAATAAGTGGGATGAGTCTGTCTGGTGGGCTGACTCCCTGATGCTCCCTGGAAAAGAGCCATATGCCCAAGTCAGTTTTCTGTCCATACTTGTCATCCTGAAAATGTAGATTGTGATGATCAGGTCGAAGTATTTTGAGTACATTAGATGATGTATTTGTATTATTAGAAAAACAAAGCCCTGCTTAGCATACCTGACAACAGTGCTTCGTGGTTTTTACTACCAGTTCTGGCTAATATGTTACACTAACAATGGTAATATGAGGGGTTGCAGTAATACTGTTCAGTCAGGCTGGGCTCGTAGTGAAATTTTATGGTTTATTAGCCATAATCATCTTGCAATTTTTTTCCTTTAGGTTTTGGCTTGTGGTTAACGGGCATGTTGATAAACATCCATTCAGATCATATCCTAAGGAATCTCAGAAAACCAGGAGACACTGGATACAAAATACCGAGGGGTACGTACTGAAAGTGAAGAATTTCTGTGAAAGTTGCGTGCCGTGGTTCCCGGCTATTTTAGTGTTGCCAGCTCTAAGAAGTAGTAGCATAGTATTTATTAGCTACAAGTTTTCAGAGTAAGTCATCATTATTAATAACAAGTGCTATTGTTATTGTCTTATTAGAACAACAAAAGAACCAAATCTGGCTAACTGAACAGTTATTAAACAAAGCAGAAACTGCAGTTATATCTGTGCTTGGAAAGAGAGGATGAGGAAGAATTTGTGATTTACGAGGAGTGTCTGACACTTTTGTTTCTAGCAGTATAATGGAATAGATACTTTGACCCTCCTCTGAAAACAGTTTAAAATGTTGGAATATTTTGAAAATCTTCTTAAATGCATCAGTATACTATCAAGAAAGGAAGTAATCATCAGAGGACAAGATCTAGGTGAATGGTGGAATCTGGAGCGTGTCTTTTGAGAATTTGTAATGAATTTATAAACCCCCATGCTGGTTTATAACCCAGATTCACACTACTTGTATAGTATGAAAAATCTCAAGCCATAAATTAATTTCCATGGCCTAAGGTGGTGGTGGACTCTCCTGGCCAGCAAAAGCCCAGATCCCCAAAGGGATCTGCATTCAACCTGAGCCTCAAAGAACCCAATGTGCCACGTTCCACAGAGTAAGAGGCATGGTCACAAGGTACAGAACCCACAAGGAAGTACAGCACCATTAGGGAGAGCGTAATTCAACATGAAAGATTTCGGATGTTAGAATTAATGGAAACATTATAAAGTGAGTACTTGAAATGCTTTTTAAAAGGAGTAGATTACAATTAGGAATAAAGAAGCAATGTACCATAAAAAGGACTAGAAACCAATAGAGCTTCAGAAAAAAATTTTTGAAGTCCATAAATCTAAAACTTTAATGGAGAAAGAGCGTGACATCACTTAGTTTGACTTCTTCCACTTATGTTCCTAGAAACCATATGAGAATAGCAACAAAAACAAACAATGCCGCAAATCTCAAATTACTTAAACCGTGATGCTGAGAACCTGGACTCAGCAAAGCCAGCTCCAAACATGACGGTAGTGTGATAGAAGTGGCAAAGAAGAGAAAACATGACAGAGTCCTAGACAGGCTGCTGATCACCCATTCAGCCCCTGGGTGGATTGGGAAAGAATCCCCTCTTTGGTGTTGGGCTTATGAGCAAACTGCACCCTCATGGGGTCATCCCAAGGAGCCGCTTCGTCTGGCAGGTACAGTGGCTGGGAGAGCACAATGTAAGCTGGATGGTGGCCCCCTCGCTTCCTGCCCAGCACCCTTGCATGGGGAACAGTGTGATTCCAAATTCATCGGCAAGTGTTCATCCCCTGAAGGAGAGGGCCCTGTCCTGAGGAGGGGCTGCCATGAGCCAGACTAAGAAGGGACAGGGCACAGTCCTGGGGGAGACAGAATGAAAAGGTGCAGAAGATGCCAGAAGCCACAGACTGGCAGATTTGAGAAACACCACTTCCAAAAGAAAGGGCATCCCCAGAGACGGCAGGATCCCATGGGGGCCCTCCTGGGCCGGGCTGGTCACGGAAATGCCTGAGGTGCCTCACACAGAGGGTCCTGTCCACTGTCCCACAGTAGTTGAGATGCCACAAAAACTTTTCAGCCCCTTTCCCTCCATTTCCCCTCTCAGTGTCTGATCCTTCTTCTAATCCAACATATTCAAACCTGAAGAACAAAAAAGGTACAATCCCCAAATCTGTGCAGTCATAACATTAGGACAGCAAAAAAGCAGCAAAACTTACCTGAGCAGAAACTCACAAAAGCAGGGGGAAATTGTAATCAAATTTCCAACATGAATTTTAAAATGTGAATGGAGTCCAGGCGTGGAGGCTGACACCTGTAATCCCAGCACGTTGAGAGGCCGAGGTGGGCAGATCACATGAGGTCCAGAGTTCGAGACCAACCTGGCCAAGATGGTAAAACCCCATCCCTACTAAAAACACAAAAATTAGCTGGGCGTGGTGGCACATGTCTGTAATCCCAGCTACTTGGGAAGCTGAGACATGAGAATCACTTGAGTCTGGGAGGCAGAGAGTGCAGTTAGCCGAGATCATGCCACTGCACTCCAGCCTGGACGACAGAGTGAGACTCTGTCTCTAAAAAATAAAAAATAAAAATAAAATGTGAATGGAGCAGTTGCAGAGTCTATACCCATCAGCTAAAGAACACCTGCGACAAACCCGCAATCCACAAACTTAGCTTATTACCTGTCGCAGTAAAGGGAGACCTCTCCCTGCCATGTTTCCCCACAGCACGTAGCCTCCTTCATGCAGCTAGTAATCAACCCAGCTTCCTGATGGCCTGTGGCCATCAATGGCATCTCTGTGAACAGACAGGCCAAAGGAAATGCAGAAGCTTGGCTGCAACTCTCAGGCAGCAGGAGGTGACACCAGACATCGGTGCAGATAACATGGGACACATGAGACTTAGGGAAGAAAATGCTTCTAAAGTTCTTAATTTCTCCTATCCAAGTACTAACCAGGCTCAACCTTGCTTAGCTTCCAAGATCAGACAAGATCAAAATTCTTTATTTCTAATCATTAAAAAAAAAAAAACACACACAGAAGCATGTTAGAAGATAGAAATGGAAAAGCAAAGAATATGAAACCTAGACTGGGTGCAGTGGCTCACACCTGTAATCCCAGCACTTTGGGAGGCTGAGGCAGGAGGATCACTTGAGGCCAGGAGTTCGAGACCAGCCTAGGCAACATAGCCAGACCCCCCATCTCTACAAAAAAAATGAAAGAAAAGTAGCCAAGCATGGTGGTGCACACCTGTAGTCCCAGCCACACAGGAGGCTGAGGTGGGAGGATCACTTGAACCCAGGAGTTTGTGGCTACAGTGAGCCTCGATCATACCACTGCACTCCAGAGGGAAACACTGTCTCAAAAAAAAAAATTTTTTTTTTTTTTTTTTTTTTGAGATGGAGTCTCGCTCTGTCCCCTAGGCTGGAGTGCAGTGGTGCGATCTCGGCTCACTACAAGCTCTGCCTCCCTGGTTCACGCCATTCTCCTGCCTCAGCCCCCTGAGTAGCTGGGACTACAGGTGCCCGCCACCACGCCTGGCTAATTTTTTGTATTTTTAGTAGAGATGGGGTTTCACCGTGTTAGCCAGGATGGTCTCGATCTTCTGACCTCGTGATCCACCCGCCTCGGCCTCCCAAAGTGCTGGGATTACAGGCGTGCGCCACCACGCCCAGCCAAAAAAGGTCATTCTTATTGTGAATGACCTTTTTGGTGATAGATGGAGAAGGTAGGGAAAATATATCCATCCTAGGCACATTGAAGTCCATGAAGAAGAAATCCAAGGCATTGGAACAGAATATATTTTAAAAACTAATTCAAGAAAGCTTTTGTGAAGTAAAACAAGACACAAGAGCGTCTGCCGTTTGTAAGTGCGCACCCTATACCGGAGGAAGTCTACAGGAAACAGTGACGATCATCTGCACTTGCCATGAGTGGCTTGTGAGGGAAAGTTTGTTAGATTCGTTCCATGCCAAGGCCTTAGAGGCAGCACCATGAGAGGCCCGAGGAACGTGGAAGCCAAAATATTATCCTAGCTTTGGAGATCCTCATGTAAAATCTGTCGGGTTTTGAAGACTACAGGTATAGGGAGTCTGAGTGCTGTGCCCCGTGAGGACTCCACCGTGGTCGGCTTTGTGACCGGCGCCCTTCGCTGCAGACTCGTAATTTTGCAGGGTGTTTTCATGTGACCCATTCACGGTTTCTAATACACAGGTGTGCCGTCTACATCCAGTGACTATGTGAGGTCTTTCAGAAACACTTTCCAGGACTCTGTTAATAATGGTGCCATAACTGGTTAGGGTGAAAGGAGCAAGTGACAAAAATGAACAAATTAAGAGATAAAGGGAGGTGCAGAGGTGTGACATCCATAGTCAGTACATACAGGCTGAACTAGGGCTTAGGACAAGTGCTGTGGGCTGTGTGTGACAACCAGTTTGTGGTTTTGTAATGCGGCATCTGTAAGCAGCCTGTGTCTCAAGAGGACATTTTTTAGCAGATTGGCATCTGCAGGTTTTCCAGTCTACTTACATGCTTACCAGTCCACCCATATGGTTCCACCAAATAGCGTGCCCCACACCGGACACTTAGAGAGAAGGTTCACTGAGCAGGCTGCACGCAGGAAGGCATCGTGGCCCCAGCCCTGCCCACAGGCTGTCTGCCCTTTGGGTGACTGGCATCTGCAGGGTGGGGTGCAAAGGTCCTTCCACGTCTGGGATTCAGCTGCCCAGGGCTCTGATGAAATACAGATGATCATTAACGTAATCTTGTAGAAAGCTGAAGCAGTTACAGAAATGGGTGAATAAGAAAGTGAAAGCGACTAAGCTCCATGGCTCAGAGGGAACAGCACTGTGAATTCTTGGGGTCGATTCTTGCAGGCACTTCTGCAGGTGCACATGCCCACACATGGCGAATGACTTTCTATTTATTGGGCATTAAGTTTGATATTTTTATGTTTTATATTGTCATTAAAAAGTTTACTTGTCAATGAATATTGATATTTGTATTAGTTTTCATTCTGCTATAAAGAACTACCTGAGACTGGGTAATTTATGAACAAAAAAGGTTTAATTGACCCACAATTCCACATGGCTGGGGAGGACTCAGGAAACTTACAATCATGGCAGAAGGCGAAGGGGAAGCAAAAACCTTCACATGGCAGCAGGAGAGAGAACGAGTGAAGGGGGGACCTGCTTCACACTTTCAAACAATTACATCTCTTGAGAACCCACTATCACAAGAAACCACCCCCATGATTCAGTCCCCTCCCACCGGGTCCCTCCCTTGTCCTGTTCAATTTGAGATTGGGTGGGGACACAGAATCAAACCATATCAGTATTATTTTACAATGATGAATTATTCCAAGCTTACAGAAAAATAGTAGAGAGCTGAATATTGCAAGCATCTACACACCCCACCTTCCTTAAATAAGAAAAAGAAAAGCACTTTGCTGTCTTGGGCTCAGCAAAACCATTTTCTTTCTTTTTAAAATATAGACCATCTCAGGCTGGGTGCCATGGCTCACGCCTGTAATCCCAACACTTTGGGAGGCCAAGACAGGTGGATCACCTGAGGTCAGGAATTCCACACCAGCCTAGCCAGCATAGTGAAACCCCGTCCCTACTAAAAATACACAACTCCAAAAAAAGAAAAAAAAGTAGACTGTCTCAGCTCCAGCTAAAGCCCTCATGCATGTAAGTTACAGTGTGCTCAGAGATGTAGTCTCCACCCTATGCTGGAGTATTTGTTGAAATTGATGACTTAGGGTGTAATCGGTTTGTCTTTTTTTTTTTGGAGACAGTCTAGCTCTGTCACCCAGGCTGGAGTGCAGTGATGATCTTGGCTCATTGCAACCTCTGCCTCCTGGGTTCAAGCGATTCTCATGCATCAGCCTCCCGAGTAGCTGGGACTGCAGGTGTGTACCATCACACCTGGCTAATTTTTGTATTTTCAGTATAGACAAGGTTTCACCATGTTGGCCAGGCTGGTCTCGAACTCCTGACCTGACATGATCCACCTGCCTCATTCTCCCAAAGTTCTGGGATTAGAGGCGTAAGCCACTGCACCCAACCTAATTTTTTTTAAAAAATGCTCTGTCCTTATATGCCTTCAGAATTTTCTCAGCTCTGCAGACATAGTTTCCAATTGGAACCTGGGGCAGATCACACCAGGCCTCTCTAAACACACTTGAGTAACCACAAAGCTACAGCCTGAGGGTGAGTCCCAAGGAGGGGCCTCCTGCCCTTCCTCTCTGCTGGGACCCCTCTTCCCTCCCCTCATCTGGTCCTTGAAGTGTGCCAGCCATTGCTGTCCGCCTGAGGGCCTTTGCTGCATCTCTTCTCCTGCCTGGAGCACTCCTGAGAGCATCTCCAGCACCTGCCAGGCTGGCCCTCACCTGCAAGCCTTGAATCGACCCTCACCTTCCCTGTGAGGCCTGTTCCCAGCCACTCTGCGATGGTGACCTCCTCCACCGCGTCCCAGCTCCGGGGCCCCCTCACTCTGCGCTGCCCCTCGCTACTCCTCCCCCTCCATGTGCCGTGTGCTCTCCTTGTTCATGACACTGGAGTTTATGGCTCTAGATGTAGGGAGGGGGTCTGTCCAAGTGCCTGGGCAGGGCGTGGCCCGTAATACTGACTCAGTGCATTTGTGAAGATGTGATGAATGAATGAATCTGTGCTTAAAAATGATTATCTCTGTCACTCATTGCTCTAGGGTTCTATCTAGGTCCATTTTACATGGTTTACTTGTATTCTCCGTTTGCATGATCCATCAGCAGGTGCAGTGGTTTATTGGTGTCTTCCGCTGTAACTGTACGTGTGCGTATTCACATAGACGGGTATTGATATACATATGCAGTTGACGATCAGAAGTTGTGATATGAATTAGTAAACCATGTAATCCTGGATATGTCTTATTGATTAACATTCTGTAAGGGCAGTATTTTTCCGTTCTTGAATTTATGTTCTCCAGGTAAGTATTCACTAGCATCTCTGAAGTCCGTATTTCATTTTGTAGTAAATGCACTACTTTGGTGTGTGTTTTCTTCTAGGAGGCTTATTTGAATACGTAACTGCAGCCAACTATTTCGGAGAAATCATGGAGTGGTGTGGCTATGCCCTGGCCAGCTGGTCTGTCCAAGGCGCGGCTTTTGCTTTCTTCACGTTTTGTTTTTTAGCTGGTAGAGCAAAAGAGCATCATGAGTAAGTTTTAAAACACTTTTACCATTTGTAATTTGTTCTTTGACTATATTATTACCATTTTTCAGGCTAGATTTTTGAAGTGTTCATTTAAATTGCTGAATTCCAGTTTATTCTGTGCTTTGGCCAAACAAGTGCAAAACCAAATAGCTGTAGAATCACCCAGCTCTAGGGAATAATCAGATCCACATCAGCACAGTTGTTCTCTATACCACGTCCTTAGCCTCTCTGAATTGACATTGCTGGATTCAGTGGTCAAGTTAGACACCAAGGAGGGGATTCAGGGCTCTGAATGGGAAATACTGATTAAAACAGATCCCTGACCGAGCAATAGCCAATGGCCAGCTTGTGAATGCTGCAGGTTGAGGAAGTCCTCAAGAGGAAGGTGAATCTCAGAGCCCAGCGACACTGGCAGAACTCATGCACACAAGAGCTCTCCAGCTATGTGGTGGCTTAGGCCATGGCTCTGAACCTGGGGTCCTTGATGGGCTACAGAAGCTCTGCATGCCCCCTAAAATGACATCATTTTCCAGAGACTGGGTCCTTGGCTTTTATCTGATCCCCCAAAGGGCTTGCAAGCCATTTGACCAACACACTCGTAAAGAAATCAAAGGGACTGGGCACGGTGGCTCACGCCTGTAATCCCAGCACTTTGGGAGGCCGAGGCTGGTGGATCACTTGAGGTCAGGAGTTCAAGACTAGCCTGGCCAACATGGTGAAACCCCGTCTCTAGTAAAAATACAAAAATTAGCCAGGCATGGTGGCAGGTGCCTGTAATCCCAGCTACTCAGGAGGCTGAGGCACGAGAGTCACTTGAACCTGGGAGGTGGAGGCTGCAGTGAGCCAAGATCGCACCACTGCACTCCAGCCTGGTTGATAGAGTGAGACTCAGTCTCAAAAAAAAAAAAAAAAAAAAAAGGGAAAAGAAAAAAGGAAAAGAAATTGAAGGATGTCAAGGCTGAAGTGAATTTAGAGAACATCTTTCTAATCCAATGGATGAGGAAACTGAGTTTCGAGGAGCTGAGTGTGAGGCCAGCCAGGAGCCCCATCTCATTGACAGGAAGAGATCTCAGCAGCAGCGAGGGATCTTTACCTGCCCTGACATTGGCGCATGTCCCTGACAATAAATGATGGAGACTGGGCTTAGCAAGCGGCTAGCCTGGTATGCACATTTACTGTGTCCCCCGAGCCACCCACTTCATCCGCTCAAAACATCTAATCGAAATCTCCAATGCTGCTGATGCTACGAGGTGTGCAAAAATGTATAACTCTGTCCTACTTCATGGAGTTTATCATCTTTTTTGGGACTATGGACAGAGAGAAAAAGCTAAAAGAAGAATAGATTGATATCATGGTATAGTGGGAAGAGTACCTAGGTGTACTTCCCAGCCTCACCACGTGTTTGCAGATGCAAAGGATGATTATTGGAGATAAGAAGAAGAAAGGTCATATCTGAAGTATCTCTTGGTCTAATTTTTTTTTAAGGCAGCGTCTCGCTCTGTCACCCAGGCTGGAGTACAGTGGCACAGTCTCAGCTCACTGCCACCTCTGCCTCCTGGGCTCAAATGATCTTCCCACCTCAGCCTCCCGAGTAGCTGGGATTACAGGCATGCACCACCAGGCCTGGCTAATTTTTTATATTTTTTGTAGAGTTGTGGTCTCACTATATTGCCCAAGCTGGTCTTGAACTCCTGGACTCAAGTAATCCTCTCACCTCAGCCTCCTGAAGTGCTAGGATTCGAGGCGTGAGCCAACGTGGCTGGCCTCTTTGTCTCATATTTGAAGAAGTGATAGCATAAATGTGAGAGCTGATGAGAGCTCTAAGAGCAGCGCCCTGCATTCTTCGAGACACTCCATCGTGCCAGTGGCCTGGTATTTTCACGCATAGACAGTGAGGAGAGAGCGAGATCAGAGAGCCACGACCTACCTAAATCCCAGAGCTGCTGAGAAAAACAGAGGGGTCTGCGGAAAGTTGAGTGAGTGCCAAAGGCAGAGAGGGTTTGAGAAGGAGGCTCAATGCCAGGCATGGCAGAAAACACTATGGGCCAGGAATGGGCCTTCTGTGCTGGGAACTGTGTCTGCCAAAAGGTCATATGAGAGTCCTAAGCCCTGGTACCTGTGAAAGCGACCTCACTGGGGGACGTAATCAGTTGAGATGAGAAGGGGAAACATGGATAGACATACACCAGGTGATCACACAGAGTGCGAAGGCCGTGGGAAGATGGACACAGAGGCGGGGGCGATGCAGCCATGAGCCCAGGAACACGTGGTGCCACCAGAGCTGGGGGAGATGGGACTGGAACCTTCCCTGAAACTTCAGAGGGAGCGTAGCCCTGCTGCCACCTTGATTTCCAACTTCTGGCCTCCAGAACTGGGAGAGAATCAATGGCCATTATTATAAGCCACCCAGTGTGTGGTTAACTTTGTTCTAGCAGCCACAGGGAACTGATACGCCAGCCTTCCAGCCATTTAAAATTGACTGGGAAAGTAAGGGCAGGAGTATGATTGGTGAACCCCTCTGTTTTCTCCTCCGCCAGATGACTTTGTTATCATAAGATTGGTTGAAATACAACATTATCTCTCTAAATATACATTCTAGAATCTGACTTCCTCCCCTCTGCCCCCGCTGCTCCCAGCACTGCACCCGGCCTGGGCCACACTTCCCGGTGAAGATGCCATCCTTTTACATTCCTAATATTTGATGTGAAGAAGCGAGTAATGGCTCATTTCTCATTAAAAAAAATGAGATAACACTGACGTTTAAAAAAACATGGATCAGAGTAAGATTGAACACGGGCACACCATGTCGGTGGCAAAGATGTTTTCTCAAATGAAATCAGGAAACAGGAAAGCCCCTCTCGGTATTTGAATATGAAACATATAGAAATGGAAAATAAATAATTCAGTTATCTAAATGAAAGTCTTTGCTAATGAAAACCCAAAGATATTCTTTGCAGAAGAATTCATGAGTTGAAAGAGCTCTTTGTGATTCATTTGCTGTTTAAATTGGTGTCAGTGTGAAACCAGTTTTAAGCCCTGAAGAATTAATAATTCAGTTTTGCAGAAGTATGTTCAGAAATGTAGGACTTACAAGCTGAGAATAAAATAAAAACTCCTTTTTAAAAAATATTTTCATAAACCCAACTAATTAAGCCATCAAATAAATGTATTCCAAAAGAAAACATGCCGAGGATCTATTCCTTGCACTCTGATGGATTATAATGTTCTTTTTTTTTTTTTTTTGAGATGGAGTCTCGCTCTGTCGCCCAGGCTGGAGTGCAGTGGCGTGATCTTGGCTCACTGCAAGCTCCGCCTCCCAGGTTCACGCCATTCTCCTGCTTCAGCCTCCTGAGTAGCTGGGACTACAGGTGCCTGCCACCATGCCTGGCTAATTTTTTTGTATTTTTAGTAGAGACGGGGTTTCACCATGTTAGCCAGGATGGTCTTGATCTCCTGACCTCGTGATCTGCCCGCCTCGGCCTCCCAAAGTGCTGGGATTACAGGCATGAGCCGCTGTGCCCGGCCGGATTATAACGTTCTAAAAACAAAATTGTATTCCATGAAATCTTTCTATAATAATTAGTCTTTAAATTCATAAATGATTGCATTGATAGTTAAACTCTAGGTCAGAAACAGTCAATTGTGCTTGGTTGCTAACAAATATTCTCTTTAAGGGCAAAATTTAAAGGTATTCTAAGCAGTAAGAAAAATTTAATCATTTAACAATAAATATTTTATTTCTATATAATGGTTTCTGTGAAATACATTTAACCTCTTCAGCCAACATCCCTTCATTGTGTGAGAACACCCTGACCTCACACATGTTCTTTCTGATGTCACGGAGCCCAGCCTTGCTGCCCGGCCTCGTGGCTGGGGGGCGTGTTTTCGTGGCGTCCTGCGGCAGTCCTGTGTTTCCCGTCTCCCGCCTGCCCTCTCGTGTTTGCCCATTTCAGGATCTCCTGCTGTCATGTACTCTGCCCTTGCCTTTTCGGGCCAGGGTGCCCATCTTCCCACGGGCAGTTTCTGGGAGAGAGGAGCTCACCCGCTATGTCCCTGTGCGGCACCCAGTGCCGCTGGCCCATGGGGAAACTCTTCAGCACTTGCAAGTGGCGGATGGCCTGGATCCCAGCAGGCCTGTGAAAACCTTCAGCCTCTAACCGGCGAACATGTTTGCAGTGCACTTTCGCAGGTTTGATACCGACTGTTAGGCTTGGCCACGTTGTGTGTTGGGTACTCGTGGGTCCATGCGTCACCACTGAGCCACACAGCTGGAAAGGCTGCAGTCTCGAGGCCTCATGCCAAGGGAAGTGACACTTGACCTGGAAGTCCTGACCGACTCCTTAGAATTGTTCTTATTACATGCCTTTTTGGGGACACAGAACATACAAAAGTAAACGTGGCCGCCCAGTATGTTCAAATGCTCTATTTGTGGATTCCGGTGTTAAACTTAACTAAGACCAGCAGAGTTTTGCCAACTCCCTCTCAGTTTCTCATCCTCATATGCTTCTACCACATTAACAAAGAGCTAATTGCTTTCTATGATGATTTTTAGTCTGTTGTTTAATCTTTCTGTGTGTGTTTATAGAAACTCCCTTTTTATGACTATTTCTCCATCTTGTCAAATTATTTCTAATTTTTACTCCATCCACTTAGTTGCCACCTTTCCCAACTGGCTATTACCCCCACAACAAATCAGCACGCCTTCATTGATACAATTTGTATCAAAACTGAAAATAATGTTTGTTTCGAGCACAAGAATGAATTGTGGACAATGCCATATTGCATTTCCCCAGATTTCGCTGAATCCTTACTAAGAGCTGTTCGTGAGCCTCCTGGTATGCAGCTGGGTGCCCACTCCACACCCTGGGCTAGACCAGTAGTTCTCAACCGCAGGCTGGAGAAAACCGTGGAGTCACCAGCAGATATTCAGGAAGCACCTACTTCAGGTCCTGCCCCTCCTCCAGCCTGCCTGCTTTCCCCAGGGGCTGAAAAGACAGCTCCACAGTGTGCTCATCAGTATTTTCATCAAATGTCAGTAATTTTCCTTCCAGATATAAAGGTGAATTCTATGGGCTACTTCTTCTGACTCACACTTTATGATTAGATATATTTAATTCTTCATAACAGGCAAAATTAAACTATAAGTATGAAATGCCCAAGTTTTTGTTACTACATTTAAAAAACTGAGTATTCTTTTGTAATGAAAAATATTGTCACTTTTGTTAGCATCTGTTAAATGTCTAAGTGACAGAATTATTTCCTTTTTTAATTTTTTTTTCTTAGGTGGTACCTCCGGAAATTTGAAGAGTATCCAAAGTTCAGAAAAATTATAATTCCATTTTTATTTTAAGTGCATTTTCAATGAAATTATCTTCAACTGGAAGCTTTCCAGTGGCGCTTCTCTATGGACTTTGTAAATAAGTTATATCTTTGTAATTTTCCTGCTACTTCATCATTTTCAAGATATCCACTAGGAATTTTTTTTCTAGTAATTTTGCAAGCTACCTAATAAGTACCTAAATACACTGATATGGAGGTTGAATATCCTACCGTGTAACAGGTCAGAATTTCAAGCTCTGGGTAATAACTGCTGACATTTTTTCTAATTTCAAATTTACCTCTTTTGGCTATGTCTTAACAAGTGTGTATAAGCCTAGACTTTACAACTGTCTTTGATGGCATTTTCAGAACAATAAATGTCACAATCCCTTCTATAGCCCCCTACAGTGATCCCTTCAAGGTCAATGGCAGTGTTGCTTCCCTCCCTCTGTAGGGCTGGGATCTGTCTTGGAGCCCTCTCTGGGAGGCCACAGAGGCTGGGGGTTGCCATTGTGCAGTCATGACCCGGGGGAAACTTAACCTTCGTGTCGGGTGCTGTGTGTAAGTGGAGAACTTGGGGATGGAGGAGGAAGCTCCTCGTGGCCCTTCCAAGGCGAGGCAAAAACATCTGGATTTGTTCCAGCCCAGCCCACCGGGTGACATCACCAGGCAGGGAGGCGTGCTGGTGGTGGTTCATATGGAGTAAGCTGCTCTGCCTGTGCGAGAGGCTCCTGGGCCCTAAACAGGCATCTTTAGGCCATGGGTCACTCACCATGAGCCATCAATATGCTCTGGTCTGACATGGTTTCTCTCTGTCTTCTAGTCTAGACCTAGTTTTTTGTTCTGTTCCCCACGTATGGATATAGTAGAGATTGTTGTCTGTGAAATTTCTCCTTTGTAGATTTGGAGTTTTCCCTTGTAGTGTAAAGAATGATCACTTTCTGTAACAATAACAAGACCACTTGTTAAGATTTATCCTGTTTGTTCTTTGTTGATTGAAACATAGTAATTATACTGTTAAACTTCTCTACAGCCTTCTTTTTGTTCCATAGCTAATCTTCCTTCTAATAGTTTTTGCTTTCTGTTTTGCTGTTGTTGCTTTGCAAAGCTTTCCCCTCATAGCCTGTACCTGTTATCAGTATAAAATAATCTTCCTGTTGAATGCTTCATGACTTGAATTCTACTTTGATAAAAACATTGCCATACTGCTTTTTATCTTGATGAATTCATCTGGCATTGCTTTGCCTTATCATCTCATCTGGAGTTTTTAAATGCCATTTGTTTCAGTTGTCTTTAACAACATAATAAATAGACTTTGCCATTTAACAAGGTAGCTCAAATTCTTTTACTAATTGTTACATCGAAACATTCTTTCATCACGTTTCCTGTTTTTATTTGGTTTTTTCAACTTCTGTTTATTATCTACAGTGATTTGGAAAGGAGATTTCCTTTAAAACAAACAAGCTTATTGGGAATGGCTTTTATGATTTTTAAAGTAGCCTTGAGAGCTTCCAGTTAAATGTGATGAGCTGAACATACACCTTTCCTTCTCCCCTCTCCTGACCCCAGTTGAAATCACCTCAAAGGAATTTAAGTGGGGTGTGGCCCCATAAAGAGAGTGAGAGAGAGTCATCACTGCAGATGGACCACAGCACGGGTGGAGATGGGCCTGATGTGGCAGAGCAGAGAGGCCATGACAGTGCATGCCCTGCAGAGACCCTGGGTCCTCACACCTGGGCTGACAGAGGGCAGAGGAAAATGAGCACCTCAAAGTGAGACTAACTCAACACGGCGCCCGCAGCAGAAAGCAGCGTCCTCTGCACCCCCACTCCCCAGGGAGAGCACAGAGAGCCCAGAAATGAGCTGTGTGCCCATTACCGGGGAAGAGAAGGTAGGCTGAGGAGGTGGCCTTTCCTAACACAAAAATTAACTAGGTGGGGAAAACCAGAGAACTAGGTGTTGGCATCCCAGGAAAAAAAATAAAGTCTCCACATTTTGGTCTGTAGGGATCCTGCCCCATAATGGCGGGTTACCTCCTGCCTCAAGCTGCAGGGAAGCCGGGGGTGGCATGGTGCCCCCACAATTACCTCTCCTGCCCAGCCTTTCTGGTCCTTTTTAGAAAATGTGAACCAGTGAGCAAGAAGCACCAGATACATAGAAAAATCTGCATCATGAAAGAACAATGAAAGCCTCTTCAAGAAAACATGATCCCAGGAACCAAAGGGAATTTTTAAAAAGAAATTGTAACTTCAGGGAGATTCAGCATCCACAGGGGAATGGACATCACTCACTGTGGGACATCACATACTGGAATACCACTCAGCAATGTGAAGGAATGGACTGTTGATGAATATTTATAAATCACATATCTGCTAAAGGTTTTAATGTTCATAATATGTAAAGAACTATCAAAATTCAATAATAAAGCATACATTTTTTAAATGGACAAATTATCCGACACGTCACCAAATAATACATGTAAGTGGCAAATAAGTACATGCAAAGATGCTTAATGTCTTTGGTCACTGGGGAAACATTAATAAGATATCAGTACACATCTATGAGCCTTTCACAAAACTCTGATTTGAATGTCGAAATCTATAAAAATTCATTCTGTTGAACAGTAAGCTGAGGCTCAAACAAATTTTAAAGAATTTATTTGAACAGACAACAATTCATTAACTAGGCAGCTCCAAACCAGACGTGGTTAAGGAGCTCCACTGCGGGGAGCAAGGGGAAGGCTTCCACTGGATGGACACAGAGGAAAGCAGCACCGAATTTGTGGCTCCAGCTACACAGCTGCCTCATTTGGTCTGTTCCCTTGGAAGGTCCCTGGTTATATAAGTTTGGTGCCTGCTCTGGTCAGTTGAGCTTAAATCTTGTTATCTTGTTTTTCTTCAATATAGGCAATTACAACAAATAGCTCAAGTTAAGTTTTGCTTATGTTTGCAAAGCAGACAAGGTTTAGGTCATTTATGAGGCCTAACTGGTTTTGTCTGCCCAGGGATCCTTTAGGTCTGGTCTCCATTTTAATTTAACATTTCTACATATGATAGTCCCCAAAATATGAACATTTTCCCAATAACACTTGTAAGCCATAACTTATTTTCCTCCATTAAATATTGTTACATTTACTGCAGATAGTTTTAAACCCCTTAAAAACTACACGTTTGCTCAAACGGCCTGTTCTTCAGTTAAAGTTCAAACCCGTTTGACCAGAGAAAAGGAAACATTATTAACTAAGAATATGATTGCATTAGTCTGTTTTCATGCCGCTGATAAAGACATACCTGAGACTGGCTAATTATAAAGAAAAAGAGGTTTAATGGACTCATGATTCCACATGGCTGGGGAGGCCTCACAATCATGGCAGAAAGACACATCTTACGTGGCAGCAGACAAGAGAGCATGAGAGCCAAGCGAAAGTGGAAACCCCTTATAAAACCATGCAATCTCGTGAGACTTACTCACTACCGTGAGAACAGTATGGGGGAACCGCCCCCATGATTCAATTACCTCCCACTGGGTCCCTCCCACAACAGGTGGGAATTGTGGAAGCTACAGTTCAAGATGAGATTTGGGTGCGGACACAGCCAAACTATATTAACCTTGTTTTTTTTTTTTCACTTGTGAATGTAAAACATTTTAAAATGTTGACACTACAATATATTAAATAGCTATTATAAATGCACATATAGCATATTCTATAGCTGCCAGGTTTACTTTTTTTTTTTTTTTTTTAAGGAAACTAAGTTACACTGTGGTTAAGACTTGTACCTTCACCCTTGAAAAAGCCCACATTCTATCACAGCAATGTATGGTCAGACTTAACAGCCCCAATTGTTAACTACTTGGATCAAGTCATAACCAGTTTTATTGCAAAAGGGCCCTGCACACATTTGTTAATTGTAGTACCTCAATAGCTACCCAACAAGTCATTACCATACAGAAACGTGCATCATGAGAAGCGAGAAATATCACCCATCCCTTCTGCATGTTAGCCGCTCGTAACTCCTGAGCAACAGTGATCACATCCCTGAGGTCTGTGGACAGTCACTTTCCGCATTCCTCCTAAGTGAAAGATGGAATGACTTAAGTACAAATGCAACATATTATAAACAACTTCTTACAAAAGTCACAAACCAAAGTATTTTACAGAATTTACTACAAAACGCCATAAAATCTCTCTCTCCCGGTATCCGGCGAGCCAACTGGATGTCTTTGGGCACGATGGTGACTCTCAGCTTGGATGAGATAATATTCTCAGCGTGGATGGATAGTATCTTCAAACAGACCCACCGGGTAGCTTCCTAGCCTCCTGCCGCGCACGGATGGCTGCTCTGGGAAACCTCAGGTCGGTTTTGAAATCGGGCGCGATCTCCCGCCCCAGCCTCTGCAAAGGCAGCTTCCGGATGAGCAGCTGCCTTCACTTCTGATAACCACGAATCTCTCGCAGCGTCACGGCCCCGAGCCTGTTGGGATGAGGCTTCTTCACCGCCCCCGGAGAGGGGCGCTTTCCTGGCGGCTTTCGTGGCCAGCTGTTTGCGGGGGGCTTTCCCCCGGGGATTTACAAGCGGTCGGCTTGGTTCGGGCCATTTTCTTTTCCCCAGTGCCGAAGTTTGAGGCTACAGTCGCGGAGCGAAAAACCGACGCTCCTCCGCCGAACAGCCAAACCTCTCTGCCCTGCAAAGACCTTGACTAATAAAAATTCAACTTTTTTATTAATTAAAAAAAAAACAAAAAAAATCCAGTCTAAAAATGGTTCCATTCTGCAGAGAGGCATCTTTTCCAAATCGCAGTGAAAAAGACGAGTGATTCTCAATTTTACTTTCTATTACTTGCTGTGAAATTCCCTCACAAAATTGCTCTCCAGCACAGCAGAACAGCATTTGTAGAATGGTATTAAGGTAATGACAGTGTGACACTAACTGTCTGATACGTATTAACAAAAGCAGGTCACTGCTGGTCACCATAGCAAGACATTCAGCTGATAAACGGTTACCCGCTGAATGTTTGCTTAGGACACTGATTCCTTCACCCACATAAAAATAAACAGCAGCCAGGAGACTACCCTAGTCAATGTCCAGAGGGTCCCCTTTCCTCCCATTTTCTGCAGGCGAGTCCTTTATGTTTAGAAACCTTGACTGGGCGCGGTGGCTCACGCCTGTAATCCCAGCACTTTGGGAGGCCGAGATGGGCGGATCACGAGGTCATGAGATCGAGACCATCCTAGCTAACACGGTGAAACCCTGTCTCTACTAAAAATACAAAAAAAATTAGCCGGGCGTGGTGGCGGACGCCTGTAGTCCCAGCTACTCGGGAGGCTGAGGCAGGAGAATGGCATGAACCTGGGAGGCAGAGGTTGCAGTGAGCCGAGATCGCGCCACTGCACTCCAGCCTGGGCGACAGAGCGAGACTCCGTCTCAAAACAAAATAAAGAAAAAAAAAAAGAAACCTTGCCTGCGCGGCATGCTCATGCCACCATGAGCAGGAGGTCACCTGCTGCTCAGGAGCCTCCCATTCCCCAGGCTGACTGGGGCCGCGGAGGCTAGGGAATAGGCACACAGTTGCTCCCATTAGCAAGGTGAGGCTCCCACTCCGTTTATCCTGGACAGCGCTGCGCTAGACTGTGACCTGCTGAAGTGCAGCAACCAAGCCTGGGCCATTCGCTACCATCCACTCTGAGACCTGGTAGAGGGCCTGGGATGTAGTAAGGGCTCAAAACACATTTGCTGAACAACAACAACAAAATGACTCATGTGTTGCTTCTCACTCAAAGCAGAAAACCAAGGTAGAAAGACAACAGGGAAACGCACCCAGGGGTGTGGATCCCGAAGAGATGCCTGAAATGAATGTGGTGTACAGTGGGAAGGCTGGAAAAGAATTTGCCAGATACCATTCCTGGCTAAAGCTCATTCAGGTCCACATCCCCAAACACAACTAATCTGTGCATTTTCAGATCTATGACAGCCTCGTAACCCTGTCTCCTTGAAAGCAAATTAGTGGGTGCCCAAGATAGCCAGGGAGGGTGTCCCCTCTGGAGCCACTTCTGGGTAGAAGCAACTTTCAAAGCCAAAGCCCCCCAGGCCAGTTTGGGGCCCCCACGTCTGCCTTTCCACTCACTCATTTGATCTTCTCAAAGTGCTGGCTCAGAGCTGACCAGCATCACCACTGATGAGACGGGGTTATCTCTGGGTTCTGATGAAGCCCATGATTGCCAGATAAATCGTGACTCCAGAACCTGTAGCTTAACCCTGGTTGGGTGTCCTGGGTCCCTCCAGCCTTCCTCTAATGTCTCCTGGTGAGGGCCCTACGTCCGTTCGGGCTGCTGACAAAATACCATAAACTAGGTGGCTTGTACACAACAAAAATGTATTGCCCACAGCTCTTGAGCCCGGAAAGTCCAAAATCAAAATTCGGTGTCTGGTGAGGCCCCAGTTCCTGGTTCATAGGCGACACCGCCCTGTGCTCTCACCTGGAAGAAGGGACTAGCCAGCTTTGTGGGTCTCTTTTGTAAGGACACGAATCCCATTCGTGAGGCCTCCACCCTCATCACCTAATCATCTCCCAAAGGCTTCACCTTCCAACACCATGGCACTGGGGGCTAGGTTTCAACATTTCAATTTGGGGCTCACAAACACTCAGACACTGCAGGCCCACTGGCTTTGCTTTTCCTATCTGAACACATCCCCACCCCATGCCTGCAGTGGCCAGCCCTTAGGAATTCAGCGAGGGGACTGTGCCTACCATCAAACTCCCGTCCCAGGCAAGGGGCTGCTCCCATGGAAATGGCCCTGCAGTGCTGGGGTGTGAAGCCTGTTCCTCAGGGAACCTGGGGGTCTGGCCTCTCTCCAACCCAGCAGGGCCAGTGCCCCCTAGCTCGCTCTGCACCCTGCCACCCTCCTCTGTGGTTTGGGGTTCTCAGGGAGCTCACTGCACCCAGGCACCCTGCCCCAGTCCTTGGCCTAGCATGGTGAGCCCCAGTCTTGCCACAGTGCAACTTCCTTCTGAGCTGCCCTCGGGTGTCTGTGGGCACCAGTGGGTCTACCGCTTCCCAGACTGCGTCCTCTTCCTCCTGTCCATGCTGGGGATGGGATTGCTCTGAGGTGGCCACCCCAGGCTGCTATAGTGGCAAAAGCCCCAGCCCACAGTGCTCTCCTTTGCTTGTCTAAGCCTCTTCTGTACCCTGGGCCAGGGGCTGGAGGGAGGAGCTCAGAACTCAGCATCTCCTTGCTGCACCTTCCTCCTCCCCCACAGGACCCCAGGGCCCCCCATGGGCCGGCGTCTCTGTTGGGCCTCCCTTGCCTAGCTGGGACTTCTTTCCAAGGTCTCTCTGACCTCAACCTGTGGTTAAGCCTTGATGGTGGGCGGGATGCAGGAGAGGAGGCAGAACTGGCTTAGCAGGAGGGGCTTTAAATCAGGCAGTACTTCAGAAATAGTAGCCATGCTGCGATGGCCAGTTGTCTTACTTGTTTTAAACCAAGCACTTTCCAGCAGCCCTAATGGTCCTCCACCTCTATTGCCTGAAAATCCCCTTCAGCAATCCTAAAGCCTCTCCCAACTTGACTTGGCCCTCTCCCTGGTGGAGACATCAGGGCTGCCGAACCTTGCTTCTCTCTTTTCCTACTTTTTACCTGTTTCTGACTCAAACCACCTCCGTGCTAGGCTTCTCCCTCAGAGAGGCCTCTGTGTGCGACTTCAGTCACCCAACACTGACAGAACTTAGAACCCAATAGCCCATTTCTCTCCTTCCGTCCAGACCCTGTCTGCTGTTATCTGTAGGAAGACCACAGCCAACTGCTATCATGACCAAAGCTAAAATCCAATGAGGCAGAGAACAATAGTTGTACCCATCTCCTCCTTAATCTCCAAGGCCAGCGGTGCATGCATTTGTGCATTCAACAATATTTGTCAAGCACTTACTATATGTCAAGCACAGCAGTGGGTGCTGAGGACAGATGGGTAGAAAAAACGGTCCTGGCCCAGGTGGAGTGACAGGTAAGAAACAACTAAGTAGCTAAAATAATGTTAGGTAGAAAAAAATGACAAGAATAAAAGCAAGGAAAAGGAAAGGGACCCTCACTTCTGTCTGATACAGCCATAATCTTCTCCATAGGCCATTGCCGTAACCAAAGCTTGCCCACCTTTCTTGAGATATTGATCGACCAGGTCATTGCAAATACTGTTAACTGATTCCTTTTTATGGCTGAGTAGTATTCCATCATATATATACCACAATTTCTTTATCCACTTATTGACCAATGGGCATTTGAGTTGGTTCCATGATTTTGCAATTGTGAATTGTGCTGCTATAAACATGTGCGTGCAAGTATCTTTTTTGAATAATGACTTCTTTGCCTCTGGGTAGATACTCAGTAGTGGGATTGCTGGATCAAATGGTAGTTCTACTTTTAGTTCTTTAAGGAATCTCCACACTGTTTTCCATGGTGGCTCTACTAGTTTACATTCCCACCAGCAGTGTAGAAGTGTTCCCTGATTGCCGCATGGATGCCAACATCTACAGTTTTTTGATTTTTTTATTATGGCCATTCTTGCAGGAGTAAGGGGTATCGCACTGTGGTTTGTATTTGCATTTCCCTGATCGTTAGTGATGTTGAACATTTTTTCATACTGTGTTGGCCATTTGTTGTCTTCTTTTGAGAATTATCTATTCATATCCTTAATCCACTTTTTGATGGGATTGTTTGTTTTTTTCTTACTGATTTGTTTGAGTTCTTTGTAGATTCTGGATATTAGTCCTTTGTCTGATGTATAGATTGTGAAGACTTTCTCCCACTCTGTGCGTTGTCTGTTTACTCTGCTGACTGTTGCTTTTACCATGCAAAAGCTCTTTAGTTTAATTAAGTCCCATCTATTTATCTTTGTTTTTATTGTTGGAAACTATTATTCTAAGTTAAGTAACTCGGGAATGGAAAACCAAACAACGTATGCTCTCATTGATATGTGGGAGCTAAGCTATGAGGACACAAAGGCATAAGAATGGTACAATGGACTTTGGGGACTTGGGGGGAAGGGTGGGGGGGGTGAGGAATAAAAGACAACATATATGGTATAGTATATACTACTCAGGAGATAGGTGCATCAGGATCTCACAAATCACCACTAAAGAATTTACTCACGTAATCAAATACCACCTGTACCCCCAATAACTTATGGAAAAAAAAGATATTGACCAACCTATTCTAGGCCCCCTCTCCACCACTGAGCCTCTTGGGGACATAAAGAGCTACCTGCCCTCCCCTGTCCCCCTTGCCTTTTTACAGCAGGATTCCTGAAAATGTTGACTTATAGAGACATTTTTGAGTTGTGAACATTCGTTATTTCCTGGTGCTTAAGGAAGAAAATAATTGATGTTGTGAGTTGGGCGGGACTTTAGGGACTATGCTGAACAATCCACTGACCGCTGCGGGCTCCCATTTAGGATCTTGGGCCAGCAACCACCAGCCTCTGTTCATGCAGTCTCACTGAGGGCAGTTACTTCTTTGGAGTGGCATGCCTCTGAGCAGATAATTCCAATAATCAATGTCAAACTAGATATTGAAACAGCCCAAGTGTCCTGGTCAAGCTAGCTGTTGATACTCCTGACTGTTGTGTTATTTTGTGTTTTTTTTGTTTTGTTTTGTTTTGAGATGGAGTCTCGCTCTGTCACCCAGGCTGGAGTGCAATGGTGCGATCTTGGCTCACTGCAAGCTCTGCCTCCTGGGTTCAAACAATTCTTCTGCCTCAGCCTCCCGAGTAGCTGGGATTACAGGTGCACGTCACCATGCCCAGCTAATTTTGTATTTTTAGTAGAGATGGAGTTTCACCATGTTATCCAGGCTGGTCTTGAACTCCTGACCTCAGGTGATCCACCCACCTCGGCCTCCCAAAGTGCTGGGATTACAGGCACAAGCCACAGCTCCTGGTCCAACTGTTGCATTATTATTTGCAGATGTTGGCTATCCCTGCTGTCGTCTATGTATCAATTTTGTCTACCCAACACAGCTGTAAACTTCTCAAGGTGAGGAGTGAGCCATCACTCTTTGCACCTCTTGCTGTGATTGACATGGTATACCTTAAGATATATGTTAATTCCTATGTCTTAATAAATATTGGCTTATGGAGAATTTGCTGGAGCAAGTACAGACACTGTGTTTGACTTCTTTTATTCAACAGAGTTAAAAAACTAGCTGCTTCTCTCAATAAAATAATACTTTCTTTTCTTTCTTAAAATCTAGCTGATCTGGTCTAAAATACACATGTGGGAGGCGGGATTGTAGAAATATCTCAAATTAATTAGTGTCTAGTTCTTTGTAAGGTAATTGACAGTCTGAGCTAGTTGCTTCCCCCACTGCAAAGCAGCAAAATCTGCTCTCAAAGGCTTCACGTGGCTGGGAAAACTCCATTCCCAATTCAGATCCTCTGGGGAGGGCATCAATTATTTCCTATTGTTTTTAGCACTGATTGTTCTGTCTAATTTGAAAAGATCCAAAAAAGGAAATGATACTTGGCATTAGTATCATTCTCCCTCACTTTTGAAAGATATATGAACAAAATGTTGGCACAATCAGTCTAGAAACATATTTCTCCCATAACAATAAGCCAGTTCTTTTTGCTTTGAATCAGAAATAGCTCCATTAGGTCCATGAAGGAAAGAGAAACAAAACTGAGTGCCAAGCATATGATAACATGCTCAGCATCATATCACATTAGGGGATTGCAAATTAAAACAATACCACTACACACCTATCAGAATGGCCAAAATCCAGAAGACTGACATCACCAATGCTAATGAGAATGTGGAGCAACAGGAACTCTCCTTCACTGCTGGTGGGGATGCAAAGTGGTGGAGCCACTTGGGAAGATGGTCTGGCAGATTCCTAAAAAGGTAAACATACTCTTACTATATAATCTAGTAGATTTGCTCCTAGGTGTTTACCTGAAGGAGTTGAAAACATGTCCACACAAAAAACCTGCACATGAATGTTTATAGCAGCTTTACTCAAAATTGCCAAAAATTGGAAGCAACCAAGATGTCCTTCAATAGGTGGGTGGATAAAGAAATTGTATCCAATTCTATTTCTGTGAGGAAAATCTATTCATACAATAGAATATTAGTGTCAGAGATTTTTTTAACAAAGAGCTATCAAGCCATGAAAAGATAAGGAAGAACTCTAATGCATATTGGTAAGTGAAAAAAGCCAGTTTGCAAAGGCTACATACTATATGATCCCAACTGCATGACATTCTGAAAAAGGCACAACTATGGAGTCAATAAAAAGATCAGAGTTTTGGATGAAGGGAGGGATGAACAGGCAGAATACAAACAAATTTTTGGGCAGTGAAACTATTATTATGATACTTTATGGATATAGAATATTATGCATTTTTCAAAACACATAGAATATACAACATGAAGAATGAATGCTAATGTAAACTCTGGATTTTCATTAATAATATATTATTATTTAATTAAAATGATTTATTTTACTTATTTTCATTATTGTCTAAAATGTTATTTAATTATTAAATTTAGATGCTACTTAATTTTTGCTTTATTATTATGTTAATATCATCAACTGTAACTAGTGTACAACACTAATGCAAGATGTTAATGGGGAAATTGTGTTGGAGAGGGAGATATGTGAGAACTCTGTACTTTCTTTTCAATGTTTCTGTAAACATAAAGCTGCTCTAAAAAAATTAAATCTATTAATTAAAAAAAATAACTGAGTGGAAAAAAAGCATTTTGCTCATTGGATGGACTTTTTGTCCTCCATGTGATGGAGTCAGCTGGCTGGGCGTAAACCTGCAGAAGGTGGGAGAAGGCTCTGCCAGCCTCGCCCCTGAGGTTTCCATCCTCCCGTGCTCTGATTTCCTGGGGTTATGCTCTATTGCCTCTGGTGAGAGGTGGTCAGTAACTCCATGAGCTGCTTCTGGTGCCTTTGTGCCAGACAGATTTTGCAAAGGCAGGTGTGTCAACTACAACCAGAGGCCAATTTCCCTGGAGTCAGATTTCAGACCACATGCACCTCTCCTGCTCACAATGTAATCTCCTCCCCAGGCTGAGCCCTGCCAGAGGGGAGAGTTAGGACTGGTGGGAAGGGCTTGCCCCCTTGGCTGCAGGAAGCTCAGGTTGCACCTTGGGGAGAATCCTAAAAAGATGCTCTTCTTCAAGATGCTTCACATCTACCTGTCAGAAAATTGTCACACTGTTCTGATGTTTCAGACAACTCACTTTCATCTGCTAGAAAACTGTCTAGATAAATACAAGCCTGTGATGTCTGTACCTGTGATGACATCCCATAGACATGTTGTCCTCCTCCACCTATTGTCGGAAGGTGGCCCATCTGACCTCCTGGTGGCCAGTTCCCTCCCTCCATTAGGACAGGCAGGCCACTGGGAAGCGTCCTTCTCCACACCCACAGGCCCTGTCCTTGGGAGCCAGGAGACATCTCAGATGACGTACAGAATCCCTTCGCGCAGGCTCATCACGAGCCCTTTGTTCCTTAGAGTAATAGCAAACAAATGTGCTGTTGTTCCTCATTTCCATGTATTTCCATCAGTTAATTGGAAATGGTTCTGCCTGAATAGGAATTTTTTCTATCTTGGGCTTCTTGAATAGAGAAGCTTTGGGGCACAATCCTAAATCTTCAGAGGACAGAGAACCCACATGCCACCCTTCCAGTACTGAATAGCGGCTTGCGTCCTGAGAATTTCCAATACCCATATTTTAGAGACTTTTTGTCTACTAAAAGTAACAGTTTCATTCAGGACAAGAGGTTATTCAAAAATACATAATTAATGGCCTCTACTGGGGACTTACATTGTGTAGAGAATAATGCATTGGGAAATGCTAAACTACCTAGTGAATAGCAAGTATGGGGGCAGGGAGGAGGAACAGGCTTCCCTCTTGATTAAATGAAAAATAAAATAATGATGCTTTCATTTTTATTAGACAGTATGTCATATACAAAATCCCAACTTTTCTCTTACTAATAGAGAAACCCCATTTTGCTCTGCGGAGTGGACTGACTCTCTAGGTCCACTCTAAGCCTGTCCTCCTTCCTATCTCAGCATTTGCTCCACCAGCTCTCATTCAGCACAGAGCCTGGGGCACTGGTGCCATGAAAATGAATACAGGAGAGATCTTAGCCTTAAGGGGCTCATGGTCTGATAAGTGCATAAACAAAAAAATAATTTTTAATAGAACACGGTAGGTGCTATGATACAAATTAGGTACAATACACATGTAAGCAGAGAGGGAAATGCCTGATTCTACATGGGGGTTCCAAAGAAATCAGGTGACACTTGAGATGGTCGTGGTAGAGTAGGTAATTAGACAGATACGAGCAGGGCAGCATAGGGCCCCAAAGAACATCAGGTGACTGTCAGGTTACTGTCAGGTGATTGTTGACAGCCAGGGAGCTGGCAATAGGGAGGGGAAATTTTCCCAACAAACAGGAGACATCTTGAGTTTGTGGGCAACAACTTCCCAATAAAAACTTAAAATAGTGAAGTTTGATCTTCCTCTGGGACATGTCTAAGCATGCACCGTAAGGGGCAAAATGGCAGCATTTGACCTGTATATGACCTTCCTCTGGGGGTGCTAGAACAGTAAGGGAAAATTGTCCTAAGACAGCATGCACATAGCTTCAACCACCAAATGGCACATGTGGTCCCTCATACACTAGCAAGTCACTGTGCACTTGGCAATTAGCCAACAGCCCATCCAAAGGGAAAGACAAGGGGAGAAGATTGGGAGAAACTGGGAAATTATAAATAAGAGCCCTGAGCCAACAATCAGGCAGAGCACTCAAATCTTTTGAGTTGTCCACTTGGTCCCTTCCAAGTGTACTTCACTTTGCTTCAATAAACTGTCATGTCTGCCCTACATCTACCTCTGTCTCTTGGCTGAATTCTTTCTCCCAAGACAAGGATCAAGGACTAGGGAAGCCCATCCAGACTTACTACCAGTTAACAGTAATGACAGAAATGATCCAGAAATAGCTCTAATTATTGCCAAACATTTAATTCTTTCCTGGACACTCAGGAGGATCACATTTACCCTTATACCTCATTAGAGCCATGAAACTAATTCTGACCAAGGTGGGTATGTGGGCAAATGTGATGTGTGACACTTCCAGGCTATCCCATGAAATGTCTCATACATCTAGTCCTTTCTCCTCCTGTGGCAAATGTGAAGCTACATGTTGGGGACTGCAGTATCCCAAGATGCAAGGAGCCTGGATCTCTGAGTCACTCCACTGCCTGGAGGAGGATGACTCAACTGGAACATCCTCACTGGACAACAGGTGGGTGAGAAATAAACTTTTATTTTGTTAAGTCACTAAAATTTGGAGGTCATTTGCAACAACTGGCATGATTTATTTAATACTATGGAAATTGGTATTCTGAAGTGGGTTGCTGCGGTAACAAAAATATGTGGCCATTTTCTTAGCAGTTGAGCAAGAGGTGGGGTGGAAACAGCATGCTGGGTGACTGGACATCTATGTTACATAGTGACAAGATATCTGGCAAATGGTCATGTGCAGAAACTTGGAAGGCTCACTCCATCACTATAGGCTCATGGCAGTTATTGGACAATGGAATGTTAGAAATGTGTGCCAATTGGAATTTATTCTCTTTGGAAAGGCAAGAAATACAAGAAAGAGATGAGCACAGATGTAACTGGCTATTTTGGAAACAGAAAACCAAAGGTAACAAGAGTCCAGAAATTTAGGGCCTTATAGGTTTGTAAGAGGTAACCGCTTTTGGTCCCCAGGCAGTGAAACATGAAAATAAAAAATTATTTGAGCTGACAAAGATCTAGTGAACTTTCTAAGCTAATTAAAGTAACTCAGGGCAAATATGTGAGTAAGGGTATAGACTTCCCATCAAGCCCAGTGAAATGAAAGAAGCTGCCATTCCACTGAGCAGCAAAAACACCATGGAGAAGAAGTGGGAACCAAAGGAGATTAGAGAACAATGTCCAGGAAAGGTCTTTAAATGTGGTTACTGATATATGGAATTGACTGGAAGCAAATAGATCAGAATTCACTAAGATTTTGAGATAACTGCACTGCCAAAAATACCATAACCCTGGACCAAAAAGTTCTTTGACTATTGGAGACTTAAAAAACAATCTTTGAGTACCCAATCTTTCCTGAACAGAAAGTGACTTCCAAAAGATGCACTGCCCCAAACCAAACACATTGGCCAACATCTATTCTTAGATGACTGTGGATAATAATGTGGAAGGAAGAGCCCCCAGAGGGTCAATTCTGAAGCCACAAGAACAGGATCTAATCAGTTTTCCTAGCATTAAGAACAGGGAAACATCACCATGCAACATCTACAGGACTTAAGTACAGCTATGGGCTAGAGATGGATGTGAGACTTCCATTCCTCCATTCCAAAAGGAAGAATTACACACAGTTCTGTTCTTGAACCATCACTGTCTATCGGAAAGCAAGGTGGCAGATAGCACATCACTCAGATCATAGGAGCTCAGACCAACAGGAGCAGGAGCAGTTCAGTTTCTGGTGGAGAGTCCTGAATGGCCCAGGGATCCTGGGTTCCAACTACATACCATGACTGGGTGGGCACCTGTGCTCTCTCCCTTGCTTAGAGGGGGAGCAAGTTTTACCATATGGGAAGAGAAGCAAAACAATTTGGTGACCAGAATGGTGGATAGCTATGCCTTCATTAAGCTGTTCATTTCCCTCCCAGGCTCCAGGAGACCACATTCCCCAATCCTGTTGCGTATGGATGGAGCCATGTGATTGGCTTTGAGCAATGTAATATGGGTATTACAGCTGCTGGCACCTGGCTAGGGCAAACAGGCAGGAAGATTGGTCCTCTTTGCTTTCTCTCTTTCTTCTGGAAAGGGACACTTTTCTCCTCTGGCCTTTGGACATCAGACTCCAGGTTCTCCAGCTTTTGGACTCTGAACCTGGCACCAGCAGCCTGCTGGGAACTCTTAGGGCTCAATGGGGGCTGTACTGTCAGCTTCCCTGGTTCTGAGTCTTTGGACTTGGACTGAACCACTGGCTTCTCTGGTTTTTCAGCTTGTAGTTGGACTATCATGGGACTTTGCCTCCGCGATTGTGTGAGCCAGTTCCCCCTAAAAAAAATCCCTTTTCATATATCCTGCTGGCTCTATCTCTCTGGGGGAACCCTGACTAAAATAGCCACTGAGACGTGGGAGTTATTATAGCTTCTAACATTACTTGCATGAATAGCATAGTATTGAATAATGATTGTGAGTTCACAAGGTAGACAAGAATTCAGGTAAGAAAGGACAACAATGCTCAAACATATTTATTAGAGGGAGTTCAGGATAGTTTCTGGATGGCTGCAGAACTTGGTGATTCCAAAGGCCGTATGCAAAAGAGGAGGAAAGAACAGCAGGACCACATAATAAGGAGTCCGTATGTCCCGATGGCAAGTTGAAGATATTATTCTCCAAGTGATATGGAAGCATGGATGTTAGGCCATATGTTATGACATAATATTGTATTTAAAAATACTTCACAGGACCCAAATGAAGAGGCATTCTAAAATACCTAACCAGTGTTCTTCAACTATGCCAAGGTCATGAAAGACAAGAAAAGAATGAGGAACTATCACAGCCTGGAGAGGACTAGGGAGATAAGACAGCTAAACAAAATGTGGGATCCTGTATCTTACCCTGAGGTAGAAGAATGACATTCGTGGAAAAGCTGTCAAAACTTCAATAAGATCTGTAATTGAGTTAAAAGGGCAGTACCCTTGTCAATTTCCTGATTTGATAATTGCCCTAGGGATTTATGGGAACTCTGTACTATTTTGAAACTTTTCTCTGATCATCTAAAACTATTACAAAATAAAAATAAAACAATAAAACAATAAAATGCAAAGCATGGGATCCAACTGAAAATCTAAATAGCTATCAGGGAATTCCACCAAAAGACCCCTGGCAAGAGATGAGGAGAAGGACCTGGTAAGACGAATAGGGAGATGAAGGTGACCAAGAGGATCCTAGTCATCAAGGGACCACACAGGTTGTTAGGGCAAAGCCTCCAACTCCAGGGCACCCAGATGTCCACGCACACATAGAGGGCAGGAGTCATACTCAAGCAAGTGGCAGGGGTGACTTGACACTCAGGCTCAGAGATTGGGCTGGTGCTTCTCCCATCCTTTATGTGTTCAGTCCAGAATCATCCTTGGAACTGAGACATGACTAAATCCAGAGATGGAGACCAGTGAGATAAGTAGGAAAAAAGAGGCCGTCTCTGTCCACAAAAAGATTGAGATGGTCAACACTCAGAATTCTGAACACCTGGAACCTGGTTCCATGAAGCTGTCATGCGCTGGGGAGCCTGAGGGAGACAGATGCACAAGCTTGAGTACAGGACACTTTATGAGCAGCTGGAGTTTTGGTCCCAAACCTGTGTGCGTAGGGCCCAGCATCGTGTCGCTTTCTTTCCCTCAGCCCATCACTGGTTCATTCATTCAGAAATTATTCACAAGCCCCTTCTGTGTCTGGGTCTATGCTAGGTTCTGAGAATCTCAGAGTGAGCTGAGCAGACATACCTCTGTGTTGATGGAGCTTGGAGTCCAAGGGGGAAGACAGTACTGTTACTGAACTACTAGGTATACAACTAAAGACCCTGCAATGCTGCCACGTATTTATTCTGTCAATCTTTCCCCAAGCACTCTCCAAAGGACCAGTGTCCATTCAGTAGGGCAAATGTGCAGTGGGGAAAAGGAAATTCTCAGAATTTGGAGAATTGCTAGATGATGGCTCTGAATTGATGCTAATTCGTGGGAATAATGATAACACTGAGCTTCACTAGTGAAAGGGAAGGCTTATGTTGTTTAAATGATAAATGGAGTTTTTGCCTAAGCTCCACAGTGGGTCCAGTTGGCCATGGGTCCACTTTGCTGTTATTTTCCAGTGCCTGCCAAGATTAGTTGGAATACATGCCTTCAGAAATGGAAAGGCTACACACGTTGCTTCTCTGATGTTTGGAATAAGAGCTAGTATGCGAGGAAAGAGCAAGTAGAATTCCTGGAAATTTTCCTTTCTTCTAGGACAATAAACCCAAAGTAATACCATATTCCTGAGTAGACTGCAGAGATTGGCATGATCCTCAAAGATATAAGAATGGTGGCACTGGCAGTATTTCTGCAGTAAACTTTGACCAGGTTACTCTCTTTGAGTAACTTGAAAGACTATTACATTCCCATTTAGCTTACCTATTCAGCTTTTTCAGAAGGTATGGGCTGTGGATTACCATAAATTTAATTAGGCAGTGACTCCAAAAGCAGCTGCCCTTCCACCTTTATTGGAAAATATTATCACAGCTCCTGGTATTTGATAGGCAGCTATTGATCTGACAAATGCTTTCAATTTCTTTTCCAATTTGCAAGTACTATATGCAAAGGGATTTACTCTTACCCAGCAGGGCCAACAATACACCTTCATAGTCCTGCCTCAGAGTCATGTTCACCTTTTTTCACTCTGCCATAACCTAGGCTGTGGGGAACGTGATTATTCTGACATCCTGGAAAATGTTATACCAGCCTTCTATATGGCTGGAATTATGCAGGTTGAATTCGATGATCAGGAAGGAACTTTAGATACTATATTAGCTCAGGCTGCAATAACAAAATCGCACGCTGGGTAGCGGACACAACTGAAATGTATTTTCTCACAGTTCTGGAGGCTGGGGGTCCAAGATCAAGGTTCCAGCAGGGTTGGTTTCTGGTGAGGTCTCTCTTCCTGGCCTGCGTATGGCACCTTCTCGCTGCATCCTCACCATAGCCTTTCCTCTGTGTGCTCAGAGAAAGAGTGGGCTCTGGTGTCTTCTCCTCTTCCTGTAAGGACACCAGTCCTATTAGATGAGGGCCCCACCCTCATGGCCTCGTTTAACCCTGAGGGCCTCCTTAATGCTTCCATCTGTAAATACAGTCACACTGAGGGCAGGGCTTCAATATAGGAACTTGGGGACACAGTTCCATCCATAACAGAGTTGGTGTGTGTGGTGGTGTGTGACTATATCTGTGGTGTATGTGTTTGTGTGTCACTGTATGTGTGTGTATATGTGTGGTTTGTGTATGTATATCATGTGTGTACATGTGCTGTGTATCTGTGTACCTGTGCAGTGTGTGCATCTGTATGTGTGGTGTGTATGTGGTATGTGTGTGTATGTATCTGTGTCATGTATGTGTGCTGTATATGTGTGTCTGTGTGTGCTGTGCGTGTGGTGTGTGTGTGTGTGTATGTGGTATGTATGTCTGTGTGGTGTATCTCTGTGGGGTGTGTGTATGGTGTGTATCTGTGTCTGTGTGGTGTGTGTGTATGTGCAGTGTGTATCATGTGTGTATTTGTGTGGTGTGTGTGTGTGTGTGTGTGTAGTCAACAAAAGCTGGCTACTACCACAGTGGGGAAATAAGCTTCTTTAACTTTCAACATGAAAAGTCCAAAATCAAGTAGCAAGTTGCCAGGCGCGGTGGCTCACGCTTGTAATCCCAGCACTTTGGGAGGCCGAGGCGGGGGGATCACGAGGTCAGGAGATCGAGACCACGGTGAAACCCCGTCTCTACTAAAAATACAAAAAAATTAGCCGGGCGTGGTGGCGGGCGCCTGTAGTCCCAGCTACTCGGAGAGGCTGAGGCAGGAGAATGGCGTGAACCCGGGAGGCAGAGCTTGCAGTGAGCCGAGATCGCGCCACTGCACTCCAGCCTGGGCAACAGAGCCAGACTCTGTCTCAAAAAAAAAAAAAAAAAAAAAAAGTAGCAAGTGTGTGGGAGCTACTGAAAGCCTAGAAGCCAAATTCTAGCGCTTGCTCAAATCCCTCACAGGAGCAGGGCAGCCTCAGAGGAACAGGGGCCAAGCAGTGGAGCTAGAGGGGTGCAGCTAGAGGAGTAGGGAAAAAAGGGTCAGGTTAGGGGTGGGGGTACAGGGATGGAGCTAGAGGGATGGGGCTAGATGAGTGGGGCTAGAGGATGGGGCCAGAGTGGCTGGAGCTAGAGGGGTGGGGCTAAAGGGGTGGGGTTGGGGTGGGTCTAGAGGGGTGGGGTTAGAGGGGTGGGGTCTAGAGGGGTGGGGTTAGAGGGGTGGGGTTAGAGGGGTGGGGTTAGAGGGGTGGGGCTAAAGGGGTGGGGCTAAAGGGGTGGGGTTGGGGTGGGTCTAGAGGGGTGGGGTTAGAGGGGTGGGGCTAAAGGGGTGGGGCTAAAGGGGTGGGGTTGGGGTGGGTCTAGACGGGTGGGGTTAGAGGGGTGGGGTCTAGAGGGGTGGGGTTAGAGGGGTGGGGTTAGAGGGGTGGGGCTAAAGGGGTGGGGCTAAAGGGGTGGGGTTGGGGTGGGTCTAGAGGGGTGGGGTTAGAGGGGTGGGGCTAAAGGGGTGGGGCTAAAGGGGTGGGGTTGGGGTGGGTCTAGAGGGGTGGGGTTAGAGGGGTGGGGTTAGAGGGGTGGGGTTAGAGGGGTGGGGCTAGAGGGGTGGGGTTAGAGGGGTGGGGTTAGAGGGGTGGGGTTGGGGTGGGTTTAGAGGGGTGGGGTTAGAGGGGTGGGGTTAGAGGGGTGGGGTTAGAGGGGTGGGTTAGAGGGGTGGGGTTGGGGTGGGTCTAGAGGGGTGGGGTTAGAGGGGTGGGGTTAGAGGGGTGGAGTTGGGGTGGGGTTAGAGGGGTGGGGTTAGAGGGGTGGGGCTAGAGGGGTGGGGTTAGAGGGGTGGGGCTAGAGGGGTGGGGTTAGAGGGGTGGGTTTAGAGGGGTGGGGTTAGAGGGGTGGGGTTAGAGGGGTGGGGTTAGAGGGGTGGGGTTAGAGGGGTGGGTTAGAGGGGTGGGGTTGGGGTGGGGTTAGAGGGGTGGGGTTAGAGGGGTGGGGTTAGAGGGGTGGGGTTGGGGTGGGGTTAGAGGGGGTGGGGTTAGAGGGGTGGGGCTAGAGGGGTGGGGTTAGAGGGGTGGGGTTAGAGGGGTGGGGTTAGAGGGGTGGGTTAGAGTGGGTCTAGAGGGGTGGGGTTAGAGGGGTGGGGTTAGAGGGGTGGGGCTAAAGGGGTGGGGCTAAAGGGGTGGGGTTGGGGTGGGTCTAGAGGGGTGGGGCTAGAGGGGTGGGGTTAGAGGGGTGGGGTTAGAGGGGTGGGGTTAGAGGGATGGGTTAGAGGGGTGGGGTTGGGGTGGGTTTAGAGGGGTGGGGTTGGGGTGGGTTTAGAGGGGTGGGGTTAGAGGGGTGGGGTTGGGGTGGGGTTAGAGGGGTGGGGTTAGAGGGGTGGGGTTAGAGGGGTGGGGTTAGAGGGGTGGGGTTAGAGGGGTGGGGCTAAAGGGGTGGGGCTAAAGGGGTGGGGTTGGGGTGGGTCTAGAGGGGTGGGGCTAAAGGGGTGGGGTTGGGGTGGGTCTAGAGGGGTGGGGTTAGAGGGGTGGGGTTAGAGGGGTGGGTTAGAGGGGTGGGGTTAGAGGGGTGGGTTAGAGGGGTGGGGTTGGGGTGGGTTTAGAGGGGTGGGGTTAGAGGGGTGGGGTTAGAGGGGTGGGTTAGAGGGGTGGGGTTGGGGTGGGGTTAGAGGGGTGGGGTTAGAGGGGTGGGTTAGAGGGGTGGGGTTGGGGTGGGGTTAGAGGGGTGGGGTTAGAGGGGTGAGGCTAGAAGGGTGGGGTTAGAGCAGTGGGACTACAGAGGCTGAGCTAGAGCGGTGGGGCCAGAGGGGCGGGGCTAGAGGGTGGGGCGGGGCTAGAGGGGTGGGGTTAGAGAGGTGGAGATAGAAGGGCAGGACTAGAGGAATTGGGCTAGCGGGTCGGGGCTGGAGGGGTGACGCTAGGGCTCAGACTCCAGGACAGACAGAAGTGACGGGGATCGACAGGCTCTGGGAAGTCTCGTGCCTCTTCTGCCTCCCATGGCTGGCTCTGCTGCGCTGCTGGTGGTTTGTGAAAGTGAAGATTTTACTTTGAAGTGCAAAAGTTGTTCCATTTGTTGGTCATAAAGACATTTTTAGGCAAGTAAGTAAATAATTAATGAAATGTTTTGTTTTAATTTTTTAAGAGAATGATTCTATGCCTTACATTTGTATAAAGCAGTGAAAAACAACGCCCTATCCCCCCCTTAAGAGGACCAATTCAAAAAAAATACAAATGTTTATGCAGTTCACATTTTTATTCATAATGAAAATGCTTTATTAAGTCACATGGGAATAAAATGTAGATTCTTACAAATTAGATGACTTATTCAATGAATACAAGAGCGTCGTCAAAATAAGCCGTGCAATGTTCCTTGTCTAAGGGCAAATGAAAAGTTACTGCAGAAAAGCAGGTTTTCAATTTTTTGGCCTGTTGTGCTGCACAGCGTTTCATACACTATCCAGTGTGTGCTGTGTTCAGAAGTCGACACCCAGCACTGTCTTGAATGTTATGAGTCTATATTTCAACGAATAAAACTTACTAGAAATTAAGACAAATAAATTGTATACTCTAGTCAAAACTTAGTAATTTATTCTGTAATACACATAGTAATATAGCTTTTCTGTAACTGGCACAGAATAGCTTCACATTTCATACTTGATGTTGGCAATAAGTAATTATTTTATTTGAGATAAGTTAGCACACTGTGTTCCTTCCTTTCCTTCTACCTTTTTGGACATAGAGCAGATGTCACTGGAGCTTTTGGCTTGGACTGTGGCTAGCTCCAGGCTGCCCACCTTGGGTTTGTCATTAACCCTGCACAGGGGTAAGCTTGCCTTGAGGCCTCAGTCCAGCACACTCGACAAATGGTTATTTGCACCATATGCTGGGCACGTGTGGCCTAAGCACAGAAAGGCTCTGTGGGCTTGCAGAGAGCGGCCAGGCAGGCAGGCAGGTCCTGTGGCTCCTCATAGGTGGAAGTAGATGTGTGGGATGCGAGGTACCCACTCACAGCGGGTCTCACCTGCTTCTCTTGATTCTGCCTCCATTCACTCTCACAGAGGAGATTTATCCTCAGGTACTAGAACCCCTCTACAATAACAACAGCAGGATATTAATTTTCCCTGCAAAATGACACTATTCTGTAAAACAAGTGGTAATCAGATGTTTCATATGCATAGACAATGTAAAGTTAAATGTGATACATTAATACTGCTGTATCTCAATAGGTTTCTATAAATAATCAAATCATAACATGTAGCCAAGTAACATTAATTACACATTAGTGATTTGATTTCATCTCAGATTCTTGAGACATAAGAAAAACAAAAATGACAGAAATTTCCCAATTGACTTCATTCAATTGATTGGTATAGAAAGTCAACCAGATACCTTTATCAAAAAACTTATACTTTATATGGGTGTTTTCGTCTATTCCTAATGCAGGTGTTTTGATACCTGTATTATATTTTAAATATGTACATGTATCAGTCAGAGTTTTCCAGAGAGATAAAATCGATAGAATGGATAGATGGATAGATAAATATATTTATTTTAAGCATTAGCTCGCTGAGCTGTGGGGGCTGGCAAGTCTGGAATCTATAGGCCAGCAGGCTAGAAACCCAGGCGGGAGATGATGCTGCCATCCTGAGGCAGAATTTCTTCTCTGGGAAACTTCAGTTTTGCTCCTGTGACCTTCAACTGATTGGATGAGGCCCACCACATTATCCGGGGTAATCTCCTTTACTGACATCTACAGAATACCTTCACAGCAACACCTACATTAGTGTTTGACCAAAGAGGCACTGTATCCTAACCAAGTTGATACATACAATTTACCATCACAGTAACCTTTACAAGTTAGTGTCCTACCCTTTTCAGAAGACTTGGAACTGGAAAATATCACGACACACACAAAAAATTACTAATTTCAATGGAGAGTAATTCATAGAAAGGGTTTAAGACCCTCCTGGTTTGAGGCCAGCCTAGCCAACATGGCGAAATGTCATCTCCACTAAAAATACAAAAATTAGCCGGGCGTGGTGGCTCGCGCTTGTAATACCAGCTACTCAGGAGGCTGAGGCAGGAGAATCACTTGAACCGGGGAGGCGGAGGTTGCAGTGAGACGAGATTGCACCACTGCACTCCAGCCTGGGTGACAGACCAAGACTCCATCTCAAAAAGACCCTCCAGGGCAGGTAGAGGCATAGACACTGTGCAGAGGCTGTCACTGGTGGCCCCGGGGAAGCAGACGTGCTTCTTCCCACAGAGCAGACACTGTGGGACACACAGCCTGTGCCTGCTCCACTGGGTTCAGAGCATGACTCCAGGGCCAGGTGAACCCCCAGGGCCAGGTGAACCCCACGGGTTCTTGGGTTTCCACCTGTGCCATGTGTTGGGGTGGAACAGGAGAGAAGCTGACTGTTCAGATGCTCGTGTTCCTGTCCCCAAGCCCCTGTGCCTGTGCTGCCCCTCCTTTCAAGGTGGATTCACTCCATCTTTCTGCATGCCACTCCTGCTGTGGGACCTGGAGATGCGAGGATGAGGAAACTGTGGGTTCTACTCCAACAGAGCCCACAGTCTGAAGGGGGTGGCTGCCAGGAAAACCATGACTGAGGGTGGAGGGGTGATTGTGGAGATACATTAGCCTGGGGGGAGGGCATTGGCAGCTCTGAGGTTGGCTTTCGGGGAGGAAGGAACGAACTTCCCACACTTCAGGAAAGTCAGGGAAGGCTTCTGGGAGGAGGCAACCCTTGGGCAATTTTGAGAATCCTTCAACAACTCCATAAATAAAGATCAAACCACACATGTCTTAAGGCTATTTGTGATAGTTTTGAACTGTTGCAAGTAGTCTCAGGAAAGACGAGTACTGATCCTGAAGACTTTTTCTATAGCATAGATTATAAAAATATGAATTTCTAACCCTGGCTGCTCACCTTCTCCCCATTCTTGTGTTTCTGACAGGGTCATCAGAAATTATCTCCTGGTGTACCACAAAAACCTCTCCAAAACAAACACATTTAATATGTAGTGTGATAAAGCAGCTTAAAGTTGAGCATGTTAGGGGAAAGTCACTAAAACTCAAACAAGTAACAATGGCATTTCCCATTTCCAAAAGGGATGAAATTCCCATCGCAAGTGTGAAGCAGGTCAGATGGCTGCCATGCGTGCCTTTGAAAAATCAACCAAGATGTGTTCAGGAACCAGAAAACTGACTAACCCAACAGGAGTATTTTTGAGTGTACATTTACTGTCTGAGCCCTTATATCTGAAGGAAATCAACTGCCTCACCACCACACTACAGTTATTTATGGAACCACTTGCTGGCTAGGCAGTGGAAGCCCCATTGATGGGCAACGCCTAGATGAGAAAGCCAATGAGCCAGTACCCACGAAAACAAATGTGCGGTTAGAATCCAATTCATGCACGTGTGAACCTCATGGGGCACAGTGCTGGGAGGGACAGGGGGGCCAAAGAAGGCCTCTCCAAGAAGGTGACATCATAGCAAAGGTGAGGCAGCACAGGTGAGAAAGGTGGGAAGGAGCCAATCCGTCCAGGGCTTCCAGACAGGAAATAATCGCCCAGTGCTCCAGTCAGGAGGAGCCTGACCTTCTGGAGGCATTGACAGTGCTCCAAAGTGGAGGGTTGGAGAGGCAGCCACGCCAGATCAGCGGGACCACTGTAAGGCCTCTGGGTCAAGCTTGATGGAAATGAAGGGAGGGCTCGGTACAGTTTTAACCCACAAATTTTTCTTACTTTCCTGGTAGATATTTGCTATTATGTTTGGCAGAGTTGGGCACCTGGAATGTTCTCTTGGTCGAGTAATTTTGACAAGAGTTCCTTTCTGTCCTCAAGGTCAGCCAGATATGCTCCCTCTTCCCATTATCCCCAACAGGTCTGCTGAACAAGTGCACCCAACTGCGTGGGTGCAACTTTTCCCATAGCATCAAATGTCTAGCTTGTGAGGGCTGCACTGTCTTGCAGGTGCTTCTATTTCTTGCTCTCAGCAGTACTGTAGTGGGGCCTGTATCTTGATAGAGGAAGGAAACCTGGGTCTTGGGGCTCAGAGGTTCTTGACACTGGCTCTCCGGTAGGATCACCACGGACACTAGAATGTTTCTGTAAAGGCCAGGGCCCCCACTCAAACCTGCCTTTCTGGGCTGTCCTGGCCCCAACTGCCTTGTTCAGGTTCTCGGGCATTCAAAGAGAAGAGTCAAGGTCAACCAACATTTATGCCGGCAGATGATCAGATTTCTCTTAGGAGAGTGGATATTTTCTTTTCTTTCCTGTAAGTCCCGAATTATAAGCTGAAAATTGTTCCCTGCTGCTCACACACAGCCCCTCTGAAAAGCAGAAAAACTTTCTGAGGTTTGAACGAGGTGTTTTAACACCATGGACAGCGCCCCGGATTCTTTGACCAGGACGCGCTTCCTAATAAAACGGCATTCCAGGTTCTAGAAAGCATTTCGGTAAAACAGGCTCAGAAACACCAGATTCAAGAGAATAACCATTATATGTGAATACATTTAAAAACAGATCACACACTCTAACAACTGAAATGTACAGAAAAGATGAAAGTGCATCCGTTAACGTTTAAATGCCCATTTCTACTGATAGCATTCATCCGCACGCTCAGCACAGCGGAACAGCTAACCTTTAGGACAGCGCCCGGGGCAGAGCCAGCACGGAACCAGCGCTGCACAGCTGTGAGGGCCAGGCTTTAGGCTCACACTGCCTGTATCTGAAACGCTGGGACGGGTATTTAACCCCCTGAACCTCGCTCCTCTTGCCTGTGAAACGTGGATGCTCCAGCGGGAGTTTCCGAAGATTGGAAGCTTGGCATGTAAAGGCCTTAGCAGAAAGCTGCCCTTGGTCTTAGGACCACTTAAATATGCAATCAGGTTTCCCTTCACCACTTTCATTAAAGCTTTTTAAAAAATATGATGCTTCTTCAATGGAGCTATTTCCTCCTTCTCTCCACACCCAAAATACAAACAAAAACACACCCACCCGCACACATTCGCACATGCACTCAGTCACATTCACAAGCATTCACACATACTCATATCTATGCTCAATATCACTCACACTCAGTCACCTGCACACTCACAATCCCCACGCACATATTCATGCATACATGCACACACACATTCACTCCCGCACCCTCACACATGCACAGCAGGCTCAGATGAATAGGAGATGTCCCTCCAGCTCTCCCACATCTCAGGGATTATGCTCAGAGCTCCTGGCACTGACGTTTGGAAAATTTGAGAGACCTCTGCCTCTAGAACACATTATTATATTATTCATTTTCTATTTCTTCTATATTTTTGAGTTTTATGTTTTTTATTAGAAAAATGATGTGTGCTCATTGCAGCTGAAGGGGGGTGAGAGAGAGAGAGAGAGAGAGAGAGAGATTTAAATACTTCTCCTGACTTCAAATCTCTCACGTCTGAGATAGCTGCTGGTTTGTTTATGTAGTTATTCCTAACTGTGGTCAACTGAAAAATAGCCCCAAATATGTCACTGTCCTAATCTCTGGCACCTGTGATTGTGACCTTACATGGCAAAAAGAAATTTTGCAGCTATGATTAAATTAAGGATCTCGAGACTGGGGATTACTTTGGATTTTCCAGGAGGACCCAGCGTCATCTCAAGGGTCCTTTAAGAGGCAGGCAGGCAGGTTGGAGAGGAGAAGGCCACGTGATGCTGGATGCAGAGGACTAAGTGATGCCCTGTGAAGGGGGAGGAACAGGCCACAAGCCAAGGAATACAGGCCATGCTGGAAGCTGAAAAAGACAAGGAAAGGGACCCTCTCCTTGGAACCTTCAGAAGAAAGCAGCCCTACCAAGACCTTCACTTTAGCCCAGTGAAACTCATTCTGGATTTCTGACCTCCAGAACTATAACGTAATAAGTTTATGTGGTTTTAAGTCACTAAGTTTGTGGTAATTTGTTACAGCAGCAATAGGAAATTAATATGCCAAATGTTTTCTATAGTGTGTGTGTGTGTGTGTACTTCACTTTTTTGGCCAAATGAAATTATATAAAGTATGTATTTTTAAAAACTTGATCAGGAGGCTGAGGCAGGAGAATGGCGTAACCCAGGAGGCGGCGCTTGCAATGAGCAAAGATCGTGCCACTGCACTCCAGCCTGGGCAACAGAGCGAGACTCCATCTAAAAAAAAAAAAAAAAGATTGCTATCAATAATTCCTATAACATTATCTTTTTTAAAAGTTTTATGGTAATCCTTTGTATGGGTGAACATATTGTATTTAGTCTATTATCAACATATGCATACTTATTATCTCTGCATTTCCACTCTTAGAAATGATCGATGAATATTCATATCCATGTCGCTTTGGCCACATATGGCTATGTTTCTGTAGGATAGACCCCGAGCGGTAGAAGGATGTCTAGGTTTGATAGACACTGTTGAATGCACTTCACACACAAGATGCTACCCACATCTTAGCAACAATAGATAACATCATCCTTTGCCCACTTTTTTCTACTGGAAATGTTCATTTTTTTCTTGATTTGATATCGATCTTTATATATTAAATATACTACTTATATGTTGGATAAGTTGCAAATATTTTCCCTCTTTGTGTTTGTCTTTTAACTTTTTCCTTTCGGCAAGAAAATGTGCTCAGTTTTTATGTCTTAGAAGTAGGAAAGGCTTTTTTAAACCCAAAAGTCTATTGGAAAAAGATTGTCTAATACATACCCTCCTATAATTACATCTAAACTTTGTAGTTTCACTTTAAAATATCTTAATCTCTAATACATCTGAAATTTGTGCGTGCATTGAGAAATAGAGATACAACTTTTTTTTTGTCTTAAAGGAAAGCCAATTATTTGTATTTTCTTCAGGTATTTGAAATACTACCTCTTTTCATCTACTAGGTTCCACAGCTATCTGGGTCTGTTTTAGTGTTCTCTGTGTGCTTATTAATTTACTATATATGAAGCCAGGTGTGGTGGCTCACGACTTGTGAGCCGCTGAGGCGGGTGGATCACCTAAGGTCAGGAGTTCGAGGCCAGACTGTCCAACATGGTGAAACTCCGTCTCTACTAAAAATACAAATTAGCTGGGCATGGTGGCACGTGCTTCTAATCCCAGTTACTCAGGAGGCTAGGGTGGAGAATGGCTTGAACCCGGGAGGTGGAGGTTGCAGTGAGCTGAGATTGTGCCATTGCACTCCAGCCTGGGGGATAAGAGAAAAACTCCATCTCAATATAATCATGATAATAATAATAATAATTTACTAGATATAAGACTCTGGGAATACAACATTCTTACAGTATTTTTGGATCTCTAGAAGGTAAACTCTTCCGTAATTCCTTTTCATTTTTTATTTTTAAAACTTTTTGAATGTTTTAATACACTTATTCTATTATTTTATGTTTTTAGTTTATTTCACTTTAATTTTTAGTCAATGGAAGTAGCCAAAACAACTCATAACAGACTCTGCCAATGTGTACTGAATACTCAAGTTTTCAGCAGAATGAGTTACATGAAAATGTGTTACTACCGGCTGAGACAAAGCAAAAGCCAGCAAAAGCCAGCACTGAGAAAGACAAAGTTGTAGACAAGGCTGGGAGCGAGCACAAGACTCTTAGAATACAAAGCACAAAATTATTCTCAAAAGAGAAGATTTGGAATGTAAAATAAAATAACAGTGCAGTTAAATAACTGCAATGAGATGCCAGATTCTGTTAAACGTGTGGAGAAGTGGCAAGGAGAAGACACTTACAATGATTGTGGAGTGTGTGTGTGTGTGTGCAGGTATACAACGGGCAATCGGGTAGACTGGGGCACTAGGTGGTAAATTTTAAAAAGCATTTAAATTTTAACTCTGAAACTTAAGGAAGACACTTATATTTAAAAATCACCAATATAACCATTTCTAGAATTAAAAGCCAAGATATGTAACTTCAAGGTAGTAGAGAATATAAAATGCCTCCTCAACCCCAGCAAAAAATTAATTAATTAAAAGACAAAGGATGAGACAATAAGGAAGTGGAAGATAAATCCAAAGAACAAGATAATAGAAGCAAGCAAAAATGTATCAATAAGATTTTTAAAAAATAGATGGTACAAGTATCCATGTAAGAAAGAAAACTTTCAGAAAGTTCTTTAAAACAAAGGCTGGGCGCAGTGGCTCATGCCTGTAATCCCAGCATTTTGGGAGGCTGAGGCAGGAGGATTGCTTGAGTCCAGGAGTTTGAGACGGGTCTGGATAACATGGCAAGACCCATCTGTACAAAAACCAACCAACCAAACAAACAAAAAAACACCACACACACACTCAGGCAAGTGCCATTTATGAGTCATGCCTACAAAAAACTGATACTAACAGGCTGGAAGTTGAAGGAAGATACTGGGAACAGAGGTCTATAATTTTGTTCTTTTAATTCAAGATTCTCTTGGCTAATCTTAGCATTTTGCATTTCTATATACATTTTAGAATCAGCTTGCTAATTTCCACAATAATAATGTGGGAATTTTACTTAGGACTGCATTTAACCTGTAGATCAATTTGAGGGAATTGTGGCGCCTATAATCCCAGGTACTCAGGAGGCTGAGGTAGGAGAATCACCTGAACTCAGGAGGCAGAGGTTGCAGTGAGCCGAGATCATGTCACTGAACTCCAGCCTGGGCAACAGATTGCAATATTGGTTTTTCCAATCCATGGAGATGACATATTCCTCCATTTACATAAATATTCTTTAATTTCTCTAAAGAGTTTTGCAGTTTTCAGTGTAAAAGTCCTATACATCTTTTGATTTATCTATTTGTAGGTATTTTATTTTTATGATATTGTAAACAATATATTTTTTAAAATCCATGTTCTACTTATTTATTGTTAGTATGCAGAAATACAATTGATTGTTTTGTGTACTGACTTTGTATTCTGTACCTTTGCTAAATTTGCTTATTGATCTGAATACTGTGTAGATTTCTTTGGATTATCTATGTACACAATTATGTTATCAGCAAATAATGAGTTTTGTTTATTTCTTTATAATTCTTTTGCCTTTATTCATTTTTCTTGTGCTTATCACACTGGATAGGACCTCCAATATAAGGGTGAATGGAAGTGTGATAATGGATATCTGTGTCTCATTTCTAATTTCATGAGAAAAAGTTTTAATATTTTATCATTAACAGGTTTACTTTAGTTTTTTTGCAAATTTTTCAATTAAATTACAGATGTACCATGCTATTTCTGATTTCCATTAGTTTTTTGTGTTTTCTTTTTAATCACAAATAGGTGTTAAATCTTATTTTAAAAACTTTTCTGTATCTACCTAGATGATCACATATTTTTCTCCTTTTTATGTTAATGTAGAAATTACATAGATTGACTTTCAGATATTAAACCCATCTTATATTGTCATAAACTCACATTAGACCTGATGTAGCATCATTTTTATATATCGCTAGATTTAGCTTATATTTTATTTAGGATTTTTGCATCAATAGTCCTAAAAGAGATTGGCCCATAATTTTCCTTTCTTGTAACATACTGGACAGATTTTGGTTCAAGGTTACACTGGCTTCAAAAGTGACTTGGAAGCTGCCTCTTCTTATTCATTCTCTGAAAGAGTTTGTGTAAGATTGGTGGCTGTAGGATGCATAGTAATTTCCCTTTCTCTATTCCTGATGTTGGTTACATATATTTTCCTTTTTTCTTTTTCTTGATCAATTTTATTGTGTGTGTGTATTCATTTTCAAAGAATGAGCATTTTTTGCTTTGTTGATTATCTGTATTGTATATTTGCCTTCTATTTCATTGATTTCTGCCCTTGTTTTTTATTGCATTCTTTCTTCTATTTTTATTTACTTATTTATTTATTTTATATTTTTTGAGACAGAGTCTTGCACTGTCGCCCGGGCTGGAGTGCAGTGGCTCGATCTCGGCTCACTGCAATCTCTGCCCCCCCAGGTTCAAGCGATTCTCGTGCCTCAGCCTCCTGAGCAGCTGGGATTACAGGCACCCACCACAATGTCCAGGTAATTTTTTTTGTATTTTGGGTAGAGACGGGGTTTCACCATGTTGGCCAGGCTGGTCTCAAACTCCTAACCTTGTGATTCGCCCGCCTTGGAATCCCAAAGTGCTGAGATTACAGGCATGTGTGCCATCAAGCCCAGCCTCTTCTATTTTTAAAAATTTGTTATTCTTTTTCCAGTTTCTCGAGGTTATGATAAAAACTAAGATTGACTTTTGGTCTTTTTTTTTTCATTGTAATATATGAATTTCAGGTTGCGCATTTTTATTTTAATGGCTGTTTTAGTCCATTCTCACACTGCTATAAATAAATATTGGAGACTGAGTAATTTATAAAGAAAAGAAGTTTAATTGACTCACAGTTCTGCATGGCTGGGGAGGCCTCAGGAAACTTACAATCATGGCAGAAAGCACCTCTTCATAGGGCAGCAGGAGAAAGAAATGAGTGCCAGCAGGGGAAATGCCAGAAGCTTATAAAACCATCAGATCTCATGAGACTCCCTCACTATCATGAGAACAGTATGGGGGAAACTGCCCCCATGATTCAATTACCTCCCACTAGGTGCCTCCCATAACACACGAGGATTATGGGAACTACAACTCAAGATGAGATTTGGGTGGGGACACAACCAAACCTTATCAATGGCTTAAAATCTTTGCCACGTTTTCATATGTCATATAGTCTTTATCACTCAGTTCCAAATATTCTCTAATATTCTTTTTGATATCTTCTTTCGCCCATAGGTTATTAGAACTGTATAGCTTAATTTTCAAACAAGTAGGGATTTTCCAGTTTTTTTTTTTTTCCCAAGCTAACTTTCTGAGAAAATTATCTTCATTATTTAAATTTTTTGAAATTTTGGGAGCTTGATTTACTGACCAGCTATAATCAATTCTGGTAAATGTTTCACATGCAATTAAAAAGAATGTATATACTATGGATTTAGAGTGCAGTATTCTATAAATGATAATTAGGCCAACCTTGCTAATTGTGTTATTCAAATTATCTGCTTTGAAATAAATGTGTTAAAATCTACCATTATGGTTGTGAATGTATTTACTTGTTCTTCATATTTTGTTAGTTTTTCTCTACATATATTTTGAAGTTCTGTTATTAGATTGATGCAGATTAAAATTTATGATATCTTCTTAGTGAACTGACCCCATCATCATTTTCAAATGTTTATCTTTAGTAACACTTCCTTGCCTTAAAGTCAACTCTGTCTGATGTTAGTATAAATATACTAGCTTTCTATGCCTATAATCCCAGCACTTTGGGAGGCCAAGGTGGGTGGATCACTTGATTCCAGGAGTTCTACACCAGGATGGACAACATGGCGAAACCCCTTTTCTACCAAAAATACAAAAAATTAGCAGAGTACGGTGGTGCATGCCTGTGGCCCAGCTACTTGAGAGGCTGAGGTTGGAGGATTGCATGAGCCTGGGAGGCAGAGGTTGCAGTGACCTGAGATTGCACCACTGTACTCCAGCCTGGATGACAGAGTGAGAACTTGTCTCAAAAAAAAAAGAATATTTATATGTATATTTATACTAGCTTTGGTTTGGTTTTCCTGGCATATCTTTTCTCATCATTTTACATTCAATCTTTTTGTGTCTGATATTTAAATTATTATCTCTTGGAAGCAGCATATAGCTGGTTTTAATAGCCTCAACTGACAATCTTAAATCTTTTTCTTTGAGCGTTTAGACCATTTATGTTTAACATAATTACTGATATAGTTATGTTTATATCTACCATGTTACTATTTTCTTTCTGTTTGATTCACCTGCTTTGTGTTCCTTTTTCCTCCTTTCATGACTTCTTTTACATTAATCAAATATTTGTATCATTTTATTTTCCCTAAGGTAACATGCCAGCTGCTATATAAACTTGAAATCTGTCATGAAATAGACATTTTGTTATAAAGGTGCAAATAATTCAAATGGATTTTTTTTTCAAATGGGTTTTTTAAGAAATAGAACACCAGAAAGGGCTCTTGAAACTTAAAAATTTATCAAAAATCTGTCTTCAATGTTGGGATGGCCAGATAATTCTTACAAATAATCGTGATGATATCTTTAAGAAACAAATGCCATGATTTAAACTACAGGAGTATTACAGAAGTGAAACTTTTAATAAAACATTACTGTATATTGTCTAGCAGTATAGTCTAGTAATAATATAGCATGCCTAAACAGATTTTATTGCTTGAATGTGAATGTGATTTAACATGAATGAAGCCTCTCTATAATTCTTGAATGAATAAAAAGGTCAGGAGAGAAAGACTATAGGATATTTTGATAAATATAAAAACGGTACTTGAGAGTATTTCTTTCTAAATTTTAAAAAGCTTCTAGAACTAGGGATAGAATATCATTTTCTTAATAATGTAATAACCCAGTGGAACCAGCAACTAAAGAATATTTAACAATTAAAGAATATAATTATTTTCATTAAAATCAAGAACAAGAGAAAATGCCTACTATTACTCATATGGTTCATCATTGATTTGCATTTGCATTGTCTAATGACTTCAGACAATGCAATAAGATAAGAAAAATATGAAGCTGCATACTGCGAAGTAGGAAATGATATTATCTGTCTTTACAGATGATTTGATTGTCTATCTGAAAAATCCAAGGAAATCAATTGATTAACACTACTTTAATTGATAACAAACTCTAATTGGATGGTTGGTTAGCAATCCAAGACACAGAAATCAATATTTTTCCAACATAGCAGCAATAACTTGAAAAGCTAAAAAAACTACATATTTTCATTTAGAAATATGTAAATACTAGCAATAAACTTAAAAAATGTGCAGAGTCACTGCAAAGTAATTAACACTTTACTTCAAGACATACAATTTTTGAATAAGACAGCATTCTTCTGGATTGGAGACTTGTATGCCTTTTTTTGAATTATAGAACCACAAATTTACACAATAAAATATGATTTTAAGCCTCTCTCATGCTCATGCTCATCGGCAACTTCACATACTTTTAGTTGTACATTTACATCTAAACACAAACATATAGCTTTCATAAAAATAGAATCATACTGAATATGCTATTCCCCAGGTTGCTTTCCATTCAAGAACACATTTAGGAGTTCTTTTTATGGTTGTATAGTTATATCTCATTTTTAACTCCTACATAGGATTTCATAGTATGGATATGCATGATTTATTTACATATTTCCTTTCTAATGGATTGTTTATAATCTTTTAATTTATTAAAGCTATTTACATATTATAGATATCAAACCTATGTCTATTTATTTTTTGAATTTTATTTTATGTTTTAATTTTAACTTAAAATTTTTAATTTCAATAGCTTTAAGAGTCCAAGTGGTTTGGGGTTACATGGATGAATTGCATAGTGGCGAAGTCCAAGATTTTATTGTACCCATCACCCAAGTAGCGCACTTTGTAGTTATAGGTAGTTTTCTATCCCTCACGCTCACCCACCCTCCCCCATTCTGAGTCTTCAACGTCCACTATACCACTCTGTATGCCTTTGCATACCCATAGCTCAGCTTCCACCATAAGTGAGAACATGCAATATTTGGTTTTCCATTCCATTCCTGAGTTACTTCACACTGGATAATGGCCTGTAGTTCAATCCAAGTTGTTGAAAAAGACATTATTTCATTTTTTTATGGCTGAGTAGTATTTCATATATATATTTTCTGTATCTACTCACTGTTTGACGGGCACTTAGGTTGATTCCATATCTTTGCAATTATGAATTGTGCTTCGATAAACATACATGTCCAGTTGTCTTTTTGATTTAATGACTTCTTTTCCTTTGGGTAGATACACAATAGAGGGATTGCTGGGTTGAATGGTAGATTTACTTTTAGTTCTTTGAGAAATCTCCAAACTGTTTTCCATAGAGAATGTATTAATTTACATCCCCACTAGCAATGTATGAATGTTCACTTTTCATCACATCCATGCCAACATCTATTGTTTTTTGACTTTTTAATAATGGCCATTCTGGTTGGGGTAAGGTGGTATCTCACTGTAATTTGTATTTCCCTGACTATTAGTGATGTTGAGCATTTTTTCAAACATTTGTTGGCTGCATTTATGTCTTCTTTTGAGAATTGTCTACTCATGGAACTTGTTCACTTCTTAATAAGATTATATTTTTTCTTGCTGATTTGTTTGAGTTCTTGTAGATTCTGGATATTAGTTCTTTGTCCGAGCCATACTTTGCAAATATTTTCTCCCATTGTGTAGGTTGTCTGTTTACTTTGTTGATTTTTTCTTTTCTTGTGGAGAAGCTATTTAGTTTAATTACATCCCATTTATTTATTTTTGTTTTTGTTGTTTCTTAGTCTCAAATTCTTTGCCTAGGCCAATGTCCAGAAGAGCTTTTTTCTAGGTTTTCTTCTAGAATTTTTTTATGGTTTCAGGTCTTAGATTTAAGTCTTCAATCCATTTAGAGTTAATTTTTGTATATGGTGAGAGACAGAGACCCAGCTTCATTCTTCTACATGTGGCTATCCGATTTTCCCAGCATCATTTATTGAATAGGGTGTCTTTCACCGGTTTATGTTTTTGTGTGCTTTGTCAAAGATCAATTGATTGTAAGTATCTGGCTTTATTTATGGTTCTTTATTCTGTTCCATGGGTCTATGTATCTACTTTTATACCAATAACATGCTGTTTTGGTTACTATAACCCTTGTCGTATAATTTGAAGTCAGGTAATACGATGCCTCCAAATTTGTTCTTTTCATTTAGCATTGTTTTGGAGATTCAGGCTCCTTTTTAGTTTCATGTGAATTTTAGGATTTTTTTTTTAATTCTATGAAAAATGATGTTGGTATATTAATAGGAATTGCATTGAATCTGTAGATTGCTTTGGGCAGTATGGCCATTTTCACAATATTGATTTTTCTAATCTATAAGCATGCGATGTACTTCTATTTATTTGTATCATCTATTATTTCTTTTAGCAGTATTTTGTAGTTCTCCTTGTAGACATATTTCACCTTTGTGGTTAAGTATATTCCTAGCTTTTTTGTGGTTATTATAAAAGGAATTGAGTTCTTGATTTCATTCTCAGCTTGGTCATTGTTGTTGTATAGCATTGCTATGGATTTCCCTACACTGATTTTATAACCTGAGAGTTTATTGAGTTTATTTATGAGATCTAGGAGTCTTTAGGGTTTTCTAGGTATATAATTATATCATCAACAAACAGATAGTTTTGACTTCCTCTTTTCCAATTTGAATGTCTTTTTGTTTCTTTCTTTTGCCTGATTGCTCTGGCTAGGACTTCTTGTATTAATTATTATATGTATTTAGCACAAGTTCATAAAATCCATTTATAGAATCTAAAAATGTAATATAATACATTTAAATTTATAGAACTCCATTGGGGTTTTGTTCTTGAACTTACCGAAATTGTCCTGATTTATCTAGAACAATACATTTCCTTGAATATACAAGACTTTTTTGGTAAAATAACATTTAATTTTGGAGGAGAGGTATCCTCTTACTAGATAGTAAACATCAATTTACAGTCTAATAATCAAAACAGTATTATTTTGGTCAAAAATAAATAGACCAATCACTGGAACTCAATAGAAACTTCAGAAACGTACTCAAGCTTCTGTAAGAATTTATGATATCATAATCTCAATAACTGGAGAAATAGCATATTGGAATGAATTATCATTTAGAAAAAAACAAATTTCCCATCTCATGTCTTACACAAAATAAATTCAAAATGCACTAAAGTTTTGTTTTGCTTTTTTTTCCTCTGGAGACAAGGTCTCGCTCTATTGCCCAGGCTGGAGTACAGCAGTGTGATTATAGTTCACTGCAGTCTCGAACTCCTCAAGCAATCTCCCACCTCAGCCTCTGGAACAGCTGTAACTACAAGCGCATGCCACCACATCTGGCTAATTTTTAAATTTTTATTTTGTAAAGACGCAGTCTCGTTATGTTGCCCAGGCTGGTCTTGAACTCCTGGACTCAAGTGATCCTCCTGCCACAGCCTCCCAAAGTGCTGATATTATAGGCATGAGCCACTGCACCTAGCCTGCATTAACGTTTTAAATGTGAAGTGTAAAGGCAGATGGTGAATATATGTATTTGATTGGGTGAGGAAATTCTAAGCATGACTCATGGTCAGAAAAAGTACTCTATGAATATTTTTCCCCTTCACAGTGGTTGGTCATTATTCTCAAAATATTATACTAACCCACTGAACCACTGCTTTATGTTTCATGATCCACTAGTTGGAAACTTTTTTTGTCTTCAAATCTTTCTCTCATAAAAAACTTACATATTTAGAAGATTTATCCAATAACGGGCTTACATTTACCATAAATATCATTTTTTTCTCCCATGAAATTATAGGTCACATTTTAGACATCAAGAGAGTTTCAGTCCTAAGAAGTTACAATTTGAAATTAAACTTATCTAGTTTTTAAAAACTTCTAATCTAGCAGGATATAAATAATGTGCTAGTGTTGGCAATAACTGTTCATAGGTGTTTCAAAAATTTGAATTCTGGAAATGAATTCCCTCGGCAGCATGTTTTGTTTGCTTCAGGCATTTTGCAAATACAATACTTTTAGAACACAGCTTTCTATCACCCCCATGAAATAATTTGAGAACCACCTTTATGATTTGTCATTTGATTGTTTAGCCTTGAAATTGATTCATCTGTCTTACTAGTCAAGCCTTTAACTAATAATATAATTACAGCATTTATGCATGTATTTCTTATGACACTCCAAACTTCACAAACTCCTCCTTAGGAATTAGTGTAAAAGAAAGAGGTGAAATTTCTCCCATCTCCCTCCAATAGCTGTGTGCCTTCTGGAAAACATGTGCTATGATCTGTGTCTCTAAAATATGCTGAGTGCTTTGTCCTGAAAAGAGTCAGCTTCTCTGGAAAAAAAGTTAGCCAAGATCCCTCTCTAACTTTATGATGAGAAGTATCATTCCAGTTGAGAAGCACAAGTCCCATTCAAAAGAAATGGAAGTGAATTTTACAAAGATTATGTCATTGACCTGAAGAGGCAGACAAAGCAAATTGAATATATCTTCTTGTACCATATGTGACAGTTTCTTTGAAAGTTTTAGGGCCACGAATATGACTTTCCTAATTAAGCAACCCATTTCAGCTTTTTTTCCTTTTGAGATAAGGTCTTGCTCTGTCACCCGGGCTGGAGTGCAGTGGTGTAAACGCAGCTCACTGCAACCTTCACCTCCCGGGCTCAGGCAACCCTCCCCAGTAGCTGGAATTACAGGTGCACACTACCATGCCCGGCTAATTTTTAAAAATGTTTTGTAGAGACAGGGTTTTGCTATATTGCCCAGGCTGTCTCAACTTCCTGGCCTCAAGTGATCCTCCCACTTTGGCCTCTGAAAGTGCTGGAATGAGCCACCACACCTAGCCAATCTTTTAATTTTTACTTAGTAGCTGCTTACATTTTCAAGCAAATGTGAAAACCTAAGTCTTTTGTGCTCTACGCTGATGTCTTCTTGAATGTGGTCTGGCTCAGAGCTCAGCATCTTTGGCGTTGACTCAGTTACTCCTTAAATATTTACAGTCCTCAATACTTTTCTTGTCCTCAGCCTCACTCTTTTGCTGTTTGGAGCACTCGGAAGTGAATAATGTCTCTCTCAGTTTAGTTTGAGACTTTTGTGGAGAGTTTCTGCCCTGTGAAGCTGGGGATGCCTGCTGCAATCCCTGTTGCATTGCCGCTCCTGGGAAGCACAAAGGAGTGGAGAGGCAGCGGGGTGAATTTACACCACGCCAGCGTGTGTTCACTGAGGGCTTCCTGCCTGCAGGCCACGGAGCTGGGTCCAGTGAAGGGCTCAGATTCCGGGGGCAAGGCTCCTGCTGGGACAAAGCCTATAGTCCACTGGGGATGCTGAGCAAAAGGGTGAAAATTAAAAAGTGGAAGAGCTAACGTAATTCAAGGCAATAAGAAAAGCCCTATTATTCATTTTCACAATCACCACCGTAATTTTCACAATTGTTACAAATTTCTCTCTCCTAATTTCATTACTTTAAGGTTGATGCGGCCAGGAAAGCTTTACAGAGGTTTTGGTTGGACCTGGGTCTGGAAGGCTGGCACTGCGCTGGGAGAGGCAAAGGTGACGTTAGGGGAGTGTCCAGGATACACTGCACCCTGAGGCACAGGTCAGAGACAAGGCAGCCCGAGGCTTGCGCAGGTGCTATGGGCAAACCAGCTCTAGTAGGTTCCAGGCTTCAGCAAGTGGGTGAGTGGCTAAAAATCAGGCTGGTCTGGAGATGAAGGTCTAGGATTAGGGAGGCTCAGTGGCTTTGTTTTTATTCAGTCAACAACTATGCATTGGACACAGCTGTCTGCCAGGCCCTTTGCTGAGTTTTTCCATACGAGTGGACAGAGTTGGCATCATCGCTGTCCCCAGGTACAGGCAGCTAATGCAGGGACATAAGTGAGTAAACCTGCAATGAACTGACCATGTGTCAAAGGACTAGAGACACAAGAGAGGGCCTCCCCGAGGACAGCTGAGCCAGATTCCTGGGGTGACAGAAAGTTGGGGGGGAGCTTGAGCGGCTCACGGACAGCTTTCCCAGACAGAGAGGGCAGTGCTCAGGCTCTGCAGCGTGGAAGCAGGTTGCAGCCGAGGGTCTGAAGGGGTTCGGGGTGGCTGGGGTAAGAGTGCCAGCAAGGTAGTGAGAACACAAGAACCTAGAGAAGGAGGAGAGAGTGGAATCGTGACAAATGGACCCAATGGAGGTGTCCAGGCAGGGGCTGGACCACTGACGGTAAGGTAGAGGTTGTGGAAAATGCCCCTGAATGAGAAACTGTGCAATGCACATGACAATTTGTGTCAATGGTGAATCTTTTCCGCTGTTTCCAGTCTCTAGAAACTCTTTTATTACAGAACAATTGGCTGTGTTCTACAAAGCTAGCATCCCTCCGAGGTGACTCACGTTCTACCCGCTGCTCACTCTGTCAGTAACACTGATGTTTTTTTACACAGAATATTGAACACCTGCCCTGAAAACCTTGCTTTATGCCTGCTCTCAGGTACAGGAATAACGCTGGGGCCGTGAGGGAGTCTGACCGTCAGTCCTGATTCTGAGCCCGTGATGGGAAGCGCCACGGGGCTGGATTCCTGCCATCCATTGCTGGCCATGCACCCTGCACCCACCACATGGGAAGAACCACAGCTAGTAGAGTCATTGAATAACTGAATATTAAATGCACAAGGAGATGTGCGTTTAAGAACCAAGAGGGAGCTGGCCACAAAGACAGGGCAGAATTTTTGACAGTGTTGAAATTTTTTTTCTTCTTGTTTCTGGACAACTTGAAGTCAGAATATCCAATGCCCTTTAAGCATTCTTATGATAAAAAGCAATCACCTTATTAGTGGCTGTGTTTAAAGCTAGCCAGACTGAGGTGGTAAACAGCACTCCATTTATTAGTGTAGGGGCTGCGAACCTAAGCACCAACAGGGACCTCCACGCGTGGACTGGGCCATGGTGAGAGAGAGGCACGGGGCGTGGTGCATGGGAGACGCGTCTTTGGTCTAAAGGATGAGTGAGATGGTATTAGAACCTCCCATTCCTGCTGCATCAAGATGTCAAAAAAAGAAGAAAAATAGAGCCTCCCATTTATTCTCAAGTGTTCTATCTGTCCTCTTAGTCAGGAGCTCACACATCCCACCCTCACCACGTGGCTTGCAGGGCTCCCTGACATTGTGTTGGCCAATGGTATGGAATTTGGCATGACATTGCTATATCCAGCAGAATCTTGAGGGCAAATGTGTAGTTTTGCCATGTCTCACCTTCCTTTGCCATTGACTGAGATGGGTTGCTACTCCAGCCTGGGTGCCCAAACACGGAAGACGAGATGAGGGGTAGTGCCTGGGAGGAGAGCCACCACCAATGTGTGCCATGTCGTTCCTATGAGCCACTGAGGTCCTGGGGATGTCTGTTACTGCAGCATAAATGAGCAAGAGCTAACTAATAAAGAGATTAACATTTAAACATTAAAAAACATAGAGTGGGCCAAACAAAGCACACCCTGGGCCACCATGCTCTTTGACACATCATGACTACTTCCCACCTTCCAGAGAGGTGCATGGGATCTTCCACAGTGCTAGGCAGGCTGCCCCTTTCCTTTCCTTTTTCCTTTCCTTTCCTTCCCCTCCTCCTCCCTCCCTCTCCCCTTCCCCTCCCCCTCCCCTCCCCCTCCCCTCCCCTTCCCCCTCCCCCTCCCCTTCCCCCTTCTCCCTCCCCCTCCCCTTCCCCCTTCCCCCTCCCCCTCCCCCTCCCCTCCCCCTCCCCCTCCCCTCCCCCTCCCCTCCCCTCCCCTCCCCCTCCCCCTCCCCTCCCCCTCCCCCTCCCCTTCCCCCTCCCCTCTCTTTTTCCAGACAGGGCCCTTACTCTGTTGCACAGGCTGGAGTGCAGTGGCACCATCATAACTCACTGCAGCCTTGACCTCCTGGGCCCAAATGATTCTCCCACTGCAGCCTCCTGAGCCTAGGATCATAGGCATGCACCACCACACCTAATTTTTTTTTCTTTTTTTAATAGAGACAGGGTCTTCCTATGTTGTCCAGGCTGGTCTCCAACCCCTGGGAAACATAGGAAGATCCTGTCTCTATAAAAAAAAAAAAAAAAAAAAGAAAAGAAAAGAAACAGAAAAAAGAGGCCAGGCGCAGTGGCTCACGCCTGTAATCCCAGCACTTTGAGAGGCCGAGGTGGGCAGATCACCTGAGGTCAGGAGTTTGAGACAAGCCTGGCCAGCATGGTGAAACCCCGTCTCTACTAAAAATACAAAAAAATTAGTCAGGAGTGATGGTATGCACCTGTAATCCCAGCTACTCAGGAGGCTGAGGCAGGAGAATCACTTGAACCCAGGAGGTGGGGGTTGCAGTGAGCCGAGATTGTGCCACTGCACTCCAGCCTGGGTGACAGAGTGTGACTCTGTCTCAAAAAAGAAAAGAAAAAAGTGACCCTCCATCTCAGCCTCTGTGCCTGGCCTAAGACAGGTTGCCAAGATCACTACCAGTATGTGCTGTCCTTTCTCAAGGTGTCTTCAAGGAGAAGTACACCATGGACAGCCCCCTGGCAGTAACACACCTCCTGCAATCCTCTTTGTGTAGGAGGATTTGTTCTCCTGGCCCCTCCTTCCAATACCAACATCTTGGACTACAGTTGTAAAGCAGAGTCCAGACCTAGGGTCAAGGTCCTCAAATACTCCCATGGAAGAGACCACGTCCTCCCAGCTGCATGGAGGCATTTCACAGCTAAAACCACTCTTCCAATTCAAGGAAGTAAATGAATGGACAACAGCTGTGAATAATGTCTTCTGTGTTTTTCCCTAAACACTGGTTTTGTGGTCATGTCTTTGCCGGTGCTGAAACACTTTTTCACAACCAATGATTATGTATGTGACTAAAACCTTGGAAATGGATTGCCTCGGTCACTCACTCATTTTCAAGGATGCCACCACCATGTTTAGAATGTGGCTGTCCCATGCTTCTCCCCACCCTTGCCCCTGGCCTTTGTGCTTCTGTGCCCGTTGTGATTTTAGCCATTATCTGTGTAATGGCTAAAATTCAGAAGGAAAGTAAAATTACAAGCAGTATTTTTCTCAACAAACAGCCCACTGGTGACCTAGTGAGGGCACCAGCCATCGCCTGCGCCTGTCCTTCTGGTGGCACAGAATTCACCGGAAAGGTCTCGGCCAGCCAGGCTCTGTGTCCAGCCTCTGTCTGTGTCTCTAAGGGGGGGCCTGCACCTCCCGGGCTGCCTGGCAGGGCCTGTGAGGCCTCACTGTCATGAGAAAAGAATCCACAGGTCTGTAAACTTGCTATTTTTAGGCCTCAGTGGACTTGCGCCAGTTTCCTGAGTGTAGTAATTACCCAGATATTTTATTGAATAGGGCCTTGAAAACTTAAAACACACACCTCAAACCTACTCAGAAATTTAAACAGGTTTAAAATGCCATGCAGCGAATTCTCAAAGACAAATGACAAAGCCACGTCTCCATCCACCTCCCCACACACCCTCAAGCTGCTCTTACCCTGCTTCTCTGCACTTTCCACACCCGTCCCCGCCCGGGTGAGCTCACCCCATGCAGCTCTGCTACATGCCAGCCAGGCAGGGCTTGCTCCCTGATGGTCCTTTCCAGACTGGCTTCTCTTCTAAATGCAAGCCTCTGTACCCAACTGTCTCCTAGGGATGTAGGAAGGACATCTCCAACCTAGCGTTTCCTAAAGAGGGATGCTTCCTGCTCCACCCGGTGCCCCCCACCTCAGTAAATAAGACTTTCATCCATGGCTGAGGCCACCAACCTGAACGGATGCTTTGTTCACTCTTTGCCTCCCTCCCCGTTCAGTCCCTATGGCTGGCTCTACTTCAAAATCCATGCTGCATCCAAATCCACGCTGCTCCCCATTCAACCCCCACCTCCAGAATCTCCTGCCGGACTGCCATAGCCTCCTAACTGAGCCCCTGTCCCAGTGGGTCCCCTGCCCAGTACTGTTGCACACGGCATGTAATCTTCTAGAGTATGTCAATTTGACCTTGATCGCCTGACTCACAAATCTCCAAGTCTTCACCTTCTTACCACGGGGGAAGGAAAGCCTGGCCTGCGATGAAGGCGCACAAGTCTGTGGGTGGTTTCCTTTCCGAGGCCCATGAGGCTGCACTTCCCTCTGGTTGTTAAGTGTGATGTATAGAAGATAATGACTCAAGTGCCTGGATTAGCACTTATGGGGACTAGCAATGCCCCCGGCCTACCCTGAAAGTCCGGGCTTGAACAACAGAACAAAACAGACACTCAGAGGGTTTGGCAGGGAATAGAGAATGATCAGAGAAAAATTAATTAGTTCATTAGAGCTGGGAGCAGGAGAGCCATTCTCTTCCATTAGTGGGGATGTTAGAGCCCAAACCAAGAGCAGAAAGCATGGAGCAGAAGCCGTGGACTGATTCTTCCTTCAGTTAGAGGAAGCAACAGGAGAAGCAGAAGACTGAAAGAAAACTCCAGCTTCTTTAAGAATCACGGAAAAGAAACAGTGGACGGGTAGCACACACAGAATAGGTACGCCGCGCTGCTCCCTCTTGGAAGCACTTCATGGACATGCCTGCTTTTCATCTTCACGTACTCCCAAGCATGAGTTACAACAATTTCCCCCATTCTGAGGCCGCCAGTAAGTTTAATCAGTTTGCCTGAGGCCACACAGCTAGGAAATGGCAGAATGACGGCAAAGTCAGGCAAATTCGTTCCACAGCCCCTGTTCTTAACAAAAACAGAAATCTAAATTTGAGAATGGGCTGTATGCCCTGTTGAAAGACTCTTAAAACAGAGAGAAAATCCAGCAAACCTACCCTGAGATGGATGTCTGGGTTCCTTCCCATTTCCTAGAACTGCTTATCTGCGCGGAGCCATGCTTACTAACCCGTTGCCCTTGATGCCGGTGAGGCTTGGTGCTGGGCTGCCAATGACCTCAGTTACGGGGCATGGCAAACTTGGTGACTTCAGCTGCAGGCAGTGTCTGGGGAAGTGGTGCCTGCAGTCTGGTGTGCTGTAATGTAAACACCCAGGAAGGCTTCTGGTTGTTGCTTTAGGCCCAAGGCAGGGAGCCAGGAGAAATAGAGAAGGGTAGGGGTCTTCATTAGATGAGAAAGGAATATTGAAAAGTGAGGATTTTTCTGTTTCACTTTCATTTTATTTGACCTTTTACATTGTAAATTATATTCATTTAAAAAAATAAAGAAAAAGAAACATTTCTCCAATAAATGGAATGCAGTACACATGTTAAAACAGGCAGTGAATGTGAAGCTACACAGTGATTATAAAATGAACGCACCATCTTACTTGCTCAGGCAGTGTTCCCATGTTCACGATCTAAGGCATCCTGTTCCGACCTCCTTGGTGGAAACCTGGAAGCTCTCTGAACTTTCCTCTCTCCCTCTTCCACGTTGAATCAATTACAGAGCCCCAAAGATTTTACCTCCTAAACATGTTGTGGCAAAGTCAGTGTGCTGTGTTTGCCAGACTCAGTTCCTTTTTGTTCTGGGCTCTCAGCTGGACTATATATTCCAGCCTCCCTCAAGTTGGATGGGGCCACATGTCTGAGTTCTGGCCACCAAAATATGCATGTGAGTGATGTGCCGGCCACCCCCCAGACCTGGACCCTAAACCTCCTGCAGGACGTTCCATCCTATTTCTTCCCCTCACCCCTTTGCTGGCCCTCTGCAGAGAACTAGCTGAAAACTCCAAGGCCCAAGGGAATGGCAGAACTTCTGCATGAAAGAGCCAGGATTCCTGAATGACTGTGTGGAGCAGAGTTCTCCTTCCCCATACCCCAGGCCCCATGCAGGCCCAGTGGACTGGGAAGTGAATAAGAAATAAACTCTTAACATGTCATGCCACTCTGATTTGAGATCGTTTCTTATAGCAACTACAATGACTGACCCTAATTTATTTTCTCCTAAATAATCCTTTCCATACCTAATACTGTGCCCATTACTGATTTTCTATTTCCCTCAACAGGCCATACCCCCAACCTTTACCTCCATCTTCAATCTTGGCCTCTCATAATTCCATCTGTTAAGACAAAGTGAACTTTTCTTAAAATGCATGTTGGACCATACCCCTCTTCGGGGTACATCTTTTAATGGTACCCCCAAAAGTGCTATCCGTGGCACACCCTTCCTGTGCCTGGCCTTGGCCAACAGCCTCACATTGGATTTCTGCTGCCGTGCTTGGCTCCTGGCCACTGAGAGCCCTGGGGAATTTCTGTCCTCAGGGCTGTGTCTCCTGACATTTCTCATCCTGGAATGTCCTTCCTCTGTTAGGCTAATACTCTGCATCTTCTAGGATCAGTTCGGCAACACCTCTGGGTTCCCTTGCCCTGTCTCCCACTAGTACCCTGCACATGTGTGTACATCACACACATCTCTGTTTGTTGAGCTGAGAGCTTCTTTGGGCCCTCACTCAGAGACGGAATTTGTCATCTGTATGTGTTTGACGCCGGGGCCCAGCAACTACCCCTAGTCATGATAATCCAAAGTGTCTCCAGACGTGGCCACATGTCCCCTGGGAGACAAAGTCAGCTCTGGTTGACAATCCTGCTTTAGACTGGTTGGAAAGAAGAGGCATTTCTTGTGGGTTGTATTCTCCTGGTGGGGCTACTCTATTCAAGGTCGAAAACCGGATTTCATCAGATTATTCAAGCCTCTGTAGCAGGCCAAAAAGTGTCTTCCCAAAATTCACGTTCACCCAGAACCTCAGAACAAGACCTTATTTGGAAATAAGGTCTTTGCAGGCTCTCAGAAACAGACTCATATGGACTGAATTCAGAAGAGATTGCAGGTGGCAGACACTGGCTCGACATGAGACCTACTTCCTGCTTCTTTACTAACAGACCCAGTTTTTTTCAACATGGTCATAAGTCCAGCACAAACAATGGTTCATGATTGGTTTAGGTCATTCATGATCATTGTGTGTCTCATCCTGTGTCTTAATTTCTCAGACTCTCTTGCAGTTGGGGTGGCCTTACAACCAGCTCTAATCAAAAAGATTTGAGGACAAATCTAACGTGAGATTTCTTGGAAAAAGTTTGGTTTTCTGATACAAAGGGTCACAGACAGCAGGCACTGTTCTTCTTCCCCCACCTCCTTCCTGTGGACATGAGGGCTGGAGCCAGAGCAGCCTTTAGGTAAAGGCCAGGGGAATGTCAGACAGGTCAGCTCGGACATCCTGGGACACTGGGCCACCATGCCAATGGCCCTTTCTTGCTGGATTTCTTATTGCGGGAGCAAAATAACTTTCTTGTTTTATTTAAGCCTCTGTAGTAGGTTGCAAAGTGGTCTTCCCAAAATTCTGGGTGAATTTTGGGAGGACAGTATGCAATCTCCTAGTGTCCACCCAGAATGTCAGAACAAGACCTTATTTGGAAATAAGGTCTTTGGAGGTATAATCAGTTAAGAATCTTCAGATGAAATCATCCTGGATTTAGAGTGGGCCCCAAATCCAATGACTGATGTCCTTACAAGAAGAGAAGGCATAGAAAGATACACAGGGGAGGATGTCATGTGATAACAGAGGTAGAGGTTAGCATAATTCACCCCCCATTCTCCCCCTTCCAGTGCCCCACGCCCCTTGCAATGTGATGCAGCTCCTTCCATCAAGAGGCGGAGGCTTCTTTCCCACTCCTTGACTTGTCAAGGCCTTGCCACTTGCTTTGTCTCACAGAATGGTAAGGAAGTGATGACATGCCAGTTCTGAGCCTCGTGCATGTCTGCTTGCATTCCTGAAACCCTGTTCAGCCACCTGAGAACAAGCCTGAGTCAGCCTGTTGGATAACAAGAGACTGACGGTCCTTGTCAACTCTGTCAACTCTGGTGCCCCAGCTGCCAGCCAGGCTTCTCTAGCCCAGCCAGCCTTCAGCTGATTGGCCAGCTGAGTGGAGCAAGATCAGCTGTTTGACCCAGAGCAGCAAAACCACCTAGTTGATTTGTAGACTTGTGAGCAATACCAAACACTTATTTTAAGCCACTAAGCTTGGGGTGGTTTCTTACCCAGCAGTAGCTAACACCTACATACTTTCAGTTATTTGGCACCTGTGAGCAATTGAATTTGGGAACCCTGTTTTAGCTAGAGGTTTTCAGAGTTCACTATGTTTTAGAATTACTCAGAAAATCTACTTAAAATAGAGATTCCTGGGCTTGCTCCTAGAGAGTTTCAGTAGACTGGGTGAGCTCTACGTATCTGCATTTTGACCAGCATTGCTAATTCTGGCATAGGTAGTCCATGGAATACACTTTGTAAACCATTTTTTTCATGGGAACAAATCACTAAAATCATTGTGTAATCTCTAATATTATTCCTCCTCCAATATCAGAAGAGAGAGAGGAGAGGGTTTCGGCCCAAAACGGGAATGGGCTGCACTTATCTGTAGAAATTGATAAAGAGAAATATCTCCCTTGCCTAGCATCTCAAACACTGCATTTTACATTCAGTATTGTTTCCTGATTGCATTAAGAAATATACTGCAGCCGGACACGGTAGCTCATGCCTGTAATCCCAGCACTTTGGGAGGCTGAGCTGGGTGGATCACTGGAGGTCAGGGTTTCAAGACTAGCCAACACAGTGAAACCCCATCTCTACTAACAATACAAACATTAGCCAGGTGCGGTGGCACACACCTGTAACCCCAGCTACTCAGGAGGCTGAGGCATGAGAATCACTTAAACTCTGGAGGCGGAAGTTGCAGTGAGCCAGGATTGCATTACTGCACTCTAGCCTGGGCGACAGAGTGAGACTCTTTCTCTCTCTCTCTCTACATATCTATATCTAATCTATATCTGTATCTATAGCTATATATGTATGTGTGTATATATACATATATATACTGCTTTTAATTTACATAAAAATATTTATGATCATATATAAATAACAAAACCTTGGTTTTAATTACAAAATGTTGTTTGGTGGCTGGTGGATCAAATTAAGGAGGATTAGCTAGAGGCAAACTGCAAAGAGTATGAGGCAATCAAGAAAAACTTAAAATATCTAAACAATGACAACCTGTGTAACAGATCCTGGAAGCTGGACAAGGGCAACTGCCTGTGTCCATTCCTGCTGGGCCAATGAATCAGCTGCCAGTCATTCTGCCAATGTTTACCGAGGACTGATGTGTCAGACAATCCTTGAGCTGGTGCACAGCAGGGACAGGCCATTCCTATCCTCTCTTCACGGAGCATGCATTCTAATGGGGTGAGGGACACAGATGATAAATGAGATAAAATATATATGAGGTGGTATACTGTCCCCCAAAAAGATATGTTCAAGTCCCAACGCTGGGTGCCTGCGAATATGACCTTATTTGGAAACTCTTTGCAGATGTAATCAGGTTAGGAGGAAGACGCTAGGGTGGCCCTAATCCAGTGCCACTCGTGTCTTTCTGAGAAGAGATATGGACACAGGGAAAATGCCATGCAATGATGATGACAGAGTGGAGCGATGCATCCACAAGTCAAGGACACAGGGAAACGTCATGCGATGACGTGTCAGAGAGTGGGGTGATGCACCAACAAGCCAGGGAATGCCACGGTTTGCCAGCAACAGCAGAAGCTGAGAGGAGAGTATGGGGCAGACTCCCTTACAGCCTTCAGAGGATACACGGCCTTGCCGACAACTTGATTTTAGACGTTCAGCCTCTAGGACTGTGAGAGCATGCGTTTGTTGTTTTAAGCCACCGTTTGTCGTATTGTTACACAGCTCCAGGAAACTAAGGGAGAAAAAGCAAAAGGGGAAGGGAAGCAGGGGATGCTGAGGGTTATGTTTGCAGTTTAGACTAAAGAGCCACTCGGACGTCCTCACTAAGATGGGGAGGAGGGAACGCACGCCAGGCAGATGGAACAGCAAGTGCAAAGGCCCTGAGGCAGAAGTGTGCCAGCTGTGCTTTTGGCTGGTATTGTGTGGGTTAGGGAAAGCGCTGGGAGGTGAGGGTGGGGGAAGAGGGGAAGGACCAGGGGATAGGGGACTTGCAGGTCATAGCAAGGTTGTTCCATTTTGCTGAGTGAGAAAGAAAGCCACTGGAGGGTTCTGAGCGGAAGAGTGGCATGAACTGAATTTTTTAAAATGTCAACTTTAAATTCTGGGATACACATGCAAGACGTGCAGGTTACATAGGTAAATGTGTGCCATGGTGGTTTGCTGCACTTGTGAACCCATCACCTAGGCATTAAGCCCTGCATGCATTAGCTATTTATCCTGATGCTCTCCCTTCCCCTAACCCCCAATTGGTCCCGGTGTGTGTTGCTCCCCTCCCTGTGTCCACGCGTTCTCATTGTTCAGCTCCCACTTATTACTGAGAACATGCGGTGTTTGGTTTTCTGTTCCTGTGTTAGTTTGCTGAGGATAGTGGCTTCCACCTCCATTCATGTCCCCACAAAGGACATGATCTCATTCCTTTTTACGGCTGCATAGTATTCTAACAGTGGCATGAGCTGATTTTTAATAGTAACATCTTTTTTCTTTTTTAAAAAGGATCACACGAGCAGCTGTGCGGAATGTGGGAAACCAGCTAGAAGGCACTGCTTTAAAATGGACGGGTGGCGGGAAGGAGAGTAAAGAGGGGTGGAGGGAGGAGGAGGGGTAGCAATTGAGTTCTGGATGTTTCGGGTAGTGGAGCCAAGAGGATGTGTTCATTGTGGACAGAGAGAGGAGCCAGGCATGACCAAGGATTTTGGACTGAGCCATTGGAAGCAGAGAGCTCCAGAATAACGGCTGTTTGACTTGTGTGTGATTTTCTGTAGTTTACTGAATGCACGTTCTAATCCTTGGTCGTGATTCCCACATGTACAATATGAAGGTATCTGAAAACGTCTGAAACATTCATTTTTATTACTAAACACCACTACTTGCCCCGAAACCTTTGTATGCAACACACGGACCTTTCCTGTTGGAGAGATGTTTGGAGGGTCAAGTGGTTAGTAATGTCTACTCATCTGTGCTGGAGACGAGAGGGTAGCATTTACAACACGCCGGTAGGAAGGCCAGGTCCCCTTCTACTTAAAAGGCTTGAAGCCCAGGCGCCACTGGGCTAAGGCAGCTTCAGGGCCCTGGCCCGGGAGTGCATTTGCGGGGACTCCCCCTGAAGACAGGGCGGCAGCCGCGGGGCCTCACGTCGCCCAGGCTCGCGGGACACCGCGATGATCAAACAACGACACTGGCGTTTGCTTTGGACCTCACAGGATGTGTGGTTGGCGCTGTATTCCAAACAGTGCCACTGTCAACCCGGCTTCCATCGCGCTCGGGACACCGGGATGGCAAACAGCAGGCTGTGGATGGCGGGCGGTTTCCCACTGACTCCTGCCCGCTCGGTGCAGCTGGAAAAAATCGAAGCCGGGGGCCGGACGCGCCGCCCACGAGCCGTTCCTCGGCTAGCACTGCCCATTTTGCCCAGGGAATTAACTTGGAAGTTTTCACTTCACTTTTCGCACAGAAAATCATTTTAAAAAGCAAACCAAACGCCTGTAAGCAGACCCGCTAGGGAGCCGGACTCCGCCGCGCGTCCTTCCCGGCTCCGGAGCGGCGGAGCCAGCCACCCGGCACTGCACGCTGGCCGCTCACCCCGCTAGGTGCAGGGAAGACATGGGCCGGCGCGCGGACCCCAGAGAGCGCAGCGTGACCTGCTGCACGGACCCTCGGATGAGAGATCTTGGGCGGGATCTGCGACCGGGGCCGGCCCTTACGTCAGGAGGGAGGGCCGGCCGGCGGGGGAAGCTCCTGCGGTGGCGTCCGCTGCCCCCGCCCGGCTGCTCGGAAACTTCCACCGGTGGCGGTGACGGCCACGCTCCCCTGCGCACGCGCAGCGCGGCTCAGGCGCCAGCCCGGGGACACCGGCCCTAGCGCGCATGTCTGCACGCCCCGGTCTGCGCGCCGCGGCGGGCCGAGGGCGGCGTGCAGGCCTTCCAGCGGCTGCTTATTCCACCCAACCCCGGCCTAGTCTGGAAGGGCTCGACGCCGCCGTCTCTCCCTCCAGCCCCTCCCAGTCGCGTAGCTTCTGACGCCGTCCTCACCCCGCCCGCGGCCGACGGGGCCCCAACGCGCAGGCGTGGTAACCACGGCGGCGGTGTCTAGTGAGGATTTGAAATCGGTCGCGCGTGCGCACTGGCGACACGGCCCGGCGACCGAGGCCGCGCTTCCTCCTGCCGCCCCCGTCCCCGCCCCCTCCCCCGCCCCTCATTGGAGCGGAGGCGGCGGCGGCCCCCTCCTTCCCCCGCGCTGTCGCCGCCGAGAGTGTCTTTTCACCGCCGCCGCCGCAGGAGAGCGGAGCCAGCGGCGCGAGCGTGACTGAGGGCCGGGCGCACGGGCGGCGGCGCCTCCCGCCGGTCCCTCAGCCGCGCGGCGCCTGGGCCCGCCCCCTCGGCCCCGCCGCCCGCCCCTCTCCGATGGCCTCTCCCCGCGGCCCAAGTGGAACGCCGCCGCCGCGGCCCCCGCGCCCGCCCCGCGCCGCGTGAAGCGGGAGCCCCGAGACCGCAGCCGCCCGCTGGGACGCGCCAAGCGCCGGAGCCGCCCGCCGCGGCCTGCCCGGGCCCATCGCTGCCGCCGCCGCCGCCCCACGCCGGAGCCCGACGGGAGCGCGGCTCGAGCAGGAGGCCGGGGCTCGGCCCGCCAGCCGCCGCCGCCGCCGCCACCGGCCCAGGCCCGTCCGTCCGTCCGTGCGCGCGCGGCCGGGCCTCGGGGCGCGGCGGGGGCGGGGCCGCGTCGGGGCGGGCGGGCGCGCGGGCCCCGCGGGGGCGGCGCGTGGATGGATCCGCGCGTGGCCTGGATCCAGCCCGAGCAGAAGGGGCCAGCCAATGCCCTGTGGATGCAGATCTGGGAGACCTCGCAGGGCGTGGGCCGCGGCGGCTCGGGCTTCGCGTCCTACTTCTGCCTCAACTCGCCGGCGCTGGACACGGCGGCCGCGGCGGGGGCGGCCGGGCGGGGCGGTGGCGGCCTGGGCCCCGCGCTACCCGCCGCGTCGCCCCCGCCGCCCGGCCCCGCCGCGCCCGCCGCGCTGCCCCCCGCGCTGCTGACGGCGCTGGGGCCCGCGGCCGAGGGCGCGCGGCGCTTGCACAAGTCGCCGTCGCTGTCGTCCTCGTCGTCGTCCTCGTCCAACGCGGAGTCGGGCACCGAGAGCCCCGGCTGCTCGTCGTCGTCCTCCAGCAGCGCCTCGCTGGGCCGGCCGGGCGGCGGCCGCGGCGGCGCCTTCTTCAACTTCGCCGACGGCGCGCCCAGCGCCCCCGGCACAGCCAACGGGCACCCCGGGCCGCGCGGCCCCGCGCCCGCCGGCTCCCCGTCGCAGCACCAGTTCCACCCGGGTCGCCGGAAACGCGAGAACAAGGCCAGCACCTACGGCCTCAACTACCTGCTGTCCGGCAGCCGCGCGGCCGCCCTCAGCGGAGGGGGCGGCCCCGGGGCCCAGGCGCCGCGGCCCGGCACCCCGTGGAAGAGCCGCGCGTACAGCCCGGGCATCCAGGGGTGAGTGCGCGGGGCGGCCGCGGGGGCGGGGGCGGGGACCATGGTCCTGGCCGGCGCCCGCGGTGCAGACACCCGTCCCAGGTGCCCGGGCTTTTGGAGGATGGATATTGAAGGCGAAGGCCAAGGCCCGACTCTGCACTGAAAGTTTGTTTTTTAAATATCAAACTCATTTATAATGGAGTGACTTGCCCAGATCCTACAAATAACAGTGCAAGAAAGGGGCTGCTGAGTAGGACCTGCAGGTATTTGTCTTTTTCACTCTTGAGATTGGAAGGGGAAATCGACTCTCTCCCCCTCCACCCCGCCTCCGGGCAAGTGAGGAACCTCTTGTCAAAGTGGGGCGTAGATAAGTGTGGCGTTTCATGTAAGTTGCAGAATAATTTAGCATTGCCAGGAACTCAAATCACGTCGAAGGTAATTAACCTTCTTAATTTCATTTTTTAAAAAAATTTAACTGTCAACTTAGAGGTGATTCATTTTTTGGGGGGTGTTGTGTGCTTTAATTTCGTGCTGCAATTAACATAAGCATCGCCTATGGTTTATAAACATTGGCTTAATTCAAAGAAAAAAACAGATTTGTCATGTATGTCTATTCTTTGGAAGATGCCATTTTTATTTGAAATATTTCTACATCCGCCTAGAGGGAATTAGAGACGCCACTTAAATTTAGTGCACTTACAGACCGCAAGGAATGAAACGAAAGGTGGTGTGTGTGTCCGGGCTGGAATTGTCCCAGGTGAGGCTGTTCAGGTGTGATGCTGTTGACGCAGCCCTTTTGCCGTTTTGGGCTTTTCTGAGCGTCTGGAAGTAATTTATGTGTAGGTTGTATGTCAGTATTTTAAGACTTAAATGATAAGTTTTCCATGCACAATTTTTTCCCCCAAATTTAAAAAACAATTATGGATTTGCCGGGGTGTGAGGGTTGTTGCATGCAGTAGAGTCCTACAAATAACCACAATTGCTAGGTGTTGGGAGTTCTTACAGTAAACTTTTTCTTGTAACTCTGTTTCTCATTTGAAGTATGTTGGGAAATACGAGTTGATACTTCCTTAAAGCGTGTGATACACTGTAATAGCTGCATGTTCTGTAACTTATTTCACCTGGCTTGGGCTACAAGTGATACCTTCTAAATTCCACGAAGTGTAAACAAGCAGTGCAGACGCTGGCGGTAGCGCAGACTCCTCTCCTCTCCCTCCAGTTCTTACCTGTAGAACTTTCTGAGAGCAGGTGGTTGGGAGCAGTTTCTTCTTGATGAATAGCAATATATACCTAAGGGCTCGCTTGGGAGGACCTTTAGGTTTCCAGCCTGTTATGTAACTGGAATGGACTCCGTTTCTCTTAGCACTAGAAAAAACAAGAAGACACGTGGTCTCTGCCAGCCTTGGGTTGTACCTCTGCTCTTAGAAAGCGGTAGCGCATCAGGTCCCATGCACCTCACTTGGGCTCCCGGAGCTGTTTCCTCCTGGTAACTCTAGTCAGGCTCAGTAGGTAGTGTTGCTTTTGTTACTGAATGAGCCCACTAGGGTCAGGTGCTGTGCTAGGATCTGGGGATCTGGGGCAGGGACTGCATGGAGACACAATCTCATGATCTTGACCCACCCTGAAACCTGCCTGCAAGTGCCCCCTGCCTAGAGCACAAGAGTACCCTGCTCAGTTGTGCAGGTCCCCGTTCACGCTGTTCGTCACCCACGTCCAGTCACTCACCAGATGCTGTTCGTTTGGCCCTTTTAATCTCTCCACACCTCATCCTCCCTCATGCAGGCTCTTGTTACCTCTGTGGAGATTGCTCAAGCAGCGGGAGATGCCTTTGATGCACTCTGGTCCTGCTTGAGTCCTTTCCCATCACTGCTAATGGGGCAATCTTCTCTGCCAGCAGGTCTGGTCAGATTCCCCTTCACCCTGTGATGTCACCTCCCCCATCTCCAATCCCCCACATTAAAGACTAAAGCCTAAAACTCAGCAACACCTCCAGGGCTCTGCTGCTTAGATGGCCCTGGGTCCTGGCTCCTGGCCCCACCCCTTGCCAACCTGTTAGAATCTAGCTGTAAGGCAGTATGGTGTAGGGCATGAGAGGGCTCTGAAGCCCGCCAGGAGGTCTGGTTTGATACTGCAGTCATGCTCTTTGAACCTTCCTTTTCCCCTTTGCTGGAGACCTCTTCTTGCCTGTCTCTGGGTGGTGTGTACCATGCCTCCAGTATGGCCTTGGGTGCATCTACTTCCTGCCGTCTCTGCCCAAAGGGGCCTGTGAGGACCACCTGCTATGTGCTCAGAAGGGCACGGTGACCTCTGCTTGGGCTGCTACTCCAGCTCCTCTTTCAAAAGTAAACCTAAGAGGTGGTAGAGTTGGGCCTGTGGCTAGAGGAGGTAAGGTCCCCCCAGTGATCATTTCCACATGGCCCGTTGGTCCAATATGAACTAACCTTTTTGTGTCAAGAATAGTTCTGTCTAGAATTTGCTTCTGGCCATCAGCTTACCCAGAGTGTTGAGAAAGGCCACCAAAAAGTCTTTCAGTTGTGGCTTAGCTAAGGAAATAACTGAGTTTCAAAGGCACACCTGGGCTGACCAATAGTAAAGGACCTTGTTGCTGAGAAGCTGCTTGGGGTTGCGATATAGGCCCAGGACGTGCACTTCTGAAAATGCAGTGTGCATTCCTCATGGGAGGATGAGCCTGCTGTGGAGCATTGGCTGAACCCAGTTGGGTCTTTGCCTGGTAGCCCATGTGGCAACCCGCACTATTTGTCCTTTTCTGGGGAGGAGTTTTCTGCCCTTGGACACTTTGCCTGGTGGCTTGGCCATGTGAGACTGCCAGTCTGCCTTCTGCCTCAAGTAGGATGAAGAAAAAGCAGGTGAAAGAGGACAGGGATTGGTGCAAGAACCTTCAGAGGAGAGGAGGTGAAATGCTCCTTTTGCCTCTGGTTCTTATTCCATTGTTTGATTGAAATCCCAAGCCTTTGTTTTGGGAATGGTGTGCTTAGCGTGAGCTGTGCTGTCTACCTGGGCTTCTGACCTAGAGATGTTGGGCAGGTGTGTGGACAGGCCCTGGGCCCTTTGCATCCCAGCCTCTGGCTGCTGTCACTTGCAAGTGCTCTCATCCCCTGACCCAGCAGGGCTTTGGGCTGTTATTACTTTGTCATGGTCGTTCTAGCAGCTTGGAAACCTCTTCAGGTTAAAAGTCTTGCGTAAGTGAGAGTGGGAGCATGGCCCTCAGATATTTGGCCACATCCTTACTGGTGTGTTACAGAGACCCAGGAAGAATGTAGTTGAACGAAGACACGTGCAGGTGTCCCGGGCCCTGAACAGCTTCTATTCAGAGTTTGGCCTTTCGAAGGCTGTGCCATCTCAGGTGTGCCTGCAGTGTGCAGCAGGTGTATGCAGCCTCCTCTCTGCAGGTTTCTTGATATTTAATCTCATCTTTTAATATCTTCTATTAACTCAAAGGCAATTCTGTTCTTAGTTTGAAGTCTGATCGAGACCGACCACTGTCGGCATAGGACGTGGTCAGCCATGCCCCACAAGGCCCCTGGTGAGAGTCGTTTCCAACTTGGTGCATGTTTTTCTCAATTCTTTCCTGCGAAGAAGTCAGAGCGTGGAGGCGCAACCAGGATCCCCCCTCTCCCTCTAGCCTGACCTCACTGACATAAAGTAGAGCAGGTGTGACCTGTCCGGAACATCCTTGTGATGCTCAGCAGGGTCTGCTGCAGAGCACGGGAGGCATCCTAGGGGCCTTTCCCTCCCGTACTTTCCTGTGAGTGTCTAGGATGCATGAGAGAGGTTGTCGTGAGACCTGCCTTGAAGGGTGGCAGTGGCGCATGTGGACCTTGCTTTCTGAGTTTCCCTCTCTGAGTCCCAGAGGTATAAGCTTGTGGAGAGAAGCGTGCACTATCACACTAAGCAGATACTTGCTCCTGCACTGTTGGAGGAGGAAGAGGAGTTAATTTCATCAATGAACTCTTCCAACACTCCTTCCATTTAGTAATAGCATCACTTGTTCCTGTCGTTTGTTCCATGGCCAAGCTCCACAAGGTGAAATTGAAAATCGAGTGCAAGACACTGGCTGTGCTGGAGTTGAGGAAAGTTTTGCTGGAGAACTGCTTGCACCGTATGTCTGGTTACTGATAGACCAGGACTGGCCAGGTCAGGACAGCTGACACTTGAAGAAGGGGCTGCCCAGGAGGGCATGACAGACTCTGGAAAAGGAGGGTGGGAGTATTAAACTGGCTGGGAATGAGAGGCCTCCAATCTTTTCGCCGAAAAAAAAAAAAAAAAAAGGCTTAATGCTCGTGCTGTGGAGGTCAGAATGGAGCAAAGTGGGTTCTGTTTTGCTGCTGTGAACCTGTGATGGAACAACAGTGTCATTTGCTTTTTCTCAGAAATATTTAATGCATGTTTGCGACATAATTTTTTAAAGTAATTTTAAGTAAATAAAGTAAAAAGTTGTAAGATTTGTGTCTCAAGGTAAAGTCTCAAACATTCTTTGGTCACTGTTTAATATGAGATTTTGTCCTCATTTTAAATGGATTCATGTAAGCATCCTGTGGAAGAAGAGTTAATAGTTACCCTTGGAAAATAAGAACTTTTTATGCCTCAGTTAGGTCATATGGTTTAGGATCTGATTTTGTAGTTGTGGAGTAAAAAAGGTTAAGAAAATAAACAACAAACCTTGATATTCAAATTCAGAAACTTGATTTTTGAGGATGCAACCAGAATTTGGACTAAAGGTACAGAGGGGTGGCAGAGTCAGACCACCCAGACTTGCAGAACATTGAAGAAGCCGCAGTGCTGCTGTGGAGAGGCCCTTTCTAGGAGGTGTGGCTGGCTTGTCAGTGCTTCCTCTTCTCTGCAGTGAATTGGATGGCAAGCCTCGCTCTCTTTGAAAGCTGCCACTCTGAACCTGCCTTGAGAAGCACCTCAGGGAGGGCAGGCAGGTGCCCAAGTTACCTGACCTGTTGTGAACATGTGCCTGAGTGAGGTGGCAAGGATGCCTTTTCTCCCAACACTGGGGATGCACACTCATGCAACATCCTATTTTTGAGATTTCTATGTTGTGGTAGTTCTCTGTTGCTGTGTAGCAAATTAGCATAAACTCAGAGGCTTAGAAGAACACTCATTTATGGTCTTGCAGATTCTGTGTGTCAGATCAGAGATGGCGGGGCTGGGTTCTCTGCTCAGGCTTTTGCAAGGCTGAAGTCAAGGTGTTGGCCAGCTGTGTTCTCAGCTGGCACTCAGGGTCCTCTTACCAGCACATTCCTGTTATTGTCAGAATTCAGTTCCTTGCAGGATAGAAGTCCTTGATTGCTTGCTAGCTGCCAGCAGGGGAGTTGGGTAGGGCGCTCTCAGCTTCTTAAGGCCACCTGCATTCCATCTGCAAAGCAAGGTACTTTGAATTTCTCTGATGTTTCCCGCCAGCTGGAGGAAGCCCCCTGCTTCTATGGGCTTGTGTGATTGTGTCAGGCTCCTGCAGGTAACCTGCCTACCTGAAGGTCATGTAGTAATACAACATGATCATGGTGTGATAACCTCATCAGAGCCACAGGTTCCAAGGAGTAGGGTGTAGGACCTTGAGGGGAGGAGGTTCTTTTGTGGGTAGACTTCCCCCGGCATGGAATTGGTTGATGAGGACGTTGTGGTTCTTCTTGTCCAACACTTTTCCCCTGACTGGACTCCAGCCCATCGCAGTGACTCTTGCAGATTGCCAGTTCTGTCCTCTGGCTTGGTGGTTACTACTGAACTCAGGCAGCCACTATAACCAGGAGAACCTTTCTGTGCTGCACTCAGATGGACATTCTTTAAAATACGTCATTTAAAAGTTTGCAGGACTACTCGGGAGGCAGAGGCAGGAGAATCCCTTGAACCAGGAAGTTGGAGGTTGCAGTGAGCCGAGATCGCGCCACAGTACTCTAGCCTGGCGACAGAGTGAGACTCCGTCTCAAAATAAAATAAAATAAAATAAAAAATAAATTAAATAAAAGTTTGCAGGAAAGCTGTGTGAATTTATGAAAATACAGTGATTGAGAAGTCCTGTTCATGAGGTGTCCTGCATTTGGCTAGCTTAGGAAAGGGGTCTTTTCTATGCAGGTGGGGGTTGATGACTTACCCAAGAGTCACCTCTGGAACCCAGTTCTCTTAAGTTCATAGCAGTCCATCTTTGCTTTGCAGAAGATGTGGGGAACACTTGTCCCGCAAGCCCAGGTGCGTAGGAATGTTGGCTTCCCCAGAACCTTGGCTTCAGAGCACGGTGCCTCCTTTAGGAGGCACAAGAAAACTCCCACACGGTTCTTCCCTCTGTCCTTTCCTGAGCCCCGTCTGAGTGTTTGGCTCTTGTGGAGTTGCTGCTGTTACAAAGCTGACCCCACTGCCCTCCTGAGTCTCCTCAGGGAAGGAGGGGCTGTATTGTAGCCCGCATTCTTAGTGCCAAGCACACGGTATCCACCAAGTAAGTATCTCCCAAGAAAGAAGAGCAGAAGGAGGATCTGCCAACTCAGGAGAGCAGGTGGGGGGATGGCAAGTCTATGGAGTATTCATAAACCAAATGCTAAGGGAAACTTTTGTTGTTTGTCTTAGAATTTTAAAAAAATAAAGTCTGTTGCAGTTTATCTGCTTTTCTTCCTGGAGAGTGGCTAAACTAGTGTTCTGTTTTACAATATAGAATGCAAAAGCAGAAAACATTCAAGAAAATTCTATACTGTATTTGAAAAACATCACCGTTTAGTTTTAACTGCTCTTTGTTTCTTATTATAAAAATTAATACCTAACTATGAAAAGTTAGAAAGCCTGGGGAAGTATGGAGATGAGTTGTCCACCATTGGGCCACTAGAGAGTGCCCTATGAGCCTGTCCCTGGTGTCCTGGACTCTGGTGATGTGCACTGCATTTGCTGGCAGTGAGCCAGGGGGCGGGCCACATCTAGGCCTGGGCCTGGTAGATCTCTGCAGAACTTTATCCATCTCTCTGCTGACAGGGTGGGCTAGATGGGAGCAGCTCTGAGGGTCCCTGTTGGCAGAGAATGTCTTTGATTATCAACAACATGCCTTTTTGTTGTGGGCTTGTGATCCTTTTCTTTCCTAAATCAGCTGCTGTGCATAACCAGTTAGGCTCTCCTGTGGCTTCAGATTGGAATTAGTTTCCCAAGTGCTAGGATGTGGGTGTTAGGTGATTTCTATCTTTCCATTTGAAAGAGATTTCAGATTATTGTAACATTTCTGGAATCCTGTCGATCTAAAGCAATGGCTAGGATGTAGTAGTTTAAGGGAAATGAAAAGTCGAATTATTTTGATGTTTCTGCTTCAAACCTGCTGGATGGAGTCCATTTGTCAGCATTGGGAGCCACGTGCTTGGCTCTTGAGAGCCTAGCTCCATCAGCCCATGTCACACACTCACAGGTCTGGCTTTGGCTGGTTTCGCCACGGTTTCTAACTTGAGCCTCAGTTTCCCCACCTGTGAAGCAGAGCCTGTGGCACCCACCCCAGAGAGCACATGAAAGACTTGGAAGCACTCGAGAGATTAAAAAGGCCACTGCTGCCCTTTTCTCCTCTCTTTAAGGAAATTGAAACCAAAAATTAAGTCCTTCTTGTTGCCAGCTGGACAGGAAAAGCCTTTTTCTTGGTTTTTGAAAATACAACTTTCACTTTCAGACCAAAGTGAAAACTGCTAAAGACTGAATGTTCTGAGTCTTGGGAGTGGGGGCTGGAGGGGTGTTATGAATTGAAAGATACCTTTCTATTTTTAAAACATTTTAACAATGCCTTAATAATGAATAATGTCTGGTCTAGTTTTGTGTTTGTTAGTTTTTTTTTTTTTTTTTTTTTAACTGTTCTGAAGGTACATCAGCACTGTTCTACAGCTTTAAATAAGAATCTCATCTCCCCAGAGGCAAGGGCACTCTTGATGTATTTGCTCAGGGCTGTATGTGCTGCTCTGTGTAACTCGTTTAAAGTTGGTTAAGGTTTTTTTCGTGCACCTAGTAGAAGGAGAGGATGAAGTGTTTTCTGAACTCTTTGCAGCTTCTAACATAGTGTTCTGTGTATAGTGAAGGAAAACAAAATTAAGGGCCAGGGAACATTAAGTAGGCAACTAGAACAGCACTGTCCAGTAGAACTTCCTGTGGAGATGCGATAATTCTATTTTTGCCCTAATACAGTAGCCACTGGCCGTATGTGACTTTTGAGCACTTGAAATGTGACAAATGCAAGTGAGGAGCTGAATTTTAATTTTATTTACTTTTAATTAAAATTTAAATGGCCATATATTTAGACAGCTCTAAACTGCAGTAACTTTAGACTATTTGAAACAGTGTTTGATTCAGTAACTGTTGTCGAAATAAATTGAAACTCATACAACAGTAAAAGCTGTGTTACTCAGCAAGTTACCACTGTGAAAGCTCTAGAAATTGTTTGAGTTTCCAATGCAAATCCTTTTCAAAAAGCCGCTGTTTTAATAGCACATGAAGCATAAAATAGGTTCATAGCAGAGCGCAACACAGAGCAACACGGAGCAACTGTCGTGACCTGGAGTGTCTCCAGTCCAGCATGCAGGTGATAGGTCTCAGCGTTTTTGCACGCAGGTTAATGATGGTGCAGACGGTCACTTCCTTCTCTCAACAGTCTTCCTGGTCACCAGCACCACTGTGGCTCATGTGTGTGCGGCTCTTTTGGCTTAGCTCTCTGCACGAGTTTGCTCCTTGAGCTCCCAGAGCCGACCCATGAAATGAGTGATATTACTCCTGTTTTGTAGACAGAAAACTGAAGCCTTGACAGGCTGACGTGACCTGGCAAAGGGTGCTGCAGTTGGAAATGTGAATTCACGGCTGACATCTGGGCACTTTACTCCTAACAGTGTTCAGTGAACTAGATGTCGCTAACATGCAGGGGATGGAACCTAGCAACTCATTCTACAAACATGGTTCAAATATGTTGGTACAGGTCCTTTTGCTTTGTTTTCCTAAAGAGATTAGATTCAGATGTGGTGGGGTGCTTTGACAGCCACCACAGGACAAAGTCGACAGCTGTGGGGTTGGGGAGTGTTGAGGATTTCAGAGGGAAGCCAGTCGTGCGCAGTAGTATGCTCAGGTTCGTGCTTTCTCGAGGTGTGCCAGAACTGGCCTGGAGGGAGGCTGCAGTGCGGGAGCAGGATTTCTGTCACCTGGAGTATTCTTAGAAGTCCCAGCTACTCGGAGGCTGAGGCAGGAGAATGGCGTGAACCCGGGAGGCGGAGCTTGCAGTGAGCCGAGATTGCGCCACTGCACTCCAGCCCGGGCGACAGAGCGAGACTCTGTCTCAAAAAAAAAAAAAAAAAAAAAAAAAAAGAAGTTGCATTCTATGAAGAGTGGAGCATCTGATGAGCTGTTTACTCACTGTTTTATCTGACGGCAGTTGAAAGACAAAGCAGGACTGGCAGCGCAGCCGCCTCAGTCAGCACTGCTGCGTTGGGGGCTTGACCTGCAGTCTCGCAATCCTGGACGATAACTCATTTTGAAGAGAGAAAAATTAAGCGTTAAGTGATTCAAGCGTCTCGCCCAAGGCGCTACTAGGAAATAAAGGCACTGATGCCCAGATGCACGTCTGCATGGTGTGCAAGCCTGGGCTTCTTCCCACCTCCCCCACAGAGAGGGCACTGGTATGTTGGAGTGAAGAGCCACGCAAGACCTCTGTGAATGGGCAGAAATGGGCCTGTGGCGCAACACAGTAAAGTGTATTTTGGTTATAGGCATCGTCTCTAGACTTATGTAAAACATTATAAAAAAAATGGAAGGACAACGATGAAATGATGGCCAAAAATAAGAAAAGGATACCTTGCCCGTCCTGTGAAATGCAAAGAAATTCTAAAGTGTCATTATGAGTTACCTCATGGAAGAAAGCAAAAGGTGAATCTATCTAGAGTTTGTGGTTCTGGCTCACAAGAGACTATGTTCATGCTGAAGGACAAGTGTGATGGGTGGAAGGATAGAGCGCAAGACCACACTCTAAAGGATATGAATCTGTGGGAACTATTCAGGGAGATGAAAGCGTGGAATGAACTGAAGCTTGCAAACTCGTTGAGTAAGAAGGGCGTTTTAGGATTGGTTTTAGAATAAAATAACAAGGCCTGTGGTTGGGGAAGATGAGTTGCTGTTCACAGAGCCTCCTTTAACAGGTGGGGACCTCAGCTTTTCCTTTGCTGCCATCAAGTGAGTGGTATACAGTCCTAGCCACAGTAGTAATCACCACTGGCCTGACTGAGCCCTCACCCTTTATACAGTGTCTCCTGCCACCCTCCTGGGAGAGGCTGTTCTCGGCACAGCTGGCCTGGGGTCACACAGCTGGTAGGTGTAAAGCTGGCGTTGGAGTCCAGGTAGTCTCACTCCATAGCCTGTCTCTTTGGCCACTGCACATGTAGAGCAAAGCAAGAATTGTCCAAAGAGGTAAGCTAATAAAGAGGAAAACAGGCTGGGTGCAGTGGCTCTCGCCTGTAATCCCAGCACTTTGGGAGGCCGAGGGGGGCGCATCACAAGTTCAGGAGATCGAGACCATCCTGGCTAACACATTGAAACCCCGTCTCTACTAAAAATACAAAAAATTATCCGGGCATGATGGCATGCATCTGTAGTCCCAGCTACTTGGGAGGCTGAGGCAGGAGAATCTCTTGAACCCAGGAGGCAGAGGTTGCAGTGAGCCGAGATCACACTACTTTTGAGACTCTGTCTCAAAAAAAAGAAAACAATTATGCTGAGTTCCAGTCTCTGGGTCCAGAGAAGTGATGTCTGGCTTCTCAGGAGAGATGCTGATGCTGTCTGAGGGCCTGCCCAGTCTCCAAATGATTCAGAGACTCCAGAGATGGACAGCTAGTGCCCTGATTTTCCCGAGGATTCTGAGGGTGATTTCTGTCAACCAAACAGGAGGACCTGGTGCTGTCATCACCAGTTGGAGAGAGCCTGCTTTGTGAGGCTGGGGACCACCTGCTGTGTGTGCCATCTTACACTGCCATTTGCTGATTGCTTTAAAGCTAGAGGTTGTTTCTAAGAGTGCTTCGTGCTAACTAACTAAAACATACTGGCATTGTTTTTATAAAACTATTCCGTGGTTTTTTAAAGCAGAAAGCTCCAAAGTCACTCAGTCCCACCACCCAGAAGCACAATCAGGTGACTGCCACTGTAGGACCTTTCTCTAGGCTCGTGTAGATGGACACATGGATTGGTCAGTAGAAATACTTACACTAAAAGTCTTATCTTTACATAAATTTGCCAAATTATTAATTTTACTTGAAAGGGAAAGATGTCCAGCTTCAGTTGGAAATACTAGTTTCTAAGGATACTGCTGAGACGAAGCATAAAACATGATGAAAACCTTTAGTGGCTGAGTGCAGCAACGTCAGAGTAAAAGCTTTGATGAAGTCTTGGTTTGCTTGGGCTGTGTAGATTGGAGGCTCAGCCTTTGTTTCTCCCTCCTGTGGTGCCCAGTGGTAGTGTTTCTGTGTCCATGAATTTTCAGCATCTGTAGTTTGTTCGTAGTTATGACCACTGTTGCACCGAGCCCTTACTGAGGGCCAGGCCCTGTGCTAAGCACTTGCCAGTGTGGATTCATTAAGTCCTCATGACAGCACCATGTGGGGGGAGCTGCATCCCTGTGTTGTACTTGGGATGCGATCTGACCCCAGGCACTTCAGGCTCCTGAAGGGTCTGCAGTCTCGCCTCTGCCTGGGAAACCACGATTTGCAGCATATTCCACAGACCTCATGCTCATCACCAGGAGGCTTCCCGGGACTGCTGCCCGAGATTTCTAAGTTCCTAACATGGTTCATGCTTCTGGTGAGTTTCTTTGAGGCGACGCCCCCCGCGTTGCCTCTGGTCAGCTCAGTCCTGTGGTCCCTCAGGGCATCCTGCAGTGTCCTCTGGCTGTGACTTGTGCCGCGCCACCTTGACCTGGCATCCACTGTCCTCTACCGCGTTTGCAGATAGGAGCCACTGTTGGTGCCTTTTTGTCATGTGTGTTGAATGGTCAGGGTCCCAAATAGCTGATTGGGAGCACTCTCCTTGAATCTGCCATGTGCCTGGGTCGCGGGTGACTGGGCCCCTCTTTGCTTCAGAACCCACTTGTGTTGCCTGTCCTCTCTGGCTTGGAGGGTTGTGTGGAATCAGAGGTGAGACCCAGTCCCCAGGGATGGGCGGTTACCTTTGATTGCCCAGCTGTCCTCAGCACCCTCCCTCCCGCGCCCAACTGCTGCCTCAGTTGCTTACTTGAGGATCTGGATATAGACTGAGGTTGGCCTTAGCGTGGCAGCGGGTTTCTCTTGAGTCTTGGATACTTTGTTACTGGTCCCATCTTCCTGTGGGTGGGAGTGTCTGTCTTGCTTGGCCCAGCCTCCCAGAGACCTTAGCTCTCTTAGTACATGGGCTCTGCCTGCCTTGGTCCCCAGCTCGCCACCCTATTGCTTCTTCGCTCTTGTTCCACTCCTTGTTGCCGTCCACCCTGTGCTTTCTTGATGTGTCCTTACTCGGTGTTTCTGTGGAGCAGGGCGTCCTGGGCTTCCTTTCTGATCCCTGGCTCCTGTGCTCTTCCGTGCTGGGCTCCCTCTTCCCTTCCCTTTTCCGCTGTGTTGCCCTCACACAGCTGGCATGCCATGGATGTCTCTCACCCAAGCCCTTCTTAGTGTTGCTCACCGAAACCCCTCCCACCTTGCCCCCGGGACCTTCTCCCCTTCCAGGCTGCATGCAGGCTGAGGGCCTGGCATCTCAGCGGGAGGCGGTGGGGCCTTTGCTGGCACCTGGGCTTGCATCCTGACTTTCTGAGGGCTTAGTCCTTTTGGTGCATCTTGAATCTCCTCCAGGCTTTGGACTCTCTGCTCAGCAGCTGGCCCATGGGGACAGGTACACTCAGGCCTGGTCTTAGACTCCGCTGCTTGGGCTGTGCCGGTGTCTTTGGTGCCCTCTTAGTCCATCGCACCTGGGGGCCCCGTCCTGCTGTCCATTGTGCCAGAGTGCTGTCCCCTTGTCTTTCCATAACTGGCTGCTCATTACCTTTCCCATCTCAGCCTCAGTACCAGCCACTTGGTATCAGGGAGGCTCTCCCTGACCAACCTAAAGTTCACAGCCGTGGTTACCAGTTTAAATTTCTGCATAGCAACTTTTTGGTTTATTTTGTCTACTTATCTCCCCCATCATGCCCCCTGTCCCTCCCATATAAACTTGATGAGAGTAGGTACCGCATCTCATCATCCTGCCCACAGCTCTACTGTCTGTATCAGCCGGGGTGCGCTACGCAGAGGATCACGGGTAAATAACTGCAGACCACGAATCCCATCTGCTTGCTGTGCTTTAATATTGGCTTACATCTTTGGATCGGGTGAGTTCTTTTCTCTCTCTCCCTCTCTCTCACTCACTCATACTTACTTTGTGTAATTGGTGATTTCCAGCCTTTTGTATAGTCCTTTCTTGAATAGTTGTTTTCTGTCATCTTGGCGGGGCCTCAAGGGGTTGACTGTGCGGAGGGCAGGGGCTGCAGAGCTGCAGCTGCTGCCTGGGGTCTCACGGCGCCTGTGAGGTGTAGGCAGGTGCTTTGCCTATGAGCCGTCTGTAGAATGGGGTGACGGTGGTTTCATCAGACTCAGTGAAGCGTGTCATACAGTGAGTGCCTGGTCACAGCAGGCAGATGGTGAATGCCACCTAATGAGTATTCATCACCAATGAATAGTAACAGTTTTTTCTACTATGGCTATGTAATGTAGCCTCAGAATCCCACTTAGCACAGCCCCCTGGCAGCAGTGCCTTTGAGAGCTGGCATGATGGAGAGAGCCTGGTTGGCCTTACTAGTGCGGCTGGGGCACTTGATACAACACCGTCCTCACAAAGCTCATCTGGAGGTTTTCGGGATTGTAGGATAGCTTTTTCAGGGGCCTTGCCTTTGGCAGGGCAGGGACATGTACTGCTGCAGTCTGGGGTATGGGATAACTTTCTAAACCAGACCCAGAACTTTATGGCCGAAGGGGCCTTTTAGCCATGCGGGGTTAGGAGCTGACACAGGGTCAGCAGCATGAGGGCCTGTAGTGCTGGGCGGCAGAGCCCGGAGGGAGCCCCTGCTGGTGTGACTTTAGTGTAAAGGCTAGGGGATACCAGTTTCTTACAGAAGACTTAAGACGGGCACAGTGATGTCTGCTCTTTGACCCTTGCAGTATGAATTAGTAAAACTGAAATTATTACACTTCCTTTATTAGGATTATAAAAGCAATAATGACTTATTGAAGAAAATTTGGAAAATACAGAAACTACCTATAATTTTTCCATTGTTAACATTTGAGCATATTTCTTGTCACTTTTAATGGTGCTTTAAATATGTAGCAAATGTATCATTTTGCATTTTAAAAAAACGCTAGGTAAGCATTTCCTCCTGTCCTTAAAAAGCTCTTTTAAACAACTTTAAAATATTGTATAGATAGATGTACACAATTTTCTGAACAGTTGGAGTTCTATTTACATCTTTTCACTCTTTAGGAAAGGACTGGCCTGTTTCTATGTTGGGTTCCTTCCTGAGTGTGGCTTCCAGCTCAGTGGCACAGACTTCAAGATAAAGACTTGAGTCCTGGTTGTGTATGGTCTTGGGCCAGTTACCATTTGTCTAATGAATACTTAGTTTTGTCATCTATAAAATGAAAATAGTAATATTTGCCTCAAAGACTATTATTTGGGAGGATCTAGTGTGAATGTTAGTAATGTGGGTATTGTGTAGTGTCCAGGATATTAATGTTTTTAGCCTCTTGGCTCTTATTCTGTATTGTTGCCCCAAAAGATGATGCTCGCTTATCTTTCATCCAGTGTAAGGATATTTGGAAAGACAACAGAAAGTATAGCTGTTTTCATTTCAAAAGTGATCAGCTGCTTGAGCTAGCAAGCAAGGCTTGCCCTAGCTTCCAGGCACAGTCACGCAGTTTCACAGCAGGCCCGGTTCCTTCGGAGCACCCAGAGCTGCCCTGCGGTAGTCAGCAGTTGTGCTGTGGCTGCACTGCCAGGCTGGGTGGCAGGTGGATCGGAACCAGCAGATGTGGCTCAGGAAGTGCCTTCTTGGCCTCTCCTTAATCCCTTTCAGAGTCTGTGGGTCCTTAATTGCACTGTGGGTTGCTTCAGACTCCAGTATTAGGAGACTGAACCCCTTGGTGGTTTTTTTTGTGTGTGTGCTGAGCTGGGTTGAGGACGTGTTAAGCAGGTGGGGTGCCTCCCCTGGGTTTGCTCCAGGTGGTACCTGTGGTGTGGGGTGGTTCTGAGTAGTTCTGGCCCCACTGCTGGAGTATCTGCCCACTCAGTTAGTGAGATGGCAGGGCTTCATCCTGGTCTGGTGCCTCATTTTCTTCTTTAGCAGTGGGCTTAGAACCAATGCAGATTCCCAAGTTAAGTATTTTTTCTGTGGCTTAATTATTACAAGCTTCTGGTACCTAAGCCCTTTCTTACTTTCTGTTCTGAGGGGAAGAGAAGATTATGGTGTTTCTCTCCCCCGCCTTGAGTGGCCCCAGGACCTTTGCATGGCATTTGCAGCATTTGCAATGTGCTTGGGTTTGCTTTACCAGGGTGAAAGTGTTGCATCCCCCAGCACCCACAAAGGCACCTCTGCTCACCCTCCAGTGAGGTTCTGACTGGCCCTGGGACATCATCTGCTCCAGGATCCTGTGTGGCTCATCCCAGGAGAGATGTGGGAGGGAAGGGGAAAAAAGGCTTACATTTGCTGAGTGGAATTTGTGTAGATCTGAGTTCCGCATTGATTCCTAAGCTGCAGAGCCCTTCTGCCCTGGCTGTTTTGTGAATGTTAGTCGGTCTTAACCTTTTTAACCAAGTTAGCATTGGCTGTCTCACGAGGCTCACAGCTCCTGCTCCTCCTCCTCCAGGGGAGTGCGCTCTCCTCCTCTGTCGGTAGCTGTCAGGGGCCCCTTCCCTCTGCAGCAGACTCTTCTGGGTCCTTGCCTGGCCTTCCCCTTACAAGTGAGCCTGCAGCTTCATTCACAGCCCCTGTGTAGAAAGATAGGCACATCGATAGGTCCCTCCCTGCCAAGAGTGGGAAGAACTGAGGCAGGCACTAAAAGCAGCTGACTCGCAGCCCTAGAAACACGAAGGGTTTCATTTATAGTTTCAGTCCTTTTCCTTCTTTCGAGCCTTGATTTAAAAAAAAAAAAAAAAAAAAGTCTTGAAGGCCTGCTTCTGGGTTTTCTAATTTGTGCAGGTATTAGTTGCCTTGCAATGTAATCAAAAATAAATAAAAATGATTTATAATTAGCTCATTAACTGTATCAGTAAATGGATGCTTTAAAGAGGATCATTGATCCCTCAAAATAGAAGCAATGCAGTCATTCCCTCATTGTGCTGTACTTGTGATTTGCTTAGCAACCCACTCTTCCTGGAGTTAAATATTAATCCAGACCCTATCAGTGCGACATAGTAGTGTTTGAATCAGTTGTTGTTTTGGTGTAATCGTATCAAAGCATGTTATAATATCTACAAAATTGCAGTGGTTAACTCCAAATATTTTCACTAAGGTATTTTTTTTTTTTTGGGCAAAAATGCATAGTGAACATAGTGGAGCTGAAGTGAGGGAACTTCGATTTCTGAGAAACCACTAGTTTTAAGGGTTTTGAAGGAAGAGTTGGAGGAGAGGGAGAGAATAAATCAACAGTTAATGAGTTTCCAGTATTTTCTGTCGCATTTTACGTTGTAATGGAAAAGACCGAGAACTGAACTCATATGCAGTTTGTAAAATCACTTTTTCCCTGGCATTCAGGATTGATGAGATTAATGGGGTGTTAAAAGTAAACTGAGGCACATAATTAACATGGACAGAACTGTAGACCTGAGTGTTGAGAGTTGTGAAATTTCAGTAAGTTGGGAAGACTGGAAGCACCTGTTCTTCAGAGTGCAGCTCCTCATATTCAGTAGGTTTAAGGTGCTGAAACTTTTTTTTTTTTTTTTTTGAGGTGGGGTCTTGCACTGTTTCCCAGACTGGAGTGCAGCGGTGCAATCACCACTCACTGTAGCTTCGAATCCTGGGCCCTCAGCCTGCCCTCCCACATCAGCCTCCTGACTAGCTGGACGGCAGGCCTGGGCCAACATTCCTGGCTTGAAACTTCTTGTAACCAGATTGGAGGAGGAGGGCATGTTCATTTTCGTGACGTTTCCTTTCCCTTAAACATCGAATGAAATCTGACCTTTGACCATCACTTTGCTTAGAAGAAGCTACTGGATTTAAAGTCTAGGAGAATGTCCTAGAGAAGCAAGCCCATAGTATGTTCCTGTATGTTCCCCACCCAGAGACCTGCATTATGAAGTGTTTGGTGTGCTGCTTCCGGCCCCACTGTTCTTTCTAAAGTGTTTTATTTTACATACGCTGTCCTGGCTTCAGGGCTGTGACCTTTGCCTTTTTTGCCCTTTAGTTCTTTGCCCTTTACCTACTGCAGTGCAGTGCCTGTCCTTGGGTTGACTACAAAGAAGTCACCTTTGAACAACTTAGAAATTGTGCCTTTTGGGGAAGGCAGGGCAGAGCCTTGGGGCTGAGATGGGGGAGGAGCCAGCTCTGTCCTGGGAGGGATACAAAGCGCCTGCCTGGGTGAGGCAGTGGACGGGTGGGGTTGCTTCACCTCTTTGGCCCCAGCTTCAAAACCAGCCAGTCCTCCCTGGCTTTGGCTTTGATTCAAATTTGGACAAACTTGAAAACCAGTTAATCCCATTAGCTCAGCTTCTAAAGCTGAAAATCATCCCCTAAATGGGTCACCTGTTTTCATCAATAGCTTTATTAGCTATGGAATAATATAGTTTTGTTCTCTAACTGTAGGATCCTTCTTTTGCTCTTAAAGTAGCTCAGTAAGTTGGGTCTCATAAATACATACAGCAAGCATATACCAGATACTAAAATACAAAAACACTGCTGATCTTGCTTTTTAGTACTAAAAGCAGAAATTGGGAATTTACTAAATTGAGAAGTCAGTCATTACCTTTCGATGGGTTTGGACCCTTGCAAGGTAGTGATTGTAAACGAGAGTGATCTTTTGTTGTTTTTCAATGAACTTTATTCTTTAATTTTTAGTAAAGCACACTAGGAAATAATGTTTCAGAATTCTGTTTTCGAGTAGTTTCCTGATTAAAATGAAAATTCATTTAAAAAAAAACAACTCTGCTGTCACCATTTCCTTTTTTCTTAAGATAACTAGGAAATGAATCATTCAGGGTTTGCTCCATGGCAATGGATCGGGAAGCTGCCCCTGCTCTGTGTGGGGCGGGAGCCTTGCTAATGTCTCAGGATTTCATTTCGCAGAGACAAGCATCAGAGGCTTGCTTCATTTATAGATCCTGCTTCTTTTCTACACCACAGCCAACTCAAACTGGTGACAAAATCTAAGACGAAGCTAGAAGTCACCGTGGAGCAGGTGGAAGCTCTGCCGCCGGTTCTGGGGGCAGTGTTCCTGGCGTTGTGTCCTTTGGCCCCACCTCAGTTTGTCCGTTTAGCTCCTCAGCTGAGAATGAGATGTGTATCATAGAGGAGTTTCCTGGGCCGCTCACAGCCCCCAGCTGGAGAGTGCCAGCCTAATGTGTCCGGAGTAGGGGGTGAGGCCAGAGGGCTGTGTGCCAACTCCTCCCTAAGAAGCCTCCTGGGAAAGCCCTGCCAGGCACTTCCCAGGTCTCACTGGCCGCCTGAGGCTGCAGGGGAGGATGGTCAGGCCGCCTCTTGGCTGGCACTGCTTCCTGGCCTGCCGCCAGCCTTTCTCATGGGGAGGGGAATGACGGTATGCCTGGGGGGCAGCAGGGCCCCGGGGCTGCCTAGGGCTGTCACTGTGTCCTGCTGGTTCCGAGATGCCACCTTTGTGATCCACTGTAGAGGGATTTATTCTATTATGGTCGACGCATAGAAATTTCTTCGATTTGGAGACTGAACACTGGTGAGCAGAACTGAAATTGAGCTTTAAAAGATATTGATGACTGGTCTGTGGATAGGAGACTTTAGTGTGGTTTTTATGCAGACGTCCTGCCAGCTGTAAATTCCCTGGAGGTTTGGTATGTGAGAACATAAGACTAAACTTATTTCTATTTTGTTGAGGAGAAATGATTGAAACTTTTCATCGATGTACTTCTGTGGCAGACCTTTGGAGAATTGAACCAGTGGGTGTATTCAGTATTTGAAGTCATAGATGAGTAAAGGAGGTATGTTGTAGTTGGCGATGGTGGCGTGGCCTGTGGTCAGCAGGGCTTATCTGTGAACGTATGTGCACAGCTTCCTAAGGCAGTGAAAAGTCCTGGCAGTGTTAGTATTGAATGAGATAATCCAAAAAATGTAAAAATGTTTACATTTTTAAAGGGATAGTTGGCCATTTAAATGGTTTCTGCTAACAAATCAAATTATTCAGTGCAGAGGTAAAATATTTTCAGAATGTTAACTTTAGATGTCATCTTATAGAGAGTGTACATCAGCAATGACAACGCCAGCAAAATATCTTAGCAAAACTTGATTGATTGATTCCATGCACAGGCAAGCGCTGTTCTGGGCACTGGAGATGGAGCAGTGCGCCGTTGCATCCAGCCACAGATGGCTTCCAGAGTCATGTGGTTGCAGGGAGGCCGAGGGGCCGGGGAGGCCGCTGGGTGGGCATGGCTGGGCGGTGCCCTCATGTGGGTTTTGTTGGGCTGCTCTTAGCACTTTTTCTCAGTTTGGTCAGTGTTCCACCTCGCTGCCCGGCCCCCACCCCTCGCCCTCTGAGGGCCTCACAAAGAGCCAAGCAGAAGGCAGGCTGGGGGCTTTCCAGGCCAGCCCAGAGGTCGTAATGATGATGGTTGGCACTGTCCCGCGGCCGCCACCAGTCTCACACTCTGCCTCGTGGGCAGTCCTGGAGTCGTGCGGCACCTTGCTGGTCCCTGCTCTCCTTGAAGAAGGGCTAGTGGGGCGCTTCGCCAGAGCCTTCTTGTCTGACCCCCTCATCCAAGAGGCATGGATGGCCGGGCCCCTGGCAGTGTTCCTTCTGTTCTGAGAAGGCAAAACAAAATTATTCTTGGCTCTTATTATCTAATATTTGTTACAGCAGTTGCTCACTTCTAGGTCCATTTTATTACAGATTTCAGACAGGTGTAGTTATTAGTGCATCTTATTGTTTGGACACAATGCCAAGGTCAGGAGGCCTGTGTTCCCCTGAGCACCACTTCTGCTAGGAGCATGGGCAGGCCACGCCTCGCCATTAATCTGCTGATTTAGGAGAGGAATACCAGGCCACCCCCTCTTCTCCCTGTGCAAGGGAACAGATATGTGACAAAAACGGATGCCATGTTACGCTGATTTTGTGTGTCTAAGGCAGACTGTAGCAGGTGTTATCTTCGTGCTCTTCCTTTCCTGGAGTGTTGAGCATGTCTTGACAGTAGGGGATGCCCCTGAGGGTGGTGAATGTGGCTGCACAGGTCCTGAAAGCTGTTTGATGTTGCCGTTACTTCAGGTAGAACTTAAAGTTGACAGGACATTCTACTCTGCAGGTGGAAACGTGGAGTGGCATTTTTACAAATTGGAATGCCCTGTTTACAATATGCTTTAATGAGTTCAGTATGGGGGATGTGGATAGAATTTTAGCATCCTAGCTTTGGCATTCTTCTGTGACTTTGGGCCAATTATTTAATAATTCCAAGCGTGCATCTTTGTTAGAATCTCTCTAAATTTCTCTACTCCTGTTATTATCCTCAGAACGGGACTGTGAGGTGCAGGAGGCCACGTGGTGTAGTGGTTTAGGTGGACAGACTTCCCAGTGCTGTTCTCATGGATAGCCCAGGACTGTCCCTAGCTCTCTGCAGTGACAGTGATAGTGACTGGTGAAGGTGAAGGGATCCACCCAGACGCTTTTCCTGATGGAGAGAGGCTGGCCTGTGGCTCTTCCCTGGGGTGGATGTTAACCTGCTAACGTGGCATATCTAGTCCTGCTTACATTACTAAGTGGTAGGAAGTTGTAGGTAATACCTCAGACTTTAAAGTGGCCTACTGAGCTGGTAGAAAAGATGGTTAAATGCCTAATATGTAGTTGGTGCTCAGCAATTGTCGAAAAGATAGAAGCTTTACTTCAAAGCTCTTGTAGTTTGATCAGTTTGAAAAAAAATATTGTAATGTTGGGATCTATTAACAGCTGGACTGGTGGCTGTCTGAATTGGGACCATGCTTGGGGTGAGGTTTTTTTCTTACTTTTTTTTTTTGGTGAGATGGAGTCTCGCTGTGTCGCCCAGGCTGGAGTGCAGTGGTGCAATCTCGGCCCAGTGCAGCCTCTGCCTCCCAGGTTCAAGCGATTCTCCTGCCTCAGTTTTCCGAGTAGCTGGGACTACAAGCACGTGCCACCACGCCCGGCTAATTTTTTTCTATTTTTGGTAGAGAATAGAGGTTTCACCATTTTAGCCAGGATGGTCTTGATCTCCTGAACTCGTGATCCGCCCACCTCAGCCTCCCAAAGTACTGGGATTACAGGCATGAGCCACTGCATCCGGCCACATATTTTTTTAAATTAAATGTGATAGATAAAATCAGGCTCCAGGCATGGCCTGATTTGCAGGTGCTTCATGAGCAAGAGTGCCCAGCATTTATTTGCTGCTACTGGAGTCTCGTGTGTGCTTGTAGCCTAGCCTTAAACCCTCTCTGAACGGTTTGGAATGCTTACTCAAAATGACTTTTTTTGGCGGGATAGGAAGTGGCGATACTTTAGGTGAGAGACAGTTGAAATTAACCTTATACAAGAGCCAAACTGTAGGCTGACACGGGGCCACTTACCTTTGGACTCACCCCTGGCAGGTCCTGTAAGAGGTGCTACTTGCTTCCACATTGCCAGCTCTGTTCGTTGGCCCTGTTTTGTCTTCTGCTGTTTGCCTTATTAATGAAACTTAGAATGGAAACAGGCAAGTTTGATTTGTTATAATTCCTAGGATTGGATAATTTGCCTTCCCCTCTCTCCATCTTTAATTAATCCCTTAAAGGAAAAGAGGACGACAGCACTTTTCCTGCAGTCATCGGTTTAGGCCTCAGCCTTAACTCATGACATAGGCTGGTGCCACTGGCCACAGGGCTGACCTCAGCTCTTGGAGCCCATGGGGTGACAGGAGATCAGCACCTTTGAGGTGGCAGCATGAGGCATCTTCCAGGCCTTGCTCCGGGTGGTGAGCTTTGTTAAGAGAGAGAGGCCCTACTTCTGTCCCACAGGCATTTGGGTGTTGACCTCCTTATTGGCCTCTTAAGGAGAGAATACTTGAGTATTGAATTAGATCAGCTTTTCTGCCTCCAGGGACCCTGTTTCTCTCTGCTGAGACTGTGGCGGATGAAACCAGGATTTAGTGGATGTTCACCAGGTAGCTTGGGCAGACCTGGGCCGCCGGGCCCCTGAGGACTCACATACTTTTTTTCCTGTTCACATGTTCCTTCCCCACACCTTGGCCCGTTCTCAGTCCCTCCCATGCTCCTTAGCGTGAGGCACTCAGGGAGGTGCCGCTGGGGCCTTGGGGCATGCGCTGGAGCTGGTTCCCACCCTCAGAACTGTGCCTGACTGTGCCACATTCATTGGAAAGCTGCTTTCACACTTCCTGGATGGAATTCTCTCATTTTTTCAATATAAAGTCACTGAGATGATGTTTTTGGATAAGTCTTTAAAGGCCAGTTGTACATTTATTGATACTTGGTATTGACAAAATTCACTTGTTTAGTGTTGCTAAGTCATACTGTGTAAGTAAGTTTGTTGAGCACAGAGTTTTCATTTTATACTTTCAGAGGAGAAATGAAACTGAATTTCATGGCCAGAAATATGTTTGAGTGTCATCCTGATGTAAGAACAGAACAGAAAGTGTGGTGACGTTTCATTGTAACTCTAGTATGTTTTCTCTTTTGTCCATTAGACTACATGAGGAAATAATTGACTTTTATAACTTCATGTCCCCTTGTCCTGAAGAAGCAGCTATGAGAAGAGAGGTGGTGAAACGGATCGAAACTGTGGTGAAAGACCTTTGGCCGACGGCTGATGTGAGTATGTTCTTTGGAGTTCTGTGTCGCATGTCACGTGCGAGTAAATTTAAATACCCTGTGATGATGATGTGTCGGCTGGATCCACACAGACCTTTTCTCGTTGGCCCGAGGCAGCAGTTCTCCAAGTGTGCTTTGAGAAGGCCAGCGTCGCCTGGAATGCATGGCCCCCGGCCCACCTGCACCTGCTGCCTTAGACGCCTGTGGTGGCCGTGCGTCTGTGTGATGCTGGCGCACACTCAAGCGCGAGGACCATCGGCGAGGGATTTGTTGGGTTTTTTTTTTTTTTTTTTTGGAGGGGGGAGAATGGTGTGATTGTTTCTCTTAAGTTCACCTTAAAATTTAGAAATTTCACCCTGTCACCCACCCCTGCTTCCCCACCACCACACGTGGTAGCATATAATGTGTTCATTTTTGTAAAACTTGGAAGTGTTCCCTCATCACACACCACTCTTGCAGTGAAGGAATAAGTGTTTTTTGACATGTGGAGTGGGGCCTTCTGGAATGCTTGGTGCCGGCGGTGTGAAGCCTGCCCCTGGCCGGCTCTATTCAGCAGCCTTCCCTGCTGCTGGCTGGGCTCAGTGGACCAGCAGGGCTGGCCGTGCCCCAGCTGTGAGGGGCATGTGTGCTCTTGGTGGGCAGTGGGCAAGGACGACCCAGTTTTCTGCTCCTCTTTTAAAGTGATACATATTTTTGGCTTTAAACTTCAGAGCCCTAGGACAAAGCCCTGCCCCCAGTGCCTTAGCTGTGGGTTTAAGAAGAGGTTGAAGGGTTTGAAGCTAGCTCTGAAAAGTCCTGAGCTTTGAAGGGTTGTAGGGTGAGGACAAAACTTGTTTCACCTCTTAATTTTGAGTTTTTAAACATTCGTTTTTGGGGCATGTCTTTAACTTAAAGGGAATTTTCTGGTTGATTGTTACACGGTCCCCTCCATCAGTTTCCAAGGTAGTTTTATTTTTTACCCAAGGATATAGTGAGGGCTTTCTTTTAGTAAGAAATAATGGTAGTGTGACTGCTTGGTTTGTGGTATACATTTTAAGGCAACCACTCTTTCTTTCAGGTACAGATATTTGGCAGCTTTAGTACAGGTCTCTATCTTCCAACTAGGTGAGTACCAGACTGCATGGCATGGGCTAGTGGGGGGCTGGGATGGTGTCTCTGCAATATTAAGGGCTACAAATAGATTCTTTGTAATTGAGTCTAAGGCGAGAAATGCCAGCTAAAGGAAAAGACTGTGGTTACAGAGGGAAACTGGCAGAAAGATTTAATTTAGTGTTATGATGAATTCAATGCTTTGCATTTTGCCTCTCACACTTAATTTGTTGGGGTGCAAAAATGCTTCATGCTGGAAACATGAGGAAGACAGGTGGGAGGACTGTGGGAAGTAAATGCAATAGAAAACATTCTGCTGATATTTTAGGACATGTGTTTGAAAAATTGATCTTATGTTTTGATGAAGATTCAAGCAAAATTCTCTTTAAATAGTATTTTCTAAGTATTTTTACCTGATAAGAAAATGTCAAACAAGTTTGCATTCTAAAATACAAACTAGTATTTTCTCATTAAGGATTCTTGATACCCAACTAAATTTCCTGTGCACTGTCTCATTCAAAGTTTACCTTCTGTTAACCCACTGCTAGTTAGCATTTGGAGGCTGAAGAGGCTATAATCTCAGGATTTGGGGGTTGACGTTAGCAGGGCCAGTGGGTAATTGAACAAGTACAGGTATCCAGGAATCCCTGGGTTGGCAGGAGTGATCCAGTGTAGCCAGTGCTGGAGTAGGTGCTGGGAGAGCGGGGCCTCAGCCTGGTTTGGGGGCAGGCGTTTTCATGTGAATCCCCTCATATACCTAGTGCTGCTGGGAGAATCATTTAACCTTCTTGCTTTCCATCTTATGCTACAAATACGGAAGTCTTCCCTTCAGTTCAGCGAGGACTTGGTGTAGTTCATGAACTGCATTTCACCTCCTTAGGGGCCATAGGCTAGTGGGATTGTGTCTTGGCCTTTGGGGGAGACGCAGGCACGTGATGCTTATCCTCCCCACACGAGTGTGTAGGCGGTGGTGAGGGCAGCAGTGGCTGACGTGCGTTTTCTTCTGTCAGCGACATAGACCTGGTGGTCTTCGGGAAATGGGAGCGTCCTCCTTTACAGCTGCTGGAGCAGGCCCTGCGGAAGCACAACGTGGCTGAGCCGTGTTCCATCAAAGTCCTGGACAAGGCCACGGTGAGTGCCTGGCTTTGGCCCCTCTGACCTGGCAGAAGCCTTTTCACATCCCAGGTGGTCACAGGATATGCCTATGTCACGAGCTCGTGGTATTTTACACAGTTATTGGCTACAGTTTTGAAGATTAATCTGCTTCTGGTACAGACATGTGTTTTATGTTTTTGTTTTATAGTCATGATCACCAACTGAGAACATGTTTAGTGACAGTCTGAACTTTTGGGATTTGTGAGCCCATTAAACTGTTCTTGGAATGAAAATATGTGATTGTGTCTACTTGTGTTAGGATGAATAGGAGAGTCATATCTGAAACCAGACACTGACGTTCAGGTGCTGCCCATTATGGAGAGTGTGGCTCAGTGATTAAACCATGGTTTTTATGATTACCATTTGCTATGTTATATTAAAGAGGAACAACTTAGCTGTTCCTTTCGTTGTTCCAAAAAATATACATCTATGAAAAGCCTCTTATCTTTAGGGGAAGTTTGAAGATGAGACTGTTTCTAGTGTGTACTTGTTAAGGTTTATGTCAGTTCAAGATTATAAGCCCCCCAGGGACTATGAGGTACTTGCCTGTTGTATGACAGTTCTTAGCTCACCTGTGCGACCGGCTAGCATTTCATTTTTAAATTTGTGTGTCAACTTTTGTGGTGTGTGATTCACATCCTTATAGTGTTTAGCAGTGTGTAAGTTAAGGCGGGAGCTTCCTCCTGCCTGTGTGGTGATAGGGGAGGGGGCATTCACGTTTCTCATTGTCAGGTGCTTTTGATTGAGGCTGGGGGCAGGTTTTGAAACCTGATATGTGCACTGAAAAGTGCATATGTACCAGGTGCACCTCTTGGTGAGAGTTAACGAAGTGCACATGCTCATGTCACTGTCATGTGGACCAGAGCGAGCAGGCAGCACCGGAGGATCCCTCCAGGCCCAGGTTCCAGAAGGGGCTGTTAGCTCTTCTCATTAGCATGAGACAAGCCCTGGCTGGCCACTTTCTCAAATGCTTACGGGCCTTACTGCACTTAGCTCTCCCAGCCACTCTCATCAGCAGATGCTGTTGCTGTTCACATTTTACAGGTGAGGAAACTGAGGTGCGGAGAGGTGAGGTCATTAGCCAAAGGTGGGTTGGCAGCGTAGCCCAGGCCGCTGTTATCCGCTGCTCCTCTGTGTGTGCCAAGGGGCAGCGGGGAGGTGGGTGGGAATCCTGACCAGGCGACCACCTTTGGAGTAGAGGAACTGAGGCGCGGCTGTCCTGAGGACACACAGTAGGTTGAGCAGTTACAGTAACAGCTTAGTCCCAGTGACCTCATTACTGTCGCATATTGGCTACTAAGTATCTTTTCCTCTGTTACCTGAGGGCCAGTGTAGACTGTAGGGAGAGCCTGGAGCCTGCCACTGCTCCTTTCCGGGGAGCACAGTGCAGCCGGCCGGTCATGGGCACGAGAGCCCCAGGGCGAGGGCTGAGTTTAAGGTGAAATCTTGTCTATTTGGAACAACAACCCAAAACTGTGTTACAGTGTTAACTCCTCGCCTGCAGGATTTGGGGTTCCTGCCGTGAGTGAGTGTGTGCAAGAGAAGGGCAGGAGAGTGCCAAGAGTGATGGTGGGGAGGAGTCCATGAGATGGAAAGGAAGCTGCTTCCTGAACTCTGGGTGTCAGGGAGGCATAGCCGTTGAGTGTTGGCTTCTTCCAAAGCAGTTTCTGATGAGTTCTTTGGGAAAGTATTTTGTTTTTCTGCCTTCTTAAGAACGTACTGGCCTCAGGGCTTACCCTGCTTGGTGGTCGCAGTGGTGTCCAGGTGACTCTGGCGCCACTGGCCTGTCCTCACACGATGAGTCCTTGGTTGTTTGCCCTCAAGTGTAGACATTAAAGCCCAGAATAGGTGTGTACTGAATGCACTGTCCCTACGTTGCCTATCACTGGCATTTAAACTTTTCATTAGACCCTGATTGTTTTGGTTAAAGGAATTCCTTTTTTAATCCTTCAAGGCTGAAGGAAACAAAACATTGCCTTTTCTTCTGGAAGAACGCAGTTTTACTGGTAGGGTGGAGGGTGGGGCATGAGTGTGGTCTGGACAGTTGCTCAGGCAGCTTTTGAGTGCCATTCCGTGACAGTTCTTGTTGGCGAGAATATTTCTAAAATAGCCTTTTATTTGCTGAATTTTTTAGGGGAAAAATTTTTTTAGTAAAGTTGTCTTAAAAAGTGAAAACCCAAAGTAGAGAAACAATATCAGTATAACATACAATTTAAAAAAATGGCTTCGAAGTTACATTAAATGATTTCAAAAATTCTGCCAAATAGAAGTCGGGGGCCAAGCACCTCTCTCCATCCCAACACATAGGGTGGGCATGGCAGAGACTAACTCCTGTTCCCTGTTGGCTCCCTCCCCTCACTTCTCTTTGATGCTTGGTCACCTCGGGTGCTGATCCAGGGCTACAGGGGCTGGGCAGAACGTGAGTCCTGCTGTGAGGGGCTGGGGCCTGGGAGTCGTCCTGAGTTCAGGGACTACTGATGCTGACAGTGTTCTCTGACCCCCTTTTCATTACTAAGAAAAAACACCAAACCTCTGTACAGCTTTGTCAGCATTTTGGTGCCTGACTGTGGAGAGTCCTGCATATTAAAGCAGTTTTTAAAATGAAATCTTTACAGGTACCAATAATAAAGCTCACAGATCAGGAGACTGAAGTGAAAGTTGACATCAGCTTTAACATGGAGACGGGCGTCCGGGCAGCGGAGTTCATCAAGAATTACATGAAGGTACTGTGCTTGGTGACCCAGCACGGCGAGAGTGCAGGACTGGAGTGCTTATGCTTGGTGGCATCCTACAGATGTTTACAGCTGTCAGCTGCACACAGAAATCTTTCGTAATACAGACTGCACTTAAATTATTTCTCCTACAATATTATTTCTAGAGATACTTTGAAATTACATAGCTGTTTTTAAAATTTGCTTGAGTAACCATTTTATAAAGTTGACAGTCATTTTAGAGAGCTTTGTTAAAATGTTCTTTCTAGTTATTACAAACAGACTTTGCTTCTAGCTCAGAGTGCCTCATTGGCAGGTTTTACCCAGGTGAAAGTTGATAAATCATGAGGTGCCTTAAATATACTCACTTTGGGTGGTTTCAGTGCCTGAGGATGGGCAGAGAGACTTGGTTGAGCTGACATATTTGGGACTCTGACCATGTGCCTGGTCTTAAACAGATGGTCATGACCTCCTGTTACAGTAGAGGCCGTGCAGTCCTTAGCAGGGGCAGATCCTGTTACAGTAGAGGCCGTGCAGTCCTTAGCAGGGGCAGACCCACCCCTGCAATCTGGTCCCGTCTTGTTCCATTTTCAAGGGCCTTGCCTTTCAGGTTCCCCCTTCCCCCTTGCCATCTGGTCTGAAGGAGTACGTCTGCCCCCAGCACAACGTGAACAGCAGCAGCCAGGCTTTCCCTCCCTCCCGCCATCTCCTGCCGCTCTGCCTTCCTTGCCACCCTCACTCTGCTCTCCTGCTTCGGAGCCCCCAGTGTCCTCATGGCCTGTGTAGCAAGCACATAAATACTCCAGCGAATGCGCTGGTCTCTCCCTGGGTTCCTTTGTGCCTGTGGACTCCTCATGGTGGGGGTGCACCTCTGCTGAGTCGTAACCGAGGGAGAGCTCCACAGTCTCGATTTTCACAAGCCCCTCAGGAAATTAATTCTTAGCGTCCCCCAACCAAGGTTTGAGACTTACTGGCTGAGAGCCTTCAGATGGGCAAGAGGATCGAGGAAACTTTCCTTTCTGTCTTGTGTGATTTGCTATGTGAAATCTCTTTGAAAGTATGGTAACTACTTAGTAAATCTTTTTCTTTTGGAATTTACAGAAATATTCATTGCTGCCTTACTTGATTTTAGTATTGAAACAGTTCCTTCTGCAGAGGGACCTGAATGAAGTTTTTACAGGTGGAATTAGCTCATACAGCCTAATTTTAATGGCCATTAGCTTTCTACAGGTACGTATGCTTTCTTGAGATCGTTTTGTTGAGACGTGTGGGTAGACTCCTCCAACCAGTTGTCTAGTGGGTTCCAGCAGCCTTTGCTCTCCTTTTACTATATTGTTTCAGTTTGGTAGAGGCTGATTTCTGATTCTTACAATCAAACCCTCTTGATCAATGCATCTTTCTGGATGCTCCTTTGTAGCTCATTTTGTACTGGATGTAACTGTTAGTGCAGGGGTGCCTGTGAGTCCAGTGCACATCAGTCCAAGCTCAGGGAATTCATGGTAAACAATAAACGTTTCTTGGTGCTTGGTGCTTGTCTGTGATTTATATCGAAAAAAATTTGTCTCAGAATAAAGTTGAGTACCACATATGAGAAAAGGATTTACAAGAGAGCTTTCTCAGACTGATGAAACATCATTATTTTGTCTTAAATTATATGTGGTCCTTATTTTGTTGAGTAACATGGAAAATCTATCAATAGAAAACCTACGTGTTTTAAAAAGTATTGTTAAATGCTGTGATGTATTGATAAACTGTAATTATACTTTTTAAACATACAAAATCATCTCTAATTGAAACAATAATTATTCCGTTTATATTTTCTTGAGTGAAGAATTCTGTTCTTTACAAAATCTTGCCTATATAATTCAGCTGCACAACTGTATTTCTCCATGTTTACCATTAATTTTGTCTTTGTGATTGTGCTGCGATTACTAAATCTGCCCATGATTTGGTAATGTTCTCACTGTCATGAATGCTGTGATAGTAGAATCACTGGGTAACCACCTGTGATGATCGCAGCTTCCTTGGTCTGTCTCTGCAAAGATGCTTTAAAAGTAGTGAAAATGGAATTCCTTGTCTGTTTTCTTACAGTTATAGTCACACTGTCCTGTCTTCACTTTCCCCTCTGAGATGTGGCCCTTATATATAGCCTTTCTTCCATAGTTTTTGGACATTATTTTGAATTAAACATGGGCCTCTGTTCTTTACTAATATACTCCTGACTTGCACTATTTTCATGGCCTTGTAGTAACAACAGCTACTTAATACTTTGATCATGCATGTGCCATGTGCCAGGCCTGGGTCCAGGGCCTCCTGCCACCCCCTCAGAGGGTCCTTTCGGTGATCCTGTAACCCCACAGGAGGCCACCATAGCATGGGTGGGATTCCTGTGTTCACTGCCACATCCCTGTGCCTTGTCCAGTGCCCAGAGCTTGTCCTGCCTCAGCGGTGTGACTGGCAGCATCTGAGTTTCTTGACTAAGGGAGGGGAGGAGGCCCACCCTGGCACCGGCCAGCCTCTTGGATATGTGATTTTGGCTAAAAGACAAGGCATAAGGAAGGGAATAAAGGTGAGGCCAGAATCGGAATCCTCCTCTTGTGTGGTGGAAATATGCAGAGAACTCCGGGATTCTTCTGAACCCTAAAAACATTTGTATGCTTTCGAGCTGCAACTCCTCCTGGCACTCTGTTATAAATAGTTTCATGCACCGTGCTTCTCTGAGAGCTTTCTCTCATGTGCCCTTGTCCGTCCCTTTCGAGTTGGCACTGTCCGATAGAATTCTGTGATGGTGATGGCCACCTCTGCGTGGTCCAGCAAGGGGCTGGGTGCCACACGTGGCTACTGAGTATTGCAGTGTGGCTGGTGAGAGCAACAAGCTGGATTTTTAATTAATTTGTTTTAATTCATTTAAATAGACATGTGGGCAATGCAGGTCTGGACAGCTGAGAATTATGACCCTCAGGAGGTGTGGTGGACAGTGGTTTACTTCCGAACAAGCCCAGTGCCTGCTTTTGAAGACAATATGGCACTGCACTGAGAGTGGTACTCATCTGTGTGACAAGCAGGATGGAAGCTTGCTATAAATATTATGATAACAATACTAATGACCTATACACAGCTAAAATCAACCCTTTCACTTTCTGGTTTTATGTGATACTGCCATACTATTCAGTCTAACACTGACCCCTGTTGGTTGTGCTTCAGCATAACGAAATTAGGATGATGAGAATCTGAAATTACATCTACCATCCAGGTGACTCCAGGTGACTAAGTTATGCAGAATGTAGTCAACTTATTTGCCAGTAGTTGGTTAATCAGATATCTGTGTTTGCAGGAAGTTTGCTCTATGGATTACCAATTTCAAAAATTAAACTACACTAAAATTCAGATTAGTACATTGTATTTCTTTTGAATACTCCTCATTGCAGAGGCTGCTGTTCAGGCTTCCTCGTGGTGCTAGTGAGTGAGCGAGTGCCACTCACTGGTATTGCCTTGAAGAGGCTGCTGGACAGCAGACTTCGTTGCATGCTGTTTTTTCTTTAGAACATGCCATGAATCCATACAAATTGTGGGTGCATTGCTTTTACAGTTGCATCCAAGAATTGATGCCCGGAGAGCTGATGAAAACCTTGGAATGCTTCTTGTAGAATTTTTTGAACTCTATGGGAGAAATTTTAATTACTTGAAAACCGGTATTAGAATCAAAGAAGGAGGTGCCTATATCGCCAAAGAGGAGATCATGAAAGCCATGACCAGCGGGTACAGACCGTCGATGCTGTGCATTGAGGACCCCCTGCTGCCAGGTGAGGGCGCCCTGATCTCCACTGCTGGGAGCTAGGCCAGCCTCGGGGGCGTGCTGGTGACGGGGGCTGTGTTGGGGCTCTGAGAGTCCCGGGCAGTTCATTTGCTCTTGATGCAGGTTTCTCTTATACTAACCAGTTAATAATCACACTTTGAGAAATCCTTATTTAATGCTTCTAATTAACTTTTTGTCTTTCCAACTGTTTACATTCTATAATAAAGCAGAATTAAGGAAAATATTTTTTTTCTGATTATTGAAGTATGTCCACCCTAAACCATTTGTTTCCCAGAAGTATGTAATATAGAAAAACCATGGATGCCATTAATCCCCTTTTATTTGGATATGTATTTCTCCACTGTTTCCCTATATGGATATTAATGTTTATTATTGTTATCTTGTTGAACACATCCCACAACGCAAACACGTTTGTCACTTGGCTTTTGACTTAACGCTTACCCTCGACCCTTTCCTATGTGTGTAGGTTGTGTTTTGTCGTGAGGATTGCTGCATTGAAGAGTCTAAGGCTGGGCTAGAGATTTCCTGGTTTTTATTCCCATTGGCATATTCAAGGGTATTTATGTCCTCATTCCTTTGGTGACAGCCTTTTAAAATCTTTGGCAATCTGATAAATCCATGTGTTACGCTTTTAAATTTACATTCCTTTAATGATTAGTGGGGTTAAACACATTGTTATTTATGAATTCCACAAATATTGATTGAGCGTCTGTTAGGTGAGATACCGTTCTTACTGTTGGTGATAAAATCATTGACGGACAGGTGACAGAACAGGTGGTGGAGAGCCCAGCTCCAGGCGCGTGGCCCTGGGCCTTCTCTGTGTGGCTCTGTGTGCTGTCTGCCCGGTCGCTAGCTGCCCTCCCCCGCTGTGTGCACGGCCTGTGTGTGTCGGGGAAGCCTTTCTCGTCTCACATGTCATACTTTTTCCAATTTGTTTTTTGCATTTGTGTTTTTTTATTCAGCTCCTATACATTTAAAAAAACCCCTCAGATTTAATGGTTATTTTTGTTTTATGGCTTCTGGGATGTGAGCTTTATTTCCTAAAGATTATCTCAAGGAAAACACGTTGGCTGATGTGTTTTGTTGTTGTTTGTAGATGGCGTGATTTATGCAGGCTCTTGTGGTTTTCTTGGTAGCATGGTGTGGCAGTGTATCATCCATCTTTTTGTCTGTTGGATCAGTCACACTGGAGACATTGCCATTGTCTTCAAGTGTCTGCTGAAATGTACTCAAAAGACAAAGACCCACATAATCATTGAGTTATAACAGAAATCTAGAAAAGATAAAATTCCAGTACTTAGAATATATGTCCTTTAAAAGGAATCCACACTTAACCTGATTGTGAAGAATGAGTTGTGTGTAAATTAAAATTCGAAACCGTGCTTTTCTTACGAAAATTAAGCTTCTCCTGACTGGCTTCCTTGGTGACTTCTGTGACAGATTCCTTTGATTTGCTGTCCCAGTTTTCCACACATGAGAATTCACATTCCATTCTAAAGGATTTACTTCCTGTAGGTTCCATTAGTGTTGACTGACTTGTGATGCACTTGGGGTGAGCTGCCCTTCTACCTGCCCTGTTGGGGCACTGTGAGGCCTCCTGATTGTCAGATCAGCGATCACAGTGGGTTGGTGCTGCTGGTCTGCACAGTGGTAGTCTTTGTCTCCCTCATGTTTCTGCCACCTGGAGAGGTGGCTTTTTGTGGGCTGTCACTCCGTCTGTGAATGGCAGCTGCCTCCATGTGGTGGGCCATGAGCACGCGGGCGCTGATGATGCAGACCAGTCCCCTCGGCATTCACAGACCGTGCCCTGTGCGTGGTGAATGACAGGGCCTTTGCCAGTGCCGAGTGCCATGCGTGCCCATTGTGTTCGCCTATCTGGGCTTTGCTGGTAGGGTCTGGAAGAGTTTCAGTGGTGAGGGCCTGCTTCAGAGTCACTCGTGTGAGAAGATCCGAAACATGTGGACGATGGTGTGCATGTGGGGAGAGTCTGACGTGGCCTTTTTGCTGCAGGGAATGACGTTGGCCGGAGCTCCTATGGCGCCATGCAGGTGAAGCAGGTCTTCGACTATGCCTACATAGTGCTCAGCCATGCCGTGTCGCCGCTGGCCAGGTCCTATCCAAACAGAGATGCCGAAAGGTAATGGGTTGTGTGTCTGCGACTGGGCTCAGCGTGCCTGTGGGATGGTACTTACCCCTTTCTTGTGTCACTTACCTCCATGAAATTTATGAAGGGATGTTCTGTCGTATTTCAGTAGAATCTAGATATGTTGGTGAAGGAAGGCCTTCTAGGAATATGGGATGGCTGTGTGGGATTCATCCATGGTTGAGGGTTGAAAATTTCTTTCTTGGAGATTTGACATTTTCTTCAGGGTCTTTTGTTTTGGGGAGGTGATTTCTGGCTTTTAAAATGCAATCCCTACCATTTTCTCTTACGTACACTCGTCCCTTGTTCTACATTTTGGGGCATTTTTACAGTCCCAAAATGTAGTCAGAAGTATTTACTTCTCACCCAGATCATGCTGTGGTGGTGGAAGTGGTGGGATTTGAAGGGGTGGGAGATGAGATAGGAATGGGAAAGGAATGGGAAGGAAGAGTAACGTGGTCGTCAAGAGTGGAATTCGAAACAGTTTGATAGATCCGTTCCATGGTGGATGATGGAATAAACAGGTTTCGAGGCCTGGCTCGGCAGCCGCTGCAGGTGCTGGTGGTGCTGGAGCTCTGTGTTCCTGAGCCGCTGTCTGCTCAGTGTTTTCAGGAGGAGCTCTGGGCCCCGTGTAGGGCACTTGTCTTGGTACCATCTCCATTCTCGCCCGTGCAGTGGGAAGTGAAATGTCAGCACTGTATGATCATCGTGGGTAGGAAGGCCCCACTCCCCTACTTGGAGCTGCATTTCACAGTGGTCTTCTGTAGGTAGATGTACTGCAATCCCAGGGTATGCTTGAGCTGAATCATTAGAAGTCATAGAAATTTATCAACGTATTTTAGCTCCTTTCCTATTGTCCTTCAACTAGCGAGATGATCTGTTAGGGGTATAAGGTAGCTGCTCGAGAGGGGTTCTCAGCTCCCTGATACCTGTTGTACTCTGTTGATCTCCAACAATGTCCCTTTGCAGTACTTTAGGAAGAATCATCAAAGTAACTCAGGAGGTGATTGACTACCGGAGGTGGATCAAAGAGAAGTGGGGCAGCAAAGCCCACCTGTCACCAGGCATGGGTGAGAGATTAATTCATTTGTGTTCATCCTAATCACTGGCTGGCGTGTTCATGCAGAAGTGTCTATTCCTTTGTGGTAAATTGGTCAAATTAAGAAAATAGCTAGTTTTTCTGATGAGCATTAATTAAGAAGACAATAAGATCTAGAGCAGCACGGTCCAGTAGAAACAATATAATATATGCCACACATAGAATTTCAAAGTTTCTAAGGCTGTGTCAAATGTGAAAAGAAACAGGTGAAGTAATTCTGATAGACTTTATTCAACTCAAGTCAAAATATTAACATTTCAACATGTAATCAACATAAAAATAATTGAGATATTTTATAGCTGTTTTTTGTACTGTCTGAAATCCAGTGTGTATTTATTTGTACTTACAGTACATCCTAATTAAGATGCTAAATAAAGTAAAAAATACTTGATCTGTATTTAGATTTTAGAAAGTTCACAATTAAAGATGATTTGCATACCCAAGTTATTACAAACATGTTTAATGTTTTCTAATAACTAATCGAACGTAATCTTTAAAATTAAATCAAGCAAAACGTAATGTTGGGTTTGTCAGTCACATTAGCAGCGTTCCCGCCTCAGCAGAACCCATGACTCATGCTGCTGGGGCGGCTCTACACCGCGGTTCTCAGGAGTTATTAACCAAGGCTTTTTCCCTCCACAGACAACAGGATCAAGATCAAAGAGCGAATAGCCACGTGCAATGGGGAGCAGGCGCAGAACCGAGAGCCTGAGTCTCCCTATGGCCAGCGCTTGACTTTGTCGCTGTCCAGCCCCCAGCTCCTGTCTTCAGGCTCCTCGGCCTCTTCTGTGTCTTCACTTTCTGGGAGTGATGTTGTGAGTGCCCTCCCCTCCTCCATGTGTCTGTTGGACAGTTTGTGTCTCTGGTAAATGTCCATAGCCGCGAGCTTAAAGTCTCCCCCTTGGTTTTGCTCAGGTTTTGTCTCCTTGTATGTGTGTGGAGGTGGGTGGGGGGCAGCCCCGTGATGTTGGCACCAGGCTTCCTTGCCCCTGCTGTGAACCGTCAGAACCTGTGTGGCTCATGTGGCTGTCGAAGGCAGTAATCCTCTTCACAGTTGAACTACGGTGGACTTTCTTGAGTAGTTTTTAAAAATTTATTTGAAGGTTTAAAAAAAAAATTAAATCCAAGTATCTCTTCTGTATTTCCTTTAACATTCTTTTTCAGTTTTGATGAAATTACTTGAAGGAAGCCTGGGTAGGTTTGGGCTGCCTGTTCAGAAGTTACACTTAATTTGAATAACTTTTCATAGCCAGCCTGGATGCAGGCGTTTCTTTTCATAGCTTTAAGGAAGTAGTAGTGCGCCTTTGTGGTACAGCTGTCCTTGTTGTTTTTTTGTACCGGGTTCAAGGATTCAGACACACCGCCCTGCACAACGCCCAGTGTTTACCAGTTCAGTCTGCAAGCGCCAGCTCCTCTCATGGCCGGCTTACCCACCGCCTTGCCAATGCCCAGTGGCAAACCTCAGCCCACCACTTCCAGAACACTGATCATGACAACCAACAATCAGGTACGTGGCCCTCTGGCACCCTTCCCGCTGGTGGCCCCTGGGAACAGCATCCAAGCTGTGATATGCACTAGAGATTGATGGTCCTTTGAATTAGAAGAGTAACTTTTTGAGTCTTTGGCCATTGCTGTGTCGTTCTAGGAAATCCTCTCTTTTTTGTGGTGTTAAGGTCCCCCATGTATAGTTTCAGCAGCGAGGAGACTGTGGTTCTTGAGTGCTGCCGTGGCTTTTCACGGGGGCCAGGTCCACTGCCCTCCTGCAAGTTTCCTCACTGCCCCAGCATGAGACTGCTGTCCAGGGTCATCTTGAGAGAGTGACTCAGTCGCGACCCACTTAGCCGGGCACCAAGCAGCGCCAGACACTTGTCCCTACTTCCTCTCAGAATCTCATTGTTGAGACTTTTTAAAAGTTTTAATGTGAACTTATTAGACTTTTTTCATGTTTTAAATTAGGCATAATTTCTAAGGCTTTTTCTGTTAGAATATACTGTTTTTAAAATTTAGATAAAATTAGCAATCTAAAGGATAATTTTATAAATACTAAATTTTGTATCTACTTCCGATTATACATCACTGGAATGTGTGTGGGTATAAACCCAACATGTTAATTGACTGAAAACCATTTTCTGAAATGTGGGGTATAATTTGAGCATAAAACTATGTAGGTACATGCAAAAGTGTTTTGACTCATTTCTTTTGACTCATTTCTTGGAGTTTTGCACTCTGCTCTGGGGAAGACATTCTCACAGGATCCACCCTGATTCTGGCGGAGCTTCTGGGATGCTGGCTCTGTAATGACCCACAGAGTTGATGAGCAGAGCCATGGCCCAGCCAGACACCATAACATGTCTAATTACTGCATAAATGTAAAATTCTGAGGCAATTATTTACACTCTTAAAATCAATTATACCACAGATAAACTTGGTTGCCTTTTTATGGTCATCACAGTGGCCCTGACGTCCTGGCCATTTGTCACAAAGGTGTTTGTTTTAACCACCCACAAGCCTTGGGGCCCTTGAGAGCCCAGTGCGGCTGCTGAGCTATAGAGCCACACTCTGCGGCTGCTTGTGTGGTTCGAGTGTGAAGTCTAGGGACGCTGAGGGTTTATAGGTATTTATCTAAGAAGACTCTTGGCCACAGTCAATCTCTAGAGGTTGTTGGGGTAAATGCATGGGATGCCAAGATGCAACCAGGTCAGTGTTGCAAGTCTGAGAAAAGGGGTTCTCGTTAGCGCACTTCTGCTGCTGACAGTAATGGGTGATGCTGACCTAGAAGCAGCCTGGGACCTGGACAGCAGGCAAGGAAGGAACTGCCAGCTGTCCCACGGCCCCTCAGGCCACCAGTTGGGCCAGCCTTGGGCTGTGACCCCTGAGTTCAGCGTGTGAGTAGGTCAGTTGTTATTCTGATGACTCTAATGTCTTGATCGTTTGATCTTCAATGAGTTTTAAACTTTATGACTTGGATTACTGGGCATACTTTATGTGCCAATTGCTGTTTCAGAATATGAGGTATTTCCAATTCAAAGCACAGTATTGTTAGGTTATAGTAACACAGACTGCTCTATGGAGCCCACATGCAACTGTGCCATTTATGAGCTGCCCTTTGGTGGTGCTGAGCTTAGAACCCGGATGGTTTTCCTCTGATTGATTTGGTACCCATGGCTGTCTCTCGTTTTGTTCCTAGACCAGGTTTACTATACCTCCACCGACCCTAGGGGTTGCTCCTGTTCCTTGCAGACAAGCTGGTGTAGAAGGAACTGCGTCTTTGAAAGCCGTCCACCACATGTCTTCCCCGGCCATTCCCTCAGCGTCCCCCAACCCGCTCTCAAGCCCTCATCTGTATCATAAGGTATAGCTCTGTCCTTGTGTGTTCACCTGTTCAAGCTGCCATGTGAGAGGTGGCACTAAATGTTTTCTCCTCCAAAGAGAATTCCAGAGAGATCATTTGAAAATGAAATTTGCTTTGTTGTCATTCAGCCTCATGTTTGCTTGTCTTTCCAAACAAAACTTTAAAAAGTTATTTTAAGATGTAATATATAGTTTAACTGGTTGCCACAAACATCTGTTAATTCCTCTGTTGAACTGATAGCATAAAACTGAAGTTTGAAATAAGGCTCAAAATGAAGACTTTTCCCATTTATATAATTGATTTATATGCTAAATACCTTGGTTTTCAAGAAGCAAATGATAAAACCAAGAGCAGATCTTGCCATGATGTCCCATGTATGCTGCTGTCAGTCCCACATTGCCTGATCCCCGCCTGGGGTGGGAGCAAGCATTAGGGTGGGCAGAGCTGTGTGCTGGGCCTCAGCAGGGCCCTGGCATGCCTGCCCCTGTGGCTCCTCTCAAGTCCCGCTGTATGCACGGAGAAAACAGGTCACATTAAGTCCCTATATTCTTGAAGTACCTAAATGATTGGGAGAGCCATGGTGAAGATCTTCCAGGTCAGCCCCCATCACGTGTGATGTTCCCTTGGGCTCTGCGGATGCTCAGTGCTTTCATCGGTGTCCACACCTCTTTACCCCGCTCCTCCTTTGCTTGTCTAATCTATTTGCCAGTAAGTTTTTTATTCTTGAGGCTCGCCTCTTGGCCCTGTGTTGTATGATGATTGTTTTTAGGAGTTAAGTAATAGAGCATTTCCTCTTGGATTTATCCATCCCCGATAGACACATTCAGGGTGAAAGAACAGCTTCGCACAACAGCCCCTTCTTTGCATTTTGGCTTTGCTTTCCCAGCCTCCTCCTGCTGTTTGTCTTGCTCTGAGACTTTCCTGAAGCCGGCGTGTGTTTCCTCTCAGTCTGCTTGGCCGGGACTTTGCAGTGCAGGGAATGTGCTTTGGGTGCAGCCCAAGCACAGGCTGCTGCATGCCGGGATCGACAGGCTGCTGAGGGCGAGAGCGCCAGGCTCTGGCATGTGTGTGACTCGATCGGTTCTTTCTAGAAGGCCACAGTTGGGGGAAGAACATGACAGGGACCTTCTTATTTCTTTTTTTTGGGGGGGACAGAATCTCACTCCATCACCCAGGCTGGAGTGCAGTGGTGTGATCTCAGCTCACTGTAACCTCTGCCTCCCGGGTTCAAGCAATTCTTGTGCCTCAGCCTCTCGAGTAGCTGGAATTACATGTGTGTGCCATCACACCCAGCCGATTTTTTTATTTTTAGTAGAGATGGGGTTTCACCATGTTGGTCAGGCTGGTCTCGAGCTGCTGACCTCAAGTGACCTGCCTGCCTCGGCCTCCCAAAGTGCTGGAATTACAGGCGCAAGCCACTGGCACCCGGCTAGGGACCTTATTTCTATGGATAAGTGGAACAAGTTAGAAGTGAGGTTCTGCTGAATTTGTTTGGTTTGATCCTGGTACATGGTTCTTGCCTTCAGTCAGTCACGGAATGGGAAGAATGCTTTTCTCTCAGATGGAGGAGTTGGGAAGTCCATCCCTCCTCCCTACGTAACATCACGTTGGTGCTTAGTGTGGTCACTGCCTGAGGATGTGGGCATTGTGCCTGCTGTCTGGCTCCAACACTGCTGTCTCTCTCTTTCTCCAGCAGCACAATGGCATGAAACTGTCCATGAAGGGCTCTCACGGCCACACCCAAGGCGGCGGCTACAGCTCTGTGGGTAGCGGAGGTGTGCGGCCCCCTGTGGGCAACAGGGGACACCACCAGTATAACCGCACCGGCTGGAGGAGGAAAAAACACACACACACGCGGGACAGTCTGCCCGTCAGCCTCAGCAGATAATGGCTCCTGGCTGCGTCAGCGTCCCCCACCCCTCCGCAGACTGCCCTGCGGCCTCGGCCACCGGCAGGGGAACCGAGACCAGCACCCCGCACGTCAGCCGGGCTCGCGGCATGCCCGCCGCTGATCACTCTGCATGTTTCTTTGTGTGGTGGTCGCGTCCATCTTCAAGAACAGCTCGTTGTGCTCATCTGTGAAGCCTTATTAAACGTGGACGTTGTTTTCTGCCTTCCCAGGATTCTTCCTTCAGTGCTGAGGCAGGTCGCGCTCAGGAACTGCAGGGACGTGAACATGCACTTGCGGTTTGAGGTAGCCGTGTCTGTTCCTTCACAGTTTGCCGTCTGTTCCTTCGCGGTTTGCTATTTTCGTTTCCTGTTTGTCAAAGCAGCAGAGGAGATCAAACCCCGTTCGTGTGTCTTTCCTCCACGGATAGGCTTGGGAGGTCATTGTTTTACTGCCCTCACATTTTGTTTGAAATTTCAGAACTGTTTTTCTATGTAAATATTGAAAACCTATGATTTGTGCAATAACTCAGATATTTTTTATTTAATTTCCTATTTTCACATAAGTTATATTTAAGGGAGGAGGGAATTTTTTTTTAAACAAGCTTAGGTCCTTTCCCGAGCTGCATTTTCTAAGTTGGGTCATCGTGTCGGCTGGTTGTCTGACGAGCATCGTTACAAACACCATGATGAGGGGTTTGGGGTTTTATTTTGATGTCTTTTCTTTTGCTCGGAAGTGAGTGAAGGAGCCAGGTTGCCCTGACGGTTTTCCAAAGGGCTCGGCTCCAGAGCCACCTGACAGACTGCCCGTGGCCCTGCTGTCGGGCCCCAGGCCGTTGTCTTGCTCTGACCACAGAGTTTTAATGTTTTGGTTTTCAGTTCTTTTAAACTGGACAACAAATCCAGCATTTCAAGTGCCAGAAGTATAACTTTCTAAGGAGAGAAGGGTTGTCACATTATAAAATCTTTAGGAAAATGTGAACTGGAAAATGCTTCGGTCAGTTTTAGTGACATAGCCTGTGATGATGGGTCTGGTGACTATTATCGCGGACCGTGGTACCCAGTTTTAGGAATGTGGAGAAAGGAATTCTGTTGATTCCGTTGAGGAATCTGTAGCGTATGCATTCGTTCTGTTAAGAGCAAATCCAGGAGAAGTGCGTCAGCTGCCCAGTGCGCCGTGGGGAGTGTTTGAACGGATCGTGTCGCAGGACAGCACAGCCCAGCGCTGGGGCCAGGACCGCTGGCGCCCGCCGTCGGAAGCATACAGGTATACTATGCAAGTGTGTTCCGCCACAACCACCACTGTCTTTGTTACCTTTTTTTGAACAAGAATATATCCATCCTGCCTAACCCTGAGTTTTTGGAGCACCACAGTTGTCCTGGGAGTTGGTTGCATCTTGTAGGCCATCTGACTTCCTGTTTTTAAAACGGGGGTCTGGTCTTGCTAAACACTACAGGTAGGTTGGCCTTTGAAGTCCACTAGTGGAGAATGTCGAGACAAGATACTTATTACCATGACATCTGATGGATGTGCGGCAGTGGGGAGTTCTAGATTGATCTCTGAATGTGATCGACGCCCAGCAAGGACAAGCTTTAAGATGTCTGCGGTCTGCCCTTTTGAAGCAGGACTGGCTCACTCTGTCATTGGGAGCTGTCAGCTGCGACTGCGGGTTCTCTAGGAGGCATTCCAGAATAGAGTAGCACACTGTGTCTGCAGTTCTCGATGACCGAAAGTTATCAAAAATATTTAAAATATTTAAATTGTGAACCTATTGATAAAGAATATTTATAAAAACTGATCTATAGGCCTGTACTAATCTCTACGCATTAGCAATATTGACTGTAAACCCACATTAAGGAAACCACTACGGGGCTGGCAGTGTGTGTCCTGTGGGGTGTGCATTTTAAAGCTCGATTCATAGACACAGGTACCATGTTCCATTTCTGTCATGGTGAAGCAAATGAATTGGCCTGGCTACCACTGTGGTCGCGTGCTACAGGTTTGACAAAAAAATATCATGTTTCGATTTTTTTGTGTGTGGACAACAATATGGAAGCTAAAATTGACATATTTTTATGTAAAGTTTTTCTATTCTTTGATTTTTAATAAACTTTGGAAACCAGTTTTGTGTTTGTGTCCGAGTGTATGCTTTCAAGGGCAAGAGTGGCTTCTACATTTTCTATATTGAATTTCTAAATTAGGGCAGTGCTTTAGCCAGTTATTCTAAATAAGATTCAAAAGAAGGCAGATGATTCCAGTCCTGTAAAGCAAGTTGTGGCAGGGAGATTATGTTGTCACTGGTCCATTAAAGTAGGAGAAGGTAAAAATACAAAAATTAGCCAGGTGTGGTGGCTCACACCTGTAATCCCAGCTACTCGGGAGGGTGAGGTGTGAGAATTGCTTGAACCCGGGAGGCAGAGGTTGCAGTGAGCTGAGACCGTGCTACTGCACTCCAGCTTGGGCGACAGAGTGAGACCCTGTCTCAAAAACAAAAAACAAAGAGGTTCTAGACTTTGCATAAGGCCTATATAACAGTAATAGAAACCTGCCCTCTGTCCTCACATTCTGATGCTAACAGGAATTCAGTAAAACTGTTTAAATGATTCTTATATGCAGTTGCTGGCAAGCTGCTATGTGATACTATGTATACTTAGACTGCCCAGGGGCAACATTTTAGTTTCTTCATTTCTTTTAGGTCAGCATTGCATCACTTGCAAACAAGACATTACAAACCAAGCAATCATAATGTAGCTTAAAATGTAACTGACATTTGGGATTTTTTTATTTATTTATTTTGAGACAGAGTCTTGCTCTGTCGCCCAGGCTGGAGTATAGTGGCACAATCTCATCTCACCACAGGCTCCGCCTCCCAAGTTCAAGCGATTCTCCTGCCTCAGCCTGCCGAGTAGCTGGGATTAGAAGCACCCACCACCATGCCCGGCTGATTTTTGTATTTTTAGTAGAGATGGGGGGTTTCACCATGTCGGCCAGGCTGGTCTCGAACTCCTGACTTCAGGTCATCTGCCCACCTCGGCCTCCCAAAGTGCTGGGATTACAGGCGTGAGCCACCGTGCCCTGCCGACGTTTGGAATTTATAAGGAAAGCTACAAGAATTCTTCTAGGCCAGTAAGTGACAGAACTGCATGTCCCAGCCTGTGCAGCCCCTTGAGTGCATGTTCTAGGGCCATCAGCTCTAGAGTCCTTCCAGTTGTCAAGGTGGGTGTTGTGGGTGAAACACACATTCCTTCCACCTGGGGAATAGAGCAGCCCTATCCTCATGGCACCTGGTTCCTAAGAGTGTGCAGAAGCCGCTGACAGCACCATATGGTGGTGCTGTGGGGAAGACGACAGGCAGCCGGGTGGGACTCCAAAGCCTCTTCAGGGGGCAGAGCCCTGTGCAGCTTCTGCATGAGCTGTGGTGGGCAGGGTGGGGCTGGCAGGAGTTGAGCAGGGCCTCCGAGGGAACTGGGGGGCTTATAGCTAGGGGCATCTGGAGGAGGAGCCCAGGACAGTGCTGAGGTGGAGGGCACTGGAGGCGGGAGACGTGGCTGAGTTAGCCTCTGTGTTGGAGGCGGGACTGGTGGGTGTCGGGGGGAGGCACTCTTGACCTGTCCTGGATTTCCCCGTGAGTTGTGATGCTGCCTACTCAGCCACTGGTACTGAGGAGAGCTGCCTTTAGGAGGCTTCCAGGAGCAGCCTCTGGAGCAGCCACGTTACCAGGGAGCCTGAGGCCCCACAGAGGCACCTGAGGTGTCAAATGGGTCCTGCTGTCCTAGGAAGCTGGAAGTACTGGAAGGTAAGGGCTTTCTGAGGGCAGACTGAACCTGTCCAGGCCACTGCATGAACATCAGCAAGCCCACCACGTCGTCTCGGGACCCCATGCACTGGATCTCGTGGTAACAGGTAACCCCCTCGTGACCAGCTTCCGTATGTTCCTTTTGATTTGCCCAGGGTCTTGACTGCCACCTCTCTACCCTGTGAGATACGCAGAGGGCCCTGTAAATGCTTTGCCCGGCGTGCCTCGGCCTGGCCATGAGCTGTACGCAGGGGCGGTGGCGACGTTTGTAATCCAGATGTGGTTTCATTGTGACTGGGTCACCTGTGATGCCCTAAGTCCTGAGAACTTGTCATGTGTGTGTCATCCTCCTGCTGTCGATAACTTGTGAGGTTCTTGCCAATCCTTAGGTGACTTTGACTACCTTTGGTCAAAGGTAACTGCCTAGAATGGACAGTGGCTCCCGTTAAACAGACACACATCCCAGATACCACACTGGAGGCTATGCCTGTTAAGAATGGCCCGAAAATATGTTGCCTGCATTGTGTCTCCAGGGCCCGTGTGGGAGGGTTAGCCTGGGAGGGGCGGGGTCCCGCTAGCCCTAGATTGCAAGGGTAAACTGCCTGGTGTCATTCATGGTGAGTCTCACCCCATGACTTGATCCTAGAGAAGGACCAGCTAAGGACTTGGAGGTCTTGGAGTGAGTTCCAGGCAAGGGCAAGAAACCAAGGCTTTTCATGGGGTTCTTAGGTAAAGGAAGGGGGTATGGACCAGTCGCACTGGGAGGTTGAGTCCTGTCTCCTGGGAAGCCACGTGGCTGTGGGGCGAGCTTGCCCAGGGTTCCTTCCTGCCAGTGTGGATATGGCGCCCTCTGCCCAGGCCTCTGAGACGGAACGGTTGGAGCTTGGCCAATGCTCAGGTCATCATAGGTGCGGTGGGGTCACTCACGCTTGGTTGAGAGAGATGTGACTCGAGGCAGATTCCTGTCATTCCTGCTTGTATTTCATCAAGTCCTGAGTGAGGTTTATGGTAATGGGTGCAGGTGGCTATGGCCAAATCCAGGTCTCAACAGACAGGAAGCTTCCACACATGCTGCCATGTCACTGTTGGAATTTTCACATTGGGCAGAATCTTAAGGACCAGCTAGAGCAGCTCAGCCCTGAAAATGAGAAACTAAAGTCCTGTGACGTGAAAGGCTTCTAAAGGTCACGTGGCACATCCACCAGTCCCCCGAGCGCACGCTGGGCCTTGCTTCCACACTGCTGCTCTTTGCAAAGGCCTGTGGCCCCTTCTTGTTGTCCGACAACATCTAGAGAGATTGCTGTGAGTTTAGGTGGAATGATTGAGCCCCACCAGGTTCTGAAGATGTGTCTTGTGCCTGTGGCTCACGTCGGGGGGGCCTTTTAGGGACACAGTGGCATCGCCAGCAGGGCCCTGTGTGTTGAAATGGTTATGGTGGAACTACGCGGGCTCATGAAACCTGAGAGGCTTCCTGTTGGACTTTCTGTGGCCAGCGTTTATAGGGTCCTGCCAGCAGAGAGCCTGGGCCTAGGGTCCAAAGGCTGGAGTTAGGAGCTGAGGTGCGCAGAGCCCTGGAAGGGTTTGGCAGGGCAGGGGAGAAGGGAGTAACAGGCTCATTCTGTGCTTCAGACTTTTTCTTGCTGGTTCAAGTGTCCACTAAAAGCAGCTAAGATGATCAGTACAGCTCCTCTGTTTTGGGAAATCAAACCCCAAATCTTTAATTTGATTTAAAAAGCTTTCCAGGATCTTGCCTTTGCCTCCCTTTCCAATCTTGCCACTCGGCAGTTATTTCTGTTAGAAAATAGATATTTCCCTCTCAGTGTCCCCGAAATGTGAAAGAAAAGTCATCGTCATCAATAGTCTTGGGTATAAGACAGAGGTAGCCCTCACCGGAAGGGGACCAGTGAGCAGGCTGTTCACAGAGCAAAAGGGAGGGTGGATCTCCACGGACAGTCACCGGCTTCAAGTCTCGCTTCTGCTGCTTCCTGGCTGTGTGTCCTTGGGCACGTCACTTGACTCCTGTGCTCCAGTTTCCTCATCTCCCCAAGGGGCCATTGTACAGACTAAACGAATAAATGCACGTAAAGCACCTGGAGCCACACCAGGCCCGATGTGAGCACTTGGGCCGCATGGACTCATGTTATTAGACCTGGTAGGCCCGGCGCAGGGAACCGAGCCTGTCAGTTGAAAGGGGAGTGGCGGGAGGAACTCATTTTTAATGACAGGCAAAAAGGGAAAATATTGTAATACATGGATTCCTATTTTCCTTTCCCCTTTTTCTTGCCTTTGAATTTATAATGTTGCTTATTTGGTATTTAAGATTTCTTGCTCTGGAGCTTTGAACATTTTGAAAGAAAAAGTACTGTCGTTTAAGAAATGCCATCATTTGACATTCTGGTTACTATTTTAGGGCAGCATCGTAGGTAGATACTGCTAGTTACTTACCCAATATCTATTTTCCTTTATTTCTTCCAGGATTGCCAGATTTAGAAAATGAAAACGCAAAACTCCAAGTTACATTTGAATTTAAGTAGACGATGAATACTTTTTTGGTATATGTTCCAAATATTGCATGGACAATTTAACTGGGTGTCCTGTATTTTATCTGGCTCAACTTTGTTTACACAGCAGTGTGCACAGCTGAAAAGATAACTTTTATAGCATCCTTGCAGCTAGGGGTGGTCACAACAGAGCGCTTTCCTTTGGAATGAAACTTTTCTAGGAGAAGGTACTTTGCTTCCCTCCTTGGATTCTGGCTGGAATTCAAACGCAATGCCTGGCGACAGAGCAGCCATGTTGTAACCACGAAGCGGCTAGCTGTGTAATAAGGCTGACAGAGCAGGAAGCTGGAAAGGACCAGAGTCCTGAGGCTTTGGTCCTTCTTTGTATGTTCATATATAACATTTGCATGAAGAAGACACCCACATCTGTTTATGCCACTGATATTCAGGGCTCTCAGCTGAATACAATTTTAACTGATATATACAGGAAACACATATTTCAAACAAAATCTCATGTGAAACTCCATATGGGTTGAAGTTTCGTTAAAGCAGTCTGGTAGGGAGGAAAAAGGGGACATAGCTTCATTGCTTGAATGTCTGTTCCACTCCCTCTCCCTTCTCCTGGATTTTGGGGGATGCCTTGTGGAGCCCCTCACTTTCCATGGATCACATCTTTAAGCCAGGAAACCACCAACTCTTTCCCACTCTTACTTTCATTTTTATTTTCTCAACTCCTGGACAGGGGTTGAGGAGGGTGTCCTGCGGATTGCACAAATGCCTGCTGGAATGATCAGAGCCCTGGATCCCATACCTGGAGTAGGGAGCTTCCCCCAGGGCCCTGCAATTCCCACCCTGGTTGCTGTGCACCGCAGGAAACAGGAAGGGAGCCTGCTCCACTCAGGTCATTTGTCTGCCTCCTAATCCAGCTAAGGCACAGGCTGGAGATCTCAGTTAGGGGAGTCCCTTCCCTGCCCCCTTGGGAACGCTGGCCCCACCTGGGTGCTGGTTTTACCACTTTGTTACCAAAGTTTGTCACAGACAGGCATCGGGTGAGCTTACAGCTCAGCCTGCAGATGTAGCCCCAGGGCAGCGTGACTGGACTGAGCTGTGCACAGATGCCTGCTGCGTGCTGTGGCTCCCCTGCAGGTGGAAGTCTTGGCCCCTGGACCTGGCATTTGAGGCCTTCTGAGACATTCTGCCCTCGGAATGCTTGCCTCTCAATTGATCTGTCCGAGTGGCTTGTTATTATTTTTTAATATTCAATTGGTCATGTATCAGTAGTTATGTAAAATGTGGCAAAAATAAATGACTGAAGAAAAATGAAATGGAAAAAGAAAAAATCTGAAAATATACAAAATAAAAGCCCACACTGTTTTGCTGTTGGATTCAACAGAACTGAAACTATCCTTGCAGGAGCCCCTCGGTGCCCACCCGTAGGCCACGCTCACCAACTACACTGGAGCTGTGCTTCCGCACCCAAAAACTCCCTCCCTGAGCTGCACCCAGGCCTGCTCCACACTCTACTCACCAGCCACACCCATTTCTCCCACTGCCCGCCCAGGGTACTATTGATCCTTTAGTCCTCTTCCGCCAGTGCACCCCATGGCCCGGGAGAACCCCTAGTACACAATGGCTCTTTCTTGTGGGCAATGCGTGGAGGCACACATCAGGGCCCTGCTTTTAAGAAGGAAGTACTGAGACCTGGGTGCCGCCTCTTCTAGGAGCCATGGATGCTGGGGCTCACCTCCAGAGACTCTGAATTGAATGGTTAGGAGGGAGCTTGCACACCGGAGAGCTCTGAGCACGAGGCGAGTCTCCCGTGTGGCCAGATTGGGAGCCATCGCTGTTCATGTGGCCGGGGCTGCCTCACCAGAAGAACTCATCTTACTTTGCCACTGTGCGAATGTAACTGTTCGTGTTTATCATGTCATGACCTCCCGTGCTACAGTCGCTCTTGTCTGTTCTATTTAATTTTTTAAAATGCTGCTGGCCTCAGTCACTAAATTTTTTTTTTTTTTTTTTTTTTTTACCACCACTCATGGGCAGGACCTGTCACGTGAGACATGCACCAAGGCACAGAGAGGGACAGCCACGATCCTGCCCAGAACGGGTCTTCAGAACTGCGCAGAGCATGGTTTCTTCTGGTGGGGGCCCCAGAACTCCTTTTCAAAGGCAGTGGCAGGACGGGATCCACAGTGCTTGGCCCTTTGATGAGGCATCCTCTGGCCAGAGGTGACACTACGTGGACAAGGTCTCAATACTGCTTAACACTGTTTTGGGTGCAGAACAAAGGGCGGTTGGAACATTTCTCGTCTAGTCTCCCCCCTCTACGTGTCCTGAGTTTCTAGCTTGTTCAAAGTGGTCAAAGACCCAAGGCTAGTCTGGCACAGAAGGGGTCGTGCCTACATATAGGGAGGCGCTGACCCTTCTGTCTCCCCTCGTATGTCCCCAGGGACAGGACAGCCCCCTGCCTATTGTCCCCAGTGTCTTCTGTGAATGGGACCAGCTGTCCTTTGGGTAACTCCCTCCTCCTCCACCTCTGTCCACCCGCTCCGGTAGCCACCCCTTCCACGTGCAGTGTGGCTCTGCATCTCCGAGAGCCTCGATGACTCCTCTGTTCTCTAGTGTTGGGTTCCATATCTGTCAGTTAATTACCTATGCATTATAAGAGCATATTTCTCTTGGGTCATTATTTAACTTTTCAAATTTGTCTTCTTCACTCAATAAATTGTGAGCGTGGGTGTCTGTTCCTCATGTGCTCAACACTGCCAGGCATGTAGGAATTGCTTGATACAGTTTCACTAGCTTGTGGATAGGCAGTCGTGCTTCCCTGTGCTTCTGTGATTCCATGCCAAAGAAAGTCAGTAGCAAGCAAATAGCAGAGCTTTAGTGAGTAAGGACAATATTTTACCTTGAAAAAGGCAGCAGGAAAAAGAGTTAAGACTCAAGTTTCCTTTTTTAAGGAAAATTGAAATCTAGGTACCTACAGATGCTCTTTGACTTATATGATATGGTTAGGTCTCAATAAACCCATTGTAAGTCAAAAATGCTTTTAATACACCTAACCTACCGAATGTCTGTTACATGTGCGTAGAGCACTTATATTAGCGTCCAGTTGGGCAAAATCATCTAACACAAGCTGATTTTATTAATGTTAAAATTGATGTAATATATGTACATATTTTAGTACATGTGATAGTTTAATATGTTCATATAATTTGTATAGGTCAAATTAGAGTAATTGGGAGATCCATCACCTTAAATATTTCTTTTCTTTATGCTAAAAACATTGGAATTATTCTGTCTATTTTTGAAATATACAATAGATTGTTATAAACTTTAGTGTCCCTACTGATCTAGAACAACCATGTGATCCAGAAATCTCACTATTGGGCGTATATCCAAAGGAAAAAATTATTGAAGAGACATCTGCACTCCATGTTTTTTGCAGCACTATTGACAAGAGCCAAGATGTGGAATCAACCTAAGTGCCCATCAGTGGATGAATGGATAAAGAAAATGTGGTGTAAATACACAGTGGAACACTCTTCAGCCATTTGCAACACAGATAGAACTGGAGGCCGTTACGTTAAGTGAAACAAGGCAAGCAGAAAGGTAAATATTGCATGTTCTCGGATGTGGGAGCTGAAGTGGATCTTCTGAAGATAGAGAATGGACTGGTGTTACCAGGGGCTGGGAAGGATTGGGAGTGGGAGGTTGAAGAGAGGTTGATTAATGGGTACACAATCTCACATAATGTATTGTATGCTTTACTGAAATAAAAACAGAATGGTTGTATGTGTACTTTAAGTATGGTTTCTCCCAAACACATCCGGCTTCCACACCATCAAAAAGCTGAAAAATCATTAAGTCAAGCACTGTCTGTAATAGAATTTAATACAATGCTAAGGTCGTTCATTTAATTGTAACATAAGTCACTCAAGTGTTGCCATCCTGGATGATTTTCTGGGATTGTTTTTGTTTTTTTTAAGACAGAGTCTTCTTGCTCTGTCTGGAGTGCAGTGGTGTGATCACAGCTCATGGCAGCCTCATACTCGTAGGCTCAAGCAATCTTATCATCTCAGCCTCCAGAGTAGCTGGGACTACTGGCATGTTCCACTATGCCCAGTTAACTATTATTATTGTTTTTTGTAGAGACAGGGTTTTGCCATGTTGCCCAGGGTAGTCTCAAACTCTTGGGCTCAAGCGATCCTCCCTCCTCAGCCTCCCAAAGTGCCGTAAGCCACCATACCCGACCCCTCTTTGATTTTTTTAAAAGTGCCTGTTAGCTCATCAGCACAGGAGGAAGGCAACTTGGAGCCACAATGAGACAGATGATTGCCAGTGTTCTGTTTCATTTCAGTTTTTTGTTTTTGTTTTTGTTTTTTTTTTTTTTTTTTTGAGGCGGAGTCTCGCTCTGTCGCCCAGGCTGGAGTGCAGTGGCACAATCTCGGCTCACTGCAAGCTCCGCCTCCCGGGTTCACGCCATTCTCCTGCCTCAGCCTCTCCGAGTAGCTGGGACTACAGGCACCCGCCACCACGCCCGGCTAATTTTTTGTATTTTTAGTAGAGACGGGGTTTCACCGTGGTCTCGATCTCCTGACCTCCTGATCCGCCCGCCTCGGCCTTCCAAAGTGCTAGGATTACAAGCATGAGCCACCGCGCATTTCAGTTCTTAAGTTCCTGGATGGGGCGCTTACTGATGAGTCTGTCTCGCCTCTCGGGTGAGCCAGGCCTCCATTCACTCTGCACAGCAGGGAACGCTGCATGGTGGCCCAGGGTCTGGGATGGGCATGCTGTGCCCCTCACCCCCTCCACGTGGAGTCTGGCTGAGGGCTCCCTCCCACCTGCCAGGCCTGGCGCTTCGGTGCAGGCCCTTGTGGAAGTTCTGGCTGTGCTGCGCAGTCTCACCCTTGAGAAGAAGGGGGCGCTGTTGCCTCAGTCTTGCAGAGTTTCTTTGTGGTCAAACCACCCTGCCAGCCTCCCCGCTGCAGCTGGCAGCACGTCACTCCATGCAGGAGCAGAACCCCGCCTAAGGTAGGCTATGAATTAATATTTTTTAAAGCCCCAGGTATTCAGGTTTAAAAAAGGCCCAGGGACATGAGGCTGCAATTTTTCGCTCTATTGAAAAAAAAAAACCTGTAGAATTTTAACAGTGACAATGAGGTTGAAGCTACAGATTCTGCACCTTGTGGGTCTTAGGGTCCCTTCTGCTCCCAGGGGAGTCCATCAGTTCTCACAGAGGGTCTGCTAGAATTGCTGAAATCAGACTCACACCCACCCAGCGAACCTGCACCAAGTTCTGGGGCCGCATTCTGGTGTGGGCAGGGGATTGGTGGCCACTTTGTCATTAAGGTCCCTGATGTGCTGGGAGGGGGACATGAGCTTGAGTGGAGGAGCTGGGCACCCTGAGGATGCTGGTCTGTTCTTCCCCGGAATCTGCCTATGGCTCAGCCTCAGAACCTCAGGAATGGAAACAGGAACAGAGAGCTGCCTATGCGGGGAGGTCCTGGGTCCAGTTTCCGTCTCACTCCCCGATGAGCTTGTGAACTGAGGCAGTGGCATTCTGTGTCTGGCCCTTTTGTCTGGTTGGAGAATGAGACCTACTACCTGGAGCGGTGGGGCCTGGATGCAGGCCTTGGCGCAGGGCACTTTGCAAACTGCCTGGTGCTTTGCAGATGCCTCTCACTGCAACCTTCCCCTCCAAGCCTGCAGCCTTTAGGACTTCCTGCTCCTCTGCTGCTCCCTCCCTGGCACTCTCTATCTGGCTGCCTGGGCACTGACTCACTGGAGGGCCCCTGGCTTACCGCCAGCAGACATTTCCCCGTCACCGCCAAGGGCTGAGGAGGTGGCTGAGGCTGTGGCCCCAGAGCCTGGAGTCCAGGGCAGCTGCAGAGGAGCAGCGGGGTGCCATGCAGACCTCAGGTAAATGTCCCAGACACCTGCCTTGGAAGCCCCGGGGGCAAAACAGCCACTGAACTCTACAGGAGCCCCACCCCGAGGCCACTTCTCCCTCAGGGAACCAGTGCGCTGTGTGGGGTGGAGTGAGTGAGGTCGGGAAGCCAGGGCCATGTCCGGTGACAAGGAGGATCCCTCCTGGACATGGGCGAGGCTGGGAGTGGGCAGCCAACTAGCCAGACATGGGTCCTGGGAGCTGGCTTATTTTGGTTGTTAGGTTTATGGCCATATTAAGAGAACAGCAATTTTGGTGAATGCCCTACAAGTAGACACTCAAAACCTACATTGGTGGAGAATAAATATTTCTTATTTTATCAGTGCAAAAGAACACAAAACTGTCGTTTCTCTCTCTCCACTCTTGTTTTTTTTTTTTTTTTTTTTGAGATGAAGTCTTGCCCTGTCGCCCAGGCTGGATTGCAATTTGCAATGGCACGATTTCGGCTCACTGCATCCTCTGCCTCCCGGGTTCAATAGATTCTCCTGCCTCAGCCTCCCAAGTAGCTGGGATTACAGACATGCGCCACCACTTCTGGCTAATTTTTTGTATCTTTAGACAAGGTTTTACCATGTCAGCCAGACTGATCTCGAACTCCTGACCTCATGATCTGCCCACCTTGGCCTCCCAAAGTGCTGGGATTACAGGCGTGATCCACCACGCTGGACCTTCTCTCTCCACTCTTTAAAATAATCTTTGTCTCCTTTTTGCTGTGATTTCATGTCCTGCAGGTTGGAGGTACCAGCAGGTCTGGACAGGTGGGACTTGCCTCGTGTCTTCCAGGCTGGGCTGGCTCCATGGCTACCCTTCCCACGAGGCCTCTGCATTGGTGCTGGGGGACGAGGCAGCAACTCGGTCCTCAAGTTGCTCTGATTTATCCTTACACAGTAGCCCTCTTCTCTAGCAGGCATGTCAGGGTGGTCAGGAGACAGGAGGCGGGGGCTGGGGGGGGTTAGGCCTCAGCCCTCATAGGGGGCGTCCTCTGCAGGGAGGTGAGCAGCTTAGCATCCGCCAGCACCAATCATTCAGTGGGCTTGGGCTGTAACGGGGCTCTAGTTGCCTGCTTCCTGGCTCTGGAATGACTTGGGTATGGGGAATGTTGGCTGGACGTGCATGAGTCAGATATGGAGGTGGGTGAGTGATAGGGCTGAGATGTTTTGTCCCCTCCAAATATGTTGAAATGTGGCTGCCAATGCTGGAGGTGGGCCTGCTGGGAGGTGTTTGGCTCATGAGGGCTGATGCCTCCTCAGTGGTTGCTGCTGTCCTTGTGGTAATGAGTTCTCACTACGAGTTCACACAAGTTCTGGTTGTTTAAAGAGCCTGGCACCTCCTCCCTCTCTCGGGCTCCTTCTCTCGCCAGGTGAGGCGCCTGCTTCCCCTTTGCCTCCTGCCATGAGTGGAAGCTTCCCAAGGCCTCACCAGACGCAGATGTTGGTGCCATTCTTCCTGTACAGCCTGCAGAACTGTGAGCCAAAGAAACCTCTTTTCTTTATAAATTACCCAGTCTCAGGTATTTCCTTGCAGCAACATGAAGGACTAATACAGTGGGGCCCACCAAGCTGCCTCGTAGCCAGAGGGAATCTCTTTGGCCAACAGTTGGCTTTGAGGATGCCAAACAGACATGCAGAATCTAAGAAAACACAGAACGGGCAGACAGAGAGCAGGCTTTTCCTGTATGTTGGGTATTGGAAAAGAGGAGATTCCCATTCCTGAGGCTGTGTCAGGGTATGGGGGTGTGGCCTGCCCTGGCCTGAGGTGTGCTGCCTTTAAGACTTCCCACCCGTTGGTCAAAGCGTCCACCCTGAATGGACCAGGTTGCTGGCGGACACTGATCCCTGTAGCCGAGGCCTCCAAGCATTTGGTGTTCAGCTCACTGGGGACTCTGTGGACACCAGAGGGCAGAATGGGGTCTGACTGTCTGCCCCAAAGCCCTGTGGGGAGTGAGCTGGAATTACCCCAGAGTCTGTGGAGGGAAGGCTCCTGGAGCCTGGCGCTTTCTCCTTTACAGTGGCTTTCAGTTTGTGGATTTTTCTGAAGTTACTGGCCTTGGGGCTTGTGTCAAGGGTCCCGAAGACCACCCCTAGTGTTGGTGATTTTCTCAGGAGGACTCACAGCCCTCATCATGCGGTGCTATCCTCACAGCATGGTTCATTACTATGAAAGGACACAGAGCAAGCCAGCAGCGGACAGGCATGTGGGGCGGAGTCCAGGGATCTGGGCGCAAGTTCCGAAGAGCCTGTCCCAGTGTAGCTACACAGGACAAGATTATTTTCTCCAGTGTCAGGTTATGACAACACTTGTGAAGTGTCAGCTACAGGGATACTCTTAGGGACTCAGCGCCCAGGGTTTTTACTAGGGGCGGGACTCCAGGCACCTTCTGCCTAGCATGTACCCAAATTCCAGGCTCCCTGAGGGAAAGCAGGTGTTCAGTGGAAAACACGCTCGTTAAAAGTGGCTGAGACACAGGGAGCCACCCTTACCATCTGGGGACGCTGGGGACCCTGCAGCCCACTGTGCAGGGTTGGGGGTGCCATGCTGCATCCCAGGGGTGAGGAGGGTTGCTTGGCTGGGGGGCTCTGTCAGTAGAATGCAGAGGGGAGGGTCCCTCCTGATGTTCCCAGGAGTGAAGGCAGCTCTTCATAATGAGTCTAATGTTGGGCCCTGCACTAACACAAGCAGGTGCCTGGCAGGCGTTTGTTGAGAGAGGGGAGGAATGAAGCAGTGTGTGGTGGGGTTTCCAGAACTCTCCCTGGGGATGGCTACTCCACGGAGGGTAGTGAATCCCACAGCCCCACAAGGCCCTCAGCTGGGGTGAGTTTCAGGCCACACCGGCTCACTGGCCCTATGACCTGATGTGAGGGCCACCAAGGCAGGGCTTTTAGATGCTTCCCCTGTGCTGTGTTCCCGAAGGCCAGAACACACAGAGGCTCACTAAATACTTGCTTGTTGGGAAAGGCCAGTCCCTAAACAAACCACTGTGACGGGGGCGTAGCAGGTGCCAGTTGACTTAGCTTGTCCCCGCTGTCCTTGGAGCCCGAGTCAAAGGGAGCTTCCCCTCATGCACCAGAGACCCTTCCCTTCTGTGGGAAGGGGAAAGGTTCCCTGGGAGACTCTGTCCTGTTCTGGCACAGGAAGGGGGAAAGGACGTGGCTAGCAAGCTTGGCGGGGGCCACTGCACGTGGCTTGGGCTGCTGCCCTTGGGCTGAATGTCCTCTGTGGCCAGGGGCCGGCTGATTTCTGCCTTGTGTTTTTGTCTCTTTGCTCTTCTGGGAGGAGGAAGCTGGATCTGGGAGTGGGGCAAGGGAGGATTGGCAGCTGCAGGAGGGATGCCTGAAACCCAGCCTTTCTTGGTCCGTGGCCTGAGGTGGGGCCACACAGGGTAGTGATCACCTGCCCTTGCTGGAGCACATGCAGCTTCTGTGTCATGAGCTTGGAGACTTGGGCCACACTCTGTGTTGTCATCTGTTCTGCTTCCCTGTCCCCAGGGCTACTTAGCCCCTCCAGGGACTGCCCCTTCCTGCAGGGGTGACAGGAATCCCTCCCTGAGGCAGAACTCCACCCCTGAGGCCCATGTGGCCCTCCCCTGGCATGTGTGCCTTGCCAAGGGGGCCACTATGGAAGGCATCTCATGGGCTCCTAGGGGCTGCCTCTGAGCTGTGCAGGCTGTTCTCCACATGAGGGCCCTGGCAGAGGGACCACTGGGCTGGAATCCATGCTCTGTACCCTGGGCTGGGGCTGTTCTGTCCAGAGGAAGGGGCTTCTTCTCCCACTTCTCACAAAGGGACTCTGGACGAGCAGGGGCAGGGGTGCCTGGCACAGCCCAGGTGGGGCAGGCTCTTCTCCCTGTAGTGCCCAGATTATGACGAGTGGCCCAGTTCCTGGGCTGCTGTTACGTGTGCGGGGCTCTGAGCTGCTTCTGCAGGTTCTGGTGCAACCACAGTATTAGGGTGCAAGGAACATGGGGTGAGGGCCTTGGAGCTGCCGGGGCTCTTGGAGCTTTGTCCTTAGCACTTGCCAGCTTTGGAGAACTTGCCTGCAGTTCCCAGTGTGGCTGAGAGTGCAGACATGAAGGACACACAAAGAAAGGGCAAGGTCGAGCTTGGCCTTTGCATCTGGATGGTGGCAAGGCTGTTGGCCACACCCTGGGGATAGTTTATGTGACAGCCGTTGCCTCCACTGGTTGGGGCAGGACTGCTAGGTGGTAGCACTGTGGAGAGCTCACGTTGGCTTCACAGCAAGGCCCGCAGTTGCCCCTCATATCTGTTCTTCTACTTGTCCATCTGGAAACTCTACCCAAGCTCCAAGACTCAGCCCAAAGTCACTTCCTCTGTGAAACCACCCTGCCCGTAGCCTGACTCTCCAGGGAGAATTAATTACTTTTAGAAGAAATGCACACTCATTCCACCTTCCTGGGACAGCATCTTGCTCTAGTGACTCAGTCTGGGAAAGACAAAAACCGTGATTTGATGGAGGGATTGTTGGTGCTCTTGGCTGTGTGTGTGTGTGTGTGTGTGTGTGTGTGTGCATGTGGAGGTTGTGTGTGTACATGTGTATGTATGCATGTGTATACCAGCACACACACAGGAAAGTGCATGGGAAGGCTTAGCAATCCAGAACCTGTTAAGCATCACCCGGGGCTTGCGACGGGGCCTGTTGATTTATCGTCTTATCATGATGTTTTTACCTGAAACCATTTTCAGCTTGATTTCTGTGTGACAGGGTACCGAGTGAGACCCAGCTGACCTGGAAAATGACAGGGACACCTTTTATCCTTCCAACTTAACCTTTCCCTCTTTGACACGAATGAAGAAATTAGGGCTCTTGACTGCTACTGATTTAAGGGGATTACAGAGGCACTGCCAGCGAGCATGGGCACAAGAGTTTAGAGCCTCTCGGCAGCTGAAAGGATGCTCCACACTTGGGGCCTGGGACCTCCGAGAAGACCTTCTTCAGCCAAAAGCACACCTTATTCTTGTCCCAGTTGAAGGCTTCCCAACGGTCTTCATGTGGCACTTGCTGTGTGCCAGGCCCCACTCTGGACACTTGGTTTATTTAATTCTAACCACAGCCCTAGGCGATGGGCACTGGTATGACTGTGGGAAAGGGACAAGGTGGGAGATGTGAATGAACTTCCCAAGCCCTCCCGCGCGCAGCCTGGCTCCCCGCCTCCTCCGCCTCCTCCAACACTTCCGTTGCTTTTCCAGCACAGCCAGTACTGGGCTCTTCGGTTCAAGCATGGGGCGGGGTGAAGGGTGCTGGGAGGTCACATTCTTGCTTCCCAGCACTGAAGACTGGAAGAATGAATGGCACAGATGAACAAGGCCGTCCCGCATCCGCAGCTCACTAGAGGCTTCACAGCTGCATAGGGACACAGGACATCTGTACAATAAACACCAATGGTATTAGCGCCCTAGGGCTGCAGGAACAAAGCACCACAGACTGGGGGTGCTGGAACAGCAGAAACTCAGGCTCTCCCATTTCTGGATGCCGGAAGTCCAAAATCAAGGTGTTGGCAGGGCAGTGTTCTCTCTGAGGTTTCCAGGGCAGGAGACTTCCTTGCTTCTCTGGCTTCTGGTGGTGGCTGGCAACACTCAGCGTTCCTTGGCTTGTGGATGCAGCACTTAAATTGCAGCCCTTATCTTCACGTGGCCTTCCTCGTGGCACTCTATGTCCCAATGTCCCTCTCTAGGGACACCAGTCATCGTATTAGGCCAGCTCTAATCCAGTGTGCCTCATCTTGATTTAACTAACTACATCTGCAAAGATACCATTTCCAGATAACATCACGTTCCGAGGTTCCTGGTGGACATGAATTTTTGGAAGACGCTGTCCGACCTGGGACAACAGCCAGCCCCTCACTGGCTCCCTCAGTCCATCCACCCTTCAGAGGTGGTAAATGGTGGCTTGCTAACAGCTTCTGTGGCAGCCGCCTCCTGGTGATGGCAAAGGAAGGGCCCTCTCAGTCGTAGGGGCCGATGGCGAGGAGGACCTGGGACGTGGTGTGCTGAGCATTGTCCCTTCTCAGCGGCTCACTCCTTTGTGTGTCTGTGATTCGAAGACTGTGACATCAGTCAGCCTCATGGAGAACTGGAACAACGGGCTCTCTGTGTCTTTGGAGAACGCGTCAAGCCCAGGGCCCCTTCCCCTGCTCCCGTTGTTCCCAGTGTTCTTGTCTCTTGAGAGAGGATGTCTCCTGAGAGGGTGTCATGTCCAGCATTGCAATTGGCCTCCCTGGAAACCAGGGTGGAGCTTAGACGGGGGTGGGGGGAGCGTGTGACTGGGCTCCTTCCCACTGTCTCCCAGGCGCATGCGGAGTCAGTGTAGGGAGGTGATGGGTAAGGGCTTGAGTTTTGGGGCTGCACAGCTTGTGGGGACCCCACCTCATTTCCTAGCTAGGCAGACCTGGCCCAGTGTCTAACCTTTCCCATCTGTAAATTAGGGATGCAAACAGCATCCATCTCCCGGGTGTGGTGAACGCAGAGCCAGTACCCAGCCAGCCCAGCTCTTTTTTGTTAGGACTGCTCCGCTGCGGCCACACTCTTCTGCCTGCCCGCTCCAGTCCCCGCAGGTAGGCTGAGCCTGTGGGATTCCAGCCTGGCTTCCCGCAGCGAGCAGGTGCTTCAGACGCTCATTCCTGCCGCAGTCGGCTGTGGCTGTGGTGGCGTCCCTTTCTCGTTTCTGCTCGAATTATGCCAACTGTCCTGCTGCGCCACCTTTGTCTGTCCTCGCATCCGCTGATAGGATTTCGGGTCGCTTCCACTTTGTGGCTTTTTTGAAGAATGCCGCTAGGAACATTCACACGCAGGTTTTTGGTGTGGATGTATGTTTGTATTTCTCCTGGGCACAGCCAGGATGGAGCTGCTGGGTGGCATGGAATTCCACCTGTGACTTACTGAAGAGCTGCCAGGCAGTTTTCCAGAGGGGCTTCATCGCTCTGCCTCCCCCCGCCACTCGTCATCCCCGCCACTGGTCACGGTTCCACCCTTCAACTGCAGCCATCCCAGGGGGTGTGAAGTGGATCTCACTGCGGTTTTTATTTTCATTTCCTTGATACAGAATCCACAGAGACATAAACAGACGGGTGGTTGTGAGGGGTGGGGTGGGGTGTGAGGCAGGGAGAAGAGGGAGAAGGTTCTGGAATTAGATAGTGGTGATGGTCACACAAGGTGGTGAATTGATCATACTAAAAACCACTGACTTGTACATTTTAAAGTGGTGAATTTTATCCCAATGAAAAGAAACACCTTGTTCCGCCTTTGAGACCCAGCTCTCACACCCACTCCTCCAAGAGCCTGGAGCATCTCTGCACCTCATTCATATCACTGGTGTGACTTTTGTATCTTGTGCTGCGATGTGGACAGTGGACCCTTCTCCTTCATACGTTTAACACGCGTGGTGTGGTGTTGGCTGCTCAGGACACACCCTGCCATCCCCCGCACTCGGGGAGTTTCCTGCGTGACCCTGGGGTCAGCAGCGTGGTTGGAATCTGGTGATGGAGCTGGCCCCTGCCCACAGCCCCCGCCACATCAGTGGCTTTTCCCACAGCTCCCCACAAAAGGATCCACCACCTAGCAGAGATGAGAATCAGGTTTTCTTGTAAGAAAGAGTTGCTGAAGGAAAGCCAGTCATTTGCAGTGATGTTGTGAAAGAAAGTGATGACATGCTAAAAAAAGGACACTGAGGAAACATTATTAACAGTAGAGTTTATCTGGGCCAGATTTGGGGACTGCAACCCTGGGATGCTACCTTAGGAGTGTTCTGAGTTGCAGCCGTTACAAGCAGATTTTTTAAGGACAAAATGAGGAGAACGGGCAAGGTGGTCCCAGCCCATTCACCAGAGGGGCCCTTGTTGACAGAGGTGAGCTGACGGATGATCAGTCGAAGGCTCCCGTGCTTCTGGGAATAGTCATTGTGAGCATGTGGTCAGCCCAGTTGCTAGAATTATTCCCATGGGCAGGCAGAGTCCAGGAACTTCAGGGGCTGACTGTGGCCTCATGCTCAGTACCTTTAGCCATTTTAATTTACCGAACCTCATTGTCCCATTCTGTTTTCAGGTTCTTGGCCATAAAATACTGCTTTTGGAAAAATAAAGCTGAGACTTGGAGTTCACGGTGGGGGCTCCCCCATCTGTGAACAGAAGCAGAAGTTTGGAACTGCCTTCTTTACTGCTCGAGAGGGAAAACTTGAGTGAAAACCAGGATGCTGGCGAATGTGGAGTAGCTAAGCTGCCCGGAAATACGACTTGATGATCTGCGATCCGGGGAAGCCGCGCCAGGGCTCTGCGAAGCTGCCGGCGAGGGAGGCGCCGGTGCGGGGGCTGCGGCTCATCTCCGGGGGGGACCTGCCTTTCTCCATGGGACCCGGGTCTTAGGTGCTCACGAGGCTGGGGCGCCGCAGGCCACCCGCAGGGGAAACTGAGGCCCTCCATTTTGTGGGGCTGGAAACCTGTCCTTCCAAAAGCAGGTGTAGGCGGGAGCACCTGCGCAGTCCCTCTGTTCAGATCCTCACCTGCTTTTAAATCAGGTCATTGCTTTGCTTGTTATTGCACTGAGTTCCGTATATATTTTAGATATTACCCCCAAGAACATTTACTTTAAACACTAGCTAAAGCTCTCGTAAGAACTGATGTCTTATAAGGTCACATACTGGCTTAAGAAAGAAGTTGATAAAGGGATAGCACCGGACAAAGAGCGGCAGCACCAACAACCCGTGCGAGGGCTCCGTTCAGAAGGATCTAGATGGTCGCCTGGACGTGCAGCTGTGTAGTGTCTTAGGTGGTTAGTCAATCCACATGATGGTTTTAAGTCAAATTCCCAGCTTTGGGACCAATCCTATCCCCCATGGCAATCCAAGAAACCCAATCCAGGACTCTTTCCACTGGGAGTTGCCAGAACTGTGTCTTCATCCAAGACAATTAGTTTCCCATACTCACACTTACAGGGAACCCTGGCCCCTTTAAGGTGGGGCTCCCTCAACTTGGGACCCCTCACTCCTCAGTTCAGCTCCCCTGCCATTGCTGGCCTCCTTGACAGAGTTCAGAGGATGCGGTTCCATCCTTCTCCCTCTGTCCCAGCTTCTTGTATGTGAAAACAAACCAGGGAGGCTGGAGGCCCTGAGTACAGTTTTTTGAATTCTGGGCAGCAGCGTCGGTGGCCTCGATGGTGCACTGTGTTCAGGCGGTTAACGGTCATGCTGATCTGTGGTGATAGTGCTTGTTGGCACCACAGTGAGAGTTGATGCTCTCGTGTGTTTCAGAGATGGTGGGAGGTGCCTGCAGGCAGGTGAGGAAACATCCTCCCTGGAGAAAAAGGCAGCAGGAGAGTGTCAGGAAGCTGGCAGAGCTGTCTGCTTCCACTAATCTTTACTATTGAGAGGCCCTGGCTCATTGTACAAATTGGGCACACAGCAACAGTGCTGGGATCAAAGGCAGTTTTATTCTATCATCCCATAGCATCGCCAGGTACCCTTCGTTTTACTCCTGAGGCTGTGACTTGGACAAAGCGCTTTCTGCTGCTTTGGATTAAAAATACTTTTCCTCCACAGGAAACAGAGCAGATGAAACGCACAGTGTGAAGGACAAGGATTCTGCTGAGAGAATTGCTCCAAGGGTTGCTCCAAGGATTCTGCTGAGAGAATTGCTCCAAGGGTTGATCATGGGAAATAATGCATCATACCATTCTTTAGGTATTTTTTTAAATTAGGAGGTAAAAAATCTGTGCTGTTTGCCAAAATGATTCGTACATGGACGAGCTGGGAAAATTGCTCTGAAACATGACACACACTCCTGATTTGGCCCAACTGGGGAGTGAAGGATGAAATCCATCCTGAGCCCTTCATCCCTCTTCTTTCTCTCATGCAGATGCAGCTGAGGTGCACCTTCTCCTCGCCTGTGCCCATCCACCTGAGATGAACCATAACCGTAAACGTCAGAAGGCACTGGCCCTTCAGAACATGACAGGGTTAAAAGATGCTGGAGGGAAAGAGTCCGTCGTTGACTTTTATTCACTTCCTTTCTCCAGTCTGCCCTTTGGAGGAAGGTAAGCAACTTAACACTATTTTAGACCACATGTAACTAGCAGGAAAATGCCTTTGAGCTGATGGTGGTGGCCCCAACACAGTGAACCTGTCGTAAATCCCTGCTTTAAACCCTTAAGGGTGTCACTTACAAGAGATACTATTTGAAGTCTTCCCATGCATGTGTAGGGTGGGGGGAGTACCAACAGCTCATCGAATGGGCTCCATTAGAAAGAGCTGGATGGTTGCCTTTATTTGCAACTAGTTTCTTTTCTTTCTTTTTTTTTTTTTTTCTTGAGATGGAGTCTTGCTCTGTCACCAGGCTGGAGTGCAGTGGCGCGATCTCGGCTCACTGCAACCTCTGCCTCCCAGGTTCAAGCGATTCTCCTGCCTCAGCTTCCTGAGTAGCTGGGACTACAGGCACCTGCCACCACACCCAGCTAATTTATTTTTTATTGTTTAGTAGAGACAGGGTTTCACCATGTTGGCCAGGATGGTCACAATCTCCTGACCTCATGATCCGCCTGCCTCGGCCTCCCAAAGTGCTGGGATTACAGGCATGAGCCAACACGCCCGGCCATAACTAGTTTCTTAGATGACAACTCAGTCCACAGGATTGAGTTAAGTCAGATTCCCAACTTTGGGGCTGATCCTGTCCTCATGGCAACCTAAGAAAGTCCATCAAGGATGTTGTCCATTGGAAGTTATCAAGACTTTGTCCTCATCCAAGACAATTAGCTTCCCATACTTACATAGAGGGACCCCCTCCCTATCCCCGAAGTGGCTTCACACTCCTTAACTCAGCTGCCTGCCTGGAATGGAAGGAGAGTTGCTGGCCTCACTGACAGAGTTCAGAGGATGGGGCTGGTTGACAGTTCTAAAAGCCTGCCCCATTCCTCTGATTGGCTACTTAGATATGAGAACCAGAGCAGTAGCCCAGGCTGATAACCAGGAACCTGGGGGCCTGGAGTTACCTGTTGCTCCTGGTGTCTGCTAGAGCTCCCTAGACATCTTTTTAGATGGAGGTCTGCCGCTTAGCGTGCCATCACACTGCTGTTGGCTGCAGTCTCAAGCTGGGACAGAATGATCAGACTGAATGTTTGTATCTTCCCCAAACTTGTATGTTGAAACCTAATCCCCAATATAAGTGTGTTTGGAAGTGGAGCCTTTGGGAGTCATTAGCTCATGAGGGCAGAGCCCTCATGAATAGGATTCGTGTTTTTGTTGTTGTTGTTGTTTTTGAGACGGAGTCTCGCTCTGTCACCAGGCTGGAGTGCAGTGGCGTGATCTTGGCTCACTGCGACTTCCGCCTCCCAGGTTCAAGTGAATCTCCTGCCTCAGCCTTCTGAGTAGCTGGGACTACAGGCACGTGCCACCATGCCCAACTGATTTTTGTATTTTTAGTAGAGACGGGTTTCACCATGTTGGCCAGGATGGTCTTGATCTCTTGACCTCGTGATCTGCCCACCTCGGCCTCCCAGAGTGCTGGGATTACAGGCTTGAGCCACCTCACCTGGCCTTGAATGGGATTAGTGTTTTCAAGAGGCCCGAGAGAGACTCCTGGCCACTTTTGCTGTATGAGGACACAGTGGGAAGGTGCCATCCCTGAACCAGGAAATGGGCACTTACCAGACACTGAATCTGCCTGCAGCTTGACCTTGAACTTCCCAGCCTCCAGAACTCTGAGGAATAAATTTGTTATGTGATAAGCCATTCAGTCTGTGGTATTTTGTTATACCAGCCCCAACAGACTAAGACACAGAACATAGCCTGTGCCTCTTCCAGTTTCTTCAGGATCCTTCTGGGCCCAGAGAATGGAGCTAAGAGGGAGATTCTACCATTAGGGCTGGTCTTCACCTGTCTCTTAAGACTGATGGGCTCCCCATTTGAATGACATTGGTCAACCTGACATTAACCCATTGGGTATGGCTGGGGCAGCTCCTCTTATCTGTGAGGTGGGAACCAGGTTGGTAATGTTGCATCCTGTTAGCCAGGTTCCTAGTTCAGTTTAGCTGGTGTGTAGGTCAAGGACTCTTAAGGATTGAATTGCATCCCTTCAAAAGATATTGAAGTCCTAACCCCCAGAATCTGTGACTGTGACCTTATTTGGAAATGGGTCTTTGAAGATATAATCAAGTTAAGATGAGGTCATATTGGACTAAAGTGGTCTGTAATTAAATAACTGACCTCTTTAATGAAAAGGGAAATTTGTACTGAGAAACACAGAGGGAAATGCTATATGAAGATGGAGGCAGAGATTGGAGCAATTTGGAGCAATGTGTATGTCTGCAAGCCAAGGAACACCAAGTATTGCCAGCCATCATCAGCGCTGGAGGAGGGGCCTGGAACAGATTCCCACTGGAGCCCCCAAAAGGATCCAACCCTGCTGACACTTTGACTTTGGACTTGTGGCCTTCAGAACTGTAAGAGAATAAATTTCTGTTGTTTTGAGCCACTCAGAGTGTGGTATTTTGTTACAGAAGCCCTTGGATCCTAATAAAGACATTAATAGCTAGATCGGAGGCACCCCCTCCAAGGCCTGAGAGAAGGTTGTTTTACGGAACTCTGGTTTAGTAGCTGGGACCACAGATGCGCGCCATCATGCCTGGCTATTTTTTTAAATTTTTTGCACAGATGGCATCTTGCCGTGTTGCCCAGGATTCTGGCTGGGGACTGTGGTTGCAGGTGCTGGGGCTAATGCAAATGGGCAAGAGCATAATAGCACAGTCACATCTACTCTCTAAATCAACAATCTTTTCCAGACTATGGTTTCAGAATCTGTGCCTGAGGAAGCTGAAGGGGGCCTCAGAACTGGTCTCACAGTCCTCCTCTCAGCTCTGAGGTACCTGTGGCTTGTGGCAGAGCCGCTATGGACGTAGCTGACCTAGTGGTCAGTGCCTACATCTGCAGAAAGGTCACTCTACATTCAAGTGAATCAACAGAGTGTCTAGAAATCTCAGTTCATGGTGTGTGGGGGCAGGATGCCCATTCTGACCCTTTAAGGGGGCACTGACATTTCAGAGGGTGGTAGGAGTGGTGATGAGTCCTCCTTATGGTGAAAGCTCACCCCTTTGGGCTGCTAGAGGGCAGTCATTGGCATAATTTCTCTATTTTAAGCATTCTGATTTTTGATTACAACTTACCCATGGAAGGCTGGGTTTGTAGTTACTGAACCTTTCCAAGGCTGGGTAGCGCGCCTTCTCTCGGGAACACTACGGAGTTCTACAGTGTGCCAGCATCTGTTTCTGTAGCTCCTTCTTTCATCACTGATGGATGTTTAGATTATTTCCAGTTTCCTACCATCACAAACAATGCTTCAGTAACCAGCCTTAGCTGTGGCCTCTTGTGTATGTGTGAGGATTTCTTCAGAATCAGGTCTCCACCTTGGACACTGTCCACATATTGGGCCAGATAATTATTTAGTGTTGGGGGTGCTGTCCTGTGCACTGTACAATGCTTAGCAGCACTTAGCAGCATCCCTGGCCTCCACCCACTAGGTGTCAGTAGTGTGCACTACTTACCACGACCAAAAATGTCCCCATATGGTGTCAAATATCCACTGGGGGAAAAATTGGCCTTCCTGCCTCTTCAGAACCACTGGGATAGATAAAAAAAAGTGAGGTGGTTTTTTTGTTGTTGTTTTTTTGTTTTGTTTTAAGACAGGGTCTTGCTCTGTCATCTAGACTGGATTGCAGTGGCATGATCACAGCTCACTGCAGCCTCAACCTCCTGGGCTCAAGTGATCCGCCCACTTCAGCCTCCCCGGTAGCTGTGACCACAGGTGTACGCCACCATACCCGGCTATTCTTTTTTTATTTTTTATAGAATGGCATCTTGCTATGTTGCCCAGGCTGGTCTCAAATTCCTGGCCTCAAACAATCCTCCTGTCTCAGCCTCCCAAAGTGCTGCAATTACAGGCATGAGCCACTGTGCCTGGCCAAGAGTGAGATTTATGAGTCAAAAGGTGCTATGATTTGAATATTCATCCTCTCCCAAACTCCTGTTGAAATTTAGTTTCCACAATGGCAGTATTGAGAAATGGGGCCTTTAAGAGGTGATTGGAATAATTCATTCATGGATTAATGGATTAATGAACCAATAGATTATCATGGAGTTATAAGAAGAGGAGAACTTGAGCTTGTACTCCCAGCCCCTCGCCATGTGGTCTCCTGGGCCAGCTCAGGACTCTGCAGAGAGTTCTCCATTAGCAAGAAGGCTCCTCACCAGATGTGGCCCCTTGACTTTGAACTCTTCAGCCTTCATAACTGCAAGAAATAAATTTATTTTCTTATAAATAGCCCAGTTTCAGGTATTCTGTTATAAGTAACAGAAAAGGGACTAAGACAAAGGGAATGCATGTTGAGTGTAATACACATGCCAAACAGTCATTCAGGGGCTGGGCACATTTCACACTCCTGGAGACAATGTCAAATAGACATTCCCACACCATCACCGTACTTACCAGCCATGCTGATGGTTGAGACAGGGCGAATCATTTAGTTTTGGGTTTGATTTTCTTAATTATTACCTAAACATCTTCTCATGTTTATTAGTCATCGGAATTTCATTTATTATGAGTTACCTATTCATTGTCTTTGTCTATTTGTCTATTCTTCTTCTTATTGATGTTCAGAGAAAATACCCAAAATATTTGGCAAACATGAGGGCACTGGATCTTCAAATGCCCAAACACCTGCCCCCATCGGATGGACACCAGCTGTTTACACCAACACAGGAGTCCTGGGTGCGGTGAAAGAACATCTGCCATGTGGATTTGTTGCTGTTCTTAATTTACTATGGAAATTAGCCTCTTGTCTGTGATAGAAATCACACATATTATCTCTGATTAGTCCCATATCTTAAAGCTTTGTTTGTTACTTAAATTTCAAAGTAGACAAATTGAGATGTCTTCTCCTCCTTTATGCTTTATTTTATTTTATTTTATTTTATTTTATTTTCAGATGGAGTTTCGCTCTTGTTGCCCAGGCTGGAGTGCCATGGCGAGATCTAGGCTCACTGCAACTGCTGCCTCCCAAGTTCAACCAATTCTCCTGCCTCAGCCTCCCAAGTAGCTGGGATTACAGGCATGCACCACCACGCCCGGCTAATTTTTCTGATTTTTTAATAGAAACAGGGTTTCACCATGTTGGTCAGGCTGGTCTCGAACTCCTGACCTCAAGCGATTCACCCACTTTGGCCTCCAAGCTACTGGGATTACAGGTGTGAGCCACCGTACCCAGCCTATACCATATTTAGAATGTCTTTTCTATCTTAACATTCTCTTTTATGTTTTTTCCCTTATTAGCATTTATTTATTTATTTTTTGTACTTAGGACTTTAATTGAGATGAAACATATTTTCTGGTGAATGCTGTACTGGTAGGGATTTAACTTGCCAATGCCAAACTTCCAATGCCAAAAACATAGTAGCGGGTCAATTTAACAATTGTTATTTATTCTTCAATGAACAAATAAATGAGTTTCTAGGCTTTATCTCCTCCACGGATGGTGTCTCCCCTTCCTGAATTGGCATGTCCCTGTACCTTTTAGGAAGTCTGGTAGGGTACACAACCATCCCTCTTCATTCTTTTCCTTTACAGGTTCTGACTATTGTTACATAGTTCCTCTTCCATACTAGTCTGAGACTCAGCTTGTCTAGTTCCATTGAAATTTTGCACTGCTGAATCTTTTCATTTGTGAATACAATAAATCCCACAACATAGTCAGGTCTTTTAAATGAGTTTGTCAGTAAGGTTTTATAGTTTTCTCTGTAATCTTGAACATTTCTTGTTAAGTTTCTTTCTCGGTTTATTATAGTTTTGTTTAATTACGTATGAGATTTTTCTATGCATTTCTAATTGGTTCTTTCAGATGCATAGGAAAGTTAATGGTTTTAAAGACATTGATCTTGGCTGGGCGCTGTGGCTCACACCTGTAATCCCAGCGCTTTGGGAGGTCGAGGCGGGTGGAATGCCTGAGGTCAGGAGTTCGAGACCAGCCTGACCAACATGGTGAAACCCTGTCTCTACTAAAAATACAAAATTAGCTGGTCATGGTGGCAGATGCCTGTAATCCCAGCTACTTGGGAGGCAGGAGAACCGCTTGAACCCAGGAGGCAGAGGTTGCAGTGAGCCGAGATCACACCATTGTACTACAGCCTGGGCGACAGAGTGAGACTCTGTCTCAAAAAAAAAAAAAAAAGAAATATGTATATATATTGTCTAGCATGCTGTTCATAGCCAGTGTTTAAAATATGACAACTTGTTTAAGTGCTATTTTCTAAAGACAGTTGTGTAGATTTTGAAGAGGCAGTCCCAGTGGTTCATTTTATATGTTAACCTGACTGGGGCAATGAATGCCCAGATAACTGGTAAGACAGTATTCTGAATGTGTCTGCAAGGGTATTTCTGGAAGAGATTAGCATTGAAATCTGTAGCCAAATGAAGATTCCCTTCCCCCACGTGGGCAGGCATTGTGCAATTCACAGAGGGCCCAAGTAGAACAAAAAGGCTGAGAAAGGGGGAATTCATTCTCTGCTGCAGCTGGAACATCCATCTTCTCCTGCCGTCTCGTATCAGACCTGGCTCCCTCCCTTTCCCCTACCTCACTTCTCAGGCCTCTGGGCTCAGAGACTGAATCACATCACCAGCTTTCCTGGTTCCCTGGCTTGTAGATGGCAGACAGTCTGACTTCTGGGCCTCCATAATCATGTGAACCAATTCCCATAAAAAATCTCTCTCTCTCTCTCTCTCAGACTCTCTTCCTCCTATGTATGTAATATATCTTATTGATTTTGTTTCTCTGGAGAACCCTGATTAATACACGGTCTGAACTCAGAACATCACGCGTGTCCATACGGTGAAGAGTGTTGCACAAAGCTGCAGAGTGAATGGCAGAAGCAGCCAGAAATTGCTTGTCCCTGGGAAAGAGCTGGAATGAAATGCTCCCCGAGGCTGGCCAACTATGCCGTGGCTACCTGGGCCTCAGGGGAGGAGGGAGCAGTGGGGGAACCAGGAGCCTGTGAGCAGGGAGGTCCAGGTTTCCTCCAAAAGAGGAATGTGGAGGCAGAATGGAGATCACGTTGGGGCTGTTGCTTCCAACTGTTCTGGAATCTGGAAGCACTCAAGTTGGTGGCTATGTCTGGCTAAGGTTCCAGATGAGCTAAGAAGCAGAAGACAGACCAATGTTGCCAGTCCCTTTAGAGAAGGAGGGAGCCAGGCTGAGAGAGGGCAAATCTACTGACCCAGGACAGCTGGAAGCTAGGGAGGGACGAGCTCCCGTGCATCGCAATTGACGCAATGGACGTGACGTGCAATCATCGGAGTCAGGGTTTAAGGCTGGGCTGCTCAACCTCTGCTGAGTGTTAAGAATCCCCTGGAATGTTTTCTAAAAATGTAGTTTCACTCTTTTGATCCTAAAGGTTATGATGCTGAGAGTCTGGGGGCAAAGCTCAGACCTCTTTATTTTTAACAAGCATCCCAGGTAACTCAAAATTAGCAAACACTGGTTTAATGTGCATTATCTTTGACCATTTGCAAGTGGGTTCTTAAGTTAACATATTAAATTGAAAGATGAGACAGGTGCGACACATTATTCAGGGAAACCCCTTCTGTTTCAAAGAATGACTGATTGGCCCATCTGACCTGTGGTGGTGAAGGCAGGAAGATGAAATAAAGCACCCAGTGTGTGCAGTGTTTAGCATGAATGAAGTTAGAAGGAATGAAATCTATGTACAATTTGTCTACATAGCAGCTGCATGAAAGTGAGTTGGCTTGTGATAGGGCAGCTTAGAAAACCAGATTGGTGGGGGCAAGCAGGTGAAGGGAGGCCAGGGGTCCCCTATGACCTACACTTCCTTTTCTCTTTGCAACCCCTAACTCGCTGCTCCTCCAACCCTCGACCAAGGGAGAGAGGATGGGCTCCCTGGGATGGAGGAGCATGGTGTGTGTGTGTATGTGTGTGTGTGTTGGGTGGATGTGTGTATGTGAGGTATGTTGTGTGTGTGGTGTGTATTGTGTATGTAGTGTGTTTATGTATGCTGTGTGCTCTATATTGTATGTATGAGCATATATGCATGTGTGTAGTGTGGTGTGTATTATGTATATGTGTGTGTTATGTATGGTTTGTATTGTGTATGTAGTTTATGTGTAGTGCGTGCTGTGTATTGTGTGTATCAGCATATGTGCATGTGTGTAGTATGCTGTATGTGTATGTGTGTGGTGTGTATTGTATATGCAGGGTGTGAATGTGTGTGGGGCGTATTGTGTGTGTATGTATGTAATGTGTGTGTGTTGTGTGTGTATGTGTAGTGTCTGTGGTGTGTATTGTGTGTATGTGTGTAATGTGTGTGTAGTGTGCTGTGTATGTATGCTGTGTGAGTGTGTATAGTGTGTAAGGTGCATGTGAGTGTGCTTGTGGCGTGTATCGTTAATGTGTGTCTCTAACGTGAGGTTTGAAGGGCCTCACAATTATGCCCACAAAGGCCACTTGGTCTTGCCTGGAGATGCCTCATGGGAGTTTTCACTGTGGCTTCCTGCCACTTGCTGTGGTCTTAAAAAAAGTAAAGAGAGTTACAAATCATTCCTTGTTTGCAGCATAAATTGCAGATGATAATTCAAATTCCTGCATCAGGTAGAAAGTAGCAGATTTAAAACACTGCAAAGAAGAGGCTGAGTAGTGAGATGGATGCTTTGGAACAATCGAGAAAGTAAGAGCCAGCTGTAAGGTCACCTGCAGCCACGGAGCGATGAAGTGTCGAGGTCAAAGATCCCCCCAGGTCACGCAGTCTTGCCACCCTCCCTCCCTCTATGGCCCTGAGCACTCCCGATGGCGTAGCTAGGGTGGATGAAGGGGACACCTCTGACCATATCTCTTTGCCCTCTGACTCAAGTCCTTCCTGCTATAATGAAATCCCCCATGCTCCCTGAGCTTGGCATCTACTTAATCAAAGAGTGTGAGGACTTAGTTCTCAGAAGGGCCGCTACAGAGTGGGTATGCCGCTGGTCAAGAGGGTAACAGGAGACAGAAGACCCGGGAGGAGACTTTGGCCTAAATGGATCAGCAACACCACAGAGCATCCACTCCCCCAGAGCATCACCCGGAAGGACCATCCGTTCGGAGACATCCTGGGAGAACAAGAGGTCTGTTGTCTGACTCTAAAATTTATTTTATTAGTGTATCTGGGATTGGGCTGAGTTTAAACAGAAAACCTTTAAATAAGCACTGTATGCCTGCTAGACATATTAATGCAATAAAAGAACCCTGTGTCTTGCTAAACTAAATTCTCAAAAGTTAATGTCAAAAAATGATTCATGGCCAGGTGTGGTGGCTTACGCCTGTAACCCCAGCACTTTGGGAGGCCGAGGTGGGCGGATCACTTGATCCCAGGCGTTTGAAACCAGCCTGGGCGACATGACAAAACCCTGTCTCTACTAAAACTACAAAAATTAGCTGGACATGGTGGCGCATGCCTGTGGTCCCAGCTACTTGGAAGGCTGAGGTGGGAGGATCACCTGAGCTTGGGAGGTCAAGGCTGCAGTGAGCTGTGATTGTGCCACTGCACTCCAGCTTGGGCAACAGAGGAAGACTCTATCTCAAAAAAACAAAACAAAACAAAAAAACCAAAACACACACACACACACACACACACACACAGAGAGAGAAAGCGATTCACTTATTTTTTCAATATAAACCACTTTTTAAACTTTTTACTTTGAAAAAAATTATAAATTCACAGGAAGTTGTGGAAAAGCACCCTGTGCCATTTACCCAGTTTCCCTGATGATTACATTTTACATAACTACACTGCAATGTCAAAACCAGGAAACTAACGTTGATACAGTGTGTGTATGGTTTTATGCCATTTTTTTCTCTTAAAACTCTTTTTTCTTTTTAATTATAATGGATATACAAAGAAATGACATGCCATTTCATCACATGTAAATTTCTGGAGATTTTAACTTACAGCAGGGGTCCACAGACTGTGGCCTGAACACCAAATCCAGCTGACCGCTGGCTTTTGCGAATGAAGTCTCGGAACATAGCCGCGCTCATTCATTTGCATATTGTTCGTGGCTGCTTTTCACTCCGGTGGTGGAGCTGAGTAGTTGTGATGATGGCAAAGCCTCAAATATTTCCCTTTTGGCCCTTTATAGGAAAAGCTTGCTGATCTATGATTTAGAGAATCATTGGATTTTTTTTAATCTAAAAAAATCCTTGGGGTCCCTATATTCTAGCCTTTTTATTTGATAGAGGAGGAAGCTAAGCTCAGGGCAGACAGAAGACATGTCCCAGGTCACACGCCAGTCAGCACCAGGTAAATCTATGGCCAGGGTCTCCTGGCCTCCCTGCCATTCTGGCCTCAGCAGGGCACTCAACTAGCCACTGGACCATTAAACTGGATTTTATATTTTGAGCATGTTTGGGAGTTGGGCAGTTGGGTAAAGTAGTTTTATGTCCTCAACACAAATATTTCTTCTAAATTTCTTTTGCAGCTTGAATTCCACTGGGTAATCTACTTGCTTATTTTCTTTTGTTTTTTTTTTTTTGAGACGGAGTCTCGCTCTGTCGCCCAGGCTGGAGTGCAGTGGCGGGATCTTGGCTCACTGCAAGCTCCGCCTCCCGGGTTCATGCCATTTTCCTGCCTCAGCCTCCCGAGTAGCTGGGACTACAAGCGCCCGCCACGACGCCCGGCTAATTTTTTGTATTTTTAGTAGAGACGGGGTTTCACCGTGTTAGCCAGGATGGTCTTGATCTCCTGACCTCGTGATCCACCCGCCTCAGCCTCCCAAAGTGCTGGGATTACAGGCGTGAGCCACCGCGCCCGGCTATTTGCTTATTTTCTTATTTGAGTAAAAGAAAATGTATGTCACAGCATTAAAAATGGTGAAATGAGGCCACAGACCAGGGCTGCAACCTCGGTGTCCTCGAGCAGCTGATGTAAATGAGCGAAGCAGGAGAGGAAACTGCCTGGGGGGCTGCAGGGCAGGGTGGGGACTGTGGCAAAGGGCATGCCCAAGGTGAAGGGCAGCGGCCACCCAGCTTCAGTTCATTGTTCCTACATATGAATGCAAGGCAAGAGTGGCAAGATTGGATTTTCAAGTGACCTTTTCTAATATTTAAATGTTAGCAACTACTTAAAAAATCCACAGACCCTGAGCAGTTCAGCCTTGGCCCCAGGTTTCCCATTTACCACAGTTTACTCTTGGTTGGCCTCAGGGATCATATGAATTTGAGCCATCAGAGTCAAGGAGTTGACTGTGAGAGGACAGGGGTGGTGAAGATGCCCATTGCCACTCCAGTTCAGTCTCTGGTGGACGAACGGTCATCTTCATAGGTGCGCCATGGCCCAGTGTTTCTACCTGTGCTCACCTACTGCTGGGTGAGCTCTCAAGGAAGCCGATGGCTCAGGCTGTAGTGACCTCTCCCAGGGAAACGGTTGCTTCCCTAAGACCTTCTTACTAAATACACTTCCTAAATACAAGAGCTGTCATACCCTCAGGTATGTAGGCGTGACCAACACACTTAGTGTTCTCAATGGGGGAACACTTGGTAGTACCAAAGACATTTTTGGTTGTCACAACTGGGGGCCTGCTGTTGGCCTCCAGGGTGGAACCCGGGAATGCTGCTGAACACCCTACAATGTACAGCACAGTCCCCACCCCCAACAAGAGACAATTTTTCTCTGGCCCCCAAACTCAGTGGTGCCCAAGTTGAGAGACCTTGATCTACAGCAATGAACCCGATATTTGTAGTTAAAGATGTGCTCCAAAAAAGCACGGGCCGGTGTTCAGTGACATTGAACGCGGTTGGTGGGCTCTAGATATTCAGCCGAATTCAGGATTTCCTAACCTCCTGCTGCTGGTGATGTGCTCAGTCAGAGCCCATCAGGAAAGGTTGGTAGAGCAGAGAAACCTGGCCCAGAGTGATTCCGCACTGAAACGGGCGCACAGGAGGCCGCACGGAGGAGGGAGTGGCGCCCCTAGAGGGGGCCTCAGGAACTAGCTCCTGAACCCCTTTAGAATTTAAATTCTCTGAATGAAAATGCCTATTATTTGTTATTATTATTATTTTTTTTGAGACGGAGTCTCGCTCTGTCGCCCAGGCTGGAGTGCAGTGGTGGGATCTTGGCTCACTGCAAGCTCCGTCTCCCGGGTTCACGCCATTCTCCTGCCTCAGCCTCTCCGAGTAGCTGGGACTACAGGCGCCCGCCACCATGCCCGGCTAATTTTTTTGTATTTTTAGTAGAGACGGGGTTTCACCGTGGTCTCGATCTCCTGACCTCGTGATCCGCCCGCCTCGGCCGCCCAAAGTGCTGGGATTACAAGCGTGAGCCACCGCGTCCGGCTTATTATTTTTGAAAGGATTTGCTTAAACTTCTTATCTGAAAACAATTCCATTGCAGGGATTAATTTGTTGAAAGTGAAAGCAAAAAATCTAACACAAAGAGTAAACTGCCTTTTATCTACGTATGAGCAGAATGCTGGAGGGGGGATTTGACTCTCCTGGCCTCATGTATTACTGTGTGCCCAGTTCTGCCTGTCTGCAAGATTTCATCACACCGTGTGCAGGAAACCAAAGTGGGAGGAGAAGAAACGTTTCAGTTCAGCCCATTTTTCCATTCTCACTAAGTTTGTAGTGTAAGAAATAATAGTAAATTTTTCTTTGACTTATATACTGCCAGTGAGACAAGGAAGTCATTTGAGGAAAATGTAATGGAAAAAGGAATTTCATCCATTTCCCCAAGAAAATCACTGTGTGTGTGTGTGTGCATGCATGCAAGTGCCTGCACTGATTACAAAAAAGGTGTGAAAGAAAAAATCTTTCCACTGGAGCTTCAAACAAGCCAAATATTAACTGTTCACTTACTGGCTACTAACAACAGTTTTTGGGATTTTCAAGGATGGATGTCTGTATGGAGGAGTAACTTTAATCAGTACAGCTGACCACGATATCAGCCATTAATTTCCAACATTAGCTTAAATTCTGTTTCTGATTAAAAATATAATGTACATGTTCATTATAGCACACTTGGAACATACAGAACAATTATAAAGAAGAGTATCAAAACTACCTGGAATCCTGACATTGACAGATAAACGACTGTTAAGCATTGGTATATTTTAGGGCATGGCTTAGTAAACTATGGCCTGTTGGCCAAATCTGACCTGTTGCCTGTTTTTATAAAGTGTTAATGGAACTCAGCTATGTTCATTACTTTTTGTATGCTGTTTTCAAGATACAATGTCAGAGAGACCATGTGGTTGCAAAGCTTAACATAGGTACTATCTGGCCTTTTATAGAAAAACGTTTGCCAGTCTCTGCTTAGGGAAGTGTTTATTGTGTGTGCGTGTGTGTGTGTGTGTGGCACATATGGTAGACCCATTAAGTTGACAGGTTTGGTAATCACAGTGAGGAATTTGTAGGAAGAACAAGTTTCAAGTTTTCTGGGGACGTAATGAATGGTTTTGGCTATGCTGAGTGTGGGAGAGCTGGGTAGGTGTTCCCAGGGGAAGCAGGAACATGGTCTGAGCTGGGGCAGAGGTCCAGGGCTACAGCCTTGCTTGGTAATGGTGGAAGCTGTGGACACACAGGGGGACAAATGTTCAGGGAGAAAGAAAAAGATCAAAGTTGGCTATGGGGAATATGGTGTGGTGAGCTGTTCTTATGCAGGAGAGGGAGGATGAGAGAGGGAGAAGGTAAGGAGCCTGGCATCCCTTGTGGAGGATGGTGCCCAGCAGTGACAAAGGCTTCAGAGAGGAGGACTGAGCTAGTAGGTGTGAAAGGGCCCCTGGACTTGAAAATGAGCAGGTAGTTATGACTCCTGCGCTCACTCACAACAGAAACACAGAAACACTCACCAGAGTGGGGTGGGGAGGGAGTACAGGGGAGCCAGTGTGTTTTGGAAGGTAATGGGTATTTCATGGGATTAAAAGATGGGCTAACAATCTTGTACTCATGTGCATAAAAATCCACTTGAAAAGAGCACTTCTATTGCACCAAATTCCCTTTTATAATTATAAAAGTATTTGATTTGGTAGCATTGGTTACTGGAAAGTTTTCATTTCCATCATTTAAACATAGACCTAAATATAATCTTATCAGTGAATTATAGGTTTTTTTTTTGAGTAAAGATGCTGCTTCATCTATGTAAGAAATTTTAATATGGTATATTATTTATCAACTTATATATAGGCTATGTTGCCTCAATGTGTAGGTAAATCAAATCTATATTTTTAATTGCTGAAGGAATCACAAACCCTCGGGAAATAGATTAGAATATGAATCAGTCTACAAAGACAATAATTGCAACCCAATTTTGCATAAATTTGTATTTTCACATGTAGGTTGGCCTAGAGATGCATGTGTTAAGCATCTTAAATTTCAGGTAGTAAATGCTCACTTTCCAAAAGGCATAGAAATAGCTTAGTTTGAAGTTTAATGAATAATCTCCCAGTTTCCAGTAAATTAGAACCGATGCCAGTGTTTTGGATGTCTTGTAATTTAGGGCCACCTTAGCAGATAGTTATGTGATTTTTAACAGTTCAGCCATTTTTCTTAGCTCAAGTTTGACAGGAATAGTATTTTTTTTAATCACTCCCAACCAAGGACAGTGACCTCAGGGGTATGTCTTGTTGAGAGGAAGGATATGGGGGAGGGGAGTCAAAGGCCTCTGCTGAAGGAAACGGCATTGTGGGGGGATGAGAGAGAGGGCAACAGTGTGATTGGGGAAAGAAGATGGCGGGAGGTTTTGAAGAAGACCTCTGAAGAGGTAAATGCCTTTACTTTCTCAGCAAGAGCCTATTTCTAACATTCACCATGCAGCCAATAGGCCCTGGCTTTTCTAATGGATGCACACACAGTGGAGTTTGCTGGGTCAGGATGGGGAAAACCACCCAGCCTTGGTCCTCTGAGGACCAAGGAAACAGGTCTTCTGGAGATGGTCTGGAGTCTCCCTCACCTCTGGCCTCATCTCTCCTTCACTCCACCCTCTGGTCTAGTTCCAGGCCACGTGAGTTTCTCTCCAGTGTCCTAGGTTCTTGAATTAGCAGATGCCTTTCTGCTGTGTCTCCACTACTTCCATGTTTCAGGTTGAAATTTCTATTCTTGAAGTGACTTGACAATCAAGTCAATGATCTCCCTGAAATCAGACCACAGGAAAAGAAGCAAATGACAATCAGCTGGTCGGAGGAGGGTTTCTCTTGACAAGCTCTTTTGTGGGGAGGAAAAGATGATTTCAGACTATCCCCCCAAAAGATTCCCTTATGTCTCCTTGGCTAGAACTGCTTGTCTGTTTCTGCCTCGTCTGTGGATGATCCTTCCTTCTCTGCCGTTAAGAGACCCCTGTCTGGTGGATGTACCACAATGGGGTTCAGTTGCTAAAGAAGGAAGTGGAAATGAGTTATGGTTTGAATATGTCCCCTCTGAAATTCATATGTTAGAACTTAATTGCCAATGCAACAGTATTAAGAGGTGGGACCTTTAGGAGGTGATTAAGTCAAGAGGCAGATCCCCGATGGATGGGACGAGGGCACCTATACAAGGATTGATAAAGTGGATTTTCTCTCTTCCACCATGTGAGGATGCTGCCATGGGGAGATGCGATGGATGGTGCAGCCCTCACCAGACACTGAGCCTGCTAGTGCCTTGACCTTGGACCTGCCAGCCTCCAGAACTGTGAGCAATACATTTCTATTTCTGTTTATAAATTATAGCTATCATGTATTTGGTTATAGCAACACAGACAGCCCAAGCATGTTTTTGGGGTAGGCAATGAAGAGTGTGTGCCTCAGTAATTTAATTGTGCATTTTGTGTAATGCAAGGATCTCATCTTCAGCAACGAGGCATTACAGTGAAGAGGATTTTCCTCGTAGCATCTTCCCTGAGGGTTTGCTTCTATGTGTGCCTTCCACCCTCACTTTTCAGGGCTTCCTGGCTTACATATGAAGAAGCGTGTCACACTCATGAAGATGCCCTCTTTGATTGGTGGACAGCTTGGCACCTGGTGTCTTACCAACTCACTGTCCTGGTAGGGAAGATTGTTTATAACGTGAGAAATGTAGGTGTCTTCATGGTTAGGAGCTGCACAATGACCTGGAAATCCAACACCCACTTTCACTGTTGTGGATGTCAGCTCTTCACTGTGACAGAAAGAAGTGGAGACACCCCCTTGCTTGGTGTGTTTGCCATACTCCTTGTATCTAAGTTACCAAGACACACAACTGATAGCAGATTCATTATGTAATTCCTCCTTGAGAGAACATTCTTCTTAATGCCTTATACCTATTTCACGAATAGAAGCACTGAGGCATCGTGAAATTTAGTAACTTGCCAAAGTCACAGAGTAAGAGACAAACCAGGATTTGAGGCAGGCAGGGAAGTTTGTCCTGCCCAGATTCCTGTTTATTTGTGTCCACTTAACTGGCATTAAAGAATGACGCTCACCTGTGTGTCAAAAATGTGCTAGGATTGTAGATGGCTTCAGATGTGCCAATCCCACCTTCTCGAACTCCCGAACTCAGGTGATCTGCCCGCCTCGACCTCCCAAATTGTTGGGATTACAGGCATGAGCCACCGTGCCTGACTGCCAATCCCACCTTGTCTTCAGAGCTCTTCTGAGATTTCTCTGATGCCCTAGTTGGGAATAATCCTGCTTTTCTCCCTGCACTCTCATGATGTATTATCTGTACCCCTCTCATGCGTGGAATTGTGTCCTTCTAAATGGTACATTGATGTCTTAGCCCTGAAGCCTGTGAATGTGACTTTGGAAATAGGGTCTTTGCAGATGCCATCAAGTTAAGATGAGGGTGGGCCCTAATCCAGTGATTGGCATCCTTATGAAACGGCAAGTGAGGGGCGAGTGACTCAGACACACAGAGAGGAGAGCTCCATGTAAAGATGGAGGCAGAGATTGATGTGTCTCCAGTAAAGGGACGCCAAGCACTGCTGACAGCCACCAGAGGCTGGAGAGAGGTCTGAGACAGAGCCTCCCCCAGAACGTCTGAAAGGAACCTGCCCTGCTGCCACCTTGAGTTCCAACTCCGGCATCCAGGATGGTGATAGAATAAGTATCTGTTCTTTAAGCCACCCAGTTACTGGCAATTTGTGACGCAGCCCTAGGGAACTAACCAAGTCTCCAAAGTAGGCATTTTTCATTTTAGACTTTGTTAGTTATTTGTGTATTTCTGTGATTGCATTTCAACACTGGCATTCTTCACCCGTGAGTACCATCATCAGGCGGGCCTACCTTGTTGCTGGCCCATCATCAGTCCACTCACTCTTATTCTCAGCAATGGCTATTTCCAGCCTTCTCCCTGGACCTCTGCAACCACAACCCCATCTCCCTGCTGATAACTCTGCTGCAAAGAGAGGAGGAGCAATCAGAATAAAATCCCCGCAGGTCCAGGGCCAAATGCACCAGCCACTGGGTGTGGTGCCTCATCCCTCCCCTCCCTTAGGGGAAGTGCTGGTCTCACCTGCAGCTGCTTCTGGCGTCCCCACAGCCTCATTCATCCCCTCCTCTGGATCCTTCCCAGGAGCACACACACGTGCTGTCATGTCTTTTATTGCAAAACCAACAACCCTCCATGGCCCCTGCACCCCTGTCTAGATTCTGCCCATGTTTCCTGCCACTCTCGCAGCAGCAAAGTGTTCATGCCTCACTGCCCCACTTCTCTCCTTCTCTCTGCAGCCCTGGCCACACTTTCCCATTACCTCCTCCAGGTGGGTGTGGCAGCAGAAGGAAAGGCTGCTTGAAGTTGGTTCAAAAGAAAAGAGGAGGGGAGGAATGAATTTCTGGTGTTGAGAGCTAGTAACTCTTTTCAAAGGAGATAGGATGGTTGCTGGAGGGGAGAAGGAGTATCAACAGAAGTCTATTTGGAATTTCTTTTTTTTGTGTGGGAAGATGCATGTAAAATAAAAGTTGCCATTTTAATTATTTTTTAGGTGTACAAATTTATTAGCAAGAAGTACCTTCGCAATATTGTGTACCCATCATTAGTATTTCCAAAACTTTTTAATCATCCCAAATAGAAATTCTGAACTCATTAAATAATCCCCTTCAGCTGCCTCTCCCCAGTCGCTGGAAACCTCTAATCTACTTTCAATCTCTGAATTCACCTGTTCTAGATATCTCAGGGACATGGAACTGCAGGAAACGTGCATGGATCAGGTGCACCCAGCTCCATCTGCTTGCTCTTCTATGAGGTAAGGGTTGTCCACCTACATAAAACAGAGAGAGGCTCTCCGAAAGCAAAGATGATTATCTGGGAAGAGAGCATTGCAGTGGGAATATGCACATTTTAGTAAACTATGCCTGTATTCAGGGAGATAAAGGAAAGCAAAGGTTTTTTGAGGGAAAAAAAATGAGGAGGATTACTTAATTCTTTTGAGATAATTATCCTTGGCCACAAAGATCAATAGCAAGGGTGATACCAGTCTGAGATTGGACAGGCAGCTGCTGGACAGATGTCCTTGCAGAAGTGTTTTTTTTTATTTTTTATTTTTATTTTTTGCATAAGGTTGCAATGGTCTTTGAGCAAGGTTCTGATTTTTTTGGAGTTTTTGTTTGTTTGTTTGTTTGTTTGTTATCAGGCATATGGTTTTAGAACCCGCTCTTCATGGCTTCCCTGGCTCTATTTGTGAGAGTTTTCTTAACATTAGTGACTGTTTGTATTCTGAGAACTGTCACAGGGCAGATGCTTTCCCAGTGGATGGGCTTGCAGATTTGGGGGTCAGTTATTTCCAAGAAGGGGTTGAGCTGCCCCTTTGCTCCCTTGCCTGAGCCGTCCTCTCTCACTCTGCTCTCCCAGTACCGTGGCTGGGATCTTCCATCTTTATCCACCTGACTCCAGCAGCTTTTTCTCAGTTCCAAACTGGCCGGGGGGGTAAAAGTGAGTGTGATAGGCTCTCACAAACTCCAGCAATTTAGTGCTTCACACATGGCGGGTCCTCACTGAAAGATGGCTGATAAAAGGAAAGGGTGAATGATCAAAATAGAGCAATATTTTATTTAGTTTTCCATCTCTTATGATTTTAATGAAAGACTATCTAGGAAGCAGCAAAGTAGTTAATAACACACATGGTCTCTGGAATCCAAAACACCTGTATCCAAACCCAGATGCTCTCTCTAACCTGTGAGATTTCTCAATGGGGCTGAGCCTTTAGTCTCTAGATGGTAAAATATTAGCAAATGGCTTGCACGTGTGATGCGCAAGGACTAAACAAGGCGTGCCTCTAAAGTGCTGAGTGTTCTGTAACTGGTAGGCACTTACTTTGTGTCATCTGCCTGCCTCCAAGGAATCTCATTTCCTAACTTGACAGCTGCCTGCCAGATCCTGCTTGGACACATCCCACTAGGAAGGTCCACGCCCGTGAGAGCGGCAGATGCATTGTTGTGGAGCTCTTCCTACAGGAAGAGGAAACCGAAGATGGGGCATAATGACTTCCTGGGAGTGGCGGGAAAGGCCCAGACGCTACCTGACATTATTTGTGGCTGCAGTTGAAGATCTGGGTGTGCACCTCCAGCCTGTGCATCGGGACTCATGGCGCAGCCGAGTCAAAGCCGTGCCTCTGCTGCCAGAACAGAGATCTTGACTAAATTTATCCTGAATTTCTTGCTGTGCCAGATCCATTCTGACTTTGAACTTTAAGAAAACAGCTCCTTGGGTTATGCAACTGGCACCACTGAATGTGAGTTGGGAGGAAGTGACAGGAAATCTTGTAAAGAGAACGGAAGAGCATTTCTCCCCATCTCCGAGCCAGGTGGTGTTGGCAACTACAGGCAAGGTGGGGGGAGCGGGTGGTGTGGTCCCTCACCCTCACTGAGCGTCTCTTTGGGCTTCTCCTCCTCCCACATCCCCTCCGTGCTGAACAAAACCCACCACTCCTGAGCCCATTGCTTCAGGCTTTGCAAGGGGTCTGGCAGAGGAATCTGAAACAAATTTAAGCAAGATATGGGTGCTGTAATGATTTGATGCAGTCAGTAGACTCACCTGGGGAGCTGGTAGAAGTATGGATGTGGAGCCTCATTTCCAGAGATTATAAATTATTTAGGCTGGGGGTGAGCCTGGATATCAATATGTGTTAAAGCTCTCCAGGTGGTTTTGTTGTACAGCCAGGGCTGAGCTCCATTGATTGAAGGCATCGTCTTCCAGACGATATTTGCAACAACAGAAGCTTGGGGGAGCCTCATTTCCAGATCTGTAAACTGAGGGGTGCACTCCAGGCTGGGTGACAGAGACTCTATTTCAAAAAAAAGAAAATCATCAGATCTCGTGAGAACTTACTCATTATCACAAGAATAGCATGGGGGAATTGCCCCATAATTCAATTACCTCCACCAGGTCGCTCCCATGACATGTGAGGATTATAGGAAGTATAAGATGAGATTTCCAAGATCTTCGAGTCCCAAAAATGGTCATGATTCTGGTACTCCAATGCCTTGAGCCAAGTGTCTTCCCACTGCCTGTGGGTTTCCTAACGGTGTTTGAGGCCACAAGAGCTTCCCCAAAATGGCATTATAATTTTGGCTGTGTTACATTAGCATCCTCCTGCAGGGAGATTTATAAATTCCTATTGAGCTCATTTACTGATTGTTTTCCATGGGCCTGTTTATCAAATGTACAGCCCCATGAATTTTCACATGCTAAATGCATCCATGTAACTAACTACCAGCTAGAGCAAGACACGGAATATTGCCAGACCTCAGAATACCTCTTTGGACTTCTTTTCAGTCACTATCCCCTGCCCCCCAGAATAATGTTTACCCTGACCCCTCTGATGTGGTTTGGTTGTGTCCCCACCCAAATCTCATCTTATACTTCCTATAATCCTCACGTCATGGGAGCGACCTGGTGGAGGTAATTGAATTATGGGGCGATTCCCCCATGCTATCCTTGTGATAATGAGTAAGTTCTCACGAGATCTGATGATTTTCTTTTTCTTGAAATAGAGTCTCTGTCACCCAGGCTGGAGTGCAGTGGCATGATCTCGGCTCACTGCAACCTCTGCCTCCCAGGTTCAAGTGATTCTCACGCCTCAGCCTCCCAAGTAGCTGGAACTACAGGCGTGCGCCCTGACGCCCGGCTAATTTTTGTACTTTTAGTAGAGGTGGGGCTTCACCACATTGGCCAGGCTGGTCTCGAACTCTTGACCTCAAGTGATCCGCCCGCCTCGACCTCCCAAAGTGCTGGGATTATAGGCATGAGCCACTGCACCCGGCTGATCTGATAGTTTTGTAAGAAGCTTTTCCTGCTTTTGCTTAGCACTTCTCTTTGCTGTCTCCCCGTGAAGAAGGATGTGTTTGTTTCTCCTTCCACCATGATTGTGAATTTCCTGAGGCCTCCTCAGCCCTGTAGAACTGTGAGTCAATTAAACCTCTTTCCTTTATAAATTACCCGGTCTTGGGTATGTCCTTATAGCAGCCTGAGAGTGGACTAATACACCCTCTCGCTATAGGTTGGCTTTGCTTGGTTTTGAACTTGACATACATGGCATCACACAGCATCTGCTCTTTTCTGTGTGGCTTCCTTCACTTAGCTATGCCACTGAAACTAATTCATGTTGTTGCAGCCATCAGGAGTTCATTCTTTTTCATTGCTGTGTGCTATGGACTGAATATTTGTGTTCCTCTCAAATTCATGTCTTGAAGCCTAAATCCTCATGTGATAGTATCAGGAGGTCATAAGAATGGAGCCTTAATGAATGAGATTAGTGCACTTACAAGGGAATGAAGAGACCAGAACTCACTCTCTCCCTCTGCCATGTGAGGATACAAGAAGATGGCCACCCCCAAACCAGATGGGAAGCCCTCCTCAGACATAAATCTGCTGGCACCTTGATCTTGGACTTCCCAGCCTCCAGAACTGAGAAATAAATATTTGTTATATAATCTGGCCAGTCTATGATATTCTGCTATAGCAGCCTGAACTGATGTAGATATTGTGTCATACTCCATTGCACAGGAGATGTATCCTTTCTCTCGCTGATACACATTTGGATTGTTTCCAGTTTGGGGGTATTTTAAAGCTGCTAGGAAATTCTTGTGCTCATTTCTAACTTTTAGCAAGTAATATTAACTTGAATTAGTTTCATCAGACCTTTAAAATGCAGGTTTGAACATTTAGGAATATTATACAGGGAATGGACCCACAAGATATCTGCTTGTTTTTGATGCAGTGTGAAGAATGCATGATCATTGCATTCACACTGAGTTGAGCTGGATGCTTGTAAAGATATGCTTGGCCACTATTGAATTACCTAAAAATTAATTCATACCAGGCAGGAGCAACTGTGGCATTGCCAAGTCTCATTCCCAGTCCTCATGTCCTAGAAGATGAATGGGATGGAGCCAGAAGTGCTGTGTAAAATGGGATGGAGGCAGAAGATAGATTCCACTGCTAAAAACTGCATGGATTATGGATGTGTATTCCATAATACACAGAGGTGACTCCACAGACGCTCAATTGTGCTTGTTGCTCGGGCCAAATCCTGCCTTTTGAAAAAATAGCATGTGTGTTTACAGATAAATTTTGAAAGCCCATAGTTAAAGCTAATGACTATATTATTTTCTAGGTTTCTCTGGGCTTGTGGCTGTTTTGGGAAAAGTGGATAGGCCTTGACTCCACAAGCTAAGATGAGTTACTTGTTTAACACAGGAAATGTGTGGAACATTGTTAGAAGCAAGAACAGAGCTAAATTTTCTTCTGCTCCCCATACTTCTCATTGCTTCCATCACCACCCACTGGGGCAATGCTGTACACCGTGGGGTTGGCTTCTGATGGTCTCGATCTACGATCCTTCCTCTTCGCTTAGATTTTAATTATGAGATTGCCTGTATCTTGATCTGAGTAATAGCTCTCCAGTTCAAGGAGAGGGTATTGGAGTGGATTCCCTCAGCGTTGAGTTTATTGGGAGCCATCCAAGGAGCAGCCACCAATAATCTCACTGTGCCTCCCAAGAGCATGGTTCTGTTGAGCACCTGCCAGGAAGGGCATGGGGATGGGTAGGGCTGGGCATGGTCTAGCACACTCTTTATTCTTCTTTCTAACCTTTTCGCAGTTGAGAGCATCTTGAGGTTATCTGGCCCAACCCCGATAGCTCTGCATTTCACCTCTACTTGAACACCCACTGTGACAGAAAATTCTCCACTCAGCAAGGAGTAAATTGCTTTTTTTTAGATGTCTAATTGTATTTCAAATAACAAGCTTCCATTCTGCCTTCTGCATCCACACGGAGAAGCCTTGTCCCTTTTCATGAGTTCCTTTTTGGACATTTTCAGCCAATTAAAAAAAATCTTGCTTCATTTTCTACATTGTCTCCTATTCAAGTTTATCTTTCCCTGCTCTTTCCATTCCTTCATGGTAGGATTTCTAGACTCAACCTTCTGGGTAGCCCTTTCCTGGATGGATTACGAGTTTTTCAAAATAACTCTGTTAATGAATGTGTAGTCTTCTAACCATATCACACACACAATACACACACAAACACCTTTCACTTACTGCACAGTGCACATATAACACACATACGGTGCAACAGACACAAACCACATATACACCAAAGAATATACACACCACACACACACCACGTAATACACTACAATACAATGAAACACAATGCCACATATGCCACACAATACACACACACCACACATACATACACAACACACAGATATACACAAATATGCACAGACATCCCTTACACACACCAAATGCATATTACACACACTCACATACATAATAACACAGATCACCTAGAAATAAACACAATCACATTATACATACACACTCCAAATACACTCCACACCCCTTCCTTCCCTCGGTCCTTCTTTGCATGTCTTCAAATAATTGCAAACTCTCCTATCAAAAAATTGCAAGGCCTGTGAGAACATTAAAGATAATATATAACTGCATTGTGATGGGGTAAATAAATTTATGATGTTGGAATCCTATTTGTTCAGCATTCCAGCCATGCAATTGAAGGATGTAACACATTTTCCCCTTACGAAACCTGTAAATGAATCATCTAAAGATAATAAGTCATTTTTATAGAGTAAGACTGCATAGTGTTGCTTCACTTAAATTTAAAGATGATGTGGGACATAATGAATTTCCAGTTGTGAACACAGGTGCAGACACTCATCACAGTTTGAAAAAAATAAGTTCTTAATGGGGTTCATGATATTCAGTTTATCTTGCTAACTTCTTCAACTTCTTCCTTTTTTATTTACATTTTATTGTAAAATAAATCATAGACACAGAAAAATCCCACTCATAATAAATGTATAGCTTAGAGAATTATTTCAAGATGGAAGCCCTTGCAATGATAACTTACATCAAGAAATAGATCTTTGCCATTTTCCCAGAAGAATCTCCATATATATTGTCCATATTGCTAGTTTGAGTTTTTATAAAAAGATATGAATGAGGATTGAATTCTGTCTAATGTTTTGCATTAACATAAAAGCATGATTTTTCCCCAGTTTTTTTTCTGATGATGTGATGAATTAGACTGATTGCCTTTAAAAGCAAAACTGTTCTTCCAGTCCTGAAATAAACCCTATTTCTTCATAATATGGTATCTTTTGTATATATCACTGAACTTACTATGCTAATATTTTAAAATAATTTTTGAGTATATGTTCTGAGAGAGATTCATCCATAAAAGTTGGGAAGTATTTCCTCTCCTTAACAGTCTTTTAATGGTCTAATATATTACTTGTTATTTGTTCCTGTGAAATGAAAAACCCACCTGTGCCTGGGTTTTTTCTTTGTGGGAATGATTCAGTAATAATCTACTGAATAAACAATACTAAATTAATTATTGTAAATTATATAATAATTTAATTTCTTTAATATAAGACTATTCACATTTTCTTTTTTATTTTATTTTTATTATTTATTTATTTATTTTTATTATACTTCAGTTTTAGGGTACATGTGCACAACGTGCAGGTTTGTCACATGTATACATGTGCCATGTTGGTGTGCTGCACCCATTAACTCTTCATTTAACATTAGGTATCTCCTAATGCTATCCCTCGCCCCTCCGTCCACCCCACAACAGGCCCCGGTGTGTGATGTTCCCCTTCCTGTGTCCATGTGTTCTCATTGTTCAGTTCCCACCTATGAGTGAGAACATGTGGCGTTTGGTTTTCTGTCCTTGTGATAGTTTGCTGAGAATGATGGTTTCCAGCTTCATCCATGTCCCTACAAATGACATGAACTCATCATTTTTTATGGCTGCATAGTATTCCATGGTGTATATGTGCCACATTTTCTTAATCCAGTCTATCATTGTTGGACATTTGGGTTGGTTCCAAGTCTTTGCTATTGTGAATAGTGCTGCAATAAACATACCTGTACATGTGTCTTTATAGCAGCATGTTTTATAATCCTTTGGGTATATACCCAGTAATGGGATGGCTGGGTCAAATGGTATTTCTAGTTCTAGATCCCTGAGGAATTGCCACACTGACTTCCACAATGGTTGAACTAGTTTACAGTCCCACCAACAGTGTAAAAGTGTTCCTATTTCTCCACATCCTCTCCAGCACCTGTTGTTTCCTGACTTTTTAATGATCACCATTCTAACTGGTGTGAGATGGTATCTCGTTGTGGTTTTGATTTGCATTTCTCTGATGACCAATGATGATGAGCATATTTTTATGTGTCTTTTGGCTGCATAAATGTCTTCTTTTGAGAAGTGTCTGTTCATATCCTTCGCCCACTTTTTGATGGGGTTGTTTTTTTCTTGTAAATTTTTTTGAGTTCTTTGTAGATTCTGGATATTAGCCCTTTGTCAGATGAGTAGATCGCAAAAATTCTCTCCCATTTTGTAGGTTGCCTGTTCACTCTGATGGTAATTTCTTTTGCTGTGCAGAAGCTCTTTAGTTTAATTAGATCCCATTTGTCAATTTTGGCTTTTGTTGTCATTGCTTTTGGTGTGTTAGACATGAAGTCCTCGCCCATGCCTGTGTCCTGAATGGTATTGCCTAGGTTTTCTTCTAGGGCTTTTATGGTTTTAGGCCTAACATTTAAGTCTTTAATCCATCTTGAATTAACTTTTGTATAAGGTCTAAGGAAGGGATCCAGTTTCAGCTTTGTACATATGGCTAGCCAGTTTTCCCAGCACCATTTATTAAATAGGGAATCCTTTGCCTATTGCTTGTTTTTGTCAGGTTTGTCAAAGATCAGATAGTTGTAGATATGCGGCATTATTTCTGAGGGCTCTGTTCTGTTCTATTGGTCTATATCTCGGTTTTGGTACCAGTACCATGCTGTTTTGGTTACTGTAGCCTTGTAGCATAGTTTGAAGTCAGGTAGTGTGATGCCTCCAGCTGTGTTCTTTTGGCTTAGGATTGACTTGGCAATGCGGTCTCTTTTTTGGTTCCATATGAACTTTAAAGTAGTTTTTTCCAATTCTGTGAAGAAAGTCCTTGGTAGCTTGATGGGGATGGCATTGAATCTATAAATTACCTTGGACAGTATGGCCATTTTCACAATATTGATTCTTCCTACTCATGAGCATGGAATGTTCTTCCATTTGTTTGTATCCTCTTTTATTTCACTGAGCAGTGGTTGGTAGTTCTCCTTGAAGAGGTCCTTCACATTCCTTGTAAGTTGGATTCCTAGGTATTTTATTCTCTTTGAAGCAATTGTGAATGGGAGTTCATTCATGATTTGGCTGTTTGTCTGTTATTGGTGTATAAGAATGCTTGTGATTTTTGCACATTGATTTTGTATCCTGAGACTTTGCTGAAGTTGCCTATCAGCTTAAGGAGATTTTGGGCTGAGAAGATGGGGTTTTCTAGATTATACAATCATGTCATCTGCAAACAGGGACAGTTTGACTTCCTCTTTTCCTAATTGAATACCCTTTATTTCCTTCTCCTGCCTGATTGCCCTGGCCAGAACTTCCAACACTATGTTGAATAGGAGTGGTGAGATTTGACCACATAGTTGGAAGTAAAGCACTCCTCAGCAAATGTAAAAGAACAGAAATTATAACAAACTGTCTCTCAGACCGCAGTGCAATCAAACTAGAACTCGGGATTAAGAAACTCACTCAAAACCGCTCAACTACATGGAAACTCAACAATCTGCTCCTGAATGACTGCTGGGTACATAATGAAATGAAGGCAGAAATAAAGATGTTCTTTGAAACCAACGAGAACAAAGACACAACATACCAGAATCTGTGGGACACATTCAAAGCAGTGTGTAGAGGGAAATTTATAGCACTAAATGCCCACAAGAGAATGCAGGAAAGATCCAAAATTGACACCCTAACATCACAATTAAAAGAACTAGAGAAGCAAGAGCAAACACATTCAAAAGCTAGCAGAAGGCAAGAAATAACTAAGATCAGAGCAGAACTGAAGGAAATAGAGACACAAAAAACCCTTCAAAAAATCAATGAATCCAGCAGCTGGTTTTTTGAAAAGATCAACAAAATTGATGCAAGACTAATAAGAAAAGGGAGAGGAATCAAATAGATGCAATAAAAAATGATAAAGGGGATATCACCACCGATCCCACAGAAATACAAACTACCATCAGAGAATACTCTAAACACCTCTATGCAAATAAACTAGAAAATCTAGAAGAAATGGATAAATTCCTCGACACATACACTCTCCCAAGACTAAACCAGGAAGAAGTTGAATCTCTGAATAGACCAATAACAGGCTCTGAAATAGAGGCAATAATTAATAGCTTACCAACCAAAAAAAGTCAAGGACCAGATGGATTCACAGCCGAATTCTACCAGAGGTACAAGGAGGAGCTGGTACCATTCCTTCTGAAACTATTCCATCAATAGAAAAAGAGGGAATCCTTCCTAACTCATTTTATGAGGCCAGCATCGTCCTGATACCAAAGTCTGGCAGAGACACAACCAAAAAAGAGAATTTTAGACCAATATCCCTGATGAACATTGATGCAAATATCCTCAATAAAATACTGGCAAACCAAATTCAGCAGCACATCAAAAAGCTTATCCACCATGATCAAGTGGGCTTTATCCCTGGGATGCAAGGCTGGTTCAACATATGCAAATCAATAAACATAATCCAGCATATAAACAGAACCAACAACAAAAACCACATGATTATCTCTATAGATGCAGAAAAGGCCTTTGACAAAATTCATGCTAAAAACTCTCAATAAATTAGGTATTGATGGGAAGTATCTCAAAATAATAAGAGCCATCTATGACAAACCCACAGCCAATATCATACTGAATGGGCAAAAACTGGAAGCATTCCCTTAGAAAACAGACTATTCACATTTTCTATTTATTCTTCTGTTAGAATTGGTAAATTGTATTTGAGGAATTTGTTGATGTAATCCAGATTGCCACATTTTCTGGAGTACATTTGTTCATAATATTCTATCTTCTTAATGTTTGTAGGATCTGTAGTTATAGTTCATTTTTTCTTATTAGGTAGTTTGCATTTTATTCTTGTTCTATTTTCCTAGAGATTTATCATTTCAAAGCATAACGTTTGACTTTGTTGATTTTTAAAGATTTAAAAAAATTTATTGAAATTCTGCTCTGTTCTTTATTTCTAATTTTCTTCCTTTTTCTTTAATAAAGCATATAAGATTACAAATTTCCCATTGTTTTCTGTTTCCATGATTTCCCCTCCCCCTCCCTGTCCTCCTCCTTATCCTTTTTTTGATGGAGTCTTGCTCTGTCACCGAGGCTGGAATGCACTGATGCCATCTCGGTTCACTGCAGCCTCCTCCTCCAAGGTTCAAGCAACTCTCCTGCCTCAGCATCCTGAGTAGCTGGGATTATAGGCGTCTGCCACCATGCCTGGCTAATTTTTGTATTTTTAGTAGAGACGAGGTTTCACCATGTTGGCCAGGCTGGTCTTGAACTCCTGACCTCAAGTGATCCTCCTGTCTTGCCCTCCCAAAGTGCTGAGATTACAGGCATGAGCCACTATGCCCAGCTTGTTTTCTGCTTCTAAGATTTCTTTTGAGAAGTCACCTATGAATTTTTTTCTTTTTTTTCTCATTCAAAAGGAATGTGTTATTTCTTTGGCTGATTTTAATATTCTTGTCCTTGATTTTTAGAAAGCTGACATCGATGATGTATTTAGGTGTGATTTTCTTTATATTTATCTTGCTTGAAGTTTGCTGAACTTCTTGAATGTGTGGGTTGATGTCTTTCATCAGTTTGGAATGTTTTTAGTCATTATCTCTTTGAATATTGCTTCTCATTCTCTCTCCTCCCTGGTAATGCAATTATATATTGTTTAGACATTTTGAATGTATCCCATATTCCTCTTAATTTCTTAAAATCATTTTTTTCTTTTTAGTTTCTTTTCTTCAGTTCGGGTATTTTTCTATTGCATTGCTTTCCAGTTCACCAGTTTTATGTCCAACCTACTGTTAAAACTATTCATTGCATTCTTAATTTTGGATATTGTGATTTTAGTTCTATAGTTGATTTAAAAAATAATTCTAATTCTTAATTGCAAATTGCCATTATTCTATTTATATTGCCTCTCATTTCCTCTATTTTCTTGAATATATTAATCATAATTATTTTAAAATAATTGTCTATTGTATCTAGAATTTGGGTCACTTAAGAACCTAATTATGTTGTTTGCTTTTAAAAACATTAAAGCACATTGACCCTATGGTCTTTTCACAGATCTAATAATTTCTTGTAAGCTGAATATTTTGTATAGAAGACTGTAGAGTTTCCAATGACGTTATTTTCCACATAAAAGTGTTTTGTGTCTCCTCTCTAAGGCAGAGGAGGTTGATTCCCAAGGGCCAACCGTTAGGGATTGGTGTAGTTTTGATAAGATTCAACCTACCTCTGTTCTCAGGGCTTTATCTGAGAGCTTGGAAAGTCTTTGCATCCTGAGTTCTGAATGATTGTGGGTGATTCAGCTTTGCCTTAGAGAAGTTTAAGCTCAGCACTCACACTCCTGACCCCGTCACCTTCAGAATTTGGCAAAGGTCTTGATGGAGAGAATGGTTGGGTTGGATGCCCTACACGCTAATTTTGTCCTTGACAAACACTAAAGTCTTTGCTTTGTTTTCTGTCTCCAGCAGCAGCAGCCTCTTGCCAGGGGCTGATCCTTGATCCCCACATTTGTCTGGTGCCCCCTAAAGAGTGGTTGTGGATCCTGGTGTCAATTCACAGGCTTTCATCTTGTGCTGGATTTCTTTTCAGGTTCCTTCCCTGGGAAGCTTTTTGTTTCCTAGTCACAAATATTGACAGAAATTTTACTTTGCCTTTCAGGAACTTTTAGCCTAGCTCTTTAGGCCTCCACTCCCCTGAACACTCAGCTAAAAAAAAAAAAAATCAGCAAATATCTTGTGGGTAAAATCAGCTATGCATTGCAGGGCCCTCACCTGAGATATGTTTTGTCACCCTAGCCCTATGGCACCACTGAAAGCTTTTCTGGTTTTCCTTCTTCCAGCGGCATCTTCTAACTGACCCAAATCTGATCATTGGGCTTCTAGCTATTTAACAGTACAGGAAGATGTTTCCAGGGAAAAATAGATGCCAACCATCATCTCCCTCTTACTGGCTTTTCTCTCTGAAAGTTTAGTTTATTTAGTCCCTGTTGATTCCACATCTCTCCAATGCTTTGAAAATGATTTTTTATTCTTTTGTTTTGTTTTAGTTCCTGAGATCAGGGGCATTGGCTGTGACCTACAGTATCCACTTAGAAGTGGAAGTTTGGGGCACATGTTTTGACTTTCTTTTTCATAGTTTGATGACTTGATTTGACATCAGTACACTGTGTACCCTATGGCAGGCGACCCCAAACCCCAGGCCAAGGACCGGTCTGGTATGGTCTGTGGCCTATTAGGACCTGGGCCACACAGCAGGAGGTGAGAGGCAGGTGAGCAAGCGAAGCTTCATCTGTCTTTACAGCCACTCCCCATTGGTCACATTCCCGCCTGAGCTCCTCCTGTCAGATCAGCAGCAGCATTGGTTTCTCACAGGAGCTTGAACCCTATTGTGAACTATGCATGCCAGGGATCTAGGCTGTGGACTCCTTATGAGAATCTAATGCCTGATGATCTGTCACTGCCTCCTATCACCCCCAGATGGGACCATCTAGCTGCAGGAAAACATGCTCAGGGTTCCCACTGAATTCTACATTATGGTGAGTTGTCTAATTATTTCATTATATATTAAATGTAATAATAATATAAATAAAGTGCACAATAAATGTAATGCACTTGAATCATCCCAAAACCATCACCCCTGCCCCCAGTCCATGGAAAATTATCTTTCACGAAACTGGTCCCTGGTGCCAAAAAGGCTGGTGACTGCTGCCCTGTGGAATCACTCGGGATTTAACACTTTTACTTGTAAACGTTAAATGTTTTGCATCAGAGGCCTCTTCAGTGGCCACAGGCTGGAACATTTCCTCCTTAAGCTGAGTAGTCCTTAAAAGAATGGAACCTGTGTAACTAACTTCATTGCAATTATAATGGAATTCTCAAACTCTTGGACACTTATAGCTCTAATTTGGGGCATAATTTCTTAAAGATTCTCTATGCCATTGTAAAGTAATGGTGTGGCTAAAGTATCCCATCAGGGTAGTGTCCTTTGATTACTGCAACTCCTGGCATTTAGGAGTTTTTTTTTTTTTTTTTTTTTTAAAGGCATGAAGGTGAAGGAGGGCTTCAACTGGGAGTTTTGAGCTCTTGGTGTGTGTAACTTACTAAGATTGGTGAGGGATTAAGTATTAGGCTAGGGAAGGAAGAGAGGGAGTCAGATCCAAGTCTTCCCAAGGTTTCTGTGTTGATCCAATCAGTTTTCTTTTTCTTTAATTTTTTTTTTCTCTCTTCGGGTGATCATTGAGGCACCAGCATATGCCACTCTTGATTCTGGGTTTCAATGATAGACTGGATAAAGAAAATGTGGTACATATACACCATGGAATACCATGCAACCATAAAAAAGAATGAGATCATGTCCTTTGTAAGGACATGGTTGGAGCTGGAGGCCATTATCCTTAGCAAACTAACGCAGGAACAGAAAACCAAATACCGCATCTTCTCACTTATAAGTGGGAGCTAAATGATGAGAACACGTGGACACATTGCGGGGGACAACACACACTGGGGCCTATCAGAGGGTGAAGGGTGGGAGGAGGGAGAGTATCAGGACAAATAACTAATGGGAACTAGGCCTAATACCTGGGTAAGGAAATAATCTGTACAACAAACCCCCATGACACAAGTTTACCTACGTAACAAACCTGCACTTGTAGCCCTGAACTTAAAATAACAGTTAAAAATAATTTAAAAAGGGTTTTTCTGTTTCAATTATACGTCAGGAAGAGCTGCTCTCATTACCTGTGTCACAGGCAAATGAAAGCCTTGTTTGATTACTTAAGTAACCCAGGAGAACACGTAGCTCATCATTTTCAGGAAGGTGGTCAGTGAAGAGAAAGAGGGTAGAAGCTTCTTTTAGGGTAGAAGAGAAGAAGACGGAGTGGGACAAGTCCCATTTGATGGTGTGTGGTCGCTACAGCAGGTACAGTGAAGTGGCTCCTGTTTTGGAAATGAGGGAAGCTCCGATTCCCCTGAAAGAGTAGAAAAAGGTCAGGATGGATGCTAATGGGATGCACCAGGTGGAGGGCAGCTGGGAAGCTACCTCTGTCTTGCACAGTCTCCTCAGATGGGAATTATTTCTCTACTTCTGTCATATTTGTCTTGGTGTAACTGATCAGGCATCTTAAAATTCCCTGATTACCTCAGTTGGAAGCAAGTTCTCCTACCTTTGCGCTCCTGAAACACGTGAGAATATTAGTTGTTCTGAATGAGCTGTTACTGTACTCACGGGTGGCACAGTTTAGAGAGGGTGACGTGTTTGTTATGAGTATGGGCTCTGGACCTAGCCTCCCTGGCCCAAATCCCCGTATCTGCTTTTACTTGCTGGACCTAGGGCAAGTTAACTTTTCCCATCTGCAAAATGGACTAGATCTTGAAAGCAATGTCAGTGCATTTTGTGAGGATGAAAGAAGTCACTGCATTTAATTTGATTAATATGTACAAAGCACTTCGAGTACACTGAGTACTCACTAATGCTAGCTGCTATGTTTCCTACTAGTGTAATTGAACTAATACACACAAACACTTAGAGTATATTACACTTTAAATAAATGTTATTGTATGTACTTGATTGTCACTCTTTGGTGATAGAGACCCTGTCTTCCTTGCAGTGAAGGGCACCATAGTGGCTAAACTTAGAGTTACTTTAGAAAAGCCAGGTGTTAGGGTGCCCCCAAGAGCATTGCCAGTGTGAGGAAACCGTATCAAAGAGGACTTCACAGATGACAGTTAAGGTTTCAGGTCCACATAGGTCTTAACTGTAAATTGTGACAGCGTAAGGGCTGAATGTCTGAGATTGTGTGTGCTCACCAAGAGGCTAAGGGTTTCAAGTTTCCTGAAATAACTGCAGGAACTGCACAACAGAGAGAACCTACAGGGAAAGAAAGGGAGGGGCCGGGAGCTTGGACTCACAGTAAGGACCTGGGATGGGGATTGAAAACCAAAAGCAACTGTGATGACACTCTGCTGCAGCTGGTGGGCAAAGCTGGGAAGAGCCGGAACCCTGGCTTCCTGTTCCACCTCCATAGGACCCATCCCTGCTGCTCCATGCCCTGTCTGAGGATCCACCAGTGCAAATGGTCATCTCAGGCTCCTAAGAGTCAGCCCTCTTGTGAATCCTCCTGCAGATACAAACAAGGCTGGGATGTTGCTTGCCCTTCAGTGCGTGGTTGTCTCAGGCAGAGGCCCTAAGGGATGGTGGTGACACCAGGCCAGACAGGAGAGCCTGGCTGTTTGCCTGAGAGTTCCAGCTTTGCCCCCAACAGCCATGAGACAGCTGTTCTCATGCCAAGGAAATGAATTTATACAGTGAGGTAAATCAAATTGTAAGGAACAATGTGATTAGAGAAAAAAAATCGTTTGTTATCTTGCAGTCCCCGGACATGATATATTCATGGCCCAGGACCTTTTAAACAAAGAAATAATAAGAAACCATTTAGAAAAACAAATAAACTGGCAAATGTGTGTGAAATATTTATAAGATGCAGAGCCATTTTATATGCAAGAATTTATTAGCTAATTTTTTTTTGTCCTGTGAAGGACTATTTTTGGAGACAATGAAATGGTTCTGGAAAAATGCTTAAATCGGTAAGGATTAAAAACACACAAGAAAGCCAAGACTTTAATTACTATTATGATTTAGTTATATTTTTTGGGGAAAAATTATGCAAAGCTATTTGTACTTTTAATCTTTTGTTCAACATTTTCCCTATATTCATAACTTATCCAACTTATCAAACAAAGAAAAAAATCAGATGTATGAGGGGAAGAGATCTGGCTCAGCTAAAATTACTTGGTCTCTAACTCTGTGGTGATGTGAGACCTCAGGAATCTCAGACTTGCTGTATTAGTGAGTAAGTAAAAATCCTGGGTTTTAGAACATTTAAAGGAAATGGTGTTTATTCTCCCTTATTTATCTCACTTTGCAGTGGAATTATTGCAATTTCAGGGCAATGTACTTGAACAGTGATGTTGGCAAAAGGGAATAAGACAGAGTAGACAGGATAGTGAATGATTAGAAACCATTTTGCAGAGGAAGCAGTTGAAGGAATGGGGTTCTTTACACAGCAGAATACTGGGTGGGAAGCCATAGGCCAGCCTTCCAGTGTATGATGGTTTCAATGTCCTCCTTCTTTCTCTGTCCTCTTCCCAGAAGGGGCTCTTGACCAGATGGGTGAGAGAGTGCAGAGCTTTGTGCATAGCAGTGCAGACAAGTCGTGCAATGGGGTGTGGTCAAAACGACCAAGAAACAGGATTGCGTGTCATGTGGGTGCTTCATCTTGAGGAATCTGGAAATCCTAAAACATCCTTCAATTTTCCAGAGACTTGAGATGTCTGTCCTTTTTGAGATGGACAAGTTCCCCTGAGAACTGTCTCACTGTGGTCTACAAAGGAGGCACAGCAAGATGGACTTGGGAGTTTCTGTAGCTCTGCCGGCCAAACTCCAGCCAGGGGGAAGCCCGTGGAAGCTTGCAGGCAGTCCCAGCCTCTTAGAGTGATTCCCTGGGAGCCTCCCAGACTTTTTAAAGGGCGAGTTTGAGGAGAAGAAAGACATGTCACTCCAAATTAGGCCACCAGTTTCTCTGCTAGTTCTCTGCAACACTTTGTGCATTTCTAGGTCATCTCTTACATACGCTGGAAATGCGTGATGGAGCTTGATGCTAATTAGCAGGGCTAGATCTGTGATGCTTTTATTAAGTTGGGTCACAAAGTGTTCAATGTCTCTCTCTCTAGAATGATGATGCACTCGTCAACCTGTCCTAAGTTCTGCAGCTTTAGCCAAAATTCTTAAAGAATAGGAAAAGTCCCACTTCACACCCTGTTCCATCAGGCTTTAACTGGTCACTGTACTGCTCGGTACAACACTTGTTCATTTGTGTGAGTAAATAGAAGTAAGAGTCATTGAACTCAGGGAGGTATAGCACTCTATTGAGCCTTGAGTCTTAGCAGGTGGTACCTTGGTGGAGAAGTGATTTCATTCTTAGAACTTTTAAAGGAAGTTTCTGGGGGAGTCACCTCTTGGGTGGAGGTTGGGTTTGATCTCAAGGACTTTGTGTTTGAGTTTATAGGACTCTGCCTAAGCAAATATAGAGCTGTCTAGCCTAAGTGGTGTTCTTCGATGCACACTGGGGCTTTCTTGATCAGTTATTAAATGTAATTCATTGTTATAAATGTGCCCTTGACAAAAATGGGTGTTCTTTAATTTTTGAATATAGAACTCTGTATCCATCCATTAGGGAAAGCTTGTCAATTGTATTGTTCAACTATTCTTGCTGAATTTTTTGTCTGATTGATGTATCAATAATTTTCTTAGCAATCCAATATGATGGTGAATTTATCAAACTTCTTTCTGCAGTTTTAACACTTTTTGCTACATCTTGTGAATGTTTTCTTAGGTCCATACATTTGACAAAATTTCTTTTTGTCGTTTCAATAAACTGAATCTTTTTAAATTAATGTAGTGATAATCTCTATCCCCAACTCTTCATTTTGTCTAAGTATCTCTTTTATCTAGTATCGATGCAGCTGTATTAGCTTTCTTTCTGTTGATAGCCATTTATGTCTTTTATTTCTTAAAACATTGAACCATATAAAATTGGCAATATCCATCCTTTTTTGTCCTACAAAAATGGCAATTTCATATGGCTGAACCAATGCTGTCAAACTGCTTTTGCATGCCCCTATGCTTTAAGTGGGTCTCTTGTATACAATATGTAAACCCTTCTTTTGATCTTTGTCTTTTAACTATGACTAGCCCATTTGCATTTACTGTAACTACTGGTATAATGGGATCCATTCTACCATACTAATTTATTATTTTTGTTTGCTTACCTTTCTACATTTTAAAAAATTGCTATTTTTTTATTTCTTCGATAATAAGATAGAGCTTTTGTGTGCCCTCATATTCACTGGTGTCATCTTCCCTACAAACATTGCCATCCTATTAATATTTTCTATCTTAGGGGTGGTGGCTAATGGAACTTTCGGTGATGATGGAAATGTTCTATAGCTATGCTGTTCAACATAGTAGCCACGTAGGGCTATTAAACCCTTGAAATGTGGCTAGTGTGACAAAGGAACACATTTTAGAATTTTATTAACTCAAATTTAAATTTAAATAGCCACATGAGGCTAGTAACTACCATATTGGATAGTGAAGATCTATCTTATTAATTCTGTATATTTTGGGCATATTTATCTCTTCCTTGTCCTAATGACTAAATAAAGATAACAAACTTTGCCAATATATTTGATTACATTTATTTCACATCATTATTATCGCTTGCAACATCTCTTGGATTTGCTTCCTCAATTTAAGCACTTCATCTACAAACTTTTGTCAATGTGGGCCTCTGGGTGACAGTATCTCTAAGGTCTTGTAAGTCTGGTGATCATCTTATTTAATGCTGTTTTGGCCAGATCTAACAATCTAGGCTATTTAATATTTTGCAAACACCAATCCAGTTTTTATTTGTGCATCCATTCTTCCTATTGAAAAGTCTGGCTTTACCCGAACTTGGCCTGTTGTATACAATGTTCTTCACTTCTGGCAGCTTTAAATTTTTCCCTTTGTATTTTCTATTTTAAAATTTTATTAAAATGTGTTTAACATCACTCCTCTCTGGTACTATATGAGATTTTTCAATATAAAATTCTAGAACATTTATATCTTATGTCTTCTAATAGTTATGGGTCCCATTTTAATTTTCCTCTTTTCCTCCTGGAACTCCTTTTATTGGGATTTAGTGTGTGTATTTCATTCCTCCATGTTGTTTTCATTTTTTTTGTGTTTACCAATTACAAAAGTTTTAATTTTTTTCTTCTTCCTGGGGTTGATATTCTTCCAATGCTCTGGTCTTCCAGTTTGCTATTTTGCTCCTCAGCTGCTTCCATTTGATATTTATTCTATTCATTTCATTTTTTAGTCAACTATAACCTTTTTCATACCAAATGTTTGACTGTTTTCTATGGCTTTCTTTTTGATTCATATTGCTAATATATCCCCTTATCTGTTTTCAAATGGTTATTTGTCTAATTATGAATTCTTGGTTGAATATTTCTGCTTCTGATGGAGGCTGTAATCTAGTAGGTTTTTCTTTTTAAAGTGTTATGCCCGTCAACAATCTTTCTTTTTTCTTTTGTCCTGAGAGTGCCTTTCCTTCTGGGATATTGGCTACTCTGTCAGCCATGCACATTGAGGAAGGCCTGACTCCACCACCTCAGCCCCAGTGAGCTCAAACGATGGGGTGGATGAACTTTGTAGCAGAGACTTGGCACCAGAAAACACAGTCATGGTTAGTCCCCACCCTACAAAACCACTCCTCAGCTTGGGGCTTCACCCACTACCTTGCTGGGAGCAGCAGCATTAGGGAGAAACACAGTTAGACTGGAATTCACCAGCCCCGGGGAAGATGCACGAGCTGCCGCCTGAAGTGATCACTCTCCACTTAACTATTTTCAGCTCCTCGTAAGCACAGAAACTCGGGACCTCTCTGATGTGCCTTCTGTGGCCATCTGGACCAGGGGCCAGAGTTGCCATGGTTTTGGGTGCAGACGTGATCTGAATGAAGAAAATGGCTGAAAATTGCAAGTTGAGCTCCCCCAGTGCCTTGCATAACGTCCCCGGCTGCTCTTGCCCCAGGTTGAATCCACCTCCCCATGAGTTTAAAATAGCATTGCCCCCTACCTCCGTTTCAGGGGGTTTTACCTCCAGAGTTCACCAGCTTAATTTTGGCCAAGGAAGCTGGGCATCATGCTCATTCAGCATTTGTTGGAATCAGAATCCTCTATTCTATACAAATAATATATTTAAAAATTATCTAATGAGAGATTCACTTGTTTGCATATAAATAAGTATGACAAAGCCTTTATTCTCAAACAGGTAAACATATTGAACATCAGTCTAAATCTAGGCTTAATTCAAAATTTATAATAATTTGGATGGAGTTGGAGATGTTTTACCATGTATCATGTTTCTTTTCAACAAAATTGTTCAACAAAATGAAAAAATATTTCATTTCAACAAAATGAAAAAATATTTCATTTCAACAAAATGAAAAAATGTTTTCAACAAAAATGTTTATTTTCAACAAAACTAAAATGGCATATTGGCTGTGGTCCTTCCCAAGGTGATTTAGATGAGATAGTATGAAATGTTTTCCTTTCAGATAAAGTTAATGGGAAAATGACTCCCCGTAGGACTCTGACGATAAGGACCTAGAAGTCATTTTGAAATGCAATTAGACAGTTTGGATGTGGTTTTAGCTCCTGGCTGCCATTAGTGAGAGCTTAATTTTGGTCTCATGCAAATAATGCTGTGTCTATGAGAGAATCGCCAAACATGAACTTTGCAGGGCAAGAAGCAAGGATGTATTTTTATTTCTAAATTTAAGCCTTGAGATAGTTAAGGAAATGATGAAGCATGTATAAAAGATGACTTCAGAGACTTGTGAAGAGATCGCCATTAAGAGAATTTATCACTTACTGAAGATTATCATTTTTAAATTTTGAAAGATTTAAAAACACAAAGAAGAATCCCAGAAATGTACATATTCACGATTTAACAAATGTTAACATTCGGGCACTTTTCCTTTATGTTATTGTTTTTATATTGTTTTGTATTTTTCTGTACTTGGTGCTTTTTAAAAAATAGACACATAGAAAATTACAAAAGTAATCATGATCATGCATTTGGTGAATATTCTTTAGCACTGCTAAAAGGGACGAAATCATGGAAGCACACGGAGGCCTAGAAATCTGTCCTTCATTTGTGATGGATGTGTGTCCATCTGCTCATATTGAGACTGGGTCCATCTCAGTGGCCACCTAAGCACATAAAACGCATAACCTGGAAAGATTTTAACATAGAATCATATAATCCTAGTTTTGGAAGGGCTTTTAGACCATGTAGTCTGACACTGTGATTTACAGATGAGGAGCCTGAAACTGAGAGATGAAATAACGTTAACAAGGTCGTATCGTTCAAGTAACACATATTTGTGCCCTGGACGTCATCCACTGAATAAATGGAAAATTATAGCTATGGGTCAGGAAAAAGCTCTGAGAAATGAGGACTGCCTGAGCATTTGTGTCATAAATGGGTACTTGGAGCTAATTTATTTCCTAAATAATAACAGTGAAACTGCTCAGCTGCAGGCCTGCAAATGCATGCGCCAGAGTCTAGAATGATTGTTAGCTGATGCCTCTCAACATTCTCTGCATGGAACTTTTGTGGAGTCAGACACATAGATTATGAACAGTTGACAACTTCGCCTCCAGCACAAAGGAAGCAGCATGGGATAGTTGACTTGTTAGGGCACACACTTGGTTACAAAAAGTTTTGTTTTGTTTTAAATTGTGGGACTTTCAGATTCTTAAATGTGCTATGTGCAATGTTTCTCAAACTCAGAATATGTTACAGGACAATGTCCCATAGAACATAGGGTAGGAAACTTTTGCCTAAAGGTAAGGAAATGTCAGGATGGGAACAGTACAGGTTAAAAGAAAATTCTTACGTCTCTGCTGCAAAACAGATCCCCTTTTAGAATGTTTTATGTGCACTCTATGGACCATTGACTGTTCTGAAGAATGCTGTAAGGTAGATTCTGTTGTGGCCCCCAGTTACGGGTGAAGGAGCTGGACATGGAGATAATAAGGAACTCGTCAATGGTGGCTGCTGCTAAGTGGCAGGTCAGGCTCAGTCTTGGAGCCCAAGCTGCTGGGTGCTGCCCTCTGTGTGCGGCCGTTGTTTCCCATCCCTGGCTCTCTGTTTCCATCTGTTCCTGCACCTTCGCTCTCTGAGCTCTGGATTCTTGGCCTCATTTTCATCCCTCCAATGACCTGTTCAGCCTCCACCTCTGGGTCTTTGCACATGCTGTTCCCTCTTCCTTTCTTTTCCAGTTAACACCTACTCATCCTGAGACGTCAGCTCAATGTCACATTCTCAGAACACTTTTCTGGACCTGTCACACTATGCTCCTCTGTTGCCCAGGATCACGTCCCTTCCCACAGGCCTTAGCATAGGCAGATAAGGATGCCCCTCCTCTCCAGCAAAGGCAGGGGCAGGCCGGGCTTGCTGTCGATGTCTGTGTATGGTGCCCAGCAGAAGGCAGGGGCTCAACTCATACAGCAAAGATGAGGGTCCCTTCCCACTGGCTAGCCACTCATATTCACAAGAGTGGAAAAGGCTGGACCACTCCCTAGATGGCTGATGATGTGCTTGCTCTGTATCTTAGAAGAGTTAAAGCATAGTTAGTATTGACTATTGTTTGTGGTCTCAAAGTCTGTCTCTCCAAAATGGAAAATACCCACAAATTTCTAATGTCTCTGCTTTTAAATAACAAAAGTCATGTCCCAAAGTACTAATGAAAGCATTACCTCTTTTGGACCCTTACTGTCAGTGGCATTTTTGTATGTGTATTTTGATTATCTGGCTCTTATATAGTAAGAAGGAAAACAAACACCACACCTCTCTTATTAATGCAGCTGACACATTTACCTCCCTCTATTAACAAGTTTTCAAAGTGGCGTTCTGAATGGGATGAAAGGGTCGTCATTCATCTCGGGCTCTAGTTACCATTATGTTGTCTTTCTCTAGGGATCCAGTTACTGACCCAGCACCTCTCTGAGGATAGGAAATAATTATCACTGACTCCCTACCTGCAGTGCTTGTGAGCAGCAATAAGAAAAGATGATGGGAAAGCAGTTGGCAAATGCCAGATATTACATGAATGCTAACTTATTAATTGCTACTGCTCACCTTGCCCCTTGTGAACTCTCTCTGACAATGGGAATTTTAAGATGGGAGTTTTTCTTACTATGCTTTATGAAAATCTCAAACTCAAACGCAAAATCCAACTTACAGATATCTTTTGCATTTGAAAAGTGTTTTTACAGGATAGGGCTAGGTTTTTACTTTTTGCTCCCATGTCTTAGCCGGAACAACAAGGTTCTCAAGTTTCCAAGTTCTGTGTCAGCTGTCAATCTTTTGTTTGTCATTTCTGCAAAGACTCTCTCTGTCTCTCATTGCTAGTCACTGACCAATCCTCAAAGCTGAACAGAAAGTACATTCATGATTTGTGCCGGTCTGATGTCTGCACCTAACCACCATGTGCACAGATCCAGGACTCCAAGCCGGGGGCTGCCAAGAGGAGCCTGGACCTGGGGAAGTGGAGGTGCCATCTTGTGAAACGGCACCTCTGGTGGAGGAGGGGGCTCCACGTGCAGCCTTGCTGATCTTCTCCATGTCTTGGAGATGAGAAGCCTCACTTAGATGAGGACCTGGGTCAGTAACTGGATCCCTGGAGAAAGGTAACACAACAGCAACTAGAGCCAGAGATAAATGATGACCCTTTCATTCTGTTCAGAATGCCACTTTTAAAAGTTGTTAATAGAGGGGTTGGGCGTGGTGGCTCACGCCTGTAATCCCAGCACTTTGGGAGGCTGAGGTGGGCAGATCACCTGAGGTCAGGAGTTTGAGACCAGCCTGGCTAACATGGAGAAACCCTGTCTCTACTAAAAAGGCAAAAATCAGCCAGGCATGGTGGTGCACGCCTGTAATCCCAGCTACTCGGGAGGCTGAGGCACGAGAATAGCTTGAACCCTGCGAAGCAGAGGTTGCAGTGAGCTGAGATTGCGCCACTGCACTCCAGCCCGGGTGACAGAGTGAGACTCTACCTCAAAAAAAAAAAAAAAAATTGTTGCTAGAGGCAGGTAAATGTTTCGGCATTAATGAGTGAGGGACAGTGTTTGTTTTCCTTCTTACTATATAAGCATCCACAGGTGGTGTGGGGCAGGAATCACTGGCTCGGGGTATCAGCGAGGCCTCATGTTAATCCCAGCCTGTTTACTCCTGCTCTTGGCTTCAGCCAAGCCCTGGACTCAGGTGTTTCTGCTCAAGATGAGACGTGTTCTTCTCCTGCCATCTGTAGATGGTTCCTCCTGAGGACCTGGATCCTAGCACCACCCTTGGAAAAATGGTGACTTCCTGGCAGCAAGGCCAGCTGGTCCATTGTGAGTGAGGGGAGCCCGTTCACACCGGAATTTCTGTCTAGCAATGAGATCAAGCCAAAGACCCTTGAAACTGCAAGCAGCTTTGGCTAGGCCACAAGACTTTTGCAGTTAGCGTTGAGCCTATTCAGGGTTCAGTCTGCAAAAGGCAAGGAAGCAGAATAGCTCAATGTCAGATAAGGCTGGTGTTTGGTTAAGGTCCCGGGTTTTTGGCTGTAAGTGAAGTTGATAAGTATTTTATAAGGCATTGGAGGGCCTGCTTGAAATGAGGTGTGCAAGGCGTTGAGATGTGCCCCAAACAGGAAATGTGCTCCGCAGATTATGGTTACTTCCAGGGGACTTCTGTTTGCTCTCTTTTGGCCAGGTTTTGTGCCTGATGATTATATACCTGGAATCTTGGCAGCTACCTGCCTGGCTCCTGGCCAAGCATGAGGACTTTGCCTGCACACAAATTATCCATGGAGTGAGACAGTTATGAGCAAGAATCCTGATTTTCCCGTTAGCAGCTGGGAGACCTCAGGCATGCTACTTAACCTCTCTGAAAACTCATATCTCTAAAATGGAACTCACATGTCCAGCAGGTTTTGTCAAGGTTGATGATAAAGCTTTGGAAAAGCCTTGTGTGGTGTATGCCTCACAATTGGGAGCTACTGCTAGTGTGCTAAACACACGTGAGCAGAAATTGGCTGCAGGCCCTCGGAACCTGTGCTCTGGCCTGATGTGTTGCAATCATGGTGGGTTGGGGCCTGTGTTAGTCCTTAGACTAGCATCCCGATATTGGAGGGTTTTCACCTTCTCTGAGGTTTAGGCCATGAAATAAAATCAGATTTTCATGTTTGTCTGAGCAAAGTGGTTGGCTGGTGTCGGCCCAGCTGCTCTGCAGGTGGACGCAGTGATGGAAGCAGGACTCAGAGGTCTATTTGGGCTTCAGCGCTTAGCCTCTGTCTCTCATTCTGCTTTACTGATGACAATGCTGCAATTTTCAGCCCCTTCTGACTCTTGGGTGAATTTCTCAATTAGGTTCGAAGCTGTGAGATCGAGGTATGGTTAATTAGCATTTTCCAGTAATTTCAGGGAAATCATAGGAGGATTCATATTATTGGAGAGGAATCTATTTTCTGTTATTTAAGGATCACGATGAGCCATTTTCTTGTAACTAACTAGAAGATTATAGACTCTAGCATGTGTGTATGTGTGTGGATAGACTCTAACATATGTATATGTATGTGTGTGGGGTGGTATGTCTATATATATATGCTGTGTGTGTATATATGTATGTGTGTATATATAATACATATCTATGCAAATGATCCTACTGAAAATTTGCCAATGGTACAACCAAATTCAGAAAAACAATATGAATAGTAATTAACAGCTTGTTAAATTTGAAATACTTTTATATTTATTTCAGCTGTTCAAGTAATAAAGTGGCATGGTTCTACTCTGACATTTTAAGTCTTGATTAAACATTGTATGTGCCTAATGTCATGTATGTCATTGTCACGTACGTGCCTCATTTCCTCCTGCTCCTCCTCTGTCCCCAGGCGCAGGTGTGCTGGAGCCAGCTGTGACCTCCGTTCCTAACTTCACGCTCGCGAACATTAAGTCAGTCGCTTAAAATCTGCCATGGGGAGAGTCTTCACACCACGGCAGTCAGCAAAAGCTGCAAAACAGATCCCTCTCACCCCACAGGAGTCCACTGTGAAAACTCACCTGCCCACCCCTGTTTCTAACTTCCAGTATCTGGAAAGCCCAATTTCCATATGAAGGCTGCGACATTAATGTGTAAAACCTTGAAATCTCTTTGAGGAAAGTGGTTGTGATCAGCAAGTGTCATTAGGTGCACCTGGGCGCCTTGGCTGACCGCCAGGAGAGGCTGCTCTGTTCCCGCGCCAGCACTGGCATGCCACGCCTGGCGATACCGGGAACCCAGACATAGGTCTAATCTTGTGTTTCAGAGCCGCTCTTCAGTCCAAATGGCAATGCAAAGAAAACATATTTTAATGCCTCATGAGAAGAGTTTTGCAAATAAGACTGACATAACCTTAGGTAGAGGGGCAGGCACAGGATCTGCCCAAGCACCTTCCCATCTCATTAGGTGGTGGAGCTGCAGGTGTAGACACCAGCTGTCTGCTAAGCAGACTATGAATGGAGCCTCCTCTAAGGGGGCCTGTCTGGGATGCAGGGACATTGTGGGAAGTGAATTTGCCCATAGATACAGACACTTCTGCCTTTCTTTGACACCAGAATGTAGTAGTAAAATGCGTTAGTTTGTTTAAGAAGGAATCCCCTACTGAGCCTGTAACACCTTTTATGATGCCCCATTGACTACATTACCATTGCTTGCAGTGTTTTTCCTTCTTTTTTATGGTTTTATTGAGTTATAATGTTCATACCATACAATTCATTCACTTTAAATGTACAATGATCTTCAGTAATAGAAACTTGTGCAATCATCACCACTATCAAGTTTCGGAACATTTTCATCATGCCAAAAAGTTCCTTCTCGCTCATTTGCAGCCAATCCTGCTTCCACAGGCCACTCACTATAGCCACAGACAACGACTCATCTTTCTGTCTATATTTTTTAATCTTTTCTAGAAATTTTCATATAAATAGGGTCATGCAATTTTACTATTTGGTGGCTGGCTTCTTCCACTTAGCATAACGCGGTGAGATTCGCATGTGCTGCAGCCTGTATTTGTAGTTTGCCTCTTTTACGCTGAATACTACTCTGTGGCACAAATGTACTACATTTTGCTAATTTTCGTATTGATAGAGATTTGGATGCTTTCCAGTTTGGGGCTGTCACGGATGTTGTTGTTATGAACATTTTTATAAAAGTCTTTTTGTAGACATATGTTTTCTTTCTCTCGGGTAGCTAGGAGTGGAATGGCTGGGTTGTGTGGTAATTATATGTTTAACCTTTTAAGAAACTGCCAGTGTTTTTCAAAGTGGCTGCCCCATTTTACATCCCCTCAGGCATGAGAAAAAGGGATCTAAGTTCTCCGTATTCTGAACTTGGTATTTTTATTCTTTTTTTTCTTTTTTTTTTTTTTTTTGAGATGGAGTCTCCTTCTGTCATCCAGGCTGGAGTGCAGTGGTGCTATCTTGGTTCACGGTAATGTCTGCCTCCCAAGATCAAGTGATTCTCCTGCCACAGCCCCCCGAGTAGCTGGGACTACAGGCGCACGCCACCATGTACTACTGATTTTTGCATTTATAGTAGAGATGGGGTTTTACCATGTTGGCCAGGCTGGTCTTGAACTCCTGACCTCAAGTGATCCACCTGCCTCGGCCTCCCAAAGTGCTGGGATGACAGGCGTGAGCCACCGCGCCCGGCCTTTTTAGTCTTTTTGAGTATAGTCTTTCTAGTGGGTATGGTTAGCCCCAAATATCTGAGACAGGTCTCAGTCAATTTAGGATGTTTATTTTGCCAAAGTTAAGAATACACGCCTGTGACACAGCCTCAGGAGGTCCTGATGACATGTGCCCAAGGTGGTTGGGGCACAGCTTGGTTTCATATATTTTAGGGAGACATGAGACATCAGTCAATATGTGTAATATCTACATTGGTTCTGTCCAGAAAAGTGGGACAACTCAAAACGGGGGCAGGAGGGTAGGGGATAGTGGGTGGTGGGGGTGGTTCCAGGTCATAGGTAGATAAGACACAAACGGTTGCATTCTTTTGAGTTTCTGATTAGCCTTTCCAAATGAGGCAAGCAGATGTTCATTTATCTCAGGGAGCAGAGGGACGACTTTGAGTTCTGTCTGTCCTTTGTCCACAGGGAAATTCCTTGTGAGGGAGGCATGTGGCTTTTTTTCTTTTATCTTAGTAGCTATCATTTTTAGGAATAGAATGGAAGGTAAGTTCACCCTAAGCAGTTCCCAGCTTGACTTCTCCCTTTGGCTTAGTGATTTTGGGGTCCCAAGATTTACTTTTATTTTATATAGTAGTGGTCATTGTGGTTTTGATTTCCCTAATGACTAATGGTATACATTATCTTTGGCAAAATGTTTATTCAAATCTTTTGCCCATTTAAAAAATACTGCTTTAAAAAATTGAGTTATAATTTTTTTATATCTTTTGGATAAAAGTCCTTTATTAGGTGATTTACAAATACTCTCTTCCAGTTTGTGACTTTTCTTTTTCTTTTAAATCCACTCAAGCTCACACCTATTTTTTAAACTCAGTAAAGTCTTTTTATTTTCTTATTAATGTATTTTGAAGAGTAAACACATTTAACTTTGATAACATCGAATTTATCACTTTTTTCTTTTATAGGTCATGCCTTGGTGTCATATGAGAAAACTTTGCCTAACTCAAAGTCAACAAGATTTTCTTTTTTTTCTAGTTCTACAAAAAATCCTGGTGAGATTTTAATAGGGATTGCTTCACATTTATAAACCACTTTGGAGAATATTACTGTATTAACATTATTGAGACTTCCAAACCATGAATATGATCTCTTTCTTCATCTATTTATATGTTAAATTTTCCTCCACAATGTTTTGTGGTTCTCAATGTACAGGTCTTCCACTTCTTTTGTTAAATTTATTCCTAAGTATTTTATTATTTTCGATGCTATTTTGAATGGAGTTGTTTTCTTAATTTCATTTTGGAGTGTTTGTGACTAGCAGATAGAAATATGATGGATTTTTATATATTACTCTTGTGTACTGTGATCTTGCTAAAATCACTTATTAATTCTAATAGTATTTTTGTAGATTTCTTGGAATTTCCTACATAAAAGATCATCTTGTCTGAGTGTAAAGACAATTTGACTCCTTCCTTTCCAGTATGATTGCATTTAATTCCTTTTCTCCCCATATTGGACTGGCCAGAATCTCCAGCACGATGCTGAATACAGGCAGTGAAAGCAGACATCCTTATCTTGTTCTTGGTCTTAGGGGGAAAGCATTCAGCCCTTTATAATTAAGCATCATGCTAGCTGTCAGCCTCGGTAGGTTCCCTTATCGGATTGAGAAAGCTCCCCTATATTCCAAGTGTTTTGAGAGTTTGTATCATGGATAGTGTTGAATTTTGTCAAACAATTTTTCAGCATCTATTGAGATGATCAGGTGATTTTTATTTTTTATTCTTTTAATATCGTTTGTTACATTCACTGATTTTCAGGTATTCCTGAAATAAACCTCACGGGTCATAGTGGTCATAGTGGGTAGTCCTCTTTATATGTTGCTGAATTAGGTTTTACTATTTTGTTAAGGAATTTTGCATCTATGTCCATTTTCATTCAGTTCAAGTTATTTCCAGTTTCCCCTGTAATTTCTTTTTCTTTGGCCTATAGGATGATATACTAATACATCTTGTCTTAAAGTCTATTTTGCTTGATATTACTATAGCCTCTCCAGCTTTCTCATGGCCACTGTTCTCACAATATACACTTTTGTTTATCCTTTTACTTTCAACCTATTTGCACCTTTAAATGTAACTTGAATCTCTCACAGACAGTATTCGAATTGGGTCTTACTTGTCTTTCTGACAATCTCTGTCTTTTGGTTGGTGCATTTAACCCATTGATGTGGCTGCACTTTTGTCTACCGTTTTGCTGGTTTTTTTTCTTGTTTTTGGTCCTCTGAGCCTCCTTTACTGCCTTCTTTTATATTAAGCAAATAGGTTTACTGAACCATTTTAATTTCTTTCTTAAATTTTTCATTGTTGTTGCCATTGAGTTGCAGGTATTCTAGCCACGTCTAGTCCATTGCTTGGCCTCTTCTGGCTTCCATTGGGTTAAATTGAGATGCTTTTCAAAGTTTTCTCTCCTAAAGGGTTTTCTCTCCCTTTCTCCCTCTTGTACATCTACAAAGTTTGACCATGTCTGTTGCCACGGGGCCAAGCTGAGAGAGGGTGTCAGCTCACAAGATGGCCTGAGCACCAAGGGGTGACAGAGCACATATCATCTCTGCGGGGCTCTTTTTCAGAGTCTTATACAACCTCGCACCTTTCTTGGCTCCAGCAGTACCAGGGAATAGTTCTGTTTTTTAGGGGTCCACATGGCTCCTCACAGCCCCCTCGCATGGATGAACCCCAGTAGATGCAGTAGCTTCTCGAGCTGAAAGCTGCTTCTGGGAATGGGGAGTCTCAACTTGCTTTGCTGCCTCTGGGTGGCTGGGATCCTAGCATGTTTTCCAGCTCTCTGTGGTGCCCTCCGATGACACATTGGGACAGGTTTCTTGCTGTGCCAGATTTGGCTTCATTGGTGTCTGTGCCCTCCCATCCAGTTACGCCTCTTCTCACCTCTGTGCTGTCCTCAGCTTGCCTGGGCATTGCTGAGTATGTTTGTAGGGTCTGCCACTCAGGGGCCTCCAGACGTGGGTAAGAATCAGTTATTTTTTTTAATTTTTTTATTTTATTATTAAAATTTTTTTTTAAATTATACTTTAAGTTCTAGGGTACATGTAACGTGCAGGTTTGTTACATATGTATACATGTGCCATGTTGGTGTGCTGCACCCATGAACTCATCATTTACATTAGGTGTATCTCCTAATGCTATCCCTCCTCTCTCCCCCCACCCCAGGACAGGCCTCAATGTGTGATGTTCCCCTTCCTGTGTCCAGGTGTTCTCATTGTTCAGTTCCTACCTATGAGTGAGAACATGCGGTGTTTGGTTTTCTCTCCTTGTGATAGTTTGCTCAGAATGATGGTTTCTAGCTTCATCTATGTCCCTACAAAGGACATGAACTCATCCTTTTTTATGGCTGCATAGTATTCCATGGTGTGTCCATGTGCCACATTTTCTTAATCCAATCTGTCATTGATGGACATTTGGGTTGGTTCCAAGTTTTTGTGATTGTGAATAGTGCCGCAATAAACATACGTGTGCATGTGTCTTTACAGCAGTATGATTTATCATCGTTTGGGTATATACCCAGTAATGGGATGGCTGGGTCAAATGGTATTTCTAGTTCTAGATCCTTGAGGAATTGCCACACTGTGTTCTGAGAATCAGTTCTTTATTTCCAAATCCACGTCCATCCTCTGGAGCTATTTATGTGTATGTGTGTGCATTATTTGTATGTTTGTGCATCACGTAAAGTAATGAGATGTTTAGAGGCAATGGCAAAAAGGAACAAACTGTCTTGCTTATTTTATTCCCCCCAAGTCTCTTCTTCCGCCTTCCAGCCTGTTTTTATGTATAATCTTCCAGTGGGGTTGGGAGGTGTGGACCGTGAAGGGAAAGCACCTTGCAAATTCTTGTCAATTTTCTCTAGGAGGGGTTCATGCTTGTGTCAGTGCCATAAGCTGAAGGCCACCAAGAGGGTATCTAGGGGTTAACAAGCTGGGTTTATTACTCATTTTGGCAAGAAAGAACACACATGGTGAAGAACAATGAGGCATCTCAGTAGGAGAAGGAGGTATAGGATTTGGGCTTTGGTTGGGTGATTGGGAGAGGGTGTAAGGCAGCAGGTGTTTGCTGTGGATTGGATGCTGTCAGAAAGCAGGGAATATTCTATGATTGCGTCTCCCCGTGTGTCTTAGTCTCATCTGTAGGGAGGGCAAGCTGTGGTGAAGATAAGGCTGCAGGGGGTAAGAAGCAGCTGTCACTCACTCTAATCAGGAGGTGATACAGCGACCTTGTTTTTGTCTGTGCTTAGACAAAATTATCAAGCGCCTTGGTTTGTCTCACTTATTCCTGCTCTGAGTAAGCTCGCCGGGGGAGCTGTTCTGTGAGAATGTTTATGTCCAAGAGAAAAATAACCTGACCCCCCTGTGAGTGTCAGGGGCTGCTTTGATTTCTTCCTTCCTCACCTGGCGACCTCCTTACTGAACCCAGTGGTTTCTCATATGTTTGTCCTTGACTCTGTGTGTGCACGTGTGATTGTGTGCATACATGCGTGTCTATGGGGCAGAAAGGGGAAAGGAAAGTAGAACTCGTTTCAGGCCTCGTGTAAATAACCAGAAGGTAAAACATCGCATCTCACCCCACTCCACGTGTATTTCATCGCTGTTTAATGGCAGGCGGCTCTGGACAGAGCCAATTTTCCTCTGAGTCATCCTCACAAATCTTGTTTTCTTTATTCGTTCATCATCTCCCTTCCTCTTCTGCCGGATACTGCCGGCCCCCTTGTGGAATAATCTCAACAGCATGGGCTATTTTGCTGTTTTGCTGCGTCTCTATTTAGGGGCACTGATTTGTTCCAAAGTTACTTGAAGAATCATCTGTGATGGCTGGTCCCATAAGGGCGTGGCTCATCAGTTTTTCTGGAAGGAATTGAAAGCCCAGAAATGTGTTAGGGCTCAAGCATTGCAATAAAGCCCAGAACTGAACTTCCTGTGTGGGAACTGCAGGATTATATGAGAAATAAAACAAACAAAAAACCCAAAGACAAAACAAACACACAAACAAAAAAATGGGGAAAAAAAGGTGATATGAGGAAGGATCACTGGGAGGTGCTATTTCTCCACTGAGGCTAACGGGGCTGAGCAGTGGGCTCTGAGCTTTGTTTAACTTCTCTCCTCTGTATTCCGAAGTGTGCTGCGTGGCTTGCAGTCTGTGGAGAATTGTCACAGCTCTCGCCTGGCAGCTTATCACTGTCAGTTGTGCTTCTTTCCAGTCACACCTTGCTCCAAATGACTTAGCTGATGTCTTCCTCTCAGAAGTGTACCTGACTAACCCTTTTCTTCTATGATTTAATTTGGAAGGTAGCTGCTCTTTCCCCTTCCTTTTTGCATTTATTCGGGTACTATGACAGCTTACAGTTGATGAAGATTGCATTTTCTGGTGGAGAGTGGTATAAGCGAGGTTGAAACTTTGGGTTAGATCTATTCCTCCCTTAGGAATGTCACACTTAAAAATTTTCAAATATACTGTGTGACAGAGACATTTATTGCTCAGTGAAAATCCATGTGACATCCACATTTCCCAGAGCCTTGGGGTTAGGCAGGGCCATGTGGCAAGCTCTGGAGAGTGGTCCTCAGCATGACTGTTGGGCTTCTAAAGCATTTAAGAGAAGGGGCATGGCCCTTCAGTTCTCCCTTCACTGATGCACTGCCCTGGAAACCACACAATCCAAATGGTGCAGCCATAAGGAGCAATTCACCTGGGCCTCCAAGTCGCTGCTCGAAGCTGAGAGTCCTTAGATAGTGGCTGATACCACAGAAGACTTGTGGGGTGGGTGGGTGGGGGTCAAATGGAGCTTTATGTAAAGCCACTGAGATCTCAGGGTTGGTTTGTTACTGCAGCATAACACATTCTGATTAATACACAAAATACTTAAATGCTAGAAACTACTGCATCTGCAATAACTAAGAAATAAACTAATGCATTACTAAAAGAGGTAATTAACAATTTAATAGCCTTTAAAAAGTTGGAGTCCTGATGCTTAGGAAATGGAATTTGTGGAGTTTCTGTGAAGGGGCTTTTTGAGAGAATGAAGGGCTAGCAGTTAGTGACATTGTTTGACTTCACATCAAATGTCTTCCTTTTCATTACCTTCATACAGGCTCTGAGCATAATTGGAGTCATTTAAACATTTTTACTCATAAATAGAAAAATTTTTATTTTTTGGAAAGAATGGCAAAAAGGAAAAGGGAGGCATTTGCCATGAAAGTGTGAGAAAATGATTGCCTTAGGTGGAAGTACCTGGGCTGTGAGCAGCGATGCATGAAAAAGAAAGGAAAAGCTCTATGTATTTACGATTCTAAGCCTAGAGGAAGAGCTCTGTTGCTGATTCTTCCAAGAGCCTAGAGAGGTTGAACTTTAAATCAGACAGTTCCGAAGAGTGGCCTCTAGAGGTCGCCACCATCCCACGACAGCTTGGTGGTTGAGCGGTAGGTGATAAACGAGGAAGACTGTAGGGGCGCCTGTTCAAATGTAAAGAATATAAGAAACTTCATTTGTTTTTGTATTCTGGAAATAATGTTCATATGTAGCAGTTTTAAAAATCAATGTTAGAGAATGCAGTTAAAATTCTCTCCTAAATTTAGTTGTTTCTTAATAAAATCCAAATGTTTGCAGAAGTACATGTTAAAAAAAACAGAAGGTGACTGTATGATTTAAAAAATAATTCCCATTAGGGTTTCTTTAAATGCTAACCATTCTACTTCATTTCATCGGTTTAGAATAATTTATTTATGGCAACGTTTTAGAAGTAGATTTAATAAAGAAAAGTGTACCAGGGTAGTTTAATCTGATTTAACTCAATATTAAGTTTCCTGAACTCTATAGACTATACACAGCCATATATAACCAGAACTATTCCTTGGATGGCTTCCCAGAGGCACATTTTGTTAATAGTCTTTTGGGCGATTTTCTTGCTCATCATGAAACCATAGTAGGTGCTAAGTACTTCCTTGTTAATTTTTTGTTTTTCAAAATTTCCTTTAAAAATCATGGAGTTAAATAGAATATGCATACACACATTATTTATTTTAAAAATATTTTGCTTTTTCCTAACAGTGGGAAACATTCAAAGTGTGTTTCTGGGGTAATAGCAGCTTTTTAGACAGCTTTTAAGAACCTGAGAACTAAAGAGATGGCGTTTTAGCAATTATTCACTTTGTCCCTCAAAGCACAGGAGAATTATTTAGAGCTGCTCGTTTGCCTCTTTTTCGACATCTCGTTAGGATTCAGACTGTTTCTTGCACAGGGGAGAACTCAGCCTGAGGAAAACATGATGTAGAATGCATTGGGAAGATTCCAGTAAGATCAAGGGGAAGGGGCTTGGAGACGGAAAATGGGCCAGGACTTTCCTCTGTGCCCCACTTCTGCCTTGCAACCCTGTCATCAACACGGGGATGGTGACCACTATAAGCACAGCTGCATTTGTTTCAAGACATAAAATGCAGACTGCCCTGCTTGGTGTGAAGGCGCCACAGGCAAGCAGACTGACCCAGGCTCTGGAGGGAAGTCGTGCATCCTGTCTGTTGCACAGGAGGATGTGATGGCCACAGTGATGCTCCCACCCACGTCTGTTAAGTGGGAGCACAGCCAGGAGCTGGGCGATGGAACCCGTGGTTTCTGAAACAGGAGAGTTGCTGCTTCACAGCGTGGAGGTGCACAGACCAGCCTCTCACAGTTGGCTCGGCCAGCAGCAGAGCAAGGGAGGACTGGGTGAATAGTGTGGTGATTACAAATGCAGCTCAATGCTTTCAGTTGTGGCACCAAATACATTCTAATATTTAAAAGGATCTGTGAATTGTAAGAGCTGGAAACTAATCGAAGATAGACAATGCACCCTGGTGACAGACTCATTCCCCTAGTCTGGTGTTGAGGACATACTATGCTGTTAGTGCTTACCATGTAGGAGGTCAACACACTGAAGGAAATTCAGCCACTTTCTCATTCATAACTGCACAATAATGGCCTCCATTATGCTTTTTGGAGGACCCCTTTTTTGGACACAGCTAATGGGCTTCCATCTGTCACCCAGGTGTCCCTTGGCCAGAGTCATTGCCCTCGAGGTTTCCGTCAGTGTGGCTGGCTCAGCTGGCTCCGTGCGTGGGCAGCTCCTCTCTATCACCTCTGCCAATTCTCCAGCTTGCTTTCTTCTGACTTTCTCAGTCACCGCTGAAAGTGGGTTTGCAAAGCAGTTTCTTCTTCCCCCACAACGCCCCGTCCCACCAGGCTGATATGAAACCCCGGCTGCCTTCCCTAGAAATCCCAGCAAACCAAACCAAACCTCTGTAAGGATCCCTGACGAGGGTCCGTGAGGCCCCGGTGAGGGAGGACCCGAGGCAGGACACACTCCACCGCTCGGCCGCTCTTCCTGTGCAGGCCCCTCACCCTCTACACGCTGCTCCGAGTCCAAGGCTGTCAGTCAGCCGCCTCTGGGTGCCTTAGAGCATTGGGGGTCCAGAGTGGGGGGCCTGGGAACCTTTCCCCTGACTCTGCTGATGTTTTCCGCCCACGCGGCGGCAGCACCACTGTGTCCCTTGGGGAGATCTGCTGTGGTTCCGGCTTCCCCTCCCACAGGGCTGACTCATGCACCTCTTCCATTTACCTCTCCAGCCAAGGGTGGCTGTCGCTTTCTGCTGTTGCTTACCCTCCCTGTTTGCTGCTCGGCCCCTCCGTCACGGGTGACCAATCCCCTGTATGGAGTTCTCTCTGTTGTTCAAGTGGCCCAGCAATTTTCCTGGCCAGATCCTCAACGACAGAGTTGTCTCCTTCCTCCACTGACTCTTTCATTTTCTTCTATTCCATTTTGTCCACGAATATTCCTCTATCTTCCAGAAGTAGGTGATTCTGACACCTAAGCCTTGTTGCTGTTCCCATTCCTCTGAGGAATGCAGTCCTGACAGCTTCCTTATCCCCCGGGGGGGATCAGTGCTTCCTGAGTCGCAGAGAAGTGTTTCTGTACCTTGTTGTGAATAATTAGACAACATTTTGTCTTACCTAATCAAAATGTCCCCCAAATCCTTTGGTTCTTTTAAAATGAATACATTTTTACACTTTGGGTTACAATCTGAAGATTAACACCAGTGCAATATTTGATTAGTTTAGAAGCCTCCCTTTCTAGTTACATGAAAAAAAAAGCAATGAGTTTTATGATCAAAGTTAAGGAATTAGCCTCTATATACCTTGAGAGGTGTTGGTCAAGCACATTTGATCTGCATTGATTCTGGTTTTGTTTTCAGGCATTCTAGAGTTTCCACTTATTGGACATCCTATGTCTATTTTTTGTTTATCTTATACATCTAAATCTTTTTCTTCTGATAGGAAATGTTTCCTGCATTCTGGGTGATTTTATGCAGCTTGTCTGAGGAAGTGCTAATTCTGTTAATTCCCCAGTGTTGATTCTCCGTTTTATTCTGTGCACTGTGGGCTTACCTCCTGGGTGGTATCACTCCGTGCTGCTACTTCTCGGCATAAACAGAGCTCTTTTTCTTGCTCTGATCCCGCCCTGGCTCTTCTTTGATCTTCTGTTTCATGGAGCTCACTTGAATGTCTCCAGGCTCAGCAGCTTCTGATGGCCCTGCAAGTTGATGTTCCTGAGCTCCTATGCAATTCCAGGTATATTTCTGTGTTTTTAAGGACTTTAAAATAAACATATACGCTGCCTACTGTATGATTCCAACTACATGACATTCTGGAAAAGGCAAAACTATGGAGATGGAAAAAAGACATCAGTGGTTGCCAGGACCTGGGGGGAGGGAGGGATGAACGGGCAGAGCCCCGAAGAATTTCAGGACACTGAAAATGTATGATACTGTAATCGTGTGTATCCATTTAATTCTGCACTTGTCCAAACCACAGCATCTACAATTCCAATCATGAATCCTGGTGTAAACTATGGATCTAGGTGATTAGGATGCATCAGTACAGGTCCACCAGCTGTCATGACTGTACCGCTGTGGTGTAGGGTGCTGATAGTGGGGGAGGCCGGATGGGTGTGGGGTATGGGTATATAACTCTCTGTACCTTCTGCCCAATTGTGCTGTGAACCTAGAACTGCTCTAAAAAATAAAGTCTACTAAAATATGTATTTATGCATGCAACAATTCTCTATGCAATTAAAAATAATATAGGGACTTTAGAATAAACCATAAATGCCATTTACTCCTTTAAGTGACCCCTGACAGTTTCCTCCCTAGAAGAAGCCACTATTAACAATCCTGCCTGTATCTCTCTAGATCCTTTTCTATGCCTCCACGTGCGCTCTCACACACACTCACACATGCGCTCACACACACACACGAACGCATCCATACACACAACGTAAAATGTCAACAGGATTCTGTTTACATGTTCCACAGCCCTTCATGATTTTTCTAACAACCTTCAAAACCTTAACATATCAGAACATACGATCAGAATTCATTCTTTTTCACTGGTTCATCATGTTACTCATTTCCCTCTTGAGTTGTTTTCATCTTCTTGAGTAGTTGGCGATTTTTAAACATATACTCTGAATATCAATCTTTAGCCTATGGTATATGTTCCAAATATTTTCTCTCATTTTTCTGATTTGCCCTTTTTTTATGGTGTTCTTTGGTCACAGGCATGTTTTAAATGTTCATGTAGTGTTTCCTTTGACTTCTGAATTTTGTAAGCTAGAATTCTGTGAATTCTAGCTCAGAGACTCCTTCCCCATTATAAGATTATGAAGTTATTTTGATATTTTCTTTCATTCTTTCAAAATCATTTAGAATTTACTTTTGGCCATGGTATATCTAATTTTATGTTTCTTCTTAATGGATGGCCAGTTACTCGAAAACCATTGAAGACATGGAGGAAGGCATTTTTCCACACTAATTTAAAAATGCCACCTTAGTGATATGTCTAGATTTTCTGTTCAGTTCTATTGATTTATTTGTCCTTTCCTCCATAAACACATTATGTTAATTTCTATAACAAGACAATATGTTTTGATGTCTGGCCTATTTCCCTTAATTGTGTGTTTTAAATCAATTTTATTCGTTTTTTTTTTGCATTTATTTACTCTGCCAGATGAATGTGGGAATCAGTGTGTCAGGTTCTAAAAACATACTGTTGTAATTTTGTTCAGGATTGCATCGAATATGCAGATCAAGTTTCGGGAACCTGGGAACCCCCACAGGTGTTTGGATACAGTTCTCGCACATTTCTTGTCAGCTGCATGTCTAGGCTTTCTGTTCCTCTCGTTACTGTGACTGGGATCTTTTTTTCCCCTATTGTACTTTCTACTTGCTGTGACTAGTACATATATAGAAAATTAAGTCAGTGTAATTCATGTGAATGGCGTAACAGTCTTAAAGTTTCAGTGCTTTAACACCTGTATTTCTTGTTGATGGACAAGTTGCTATAAGCTGGGCCACTTTTATCTCAGTAATGCCTTAGCATGCCGGTTCTTTCCACTGCAACCGTGCAGAGTGGAGAATTTCTGGACTCTCTTCCTTAAAATTGCTGCCTGCATGCTGGCCCTCCCTTTCTGAATGCATCTCTTTCTTGTAATGGTTTTCCAAGTGGAGCTTTCACAGCGCTTGCTACTAACCTCTGCTCTTCTCCAGAATGGCAAGAACCTCTTGCGTGTGACCTGTGCTCCAAGAAATAAAAGGCAAGAGTTTCACTAAATATTTTGCTGCAAGATAGTGTTGATCCAATTTTCCAGTCTTAAATATCATTTTTCTTACCTCCTGACACCCAGCTGCTAGAATAATGCTATATAGTTTAGGTTTTATTATTTTTTAAAAAATCAAATACCTTGTTTCCAGTCACTAAGTTCTTATTAGGGTAATTAACATAGGCTGATGTCACAAACAACCCACAGATCTCATCACTGAAGCAATTTCTTTCTCACATCATAGGCCTCTAATGGATTTGCTCTGATTTTGAAGGTGTTTTCCCTTTGTCTTTTCTAGGAAGTTGGGGACGAGAGAGGGGAAGGAGTAGTATCTTGTTCCGTCGGCCTCCTCGATCCAAGGCTTTCTTGTGAATTCGTTTTTACCACATTTAAAGTGTGATGCCCAGAATGGAACTCGGAGCTGCTGGCACCCCCATCCATCTTTGGAGGCCCTGGACATAATCGATGGGGCAGGCAGAAGACCTGCAGCCCCAAGCCTGCTAGTCGGTGAGCCTGGAATTGCTATGCTCTTAGGATCATGTGTTCCCACTGTGAATGCTTTTGGCAGCTTTTCCCACTGGCCACTTGGTCATATCCATACCCAGACTGAACCAGCTCTGACCCCAGGCCCTCCTCACCATGCCCATCCTACCGGGGTGCCCCCGGCTGAGGCTGCCTCTGGAGGCCACACCCTCCTGCCTGTATGACCCCAGCTTTGGAGCCTGGGGATCCTGCCTGAGCTGCTCTCGCCCTTTGGAAACCAAGGATTGAGCATTGTTCCCTGAGTGTATTTCTGGTTATGACTTTCTCTTTTCTCCACGGAAAGGCATCTCTCTGCACGTGTTGGGCTTTCTCTGAGCTCAGCTGCTGCTCTTGGCCTTCTTTCTCCAGTTCCTGTCCTCCTCTACCAGCCTTGAGACCGCGGTGTGGAGCTATCTCCCCTCTGTTTTGTCTGGGCTGCTTCTGTCTGGGACGATGGAATCCTCACTAAATGGGAAATGTTTATGGAGGAGGAGGGAGATGGGGAAGTCATTCCCTCCTGTTAACATTTCGGCTCAAGTTAGCTTATTCACATGAATGACGCAAAGTCATAAATTGCTCCTAATCAACTCTGTGCACACAGTAAAGCCTCTTTTATGCAATGAGTGTTTACTTAATTGAATGTTACATATAAACGAAGGTTACTCCTTTAAGTGACAAACGTGTGAGGGATTTCAATGGAAAATTCTGAAAATGAGCCCCTGAAGGAGGGAAGATGGGAGATGAAAGATGCTGAAAGAGAACAGAATGGGGCCAAGACGCTCTGGGAGAGCACCGGGGGAATCCCAGTTGCTCTTGGGTTTCACTTCCAAGGGCAAAACGAGGATGACGAATTGCTTTCTGAGAATTCATCCCTCTTGCAGGGACTTTTGGCCAGAGACTTGTCCATAATGGGCTCTGCATCATGTCAGAGCCCTAAACCCTAATTAAACACCATTGCATTTATTAGAGTCCTCATGATGTTACCTTAGATTCTTCCCCACAAGGGCAAACCCCCCAGTGTTGATGTCAGTGTTCTATGGGATTCTCCTGGTGTTAGACAGAAACGTGAGGCTGGATCTGCTAAGTAACCTTTCACTCCTGTGTATCACAGAGGTTCTTCTCTAAGCCCCACCCACAGGAGAGCCAGACCTCTGGATCGCAGATCCATGGAGAAACTGAAACAAATGCTGACTCTCGGGAGGTGATGATAGGACTCATTTCCTTATCATTTTTTCAGAGCCCCAGAAGTTTACAATGATAAAAACAAGAGCATTTCATGGGAAATAGCATGCAAAAGCCCATGCATGCTGTCTATTTTTATATAAATCAGCAGAAGATAAAGAGCTTGTCTTGATTCATGCTGTTCCTCCAGGGAATGTTTTGCAAAAAGGCAAAAAAAAAAATCAGTGAGAAGAGCGACGCCTATAAATACAATCGGAAAGGAAAATAAAAACAACTCACTAAACGCTGAGTTTGACGAAAACATAATAAAACCAAGGAACATTTTTATGTTTTTTTCCTTTCAGTTTTACTTTTGACCATGTTTCTTCCTGAGGTTTTATGAATATATACATCAAGTGGGAGAGACAAAAACCCCAAATAACTGTAGAATGATGAGAATGTAGGAAAGAGAATGTAGGCCCTTTTATTCCATGTTATTTTTCTCAGAAAAATTACAGTTCAACATTTCTCCTTCTGATTTTCACTGGAAAGCAGTTTTCATCTGAAATGAAATGAGTGAGGATCATGAGTTTGCCTGTATGTCTTATTTGAAGCCAGTGCTGTAGTGTCCTCACTTTCAAACCTGTGTCTCAAGTTTACCCTTTGATTCTTGAAAGTCTGAAATTTTAGAGGGACAAAGGAAAATTAAGAATTAAGCTAAAAAGGGTTAAATTGTGGTTAACAAACATTTCTGTAAAAGGGGCAGAAAGTAAATATTTTCTGCACTGTGGGCCACAATTCAACCCAGCTCTGCCATCGTAGCACAAAAGCAGCAAGAGACAAGATGCAAACAGAGGGGCAGCTGTGTTCTAACACACTTCATGCATAGGCACATGTCAATTTCACATAATTTTCACATGTCACAAAATGTTAATATTCCTTTGATTTTTTTTCAACCATTTAACAGTGTAAGAATGATTCTTAGCTCATGGGTTTTATAAAAACAGGTGACAGCTGGACTTGACCCATGGGCCATAGTTTGCTGACCTCTGTACTAAATCATGCTCTTAACCCAATTTATCTTTAAAGTTGTTCTGATAAACAGATTTCAACACTCAAAAATGGTATGTGGATTCATCTCTTTTACTGAATACTTTTACTTTTGATTACTGACCTCTGTCTTGGTTAAAGATGCCAAGAACTTAGGCATGACTCATCAAGTGTTCTACTGTGACCTTGGGTCCCAGGCCAGGGAGGATGGCATAAATAGGATCAGATGGCATGTTGTGGTGGAAACCATAATGATAGCAGCTACTAATGAGGCAGAACTGACTGTGTGTCTGGAACTGTTTGAAGGGCTTTAGAACACTAGCCCAGCTAGTCAACACAATGAACCTAGGAGAAAGGTGCTAACATTCTCATTGTGGACATAGAGAAACTGAGGCACAGGAGGCTGACTGACCTACCCAAGATGACGTACAGTCCAAGTGAGAGCGTCTGCTCCCACACTCGGGTGGGCCAATCCAGGCAACACACTGACCCATTCCACTACAGAGAGGAGAGTTCTCCCCTGCCGACGACTCATCCTGAGACAGCAGAGCAATGAAATGAAACTGGGATGAAAATCATGAGCAATGAAATGAAATGAAACTTGTAGAGCTGCTTAATCTAAGAGTAAACAAATTCTGCCATAAATGCCAAGGCTCCTGGCAAGTGACAGAAACCCAACATTGACTAACTGAAGCTCGCCTAAGTGGGACGACCAGGGTGAGTGTACCAAGAGCTGAGCCCAGAGACTAAAGCACTGTCCTCAGGATGCCCCTCCATCCCTTGCCACCTCACGTCTCTGCCATCTCCATTCTGCTTTCCAGGTCAGTCTTGGTCCTCACTACAATGAAACAATGTTCAGGTGGTAAAAGTTGCTTCTGACAGCCCTACTAGAAGCTAGTAGGTCAAATCATGAGAGTAAGCTCGCCTTCCCATTCAACTCCAGGGAAAAGTCCAGGGAGCTGCTCCAGTGACCTCCCAGTGGTGGTCAAATGCCCTCTGAGAGCGAGTGCTATGGGTGCTCTGGTGTTATTTCCTCAGCCTGTTATGAACTCAACACAATACCCGGGAGAGGTAACTGCCAGTCCCATGGACACATGGATTAGGAAGAGAATTCCCCAAAGAAGGGACCCAGGCACACTAGAGCCAGAGAGGATGGGCTCCTCAGCTGGTGTGACTGAACTCCAGGGAGCCCAGAGTAAGAAAGGACTCTTGACACCCTCCAGGAGACCCCAGATAAGCCCATAACAAAACTTCATTATATTTCAGGTCATTAAACTGGCTCAAAGAGAACCAAAATGACAGTAAATGGGTGTTTCCCTAGCATTAGAATCATTGTATGAAGTGGTTCTGGCTAAGCTCTAGCACACAGGTTTTCAGGTAGACTTTCCATAATCAGATACATGTACACACAGACACTCGCATGTGTACACGTGCATGCACACTCTCACACATGCATACACCATGCACACACACATGCATGCACACACACTCACAAATGCATGCACCATGCACACACACATGCATGCACACACAGGCAGACTCATGCATGCACCATGCACACACATGCACACACAGGCACACTCACACATGCACGCACCATGCACATGCACGCACACACAGACACACATGCACGCACCATGCACACGCACGCACACACAGACACACATGCACGCACCATGCACAAACACATGCACACATACACAGGCACACTCTCAAACATGCATGCACCATGCACACACACATGCACGCACACAAGGCACACTCTCACACATGCATGCACCATGCACACACATGCACGCACACACAGACACACTCACACATGCACACACCATGCACAAACACATGCATGCACACACAGGCACATGCATGCACACACAGCTTGCACAGTGCCTGAGTCACAACAAAATAGGCTATGTCTTGAAATCTCAGTGGCTTAATACGGCAACAATTGCTTCCTCACTTGCATAGACAGAAGACTCTGGGAGCTTCCATCTTGTGACTCCATACACTCAACACATAATTCCCTGATCTCCAAGGCAAGAAAATTATGCCCACTGTCCTTGAACTTCCATTTGCCAGCAAGGGCAGGTTTACACACCTCCCCCCAACCCCATAACATGACAAAATGGTAAAATGACGCACACACCTCAGACGACGAAACACCGTTTGCCATCATTTTGTTTGCTTTGAGCCAGTTTTCAATGAGCTGAAATGCAATTAAGTATTGTTGCAGGCTCATTCTGGATCTCCTGGAGGATGCCAAGGTCCCTGGCCCTCTCAGATCTCCTGGAGGTCAGTCACACCCTTGAACTCCGCATCATAATCACCCTTATTTCTAAGTAAGGATGTGATGGTTAATTTCATGTGTCAACTTAGTTGGGTCCCAGTGCCCAGATATTTGGTCAAACATGGCTGTGGATGTTTCTGTGTTTGGTGTTTTTGGAATGAGGTAAACATTTAAACAGGTGCACTCTGAGTAAATCAGATTCCCTCCCTAATGTGGGTGAGCCTCATCCCACCAGCTGAAGGCTGGAATAGGACAAAGACGGAGGTCCCCTAAGCACGAAGGAATTCTTCCAGCAGGTGGCCTTTGGACTCCAGCTGCAACTCTTTCTGGAGTACCTCCAGCCTGGCAGTCTACTCTACCAGATTTTGGACTCATCAAATCTCCAACCAATTCCTCACAATCTCTCTGTCTCCCTATATATAAATATATGTGCGTGTGTGTGTGTGTGTGTGTGTGTGTGTGTGTATCTGTGTGTAAGAAGAGAGACAAAAAAGAGAGCCTTTATTGTCAGAGGAGAAGTAAGAGCAGGTGGACTCAGAGATCTCAAGCTGTGGTTAGTACCTTCCTAGTATTCAAGACCATGAAAACGAACAACAGTTCTTTTCTTCTCTTACAGCCATCTCCCTTCACAAGCTGAATGCATTCATGGGCCATGGAGTGAATCCAGCGCATCACCCTCGTCTGCACTTTGGGTACCATTTTTATCTTTGTTTTTGGTTGTTGGTTGGTTGGTTTTTGCCATTCCACACTAAACAACATTGTCTATTGTTTTACCCTGGGCTTTAAAAAAAGGCTTGATACAAAATGCCTTTCCTTTCCCTTTAGTCTCTCCCCACACCACATTTCTATATTTGCCTTCCCATAAAAATGACTTTTATTGATTTAGTATATGCACCTGCACGGCACTAAGAAAGGAAAGGTCCACTCTGTGTAAGGATTGGCACAAAAATGAACCTCAGACTAACCCTGGTCTTATCTAGGAAGTGAAATAGCCAAGAATCCTCTAAAATTAAGGCGATTCCAGACTATAAGGGTGAACGCAGAAGCAAATGCTGTCAAGAAATGCAGCATTTCTTACTTCAGTCATTAATGACCCACTAGCATAGCATGGTGGACAGGTATTGATTGCAACCTTCCACACAGTTTTGATTCCTATCCTGTCTCACCATGACTCAGTTTTCCTATCTATGACATAAAAATAAAAAGACAGAAATTATCTCAAAGTTTCTGCAAAGATTAGTGTGAGCAATGACAAACACTGAATCTCTGGAAAATGCCTCAAATCACTAATAGAAAGTTCATGAACAAGCGTTACCTCTAAGAGAATGAGTATTACAGCTAAAGAGAAACTTCCTTTTCCTTGCAGCCATTCTCTTCAAAATAAGGAGCCTGATGTTTCACAAAACCATCTGTTGCCCTCTTCTGTTATTACAGCTGAATGCTTTAGAAATCATTCTGCACCACTAAAAATAAAATCCACGTAGAACCTAAAAGAACCAATGCCAATTACTGCAGCCAAATTCAGGTTGTATTTTTAAAAGTGTCTATGAAACCATCTATAAATAGAAAGGCTTTCCTGTTATTTTTAATTACTTCATTTTAATGGAAACAGACTCCAGTTGGTGAGGATGTGGTTAGGATGCCATGGCACAGGGCCTGCCCTTCCGGACAGAAGGGTGACTCCAGCCAAAGGAAGCCAGGGGGTGGTGTTATTGCACTCAAAGCATCTTCAGTGCTTACCCTTGGTTATTGATCCCAAAGCCTCCTTAGAAACCTCCTAGTGTGTCTCAAACCCTTTCAAACATGTGCATATTTCTATAAGTCAAATGACAAGTTGATTTGCTTATATTTATGGTAAATGTGGACCACAGAAAGTTTCTCTGTGAGCTGGAAGAGGAAACATTCCTGAGTCAAACACTTGGGCAGTGCCACAGCTCCAGGGTCTGCTGGCAGAGGGGTGTGTCTCAGACAGGCATCTCTGAGAGGCAGTGTGCCGGTCCAGTCCGCCAGGGCCAGGAAGCCTCCCACCCCATGCCACCTCACAGGGCAGGAAGAGGGCGCATTACTGCCTCACACTGGCTTAGGGAGGACAGGGAACAAGGAGACAGCCCAGGGGACTCTGGCAGTGGCCCCCATCCCCAGACCTGGATGGGAAGCTGAGAGTCTGGGCAAGTCCTAGCTGGTGGCTCTGGTCTGCCTGTATGAGACCCTGTGCCACCATGAGCCACAGGAAATAGGCAGCACATCAGATGGGCAGAGTGAGGCCCTAAGACATCTATTCTTCTTCTTGTGGCAAAAGCTGAGCCTTCATGCCCCCAGCCTCAAACAGCTCCATCTCCTGCTGTAAAAGTATGCCCCAGAGCTACAGCTTGACTGGCCAGGCAGATATTAGAGTTCCTCGTCTCAGATTTCCTGTCTGGGTCACTAACCTGAAGGCCACTACAGACCAGGTAATACTCATCCAGCAGTATGAGGGTGTCACTCTGCCAGTTACCTACTGTGTGGCCTTGGGTGTGTTCCTTAGCCCCTTTGTGCCCCTCGCTTTCCTCAGCTGTACGAGGGGGGTGATAACTGCACCTGTTCATAGGGCAGTTGTGAGGATTGAGTAAGTTAAGTCAGTAAGGAGCCTGGGGTCATTCCTGGCACATAGTAAGCCCTATAGAAGTTTTTGGCAATTAGATCACTACATGTACAAGTTAATGTAATTGTGAATACCATGGATGCATAGGATGGACTGACTGTGTACTAACAGGAATTTCTTCTAATCAATTATGTCCTGTCTCTGACAACAACAGTGAAATGTGAAATGTGAAAGTGTAGGTGTGTGTACTCCTGCTTATGAAGGACAAGTTAGATAACTCGCAAGTATTGTGATGCACTTTGTTCCCAGGATGATGTCTCTGTCTCACGGGAAGCAGGTAACAAGGACATCCATTTGTATGTGTAAAACGAAACAAACCTATGAAAGCAAAACGTGGCGACAAACCACAAGTGCTTCTATCCTCACACTTTCCACAGTGCCTGTCAATAAGCGCTCATCATGGCCCTCTCCTGGCCTTCCCACTGAGTGAGAGCTCATTTGACAGGCAAGACAGCATCTCCAGGCCCTCTCCTGCCACTTGAAGGAGGCCTCTCAATCTCTCTGACCACTAGCACCCCAACTCACAATGAGGATTTTAACAAGATGACCCCTATATCCACACCTTGACTTCTAAATTGTATATTGCACAGAGAGTGCTGGAAAAACAAAAGAAATGAAGTGAAAAAAATGAAAGAGAAGAGAAAGGATTTGCTAACCCATGACATTTATGTCTAGAGGACTCACAAATGAAAATTTGAGAAAAAGACGTGGTTATTTCTCAGCAACTAGAGTTTCTTAAACATTATGTGCCAACCTCCCTTCGAGGGTTGTTTGTGTCTTCTTGGGTGTCGGTGATTCTGGTGCCCACGTTTCATGATGCTGACACAATTCATTTTATTATCAGTAGGAGAAGAGCAGTTACGCAGGACAGCCATGCTAGCCTGGACTAATTTGGATAAATTGTCCCACGCCAGAAATAAATAGGCCGTCAACCCCAAATGTCAAGCATGACACAAGGAAGCTGGAAGGACCCACCAAACTCAAGGATTCTCCTAGCACACAAACTGAGGAAGAACAATACATAAGACTCAAAGACTAGAAATGTTCCTTCAGTATGCTATCTTTTGTATTCGTGTTGGGGTGCAGATGGGGAATTAGAAGCAAAGCACTGTAGAGTCCCTTTTGGAGTATTGACCAATAATTTTATAAACTGTACAATTTTATTCAAAATTAATCATAAGTCGCTGGAGTGGATCTCATATGAGTGGCTTGGTGCTGTCCTCCCAGTAATGAATGAGTTCTCACTCTTAATTCATTCAAGAGCTGGTTGTTTAAAAGAGCCTGGCATTTCTCTTTCTCCCTCTCTTGCCATGTGACATGCCAGCTTCCCCTTTGCCTTCTGCCCTGAGTAAAAAGCTTCCGCACCAGAAGACGAACAGATGTTGGTGCCCTGCTTGTACAGCCTGCAGAGCCGTGAGCCAAATAAACCTCTTTTCTCTACAAATTACCCAGTCTCAGGTATTCCTTTATAGCAATGCAAAATGGACCAATGCACCTGTCTACCCCACTTAGTTCAATTTATTAATTATATTTTGGGGGTTGTTTAATCAGCATATGTTGGCCTTTCATGTCAGCAATTGAGTGAAGGTGATATTCAGCTGGTTTTGAGTTTTGCAAGCAAAGACCTGTCATAAGTCACTTAAGACATCTTATTTCTATTTATATCAGATTTCACAAATCTGTGACACATATATATAATATAAATATATGCTATATATTATATATTATATATTTTATTTATATATTATATATTTTATAAATAAATATATATATATATAAATTGAAAATAGCCTTCTGAGGCTTGCTGTATTCTGCGTGGACTATTTCAAGATTCCTCAAGAGGGAGATGAAGGTGGTTCCATGTCCCTGTGTGATGGGGATGCTGCAGGATGTGGCCTCTTGTTCTGGGAGCTCCTGGAACTCTCTGAACTTCTTACCCAGGCTGTTCTGGTGCTAGAAAATTTTTCTTCAAAGATACATTGAAAAATCTTGTTTGCAAACTGTCAAAGTCCCAGAGGCACCACTTTCTCTGAACATCCTCATCTGTAGCTAACATTTCTCTCGTGACAGTATACCAGGTCTAAAATTCAATTTCCTGGTATTCTGACGTAAGAGCATGATGACGCAGGTACCATTAGACAAGGCCTAGGAAGCTTTTGGCCAGGAGCAATTCTTTGTGTGATGGGTTGAAAAGAAAAGCCTCATGTAGATAATATTTAAGTATATGGAGCTATTGAGTTATCCTTTCCAAAAAGTGATACTGTTGAGATTACTTTTATTGAAGAATTTAAAAATTCCATGGCTATGACTTCCTTAAATTTTTAATCACTTATATAGCTATATTTGTGTTGTAATTTGAAGGAGATTGGGCCATGACCACTGGACAATGTCCAGGATACCCCTTGGCCATCTTGACCTGACCCTGGTCTTTAAATACTGAAAACCTTGACATACTGCCATGCTTCCCAGCCCTTTGCCCTACTTGCCTACCAACGGAAGCCTCTAGATACAGAAAACATGGACTGAAGATGGACTCAGCGTTTCTCAGAGGCAGCAGTGCAGAGAAGAAAGGATGTGAAGCAAAAGGCAAATGACTCTAGAGAGGGGGCGAGTGTGTGTGTGGTGTTTGGACAAAGTTGAGGACAACGTGGCCCATGGCAATGAGTGGCTGGTGTGTCTCTGCCTTGTGCTGGGTGGGTCTGGCTGTGTGGCACTTGGTGTGGCAGGTGACTGAGGACTTTTGTGCCCACCTTGGCAGTGTGGCCTGAGGAGTGTGCCTGGAGCCGGCTGCAGTCAGGGAGGCTGGGGATTGCTTATGGAAATCCAGGGGGCCTGAGCCCTAAGGCAGCAGTGCTCATTCACCTCCATCTCCCCCAGATTGGCAGCTGCTTTGGGGGCTGGGGAGCTGCAAACACAGCTGGACCCAAAGTCTGAGTATAAAAGACAACAGTGCACTTTCATGGCTGTGGCCAGACATAGCAACTGCTCCTGGTAAACCATCAAAGAAATATAGCTATATTCCGACAAAGATAAAGAAGCATCCTCTTCTCCTAGTTCCACACCCAGTGCTAACCAATATTAATGGTTATATTTATATTTGTATAACTGTTATTTTTGGGGGGTGACCTTTTCTTTTCAGTGTGGACAGTAATTATATGCTGCATTTCTACAGTTGTGGGAACTGTGCCATGTTGGCTTTATCTGATTTACCTGCCTTAGGTCACCATCTCAGGAGTGAGTCACGGAGGGTGAAGACGGGATGGGATGGATAAATGGGCTGGAGATCAGCAGCCCATCAAAATTGAGAGGGAAATCTGGCTCCCGCAATGTCCTCCAGCGCCCTCTACTGACAAAGCTCAGCACTGCACCAGCAGGCGAAGGAGGAACGTTTGCAGGGCCCAGAGCCAAGATCACAAACAGGCATTGAAGGGTGAATTTGTGGCTATAAGACAATATTTTAATCAACACAACAGAGTGTAAGAGTGAGTATTCAGTAGGCAGTAAAGAAGACCAAAATCCTCGGCCCAAGGGTTTGCATTCTCGCCAGAAGAGACGTGAACTCAACAAATCAGTGCAATGCACAGATGCAGGTGGTGATGACTGCTAAGGTGGGAAATGAAACAAAGGAAGCGGTTGGGAGTGCATGGAAAGTTTCAATGTAGACTCTGTAGGGGCTGGGAAAGACTCCTAGACATATAGGCCTGACAGCAGTGAGGGAGAAGCATGTACCAAGGCCCTGTGGTGGGAGCATTCCTGGTGTTACTAACGTAAGCAAGAGAGCCAGAGTGACTGGGGTGTAGTGAACATGGGAGAGATGAGGTCACAGAGGTAGCAGACCTGGAGAGTGTGTGCATGTGTGTGTGAATATGTGCATGTATGTGCATGTATGAGAATGTGTGCATATGTGTGCATTTATGTAAATGCATGTGAATGTGTGTGCGTGCAGTTGTGCAGGTGTGTGAGTGGGGGCATGTGTATGCGTATGTGCACCTGTGTGAGTGTATGCATGTGTGTGCATATGTGAACATGGCTATGTGCACATGGATGTGAACACAAGCATTTATGCATTATAAATATAGTTTATAATGCATAGCTTATACTGCAACATGGAAAGCATAGTTGTATTACAAACAATGCAACTATGAGAACAAGTGCACGTGTGTGCAGAGTGTGCGCAGGGGCATATTTCTGCATGCATATGTATATGTTTGTGTTGTCGACAGAACTTAAGAATCCTTGTAGACCATTAGAGGAACACTAACTTTTACTGTGACGAAAACAGAAGCCACTGGAAGTTTTTCAGCAGAGGAGTGGCAGAATTATCTCCATATTTTAAAAGGATCTCTGCAGCTGCTGTGGTGAGAGACTTGGCTGTCATGGGTTAGGGCTGGGAGCAGGGGCTCCTGGAAGGAGGTGGGGGACAATAGTGGGTTGGCCCATGGTAGAAGCAGTGGAGATGCTGAGAAGCAGGCAGGCTCTGGATGTATTTTAAAGATAACAACTGGATTTGCTAAGGATATGAATGGAGATAGTGATTGGTCTGAAAGTTTCTAACTGAGGGATTGTTTGAGCTGGTTATTTTTTAAAGGGGCAGGGAAGTGGATCTTCCAGCAACTGCAGGATAAGATAAGAAAGAGGTAGTGAAATCACTTTTAGGAATCGCTCAGCTCATCTGGTATCTTCTGGAAGAGGGCAAGGCACCACCAGGGCCACTAACTGGTGAGGGAGGGCTCCTGCGGGCGATTTTGCTCATCCTGGCTGCTCCCTCTTGAACTTGGCCATGTGACCTAAGGATTCCAGATGAACATTGACATTTGATTTCGTGTGCACCATCTTAAAGTAGAATTTCTTACCGGCAGGCTAAACTGATCCCTGCACAGGAGAGATTATGTGTCTCCCTATCAACTTGAAAAATAAACTCAGGAAATTTAAGAACTCTGAATTGTCAGAAAATAGCTCTGCCCTTCCACCAGACCCACTAGGAATGTGCTGAAGACCACAGGAGTGATGTCGACAGAAGCATTTGTCCTTTTCCTGACTCTTTCAAATCATTTGGTGAGAGGTGTTTCGTTTCTGCTCAGATGCAAGCTTCTTCCCGGAATGGAGGCTTAGAGGCAGGCTCTGTGGCACGCACTCCCCAGCTCTACATGGTGCATTTTGACTGAAGTGAATACCCTGAGAAGGTTTTGCAGAAAAATCAAGGAAATAAATGAAAGGTTTCCCTCAGTGGTGGATGTGCAGAGGCACCCTAAAATGCATGTATGTGAGCCATATACCTCTTTGCCCTATGTAAATACCCAGCCATCTTCTTTCCTGTTCTGTTGTGAGCCCTCTGAATCAATACGTGAGCATTCAGAACTATGAAGTCACTTGAAGGCCAGAGTTTCAGAAGTTGTCCAGCATAGGAGGAAATGCAATTCACCTTCAGGATGCTGTGTGAGGGCAGGAAGGATCCTCAAGCCCTTCACCCTTTGGTCAGGGCTGTTAAACACTCTCAGAATTAGGACTTGCTCTTAACCAAATGTAAATGTAAATTACTTTCCAGACCAAATACAAACCACCCTTTATCATCTTCAGTTGTCAATTCTTTGTGCCTCTCTACACAAGCATTAGCAGAGATAATTGAAAATTTGCAGCATTTAAATCTATGTTTTAAAAAATGATTCAGGAAGCTTGTCAACATCTTTAGACTATTACAGTGTCATTTATTCCTGCCAAGAGGTCTACCAAGCAGTTTTGACCCAAATGTTATATCTCTAAGTATCTGCTTCCTCTGGCCTCCCAGTAGACACAAGTGACTTCACTCTTGTCGCAGATGTGTCTGGCAGTGGCTTGGGTCCCTTCGATGATAATAAGAAGCGTCCCTTGTGTGAGGGCCCCTGAGACTTTTCTGGAGAAGCAGCAGCATTAGCTCAGCCCCACAAATTATGGCTGTCACCAGTGGCTGTGCCCAGAGGATGAAATACATTCATGCAATGGAGGAGCCCCTCCTGAATGTGCTGAATCTCTCTGCCTTTAGCACAGTTCACCTTGAGAGAGAGTCAGGCTGGCTTTGGGAATGGATTTAGAGAGGAGTACTTTGACTCTCCTGCCTAATGAAGATTTGCTATGTGTTAAGACTCTAAATCGTTGAAGCCAAGAACTACTAATAATCAGAGCTGATAAAAGCATTAAGGAAACCTTCAATCCTCTGGTCCTGGGAGCTGGAGGTTTGTGCAGCCTGTCATTCATGCACTGAAACGACTAGTCTTAATGGGGTTAGCATGTCTGAGATTGGTAATTATTACAGGCACTGCTTGCTGAGCCTCCATGAGCCATGCTTCAGCCCTGCAAGATCTCTTCTGGGGTGTTGTTTTATGACTTTCCCTGGCTGCTTTTGGCTGGCTGAAAATGAACACAGACACTGCTGCAAAATTGCTCTTCAGGAAGACTTTTCTGAAAATTTGCCCCCAAGTGTTTATTTCTTTTAGGCATAAGGAATCAGAATTAGTGGTAAATATCAGAATATAATTCTTAGATACTTTCACTGTTAAATCTATTCTTTATTTGTAGATTTTTATTTTCCTCCCTTTTGAATAATTGCATTGATTATATTACTCCATAGTATCACCTTTGAAAAATATTTTTCATTATCAAAAATTTGTCTGACCTGGATTGTGAAGTCATTTTTTTTCATAAAGAAGGTTTGATGAACATGTTCATTAATCTACACTATGTTTATTGGGCAAATTTATAGTTAAACCTGTATCTTCAACCCTCAAATAATGTCTTAGTCCTTTTGTGTTGCAATAAAGTGATACATGAGGCTGGGATATATATATATATATATATATATATATATATATATATATATATATATATGGAGATATATATGGATATATATATGGAGATAGATATATATGGATATATATATGGAGATATATATAGAGATATATATGGAGATATATATATATATATGGTTTATTTGGCTCATGATTCTGCTGACTGGAAAACTGAGTCTCTGGTGAGGCCTTAGGCTGCTACCATTCATGGTTAAAGGCAAAGGGGAGATGGCGTGTACAGAGATCATATGGCAAGAATGGGAGCAAGAAGGAGAGAGTGGAGGTGCCAGGCTCTTTTTAACAACCACTCTTTTGGGAACTAATAGAGCAAGAAGGAGAGAGTGGAGGTGCCAGGCTCTTTTTAACAACCACTCTTTTGGGAACTAATAGAGCAAGAAGTCACTCATTACTGCGAGAACAGCACCAACACATTCAGGAGGAATCTGCCCCCTGACCCAGATACCTCTCATTAGGCTCTGCCTCCAACACAGGGAATCAAATTTCAACATGAGGGTTAGAGGGGGCAACATTCAAACCACAGCTACTAAGCACTTGTTTGGCCTGCATTTGGTGTGTATTCTTAAATACAGGAAAAATGAAAGGACTGGTCACTGGCAGAGGAATTCAGAACATGTTAATGTCTACAGGACTTGGGCAAAGGCAGTGAGTAGAAGTGGCAATACACTTTAATAAATGTGCCTTCGAGAACCGCTTGAACCCAGGAGGAGATCGCGCCACTGCACTCCAGCCTGGGCAACAGAGTGAGACTCCATCTCAAAAAAATAAAAAAATAGTGCCTGGAAGGATGTTCTTCATTAACATTGGCTGTGACTTTAGCATGGGGATCACTGACATGGTGACATTTTTGTAAAGTTCCAAGGATGCCACCTTCAAGCATGATTGGACTAAGATTATGAGACCCCCCTGAATGGGGTCTCTGACCTCCACCCCTTTCCATTATTCTAGCATCTCACAACCGAGGGCTTCAGTCAGAGAAACTCTTCCCCACTCTCTTTCCATGTTATTTACAGGCTTGTTCACCAAGACTGCCCTATAAATATTGGTCCTGCTGGTCATTGGTGTTTTTACATGGCAATTCAAGTGTTATAATTCTAATGGAATTATTGTAAATGATGGTTCTTATGTTTTATTTAGGCACTTCACCAAATGACCTCAGCAGAGTGGGAAAGTCTCACGTAGGTGACTTGCTGTGCCCAGTAGCCTGCGTGTCTCTCCACAGATACTGACTTCCCTGTAACTTTACTATTTTGGGGTTACTTATGTTTAACAACCAAAACATCCTGTCAAGTTTTAGTAAATCGGGTGAGATATCTAAATTATGTTAATAATTTTTAACACTTTTCATTTTGAAACAGTTTGTCTTAAAAGAAGTTGCAAAAATGGTACAGAAAGTTCCTACATGTCATTTCCCCATCTTTTCCCTATAATCTTCCCTAGTACACTGTCAAAACCAGGCCGTTGATATTGGCACAACCCTATTAGCTCAACTGAAGACCTAAATCAGATTTCACCAAAAGTCTCTATTTTTAAATGGTATTATTGGCTGAGTTTGTCTCTTACTTGCAGCCTAAAGCATTCATAACTGAAATATCATGCAACTGTAAGTATATAAGCACACAGACACATCATTGTTGATTTTCTGATTGGATTTTCAGTAGACAGACACTTGAGAATGTTAACTTTAAAAGTATTTAATAGACATTTCTGTCCTACCACTAGAGCTCACAAATGGACTTGTTTTGAGAAAGTATATGTTATTATCACAGAACAGGATGATTTCTTTCAGAAATCTCTCCCATGGGTTAGGGGTTCAACCTCACTCCCATCTTCTTTTTTCAATGTAAGTGATTGTCTCTGAATAATCGTGTTTGAGTTTCTGTCCTAGGCAAGCCTGAGGTTCGCTAGATTCTGCATCCCTTCAGGGTATGAATCTTGCTAAATTCATCTTTCTATTCTCTGTATGTAGTAGGGTCTGTTATACTCTAGGTGCTCAATAAGCTCAATAAATGTGTGTTAAGTGAGCAAGTGAAAAAATGACCAGATACAGATAGAATGTGCCATGTTGTTCAGCCTGTGATGTGTATAGATGGGTGGGTAAAAAAATGGGAATTTTGTTGATGCCACTCTACTAAAACTCACTTTTAGATTTCAGAATGTCTGCTCTGGTAATGCATTCACTATTTTAGTGAATACAGCTGCACTGGGACAGAGTTGGCCAATAGTACCTCTGGCTGGTGTTGGACATGGGCCATCTATTCAGTTGTCCCTGGGGTGATTCTTAGAGGCAATGGGGGAGGTTTCTCACCTTGACCCGTTTCTTCCACCTAACTGTGCCTCAAGACACACCAGAGAGGGTCATGCCATAAGTCGGACACCTATGAGAGGATGAGACACCTATGGGAGTATGAGAGACGTATAAGAGTGTGTTTCCAGACTGACTCACTTTTAGGTCCTTTCAAGCAGCAGCAGCAGGAGACTGAAAGCTGCTCTTCTCAAGACCTGGCCTTCACATGTACCTTGTGGGGATGTGGCGGTCTCTGTGTACAGGAAGGTCTAGAGCTATTGTGAACCTGGACCGGGCTAGCAGGGCTAGCTGTGGGCAGCTCAAGGGCTGCAAGGGGGCTTGAGAACAGTCGGTGCGGAGAGAGGACGGAGGGGATGATGGTCTGTCTGGCCAGGCTGGCTGGAATGGCACTGAGCAACTTGCTCCATATGTTGGTCCTTTCCTTGCAGCATTCCACTTTTGGCATCAAGCACTGTACCAGTTAGGGATTAGCTTCAGCTGCTAAAAACAGCAAACTCAAAATGACAGTGCTTGAACAACATTTCTATTTCATGTGTAAGTCCTGGCCAGCTCTGGCTCTTTATCACAGCAGGGATCTTGTCGAGCTGCCAAGCATGGCCCTCATCTTCCCAGCCCTGGTGTACCCTCGGCCATCCTGTCCATGCTCCTAGCGGACGGATAGAGCAAGAGGTTGAGGAAGGCACAAATGTGCATGCCAACTTTCCTACAGAATGTCCTGAGAAGCTGTCTCTGCACACTTCTCTGACATCCCATGGACTGGAACTTAGTCACATAGAGCACACCTATCTACAAGGGGAGCTGGAAAATGCAGTTTCTATTCTGGAGAATAGAAACTTCTATCAAAATGCCCAGTTCCATTCTGATAGGAAAAAGAAGGAAACAGATATTAAGGAGATATTCGTAGTCTCTGCCTAAAGGTTAACCCTGAAGTATCATTTACATACCTGAGAGCACATTGTCCAAAATTGTCAGTCATCGTTATCTAAATTCAGTGGCAAGAACTGTCCATGGTCCAAGATTTTGTCCTTCTTGTAAGCTAAAATGTTAGCTTGTCACAGTTTCATGGATGCTAGTGGAAGACATGAAACTCCTGGGTCAGAAGGAAAGGACAGTTCATTGCTCATGGTAATGGCAATGGTCAGAGTATCAGCATCTGATTCCCACATGATGATGCTAAGGAGGGCACAGTGACACTTTCACACGCAGCAGGTTTTGTTACAGGAGACCAACCCTGAACACAGGGAAGCCAAATCTTCTAACAATGCCTGTCTTTGCTGAGGAGGGAGATCTGACCTCAGTTCTCCAAGGCTGATCCACTGTCCTTTTTTTTTTTTTTTTTTTTTTGAGACGGAGTCTTGCTCTGTCGCCCAGGCTGGAGTGCAGTGGCGCAACCTCAGCTCACTGCAAGCTCCGCCTCCCGGGTTCATGCCATTCTCCTGCCTCAGCCTCTCCGAGTAGCTGGGACTACAGGCGCCCGCCACCACGCCCGGCTAATTTTTTTGCATTTTTAGTAGAGACGGGGTTTCACCATGGTCTCGATCTCCTGACCTCGTGATCCGCCCACCTCGGCCTCCCAAAGTGCTGGGATTACAAGCATGAGCCACCGCACCCGGCCGATCCACTGTCCTTGACAAAGACCCAGAGGAATGGCAGACACTGCCTTGCGGACACACAGAGGCCCATGGAGAGCTGTTCCACATTCTGTAATTACATTCCTCCAATCACATTGTTCCTTAGTGTCTGTTTTCATTATAGATCTGTCAGATCACATATCATGTGATATCCAGGTAGCTAAAATATTGTAAGTGAGGGACTTAGCAAGGGAGTCAGGCTGAAAAAGATTTTCCTTTCCCCCTAGTCTCTTAATTCCTTTTGGTTCTTGCTTTTTTCCCCTCTTGTTACAAGGCAGATGCTGAATGGCCAGGACTCAAACTTCTTCCTCATAGGAGAGAGGCCTCAGTCAGCTGAAAGGAGGAAGCCAGACTCTTATCTGATGCTGTAAAATACATGCTTCTGGTGCTCTTTGGACAACTGTGGGTTTGCCTTTGGGAAACAACAGTTTTTATTATTTGCAACTCTGTCAATGTCAGCTATTTATATTTTATTAAACTCATTGAAAAATTCATATGTCAGATCATTCGGTTAAAACATTTAAAGCCCTGTTATCTCATCATATTGGGGTTTGGCACCAATTATCTTACAGGAAATTTGGTTTCCCATCCGTCCTTCTCCCACTTCAGGGTCCACCTGCTAGTGGCCTGGGTGTCTCCAGAGGCAGATCCTCCCAGCATCCACGTTTCCTCTTCTGGACCACTGGGGACAAAGGCTGGAGAGCTCACCAATAGCACTACCATGACCTCCTGGCATAAGGAGACAGATGACTGCAGCTTATGCCTTCAACACTGGCTCTCTCTGAGTACGTTTTACAGTTGCTGGTGGGGGCCACACTGGGAAAAAATTTCCCTTTGCATTTTCCTTCCATTCACAAAGAGTCAGCCCCCAGCATCAAGACGGAGCAGTTGTCCAAAATTAGATGCTACTGCTCTCATTTGTTGGTTAAAAATAGCTGTTCTGCACCCTTTATGCCATCACCAGGGGCTGTTTTCAGCCAATGTTTATGACAGAGAAAGACATTTGCTAATTCGCTGCTTATTCAAGGAGAATAGAACTTATTTGTTGTTCCCCTGCAAATAGACAACTGGGGATGTTAGGAGCAATTTACTTGCATTTTCTTAGGATTTGCAGGGTGGTTTTGTGATAGGAAAATGGCTAGTGAGGAGAGAGGAAAGAAGGGCACACACCGAACCTAATTTTTTAAAAGAAGCAATGAAACTGGGCCCAGCCAGCGAGGCAGCATAGGGTGCTGGACAAATCTGATAAAAGGGGAATCACCAAACTTGCCATTTCAATGGAGTGAAGCCCAAAGGAGCCGGACCACCTCGAAGGTTTGCAGTCCCCCCTCCCCTCCACCCCCGAGGCCTTGGGTTCGTCCAGAGCGTCTGGAAGGTTTGCAGTCCCCCTCCCCCCCACCACCACCGAGGCCTTGGGTTCGTCTGTCCGGAGTGCCTCGAAGGTTTGCAGTCCCCCCTCCCCCCACACCTCCCCCTGCTCCGCTCCCCGCAGGCCTTGGGTTAGTCAGGAGCGCCTCGAAGGTTTGCAGTCCCCCCTCCCCGCCAACCCCAGTCCCGAGGCCTTGGGTTTGTCCAGAGCTTCTAGAAGGTTTGCAGTCCCCCCTCCCCACCAGCCCCGAGGCCTTGGGTTTGTCCAGAGCTTCTAGAAGGTTTGCAGTCCCCCCTCCCCACCAGCCCCGAGGCCTTGGGTTCGTCTGGAGCTTCTAGAAGGTTTGCAGTTCCCTCTCCCCTCCACCCCCGAGGCCTTGGGTTTCCTTTTTTTTTTTTTTTTGAGACAGAGTCTCGCTCTGTCGCCCAGGCTGGAGTGCAGTGGCGCAACCTCGGCTCACTGCAAACTCCGCCTCCCGGGTTCACGCCATTCTCCTGCCTCAGCCTCTCGAGTAGCTGGGACTACAGGCGCCCGCCACCACGCCCGGCTAATTTTTTGTATTTTTAGTAGAGACGGGGTTTCACCGTGGTCTCGATCTCCTGACCTCGTGATCCGCCCGTCTCGGCCTCCCAAAGTGCTGGGATTACAAGAGTGAGCCACCGCGCCCGGCCCGAGCGTGCCCAGGGCTTCTGATGCCAGAGCCCAGGAGGGAGCTTTTGCCTTTTGGATTCAGGGCTTCCCTGTACTCTCACAGAGTCAGAATGGCCGTGTGTTTATATGTGAAGCCCTGGGGCCCCCTGGCCCCTTCCTGGGCGTCCTCCACCTTTTCTCTTCTCACACTTTGCTGTCCCGAGTCCTGCAATCCATAGTGAAGAGGCCAGAGGTCCGGATGGGGAAGTGCCAGGGGCAGCGTGGCAGCTTCATCACAGAGGTGAGATCTTTTTATCTCTGGTAATAGTGGCATGAAACTATTTTAGGGGCAGCGCCAGTCTCCGTGATTTTAAAGTTCAATATTCCGGGAACAGAGTCTGAAGACATTTATCTCCAAGGCAGCGTTAACACTGAACTTTAAAAGGCCAAGCATGGAGGAAAGCCTTTTTAACACATGGCTTTTGTATCTCAGGGTGGGCCGGGAAGGCAGCCAGCCAGAGACCAAGATTGCACCTGTCCCAAGACTGGGTATAAAAACAGAACGGTGGACACAACTCCAAGAGAAGGTTTTGGCCAAATGTCTTGAATCATAGAAGATTTGACTAAACCTCCTCCACAGTTTCTATTCAGTGGATGGTTTTGCTGAACTGAGCTTAGAATTGGATATTGAAGAGCTAAAGCGTTTTGATTTTTAAAATTTTTTATAATTTCAACTTTTAGATTCAGGGGATACATGTGCAGGTTTGTTACGTGGGTGTATTGCGTGATGCTGAGGTTTGGCATATGAAGGATCCTGTCATCCAGGTACTGAGTATAACTACCCGAGATTTAGTTTTCCAACCCTTGCTCCTTCCAATAGTCCACCGTGTCTACTGTCCCCCTCTTTATGTCCATGTGTACTCAATGTTTAGCTCCCACTTGTAAGTGAGGGCATGTGGTATGTGATTTTCTATTTCTATGTTAATTCACTTAGGATAATGGCCTCCAGCTGTATCCATGTTGCTGCAGAGGACATGATTTCATTCCTTTTTATGGCTGTGTATAATGCCATGCTGCGTATGTACCACATCTTCTTTATCCAGTCCATTGCTGATGGGCACCTGGGTTGATTCCATGTCTTTGCTATCGTGAATAGTGCTGCGATGAACACGGAAGTGCATGTGTCTTTTTGGAAGAACGATTTATTTTCTTTCTGTATATACCCAGCAGTGGGATTGCTGGGTCGAATGATAGTTCTGTTCTTAGCTCTTTGAGAAATCTCCACACTGCTTTCCACAATGGTTGAACTAATTTACACTCCCACCAACAGAGTGTAAGCGTTTCCTTTCTCCGCAGCCTTGCCAGCATCTGTTGTTTTTTGACTTCTTAATGATAGCCATGCTGACAGGTGAGAGATGGTATCTCATTGTGGTTTTGATTTGCATTTCTCTGATGATTTGTGAGGTTGAGCTTTTTCTCACATTTGTTGGCTGTTTGTAGGTCTTCTTTTGAGAAGTGCTTGTTCGTGTCTAAAGTGTGTTTCAAAGTACAATGAGACATAGACCCAGTAATGCAGACATGAACATATTTGTCCTGCTTGAGAATGTGTCTCAGGACATGGGGATCTTCTCTTTGAGGAGCTGTTCTGCCGATTCTGGGCCCCTTCATACTGGCTGGAAGGGAAGGAAGGGCCCCGTGCCCACTGATGAACTGCACTTCTGTCTTCTTCTCTTGCCAAGACTTGCTCAGCAAAAACGTGCAGTGGGGGAAGAGCAGGAGTCTAGGTGTGCAGGCACAGCCAAGGGTCTCCTGGATCAAGGGCGGGCTGGGTTCCTGCAGTGTGACCTGTGCCGTCACTTAGGGCTCCTGTTCAGCGGGCCCAAGCCACATTTAGTCTCTGCTAACTTGAAATTCTTCATAATTTTTGAATAAGAGGCTCCACGTTTTCATTTTGCGTGGAGACCCGAAAGTTATGTGGCTGGTCCTGGCTACAAGAATAATGAAGAGAAAAGCCAAGGGGTGAGGGAATAAGGGGCAAATAGGAGTGGAGTTGAAAAAACAGAATGTTTAAGACAGAAGATCGTATATTTTAGGGTACTTTGCAGACAGAAAGAGAGAGGAGAGTGAGAGACAAGTGATGATGGTTCTTCAATATAAAGAAAAAATAAAAGACTAATTATGTCATGTGGCCTCCAAGATACTTGGAGTAAAAGATGGGTTAGTTCCAGGTAAATCTTAGCTCCAGGTGCTGCATGGACAGCTTCAGTGTTTGCATTGTCTGGAGTTAAAACAAACATGAGTTTGCCTGCATGGTCATCACCATTTTCGGCAAAAGTCAGTTAGGAAATGATTTTCTTCAAACCATATTGGCATTTTTTTTTTTTCAGAAAGATTTGATTCCTAAATGACAGGGTGACTAAAGATCAAATCATTTTTCCATCACGTTTAATGCAGGAGCTTTCCATTTTTTAGGCCCCCCTGCAAAAGAGTTTCAGTTGCATTTCCCTTTGTTCTCCAAAGGCAGTTTTACAGTTCTCTGATTTACGCTAAGGTCAAGAGAGGGTTTGCAAGCTGGAGCAGAATATAAATTACAGAACCTCCTGACAAAATGGTGGGTCAGAAAAGTAACGTGGAATACATTAGTGAAGGGTAGATTAACACGCCTTTAAGTGCTAATTTATTTCTCAAATGTGCAGCTTGAAGTCTTTCTTATCACTAGGCTCAAGGCTGAGTCTCTTCCATATTGATCAGGAGCCTCTGCAGCAGGCACATGCAGGACACTGTGCTGTGCATGGTGAGAAGTGTGACTCACTGCTGGTGAGAATTATTCAGTAGACAAAATGAACTGGGAGGAAGTGAGTGATCTTTACCTCTTAGGCGAAAGGATGCAATTATCAAGGAAACCGATGCACAGAGCACAAAGCACCAAGCATGTATTTGGCTCTCCTCGGTGTGTTTCGTGGTGCATGGTGAGGGGTGCACAGATCTCCAGGGTTTGCAGTCCTGCTGGGAGAGGAGAGTCACAGACATAAGTCATTCAGTGGCAACCCATGGCTGATGGCTTGCAGGAGGAAGCCAAGCCACTGCTTGAGGGAGAAAGGCATTGTGTGTGAGATTCTTCTAGAAGGTGGGTCTTCAGTAGACCTTGAGGGAAGAGGCTCATGGGGGTGTTTGGCAAGGATGGGGGAGGCCTGTGGGGGAGGGGCGCCTAGAGCAAAGGACAGATGATGGTGTGAGTCACTCTGGGGAGTGGCGTAAGTAAGGCAACTAACCCCGAGAACTGTGTTTCCTATGAAGGCAGTGGGCACGGGGGTGGAAGTCAGAGTGGGGACAGACTGTGGGTGGGGTCAGTGTCTCCCTCTTTCTACACTGCTCAAAGTGATCCCCCACTGGGAGGGGGGTTGCGGTGCTGAATCCCCACAGCCATTGCTGACCAGCCATTGCTGACCATGATCTCAGGAACAAAGAAGCAATGTGCATCACCCTTAGCAGCCCTCATCTGAGCTTCCTGGGTCCAAGGCATGAAGCCCAGGATTAGATATGGAGAGAGGACTAAAACTCCACTGAACTCATGAAACTGGTGATCTGGTTAGAAAGAGAATCACATGCAGAGTGTTAAGGCTAAATATCAAAAAACTGCAGAGGAAGGAGGCATCACTGTGACCTGGAGTTAAGTCAGAACAGACGTGGTGGAAGGGTCAAGGTCCAGAGGAGTCTCAAGCAGGCACACGCCTCGGCTCCTTCATTCATTTACTCAGCAAAGAATGCGGCCACCATGGACCCTGCTTGGTGCTGAGTGGACAGCAATGATGGACAAAGATATGGAGCCAAGACAGACCACAAATATATAAAAAACAAATCATTAAAATAATTTCAGATGCCAATAAAGAAAATAGACCAGCACGGCAGGATAAGAAGGATGAGGTGTGGGGAGGAGAGTCTGATTGGATCATCCTGGGAGGTATCTCTGAGCAGCAGCGTTTTCAAGGATACTTGGATGATGGAGACGGGGTCAGGGTAGGAAGAGAATTCTCCCAGGGGAGAAGGATGTGTGTGGACAGAAACACACATGGCATGCGTAGGAGGTGAGGAGGTTTGCTGAACTCCCAGCACTGTTCTAAAAGTTTCACCTGCATCAATTCATAATCACCCTAAGAGAGAGCAGGGATGTGTTTCAGATTAGGAATGCGAGGCCTGGAGAGACTTCACCGCTGCTCCAAGGTCACAGTTGGAAGGGAACGGGGCTGGACATGGAGCAGCAGTCCCTCTGACTCCAGGGTTGACTTGCTATGTGTTTTCTCAACATAATCCTCCAAACAACCTCATTGATCAGCCAAGTGGGGCTGGGGAAGTGGAGCTCTGTGCCCAAGCTGGGCCCCAAGTGCCAACAGCAAATAGAAGAGCTGAGAAAAGAAGCAACATGTCAGCTGTATTTCTGCGGTAAGCCATTCAGCTGTGGGGCTTTGCGGAGCAGCCTCCTGCACTCATACTGGACGAGGAAGACCAGGAAAGATGATGCACCCTAGGCTGGAAAATGCCAAGCCCCTTAGGGAATAACACAGCAAACACTCTTAGTGTATTTTTTCTCAGTGGTTTAATGGAAATACCAGTTTTAGGAAACTAATGAATAAAGAAGATCTGAATTTCACTTGTAATGAAAATGCAAGGCAAGATTATCTTTTAATGAGAATCTCACTTACTTGGGATTTCCCACTGAAGAGCACCAAGACAGGATATTTCTAATTTTTTTAATTATGCAAACTTTAGAAATTAAAATCCAGAAGCCATGAAACAGATCTCTGGATATTTGTTAAAACATTTTTGAGCTTTGTTTGAAGTAGTCCATGAGACCCATGAGATCCATATTCTTAATTCTGGTTCAATGTCATATGTCCATTTTGGGTCTGTACATAATTGATTCTCCAGGCTGTGCATATCTTTGTACCATTCTTGATGCTACAGACTTCAGGGAGCACTGCAAAGTTTCAGTGCGAGTTCTCACATGCAGAGGCTTCCTTTCTGCTCTCTATGTTCTTTCCTCTTGCCTCTAGTAAAGACAAGGTTAGAAGAAGGGTAGAGGTCTCTTTAGAAACTTGGCTGCTGTCTGTGGCCTGGGGCCTCAGCAGGAAAAGCAGAGAAATCAGGAATGGACTGTCTATTCTACTTTAAGTGACGTCTACAGTGCATTTAGAGTTTTAGGAGCATAATTTCTTATTCTTGCATGCTCCTTCTTAGTAGCTGGGGCCTATTTTAAAGTCAAGAGAATGAGGAACACAGAGGGCTCCTCCTCATTTGTCGTCATCTGAATTCACACACTGAGAATATACAGAGGGGCAGTGAAGTGTTTCTTCTGTTGTTGGTTTGCCTTAAACTAAGAGATAGCCCCAAATGAGCAGGCCATACCTTCTGCAGAGCTGTGGAAGGCCTCGTGTCCATCCCTCCATGCCCAAGTGTTCTCATCCTGGGTTGTTACTTCTTTTTCTGTGTAGAAGTAAAATATAGATTTGCACAAGGTGTATGTTTGAGGGGCACAGAGGTGGAAGTGGATTCAGAGTCAGGCCCAGGTGAGTGTGGGTGGAAGTCCTGGGGGCTTTGCTTCTTTGCCGAGGTTGCTCCTCTGCAGTCAATTCTCATTGACCCACTCATTAATTCAGCAGATCATTAGTCCAAAGCCAGTGCCATCCAATCATAGCCAGCTCCCCAGGTGAGCTAAGTTTTTCTGCTCGCCAAAGCTTGAGAATGGCTGGCTGCTGTTTGTCTCAATCTTAAAATGGCGTCTGCTGGCCACTTTGAGCTGGTTGTGGACACAGGTGTGCAGAAGGTTCGGGATGCTACTGCCACCTGCTCTCCAGCCCTCTTTTAGTGCGAAGTGGGAATGCTAAACCCGTGTTTCCCTAAATCCCTTGCATTTAGGGTCTGGATATAACTTAGGTTTCGCCCTGTGAATCCTTGAGCTTAGACTCAGTCCCAGTGGGGAGGGGTGGGCGTGCTCTCCGTTTTTTCATTGCAGAGGTGGTGTGGAGCTGGCAGCTGCCGTGGAAGCTTCTGGAGTCAGTGGGTGGCTGCTGCACCCTGTAGCTCCCTCACCATTGCAAGATGGAGCTCTCTTGGTGACCTGGTTTACCTATGGCTTTGAGTGTTTTTCTTGTGTGTTCATCCTGGAATTTGTTTCTTTACTGAAATGGTTTGGCTGTGTCCCCACCTAAATCTCATCTTGAATTCTCATGTGTTGTGGGAGGGACCCAGTAGGAGGTAACTGGATCATGCGGGCAGGTCTTTCTCATGCTGTTCTTGTGCTAGTGAATAAGTCTCACAAGATCTGATGGTTTTATTTTATTTTATTTTATTTTTATTTTTGAGGTGGAGTCTCACTCTGTCGCCCAGGCTGGAGTGCAGTGGTGCGGTCTCATCTCACTGCAACCTCCACGTCCTGGGTTCAAGTGATTCTCCTGCCTCAGCTTCCCGAGTACTTGGACTATAGGTGTGCACCACCACGCCCAGCTAATTTTTGTATTTTTAGTAGAGATGGGGTTTCACCATATTGGCCAGGATGGTCTTCACCTCTTGACTTCATGATTCTCCCTCCTCCAAGACTCCCAAAGTGCTGGGATTATAGGAGTGAGCCACCGTGCCTAGCTGATCTGATGGTTTTATAAGGGAGAGTTTCCCTGCACAGTTCTTTTTGCCTGCTGCCATCCATGTAAGATGTGACTTGCTTCTTCTTGCCTTCTGCCATGATTGTGAGGCCTCCCCAGCCACATGGAACTGTAAGTCCATTAAACCTGTTTCTTTTGTAAATTGCCTGGTCTTGGGTATGTCTTTCTCAGCAGCATGAAAACAGACTAACACATTTACCCTTCCCAAGTGATTCTGTGAACACTGGATAATTTATAAAAATTCCCTTTTGTTTAACAAGGCTATAGTGGGTTGAATGCTACTTTCCCTCCTCAACCCCCACCAAAAAAAGATGTGTTCATGTAGAGCCTGTGAATCTGACTTTATTTAGAAAAGGAGTCTTTGAAGATGTAATTAAGAACCTAGAGAAGAGGGGATCAGCCTGGATTATCCGGGTGGGCCCTAAATTTAGTGACAATGTCCTTATAAGAAGAGGAGAAGGCTGGGTGCAGTGGCTCACGCTTGTAATCCCAGCAGTTTGGGAGGCCAAGGTGGGTGGATCATGAGGTCAGGAGATGGAGACCATCCTGGCCAACATGGTGAAACCCCGTCTCTACTAAAAATACAAAAATTAACCTGGCATGGTGGTGGGCGCCTGTAATCCCAGCTGTTTGGGAGGCTGAGGCAGGAGAATTGCTTGAACCCAGGGGGTGGAGGTTGCAGTGAGCCGAGAGGGTGCCACTGCACTCCAGCCTGGTGACAGAGTGAGACTCCATCTCAAAAAAAAAAAAAAAAAGAAGACCACGTGAATGAAGGCAGAGATTAGAGTGATGTGGCCACAAGCCAAGGAGCTTGTGAAGGTCAGGAGCCACTAGAAGCTGGGAGAGCCAGGAAGGATCCTCCCCCAGAGCCTTTGGAGGGAATGTGGCCCTGTGAACACCTTGCCTTTGGACTTCTGGGCTGTAGAGCTGTGAGATAACAGTTTCTGTTGTTTTAGACACACAGTGCGTGGTTATTTGTAGAGAAGCCTCAGGAAGCAAACACACCTAGCTAGAGAGGATTCTGTTCTCTGCAATGGAGACTTGACTTACTGAAGTTTTCTCTCACAGTTGCAACTAGCACAAGGCTGGAGCATTCATAAACTCAACTGAAGGCCTGGAGAGGACATAAAACTATAACACTGAAACCTTAGCTCTGGCTTCTCAATATCACTGGCCCTGGGAGCCATTGGCCAAACCCATCGCAGGGTCATCACCAATGATCCATCTCTTCATCTGCTTCCACCATCGGCTATTGCAGAAACCAACTGACTTCAGATGGAAGTGCCTGGAGACAGCACCCTTCCTCTTACAGACAGCATGCTTTCTTCCTCTGCCAGCCAAAGGCAGCAGACAGAACTCAAATATTTAACATCAAACAATGTCCGTAGAAATGTCCTAGTCCATTTTTATATAGGGTGACTTATTGACTATGCCTCTTCCTTCCAGCACAAGCTCTGGAATTGGCCACTACAATGTTATTCCATTCCGGTTGCTATAACAGAATTCCATAGACTGGGTGGCTTAAAGAACAAACATTTATTTCCCACAATTTTGAAGGCTAGGAACACCAAAATCAAGGCCTGGGAGATACAATGTTTAATGGAGGCCCAATTCCTTGTTTGCACGTGAGCATTTCATTGTGTCTTCACATGGCAGCGAGCAGAGAGGGAGAAAGCAAGCTCTCTCATGTCTTTTTGTAAGGGCACTAATCCCATTCATGAGGGCTCCAACACTCATGACCTAATCACCTGCCAAATGCTCCACCTCCTACCATCCCCTTGGGGACTGGGCTTCAACACATACATTTTTTTGGTGGAGAGTGAGTGGGACACAAACATTTAGCTCATAGCAATGACTTAAGCAAAAAGGCCCACTGGGGTTTTCCTGGACTAAGAAATAAACAACCACCTCCCCCACCCCCACCCTACACCCAAACAAAGAGCTCAGTATTTCCTCCCAAGATAAATACTGTTGCTTCCCTAAAAGGATAGGCAGTTAAAAAGAATGTTTTCCACACTCCAAGTGCATCATTGCTGCTTGGGTTCTTCAAGGTTGCAGGAAGATAAGACCCCGCTGGGTGCCGTGTCTCACTCCTGTAATCCAAGCACTTTGGGAGGCTGACGTGGGTGGATCACCTGAGGTCAGGAGTTTGAAACCAGCCTGACTAACATGTTGAAACCCCGTCTCTACTAAAAGTACAAAAAAAAAAAAATTAGCCGGGCAGGTGGTGGCAGGTGCCTGTAACCCCAGCCACTTGGGAGACTGGGGCAGGAGAATTGCTTGAACCCAGGAGGCGGAGGTTGCAGTGAGCCATGGCCTGGGTGACAACAGTGAGACTCTGTCTCAAAAAAAAAAAAAAGATAAGACCCCAATGATGTTTCTTCTCCTTCTATTCCCCGATGCAGTCTCTAGCCCACACCCTGGTTTGAGCTCTCAGCAGATCCTCCCAGACTCTCTGCTTCCATTTCTTTGTCCATGTTCTTCAAGTCTTTTGTCTGAAGTCCCCTTGTGCAGCAAGAGAATAAATGGTCCTAATATTGCTAATCGTTGAACAAAGAAATTTCCAGAAAGATCCTCATAGGATGCATTGCTCAGACCTGTGGGAGTATAGGCCATCAAGTCCTTAGTCTTTTCTCAACTATTCATCCTTCACAGCAGATGTGTGGTCTTACGTGGTTCCTCTCTTTTTTGAGCCGAGTATATGCATAGCCCAAACAGGCTACATCAGCTTAAATGCACTGGAGGAAGTTCCAGCTCTTCCCACTGGTATGATCTGTTTTATCAGTTTGTCAGTATGCCAGCTGGTGGAATTGCTGCTGATGACAGCATAAAACATCTCGAGGCAGATACCAACTGTTGGCAGGACAGCAGCAATGGCCGAGAGGACACCAGGCTCCTGCTGGGCTCCAGCACTCTGTCTTGCTTGACTTACATTTTGTTTGCATTAGTAACTGATATAAACCCCAGCTGACCAAGGCTCAAAGGGCTTCAGGGGATGTAGTTGTGTATGGAGACAGAATTGCTTAGCAGAAGTGAGCGGATCACTTTATTGGCAGTGGGAACCCAAGAAAGCAATGGGAATTCCAATTGGTATTTCAGGCATGGAGATGCTGGGGGCTGAGTGGAGGAATGATTAATGAAGGCGGGGGGGGCGGGTGTCCTTGCTTTCTTTAGACTTAATCCTTCTGCTGTGGTCAAGCCCATTCTGGTCACCAAAATAAGATTCTCAAATAAAAAAATAATTAAAAGATACATGGAAATTCTGGGAATGGCAGAATTTAAGTTCTCGTGGTGAGCTATGGCTGTGAGACCAAACGAACTGCATCTGCATGTAGCGATAATGTGGCATGAGAGGGAGGAAGGATCCCAATGCCTGCAGGTGTCAGGATGTGGATGTGCACAGCCCATCCTCAGAGCCTACCTAGATGGAGCCTCCTATCCTAATAGTATCAGTGCAGCAGATGTTTATTGTAAGAGCTAAACTACGTACTAAACATTCTGAGCATTTTATGTTTTAACCCACTTGGTGCGCGGTCATTATGAGCGGTATCTACATTTAGCACTGCATTTTATAGATTCCACACCTGAGACGTGGAGAGGTTGCTTACTTGTCTGTTGGGGCAGGGCAAGGAACAGAGCTGACATTCAATCAGTCGGTCTGACCGCAGAGTCCATGTCTCAACTGTGAAGATCATGGCTCAGAATTGCTGTGGACAGTTCCAAGCTGTGTTGGGGACATTTGTTCAAGTTCAGCCTGAAGCGTGGTTCAGAAGCTGAACTCACCTGTCATGCTTCCAAACCCACTGCTTGTTTAATTGATCTTAAAGTTTTCAAGGTCTGAGACAAAACAAATTCTCTGGTCCCTGGTTAATGGCCAGAGGAGAGAAACGTGATCAGAATGCTTTTGTCTCAGGTGGAAATGGGGGCCCACCATGAGGCATGCACTTCTTTCTCCCATGGAAAGCTAAGATGATACAAATGTTGCATCAGCAAAAAGTTCAACAAAGAGACAGCATAGCAGGATGGGGCGATGGGCTTTGCAGCCAGAATGGGACCACACGGGCTGGCTCTTACGATGGTCGTTAAACAAGTTGATATTTGTAACACCCATGAGAGACAGGTCCATAGTGCTATAGTAAATCATGATATACATGACAATGGTTACACAGTCCTATTAGTGGACTTGAGATTGAGTTCTGACTTTCCTCTCCAATGATAAAATTTGTTTTTGTTAGAAATTTATCAGTCAAACAATATTAACCGTCAAGTTACTCATAGAGCCAGGAAGATTTAAAAATGCACAGATGAGCGAGACCTGCCAGAATCACATTGCATTTTGGATCTGGGACTACTTAGCCATCTTCTCAAGTTCCCCTGGCCTCCCAGTGTCCCGGGTCCTGGTCGTTGCTCATGGAACAGCCTGATCTTGGCCACCACGACAGCTGCCACTGCTCTTCTGTAGGCTCTGCCCCTTCCTCAGCCTCTGCCAGGGTGGGCGTGTGCATCACCTTCCTGTCTGGGGCAGTGCTGGCTCCACCTGCCCCTTCCTGACCCTGAGGAAGTCCTGGACACAGGACCTGATACTTGCAGCAGCTGCCAGGAGGGGAACGGTAGTACAGCTTAGCATGTGGAAGCTATGGTCCATGGGACACACTCTACCAGCGTGAGACAGGAGATGGGGAGTGCACACCACAGTTCCCCACTCCTCCTGGCTCCTGGGGACTGTCCCCAGGCACCAGCTCTGTCCCTCTGTGTGGCAAAGTGCAGTGAGATCCAATGCCCTGTTCTCTGTGAAACAGCGGCAGCACAGCCCTGCACCGTCTTGGACTGGCTTTCCCTCTCTCCCGGCCTCTCCTCCCTTCTCCTTCTTCTCTCCACCCTGGAATTGCAGCTCCTCAGATCCAGTAGCCCTTTAGTTTGGCCTCAGGTTCTGTTTTCTGGGAAACCTGGCCTGAGACCTGTCTTGAACTGCAATATTCTTTCCTTTTTTGATGGATGCGTTCGATGCATCCAAACCCTTCAGTCCCCTGTGGACAGGTCCTCCCTCTTCCTTCATTGTCCAGCCTGGTCCAGACGGTCAGCCTTATTTTTAGGGGCTCCAGTATCCATGCCTGCTGCCACTGCCTGACTCAAGTTTCCTCCCATCTGTCATAGGCGTCTGCCCAGACCTCCTGCCTTTACCAGCTTACTCATTGTTGTAATGTCTTCCCACCAGCCTGATGCAGTTTTCATCCCCTTACAGTTCCTTAATCCAAGACTTGCAGAATGAGCTCAGTGAATGTCATTGAGATCTGGCATGACCTGGCCTTGACCTGTCTCTTCCCAGTTGTCGCCCATTTGCTTCTACACATTGCAGTCATTTGTTCAACATTTCCTGAGCATCTTCTAAGTGCAGGTCCTGTGGGAGACACACAATATCAAGGTCAGCATAAAAGGCAGTCTCACAGTTTCCTGTGCTGCCATAACTAATCAGCATGATCTTGGTGGCTTAAAACAATAGAAACTTGTTCTTTCACAGCTCTGGAGTCTAGAAGTTGGTTCCTTTCAGAAGTTCTGAGTGAGAATCTGTCCCAGGCCCCTCTCTTAACTCCTGGTGGCTGCCGGCTGTCCTCCACAGTCCCTGGTTTTTGGCTGTGTCCCTCCAATTTCTGCCTCTGTGTTCATGTGGGCTTTCCCCTGTGTCTCTGTGTTGAATCTCCTCTTCTTCTTCTTATAAGAACACAGGTCATTTAGGGTGAACCCTAAATCCAGGATGATCTCATCCCAGTATCCTTAATTTAATTACATCTGCAAAGACCCTATATCTAAATAAGGTCATATGGATAGATATGGGGTTTAGGACTTGGAACTATCTTTTTTGCGGGTGCCATTCAACTCGTTACAGGCAGAAGGTGATTTTTCATTCTCATGCAACTTCCTGGGGTTGGCATTAGGAGCATTAGAGGTTAGCTGTGCTGCCTTCATTCATCCTGCACGCTCCTCCCTCCCAGAAGAGTATTCCCTTCTCCATATCCTCCTCCTTCCAGGCATAAGTTAAAGGCTGAGTTTCCACGGAGGCTGACCGGGCGGCCTCCTTCCAAGCTGCTTCTACCCCTCACCTTGTGCACCCTGAGTGTGCGCTGGAGTCGTCTGTCTAGGGTTTCCCTCCCTTTCTGGGTTGTGACCTGCTGGAGGACCAGGGATGTCTGTGGTACAGAGTCGTTTGGGTGATGTTTACTCTGAAGGAAACAGAGACTCCTTCCCGAAAGATGACTCTTTTTGGAGTTCTTTCATTACGGATTTTTTTTTTTTTAGCCTAATAACATAGTTTAGACATTGGTTGAAAACAGTTGCATGAATGACACTTATTACATGTCTTAACCCTTGAAGATTTCTGTGAAAGATAAAGACGTAATAGTCATTGTTACTAAGTAATGTATCATGCTTCCTTTTTAGAGTTAATATCTTTGCTCTTAAATACTGTTTACTCAATTTTGTAGACCAAAAAGCCTTGAATGTAATGCATTTTAAATGTTTCTTTATTTTATTTAGCTGAACAATGTTGATGAAGAAAGCCCCCAAAGGGAATATAAATGAAAGTAAATTGTGGTTCATGCTTCTCACTGCCCCATTTCTATTTATTTAAAGTAACCGTCAGCAGGGGAAATGACCCACAAGTTACCATGCTGTGAAAACATAAGAAGCAGATTACCCCATTTTTTATATTGAAAGCAGTCTTGTGAGCTACAACTATTGCTACAACTTTTACTAAAGCACTTATTGCTTATTTCATGGATTGCTAACTCCTTGGCATTGGTTGGGATGGCTGTGAGGATTTATGAATAAGTCTTCATGGGTCTCTCTCTGGAGAAAAAACCAAATGTCTCTCTGCCTCAGTTGAACACAGGACGTTGGGCACTGTGCTCAGTCTGTCACCTAGGCAGGCAGAAGGGAAGCATGGACCTGCGACCACTCTTTCTAGAAGAAATTAGAGGAAATATATCTGGCATATTATCTTTTCTTAAATGGATATTTTCCTTCAGTGGTAACTAAATGCACATAATACAACATTCTAAAAATATAAATTGGTCAATATAGTGAAAAATGTCTTCTTCCCTTCCTGTCTGCCAGCTGCTGAGTTCATATCCCCAGAGGCAATCTGTTACTGGCTTATGTGTGTTACATCCTTCTGGAGACACTCCACCTCTTATAGCTAAATTGGTGACACAGCATACACACTGTTCTGAACCTTGCTTCCTTCCCTGACAATATGTTCTGGAGCTTATTCTATATAAGTTCTATTTCAGTATAGAACCACAACATTCTCTTTTACAGTGGCATACGTTTCTTACCAGTGATATTCTGACATTTATTTAACAATTATATTACTGAAGATCATTTGATATTTGAATCTTTTGCTCATACAAACAAGTGCTGCCCTGAATATTCTTATAGATATACTGCTGTACATATGTATGAGTATGTCTGTAGGATATGTTCTTAGAAACTGATTTGCTAGGTCAATGTTTATGTGCACTTAAAATTTTGAATTCCACTGTCCAATCATTCTTTGAATAATTTTCCCCAGTTAATATTCTCACCAGAAAAATATGTCAATGCCTGTCTCCCCACATGCTCACCAGCACAATGCATTACCCACACATGCAAGTTTTGTGATCTGATAGGTAAAAAATTTTATGTCACTGGAGTTTTAATTTGCTGCTCTCTTATGTGTGCAGTTTCTTCATTCATTCGTGTATTCGTTCTGCTGTTATTAGTTGAGCACTGATTGTGCTCTGGGCTCTGTTCCAGGTGCTAGTGATGCAATCCTGAACAGAGCAAACCCCAAATCTCCTATTCTCATCCAGCTTACGTTTTAGTCAGAGGAGATAGGGAAAGGAAAAACAAATAGGCGAAATACACAGCCTATACGATGGTTTATTTTTCTCCTAATAAAAATAAACCAGGGAAGGGGGTTAAAGAGTGCAGGTGGAGAGTTGTATTTTCCATGGGGGAGAAAGAGGCCTCCTGGAGCAGTTGATGTTTGCACAGAGTGAAGAAGACCAGGGTGAAGAAGAGACCACAAAGGAATCTAGGGAGGAGATCCAGGAAGACAGGGCAGCAAGTGCACAGGCAGTGAAGAGTCATATTCTAAGGACTTGCTCAACATTCGTGCTGCTCATCAATAGTGCATAACAAACAACCTGAAACTGAGAGGTTAAGCAGCAATTATTTTCATATGCTTGTGGATTCTGTGGGCCAGGAATTTGGACAGGCCTTAGTGGGGATGCTCTTCTAGCATCTTGATGTTTGGGGCCTCAGCTGAGAAGACTTGAATCTTGGAATCTGGGAATCTGGGTGACTTGAGGGCAGGCACTAGAATCATCCAGAGACTTTGTTGATCACATGCTGGCACCTGGTCTGAGATGACTCAAAGGCTGGGCTCAGCTGGGATGGTTAAGCAGGGCACCTACCTGTGGTCTCTTCATGACACTGGATCACTCCCTGCAGGCTGGCTAGCTTCTGACAAAGAAAACTCTGATGGAAAATGTTCCTAGATTGACACAGGAACATGCCCAGGGATGTGGCATAGACTCTACCTCTTTTATCAGGGTAATGACAAGGTCATATTATTAGGAGATGTATTAGGGTTTACCTGAAAAACGGAACCAATAGGGTATGTATGTGTGTGTGTGTATACACACACACACACACACGCACACATAAAACTGTTAAACTTATATATATATGTATATATGAGATAGGAATTTATTTATTTATTTTAAAATTGACCAACATGATTGTGGGGGCTGGCAAGTTCAAAACCTGCAAGGCAGGCTGGAGCCCCAGGGAAGAGTTGATGCTGCAATTCCAGTCTGAAGCAGTCTGGAGGCAGAATTCCTTCTCCATTAGGTGACCTCAGTCTTTGCTCTTAAGGCTTTTAACTGATGGAATGAGGCTGCCTCACATTATGGAAAGCAATCTGCTAATCCAAAGTTTGTTGATTTCAATGTTCATGTCTAAAAAATACTTTCATGGCAACATTTATACTGGCACTTGACCAAATATTTGGGTGCTGTGGCCTAACCAAGTGAATACTTAAAACGAACCATCACAGGGCAATATTGTTGCTGTCATCTTTAGGAAATGTCATCCTCCACATTATGCTTGAAGGAGAACAAGGGGACTGGGAATGTTGGAGTAGGGGAGTGAGGAGGAGCAGGAGGAGGTCAGAGAGGCCACAGGGCGCTGATGTGTTGGGGCCTTTATGCCACTGGGCTCTGGCTTTGACTCTGCAAAAGGAAACCAATGTAAGGATACATTCTTAGAAGGGTCACTCAGGGTGCCCTGTAAAGGACCGTAGAAGGGAACAGCATGGAAGCAGGGAGCTCAGTTAGGAATTGCAGTAATCCAAACAAGAGGTTGATATGGTCCTTTTAGAAGATGAAGCTGAGAAGGTCTTGGACATGTTAGGGAGGAGAGAGAAAGGGAAGAGTCCAGAATGATTCCATGTTTTGAGTGAGAAATGGAAAGATGGATTCGAGAATAGTTTTATATGTTTCATTTGTATTTCTTGTTCCGTAAACTCTCTTATATCTGTTGCTCATTTTTTTCTATTGCATTTTTGACCTTTTCCTTAAAGATTTATTAGAGCTCATTATGTGTTGAGAAGATAAGCTCTTGTGAAATAAATTGCAAAGATTTTTTTTCTAGCTTTCTACTTGTTCTATAATTTGGATTTTTATCACTTAGAATTTATATTTTTGCTTCCTGCAGTCTAATTTGTTTGTCTATTATATCTCCTGGGATCAAGCTTTCTTATTTTTGATGGGAATGAACAAAGTGTGAGGCCAACTTCTTTGCATAAGAATATTTTCTTCTTCCGGTAGGCTTGGAAAATATTTGTGTAAGCCAGGATTTAGGAGTGATAAAGGTTTGCAATTAACACATTTATAAACACAGTTTAAACTGCTATCTTCACTGTTTGTTCTCCCAAAGCCCCATTTACAGGACAGTTCTATCTTAAAGGACCTTAATTGAATTTTGATTCTCTACTCTCCTCTTTACTACCACTTCTGATAGTGATTTTGGCAGAGAAATGAAGTAGGCAAAAGAGAGGTTGAATAACAGAGAAGATAATCTAGAAATGCTTAAATTATTGAATAATTGAGTTGAAACAGTTTTTCTCTCTTCATATTATGAATGTTAGTGCTCTAACCTTTCACTTGCACAATAATTTGGTTGAACTTAGTCAATTATACTTAACATAAACCTCCCAATAATAAGTATTTATGAAATCAGCTTTATAAAACAAACACATTATTCTTGGTAGTATATGCTTTCCAGGAACCTGTCTTGCACAAAATCCTTTACCTTCACAGAACCAAATATTATTTACATATTGATTGTCTCTTTGTGTTTGAATATAATAAAAACAGATCTCTACTTTATCAGTTTGATAAGAAGCTCAACTTTTTATTCTCAATATGTTAAGTTTGGAATTCTCATTAACAGCGTTTAAGGCACATGATCACAAATCTTGGAAATTGGGTAATGCTTCTTGCGTCTCATGAAGAGTGTTCTAATGAGATAATCCAGCTTGGGTTTTGATGAATAACAGATACGGCACGTATGCGTATCATATTCTTTGTACTTGTAGTTCTTAACGCTAGACTCACACTCTATCTTGGTCATACCCCAGGGTAAGTGGACCTTTCCTATTTTTTCCACTTTAGGGCCAGCAGTACAGCAGCTCAGAATCCGTTCCTATTCCCTTCTAGACTGAACTCCTCCCACAGGATTCCCGACTTCTTTCTTTTTGAAATGGGCCGTTGTTCATTCATTTAATAAGGGTGTATTAACCAATTACTGGTACTCAGTTAGTACCATGAGTCATACAAGTAAACGTAAAATATGAATTTCTCTCTTTTTGAGGAGATTTGAGGCCATTCAAACAACACCACTATCAACAATGCATGACCAATGGCAACTTCTCTTTTGCAGAAGAGTGTATAGAAGAGAGAGATGAATATGGCTTGGAATCTGGGAAAACTTTGGAGGAAAATGGAACTTAGTTGTGGCCTTGCAACTTGTGTAAGACCTGGAAGAAGCAGGGAGTTTGGGGAAGGACCATGTTAAGGCAGATGATCTTCAGTTCACTATTCTAGAACTTTATGGCGCTACCACACTTTGACTACTGTCTGTGGATTTTGCTAAATTTGTAATTATGCATGGGTATGAAAGCAACATACAAAGAACACTGAATCCAGAAGACAGATTGTTGACGTCTACTGTTCAGCAACTTAGGTTTTTGGAAACAGAAACTGTGTCCTTTTCCGTAAAGAATGGAATGTGTTGAGGGAAGCTTCTGTAAACCCAATCCCTCCTTCCCTCCTCAATCCACCCCATTTATGGTATTGTCTTAGAAGCACTGGGGGGCCTCGTCTTCTTACCTGCAGTTAATGGGTGTGTTTGTGGCATGTAGGTGTCAGCAGATGCAGATGAAGGGTGCTGGTGTAAGAGAATCACATCCTGGCTGGGTCAAGCCGGCCCAGGTCCCAGTGCATAGAAATAAAGACCCAGTCCCATCACTGAGCAAGGCATTAGCCCCTAAATTTTGACTGACTTAGCTCCAAGACCAGACTTTCAGGAAGGAAACTTCAAAGTCCCTTGAACTCTTTTATCTGAGAGCATAGTTCTCCTGAGTTGGCTGCCTTCCTCATTTTCTGGGTAACACCCTGACCCCCTAAACTATAAATTCATAGTTGTGCCAAGAATAAGGCATCTGTATCTCCCCAAGTCACACCACCCCAAATGCTTCTCCAAATAGGATGAAGGGCTAAAGAAGAGAAGAAACAGATGTTTACACTTCTTTACTCCATGCCTGTTGCAGATTGAGTTGTGTTCCCCAAAAGTATATGTTAAAGTCCTAACCCTCAGAACTTGTGAGCGTGGCCTGTTTGGAAATTGGGTCTTTGCAGATGTAACCAAGTTAAGGTGAGGCCATACTACATAGGAGTGAGCCCTAATGCGATGACTGGTGTCTTATAAAAAGAGGGAAATTTGGACACAGAGAGACAGGGGAGAAGGCTGTGTGAATATGCAGGTAGATCCTGGAGTGATGCAGCCACAAGCCCTGGAACACTGGGGATTGCCAGCTATGCCAGGACCAAGGAAGAGGTGAGGAAGGACCTTCCTAGGCCTTTAAGAGGGAGCACTGCCCTGCTGACACTGCCATTTTGGACTTCTGGCCTCCAGATTGCAGGAGAATGAATTTCTATTTTTAAAAGCACCTAGATTGTTGAACTCTGAGTTTGTTATGGCAGTCCTGAGCAACGAAGACTGGGTGTGAGGGTTAAGTTCAGGTGTGAGTTTGACTGGGTTAAAGGATACCCAGATAGCGGGTAGGCTGTTATTCCTGGGTGTGTCTGTGGGGTGCTTCTGGAAGAGACTGGCATTTGAATCAGTGGACTGACGAAGGAAGATCTGCCCTCACCCTGTGTGGGTGGGCACCATCCAACCGGCTGAGGGCCTGGATAGACCAGGAGTGGGTAGCCATAGAGGAAAACTGCCCGGCATATGCTTTGTTTTTTACTATTTGGATTGGTGCAGGGAACTGGAGAGCAAGCAGCAATGGGGAAGAAACCCATTTCTGAAGCCCTTTTCCCCTGAGAGCAGGCAATTAACAGGCAGCTTCGATGTGAGGAGCACTGCAGAAGCACAGCTCGGGTGTCAGGATGGCATGAGAGACACCATCCGTGTCTCGAATGTGACACGTCCCAGAGGAGGGAACAGCGAGCCTGGGCTGCAGGCTGCACTGGCAGGAGTCCTGCAATGGAAGAAAGCATGCACTGGATACTGTGTGATAAGAGAGTGTTCATTATTTATTGCTGTATCACCAACTACTGCAAAATAAGGCCACAAATATTTCTTATCTCAGTTTCTATGGGTCAGGAACCCAGGGGTTACTCTTGATTGTAGAACACAATTTAGCTAAGCAGTTTAGCCCAGGGTCTCCCACAGGCTCCAAGCAAGGTGTCAGCGGGGGTTGCTGGCATCTCAAGGCCCCCCAGGGGATGACTCTTCTAAGCTCATTGGTGTGGTGGTTGGCAAGATTTATTTCCTTGTGGGTGTTAGTCAGAGGCCATCCTCAGGTTCTTGCCACCTGGGCCTCTTTGAAGAGCAGCTTACCATGTGGCAGCAGGATTCATGGAAGTGAGCTGCAGGATTCATGGAAGCGAGCTGCAGGAAGGGTCAGAGCGAGCTGCAGGATTCATGGAAGCGAGCTGCAGGATTCATGGAAGTGAGCTGCAGGATTCATGGAAGCGAGCTGCAGGAAGGGTCAGAGCGAGCTGAGCCTGGGAGGGGCGTCTCACTATGACTGCCTATTCTGTATTTCAAAGGCAAGTCTCTAGGTCCGGCCTTGAGACCCTCACGGGGAGGGGCTTACACCAGGGCATGAATACAGGAGCAGGGCTCATCAAGGCCTTCTCAGAAGCCACCAGCCCCCAGGGGTGATCCAGGCACAGGCCTGAAGAGAAAACATGGGACATTCATGGAATCGTAGCCAGGAGTGCAGGGGAGAGGCAGGGTCCTGCAGAGAAGGGAGCTGGGGACCCCGGGCAGTGAGCCAGGCGGAATCACCAGGAAGGACTGGGATGGAAGCTCACTTTGGGTTCGCTTTTGTCTAGAACCACAAAGACACCAGCAGGCCTTCCCTCCCGCTTCTCCTGATGGCCTGGCACTTAGGAAGGACTGAAGTGTGTGTGTCTGTGTGCATGTGCGTAAGAATGTAAACACATGTCTATATGGGTACCTGTGTGAGTAGTATGTGAATTTGTGTAAGCATGTATGTGGGCATGTGTATGAGTGTGAGTGTACATGCATGCATAAGTGTCTATGTGTGTGAGTGTGTGCATGTGTGAGTGATGGGTATGCGTGCATGTGTGTGCACATGTATGAATGTGTGTGTGTGCACATGTATGAATGTGTGTGTGTGGCTGCTCTCTGGCTCTGCTTGGATTGAAAAGTGCTGATAAGTTCATCATCCTTTCAATGCTCAAGTAGCTTAAACAGAATCTAGCACAAAGGGCTGCGTTTTTTTTTTAAAGCTTTATTTTGTTGTACAGAAAAATTGGAAACCAAATTGTGGATGCACTGCAGGCAGCAGTGCTGTTGGGAGAACATCTTGGCTCCAGAAGGCTGCATGCTGGAAACATACCTCTCTACACCCATGCTTGATCTCTGCTGCTGCCTGGGCCAGCAGCTAATCCCGCCTGGCCAGCAGCCGCCCCTTCTGCCCAGCCCCTCTGACCTTGGCTGGACAGCTGAGGTGGCCACCTGGGGGCCTGCTCCACTTTGAGGCTCTGCTCTTTGTCTGGCAGCGAGGCTGGCACAGCGTTTTCGCATGAGCTGAGCTGAGCTGACCCAGTTCTGCTGATGGATCACCAGCCAATGCTGGGCTGTTTATTTCCCCTCCTGCATCAACCAGGCAGCCCGCTGTCCTCTTATTTTTGTCTGGCAATGCAAGAGAGGCTGCCATGGGTGTGCTAAGTTTCTGATTTCTGTGATCATAGCAAGATTGTCCTAAATTAGACACAAGGTATGTGTGCCCACACACTTTGTTGCTATTGTTGCTGTATTTATGTTTTAGATTAGGAGCCTGCCGGTTGCCTGCTCATAGCCTGTGGGTGCAGGGGTCAGATGGCTGCCTTTGTTTCCACAGGGTTATTCCCATCAAGCCCCGATCCTGGTTGTGGTGCCACGACCTTGCAGGCATTGATGGGGGTGCTGTGCCCTGGGGCTGGGTGAAGAGGACCCCTGAGACTGACCCAGCACTGAGCCTCTTGTGTTTCAGTGGGGGCTGCCAGGAGAGCTGGCCCAGGGTCCAGAGGGGCTCCTGGTACTCTCAGGACCCTCAGCCAGGGGATGGGGATCCCTGGCTTTGCAGAGGTCACCCATGTGACAGACTTTCTCATTTTCCAGGGCTGGGAGAAACCTTTGGCCTATCAGTTTATATTGCATCTTATTTATAGCACGTTTTGAAATTTTTTTTTTGATTCACAGTTTTAAGGAAAAAACCAAAGGAAGTTAGAGGGCTCCATTGTGCCTTAAGTATTTTGGACATTTGTGGTCTACAATAGACTCAAGTGGGGAAGTTTTGCTTTTCCCACCACGACCATTAACTTCATACCTAATGTAGAGTGTTTGCTGTATTTTACCTTAAATTATGCCGCAGAATATCATTTTTTAAAGAGCTAAACAGTATGTGTACCTCAACTGGAATAATCAACAGGATTGTATAGGACAGTCTGGATCGAGGCTTTAAATGCCTGATTTGGGGAAACAGACCAGCTCTCCTTGTCGTATCACTTCTGTGGTGAGAGCTGCCTGAAGTGGCAGGAGCTGTGATTCCTGGGCCTCTATTTAAAGCTCATGAGATGGCTCTTGTGCTTCCAGTGCCCCTTTGGTGGGCCCCCAATGTACTAACAGACCTACCTGGGCGGGGTCTTTGATGGAGACATGGCCCCAGAAGAGGTGGTAAGCCCTGACTGCAGGAGGCAGGCACGGCACCTGTGACGAGAGAGACTGGGCTTCCTGTGCGGAAACCGCTGTCTACAAAGAACTGCATGCACAAAAGTCAGAGCAGACACGTGCAGGAGTCACATTGTTCAGAGATAACTGGAGCACGTGGCAGTCTCTCACTGTGTTCTAAGGTAGTTTCTTATGCTAAAAAATGTGGAGTCTTTATGGGGTCCTAGCTTTTCTTCCCCCACACCTAGGTTGCCATGAACATATTCTCTTTGCAGAATCCCCTGGAATTGTCTTTATGCAAAAGGAATTATCCTTCCCTCCCTCCCCCTCTCCCTCTTTCTTTCTTCCTCCCTGTTAAAATCATGGCACTCCTCTTGTAGGAAATCTTACTCCTTTCTAAACTGCACCTTAATTAATCTAAACTCTTCAGCCACACTCTTTAAGGCTGTTCATTAATCACACACTACTTACATAGTTTAAGGGTTTTGCTGACTCATCCCCTGCCATGGGCTCTCTGCCCCACCCCGGAGCTTCTTAGAACAAATGGGACAAACCCACTGTTTCTTAGAGAACTCACAGTCTCTACTGACCTGGGCACTGTTTTACTTCCCTTGACTCTAGCTAAGTGGCTCAAATAGAAGAAAATAACTTAACATGGAAGATCGGACTCTGGTGCTCATGAAGGGCTGAACTGCCCATTGTCAAGAAGAGATTCGTCCTTGAGCCTTCAACTCAGTGTGGGCGGCCGCCAGGTCCAGGCTCAGCATCACAGGGAGGGCACAGTGCGGTGATGCCCTCATCACAGTGGGGGTGTCCTGGGGATACTTTGTCCCCCAGGCTGCCGGCCTTCATCACTGGACTGCTGCTAGGTGACCAGGGCGGACAAATGGGTTAAACCTTCTGTTGATATGGAAGAAACTAAAGCTTCTGAGAGACAGAAATTACAATGGTATATAAGGCAGAAATGAAATTTACTTTTAAAATATACAAATTGCACAAAAGTTTCAAAACAAGGAGGAAAAATGTTTACAAAGACCCTACTGAGCTTTTGTTTGTTCTTTTCTCAGTGAGTGTGTGAATATGTGTGACTTTACATGTGTGTGAACGTATGTGTGAGTGTATGAGTGCATGTGAGTGTATGAAAGTGTATGTGTGTGCATGTGTGTACATGTTTATTCATGTGTAACTGTGTGAGTGCATGTGAGTGTATGAAAGTGTATGTGTGTGCATGTGTGTACATGTTTATTCATGTGTAACTGTGTGAGTGCATGTGAGTGTGTGAAAGTGTATGTGTGTGCATGTGTGTACATGTTTATTCATGTGTAACTGTGTGAGTGCATGTGAGTGTATGAAAGTGTATGTGTGTGCATGTGTGTACATGTTTATTCATGTGTAACTGTGTGAGTGCATGTGAGTATGTGAGAGCATGGGTGTGAGAATGTGCATGTGTGTACATGTTTATTATGTGATTGCGTGGATGAGTGTATGAAAGTGTATGTGTGTGCATGTGTGTGCATGTTTATTCATGTGTAACTGTGTGAGTGCATGTGAGTATGTGAGAGCATGGGTGTGAGAGTGTGCATGTGTGTACATGTTTATTATGTGATTGTGTGGATGAGTGTATGAAAGTGTATGTGTGTGCATGCATGAGTGTGTGTACATGTTTATTCATGTGTGACTGAGTGGAAAAGCATACGTGTGAGACAGCATGGGTGTGAGAGTGTGTGCACGTGTGTGTACATGCTTATTAGTGTGTGACTGTGAGTATGAGTACATGTTTATTCATATGTGACTGTGAGTAGAAAAGCATATGTGTGAGACAGCATGGGTGTGAGAGTGTGTGCACGTGTGTACATGCTTATTAGTGTGTGACTGTGAGTGTGAGTACATGAGAGCGTGTGTGAATGTATGGGTGTGTGTGCATGTGTGAGTATCCAAGTGTGGGTAGCTGTGTATATGAGAGAGGTGTGAGTGTGAGTGTGTATTCGTGTGTGTGCATATGTGTTTGAGTGTGTATGAGTATGTGAATGTGGCTAAGTGTGTGTGAGTTGTGTGAGGGTGCAAGAGAGTGTGTGTGCATGTGTGTTTATGTGTAACTATGTGCGTGTGAGTCCATGTAATAGTGCGTGTGTGTGCGGGTGTGTATGAGTATGAAAGTGTGTATTAGTGCACAAATCCAGGAACGTTAAATTTGAGTTTTATGTTTTATATCGGTGGTCCCGTCCCTAACCCTTTTGGTACCAGGGACTGGTTTTGTGGAAGACGATTTTTCCATAGACCCAGTGGGCTGGGGGATGGTTTTGGGATGATTCAAGCGTATTACATTTATTATGGACTTTATTGATTACATTGTAATATATAATGAAATAATTATACCACTCACCATCATGAAGAATCAGTGGGAGCCTTGAACTTGTTTTCCTGCAAGTAGATGGTCCCATCTGGGGGTGATGGAGACAGTGACCCTGAAGTGTGTTGCTTTATGTCCACTCTACTCTAATCTTATTTTGGTTGCTGTCACTACAGACAACCCTGCTTCACAGAGATAGGACCTTGGAAATGGAAGCAGGCTTTTCAGTGCTTTTGTGGCAATCTCAGGATATTCTTTAACAATCCAGAATGTATGGAGATTTGAAGTTGTCTCAAACATACTTCTAAAGCCACCATCATTTGCAATCTCAAGCAAAATGATGGTGATCCTCTTCTAACGCGGACAAAGTCAGTTCACTTGGCTGATGCATAAACGCGTCGCAGATCCATTCTTCTCAGTTTGGGGGTATTTTGTGATCGGGAAGTAACGCTCAAGCTCTACTGAAAGCTGAGGTAGGTGATCTCATGCACCAGCTGGGGGAAAGAAGGCCCTGACTCTGTCTCTTTCACAATCTCTGCTAATGTTTGAAACATGTCAGGAATCCCAGTGTTCACTTGTCACCCCTATAATTCCAGTTTGGCTTTGAATGCAGCTGCTTAATCTACTGACTATCTGCTGACTTGAACACAGTTGCCGTTCTCCCCTGAAGTGACAGATTAAGTTTGTAGAGCAGTTTGAATATGTCACACAAGTAAGCAACGTTTGCAGCCCGTGCTGTGTCACTGAAATGTGCTGCCAGTGGTGACTGCTGTTTTAAAAGAAATCTCTGGAAGGGCTCTCATAACTCCAAAACTCTGGCCAGTCATATCCCTTTAGAAAGCCACCTCACTTCTGTGTATCAGAGAAGCCATCTCACCCTATCACATGCGTGTCACTCTAAGCACACGTGTATCACAGAAGACGTGTGTGCTCTGCATCCATCTCCTCACAGAGCTGCATGAACAGACATGAGTTAAGGGCATGTACTTTAATGCGGTTGATAACTTTAATCATCTGCTACAAAACTTTGCTAAATTCAGGTGACATTTTTTGACTACACAGCATTTCTCTATGGATGACACTGCAGAGACTCATATTCAGAAGTGACCTCTTTGACCCAAGTAGTGAAACCAGAAAGCCATTCAGTCATGGCAGCCAGTCTGTCTGTGCATACACTAACACAAAATGGCCAGTTCAGTTTTCCTGATATGTAATTGATTGAAGATTTGAGTTGTTCTGCAGCTGTGGTGTTTGGTGTTGACAACAAAAGTACACCTAACATATCTTCATGCACATCCTCCTGAAAATATATCTCACAAAAACAAGCATTGTTGCCTTGTTGTCAACATTGGTAGACTTGTTAACCTGAATTGTATACCAAAGTGACTCATTAATCTCCCTCAATATCCCTTGATATTTTATCAATTACTGTAGTTACGGTGCTAGCCGAAAGAGGAACATGTGCCACCTTTCAAACTGCAGCGTCTTCTAAAAGTTCATGACAAATGTCCTTAGCAGCAGGCAGGATGAACTCTTCACCAATAGTAAAGGGCTTCTTAGCTTTAGTAATGCAGTTAGCCACTAAGAATGATGCTCTCAGTGCAGACACATTTGATGAAGGGGTGGCCTTCACTAATTGCTTCTGTTCTTCATGTTCATGTTTTTTTCCTTTGAAAAACTGCAAAGGCGTGTCTTTTAATGCAGGGTGCTTGGTATCCATGTGGTGAAGAAGTTTTAAAGATTTCATGGCTTCATTGGAAAGTCACCACATAGTATACAGAGTGGGCTTGGAAAATGTGAATCACCTGTTGCAATGAACCTGTAATTTAAATAAGACTCTTGGTCTTTTCTTCTAAATGCAGCTTGCTTTATGTTATCAGTCTTAGGGTCTTCTGCTGTCTCATGATTGGGTCTTTCCCCCTTTTCAAATAAGCTTTCCAGTGACATTTGTTTTTTACTGATTTTGGCTAGCGTTAGCTTGTGGGCTTACCGAAACTGTTACTGAGACAATTGTACAGTGCAGGAAAGAGGCGTGGACAGAAGTGGTAAATAAAATAATGGTAGGCCATGCGTGGATTAAAATAAGTGTCAGATTCTGACTTAAAGCCTGCTATCAGATGCAGCTGTACAATTAAAGTACATCAACTCACTGGCCACCAGAAAGCCTTCCACCAGATGCAGCTTAATTGTCACTTGCCACTCTCTGATAGGGTTTTGATATGAGTCTGCAAGCAATTGATTTATTAGGGTCTCTGTGCAGTCAAACCTCTCGCTACTGTTAATCTGTATTTTCAGCCACTCCCCACACTAGCATTACCGCCTCAGCTCCACCTCAGAAGATCATCAGTCATAAGATTCTCATGAAGAGCATGCAACCTGGATCCCTTGCGTGACCAGTTCACAAGAGGGTTCACGCTTCTATGAGAATCTAATGCCACCACTGACCTGACAGGAGGCGGAGCTCAGGTGGTCGTGCAAGCGATGGGGATAGGCTGTAAATACAGGTGAAGCTTCGCTGGCTCACCCACCACTCGCCTCCTGCTGTGTGGCCAAGTTCCTAACGGGCTATGAATCAGTACCGGTCTGTGGCCTTGGGGTTGAGGACCCCTGTTTCATATAACATTATTCATTTATTTTAAGTTTTTAATGAGCTATAATTTTTACCATGTAAACAATGGAAACATGAAACACAAAGAGGTAATTTAGTAGTCTTCTGGATTCAAAATCCCAAGTGTTTACATTACTAGGCAACTGATTATATGTGTGCGTTTGTATTCGTATGCATGTCTATTCGTATCGTTTTCTGCTGCATTTTAGAACAGGGGTTGAAAGTTAGTGATTACAAGGATGACCCATAGACTTGACATCATGTTTGTAGTCTAGCTTTCTTTTTCTTTTTCATAGTGAGTATATCAATGGTTTAGTAACTATTTTTCAATTTTTTGAATCCGGAATTAAACAAGTACTACCTTCATTGAAGTACAATGCTTTTTATTACGTGTTAGGTACAGCGTTGGCTGGTAGTTTTCTCTCTTTTCTTTGCAAGTCAGATTTTAGAAAAATAAATTGATTTCTTAGAATCACTGGTTGTGGTGCATGCTAGTGGGGGGACCACTGCTAATGGAATATTGAGCACATTAGATAAAAGGTCGTGTCCTTTCAGGAACATGGACAGAGCTAGAGGCCATTATAGAGGCAAAGTAATGTGAGGATAAAACACCAAATGCCACATGTTCTCACTTGTAAGTGGGAGCTAAATGATGAGAACACATGGACACAAGAGAGGAACAACAGACGCTGGGGCCAACCAGAGAGTGGAGGGTGGGAGAAGGGAGAGAAGCAGAAAAACAATAACTATTGGGTACTAGGCTTAGTATCTGGGTGATGAAATAATCTGTACATTGAACCCATGTGACACAAGTTTACCTGTATAACAAACCTGCACGTGTACCCCGAACCTAAAATAAAAAATAAACAAACAAACAAACAACTAAAGCACGTGTGATCAGGTTTCAGGAAGCCCTGGATAATTTTAGAAAGTTCACAGCCAAATCCAACAAGCTCGTTGCTCACCACCTTTTTTTTTTTTAATTATACTTTAAGCTTTAGGGTACATGTGCACAACATGCAGGTTTGTTACATATGTATACATGTGCCATGTTGGTGTGTGGCACCCATTAACTCTTCATTTAACATTAGGTATATCTCCTAATGCTATCCCTCTCGCCTCCCCCTACCCCACAACAGGCCCCGGAGTGTGATGTTCCCCTTCCTGTGTCCATGTGTTCTCATTGTTCAATTCCCACCTATGAGTGAGAACATGCGGGCTCACCACCTTTTATAATATTTCTTCAATGTAGGACATTTGTAATTCCGTCTTGGTTTGGCTTCTTTCAGAAGGCTGGATCAGGGGAGCCTGGTCCTTTCTTTAACTTCTGCTATTATTTGAGTATTTCTTTTTTTTTTTTTTTTTTTTTTTTGAGACGGAGTCTCACTCTGTCGCCCAGGCTGGAGTGCACTGGCGCGATCTCGGCTCACTGCAAGCTCCGCCTCCCGGGTTCACGCCATTCTCCTGCCTCAGCCTCTCCGAGTAGCTGGGACTACAGGCGCCCGCCACCACGCCCGGCTAATTTTTTGTATTTTTAGTAGAGACGGGGTTTCACCGTGGTCTCGATCTCCTGACCTCGTGATCCGCCCGCCTCGGCCTCCCAAAGTGCTGGGATTACAAGCGTGAGCCACCGCGCCCAGCTTATTATTTGAGTATTTCTTTCTCTTTGGCCTTGACTATCTTTGACCCTTGGCCGTTATGATAGTGTCTAGTCTCACTCATTTCTTTTTTAGATAAGCATTTTGTATTTTTAGCTGATGTTGGAAAGGGACTTTTTTTCTAGTATATTTTGTAACAAGCTATTGGTAACACAAAGTTGTAGCATTTTATATTCATATTGAATTTGACGAACTTACTGTGCTTCTAGATTAGGTCCAATGGCTTTTAAAAATCAGTTCGTTTTTTCCCGCCTAGGAGTCCCCCTGTACTTCTAGGGGAAAAAAAGATACTTTCACCTATTTTCCAATGGGTTTTCCTCTTCTTTCTGATTTGTACCTTATCATATCTTATGTTTAACTTCCAGAAACATGGTAAACATTAGAGAACTTATCAGTCATAATGCTCCGATTCTTGATTTCAGTGGGAAGGTTGCTTGAGTTTTAGATAAGTTTTTTCTTACCGATTTAAGATAGCTGTCCTTTATCATTTGAGTATTTAAAAAATCTGTTTTGCTAAGAATTTTAATGTGTAATGGTTGTTGAATTATACCAAAGGCCTTTTAAGTGTCCATTAAAATATTTGTTTTCTGATTTGATCTTTTGAGGTGACAGGTTAATTTCGTAGTAATAGATATCTTAATATTAAATTGCATATTATATTTTGTTGAAATGTTCTTTAAATGCATTGATTCAATTTGTCGATAGTTTAGGATTTTTATATCTCTATTTACACGTATGCAACCTCTGTCAAATGACAGTATCAGATTGTGTTAGCTACTTAAAATGAATCAAAAAACTTTTTATATTCTCCTGTACATTCTATCAGTGTCATTAATGATCATTTCCTTGACTCTGTAAAAGAATTACCCAAAGACTTATAAACATATATGTGGCTTTAAAAAATATATAATTTATATGTTTATATACAATAGATATTTTACACATAAATGTTTTCTTTATATATTTATGACATATTTGAATACATATAAATATGCATTTATAATATATTTATATATTTATGATTTACATGAATATATTATAGTAATATATAAATATATACTTAACATATAAATGAATATAAATAATATATAAACATAAACATAAAAATATAAAATAGAATATCATATATAATATATAATAATGTGTAAATAATATATAATTATATATGATATATAAGTATAAAAAATAAATAATACATATTCTGGAGTAGTTCTAGATTCACAAATCGCAAAGATAACATAGAGTGTGTTTACATACCCACACCCATTTCCTCCTGTGAACATCTTACATTAGAATGGTACATTTGTTACCGCTAATAAACCAATGCTGGTACATTTCTATTAGCCAAACTCCATTGTTGATTCAGAGTTCCTCGTTATTTTCCTAACGTCGTTTTCTGTCCCAGGATCTGATCGGGAAGCTACATTGTATTTGGGCACTGGGTCTCCTTAGAGTCCTCTTGGCTGTGGCAGTTACTCAGATTTCCCTTGTTTTTGTGATATTGGCAGTTTTGAGGGACACTGGACAGGTGTTTCATTGAATGCCCCTCTACTGGGATTTGCCTGGAGTTTTTCTCATGCTTAGACTGGAGTCCTGTGTTTTGGGGAGGAGGACCACAGAGGTGAGGTGCAATTTTCATCGCATCATATCAAGGGCATGTGAGTACCAGCATCATGATTCATCGCTGCTGATGCTGGCCTCGTTCATCTGGCTGAGGTCGTGTTTGTCAGGTTTCTGCCGCACCTGCCCTTCCATTCTGTCCTCTTTACGAGGAAGTCGCTATGTGCAGCCCACGCTTAAGGCGTGGGGAGTTATGCTCCAACTCTTTGATGACAGAGTATCTGCATAATTTATTTGGAATTCTTCTGCGTGGGATGTTTGTCTCTTCTTCCCCATTTACTTATTCAGTTATTTATTTATTGCAGAATGTCTTCATGGATATCAATCTTATACTTTTGGTTATTATTCAAGACTAGTTTGTTTATTTTGTTGCTCGGTTTGTTCCAGTTCTAGCCACTGAGAGTGCCTTCGGTTGGCTCTTGTGTCCTTTTGACATTGTGAGATTAGCTGCTGCTGCTTTTTTTTTTTTTTTTTTCTTAGCATTTCCTTACTTTCTGGCATTATAAGATGCTCCAGGCTCCTCACAGAATTAGCCATTTCTCTAAGGAGCCCTGGTTTCTTTTATTGCAGAATGGTATTAGAAATTAAGATCTGGGCTGACTTCTGGGTACCTAGGAGTTAACCCTGCGCCACAAGGAGCAGCTAAAAGATAAAAATAAAAAAAAAATAGAAGAAATTAAGATCTGGGTGCTAGGTTTGTGGTCTTTTATGGAGGTAATTTTTTTTTTTTTTTTTTGAGACAGCGTCTCACTCTGTCACCCAGGCTGGAGTGCAGTGGTGCCATCTTGGCTCGCTGTAGCCTGTACCTCCCAGGTTCAAGCTATTCTCATGCCTCAGCCTCCAGAGTAGCTGGGACTACAGGTGTGTGCCACCTGGCCCAGTTAATTTTTGTATTTTTTGGTAGAGACGGGGTTCTCTATGCTGGCCAGGCTGGTCTTGAACTCCTGACCTCAAATGATCTGCCCGTCTCAGCCTCCCAAAGTTCTGGGATTACAGGTGTGAGCCACCGCACCCGGTCTATGGAGGTAATTTTTGATGACAAGTATTTTGAGTCTTTTCTCAAGTTTGACATTGAGATTTTTCTGGGAAATCAACTTTTCTGAGATTTTAAGTTTAATTGGCGTACACTTGTACAAAGTATGTTTTATTATTTAAAAAATGTTATTTCTATATGATTTCAAGCAATTTTTGGATTAGTTTAGCAATTCTATTTGATATCTTCTTTTAATTTATTAACTTTCATTTTGATCTTTACTCTTACTTTCCCGGGGACCACATTTTTTCCACTTTTTACGTACATAATTTTTTTTTTTTTTTTTTTTTTTAGCGTAGATGCTTAGTTTTTTATCCATGGTTTCTCTTTTAATAGTGAAATCCTTTAAAGAAATGAAATTTGCTTTTAAATAGAACTTTGGCCACATACCCTGGGATTTGACAGACTTCAGCCCTAACTAAAATGGCAGACTCTTTAGTTACTTGTGAGGATGTTTTAAAAGATCTGGACAGAAGTGTTTTCACTGAAGCTGTTACTAATGCCTATTTTTTTCTGCTACCTTATAATAAATAATATATTTATTACTTATAAATAAAGTCATTTTATAGCAATTCTGTATCTGTGGTGTCTGCAGGAGTAGAGTACATCCATAAATACATATTTATGTGCTTAACATTGTCCACAGCCTTGGTGTCAGTAATCTGTAATACTGAGTTCTAAGTCCTGCTCCATTTTCGTTTTTAATCAAATGTTCTTTTTCTTTCAATCTCCTTTTCTGTGCAGATTTTGAGGAGACACTATTTGACTCTTGAAAATTTCATGATTATTTTCCTTGTCTTATAAATTATCCCTTAACTTGATGTAAATGATCTTCATTGTCACATTTAATTCATTTTGTCTTGAATTCTACTTGGTCTGCTGTTAACAGTTCTCTGATTTCTTTTTTGTCATCTTCCTTCATCTTTTTTTTTTTTTTAACCTGTGTATGTTGTTATTTTAGTCTGTCTTCTGTAAGCAGCCCATTGATTGACATTGCTTGTCAGCCCAGTTTGAGTGTCTCTGTCCTTTCTGTTAGGTAGAGGTTTGCCTGATTAAATGTATTACTGCTGGGCTGGGCGCGGTGGCTCACGCCTGTAATCCCAGCACTTTGGGAGGCTGAGCGGGGGTGGATCACCTGAGGTCAGGAGTTCGAGACCAGCCTGGCCAACATAGTGAAACCCCGTCTCTAATAAAAATACAAAAAATTATCTGGGTGTGGTGGCAGGAGCCTGTAATCCCAGCTACTCGGGAGGCTGAAGCAGGAGAATCACTTGAACCCGGGAGGCGGAGGTTGCAGTGAGCCAAGATCTTGAGCCGTTGTACTCCAGCCTGAAGAACAAGAGTGAAACTCCGTTAAAAAAAAATACATATATATTTTGCTGCTGAGGACATGTTTAAACTGTCTTCAGATCTTCTTCCTCCTCCTCTTCCTCCCCCTCTTCCTTCTTCTTCTATAGGATGGTCCTCCCTCAAAGCAATATCATGGATAGTGGCCATATTTTCAGTTTGAGCTCTCCAAGGAGAAGCCAAAAAATCACGTTCCCAGCCACCCTCGGGCAGGGATGCAGGCACGGAGCCAGCTCTGCCCATCATATGCACCCATGCGCCTTGGATCCTGAAGAGCACAGGGTGAGTGCCTTGCGGGCAGAGGGGACCTTATGAAGTCCATTCTCTGGGGTGAGGAGCAGCAGTTCTCTTGTTCGGCAGCAGGGGTGATGGAGGGTCTGGGTCAGAGGTGCAGGTACCATCATCACGGGCCCCGTGTGTGATGGCACAGCACAGAGATCTTCATAGGGCACGACCCCTCGTGCAGACTGCAACATCCTTCCTGGCTGCCCAGCGCCCACACTGGACTCTTTTGCTGGATACCTGTTATCTTTAGCAATTCCTTCCAACTTAAACTGGTCACTGTGGGGTCTCTTCTTACCCCAGATGGCCAGCGTGGGGTGTCTTCTTAGGGCATGGGGTCTTTTCAACAAAACCCTGAATGATACCAGGAACAAGGAGCTAAGCTCTCAAAACCTGTAATGTCATAACATGTAGACTGTGCAGGGAAGGACAGGTCTCCCGTGCCAGGGATCTCACCAGATGCAACAGCACCAGCAGCACCAGGAACAATTGCGTGCATGCCACAGGGTGCCCTAGAGGTGGAGTCTAAGGGCCTTCCTTTCCTGAGTTTCCTGGGTTGTATCCTCGACTGCCTTTCTCAGTTTGTTCCCAGAGGCTGTCTACCAATCAGCCACCAGTCCCTGAACAACATTATACAAAAAGCCGTGCAGTGAACTGAATGTCCACATCCCATCAAATTCCTAAGTTGAAATCCTCACAAGCAAGGGTATTGGGCAGGAGGGTTTTTGAAAGGTGGTTAGGTCATGAGGGTAGCATCCTCATGAATGGAATTAGTGCCCTTATAGGAAGATACATGAGCGCTCTGGAACTCTCTCCACCCTGTGAAGATACAAGAAGTAGGTAGACTGCAACCTGAAGAGGGCCCTCCGCAGAACCCACTGTGATCTCAAGACTTCCAGCCTCCAGAACTGTGAACAATGAATTCCTGATGTTTTTTAAAACATTGAGACTATGGCCCTTTGTTATAACAGTCTGCAGTAAGACAGCTGGTGACACATTTACATCTCAAATTGAATATTCAAATTGGGTTATACTGCTCATTTAGGGTCTTCAGGCTTCAATGGGTTTATGATTTAGCCTGGTGAGCAAGGGGTCTCTCTACAAAGTGTCACAGCTGGCAGACTCCAGAGAGCATTTTCCTGGGACCATCACTGGGTGTGGTAGAGTAGGGGAGGCAGCTGTCTATTTCTGGTAGGTGCACATGCCCTCAGTTCCAGAACAAAATTCTTGGTCGTCTCTTTGGAACTGTCTATCTTGTTCTGGTACAGAGAGTGGAACACGTGGTGTGTTTTTTGAGAATATGATTTACAATCTGTTTCCATATTTGCTGTAGGTAGAGGGAATTTTTCCCAGATGGAAAAATGTGGTTTGTGATGCTTTTGCAGGTTTTGCTTTCTTTGTTTTTCTCATGCCCAGCCTCTCACAAAGTCCCAGGCACCACTGCGTGAAGTTCCTACGGTGGCCGCAACAAATGCCCCACACTTAGTGGTTTAAACCCACACAAATGTATTATCTTACAGTTTTGTAGGTCAGCTGTCTGATATGGATTTCACTGGACTAAAATCCAGGTGTTGTCAGGGTTGTGTTCTTTTCTGGAAAAACCATTTCCTTGCCTTTTCCATCCACAGTTTTCCACCCACATCGCTCCACCTTCAAGGCCAGTAATGTTGGACTGAGTCCTTTTGAGCCATCATCTTCTGGGTCTCTCTCCAATTTTCTCATCCACTTTGACCTTTGTGATTACACTGAGCCCTCCCAGATAATCCAGGATAATCTCCCCATCTCAAGGTCAACTGATTAGTAACCTTAATTTCATCTGCCTTTGCCAGGTAATCTGATGTGTTCACGAGTTCACATGTAGACATCTTTGAGGATCAGTATTCTACCCAGCACATACTTAGTGGTTTATGCAGTTGTGGAACATAGCAGCTGTGCTGAATTTGGGAGGAGGTGTGTCAGTCATGGCTAGTGTATTAGTTTGTTTTCATGCTGCTGATAAAGACGTATCCGAGATTGGGCAATTTACAAAAGAAAGAGGTTTAATGGACTTATAGTTCCACATGGCTGGCGGTGGGGGGGCTCATAATCATGGCAGAAGTCAAGGAGGAGCAAATCATGTCTTACATGGATGGCAGCAGGCAAAGAGAGAGAGCTTGTGCAGAGAAACTCATGATCACATGGTCCCACAATAGGCTGTCTGCAAGCTGAGGAGCAATGAGAGCCAGTCCAAGTCTCAAAACTGAAGAGCTTGGAGTCTGATGTTTGAGGGCAGGAAGCATCTAGCACAGGAGAAAAATGTAGGCTGGGAGGCTAGGCCCATCTCTCATTTTCATGTTTTTCTTCCCGCTTTATATTCACTGGAAGCTGATTAGATTGTGCCCACCAGGTTAAAGGTGGGTCTGCCTCTTTTGGAAGCACCCACACAGACACACCAGGATTAATACTTTATATCCCTCAATCCAATCGAGTTGACACTCAGTATTAACCATCACAGCTAGCGTGTCACCATACAAATGTAGAATTTCCTGATTCGACTTTCAAGTGGGACAAACAATTATTTGGTACTATGGAGTGCCAGTAACTGCAGTGCACTAAGCTGCTGCACAGAGGCTCCTAGCTATGGTGATTTTTGCTTGGGATTGGAATATGTGTAACAAGCTTCATCATGGACCTGAATGAGATGGTTTCAGTATGGAAAGGTTAGAGGCTCCTGCACTTCTCTAGGACATGTGGACTTCACAGCTATCTCTTAAAATTTTTAAAATAATTTTAAACTTACAGAAAAGTTGCAAGATAATACAGAGGGTTCTTTTCTACCCCTCACCTAACTTTCCCTCTTGCATAACCACAAACAAGTATCAAAACTAAGAAGTTAACATTGGTACATTACTGTTAGCTATGCTGCAGGCTCTAGTTGGAGACCATTGGTTTTCTACAAATGTCCTATCCTATTCCAGGATTGCATCTGGGATCTACTTGGTACGCGGCTGCAATGTCTCCTCTCTCAGTCTGTGATAGATCCTTAGGTTTTCTTGTTTTTTATGTTCTTGACACTTCTGAAGTGTACTAGTCAGGTATTTTGCAAAATGTCCTTCATTTTGGGGTCATCTGATATTTTCCTATGATTAGATTTAGGTTATGCATTTTGGGAAATAATACCACATCCAATTTGTAATCTGGATTTTGTGAATAGGTAGACATTTAGTTCACTTTTATCCTGACCTCCCACAGGTAACATACCCCCTTGTATTATCTCCCAGTCCTTTGCCCCTCTCAGGAACTAAGTGTTAGAAATCTTCCCAACTCTGATGACCCTTTCCTCCAGTGCATTTCATCAACACATACACATGGCTTGGCTGTCACTTGAAACTGCTTCATGTATAAGACCATAGTCTCTGGATCTACTTTTCTTCAATAAATCCTCTTACTCTTATACTTCTGTGCTTTCACTCACTCTAAACTTGATGCAGTTTCCTCATTCTGACCTCTAGTTTTACGCCTTTCCATTTTCTCCCTCCTGCATCCTTCCAAAGGTTGTTTTGAAGATGACATGAGATGATGAAGGGACAGCATGGCCTGGAGTCCAGGTGTGAGGCAGCACTGGGATATAAGCCTCTTTCTAGCTTTGCTCATTTCTTCTTCAGTCAGTCCCTTAGTCGTCTTTCATCCACGCTGTCATTGGCAAGGAATTGACCTTCTGTTGCCATTCTCGTTTTCCCTTGGTGAATTCAGTCATCCTTTTGCTCTCTGTTCATATTATGCAAATATAAAAATAAAAATAATCCTGATAATGTGTCCTGCTGAAAGAAGAAAAAAACTATCTGATCTCACTGGGATCCAATGCAGTATGACTCTATCCATTTTTAAACAAGTTCTAATTCTGAACACTTTCCCCTTGCTAAAGTCCCTAAACAGCTCTCTTTGCTACACATCCCACCAGAATGTCAAATAGCATCTGTCCAGCTTGCTTACAAAGTCCTCCTCTCCAGCTCCCAGTATACCAGGGTCTGTGCATAGTCTTCTTTCCTTTCTCCTCACTGTCTTAGAGGCAAGGTCTGTTCTTTTCTCTGAGGCTAACCCCTCTGCCACCTTTCTCTGGGCCTCCCTGTGGCAGCAATCAGTCTTTCTCTGTCCTTTGCAAGTCCTTTCTCTTAACAAAAAGATACTAGTATCTTCTTTATTACAAAGAAATTCTGTAGTCTGCTATACTTACCTCCCTTCTCACTCAAGTTTTCCAAAGGTTGAAATCATGCTCTGCCTCCAGGTCCTCATTTCTTATACTAAAATCTGGCTTTGTTTCCTCCACACTATTGGAATTCTTTAACTTAATTGAAACAATGAATCTAACTCTGCTTGGGCTGCCCGTGACATCTGCCATAACTAAGACATATCAAAGCCCACTTCTCCAGGCTTCCATGACAATCAGAGTAATGTCCCAACTCTCACTGTCATCCCTGCATCTCCTTTGGGAGTGCAGGTTGCATGGTGCATTCGTCTGTTCTCACACTGAATGAAATGCCTGAGAATGGGTAATATGTAAAGACAAGAGGTTTAATAGGCTAATGATTCTGCAGGCTGTACAGGAAGCATGATGCTGGCATCTGCTTGGCTTCTGGGGAGGCCTCAGGAAACTTAAAATTATGGTGGAAGACAAAATGGGAGCCAGCACGTCACATGGCTGGAGCAGGAGGAAGAGAGTGAAGGGGGAGGTGCCACATACTTTTAAACAACCAGATTTCATGAGAACTCACTCACTGTCATGAGAACAACACTAAATGGGATGGTGCTAAACCATTCATGAGAATCCTCCCCCATGATCCAATCACCTCCCACCAGCCCCACCTCCAACACTAAGGATTACAATTTGACGTGAGATTTGGGTGTGGACACAGATCTAAACCATATCATATGGCTACTACTTAATTGTTGTCTGTGCTTCTCCCTTCATCAACTCTCTCTTCTTTTTCCATCTCTCCCTGAGTCCTTTCATCACTTTTCATGGCTTTGACCATTGCTTCAATACAGAGGACTCAAACTCTGTGTTTCTAGTCCTGCCTTTAGTCCTGAGCTTCCCAACTCTCAGCCCCACACTCTTGTATCCCAGAAGCAGGATACAAGATACCTCATCTCCCAGTTCTCCTTACCGTTCTTACTTTCTGCTCTTCCTGCTGGAAGAAGCTGAGCATAGAACAGTGTTCCTGGTTTTATGAGATGTTCTTTCTGCCATCTGTCCAAAGTTCATCAATGGGAACTTTGAAGTTCTCTTCTTTTCCAGCATTTTTGCAGCACTGAGCTCTATGTTTCTCCTTTTGCAGCCTTTACTTCCTCACAGTTTGGTTTCCATTTGTCATACGGAAGCTCCTAGTTTTCATGCTTGGTTCCATCAATTCTCATAGCTGCATGTTATCCACGTTTCTTTGGTTGATGTCAATACTACCCAATTGCCAGTAGAGCTTCCCCAAATGTTAGCTTTAGTGCAGTCCTTGCTGCTCTGCTCCAAGCTAGATGAGCAGTCATTCAATTTGCATGGACCACAGGCATCTTGGGCTCATATGTCCAAGTGGAATTAATTTTGTTCCCTTCTGAAACTCTCTTTCTTCAGATTCCCTCTGGTAGTGAATGTAAAGAAGCCAGAAAATAGAAGTTATCCAAAGCCTTTTCCTCTCACTCATTCCCAGGGAAGTGCTGGAGGTTGCCTTCCCACTATCACTGTGTTTTTCTCTTCCTTGCCATCTATGGGGCTTTTGCCTTAGTTCAGGTTCTCATCTATTAGTCTCCTAACTGGTTTCCCTGCTTCAATTCTTTTTCACTTCTAGCTCAACCATTCCACAAAGGACAGAGAAGAAAATTCGAAATGTGAATCCAGTCTGGACCTTGCTCTGACTAAAATCTTTCAGTGGGGCTTTCCATCATCTTCAGAATGAAATATAAGTTTCTTAACTTGTGTGTATCAGTCAGCTCTTGCCACAATAATGCTGTGAAACAGAACATCCCCAAATGTAGTGGTTTACAATGACAACCCTTTGTTCTAATGCTCATGTGCCTGCAGGTTGACTGGTTCAGTTGTCCCAGTTGGGGCTTGCATGGGCCTCCCTGTTTCAAGTTACAGGGCAGCTGGGCTTGGCTCTGCACTGTGGGTGGGGTTCAGGCCTACTTACTACACATGGGTTGAAGGGGCAATTGTCACTTGGGGCATATCCTTCATGTGGAAGATAACTAGGGTAAAAGAGGGTGAGTGGAAGCAGATGCTTCTTGAGGCTATGGTCTGGAACTGACACCTACTCACTTGTAACCACCTTCCACTTGGTAAAGAAAGTCTACATTGTGAAGTCTGACATAAAGGGGGCAGGAGCATGTACTCTGGCCATGCTGAGAGACATGTAAAGACATAGGGAATGGGATAGGATGTAAAACTCAAGCACATAGAGTGCATGAAGGACTGCAAATGACAACTCCACTAGCACAGATGACATAGCATAAATCTCTGTGCGACCTCTATGCCCGTCCAGATCCATCTCTCTCTGTTCTCAAGTTTCTTTTTCCATGCTAGATCCTACTTCACCAAACTACTGTCTGCATCCTGGACACCTGTGCTCTTCTCTCTGCACTTTACACATATGCTTTCCTATGCCTAGAAAGACTTTCCCTCTACCCTGGACTTGGAAAGCTCTACTGGCTTCTCTAGATCCAGCACTGATGTCTCTGCTTCCAAGACATCCTCACTTTCCAGGGTGGATTAGGCTCATAACTCCTGTTCCCACTACACCACTCTCACCGCTCTCTGCTCCATTTTTTGAATAATTTATTTATTATTCCTATTCAGACTTTTCCAGAAGATTACAAGCTACTTGACTTCAGGGTCTTCATTGTTGCTTCTTGCGTAGAATCAAGTCAATTCTGTATGCTCAATAAATATTTGTTGAATAAATGAGTGGATGTGTGTATGGATGACTGTTTCTGAGCAGTCATTTCATTATCTAGTTCATGTACTAAAGTGTTTGAACATTACATAATTATGTTAAAAACGGATTTAAAAATTTCACACACACATTCAAAACCATTTAGAACGACAATTTTTCTCTGTCCAACTTTTGTGATCATCTTTGCTTCTTTTAATAGTTAAGCTAATTTAGACTTGAATATTGTTTTCCCACATATTTTGGATCAATTAGATTTCTTTTCTTTCGACAACATATATTTTTGGTGACAACTGCATAGCAGCATTTTTTGTTTTTATTTTGCCTCAGGCATAAAGCAACCATATTTCTCCTATAAAAGGTGAGCTCAAAATAGACCCTTTATTACCATCCCCAAATTAATTCAGATGCCACCCAACTTTTACTTATTGTACTTCAGAACCTGTGTATGGATTATTCTAATATTCTGAAAAATGAAGTGAATAAACTTTCTTAATATAAGCTCAGCTAGCAATAATTGAGTCACATAAAATGTGACCTATCAAACTCTGAAATTTGTTTATGTCCAAATGAAGGACTTTAGGAACATAAAATTCAAGTATAGACCAAATACTTGGACTTTGAATTTGTCCAGAAATCTGAGCAACACTAGAAATCTGTTAATTCATGTTAAACTAGAAACCGAAATTTTTATTTGTCAAATACAAAAGAACTATGTTATTACATTCTAGTTGTTGTTGTTTGGACTTAAATTTTATTTATTCAATACACATTTTTGTAGCATCAACTTCCTGTAAGGCACAAAGACCAAATCCTATGATATCCTTTCCTGAATCCTCTTACTAGGACCCTTGGTTTCCCGTACTGTGCATTCCCCCTCACTGCACTGAGTAATAAACAAAACTTGTTTAGCCACAGGTGTGTTCCTGGTGCCCCTTGGCTGGAGGATATTGACAGCACTTAACAGAAGATCACAAATAATAATTGACTTAAACCATAAGGTTTTACTGTCTCACTAAAATGTTGGGTGGTGGGCAGTCCAGACTGGTGTGACAGCACCTGGATGTCGTCAGAGACGAGTCTTCTGCTTGGCTGTTCTCAGCACGCGGCTTCCATCACCAAGTGCAACTTATGGTCCAAGAGGCTGCTAGAGCTCCGGCCATCACACCTGCATCTTATGCAGCAGAAATGGGAATATAGAGAAGGTGAAAAAAAGGATGTCCCTCCCACTTGTATCAAACCCTTTTAAGAAGACTTCCCAGAAATTTCTCACAAATTTCACTTACATTTTATTGACCACAACTTAGTCACATGGCCACACCTTGTCAGAGGAGAGATGGGAAATGCAATCTTTTGGCTGGGCACATTGCTGCCCCAAAGACAGTCAGGATTCTATTACCAAGAGACAAAGAGAAAAGTGAGAAGAGGTAGACAACATCATCTCTACTATAAAGTACTTCTGCTTCTTTACAGGTCAAATAAAAATCATCTTTGGTTAAAACTATACCTCGTCCCATGAATAGAATGTTCAAAGTTCCTAAAAGGTTCTGGGAGCTGCGTGGTTTGTGTCTGCCCTCTGCACCTCTGGCCTGGGGTCAAAGTACTCCTGTTAGGCTGGTCTTTCTTGCCTCAGGACTTGGATACTCTGTTACCTGTGATGGAGGAAATCCTGCTACATTTTTTCATCTCCATATATTCTATTCATCCTTCAGGGACCTGTCAAATCCTCTGGCTGTAAAATCCAACTGTTCATTAAGCAAATGAGCCTCTTTGGGGCTGGCACTGTTCTGGGCACTGGGGACAAAACATCCTTCTGACCATGGCACTTCTGGGAGGAAAGAGACATCCAATACATACATGAATACATTGTTCTGTAATGGGCCAAGTAGGATGAGTCCTGGAGGAAAAGTGAGGTTAGAGCTGCCAAGAATCTTTGGGATCTGAATGGAAAAAAATGTATTCAGGACCCCTGGTGAGAGCAGATGGGCCTTGTGATTGGGGTTGAATTACAATATAGTCAGATCCGAATTCCTCTGCAGTTCTGGACCCTACATCCACCTCTCTCCTATCCTTTCTTATTTTTCCTGAATAGGAAAAGGGGTTAGAAGGCAATGGGATGGAGGTGAAATTTTAGATGGAATGTCCATGGAAAGTCTACAGAGAAAGTAACATTTGAGTGGGAGTCTCAAGGCAGGGAGAGAATGAGCCTTGCAGGGGGCTGGAAGAGCATTTGGGTGAATAGCTGTGCAAAGGCCCTGAGGTGGGCACTTGATTGACTTATTCAGGAAACAGGAAGGAAGCCAGTGTGGCTGAAACAGAGAGTTTGAGAGGCAGGAGGTAGGAGATTAGTTCTGGGAGGTGATGGGGATCAAATCACACAGGGCCTTGGGGGCTGGTATGAGGCCTTCAAGTGAGATGTCCTTTGGGGAAGGTGTGTGTGACATTATCTGATCGTATCGTATCTTCTGTTTTGTCTTTCTGTTTAGCATAGTTCTTGCCAGATGGAAATATTTAATACAGTCTGAATGAAACTTTGAGATTGATTTGCATTTTCTCAATAAGTGATGAAGAGTTGATATGATTATTCTAGAATAGAATATTTAAACCTTTTTTAATTTAAATTTTTTATTTCAATAGCTTTAGGGATGCAAGTGGTCTTTGGCTTCATGGATGAACTGTAAAGCAGTGAAGTCTGGGAGTTTAATGCATATGTCACCCAAGTAGTGTACATTGTACCCAATAGGTAGTTTTTTATCCCCCACCCCCCCAACACCCTGAGTCTCCATTTTCTACTATACAACTCTGTACACCTTTGTGTACTCATAGCTTAGCTCCCTCTTATAAGTAAGAACATGCAGTATTTGGTTTTCCATTCTTGAATTGCTCCACTTAGAATACTGGCCTCTAGTTCCATTCAAGTTGCTGGAAAAGACATGATTTTGTTCTTTTTTATGGCTGAGTAGTAAGAGTAAGAATACTTTTTCAATAAGAAGATTTACTTTTTCATTACTCAGACTTTGATTGTTTGAGACTACCTTGGCCACCAGAGTGTGTTACCTGGAAGTTTGGTCCCAAACAAGAAGCCACAGGGAGAGACAGCGAGGCAACTCTATGCAAATGCAATGAACACTGAGACTGATATCACTGAGACTTTCAGAGGACAATGGACCCTATGGACCTCGCATCTTTCCTAGACTCTGTTCTTTGCTCTTGGGTCTTCTCTACTCAGACTACCTGCCCCCAAATGCTCCATCCTCACCAAAATATAAAGATTGAGAAGAAAGTGGGACAAAGGGTGTGGAATAAAAAATGTGAGATTGGCTATCACCCCAAGGTGATCAAATCCAATGTTGGCTTTGCTCCAGCGGATCTGAGACCAATTTCGTATCAGTCCCAGAGCACAGCGAGCCTGTTCAGGCTCTTGTAAGTGAGGACCTGCGGTTGAAGAGTAAATTTTTTGTGGCTTTAATCCTTCTGTTCTCTGGACTGGAGGGTCATGATGGTACAGTGGGAATACCTTGGTTCTGGCTGCCAGGCCGACCTGCACAAAGACAGCTGTCCCTGTGGGAGGGGCGCAGACACTGTGCAGTTTGCACACAAAAGCAGAACTAGGGTCTTTGGCAGCAGAAATGAGTCATACAGAGAGCCACTTAGAGGTTTCTCAATACAGTTCTTGGGCTTATTAAGGTTGAGTAATGGCAATTAGTGTGGAGGCAAATTAGAACAACAGTGACAGTGTTGATTATGAAGCAAATGAAAAAGCTCAAAAGGAAGGCATTTTCTTGGAGTGCCTCAAAGAATTCTGCCCTTTAATTATCTGCCCTCTTGGTGTTAGAGTGAGATTTCACTGGAAAACACTGGAGGGCCATTTGTGGTGACACAGAAGCCTCTGGTACAGACAGGAAGCAAATGAATGGTAGGGGATGTGATTTTGGATGGAAGGGCTGTCATGGGGATTCAGACTGGATTCTAGAGTCAGGTGCATTGTGGTCCTTGGCTGATGCAGGAGGTTTGGACTCAGATTTTTCTGAAGACAACATAAGCAGAGAAACAAGGTGTGAAGACAAGCTGGTTTGAGGATGTTGGCACCATGACAAAGTTATTTACTCTACCCCATCCCAGTGCCCAGATGAACAATATGAACATGATAGGGATGCAGTTCACATGCATTCCATTTTCGAGTTTGCTTTAAAATTTTATATCCATGTCATAACCTTCTGATTAGGATTTGAGAGAACTGATTGTCAAAGTGAACTATATTTTTAGGAAAGTGTTATTTTGTGTTATTCCGATGATGTAAAAGCCAAGATTGTTACACTGAAGGACTCTGTAACGTGAGAAGCATATCATATTCTAAATATCCCTAAGGTGTCTCTCTTGACCTCAGCACTAACAGCTGATAATGGCAGGGATTGCTGTTATTTCACATGTGACCCACCATGGTGAGGCATACTCACCCACCCAAGGCGAGGGGGAAGAGGGGAGGTCACTACATATTTCCGGCTGGCATAGTAATTTTAGTATTAAGAAGGTGAAAGATTCATATCTAATCAAATAACCCCAGATAAGTGTGTCCTGGGCTGTTGTCCCTGTGGCTTTAACAAGTCACTTGGTGATGCACAAACTGAATGCAGCTGAACTCTGCCCAGGGCTGTGATGACTGCTTTTCATAGCTTTGAATTCTATTAAAAACCAGAATGAAAATGCTTCTTATAAAATGCTTGTCTCTTAAAAACAAACAAGATGATATAATTTATCCAGAGTTGAGGAAATATATCCAGTTTAAATTTTATATACATTTAAAGGCAGCCTACATATAACATAGAAATGAGCTATCTATCTACCTATTTCTCTATCTATCGTCTATCATCATCATCATCATCACCTATTGTATTTGTTTTCTTTGCTCTGTAAGTTACCACACACTTAGTGGTTTAAATCATCACCTAATTATTCTCTCATAGTTCCCTAACTCAGAAGTCTGTGGAGGGCGCTCTGCTCAGTGTCTCACAAGGCTGAAATCAAGGAGTCAGCCCAATAAGGCTCTTCCCTGGAGGCTTGGAAGATGAATCCCTTTAAAGTTTCTTCAGGTGGTTAACCAAATCCAGTTTCTCACAATTTTAAGATTAAAGCACCTGTGTCCTTGTTGGATATTGGCCAGGGGTTGCTCTCAGCTGCTGGAGTTTCCCTCAGCTCCTGAAAGCCTCTATCTTATCCCTGAATATGGCCCTGTTCTAAAATACAGTGTATTAATAGAAAATTTGAGACTCAGTAAAGCCAACAGATTGGGAGATAATTGCCATTAGAAATACAGTTTGTTGGTCACAGTCCCCAGAGGAGCAGGTTACACCACATCACGGGTGGCCACCAGGTGGGTCAGGAGAGAGAGGGAGCAGGAGAAATGTGGGCAAGAGCCTTGACTGTGGTTTCCATCAGGAGGGAACAGGTGAGGCAGGGCAGCATGTTCCAGATTGGTGAGTTTGAATAATTTCAGCAGGCTCTAAAGCATAGAGGCTATCTCTAGTTGTGGGACCAGTGCAGTTTTCCCATAGAACTGAAGCTTTAGAAACTTACATTTGTTTTATCTGAGTTCCTTTCTCAGGAAACTAACAGGCCATCCAGATAGTACAATATCAGGAAACTGAAATTTCCCAGATCACTGTATCTGGACAATAAGATGCACTTGCTGCCTGCTAAAAAAACTCCTCTTTCTTATGCCTCCTTTATTCCCTGCTATGTAAACCCTTTACTTTAATCAGTTAGAGATTAATTTGAGATTGATCTTCTGTTTCTGGCTGACATCACCAGCATTAAAGTCTTTCTTTCTTGGCAACACTTGTTGTCTCAGTGATTGGCTTCCTGCATGGTGAGCAACTGGACCTAAGCTGAACCCCTAGTGTTTGGCAGCAGTTGTCTGATACCTGGCCTTGGGATGATTAGGGCAGGGATGCATAGTGGTCTTCTGTGGAAAAAGGGGGCGATTGAGGGTATGTGCTCTGGATTGGTTGATTTGCGTTTAAAAGGCATATTTCAGGTGAGCTGTTTGCTATGTTTAGAATTGGTTAACCCTGGGAAGGGCAGTCTCTCCAGAGTCAGCAAGGCCCCAGATATTAAAGCATTAGAATACAGAAAATAAAAGACATGATTAATACAGTCACCTCCATTTTCAAAGCTAGCAACCGTGCATGGAATTCTTCTCATGCCTTGATTCTCTCTGACTTCTCATTCTGCCCCCATCCAGAAAAAACTCTGTTGTTCAGGGCTCATGTGTTTAGACTAGACCCACCTGGATAACCTCCCTTCCAAGTAACTCAAAGTCAACCATTAAATAACCTTAATTATATCTGCAAATTTTCTTTTGCCATGTGCATGATGTACTCATGGGATGATATCCCATTGCATTCACAGTCCTGGAGATTAGCGTAGATTAAATTAAGGCATTGGCAGGCCATGTTGGGATTCCATATATATATATGGAAGATATGAAATAATTATATATATAGGAAAATATGGAAAAATTATTATATATATATTATATATAGTGTTTGATCATTGAAGAACATTTGAGGCTAGGCATGGCCCAGTGCTTTGGGATGCCAAGGTGGGCAGATAAGGTCACTTGAGGCCAGGAGTTGGAGACCAGCCTGGCCAACATGACAAAATCCCATTTCTACCAAAAATATAAAAATTGGCCAGCATGATGGCACACACCTGTAATGCCAGCTACTCAGGTGGCTGAGGTACAAGAATTGCTTGAACTGAGGAGGGGGATGGAGGTTACAGTGAGCTGAGATTGCACCACTGCACTCCAGCCTGGGTGACAGAGCAAGACCCTGCCCTGTCTCAAAAAAAAAAAAAAAAATTTGAAAAAGCACGAAAAACTACACAGACGAAAATAAAAGCCACTTATCATTTTGTCACTATTAATATGTTTCCTTTGAGTTTTTATCATCCATATTATTTTCACAGATAAAAATGTATTCACAGTTATGTGTCTTTTTGAATTTCAGAAATTTTCCATGTCCTTGTACATTCCTTATAATAATAATTGTCAGCATCTGTAAACATTTACAAATGAATAACTTAATATTGGGTATTTAAGTGATCTCAGAGCTTTGTTAATATTTATGATTATTCTGAAGGGAGGTTCCTAGAAATAGGAATACTAGCTAGGAAGCTGTAAACATTTATGTCTCTTGATTTATGCTCTCAAAACAGCAGAATCTGGTATCTTTCTCTTTGTCTTCTTGTTTACTTCCTGTCTCTTTCTCTTCTCTTTTTTTAGTATTTAAGTTTTCAAAAATAGAATATAAAAATAGAAAAGATATCCCAACTTCATCACTTTTTTTTCCTATGAGCAAAGAAAAACTCATTCTTCTTCATCTACTTCATCATCTACACAAAGCCACTTGAGTATGAAACCCATTCTACACCTGCTTGACTATTAATAAGCAACTGCCTTTTAGTATAGAATAATCAGAGATGGAACTCACTTAAATGATACGATTTCTGAAATCCCCACTAGTGGTCCAAGGAAAGTTTGAAGCTGCTTTTCTTTCTAACATGCTTTTCCCTGGTTCCCAGGATCCTGTGCCAACCTGGTACTTACAGGGAGGTTCCTCATGGAATCCCACAGGAGTCCAATCCTTGAGCACTTTCCTCGTTTTGGTTTCCATGAACCCCTACCTGTCCATGGTATATTCTGTCATCTGTCTGCTTGTAATTTTCCCAGGGGACCATTGGGTGAATTAAGTAGCTATTATCCAAATAGATTAGTGGGTTTGTTTTAAATAGGTTTATTGTTTTGTTTGTCACGTTCTACAGCATTGAATTGTAATGTGATCTTGTCCTACAGGCAGAGGCTTACCCAACATGAAAGGTTTTAATTTTTGCCATTTAAGCACTATTGTGGACTGGATTTCAGTAGATGGGCCCCTTAAATCAGAGGATGCTAATTAGTCCACAGACTCCTAGGGTTAGAGAAGGTGATAAAGGGGTCTCCTGAAAAATTTGATGGATATTTCCAGTGAGTAACAGCCAAGTATAAAGAGGTCCGCAGAGAACCTCTGCCTGGCCTGCATACTGGGAAGAGTGCGCACTGGGGTTGAGTCTCGGGAAATTCAGGCTGTTTGTCGGGCGGGGGAGGAGCCTGGCCTCTCCTGATCCTGGGTGATAACCTGGGATTCAGTCTGTGAGGCAGGAAGCCCACTGGCAGGACTCTTGCCTTGCTGAGAGTCCTTGTTTCCCCCTTTTTCCCTTTTCACCCAATAAACTCTGCCCTTCTTACCCTTCAAAGTGTCAAATCTTTCATGGTCGTGTGACGAGAACCCGGCTTTTAGTTGAACTAAGGAGAAAGTCCTAAAGCATTACCACTTCAATTATTAACTGTATCCATATGCCTGTTTCAGAAGCTTCCATGGTTCATTGCTGCTATGAGTCATCTCAACAAAAGGGAATGTCTGAATGGCAGACGTACTTGGTAAATTCAAGACACTGCCTTTTCTCCCTAGCAGGAAGTCAGCCTTGTTAATATTTAAGATTTATCAACAGTTCTCTTTAAAGTCCAAACCATTACTTATGCTAAAATTGATCATTGTGCTAACATAAAAGGATTAATCAGCTGCAAATTGAATTGATCTAGTGTGATTTTCTATAGCTTAGCCTGTTTCACATTGTTCACAGCCTAACATGGAAGCCGACTTTACCAAGGATCTTTGAGGTGGGTGCTGCACACTGGTTCAAGCACATGAGTATAGAAGGGCACCTCTCACTTACCCCTTGATGGATCTCAAAGTTTCAACTCAGTATTTGCTTCTCACCATACAAAATTTTTATACTACTCTAAATTATGCTACAGTAAATTATGTTAGTTTGAAGTCTTATGGGATACGAAATTAATACTTTGACAATAAGTGTTAGGTAGCTGGGGATGAAACTTGATTACTGCTAGCCTTTTTATTTTTATTTTTTGTAAAATGCGATTAGGCCTATAAGCAGGAAGGCTTGCTTCCATACCCCTAAATTCTACTTATCTGCTCACCTAGTCACTGAGTTAGTCCTCCCCTAGAAAAAAGCCCCTCACGGCATGATCGAGAACAGAGTAGCTTGCGTGTTCTGTGCAGGCAGGTAGAATGTGCGGGGGAGAAGAGGGGACTGCTCAGGCATGCCCAGTTTCTTCTCCCAAACCCACCAATGCGTGAAGCCATTTCAACTGCCCTGGCTGGGATGAATAAAGGATAGGACAAAGGGCTGGGAGTGACATTCCTATGTAGCTCCTTCTGTGTGCCACACAAAGGACAAAAATGATCTTTCTGACAGCCTTCAGGAGAGGATGAGTGAACCAGCCACTTATTGTGCATTTTCCAGAAGGCAGATTTGGAAGCTTTTGTTTATAAACACAGCTTTCACTAAATGCTTAGTCTAGTCTGTGGATTTCCTAAGATCTCTGCATTTTCTCTTTCTCTCTCTGTTTCTCCTTTAGGCCTCACGGATATATTTTGTTGTGTATGGGGTCCACCAACACACGGTAGAGTGTATGAGTCAGGCTTTTCTGTGATAATGCTGTGTATCAAACAAGCCCAAATACCAGTGGCTTACAAGAGCAGGTGATTTTTTCTAGCTCCACATTTTGCACCTTGTCAGGGCTTGGCTGCATCAGGCTCCAGACTCTGTTGGGTTAAGGTTTCCTCTGTGTTTTCCCATTGTGGGCCATGGGTACATGGGACCTTTCTCATGGCAGAAGACAGAATCACAAGAGCTGAGTAAAGTCATTAGGTGGCATCTGAAGCTTCTGCTTGCATCATGCCTGCTTATATTCAACCAGCCAGTGCAACACATGTGTTCAAGCCCAACATCATGGGGAGGGGAGGGTGATATTTGCTAAACAGCAATACAATCCACCAGACAAAAGATAAAGTGGGGCAGGCAAACGTGGGAGTGGCCAGGACAGCATGCAGTGACCCATTTCTTTGGTTTGGTATCTTCTTTCTTGCTCTGGAGTCAGATAGAACTGGGTTTGAATCCTGAGCACGGACCCATGAGTTGCACTAGGTGATTTGTGACTGAGAGAGGCAGGTTGAATAGCCAGATGAAGTCATGGGGCAAGAGAATTCCCCAGGAAGAGAATGGTAGAGACAAAGACAGCAGTGTATTTTGGATAGTGGTGGCTCAGCAGTTCAAGGAAGGAGCGATGTCTGAAGAAGTTGCCATGAAGGAGGGATGATGTATTTACATATTTAGGTAGATAAGAGAAAATAGAGCTTGTTTATTGGCTCATGTGAAAGATTCCAGAAGAGAAGAAGAGGCTGAAGCTCAGAAGAGAGAAAGACCACAGGCAGATCTGAGGTACCGGCAGAGATGCCATCACGAGCACAGATGGGCTTGTCTCCAAATCCCTTGGATGACCGGGCTGAAGATATTGGTTGGTGGGGAAACAAAAGAAATTGAATCACTTTTATGGATGAACAGGAAGGGAAATTATCCAAGCATGGTAGTAGTAGGGGCTGCATGTGTGTTCTGAAGAGAGGAAAAGACTGATGTGTCACAGCAGTCATGAAGAGAGAGCAGGTTAGGGGTAGAAGGAGGGTAGTGCCATTGAGATGAGAAAGCTGACTTTGCTGTGACCTCAGTTCCCATATATCTACATTTTCCCCATCAGCACTGAGCTTCTGTGGGCTAGAAGCTGGGGAAATGGGTAGAAGACCCAGCAGGTACCTGAGCAGAGGGCTCATGTGCTGGTTTAGACCAGTCCTGGCAATTAAGCTTCTGATCCCAGCGTGGGGATCAGAGCCCAGATGTGGTTCGTTCTAGTGTCCAGGAGGACAGCAGGAGATGCAGTGGAAAGGAAACTTTCAGAAGCAAACCCTGACTCTATTACCAACCCCCAGTGTGGAACAGCGCGGAAAACCATCTACAACCCACCACTCCCCAGCTTTTAGCTTCTCTTGACTCATTCTTCATCAGGATGGGCTATATAATTTTCAAGGCCTGGTGCAAAATTAAAAGACAGGGACCCTTGCTCACAAATGACAAATTTCAAGATGGTGACAGCAGAGCATTAAGCCAAGCATGGGGCCTTCTAAGTGCAGGGCGGCCCTGTGGGACTACAAGAGTCATATGCCAGGAAGCCAGTTCTTAGCCCTTGGCTCTCAGCCCACATGCCTTCTGTGCTTTTTCTCCCTTCTCCATTTTTGAATACGCCACCCCCTCTCTTCTCATTGTTCCTGCTCACCTTCTACTGTAGAATCAAAATCCATTTCTAAGTCAGCTCTTCATGCTTCCCCAGGACTCTTTCAATGTCCATCAGCGGACTTTTCTTTCCGTGCTTAGCATATATTCTACATAAGGTTGTTGGGTGAATGAGTGAAAAAATAAATAAATGGTGAACTTTGACGAGTCATGTCCAATGGAATAAACCAGAAGGAACTCTGTCCCCAGTACCCCTGTGTGGGAATGAGAGTCTCCAGGTTCCTCTCACACTGAAGAAAGTGTTATAAGAGTTCCGATGTGCTGCAGTCACTTAATTCATGAACTTGTTAAGGCTCTGCCCCATAACAAAAGAGATGGGAAAATGCATGGTGTGAAAATTATGATTTACTCCTAAACGTTAAAAATGTTCATGACTTAATATTTGCTTTAAAATTGGTTTTTTGCTTTTTTCCCCAAAACTATTTGAGGCTGTTGATAAGAAACATGAGCTGAGTTATTCGTATGGACACAAAACCTCAATATTATTAACAGGCAGGGGAAGGCAAGGGCATGGCACACAGGTACAGGGTAATATAGTTCTTACATTTGAACATTGGACTTGACAAAGAACTTCTTTTTTTTTTTTTTGAGGTGGAGTCTCGCTCTGTCACCCAGGCTGGAGTGCAGTGGCGCGATCTTGGCTCACTGCAAGCTCCGCCTCCCGGGTTCACGCCATTCTCCTGCCTCAGCCTCTCCGAGTAGCTGGGACTACAGGCGCCCGCCACCACGTCCGGCTAATTTTTTGTATTTTTAGTAGAGACAGGGTTTCACTGTGGTCTCGATCTCCTGACCTCGTGATCCACCCGCCTTGGCCTCCCAAAGTGCTGGGATTACAAGCGTGAGCCACCGCGCCCGGCAGAACTTCTTTTTTTTGAGATAGGGTCTTGTTCTGTTGCCCAGGCTGGAGTGCAGTGGCGCCATCTGCCTCCTGGGTTCAAGAGATTCTCCTGCCTCTGCCACCCGAGTAGCTGGGATTACAGGCATGTACCACCACGCCTGGTGAATTTTTGTGTTTATAGTAGAGATGGGGTTTTACCATGTTGCCCAAGCTGGTCTTGAACTCCTGAGCTCATGTGATCCACTCGCTTTGGCCTCTCAAAGTGCTGAGATTACAGGCTTAAGCTACTGTGCCTGGCCAAATTTGGTGCAGAACTTCTTGATGCTAAAGCAGAGACAGGGGAGACACTGTTCTATAGGATTCTGATGGTCAGATCATGTTCTGAGTGGTGCAGAAGGCTGCACTGTAGATGTGTCGTGGATGGACTCGGCATCCCAACCTGTCTAGACAAGCCGCATCTCTCCACAAGGATCCTGGGGTCCCCAGCACAGGGGCTGACAAAGGGATCATTTTCCACCTGATGCTTCAGCCCCAGCTACTAACTGGAATTCCTGAGAACAAGTCTGTCAAGGTAGGGGCTTCCTCCACTGAGGCCAGGTGGGTGCCACAGTCCAGGACCACCCAAAGAGCCCAGGGCCAAGTAAGGAGCCCAGGACCACCCAGGCCACGTTCACCAGGCACCCTGAACCCCAGGCTCCTGGCTTCCACTTGGAAAGACAGAGCCAGCCTTGGGGAGTTAGAGCAGGAGGGATTTGCCCTGGGCCTTGAGTAGAGCAGGTCTGCGTCACCCTAGGGGGTTTTTCCCAGCTGGTTCTCTGGAAGCTCACCCAAGCAAATCTTCTCTCACTCATTCCCGGGAAGCCCATGTAGAAAGAGAAGGAGCGGGGCTCGGCACAGGGAGGCAGTGTTTAGTTTTACTTAAAAGCTGAGAGTATATTACCAACCTGTGGTCTAGTGAGGGCTTATGTTTGGGGAGATGAGCTCATGTTATCAGGAGTGCTGCTTCCTGACCTCCTAGCTCAGTGGGAAAACAGCTTAGAAAATCTTGTGGGATCAGTGAGGAGTATGTCCTGGTGCATCCCTCTGTCTTTCTCACATTGGCTGTTGACAGTCACAATGGGCCTTTGACAGGAGCTGGGCAGTAGCTAATTAGGAGCTCAGAGGGGAGATGTTCTGTGTTGTGAATTAAAGGGTAACCTAGGGCTGGAATTTTAGAAGTGTCGGTAATGGTGTTTTCATTGTTATATAAATTAAACAGGCACACTCCCACCCTCCCAACAGAGGATCAGCCCACCTGACACACTTGACAGAGGGGAGGAAGTTGGGGAGAAAGGAGGTTCATAGGGTTGTGCATAGGCAAAAGGCAAAAGTGGCATTTCTGTGTGAGACACCCAGAAAAGGTAAAAATATTTTAATGTTATACATTCCAAGGACAATTAAGTGATTTTCCTTCAAATACAGAGAATGATCTAAAACAAAGCTAAGCAAAATTGTACATAATTTGGAAGAGACACAAGCTTAATAATCCAATCTTTATGACTAAGGCAAAATAGAATAAACAATGAAAAATATCTCAGCAGGAACTTTTGAAATAGCAAGTATATGGAAACTTTCTTTGATCATGATGAAACACAACTGAAACTAAATATAAATTATATTTGTATGTAATATATACATTATATTTTGTTATGGTTTGGCTGTGTCCGCACTCAAAACTCATCTCAAATTGTAATCCCCATAACCCCCACCTGTTGAGCCGAGGGAGGGACCTGGTGGGAGGTGACTGGATCATGGGGGTGGTTTCCTCATGCTGTTCTTATAATAGTGAGTGAGTTCTCTCAAGCTCTGATGATTTTATAAATGTTTGACAGTTTCTCCTTCACATGCTCTCTCTCTCACCTGCCACCATGTAAAACGTGCCTGCTTCCCCTTATGATTGTTAAGTGTCCTGAGGCCTCCCAAGGACATTCTTCACAGAACTAGAAAAAACTATCTTAAAATTCATATGGACAAAAATGAGCCTGAATAGCTAAGGCAATCCTAGGCAAAAAAACCAAGGCTGGAGGCATCATGCTACCTGACTTCAAACTATACTACAGGGCTACAGTAACTGAAACAGCATGGTACTGGTACAAAAACAGACATATCAACTAATAGAACAGAATAGAGAGCCCAGAAAGAAGACTGCATGCCTATGACCATCTGATCTTTGACAATGCTGACAAAAACAAACAATGGGGAAAGTACTCCCTATTTGATAAATGATGCTGGGATAACCATATGCAGAAGATTGAAAGCAGACTCCTTCTTTACATCATATACACAGATCAACTGAAGATGGATTAAAGACTTAAATGTAAAATCTGAAACTATAAAAACCCTGAAGACAACCTAGGCAATACCATTCAGGACATAGTCATGGGCAAAGCTTTCATAAGGAAGACTCTAAAAGCTATCACGACAAAAGCAAAAATTGACAAGTGGGATCTAATTATACTAAACAGCTTCTGCACAGTAAAATAAACTACCAACAGAGTAAACAGATAACCTACAGAATAGGAGAAAATATTAATATTTGCAAACTGTGCATCTGGCAAAGGTCTAATATCCAGCATCTATAAGGAACTTAGACACATTTACAAGAAAAAATGAAACAACTCCATTAAAAAGTGGGCAAAGGATATGAACAAACACTTTTCAAAAGACATATATGTGGCCAACAAGCATGAGAAAAAGCTCAATATTACTGATCATTAGAGAAATGCAAATCAAAACCACAATGAGATGCCATCTTACACCAGCCAGAAAGGGTATTACTAAAAAGTCAAAAAATAACAGATGTTGGTGAGGTTGCAGAGAAAAGGGAATACTTATACACTGTTGATGGGAGTGTAAATTAGTTCAACCATTGTGGAACGCAGTGTGGCGATTCTTCAAAGAGCTAAAAACAGAACTACCATTCGACCCAGCAATTCCATTACTGGATATATACTCCCCAAAATGTAAATCATTCTACCATAAAGACACATGGATGCGTATGTTCATCGCAGCACTATTCACAATAGCAAAGACATGGAATCAACCTGAATGCCCATTAATGGTAGATCGGATAAAGAAAATGTTGTACATATACACCAGGGAATACTATGCAGCCATAAAAAAGAACAAGCTCATGTCCTTTGCAGGAACATGGAGCTGGAGGCCACCATCTTTAGCAAACTAACACAGGAACAGACAACCAAATACTGAATGTTCTCACTTATAAGTGGGAGCTAAATGATAAGAACTTATAAACACAAGGCTGGTGTGGTGGCTCTCTTCTATAATTCCAGAACTTTGGAAGGCTGAGCTGGGGGATCACTTGGGGCTAGGAGTTTGAGGCCAGCCTGGCCAACATGGTGAAATCCCCATCTTTACTAAAAATACAAAAATTGGCCAGGCATGGTGGCACATACCTGTGATACCAGCTACTCATGAGGCTGAGGCATGAGAATCACTTGAACCCTGGAGGCAGAGGTTTCAGTGAACCGAGATAGTGCCATTGCACTCCAGCGTGGGTGAGGGGGTGAGGCTTTATCTAAAAAAAACAATTATGAACACAAAGAAGGAAACAACAGACACTGGGGTCTACTGGAGGGTGGAGGGTAGAAGGAGGAAGAGGATCAGAAAAAATAACTATTGAGTACTAGGCTTAGTACCCAGGTAATGAAACAATATGTACAACAAACCTCTGTGACATGAGTTTATCTATATAACAAACCTGCACATGGACTGCTGAGCCTAAAATAAAAGAAAGATACAAAAATACATATTAATGTAGTATATTATATGTGTAATATATTACATATTTTATTATAATATTAGATATTATAATGTATTATGATGTATAATACAATAAAAATAAATACCTTTAGGAAGTAAACACCCCTGTAGATCTGAAGGACCCTTAGAAAGTCATAGGAGGTTCTAGACCTGCACGTGATCAGAGCATGCCAAGATAAACATCCTCACAAAGCTTTTCTTTCCCTAAGACAAGCAGCACAGAGAACACTGAGGTCCACATTGCTGGCTTCCTGTTCGGCCTCCTACACTTACTGGCCTGATGACCTTCTGGCTCGTTTTGTTGTGGGTGAAGTGGAGATTATAATGTCGCCAACCTAACAGGACTGGTATGAGGATCCAGTGAGTTAACACACACACGAGGCCTGCAGAGCCGTGCCTGGCATTTGGTCAGCTCTCGTGACTGTCAGCCTCGAGGCTACATAAACCAGTTCTGCTGATACTGGCCACATGCTTAGAGACGAGGCTGTCCAAAGAAGCCACTTATTGAAATCCACATCCAGTTTATAACCTTCTGGCTGGAAATACATGATTGCACTTGGATTTTGTGATGTAACTTGAAATAAGCATTGACTGACTTCTTATAACTGACCTGGATATGTTGTTGGCTAACATATTGTGGAGAACTATTGTATGTGCATTAGGAAGAAAAGCACTAGTCCATTTCAGTGGAATCAGGTTAAAAATAAGTTAGGAAATAAAATATAGAGTATTGACCTGATTGCTTTCGGAATGTGAGTACTCAAGGCAGCAAGCACTAGTTGCAATCAAGCCCAATTACAGGCTGTTTCTTTCCGATGCAGAGGCTTATGTCACTATTTTGAGGTTAGAGAATAAAATATCGATTGAACTGGAAATAGAATTCAAAGCAATTTAATAAGCTCAAATCCTGCTGCTGTTTTCTTCATTTTATTTAAAAAATACTATATGCAGCTGGCCTTATAGCCGTCTGTTTGGGGCAGTTTGTCTGTGGAACAGCTAATTAAGGGGAAGAAGATTTGTCATCTTAAAGAACGCTGACAACTCTAACGACTCTCAGGGGAACAAAATCTTGTTAGAAAACTCTCTTTTGTTTTCATTGCTGCTTGTTTGGTGTGTCTTTTTGATGGGCAAGGAGGATATTTGGCTATTCTCAGAAAGGGTGCATGCCTTCCTCAGAAGGGGGCAACTCATTTCTAAGAATTTTAATATTTCAATTTTTATTTTTCTTGCTCAGTACGCCATTCTATCTCTGTGGTCTAATAAAAATGCTTTTAATCGTGGTCGCAAATATACATTTATGTATATATGTAACATAAAATTTGCCATGGTAACCATTTTTGGGTGTAGAATTCAGTGGCATTAATTGCATTCATCATGTTCTACAACCATCACCATGATCTATTTGCAAAACTTTTTAATCACTCCAACCGTGGTTTAGTTTTGTATTAGGAAGACTTGAGCATGGTTTTGTGTATCAGGGACTCCCCTTGGTGTTTCCAGTGGAGGTGACCCCCGAGGAGAAGAAGCTGCCCTTGTCCCTGCGATGGCTGCAGTGCTGGAGTGCGGAGGGCCATTGCTGCTGGGCAGATGTCCTTGGATTTTAGCTCCATTGGTCAGGGGGTTTGGAATGAGCATGGGATAAGTAGTCATTTTTCTGCAATGTAAGGCCCTCATGGAACAGTGCCTTCCCTTTGTTAATTTTTCAAAGAATCAAATCAACTTTGTAACCATCGATAACCTTTTCTCCATCACATGGCCCCTCCCTCCTCCCAACAATCAAACACAGAAAACAAAGCATGGCTCCCGCTTGTTGGTTTTGGCAGCCGGAGCGAGGGAGCTGAGTTACGAAGCCCCCTCCCTGTTTTATCGCTTACAGCTTCTACAGTCCTTTTAAGAGATCACATGGGAAACTCCGGCTTTTGAATCTCGTGTGTTCACAGTGGGTGACAAAGGGGAGGCTGAAAGAACAGACCTTGCTCTTTAAGGCCGATTATTTGCTTTTCATCCAAACGTGGTTAAATTATAACCTGGCCCATTCTTCATGGAGCTCTATGAACTTTCTAACAGAAATTATAGGAGACCATCTGTTTTTTATTTCATCAGTAAACAAACCTATTAAAAGTGCACTTCTCCCTCACAAGCCTGCAGAATTTGAAATGAACACTGAATAATTTAATGATTTAAAAATAATTTAACCTATTTGGTCCATTTGAATTTATTTAAAAACAAAAACAAGGCTTTAGTGACATTGGACAGAAATGATATTCAATTTTGATAAGCTCACTGGGTGCTAATAAGAATTGAGTTATCATGTCTTCCTAGAAATCTTTTCTTCCTAGAATCAGCTGACCATTTAGAAATTTATAGTATTAATATTTATTTATATTATTGATATAATATACTAATTATAATATATCAATTATAATAGTATAGGTAATATACTTAAGTAATAGTATACTTAATAGAGTAATATACTTAAGTTTAATATATACTTAAGTAATAGTATACTTAATATTATAGGTAATATATATTATAATTGATATATTAATATAATGCCATATATTAAGTATTAATTTATAAATATTAATATTTATTTAGTGCTATTTGCTTAACTCAATCTTGGAAATTTTATTAAAATAGATTATGTAAAAAAAAAACAAAACAAAAACCTAAGAAAGATGTTCTTCTCCTCTCAAGGAGCTTATGTTTTAGGCTGTACCCATCAATATGGGCAATATTTGCAACGTCACACCAGGAAGAAACTGGTTGAACATGTACATGAGGCTACGGAAGGCCATATTCATAAGCTCTTATTGCTGTGGCACTCAATTTGAATAATGTGAAATGTCATGTGAACTTCAGAATTATAAGCTATATACAGAGAAGAGATAGATATGAAATTTCTGAGTTGTTTTGGCTTTTGTTGTTATTTTTGTGCCTTCCTCTACCACTTGGAAAGGCTGAAAAGGGGCAGGGGTGTACAAAAGCTTACTCTAGGCTCAGGGATGTAGAGAAGGTTTTGACAACATAGCAAGAAAAGAAGAGCAAAGACGGCATGGTACATGGGACTGGGTTGGCCTGGATGGGAAAGGAGAAGAGTGGAGCCACAGGTGGACACAGATTGTCACCTGGGCTGGTCCCCAGGGTGTGTCAGCCCCGTGGTCCCCAGGTGTCTCCACACCACCCTGTGAACAATGGCCACCTGGCTGGGCCCTTCTTGTGGCCGATCCTTCATCCTGACCTGTCTTGCCCATCACCTGGCTTAGGTGATGAAGAGATGGGAAGGGCTCAGGTGAGCATAGGCCTCAGGCCCCAGGAGAGCAGAGACACCACAACTAGAAGCAGAAATTCTTCAGAGAATAAAATTCTAGGAATTTAAAAAAATCAACGAGATTTTTATCATAGAAAAAACCAATTTTGGGTTTTCCTTAGCTCCCAGCTTAGTATTATTTTTATCACTACAAATGTTAGTCAGAATAGAAATAATGCTGAGTGGTGAGCTAAAGGATACGCCCATGATCGCCATCATAACATCAGCACTCAAGGCCCTGCAGGTGGTCATTGGCTGTGCAGGCCAATCTGCAGACTTGGTCAAATGCAGTGTTATGGATGAAACGCAGCAACTGCTCCATCTGCTAACACAGCCAGCTGGCTGGCCCTGAGCACTTCTCCCTGCCTGTCTGTCATAGGCAGCGACAGGGATGTTGCCAAGCTCATTGTCTAGGGTTTTTTATACCTTGGAGGAGCAGAGCTGGTGCCCCAGTGCATCCTGGTCCCCATGTCAGGGAGCGTGGTGGGATAAGCTGGTTCACACTGTCACTCAGCACACATCAATGGTGCAAAGTCACATACATACACACACACACACACACACACACACACACACGGAGGCCTTGGATGGAGGCCTTTCTAGTTCCACTAGAAGCAGGAGAGAATGTCAGCATGGGGTGCTGGAAAGTCTATTTGCATGGACCTCATTGGGCCTTTGGGGGAGCACACTGAAAGCCACATTGGAGATGAGGGTGACTTCCCAGGCTGAAATCCCAATCACAAAGACAGATAATGGTTGTTCTTTGACCTCCAGGTGTGTCAGGGGTCAGTTGGGAAACCAGAGAGTTTGCAAGCATTATGGGAATAAATGTTGGGGGCGGTAAGGAAGGGAAGATCTGGAAAGGGGCAGTCAAGGGTCTGCATTGAGGAAAACCACTGCAGCCTGCAGCCCTTGAACTAGAGTCTAAGCTTGTGGGAAAGTCCAAATCCATTTCTGGGGTGTGAGGAGAGAGGCCATGGAGACACAAGGACATCTCCAGCCACCCTGCAGGCTGGATCTCAGTGCCTAGTGGGGGCTTGGGCCATTGTAGGCCAGTGGTGATCAGGAGGACAAGCTGGCTGTGGAGCAGATGGCAACAGGGACCACTGGGATGGACGCATACCTCTGAGTTATCTGTCACCCTTCCCTTGTCCTCACCATCCAGAGGGATGGCCACTGCCTCACCTGGGCCTTTTGGCTGTCACGTGAGTGCCTCTCATTAGCAAGCTTGAACCTGGAGCCATGCAGGGAAGGGGATTCAGGGAAACGCAGTCACCTCCTTAGATGGGGACAAAGGGGCTGAGGACAGCAGACAAGGAAGCACACAGGCACGATCAGGGGCCTGGAGCACTGCTTCAGGTGGTCAAGTATACGAAGCACTCCTTACACATGTGGAATATTCTTTCAGAACTGGGTTTGTATTTGAAAGAAGAGAGAGGTAGAGCGAGTCGTGACAGTGGGGTGGTGGAGAGACCAGTGGGCCTGAAGTCGCACTGTTTTGTGGCCTAACAAAGTCCAAGAGGGTCCTTTCCTGCTCCAGTGTAGCCTCTGTGGCCAAAGATTGATCAGGTCTACCTTGGAAAGTAAAGAAGAGACCCAGCTTCTATCTGTGACACTTGGAGGTAATGTCACTGGGAAGAGCCATCTCTGAAGCCAAGAGAGGCCTGGCCATAGCATCAGGAGCCAGTATGGGGCAGTCAGCTGGGGACACGGGGTCTGGATGGAGTGCCATGGCTTGGGGCCTTTTGAAGGCAAGACTGGAAGCTGGAGGTACAAGAGAACTGAACTTGGGCAGTGTTGGGCAGGATGAGAACAGCTACCAACCAGACATGAGATCACCCGGGCTTCCTAGAGCACAGGAGAGACTGGGAACTGGGGCTCCAACAGTTAACCTAGGGGGCAGCGGTTTTGTGATTGGCCCCATTGTGCACTGATCACATCCCAGCTGGCATGGCCTGAGCGCCTCTGTCTTGTACGAAAGGGCAGTGCACGGCTGGGGGTCCTCTAGGTCTCATCATGGTTTGTGGTATTGTGGGTCTTTAAAATATGAGATCATGTAGAGATATACACTTAATGCTTCAAAGCACTAAAGTAAGAAACACTCAGTGTCTTTACTGATACCATTAGCATTGTCAGATTCCTTATGTATGGCACGTATTGTACTTGAGATGGAATTTTTTAGCCAGGTAGTCATACACAGCATGTTTTTTTGATTTTTTTTTTTTTTTTTTTTTTTTGAGATGAAGTCTTGCTCTGTCACCCAAGCTGGAGTATAGCGATGTGATCTCGGCTCACTGCAAACTCCACCTCCCAGGCTCAAGCAATTCTCCTGCCTCAGCCTCCCAAGTAAATGGGATTACAGGCACGCACCATCACGCTCAGCTCATTTTTGTATTTTATTTAATAGAGATGGGGTTTCACCATGTTGCAGGCTGGTCTTGAACTCCTGACTTCAAGTGATCTACCCACCTCGGCCTCCCAAAGTGCCGGGATTACAGGCATGAGCCGCTGCACCCAGCCAGCATCTTTGTTAACAAAGACTCTCAGAATTAGCAAGACAGCCTCTTTCAGTTGCTACAGAAGACCACAATATTTGACTATAGAAGTCAAGTTGAAGTGAGCTGGTTTGATGACGTGGAACATTTGAGCTTGCTTTTGCCTCTGGTGTGTGTGTGTGGGTTAAGGAGGGAATAGTTCTGGGGAGTAAGAATGTTTTAGAGGAGTTAATAATTAACAAGGCTATTCTCACAAACCTGAACACTTAATATTTTTGGGTAGAGCTACTAAGCCGAGGCCTGTCCAAAGTCTTTAAGAAAGAACACGGGGTAAAAATTAACAGGCAAGAATAGTTTCCTTTCTCCTAAAGGCTTATCAATTGCCAAAGAAAATATTTCAACGAAAAGACATTTCATAAATATAAAGCTAAAATTTCATAACTGAGAGTGATGATGTAATTGGTTTTGTTTCTCCAAACAGACACTTTAATTCAATGGGAATTTAGTAGTTTGGGGATTTAAAAACCATGAGATGGTTTCCAAACCCAATAGATTTATCTACCCTAATCCTCCCATTCTCCACCTCTCTCCGGTGGAATGTGGTCAAGATGGGCATCACAGGCTTGTGGGAACTGGGTCACCAGAGAGCCCTGAGGGATATATTTTTACCAGACGCTAAGCTGTGTTGGCTTGACTTCGATTTAATTTCTTTGCCTAAGCCTTGCCTTCTGGCCAGGCGGGTGTCTCAGTGGTACATCCTGGAAACTTGGTGGGTGGCGTGGCAACACTCTCAGCAGCCCACTGAGGGTGCAGGGGATGGTTTTGTCCCATCAGCACTACACGGTGGCCCGTCACTGACTCTCAAGCAGGACACGTGTCCAGGTCCACAGAACTCGTCAGCAACATTAATTATTTTCTGGAATGAGCCAAGAAACAAGTCCTAACTGTGATGCCCTTTTTTTTTTTTGGTCCGGACTGGATTTTGCACAGCATTTACCCTTGATCTCTGGGGAGGACAACCTTCTTCTCATAATACGCAAGAGACACAACCCAGCAATCACAGCCAAGGAAACTGGTTTCTTTAATGTCTCAAGGCAGCTAGGCAGGAGGGGCTCTTGGAGGCGGAATCGCAGCATCATGTCGTAAGAATTCCATCAAGCCCTGCCCCGGAGGGTGCTTCCTGTTGCGGCGTTTCATAATAATCTGAAATCTAAATGGGAAGTACAGCAACAGTAGTGACAGGGAGGAGAGAATCCCGTCGTTAAAGGGAATTCCAAGCTTGCTGTCTGAGGCCGCAGAGCACTCCATCTTCTTGCCTCTTGCCCTCTCGGTGACAGGCAGACCTCATGTGGGGATCGAGCAGTCATTACTCACTGGGGCCAGTCTCTTCTTGAACCCCACGTTCTCACATCAGAACATGCTCTTCTGGTTGTTTTACAGTCTCATACTATCCACAGTGTAAACATTGTTTTGGGGGACACATGCTCAGGTTCCATAGGTATCCCAGCCTAGGGGCCCACCATGGTGAGAGGAACACAGGGAGGAATATATTACTGTCCATTTTGAAATAACAATAACAACAGCAGCCACTACTGTAATAATAGCTGACGTTTGCTGAGGATTCCCACGAGCTGAGCACTTTACAAACATTGCCCCCATCCATCCTGACGACCACCCCGTGAGGCCAGCACTTTTAGTGGCCCTGTTGTAAGATGAGAAAACCGGAGGCAGAGAGCCAGGGGAACGCCTCCAGGCACACACTGCCAGCAAGGTGCAGGGCGGGGTGTGGCTGCCAGGATTCAGTCAGTCCTCTGACACTCAAGCGGTTTCCATTTTTCTCTTTCTCATTGAGCACTTTGGAGGCTGGGGAACAGGCAGTAGATATGGAAAGGGAGGCCAGGTGCAGTGGCTCATGCCTGTAATCCCAGCACTTTGGGAGGCTGAGGTGGGCACATCACTTGAGGTCAGTAGTTCAAGACCAGCCTTGCCAAATTGGCGAAACACAGTCTCTATTAAAAATTAAAAAAATTAGCCGGGTGTGGTGGTGCACAGCTGTAATCCTGGCTATTTGGGGGGCTGAGGCACGGGAATTGCTTGAACCCGGGAGATGGGGATTGCAGTGAGCTGAGATGGTGTCACTGCACTCCAACCTGGTGACAGTGAGACTCTGTCTCAAAAAAAAAAAAGAGATATGCTAAGGGACTTCACTGTAGAGCTTGCCATGCTTTGTTCTTATGGAGAATTTTTATTTCTTCCAGACCATTCCATATTGTCCATATTTTTCTCTCCCCAGTTCACTTAGGAGCCTTGTCTGCAATCCAGGAGTTCCTTTAAAACTGGATGTCCCATACTCAGAAACAAACATTTTCCATTTTCCCCAGATTTATTGCCTCTACTACTCTGCTGGTTCCCTTTCTTGTAGGAATTTACGATTTTCACACGGTATCACAAATACTTATTTTGAGGTCTGTCTCTTCTACTACTCCAATGGATGGGTGGGTTTGTGGCTGTGTCCCAGTGGGTGCACACTGCATGTCCCTAAGTGAATATTGAATTGAGTGGAGTCACCAGCTTGCACGTTAGAGCCACCCCACTGGGTCACGTCGTGTGTCCTCTGCCATGTGGAGAAAAAGACTTGAAGTATTTCTTGGCATAATCTAGATGTTTATGTAGTTGAGGCTTTACTATATTTGCACTCTTTTGTTCTGAAAAATGTCAAAACAGAAGCAGTTTTGAATTACCTGTGGATCAAATTGAGTATCTGTGAATGCGAAAACTCTTAGCTCAGTTCTGGTGGTACGATCATCCCAGGAGCTGAGTCACTCTGTGTTTGGTTGGGAGGTTTGGAGGGTTGAAGAAGTTCGAAGAGGATCAAGTACGTGCTTAACTGAGTTCCAGATGCTTAGACAGCTCCCAGTGATGCCATCAGTCTACCTGTTAGGTTAGGCAGAAGAATATTCTTTTAACAGCATCATGGGAGGCTAACCAGTGATAGAAACTTTTCTTGAAGAGGCTGTAAGATCATCAGTTGTGGAGCCTGGGACAAGATGCAAAGACAGAGTGGATGAAAGTGAAGCAGCTGGCTTTCCCCACACAGCCACATCACGGTGGGGAGGTCAGGGGTCGACTGGCAGAGCCATGGGGGAGGTGCTACCTCACACCCACCTGCCAAGCCCTGGGCTCATGTGCAATTGTCTGGTTTTCTCCAAGAGCAAAGTAACAGCCTATCTGATATAATGCTGGGCACTGCCAACCTCCTACTTGTTCCATGCTGGTCCGACAGACTCTTGGGGCCACAGAGACAAGAGTGTGGGTAGGAGACCACAGTTTGCAAGTTCTCTGCTAGATTATTCTGCACAGTTTTCATGGAGAAGCAGTTTCTTTCTTTCTTTTTTTTTTTTTTTTCTTTGAGACAGAGTCTTGCTGTCGCCCAGGCTGGAATGCAATGGTGCGATCTTGGCTCACTGCAAGCTCTGCCACCGGGGTTCATGCCATTCTCCTGCCTCAGCCTCCCGAGTAGCTGGGACTACAGGCGCCCGCCACCTCACCCGGCTAATTTTTTGTATTTTTAGTAGAGATGGGGTTTCACTGTGTTAGCCAGGATGGCCTCAATCTCCTGACCTCGTGATCAGCCCACCTCGGCCTCCCAAAGTGCTGGGATTACAGGCGTGAGGCACCGTGCCCGGCCTGGAGAAGCAGTTTCTGATTTCTGGGCTCACTTAAGCATGCGCTGGATCCTCTTAGTCTTCTTTTAGCGTCTAAACTTCCCAACGAAACAGGAAAGCCATCATGCTGGGGACCCCCAAGGCACCTTTCTGTTGTGTAATTCAGGTTCCATTCACTCTTATACACTGCAGAGGCTCTCAGAGTGTGGTTGGGAAAAGCCTGGATTTGGAGAAGCTCCAGGGGGCCGATGAGCTGAATATTGGATGTGTCAGCGTCTCTGCCTTGGTCCCTGTTAGAAACTTACCACCTGAGATCTTTGTCTTTTCCAGACAGAATTTTAAATTTTGTTAGCTTTCCCTTTCTTTTGTTTCTTTCCTCTTTCTTAAATGACAAGCAGGAGGAAGTGATTTTGGAGGCTTGTGAAAATGATTTTCAATCAAATTTGCCCGAAAACAGAAAAATATTTGAAATGCATGGTGTTATAGAAAGTTTATATAAAAATAAAGAAAACGCGCTACTCATGGAACCAGGCACTGTCACTGATTAAAACTTGGCCTTAAGCAGAGAGTCTGGGTAGAGCAGAGAGAAAAGTCAAGCACATAGCCCTGCTCTCTAGGTGTGCCCATTACCTGCAGTATTGTTGTAAATTGAAAATAAAATACTAGGCCAGGCATGATGGCTCACGTCTGTAATCCCAGCACTCTGGGAGGCTGAGGAAGGAGGATCACTTGAGGTCAGGAGTTTGAGACCAGCCTGGCCAACATGGAAAAACCCTGTCTCTACTAAAAATATAAAACTTAGCTGGGCGTGGTGGTGGGTGCCTTTAATCCCAGCTACTTGGGAGGCAGAAGCATGAGAATCGCTTGAACTCAGGAAGCAGAGGCTGCAGTGAGCCGAGATCATGCCACTGTGCTCCATGCTGGGAGACAGAGCAAGATCCTGTCTCAAAAACAAACAAACAAAATAAAATACTAACCCACATCCTGCCAATTGAATGGACCCTCTTGGCCAACGAGGGCACCCGAAAAACTTGAAAACCTGAATTCCCGACCACGGTGGGAAAGGAGGTCTGCCACATCTCATTACATGCCCTCCCTTTTGGAGTTTAGGCACAAAAGCCAACCAGCACTAATGTTAAGAGAGAGATGGTAAGAGGGACAGAACAGACTCTGTGGCAATCAGATGCCAAATTACAAACAAGCCTAAGTTTAGGCACAACAGCCAACCAGCACTAAGGTTAACATAGAGATGGTAAGAGGGACAGAACAGACTCTGCACCAATCAGATACCAAATTATAAACAAGCCTAAGGCCATGCAAAGCAAGGGTTAAATCAAGCTGGCTGGCCATCAGTCTCACTACAGGCATCCTTAGCTTAACTTAAAACATTCTTTTCTGCTGACTCTTAAGTTTCCAATAGAGTCTGATTCCTTTAATCAATTGCAAATTAAAGAATCTCTGAATCTGCCTGTAACCTGTAAGCCCTTACTTCAAGATACCCCATATTTTCAGGCTGAACCAATGTATACCTTCCATGTCTTGGCTTATGCCTTTGTAACTCCTGCCTCCTTAAAAAGTGTAAAACCAAACTGTAACCCCACCACCTCAGGTGCACTTTTTCAGGACTTCTTGAGACTGTGTTTCTCCAGGCCGTAGTCACTCATATTGGCTCAGAATGGACCTCTTTAAAATATTTTATAGAGTTTGGTTGTTTTGCTAACATTGTTTTCTGAGTGATTAAGATGCAGAGATGCACCATGCCTTGCTGTGGGTTGAGACCAGGAAATCTGGATTAGCGTCGCTGGTTCCGTGCTGCCAGATGGAAGAGCCCTCTCCTGGCTCCATCCTCCGCAGCCTGCAGACTTATCCCCGGCTCAACTCTCAGAAAGACTGTGAGTGGCCTCCTCCTCCCTAAATGGTCCTGCTTGCTGCTTTGCCTGCTGTGCCATCAGTTTAATATTTTAAAATTTATCTTGATCGACATTGCATTTAGAGCAGCAATTCTGAAATTTTTTTGGATCATGGGATATTTGGAAATCCCATGAAACCTCTTATCTTTTCCCTGGGAGAAATGCACAGACTCATAAATCTGTGTCATAAACGCTGATTGAGATGAGGACCCCTTCCCTGCTTTGGTGTCGTTTCTGAGACAATACAGTAATGTGAAGATGCTACGGAAAGTCAGCATGAGACCAAGGTCGGAAGCTGGCTCCTCAAAGACATTGAGCCTTGGGTCTTGGGTCTGGGCACCGGGCTAAGCTCACCGTTGCTCAGGGTCAATTCATTGCAGGGGCTTGCTGTGTTTCCTCCTACTTGTCCTTGTTTGGAACTTGTCTGGTTTACCAGGCTTGTTAATGTCAAATTTAGGGGAGCAGAGGTTGGGGTATCAGTTTCCTCCTGAGAGCCTTAAAGAGCCCCAGATTTTAAAATACAAATTCATTGACCAGTTCCTAGATAAATAACTCTGCCTACTGCAGCAGAAGATAATTCAATGCAAATGGGGAATGAACAGAGTTGGAATTTATGTAAACTATCTTCAGGAGAACTGGTTCCTCCTCACAGTGTATTTGTGTAACTAAGGGTATTACTTAAAGACTCATAAGAGGCCAACAGGATGAAGATCTGCTTCTCTTCAATAACAGTGAAAATATCCTTGCTTTCCCAAAAGTGATGTAGGGGCATTTTTGTCAAATTACCAAGGTTAGTCAAGATGGGCTTGTTTGAGAATTATTGCAATATTGCAGAAAACTCACCCAGCAAAGCAATCTCTGTGTAGTATGATTTCCTGGATTCTGGCAAGGCTGTGGCGTGTAGTATTCCATTCACTGCTGCACCTCTGTCTGTATTGCATTCACATTCTTTCTGAATTGAGTAAAGAAAGATGAGCACATTCTTGGGGAAAGATTACCCTCTTTGAGTCTGGCATGTGGCATTTTTAGTTGGCTGTTTTAATGCAGCCGTTTTGTTCCAGAAACATTAAGACTCAGATTAGAAAGTATCTCATTAAATTTCTACAGTCCTTAAACTATAAAGTGATATGTGAGCCCCAGAATCATCTTTCTGGAGAACTAGATTATTAACTTGATGTATGCTGGGAATGATATGGCCCTTGGTGCGGGTTGGGATGAGGAATGGGATAGGCGGTCTCTTATAGATCAACTGCATAAAACCAAAATTAAAATTTCCACCCTGGCTCATCCTAGGCACAGCCATTCATCATCCTAAGTAATCTTTAAGAATTCGAAGCATGTTGGATGAGCAGTGTCTCTCATATTCAGATTTTGCCTGCAAAGTTACAATGGTCATAATTATAACTTTCCTATCCTAAAAAAGCACATATTGTCTATATAATCTTTGTGATGGACGACTTTGCTACTATCTCTCCAGTACCCGGGTTCTTCCTGGAACTGTTATGAAATTGAACAGCTTTGTTAACTGTGTAAAATCCCTGATTCCAAGGAAGTGTATCATACTAGATCTCCTCTCTTCCAGAAAGTGTTTTCTTCCATCCAAATATCTGTTACTTTCAGAGCAACAGACACCACCCAGGGCTCAGAAAGCTTGTTTTTAAAGATTTTGTGTTAAAAAGGGAAGAATGCAGGCATGATCAAATATGTGTCAAACTTTGTGGTGTGCCCAGGTGGAATGTTGACGTTCAGGGGTAGAGCATCAGGAAAAAGCCACATTCATGTTTGGTATTGTTTCAACCAGATGCCCTTGGTTTAATTTATTTGTTAAAGACTTATCGAGCATCTGCTACCTGCCACATGTAATGTGAAGGTCTAGAGTTAAATAAGACACAGACTGTGCTTTTGAGAAATTTACCGACATGTGAAGGCATTGACAGGTTTGCAGACCATCATAATACCAAGAACAACACGGAAAATGTCATGAGACAGGAAGGGAGAGATGGGGAAATTGGCAGCAGTGGAGCACGTTCTGAATGGGGATGTGAGACCATGTCTTCCTAAAGGGTCACTTGAAGACAGACAGCTGGGACAGTGTAGGGTTTTCATAGACCGACTGTGGAGAGATGTTGCAGCCAGAAAGAACATTCTAGGGCCATCTCTGAGGAAAGGCAGTGTGGAGGTTCAGGAGGTAGTGGATGGCCTGTATCGGTTTCAGGCAAAGCCCTCTCCTCGGAGACCCTGGTAGAGAACCTAGAAGGATAAGCTGACAACACGGTGCCCATATGTCTTCTTTTCCCAAGATAGCCCTATTTATACCTGATCTCCCAACACTTCTATTATCACCATTGCTAATTCTTCCTCTCAAAAATATCTTGGTTCAGAGAGACAATGAATGATATAGATGGGCTGGTATTCTTGGTTAGTATTGTTAATATAGTAAGTTTCTTCCATTCTAAAAGAACTATTTTCATTATAACTACTAATTTAGTAGGATATGCATTTTTCTTGACTTTTTTATGTTAATGGAGCAGAGTAGGAAATTGTGATATGGTTTGAAATGTCTAAAGAAGGACCAATATCCAAAAATCTCTCCTGCAGAAATGCCTAAAATTCAAGAATATAGTCATACTAATAATAATAACCAGCATGGGTAGGTAATGAGATTTATACCAGGCACTATACAGTTTTTGCTAGTTTATTTAAATTATTTAATCTTGGCAACAACCCCAGAAGAAGTAGCGATGGTTTGTTATGTCCATCTGTTAGGAGGAAAAACAGAGGCTCACAGGGCTAACTCAGGTCCTGAAGGGGTGGAGCTAGGGAGTAACAGAGGAGGAATGTGAACCCAGGCAGTCTTCTTAGCTAAAAGCCATGCTTCAGCCTGGTGAGGAAAATCACACAATTCCTGGGAGTGTAGCTCTTAGGATATGTTAACCATGAAAGTTATGAAAATGACGGAGTCTTTCAATTTACAAAGTACTTTTATATGTTTTCTTATTTACTCCAAACAGCAATGTATAGCAAACAGTTCCCCTACAGATACTCAGAAATGTTAAACACCTAATGAAGCTTCGTGAACACCTAAGCTGCCATTGAACTGGGCCCCAGTTCAGATCGTTAGATTTCAAACTTCTTTTCACACACAGTTCTACCTCAGCCTTTGCATTCTATGAGTAAATATGTTTAATGGATACTTACATGAGAGATGACCCCTGGCTCCTGGGGAAGTGGGTCAGGACTGAAAGGGGATGAGTCTGAGGAAGGAGGGCCAAGGGTCAAGGGAAGGTCAAGTGCAGAGGACTAGAGGTCTTCACTTCACTTACACTTCCCAGGGTTGTCCAGGATTGATCATGTGGGAGGCAATTCCGTGGGAGGCTTCTAATCCCTAGGCTGATGATTGGGATGGTAAAATATGCTAAGATCTCACTGTCAGGAACGAAAGCCAGGTGGTTCTTGTGTCTATATTACCATGATTTTAAAAATGCAACAAAGCAAAACATAATAGTTCTACATTTTACATCATGCATTCCTAATGTTTTGGGGATAAGTTGAGTTTTAGAGACATTCACATGCACCATTGTGTTTTCTACTTAAAAGTTGCACGATATTAAAATAATAACCGTCATGATCTCTTTATAATGAATGCCACGACCCTCCCTGTGACTCATCTGTTTTGTGGATGTTGGAGCATCTCTCGGCTAAGGGGCTAATTTTTTCTTTCTAGGTGGCAATTTCATGATCATCTTCCAGTCAAATGCATTTGGTTTTAAATCATCCCCTATTCTAGAATTATAAAGGTTCACAAAGATTTTTAAAAGCAGTTTGATGTTAATATTACAAGAGACATGGGCTCCTTGGCTCCTTGGAGGTAAAAGGCACTGTAGAAGGACATGGCCATCCACTCAGCGTGGCATCTATGAAGGCCGGGTGACAGAGGCTGTGGAGGGACAACAACACCCACTTGGCATGGTATTTATGAAGGCCAGGTGGCAGAGGCTGTGGAGGGACATTGACACCCACTGGGTGTGGCATCTACAAAGGCTGGGTGACAGAATTTTAAAGCTAAAATTCTCTGAGGAAAGGCAAGATAACTAAAATAAAATAAAATAAGAAGTCTCTGTTTTGAATTCTAACTTAGGTCAAGAAGGCAATTCAACTTCTGAACTGGGTCCATATTTTTGGAACAAGGTGCACTGATCTGACTTATTTGGGTCAACTTCTATGGAAACATCTGTAGAGGCTCAAGTAGAGACAATTCTGTGTTAGAATCTCTTTCTGCTTCTGACTCAGGCTGGGGTAATTATTTCCATACTTGGGAAGCAGTTGCCAGACCATTTTGCCCATAGTAATTTGTGAAAATTAAAAATAACTGATGACTGGTTTCGATGAAATGCTAGTACACCTACTCTCCATTCATTGCCACAGGCAGTGTAAACGGGTTAGGTCTTATGGAAGGAAACTGGGTGGTGTAACCAAAATCTGCCTGCAGATCCTCGGGGATTAATTCAAAAACTAGAGAAAAATAATTGTAAAAAGTGATATTTGAAATGCTGTTGAAATTGTGAAGGCAAAAATGTGGGAGTAGAAAATAAAATACAATAAATACATTTGGTAGGATATTAAACAATATGGAAAAGATAATTATGAAGCCTAAATAGTAGCATGTGGGAATACGTTTGATGATACAAGAGTAAATTATAAAAGGATACACAACTTTACTTTTGCTCTATTCATAGCTACAGGAAATTGAAAAGCAATTGACAACAGAAGTAGAGTAGGAAGTGATCCATGCACACCTGAGATTAAGCCAAGGAAAGCCCAAAAGCCCACCCAGGAATCAGACACAGTCCCTAGAGAGCACACAGGGAAGGAAACCTCCAGGCGTGGCCCTTTGCAAGCTTTTGATTTTTCAGTGCTTTGATCTCTTGTAAATTTTTTCCTCTCATTTTAAAAGAAGAGTTGAAGAGACAAATAAAGCTGTTGTTGATAGGAATATGCCAATTAGATGCTCAGAAACTTGACAGAATGAAGCTCACTTTTTATGTTCTCACTCTTTGGGTGACAAAACCTGGTCTATACAGACGCCCTGGTGCAAACGCGGAGGCAGTCATCCATAGAGATGCCATCATAAATGTCCACTGCACAAAGATTACTAGGTGGATGTGTTTATGCTTACACAAATCAAATCAGTAGCCCTACATCTTAAATATATCGGTGTTACATCATCAACACTACTTTTATTTTTTGGCCATGAAAATCGATACTTACCTAATTTTCCAGGGGAGTTTTATTTATGTTAATTGTGAAAAAAGACTAGGTCATGAGGCATGGGCATGGGCTTCTCAGATACCCATCTCAGGAGCCACAGCAAGAGAGGGGAAGAGATTGAAAGAAAAGAAAGCCCAGTTGAAGACATAAAACAAAATCTATGAGAAACCTGAGAAGGCTGGTATCTGTGCTCCTCTTTAAGGAAGAAATAATGGTGGGGAGTAGAAGATTGCCAGGGAACCCACACATGGAGGATGATTTTTACTCTTTTCCACGTGACTCTGGGTGAGAGTGTGAGGTTGGAGTTGCAATCTAGGCAGGCCAATCTGGTCTAGCTGGTAGATGCCCCCACCTTCAACTTGCAAGTTTAGGAGATACCCATGGCTAGGTCGGCAAAGCCCTGCCAAGGAGGTAATCAATCTGTTTTCCCAAGGAGCTGTATGAGTTTCCATCCACTTCCAAGAAGGCAGATTTCCCACTATGATGGTGGGCTTGGGAAACAATCATGCCGGTTAAAGAGAGGGGTAATGTTCAAGGAATGATCTGGGAGGGGTAGGGAGAAAAATGCAATGAGAGGAAGTGGCAGGAGGGCTGCACTTCTGTGTCTTGCATTCCAACTTTGCCTTGTGAAACATTCTGAGAAATGACAAGAGGGAATGGCTTGGACATGAATCCTGTCTGAGTGGAGGATGTTGGGACTGGACGGTGCTTTGTGGGCTAGGTGCACCTTATACTTCAGTGGGGTCAGAAGTATGAGTGGTTCTCTGCCTTGAGAGCTGCTCCTGATACCCTCAAGTTCTTGGCCCTTCTCCCGGTCAGTAGCTCTAGCTGAGACAGTGGACCATCCTGTGGCAGCAAAGAGGAGCTCACAGGGAAACATGATGAGCCAGATGACAGGCAACCAATGAAGCAGCCTTTAGGAGGTCAGACAAAATCATCCCAAACCTAAGAACATAAATTTAAAATAAATGTCATAATTATCTGCAAAAAAGATAAGGGAGAATATTGGTAATATGAATTATGAACAAGTGTTCATAAGGAAGAATCAAGTGGATACATTGAATAATCAAAGCATAAGCATTAAAATAATAAAAACTTCAATGGACTGATTCAGTGATCAAAGGGAGTCACTGCAGAACCAATAATGAGCTGGATGACTGGGAAACTGGGAAGGAGTCTTCAAAGTGATGAGAGCAACAAAAACAGAAGAGTACATCTGTCTACTAGGTGTCTTGGAAGAAAATAAAACAAAACATGGATGGGAGATCATATTGGAAGCACTAATAACTCAGTATTCCCAGATGTAAAGAAAAAATACATCAGTACAGAACAGGGAAAAGTTGAAAGCATTCCCCCTGAGAACTGGAAGAACACAAGGACACCCACTTTCACCACTTATATTCAACATAGTACTAGAAGTCCTAGCCAGAGCAATCAAGAAAGAGAAAGAAATAAAGGGCATCCAAATCTGTAAAGAGGAAGTCAAATTGTCACTGTGCACTGATGATATGATTGTATACCTAGAAAACCCTAGAGACTCATTCAAAAAGCTTCTGGAACTAGCAGATGAATTCAGCAAAGTTTCAGTATACAAAATTAATATACACAAATCAGGAGCTCTGCAATACACCAACAGCAACCAGGCAGAGAATCAAAATCAAGAACTTAACCATTTTCACAATATTTGAATAAACAAACAAACAAAAAAACCCCAAAAACACCTTAGGACTATACCTAACCAAGGACGTGAAAGATCTCTACAAGGACAACTACAAAACAGTGCTGAAAGAAATCTCAAACAACACAAACAAATGGAAGCACATCCCATGCTCATGGATGGGTAGAATAAATATTGTGAAAATGACCATGCTGCCAAAAGTAATCTATAAATTCAATGCAATTTCCAGCAAAATACCACCATCATTCTTCACAGAATGATGTGATGTCTTTTTTAAGAAAAACAATCCTAAAATTCATATGGAACCAAAAAAGAGCCCACACAGGCAAAGCAAAACTAAGCAAGAAGAACAAATCTAGAGGCATCACATTACCCGACTTTAAACTATGTTATAAGGCCATAGTCACCAAAACAGCATGGTACTGGTATAAACATAGGCACATAGACCAATGAAACAGAACAGAGAACCCAGAAATAAAGTCAAATACTTAGAGCCAACTGATCTTCGATAAAACAAACAAAAACATAAAGTGGGGAAAGGATACTCTATTCAACAAATGGTGCTGGGATAACTGGCAAGCCACATGCAGAAGAATGAAACTGGATCCTCACCTCTCACCCTATATAAAAATCAACTCAAGATGGATCAAAGACTTAAATCTAAGACCTGAAACCATAAAGATTCTAGGAAATAACATCAGAAAAACCCTTCTAGACATTGGCTTAGGCAAAGACTTTATGACCGAGAACCCCAAAGCAAATGCAACAAAAGAGAAAGATAAATTGATGGGACTTAATTAAACTAAAAAGCTTCTGCACAGCAAAAGGAAATAATCAGCAGAGTTAACAGACAACCCACAGAGTGGGAGAAAATCTTCACAATCCATACAACTGAAAAAAGAATAATAATCAGAATCTACAAAGAACTTAAATCAGCAAAAAAAAAAAAAAAAAAAAAAAAAGAAACCAATCCCATCAAAAAGTGGGCTAAGGACACAAATAGACAGTTCTCAAAAGAGATGACCAAAAAGCATATGGAAAAATTCTCAACATTACTAATTATCAGGGAAATGTAAATCAAAACCACAATGCGATACCACCTCACTCCTTCAAGAATGGCCATAACAAAAATAAAAATAAAAAAAAATAGATGTTGATGGGGATGGGGTGAAAAAGGAACACTTTTACACTGTTGTCGGGAATGTAAACTCACACAACCACTGTGCAAAACAGTGTGGAAATTCCTTAAAGAACTAAAAGTAGCTCTGTCATTTGATCCAGCAATCCCACTTCTAGGTACTTACCCAGAGGAAAAGAAGTCGTTATACGGAAAAGATACTTGCAAAGACATGTTTATAGCAACACAATTTGCAATTGCAAAAATATGAAACAACCCTAAATTTCCATCAGTCAATGAGTGTGTAAAGAAAATGTGGTATATAAATACCATGGAATACCACTCAGCCATAAAAAGGAATGAAATAATGGCATTTGCAGCAACTTGGGTGGAATTGGAAACTATCATATTCTAAGTGAAGTAACTCAGGAATGGAAAACTGAGTATCATATGTTCTCAATCATAGATGGGAGCTAAGCTATGAGGACGCAAAGGCCTAAGAGTGATACATTGAACTTTGGGGACTTGGGGGAAAGAGTCGGGGGTGGGAAGGGATAAAAGACTACCCATTGGGTACAGTGTACACTGGGTGATGGGTGAACCGAAATCTCAGAAATCACCACTAAGTAACTTACTTATTCATGTAACCAAACAGCACCTGTTTCCCCAAAACCTATTGAAATAAAATATACAAAATTTAAAAAAGGAAAGGAGATATTAGTATAAAAACTCGTGGAGTAGCCAGTGACAAAGATAAATTAAAAACTCCAAAATAAAGTAACCGCGACGAAATACAACTTGCACACAACCTTAGGCATATTAATGTAAAATTGTAATCAAAACAAAGGGATGATTATAAGATTTTTCAGAGAGAAAAAAATCAGATCATCTAGGAATAAATAAAAACCAGATTGATCTAAACATCTCATTAGCATCACTAAACGCAAGAAGGAAATGGAATAAAGATCTTCAAGTGTTAAAGAAAAAGCTGTCATTTAAATTAATGATAGTAATATAAAAATTTTGCTGGACATATAAAGACTCATGCATTTTATTCTGTGTAGATCCTATCTGTAAAACTTTTTAGAAGATCTATTCTAGCAGAAAGAGAGATAAATCTAGAAGAAAACAATGAAAAATAGAGGATACAGACAAGTAAAGTAATTGGTAAACGTTATTGTTGTATAAATAAGCAATGGATGCAAGAATAAATAAATACCCTCTTGCCATTTGGAGCAAAATTCGAATAATACCAATATGTTAGTCAGGGATAGGTGGGATGCCACATCTGGTGGGAGATGAGTGAATCTTTGGATCCATTTGTTTGTATAAGAAAAACCATGGATTTTGATGAGCTGCAGACATTTGTGTAGAGGAATAACAGAAAGTATGGCCTCAATTGTTTCAGGATGAGCACCAGAAAAATAGAAAAGGGGCCTGTAATTTTCAAACCAGCAGAAGGTAACTTTATTTTAAAAAAGCAAGGTTAGAAAGGAGAGGACAAGAAACAAAACAAGCATGGTAGGTGGAAAACATAAAATAAGATGGCTAAAATATATCCTGATATAACAATAAGAACAAGACATTTAAGTGGGTTAAATACGGTATTTAAGGTGCGTAGATTGAATTTTGAAAAAAAATTCAGTTTGTATTGTAAGAAATCACAGTTTATTTTCAGATAGAGACAGAAGAGACTCAACAACAACAAAAAATATAGAAAGGTTCAGTAAAGGGATACAAAGAATATACATTAGAACTAAAAGCTCATGCAGCAACTTCAATATCAGACAGAGGCAAAATTTTAAGGTGAAACACCTTCGTGAAGAAAAGATAGAGATTTTGCATCTAGAGCTAAGAAAACTACTCAAAACTAGTATTTGTTTCTCCTTGATGTAAATAATCAAGACAAAAAAATCATGAAGCTATGGAACCTGATAGTGTGGTCTCAAAATATTTAAGAGCTGGCAGGGTTATATGGAGGAATAGAGAAATATACAATTGTCATTAGAACTAGCCCTTATTTTAACTTGGTAGATCAGTATGATTTAGTAAGCTATACTAGAATCCCTCATTACCAAATTAAAACAAAAAGAAAGCAACAAGAAAAAAAATTGGGCTAATAAAATTAAAACCTGAAAAGATTTAACATAGACAAAGCTATGGCAAAATGAGCTTATTACTTGATGAGGTAATAAGAAAATGTGCAAATAAAAAATGGGCTGATTGACTAAGAAGAAATAATTTCCAATAATGCTGGTGGGCTATGGCAAAATTGGTAGTAAGGGTCTTCTGCACACCTGCTAGAAGTAAACACTGGCACAGCCACTTTGGAAAGCAATCTGGCAGTGCTTAGTGAAGCTGGGTATATAGAAATACACAAAGTAACTCTTCTCCTTTTATATTTGCCAAGAAATCTGCTCAGAGCTCCAGGAAGACATGGACTCCGTAGCCAAGAATTAGAGGAGTCTTGGTGCTCAAAAGCAGGGGAATGGATAAATAGGGTGGAGTGTGTGTGGAGAATGTGATGACATGCAGAGATATATTGCATAATCACCATGTAAATAAGTAAAAACACAACAACACTACTATATATATAAATGAACATATAAGGATACGTCTATGGGAGGTAGATTGGGAAAATATTTATTTTTATTTATTTTTTTTTTTGAGACGGAGTCTCGCTCTGTCGCCCAGGCTGGAGTGCAGTGGCACAATCTCGGCTCACTGCAAGCTTCGCCTCCCGGGTTCACGCCATTCTCCTGCCTCAGTCTCTCTGAGTAGCTGGGACTACAGGCGCCTGCCACCACGCCAGGCTAATTTTTTGTATTTTTTAGTAGAGATGGGGTTTCACTGTGGTCTCGATCTCCTGACCTCGTGATCCGCCCGCCTCGGCCTCCCAAAGTGCTGGGATTACAAGCGTGAGCCACCGCGCCCGGCCGAAAATATTTAATAAATAGCTATTATGTGTAGTGCTGCAATAAACATGGGCATGTAAATACTATTTAGCCATACAGAAGAGTGAAGTTCTGTTATTTGCAGCAACATGGATGAGCTTGGAGGACATTATGTTAAGTGAAATAAGCCAGGTACAGAAACGTAAACACTGCAGGTTCTCACTCATATATGGAAACTTAGAAAGTTTATCTCATAGAAGTAAAAAGCAGGATAGTGGTTTCCAGAAGCGGGGCTGCTTATTGGGGAGTGGGGAAAGACAAAGATTAGTTAATGGGTACGAAAGTCCAGCTAGACAGCAGTCATACGTTCTAGGGTTCTATGGCATTATAGGGTGACTACAATTAATAACAATTTATTGTATATTTTCAAATAGCTAGAAGAGCATATTTAATAAAATTTATTTATTTGTTTTACTTTAAGTTCTGAGATACATGTGCAGAATGTGCAGGTTTGTTACATAGGTATACATGTGCCATGGTGGTTTGCTGCACTTATCACCCTGTCATCTAGGATTTAAGCCCCGCATGCATTAGGTATTTGTCCTAATACTCTCCCTTACTTGCCCCCCACCGCCTGACAGGCCCCAGTGTGTGATGTTCCCCTCCCTGTGTCTGTGTGTTCTCATGGTTCAACTCCCACTTATGAGTGAGAAGATGAGATGTTTACGTTTCTGTTCCTGTGTTAGTTTGCTGAGAATGATGGCTGCCAGCTTCATCCATGTCCATGTAAAGGACATGAACTCATTCTCTTTTATGGCTGTATAGTATTCCATGGTGTATATGTGCCACCTTTTTTTAAAATCCAGTCTATCATTGATGGGCATTTGGGTTGGTTCCAAGTCCTTGCTCTTGTAAATAGTGCTGCAATAAACATATGTGTGGATGTGTCTTTATAGTAGAATGATTTATAATCCTTTGGGTATATACTCAGTAATGGGATTGCTGGGTCAAATGGTATTTCTGGTTCTAGATCTTTGAGGAATCACTACACTGTCTTCCACAATGGTTGAACTAATTTACACTCTCACCAACAGTGTAAAAGCATTCCTATTTCCCCACAGCTTTGGCAGCATCTATTGTTTCCTCACTTTTTTATAATCGCCATTCTGACTGGCGTGAGATGATATCTCATTGTGGTTTTGATGTGCATTTCTCTAATGATCAGTGATGATGAGCTTTTTTCATGTTTTTTTTTGGCCACATAAATGTCTTCTTTTGAGAAGTGTCTGTTCATATCCTTTGCCCACTTTTTGATATTTTTTTTTTTCTTTTTCTTGTAAACTTGTTTAAGTTCCTTTTAGATTCTGGATACTAGACTTTTGTCAGATGGGTAGCTTGCACAATTTTTCTCTGATTCTGTAGGTTGCTTGTTCATTCTGGTGATAGTTTCTTTTTCTGTGCAGGAGCTCTTTAGTTTAACTGGATCCCATTTGAATTTTGGCTTTTGTTGCAATTGCTTTTGGTGTTTTATTCATGAAGTCTTTGCCCATGCCTATGTCCTGATGGCATAGACCAGGTTTTCTTCTGAGGTTTTATGGTTTTGGGTTTTATGTTTAAGTCTTTAATCCCTTTAGAGTTAATTTTTATATAAGGTGTAAGGAAGAGGTCCAGTTTCTGTTTTCGGCATATGGCTAGCCAGTTTTTCCTGCACCATTTATTAAATATGGAATCATTTCCCCATTGCTTGTTTTTGTCAGTTTTACCGAAGATCAGTTGGTTGTAGATGTGTGGTAATTTTTTCTGAGGTCTCTGTTCTGCTCAATTGGTTTATGTATCTGTTTTGGTACCATACCATGCTGTTTTGGTTACTATAGCCTTGTAGTATAGTTTGAAGTCAGGTAGTGTGATGCCTCCAGCTTTGTTCTTTTTGCTTAGGATTGTTTTGGCTATATGGGCTCTTTTTTGGTTCCATATGAAATTTAAAGTAGTTTTATTTTTCTAATGCTGTGAAGAAAGTCAAAGGTAGCTTGATGGGAATAGCATTGAATCTATAAGTTACTTTGAGCAGTATGGCCATTTTCACGATATTGATTCTTCCTATCCATGAGTATGGCATGTTTTCCCATTTGTTTGTATCCTCTCTTGGGAATTCATTCATGATTTGGCTCTCTGCTTGTCTATTGTTGGTGTATAGGAATGTTTGTGATTTTTGCACATTGATTTTGTATCCTGAGACTTTGCTGCAGTTGCTTATCAGCTTAAGGAGTTTTTGGGCTGAGACAGTGGGGTTTTCCAAATATAGAATTGTGTCATCTGCAACAGAGACCGTTTGACTTCCTAAAACAGCATATTTTGAGTGTTCCCAACACAAAGAAATGATAAATACTTGAAGTGCTGGATATACAAATTACCCTGATTTGCTCACCCTATACATTGTAAACATGTATCAGAATAATCACAATGTACTTATTACATGTGTGCAATTATCATATGTCAATTAAAATTATAATAAAAGTAAAACAAAAAAAGATAAGAGGTTGAGCTCAGTTTCATTTTATGAATCCATGAATGTAACCTTGGAGATACTAAAATCTGCCTATTTCTTTGTCTTCTAGCCTGCAAACTTTTTCAGAGCGCTTCAGTCTTCTATTGCTTCTATACCATGATTAGTTAATGTAACAACAGTAAGAATGGAAGACCCAAATACCTAGAAAAGAATCTTCAAATGGGATAGCAATCTTCTCTTACTTGAACAAGTTCTCTTCTCTTACTTTTAGCACCTGGGGACTGATGCACACAGCTGTGGAGATGGTAGTAAGGCTCTTTGTTAGAGCTCTTGTGGCTGCCTGGAGATGATGCTGCCTTGGCCATGGCCTGCTGTTATCCTTGGGGAGCTGGGATGTGGGCACATGGGCATGCATTTCCCCCTCAGCACTAGCTCCAAGGGACAATGTGCAGCACTTGCTGGTATGTGACATGCTCCATTTCTTTTTCCAAGTTCTACTGAAAATTCTGCTTGAAAATGAGAATGAAACAAGTTTAGATGCCACACCCCACTTCTGCCCCAACTAAGTTTTTACATTTTGGGTGATTTTTAGCACAATGGCATATTCGTATGAAAATATGTTAGGGATACTTTAATGGAAGGCTAGCGTTTCTGAAATAAACAGCTTTTCTTTTTTAAAAAAAAAAACCATAATGACAATATATAATCAGTAAACTTTAATTTATACAAACCCAAAAGCAACTCATGTCATGACAGCCTACATTTTCCTGTCCAACCTGGAGGATATTGAATCTGTCTGTTGAGACATGATTTTGCATTTCAGAGGAGGGTTTAATCCCAAAGGAATTCTGGTGCAACAAGGAGAATTTCTCAGACTTAAGTAAAAAGCCAAGCTCCTGTAAATGGCATGTCCTTTCAGACGATGGAGAGATCAGATGATGCTCACATTAACTCTTCGGCTTGAATCCTGGCTGGGCCACTTGTTGGCTGTGTGACATCAAGCAAGTTAATCACTGTTCTGTACTTGGATTTTCACATCTATAAATGGAGATAATCATAGGACCTACTTCATAGAGGTGTCATGAGGATTGAATGAGTGTAAGTAAAGCATTTAGAACAATGCTTGGCATACAGTAAGCACTTAATTAGTATGACCTATTCTTTTTTAAAATTACTTTTATTATTATTTGCCGGGAGATGTAGTCCATATTTTGGCAGGGACAGGAGAACAGCACAATGAGTTATGTGAAATGTGCTTTATTCCCATTTAGATGCATGTATCAGGCGTTTGTTAATTTTGACTGCTTTCGTTCTGAGTAGTTTTCCAATGTATGAATGTTTATTATTCATCAGTTGAAGGATATTTGAGTTGCTTTCAGTTTTGTCAATTATAAGTCAAGCCACTTTTATCAGGGTTCATACAGTGACTGACAGTGACCAAGAATGTCAGTAAGTTTCTCTATGAAAAAAATCATCACCAGGTGGTTGAATTTGGCCATGACATAAGCATTTCTTTCTGTGCTGATCACTGGCAGTAAAAACCCTCACCCACCCCCCAACCATGACCTTCAGCTCTGCCCTGACATCCTTGCTGTATTCTCATCATCCAGTATTTTATGGGTCATTTAAGAAGTCATCCAGTTTGACGATCTTCTAGTTTATGTTAATCTAAATGTGAAATGAGGACAAAAAGGAAAGGAGTGAATTAAACTATATCATTATAATTCTGCAAGTTTCCAATTAATGATGAATACTTTACCGTTATGATTTTTGTTCGCCTGCTTTATTTTCTGACCTTGCTAAAAATCAGTACCCGTGTGGGTTATAAAGTGACTTTTCCATTTTTATTTGTAATGGAGATTTTTAAAAATTCTTTAATATTCTCCACTTTTACAGAATACTGTTTTGTGAATATTTTAGTAAGAGGTTCCTTTTCAAACTTATTTTTACGAAGAAATGCTTTAACTTTTTCATTAACATGAACAGACTTTTAGTGGCAAAAGCCAGCTATTGTGTATTAGAATTGCCAGTTTCTGTGTGTGGACTTAGAGATGTGAGCCTTGTTAAAAAGTGCAGTATCCAATGTTTCGGGATTTTTTCTTACTTTTCACTGATGATTATTTTACTATACCTTATACATTGTTCTATTTCTGTGGCCCAGTACTTGGATCTTCTGTGCATTTGTGGTCTATATATTTTTAAAGACTTCATTTTTTAGAAAAGTTTTAGATTCACAGCAAAATTGAGTGAAAGGTTCAGATATTTCTCCCTGCCTCACACAGGCACAGCCTCCTCTGCTGGGGTCAACCCCATCCAGAATGGTATGTTTGTTACAATCGATCAACCTACACTGACCCAGTTATCTCAATTATCACCCTATACTAACTTAATTATCACCCCAAGTCCATAGTTTACATTAGGGTTTCCTTTCGTTTTTGCACATTCTGTGGATTTGAACAAATGTGTATGACATATATCCAGCATTATAATATCATACAGAATAGTTTCACTGCCATAAAAATCCTCTGTGCTCTGTCTATTTATCCCTCCCTCCTCCCCTCAACCACTGGCAAGCACTGGTCTTTTTACTCTCTCCACTGTTTTGCCTTTTTCAGAAGGTCGTGTACTTGGAATCATACATTATGCCGCCTTTTCAGACTGGCTTCTTTCACGTAGCAGTATGCATTGAAGGCTCCTCCATGTTCCTTCATGGCTTGATAGCTCATGCCTTTTTAGCCCTGAGTAATATTTTATTTTGTTGATGCACCACAGTTTACTTATCTACTCACCTACTGAAGGACAGCTTGGTGGCTTCTTCCAAGTTTTGTAAATTATGGATAAAGCTGCTATAAATATCTGTGTGCAGTTTTTGTGTGTGTGTGTGGACATAATGCCCTTGATATTTTTTAAACACGTACTGAATGAACTTCTCAACTTATTCTAATCAGCAAAGAGGATGGGCCTGATAGGGTAGGGGAGAGATGATGAAAGGGGCTCTCTGCTTTTTTAACTCTCATCTTTTCACATGGTACAAACAAGCTTTGCTGGGATTCCTTTCACATTTGCTGAGATTCTCAGAGCAACCTAACATCATTTGGAGGCATCCTTATATTTTACCCCAGAGGAGATATTGACCATCTGTACTCTTCCATTTTCTAAGAAATGTATGCAGTTCAAGCCAATTAAAAGACAGGTTTATAGGAAGAATTTGGGCCACTGCCAGCATGCACAAGGCACATGTATCCAAGGTGCACTGTGGATCTCAAGCTTATTTATCTTCTAAGAGGCGCAGTTTCTCCCTGGCATTGCTGGGAACAGAGAGACCGTGGGGCAGACCTCCAAAAGATGCTGGTCTGTCCCGTGCACTCACTGAACTGGACAGCCAAGGGGAACTGTTCTCTAACAAGTGGTATTCTCAGAGCTGGCTTTCCAGGGCTAGCTCAGACTCTGACAATATTTGTAGAATTTAATTTATTTAAGCTTGTTATTGAAAGAAACCAGCACAAATGCTTTGGAATCTCTTCTATTCACTGAGCAAACTTTATTTCTATTGTATTAGTCTGTTCTCACACTTCTAATAAAAACAAACCCAATACTGAGTAATTTATAAAGAAAAAGGTTTAGTGGACTCAAAATTCCACATGGGTGGGGAAGCCTCACAATCGTGGCAGAAGGCAAAGGAGAAGCACAGACATGTCTTATATGGCAGCAGGCAAGAGCATGTGCAGGGGAACTCCCCTTTATAAAGCCATCAGATCTTGTGAGACTTATTCACTATGATGAGAACAGAAACAGAAAAACCCACTCCCATGATTCAATTACCTCTCACTGGGTCCCTCCCACAGCAGGTGGGGATTATTACAATTCAAGGTGAGATTTTGGTGAGGATGCAGAGCCAAACCATATCACCTGTGTATCATTCCGGAATTTTCTGATAAAACACAGGATATCCTAATGAGTCCATGTCATCTTTATACCTTTCCTTTAGCGTGCCACTGAGGAAGAACCTCTGTCCTCGGCCCTTCCCAAACGTTGTTTCTTAGGGTCTGCTTCTCTCAGCCTTCCAATGGAAATGAGCCTCTTAACCTGAAATTGCCTGCCTTAAAACTCTCTCCTAAGCCAGAAAAGGGTCCATTTCCTAGAAAGGTTGTCGTGCTACTTGATCTTCAACTCCTTCACCAAACCCACCCTGCTGACAATCACTGGTATGTTTTCTTCCCCTATAGTTTTTTGTTTTATGCCATATACATTGAGCGTCATATGCATTGAGTTATGCAGTTAACAGTCTTTGGGATTTTGTTTCTTTCACTTATCAGAATGCATTTGAGATTCACCTCTGTGGTTGTATATATCAGTGGTTCTTTCTTTTTTTAAAAAAAGAAGAGTGGTTCTCTTCTTTTTTAAAAGTTTCTCAGTAGTATTCCATTTTGTGAATGTACCAGAGTTTGTTTATCTGTTCACCAGCTGAAGGCCATTGGGTAATTTCCAGTTCTGATGATTATGAATTAAGCCACTATAAACAATCACATGCACAATTTGTTGTGCATTAGTTTTCATTTTGCTTAGGTAAATACCTAGAAGTGGGATTGTTGGGTTATATGGTAAATGCATATTTAACTTTGTAACACACTGCCGAACGATTTTCTAAAGTAGTCACAAATTTTTGCATTTCCAACAGCTATATGTGAGAGCTCTAGTTGCTTCATATGTCTCTAGTACTTTGTATGGTTAATTTAAATATTTTTTGTTTTTAAATTTTAGCTTTTCTAGTGTGTAATGGTATCTCGTGTGGTTTTAATTTGCTTTTCTCTAATGATAAATGATGTGAACTTTTTTTGTGTGCTTATTTTCCATCCACATATCTTCTTTGGTAAAGTGTCTATTCAAATCTTTTTCTGTTTTTTATTTGTATTGAGTTTTAAAAGTTATTTGTGTCTTCTCTTTGCAAGTTCTTTAGCAAATATGTTCTTTGAGAGTATTTTCTTCCCAGTTGCAGCTTGCTTTTTAAAATTTTACTGAGTGTCCTCCAAAGAGAAAGAGATTTTACTTTCAATGCAGACCAACGTTTGATTTGTTTCTTACATTGTTTATGTTTTTATGTTTGTCTAAGAAAGCTTTTTAAAATTTATTCTCATTTTTAAAAACTTTATTTTAGATTCAGGGGTACATGTGCAGGTTTGTTCTATAGGTAAATTTGTATCTTGGGGGTTTATTTTACAGATTATTTCATTATCCAGTTATTAAGCCTAGTACCTAATGGTTATTTCTTCTGATCCTCTGTCTTTTCCCCAAGTAGGTCCCAGTGTCTGTTGTTCCCTTCTTTGTGTCCATGTGTTCTCATCATTTAGCTCCCACTTACAAGTGAGAACAAGTGGTATTCGATTTTTTGTTCCTGCATTAGTTTGCTAAGGAGGATGGCCTCCAGCTCCATCCGTGTCCCTGCAAAGGACATAATCTTATTGTTTTTTATGGCTGCATAGTATTCCATGGTGTATATGTACCACATTTTCTTTATCCAATCTGCCGTTGATGGGCATTTTTGTTGATTCCATGTCATTGCTATTGTGAATAGTGCTGCAGTGAACATATGCATGCATGTGTCTTTATGATGAAATAATTTATATTCCTTTGGGTATATACCGAGCAATAGGATTGCTGGGTCAAATGGTAGTTCTGTGTTAGCTCTTTGAGGAATCTTTCCTCAAAAGAAAACACTGCTTTCCACAATGGTTGAATTGATTTCCACCCCTACCAACAGTGTATAAGTGTTCCCTTTTCTCTGCAAACTCACCAGCATCTGTTATTTTTTGACATTTTAAATATAGCCATTCTGGCTGGTGTGAGGTGGTATCTCACTGTGGTTTTGATTTGCATTTCTCTAATGATTGGTGATACTGAGCTTTTTTCCTATGCTTGTTGGCTGCATGTATCTTTTCTTTTGAAAAGTGTCTGTTTATGTCCTTTGCCCACTTTCTAGTGGTTTTTTTTTTTGTAAATTTTAAATGTTTATTGTAGATGCTTGATATTAGACCTTTGTCAAATGCATAGATTGCAAATATTTTCTCCTGTTTTGTGCATTGTCTCTTTACTCTGTTGATAGTTTATTTTGCTGTGTAGAAGCTCTTTAGTTTAATTAGATCCCATTTGTCAATTTTAGCTTTTGTCGAGATTGCTTTTGGTGTCTTCATCATGAAATCTTTGCCAGTTCCTATGTCCAGAATAGTATTGCCTAGGTTGTTTTCCAGGGTTTTTATAGTTTTGGGTTTTATATTTAAGTCTTTAATCCACCTTGAGTTGATTTGTGTATATGGTGTAAGGAAGAGGTTCTGTTTCAGTCTTTGGTATATGGCTAGCCAGTTATCCCAGCACCATTTGTTGAATGGGAATCCTTTCCCCATTGCTTGGTTTTGTCAGGTTTGTTGAAGATCAGATAGTTGTAGGTATATGGCCTTATTTCTGGCCTATCAATTTTATTCCACTGGTCTACGTGTCTGTTTTTGTATAGTACCTTGCTTTTTTGGTTACTGTTGTTCTATAGTATAGTTTGAAGTGGGGTTGTGTGATGACTCTGGATTTGTTCTTTTTTTTTTTTTGTAGTTGATCAACTTTTTTTGTTTTTATTATTATTATACTTTAAGTTTTAGGGTACATGTGCACAATGTGCGGGTTTGTTACATATGTATACATGTGCCATGTTGGTGTGCTGCACCCATTAACTCATCATTTAGCATTAGGTATATCTCCTAATGCTATCCCTCCCCCCTCCCCCCACCCCACAACAGACCCCAGTGTGTGATGTTCCCCTTCCTGTGTCCATGTGTTCTCATTGTTCAATTCCCACCTATGAGTGAGAACATGCAGTGTTTGGTTTTTTGTCCTTGCGATAGTTTGCTGAGAATGATGGTTTCCAGTTTCATCCATGTCCCTACAAAGGACGTGAACTTATCATTTTTTATGGCTGCATAGTATTCCATGGTATATGTGCCACATTTTCTTAATCCAGTCTATCATTGCTGGACATTTGGGTTGGTTCCAAGTCTTTGCTATTGTGAATAGTGCCGCAATAAACATACGTGTGCATGTGTCTTTATAGCATCATGATTTATAATCCTTTGGGTATACACCCAGTAATGGGATAGCTGGGTCAAATGGTATTTCTAGTTCTAGATCCCTGAGGAATCGCCACACCGACTTCCACAATGGTTGAACTAGTTTACAGTCCCACCAACAGTGTAAAAGTGTTCCTGTTTCTCCACATCCTCTCCAGCACCTGTTGTTTCCTGACTTTTTAAAGATCGCCATTCTAACTGGTGTGAGATGGTATCTCATTGTGGTTTTGATTTGCATTTCTCTGACGTCCAGTGATGATGAGCATTTTTTCATGTGTTTTTTGGCTGCACAAATGTCTTCTTTTGAGAAGTGTAATGCTGCATATCTACAACTATCTGATCTTTGACAAACCTGACAAAAAGAAGAAATGGGGAAAGGATTCCTTATTTAATAAATTGTGCTGGGAAAACTGGCTAGCCATATGTAGACAGCTGAAACTGGATCCCTTCCTTACACCTTGCACAAAAATTAATTCAAGATGGATTAAAGACTTACGTGTTAGACCTAAAACCATAAAAACCCTAGAAGAAAACCTAGGCAATACCATTCAGGACATAGACATGGGCAAGGACTTCATATCTAAAACACCAAAAGCAATGGATTTGTTCTTTTCGCTTGGCATTGCCTTGGCTGTTTGGGCTCTTTCTTGGCCTCATATACATTAGAAAATAGTTCTTTCTAGGTTCTTTGAAGAATGTCATGGGTAGTATGACCATTTTAATGATACTGATTCTTCGTATTCATGAGCATGGAATGCTTTTCCATTTGTCTGTGTCATCTCTGATCGCTTTGAGCAGTGTTTTATAATTCTTATTGTGGAGAACTTTCATCTCCCTGGTTAGGTATATTCCTAGGTATTTTATTCTTTTTGTGGCTATTGTGAATGGGACTGTGTTCCTTATTTAGCTCTCAGCTTGACTGTTGTTGATGTATAGGAAGGCTAGTGATTTTTGTGCATTAATTTTGTATGTTGTTTATCAGCATAAGGAGCTTTTGGGCCAAGACTATGGGGTTTCCTGGGTATAGAATCATGTTATCTGCAAACAGGGATAGTTTGATTTCTCTCTTTCTATTTGGATGCCATTTATTTCTTTCTCTTGCCTGACTGCTCTGGTCAGGACTTCCAACACTATGTTGAATATGGGTGGTGAGGGAGGGCATTCTTTTTTTGTGCCGGTTGTCAAGGGGAATGCTTCCAGCTTTTGCCTATTCAGTATGATGTTGGCGGTGGGTTTGTCCTAAATAACTCTTGTTATTTTGAGATATGTTCCTTCAATGCCCAGTTTATTGACAGTTTTTAACATGAAGGAATGTTGAATTTTATCGAAAGACTTTTCTTCATCTGTTGATAATCATGTGGTTTTTGTCTTTAGTTCTGCTTATGTGATAAATCATATTTATTGATTTGTGTATGTTGAACCAACCTTGCATCCCAGGGATAAAGCCTACTTGGTCATGGTGGGTTAGCTTTTGGATGTGCTGCTAGATTTGGTTTGCAAGTATTTTGTTGAGAATTTTTGCATCAGTGTTCATCAAAGATATCGGCCTGAAGTTTGTGTGTGTTTGTGTGCGTGTGTGTGTGTGTGTGTCTGCCAGGTTTTGGTATCAGGATGATGCTGGCTTCATAAAGTGAGTTGGGGAGGAGTCCTGTGATGGCTAATACTGAGCGCCAACTTGATTGGATTGGTCAACACAAAGTACTGATCCTGGATGTGTCTGTGAGGGTATTGCCAGAGGAGATTAACATTTGAGTCAGTGGGCTGGGAAAGGCAGACCCACACTTAATCCTAGTGAGCACAATCTAATCAGCTGCCAGTGTGGCCAGAATATAAGCAGGCAGAAAAACGTGAAAAGAGAGAATGGCCTAGCCTTCCAGCCTACGTCTTTCTCTCTTGCTGGATCCTTCCTGCCCTAGAACATCGGACCCCAAGTTCTTCAGTTTTGGAACTTGGACTGGCTCTCTTTTCTCCTCAGCCTGTAGACATCCTATTGTGCCACATTGCGATCATGTGAGTTAATATTTAATAAGCCCCTCTTTATATAAATATCTATTCCCTTAGTTCTGTCCCTTTAGAGAACCCTAATACAAATTTCTTCTCGAATTTTTGGAATAGTTTCTGTAGGAATGGTATTAGCTCCTCTTTATATATCTGGTGGAAGTTGGCTGTGAATCTACCTGGTTCTAGGTTTTTTCTTTGGTTGGTAGGCTATTTATTACTGATTCAATGTCAGAGTTCCTTATTGGTCTGTTCAGGGAATCAGTTTCTTCCTGCTTCAGTCTTGGGAGGGTGTATGTGTCCAGGAATTTATCCATTTCTTATAGATTTTCTGGTTTGTTTGCAAAGAGGTGTTTGTCGTAGTCTCTGATGGTTATTTGTATTTCTTTGGGGTCAGTGGTATCATCTACTTTGCCATTTCTAATTGTATTTATTTGAATCTTCTCTTTTCTTCTTTATTAGTCTAGCTAGCAGCTGATTTATCTGACTTTTTGATGTGGGCATTTAGTGCTATTAATTTTCCTCTTAACACGACTTTATTGTCTTAGCTGTGTCCCAGGGATTGTGGTATGTTGTGTCTTTGTTCTCATTAGTTTCAAAGGACTTCTTGATTTCTACCTTAATTTCATTATTTACCTGAAAGTGATTCAGAAGCAAGTTGTTTAATTTCCATGAATTGTCTAAGAAATCTTTGCCTAAAGTCACAAATATTTTCTCTCCTGCATTTTCTTGTAAGAATTGTATAGTTTTAGGTTTAAATTTTGAGTTTGTGTTTATAAATGGAGCAATGCAAAGGTCAGCCTTATTTATTTATTTGCATATAGATGCCCAATTGTTCTAACACTATTTGTTGCAGAGACTATTCTTTCTTCATCAAATTATCCTTGCAGCTTTGTTGAAAATCATTCGTTTATGTATGTGTGGGGTCTTAGTACCCTCTATTCTTTTCCATTGATTTATGTGTCTACCCTTTCATTAATACCACATTATCATGATTAAAGTAGCTTTATAATAAGTCTTGAAGTCAGGACATAGTGAGTTTTAAAAAGTGTTTCTTCTTTATTTTTCAAAATTGTTTTTACTATTCTAGTTATTTTGCCTTTATGTATAAATTTTGTAATCAACTTATCAATTTCAACAAAAATTCTGCTGCTGCATTTTTGATTGAGATTGCATTGAATCTAAAGATAAATTTGGGAAAGAACTGACAAGAATATTGAACCTTCTAATCAATGAATATGGTGTATCTTTCCAATTATTCAGGAACTTTTTCCTCCTTTGGTGTTTTGTGATTTTCAGCATAGAAACCTTGCAAATCTTCTGCTTATGTAAAACTAATATTTCTTTTCTGGTGCTATGGGAAATGGTAGGCTTCTACATTAATCAATGTGTTTAATCTGTTTCTATGCCCATCATTGAATTATCAATGTGTTTAATCTGTTTCTATGCCCATCATTGAATTCTTTTCCTTCATCCTAGGTTGACTTTCCTACTTTAAATTTCTTTTTCTCTCTGTAAATGTAATTAGAATCATATTGTGCACATTATTTCATAAACTTTCCCCTTATAATAAGCTTCATTTTCACAGCTGCCATCCCTTGAAAACATGCAACCATTTAGTTATGTAGAATTTTTAAGTTTTAACTATTAGTAAAGACAATGAACATCTTTGTGTATGTAATTCTTAAATAAAAGACTACTAATATCTTTTAAAAAAGTTTTCTGTTTCTTATTGAAAAACTTTTGATGGCAAATCACTCGAAGGGAAAATTTATTAGTTATATGTTTAGTCATAAATTTGTAGTATATGCAGAGTTCAAAAATGTTAAATGATATTAGAAGTCAGGTTGAAATATTATCTATATACATGTTCAGTTCTACCATTTCTAAGTCCTGTTGACCAGATGAGATTGGCACAGTGTTTCCACTTGATTTTCCCAGTTAATTTTTATACTCTGGGTATAGATGATGTGTATTGTCCATTATATGACTATCCTGCAACGCCTTTAGCTCTTCCCCTTTTGGTGAAGGTAATGATACTTGATTTGCTGCCATTACAATCATTGCTCCAGCAAACACCATTGTGCATATTCCTACATCCAGGTTTGAGGATTTTTCTCCAGTGTATTTTTTTTTTTTTTTTTGCCAGCCCCATCATTTGAAACTTCGTGTCATTTTGTTAGGAGTGTCTTGTGAACAGCATATGGCTATTTCTTCTAAATCAATCTGGCAATCTGTCTTTCAGTAGGCAGCTTCAGTCCCGGCATGGGCTGTAGCAAGTACTGCCACTGCTGTCCATCCCTTCTGCCCACCTGAGTTCTCCTGCACTCAGGTTCTGACATCTCTTTCTACAGTGGTGGAGTCAGCCCTTCTTTTTGCTTGGGGACATTCTCAGGTGCTGCAGAAACTTGCTGTGCCATGGACAAGTTTATTGTGAAGTCAGGAGGTTTCACAGGGAGCCACACGGAGGCAACCGTGGTGAGTCAGCTCATGAACGCTTCCCCAATCTGATGGGCGATTCTGCAGCTTGTTTCTCACGATTTCAGAGGGACCCTCTGGGGACTGAGCCACAGATGCCCCAAGTGCTAACCCGCTCATTGGTGCACCTTAATTAGGTTGATCACATTTCCCCTTTCTCACCATGCTTGTTGGAATCATCACTCGAATAAACTACCTGGGCCCAAGTTCTTGTCTCAGGTCTGCTTGGGAGTCCACACTAACATTGTTGGATTATAAGTATCAACTCTTTGTTGTGTTTTCTGTTAACCTTGTTTTTAAAAAATTCTTCCCGTTATGTCTGTCTTTTACTGGATCGATTTAGTTTTCTTTGGTTCATTCATTCTTCTGGCTTGGCAACTATAGATTACCTTTCTATTCCTTCAAAGGTTTCTGTAGCTTTTTAAGATATACACATCAATATAAAATTTCTAATACAGTCCAAATTTACTCTTATTTAATTTGTTTTATTAAAAAATACAATGACTTCAGTATGCTTTAACTTTCCCTCCTCCGATTTCTGAATTATTCTTCCCTTCATATTCCTTTTAATTTTTGTCAATATTTTCTTATTATAATTTTTAAAATGCTTAAAAGTTAATTTGGTCAGTCAACTTATGTAATCAATTTCTATGCTTCTCATTGTTTCTTGAATACCATTAATTTATCCTAGGTTTATTTTTATGCTTTTAAAATACATATTTTAATAGTTTTTAAATTATTATGCAGAAATAGCCAAGGCGGTGGTGGTAACCTTTCTTATTTTTGTAATTTGAAAATGTCTTCACTTTCGTTTCGCTTTAGAATCATAGTTTCTTACCTGATATTTAGTTTCTTACCTGATATTACTTTTCACTGAGTTCTGTGAAGATATTATTGTTTTCTGGCATCTATTGTCATCTGTTGTCATTGATGAAATATTAGCTTCCAAACTAATTGCTGGTTTCTTTGTAGTTAATCAGTATTTTCAGTCTGGTAACTTTCATTACTTTTAAAATACAAGTGATGTTTTATATTTGAATAATGGTGTTTGGAGGGATTCTGTATGCCTTTTTAATATTTTATACTTTTTGTGTCTGTGTCCTATATTATAAACACATTTCAAACATAGTTCCTAATTCTGTAATTTAAAAAATATGTTGTCTGTTTATGCTTTTTACTGCATATTTTCTAATTAAAAACCTTTTTTATGTCCAGAATTTTTAATTGACTTTTTCGTAGCTATTATTCTTTGTTTTAGTTTCAGAATGTGTCTTTTTTTCATGAAATGCCATGTTTTGCTTTAACCTCTGAGTATCAAAAATATCCTTAAATTAAAGCCACTTTTTACATTTTAAAATTATTATTTTTGTCACTGGGGGTCTCTTTATTGGGGATTGTTCTCAGGGTCAGTGTTTCTCAGCTTTGATTTGTGGACTCACCTTGAGATTCATTCTCTCCCTTTCTCCAGGTTTTACCCCCTTCCTCCCCTCCTAACCTGCCCAGCTGTCTAGTCATGTTGTGGTAGCCTTCACCTTGTTTCCCCAGAACCCATTCCCAGGACCAAGTTTTATTCTGTTGCTTCCGTGGTCATACTTGGGATATCTCCAATGTTGTCACAAAGCAGTCTGGAGTTGCCCAGGCTCAGATTCTACCTGCAAGCCTGCGTCAGCTTCCCATTGCCTTCTTTGCTAAGGAGCTAATATCAGCCACAGCACACTTGTTCCTGCTTTTATCTTTCCCTCATGGGAAGTGGGATCTGATTCAAATGAGTTCAAACTGGGAGTTTAGCTGTGATCCCTCCTAGTTGCTTCTATCTGCCTTCAGAGCCAGAACACAGCAGGTGCCAGGTCAGCCTCAGTTTCCCCTTTGTATTTCTTCCCTTTTCTGGCCACCGAGATGCTTGTCTCACTTTTGCACTGTGATATCCCGCAAATTTTCTCAACTGCATTTTCTCTGTCATTCCTATGCGTTTGGTGGTGATGGTGGCAATGAATGAGGGAGGGGATATTTGAAGTATGAACTCATCACACCATCCAGACTATAAGTTCATTCTTTCCCTTTCCAAAAGAGTTCAAATGTAAGCTGAAACACTATTCTAAGGGTCTTAGATTTCAAGTGAGATAAATCAAAATTAATGAAAGAGTACGACATCATCATGTAATCCTAAATTCCTGGTTTGAAAATGATGTTTTGAAGGCAGTGGATTTTTTATGATCCCTAAAAGGATGAAGGGAAGTCTATAGGGAGAAATGTGGGTTCAATATTCTAACAAATTCATGGGTCTAGCTTACTTACCAAGGCACCAAATGGCTTCAGGGGAATTTATACTCTGATTAGTGTAAGACTTTAAAGGATAAATCTGTAATGGCTGCAGAGAAGCAGCAAAATTCATGGCTGGCCATCTGGCTTGGTTTTATTAACCTATTTGTTCCAACTGTGCTTATTGGCTTCTGCAGATAGGAAGGATGAAGATGAACTAGCTACAAGAAATTTTTAAAGGACTTCTAAGATTTATCTCCTTCTTTTCTTAAAATAATTTGTGAAAGACTAAACTGTTGTGTAAGGTGGTTATTCATTTAACAGACATCATGTACCAGGTACTCTCTCGAACACCAAGCAGGGAACACTGAGGAAGCCTCGACTCTTGTGTCCAAGGGCCCTCTTGTTTTGATGCTAGGCATATCCCATGTTTTCTTGTTTTCAAATTCTTAATCATATGTTAGAAATTTTTAAGAGCTCGACAAAAATCTTGTACAGGCCATATATAGGGTTTTGTTTTTAATCTCTCCCTCCCTCCCTTCCTTCTTTTCTTTGTTAGATACAAGATGTATTCCTATTTATGGTTCCTTCTGTAATAAAAACATTTAGGAAAGAGGCTGCCTATCTGCAGGCAGGATCCTTACGTCTAAGGGACCAGAAGGAGAGCATCATGGTCAATTTGGCATTTTCGTCCTGAGCTCTGAGTTAAGTAGGCTGGCAAGATGCTACTTTGGAAGAAGAAATCAACTAGTTGTAGCAATAAGGAGAGAAAGAAGTGAAAGAAAGAAAGGAAGAAAAGGAGACCTTCCTGATAACTGCCACTGTTATCACATAACATTAAAATTCTTCTCTTGATCAGTCCTTTGCGATCTGATATTTGACCTGAAAGAATACTGGGGAACACGCGTATCCCACTCTTTGCTGCAACGGCAGGATTGAGCACCCCACAGGCAAAGAGCAGGGTGAATGAAAGGAGGTGGCCACCATGGGTCTCACCAGTTTCACGAGGGATGTGAGGACAGGCACCAAGGGCTGGGGGTAGGGGAGCCACCTGAAGGTATGGGGGCTGTGGAGCTGGAATGTGCTGGGGGAGCCAGGACATTGGGAGTTGGGACACTCATTCTCAAGGGATTTTCATTTCTTTAGGAAATGGGTGGTTTGGGATCTCCGTTTTAGCTGTCCTTCCTGCTTTCATTGTTAATCTCTTATTTACTGGTGTGACCTAGAAGTACAGTGGCATCACCAGGCTTTATCTCTGGGACACTGCAAGTCAGGTTTGGGTTCCTTTTGGGATTTTTTTCAGCTGTTTTTTTTTCTTCCCCCTAATGCTTTTCTTGAGAAGATGGACAAAGATAGAAAAAAAGGTCAGACAATGACAGAGAGAAGTCATTAATTCAACAAGCATTTAATTTGGCCTTAACCATCTGCTGGGGACATAATGGTGGGGAAGACATGAGATCCAAGGAAGGCAGAATGGGTAAACGAAGAAACCAGCACGTAAGGAAGGGAGTTGCAGATGGGGACGCGTGGTGTGCAGGATGTGGGAGACGAGTGTTTCCCTTGTCTCCAATGCTGTGCTGTGTTTATTTCCAAAGGTTATGAATTTCTGTAATAAAAATAGTGACTGCCGTCGATTTCACTGGTAATGTACGCCCAGCACTGCACATGCATCTGCTCATTTACTCCTCACCATAATCTTATAAAGCAGGTGACATCATTATCCCCACCAGGAAACTGAGACGTTAGCTAATCTGCTCAAGGTCATGTAGCTAATGAAGAACTGAGCAGGAATGCATATCCAAGCTTGTCTCTGTAGTCTGTGTTCCATGCAGAGATTAATTGCAAAAATGTGGCTCCCCCAAACAGGGCGTGCAGGTCTTTTGGGATGCTATGGTCTCAGTCAAGGTAGCTGTATCTACATTTTAGGACTCTGGGGCACTGCTGGAAGGACCTGACAACCCCTCTGTCAGTTGCTGAGATCAAAGTGAATGGTATCAGTCTTCCTCCCTGTTCCCCATGCTTAATATTTTTTATGCACATGTGTATTATACAGTTGTTTTTGCCAATCATTCTCTTGTTATCATGCTGGGCTAAGAGTAATTACAAGGAACAGCTCACAGTCCCTGAATCTGTAGAATGGCTGCTCCTTTGTGTCTGTGCCTGCTGTGCTGGGCAGTAGTTTGCGGGAGCTCAGGGATCGCCCACTTCTGCTCTGAATATGGACAGTTGAGGGGAGAGTATTGACTTTTATTTTTGGCATAGATCGCCACATGTATGTACACTCTCTGGTGTGTGTATGTGTTTACTAAGTTTGAATCTGCTGCTGGCCTCAAATAACCCCCTTCTTGACTGTAATGAGGCCATATTTTGTTTTCTCTGTGAATAAATGAGATCCAAAATTAACCAACATCTGCAGAGCTTGAGCTGACACGATGCTGCCTCCTCCTCCCTTGTCTTTTCCAGAACAAAAAACAGTTTGCCATTTGCTCTGTTCGTTCTACTTTTTGAAATATCCATAAAAATGCTTTTTCCTAGATAGCGAATTTTATGCTTTGTGGTATCTTTTCCTCAAAAATTTTGATGATTTTGAGATGAGTGATTGAATTCAATCCAACTTAATGAGGACCCTGCTGGGTGCCATACTTGGAGCATGGAGTCAACAGATGCTGTCCTGGACCCCTCCAGGCTGCAGGCTCCCAGGCCCTGCCTCTGTCCCGGGCTTCCAGACTAGGCAGTCCCCATGCTCCCATCTCTAGTCAAGCCAGTGACAAATCCCATAACCTCTCTGACATTCAGGTTTGCCCTCCATGGTGAGCCATCTGCAAAATCCCAGGATTCTAGATTTGTTTGTAAACTTTGTGTTGAATTATTTGTGAAATAGATAAGGTTTTCTCCACCCCTTAGTTCAGTAGGCTTACGGTGCTTTCAAATATGCATAATTATTAGGCAACTACTGAGCAAATTGCCTGGCAAAAACCAGGGGCAAATTGTTACATTTTGCAGGAATGAGCTCATGAATTTTCTTTCCTAGGTATTTTGACTATTGGGTCAGAAAAATATAAATGATAGGTCAGCCAGTTTTGATGAGTTTACAGATAGTGTTATTTTACATAGATATACTTACATGTTGATTGTATTTAAGAGTTGAGTGTTTTATGATTATGTCAAATTAAGGTGTTAAGTTGCTTTATTATCTTATAAAAGAAAGTCCCATTAATCTATCAGAAGGTACAGGCTTTGTCTTGGTACTAAATCTGAGGAAGAATTTGCATTATGATTGAAAATAATAAAAACTCTATTTATAAAATTCAAATGAGTTATGCTTTGAGAAAACTCATGATAAAAAGTAAAATAATATTAAATGGATATAAAAAGACATGAAAATCAGCATTTCCTCAAGATTTTAAATGAGCCTTTTCTGAAGTCTTTAAAGTGCACTTTAGTTTTAAAGATCTTATCTATTAAGCTTCACAAGAAAGAAATGCATTCTGTGACAAAAGGTAGACTTTAAATTTTATAAATTTGTTCTAAGTCAAGGTAGTCTTCTGCCATCTTTATTCTTTATACCAAATTAGTAAAGTGGTTTTGTTTGTTTGTTTGTTTAGACAGAGTCTTGCTCTGTCACCCAGGCTGGAGTGTAGTGGCGTGATCTCAGCTCACTGCAACCTCCGCCTCCTGGGTTCAAGCAGTTCTCTGCCTCAACCTCCCAAGTATCTGGGATTACAGGTGCCCACCACCACACCCGGCTTATTGTTGTGTTTTTAGCAGAGATGGGGTTTTACCACCTTATCCGGGCTGGTCTTGAACTCCTGACCTCGTGATCCACTCGCCTCAGTCTCCCAAAGTGCTGGGATCACAGGCGTGAGCCACTGTGCCTGGCTAGTGAAGTTTTATATACAGCATCACTGTTGCCCCACAGATCTCACAAAAGCAAGTTAGGGGTTTGTGACCTGAGTTATCCAGACTCTTTATTTCCTGTATGTATGAGTATATTGCATGTCTTACGTACATCTTCTCAAGCTTGTCTGATCATAAAGACAAACTGGAAGAACTCATTCCAGACCCACTGATTCAGAATCTGCGGGGGAGGACCCAGCAGGAGGCCCAGTGGATCTGATCTTCAAAAAAGTTCAGAAGCACAGTTTAAGGATGTTCTTGAGGAGCTGTAGATGGGCGATAGCATGGCCATCTCACTACCTGGCTTAGTTCCAATTACAGATTAATCAATTTAACTAAATGTTGATCAAAGGGATGGACAATAAAAACACTTAGGACAATTGAGAGCAAACTGAATCCAGAAGTTTCAAATGACTCCTTCAGATGCTTCCTTCCAACCCTGACTTGAAACACCTGCCTGATACAATGGAAGATAAAATGTACAACAATGGCACAAGTTGTGCCGTTAGTGTTGAATGCCATTAATGAGCATCTCTAAGCACTGCAGAAAACACATTACATATAGAATCTCTAATCCACCCCCCCACAAGAACCTTATATATCTAATGAAATTGAAGCTGTGATAGTTTGAATAACTTGTTACACTGATATACCCAGTATAAAGGGAAAGATGAGATAAGAACTTTTCTCAGGATAATTGCAACATCTACAATGCCTTGCCATCTCTGACACAATAATAAAAATACCCCCAATAATGCCTGACATTGATAGGTGCTTTATAATTTACAGAGGAATTTTACAAACATCATCTCATTGAATACCTAGCCAGATGTGTCTTCACCATTCTACAAAGATGTCATAGTCATTCCAACACCCACTGATGCTTCACTAGCACTGTTATCCTCATCTGGAATCCTCCCCTCCTTTATTTATCCACATTGCCCTCATTCTCTCTAAGGTCTTGTCAAGTCCTGCCCCCTTCACTGAGCCTTCCTTACCCAGCTCCATCACAGCATCATGGAGAAGTTACCTGCAGTTTAACACACAATTTTACTGTGGTCTGTGCTGTGTATTTTGTTCTGATGGCTTTAATCCTTTCATTTATTTCATATGATTGTGAGCATCCCAGTGTCCCCAATGTTTTTATGAGCTCTTTGAGGGTGACTGTCATCCCTCCGATGTGTCTGTGTCCATTGCAGCTGGAAAAGGTTTGGTAGATACTCACCTCTCTCATTTGGTCAGTGAACACCAATGGCACTCTAAAAAAATGGAGCTTCCCCACCTTCATGCTGGGAGGCACTCATAGATTCCCTCAGTCCATGGATCTGCTGGATCCCAGGCTTGTTAGTTCTTGCTGTTAGCAGTCCCAAAATTTATGTCAATGGTCTGAGCTGTTTAATTTCCTCTGGCTACCATGAAATTTTAAAAAATGTTTAAAAGGCTTGGAAGCACTGTAACAGCCAAATGACCAGATATATTTTTGGCCTTTATTGAAATAAGCCATAGTTATATAGAGAAATTCAGAGGGTGCTTAGGATAATGATAAATATATTTTAAAGAACTAGTCTTTTGTAAAAGTGCAAATTGTGCATGCCTGTTGAAGAGGTTGATATGAATAGCAAAACTAGAACATTCCATAATAAGCCAGACTAATCTAGAAGTGCCTCATGGCTACATTTTCTATTAATGTAGCATTAATTTCTAAGGAAACTTTGTAAATATACTGCTATCTAAGCATATTGTCAATATTGACCATGAATTTAGAAGGAATGTTTTATTTTATTAAAATCTTACTCAAATATCTAGAAAGGAAAACACGATGTACACACAAAGGAAGTGTTCAAAAGTGAGGAGTGTTGATCTTTGGCAGTTTTCACACTACTGGGAGCTGTATCCCAGGACTTAAGAATCAACTTGGCTTAGAAGGCAGTGGTGCCAGGGGCAGGGCCAAGTCAATGGCTGAGAGAACAGGCTGGCAGAATCATCCTGCATGTGTGCTAGGAACTAAGTGCTTCAGCGTGTGAAATCTTTGTTCTTGCAACAACCCTGGCAGGCACATAGTAGCCTAATCCTCATTTTCTTAGTGGGAATGGTGTCAGGATTGAACAGATTCCAAAACCAAGTTCTGTAATCAAAGTGCAGAATAAGGAAAATCCAAATAACCTGCCCCAGACAAAGCATTCCTGTGTTTACGAACTCAGCTTTGAGCGTGGAAACTCATGGCTCTTGAGGTGGGAGGAAGGAGAACTAACAATGATGGCTCCATTTTTGTCAATGAATCTGGATGGCATCTTTTCAGTGGCCTCTTCCTCGTATCTGGACCAGGTTTGGATTTACTCAAAGTCCAGTATTTAAAGTATAAATATCTAGGAAAAATTCTAAACTGGTTTAATACCTAATATTTTATGCATCTCTAATTTCTCAAACTCCTTTTCCCAAATAAGATGAGTATCATGGGGGATGAGGTGGAAGGATGGACAGTGCTCTCTGAAACTCCTCTTAGAAGCTTCCCCTTGGAGACTCAGTGTAGGCTCAAGTAAGGGAATCTATCAAGCTGCCTGGTATTGAAAATGACAAGTATTTGTGGTACTCAGTGGGGATTGTAGAAGGGAGGGGCACCATCTTAGAAGGAATGGACTTGCTACAAGGAAGCTGATGCTATCTCTTCTGCATCTGCAGGGACTGTCTGGCATTGGTGGAAATTCATTTACATGGACAAAATTGGTGTCTTGCAGATTTTGAAGGATCCTGAATCTATTGTCATTTATGCAAAGTGGTTAACTTTGAGGTAGCCCTAGGCGGCCATAATTGGATGCTCTTCAATAAGGATGGTATGGAGATTAGAGATGACCACACATTGTTTGCTACTCTTCCCTTTGAAAGATGGCATATATTGTTCCTCCTCTTGAATCTGGGCTGAACTTATGGCTTTCTTGACCAACGGAATGCAGTGGAAGTGATGTCTTGGGACAGCTAAAACTAGGTGACAAGAGACTATGTGGCCTCGATTTCCATTCCCCCAGGGTGTTCACCAGCAACATCTTCCCTTTTGGGAGGCTCCCTCTTGGAATGTAGTCATCATGCCTTAAGAAAGCTCAAGAAATCCAATGTGGAGGCTCAAATGGAATGGAACTGAGTTTCCTGTCTGATGGTCACCTGATGAGCACCTTGACATCCAGCACAGCTGAGCCCTTGGATAACTGCAGCTCAGCCAGCATCTTATTGCACTGCATGGGAGACTGCAAGTGAAGCCCCGCACAAGCTGAATGCTTTCTGGATTTCTCCCTTCCAGAGGCTGTAGTCCTGCCCCTGTTCCCAGAGGACATTTGTCTTTTACTGCAGGCTGCCTTGAGCTGATGGTCTGCAGGCCTCTGTGTCCAGGTATTTCTCAGCGGCTTTCCCCATCACTGTAGCCTTCTGGCCACTTTTTCTGTCAGAATGGCCCCCTCTGCTGACAGTTTGTACTCTGAACTGCTTGGTTGACCAGGTAGCACCTTTCCTCACCAACTTCACACTCCCACTCAGCTCCACCCAGCTGAATGAGAGCCTCTCAGTCCTTTCTGCATCGGTAGGGCTTAGCTCCTGGGGGCTGCGGGTGAACCTCTGTTCTTAAATATCAGGCTGCAGTTTGTGCTGAATGCTGGCGGTAGGTCCCTGGCAATATCTAGCATTGAGTATTGTCACCTTGGTGACCCACATTACCTCATTGTTGCTAATCAATTCCATTACTCTTTCTGCTGTCCAAACAGAGGATGACCTTGTCAAAAGATCACTATTCTGTGCTTTAAGGCCACATTCTCAGAACTCATTTAATTGTCAGGAGGCACTTGTTGTCAGGGAGCCCTTGGAGCCATGTAATCCTGGCCCAGACAATTGAATAGCAATATCCAGAGAACAGAGCGAGAATGTGTCTACGTGATATTGTTTCACGACTTTTGCTCCAAGTCTCAGGACATCCTAGTGTGCTGAGTCATCACCCACTGGACACAGCCCAATGAATTTCAGAGACAGTTTCTACAATAATCGCTTATCCTGATAACTTTTGACTTTCTTGGGCCTCTCCAGTCACCCAATTGATGTCTCTTGTTTTTAGTGTTTCGTTTATTCCTTTTCCTCTGCCAAAAGGAAGAGGTCTCTCATATTGGGTCACCTTGGAAACTAATGAAATAACGTTTGTGGAAGGTGGATGGGAAAACGTTTTCGCAAAATGTGAATGTCTTCACATTTTAATTTGAGTTCTTTCATACCATATCAGCATGGAATCTCCCCAATTCTCTGCATCAACAGTGACTAAGAACAGCCAATACAGACACTGCCTGGACTGGTGAAGGCCAGAAATTTGAACTTACCAAATTCTTTTCCCATGTTCCCAGAGACAGAAGTGTCTCATGGCATTGTTACCCATGGAGGATGAGAAGGCAGCTCTGGCCCATAAGCTCTCAGGGACCTGTGCTATTCAGCTCTCTCTTCCCCTCAGAAATGGGGACAATGGCTGCTTGATTCTGGCTTTAGGGCCAGGAGTAGAGGCTGTTTTTCATAGGCCCTTGCAGACTGATTTTTAATTATGGCTCTTGGAGCTTCCATATATATATATATACATATATATAATACTTTAAGTTCTAGGGTACATATGCACAACGTGCAGGTTTGTTACATATGTATACATGTGCCATGTTGGTGTACTGCACCCATTAACTCGTCATTTACATTAGGTATATCTCCTAATGCTATCCTTTCCCCCTCCCCCTACCCCACAACCTTTTTGATGAGGGTAGAGGGTGCGTTAAGATCCACCAGGACTCGCTGCTCCTGCCCTGGCCATCTGGGCATCCTCCAGGGAGCAGGTTGTCCGCTTTCTAGGTTACTAATGAGGATACGTGCTGAGAAATTGCTGCTGCCTTGCTATATTGGACAGAGCATGATTTTCCACATTGGTTCATCCAGTTTTATAATGACAAGGGGAAACATAAGTACATTGACAATCCACTCAAATAATAGCTCTCCCAGTGTGCCTGCCTGTTGCTGTCACAAAGAAGGAAGCTGACTTAGCTCCAAATTTTAAGCCAACAATTTTAATTCATTTCATATAAGATTTCAGACAAGAAAGAGGTTCCAGAGTAGTATTCCCTTCAGTTTTTCAGAAGCCTTGTTTTTAGATTATAACTTGCTTTAATGAATTTAATCCAGTATGCACATATGATATTCATGGATGTTCAGATTGTACCATAAGAAATCTATGATGATGTCCTTGTCTTTAGGCAGTTCCCAGGTTGTGGATATAGGACATCAGGAGAATCTGTGAGAATGACAGGCAACCTTGTGAGGTAGTAAAGTGGTTCATCTGTATCGATTTGCCAAACTTTTTTCTCTTTGAGATCTATTTCCCCTCATGGAGCCCACAATGAACAGGATCAGATATTCACAGGACTCATGGGTCTAGGTGAAGATTTTCCTCTAAGTGGGAAAATGTGAGATCCGTCTGATGTAGGGATCTAGGGATCGTAGGATAAGGGACTCAGAGGGCAAATTGCGTGCAAAGACCCTCATTCAACAGCTCTTCTCCCCATGCCTCCTGCCCTCCCTCACCACTCTGGTATTTATCCACTCCAGGAGTTTAGGAGAAAGTGATATTTTGTGCTTATTTGAAAAACAAAGATAGTGTCTTTTCAAGAAATGCATCTTGTTTGAAATTAATTCCAGAAAGTAGCTGATTTGCATATTCCAAAGGCAGTAAGTAGATTAGATTATAAAATGTGTTTCTCTGGAAATCATTCCTTGGTTAGTGCAATAGCTCCTATTTCTAGAGTTAATGCTTTCTAAACATTGAATTGTTTTATCTCAGGTTATCAACTGGACAGTTTTGTCTTCATTGTGGCAACTGAGTCATGCACCTCGGATCCCAGAGCTTACTCCAGTTTCCTACCTGGAGTACGTGCGTAACAGACCTGATTGTGGCTGGTGTTCAGGGAAACTATCCAAAGGTGCTATTTCTTTGTTTTAGAATATATTTATGATCAACATGATTGCATCTCCAGGTAATCATAAGGAATCTTATGATGTTAAAATGAATGGATATTTGAACTTAGAGGAAATCAGGATGAAAACTCTGAAATCGGGATGAAAGTGTTTTGAAATACTGAGAGGCAAAAAACTTAAAAATATCCTTAGCATTGAACAAGCCGTGTCAGCACTACAGGAAATAAGCAGTGTGTTATCAGCTCTTCTGCACATAGAAGATTAGAGCAAAGTTCATAACCCTATAAGTTCTTTGAAAGAAATTGCAGTATTTAGAGACCAAAATTACTAAATACCATGAAAAGCAATTTTTTGACACCTACTGTGATTGAAATGAAGGTCAGCAAAACTCTCCAGATAATTGCTTAAGGTCACTGAAGTCTTAGCAAAAGCTGGGTCCCTGAGTTAGCAGGGAGAAGAGCCTAGAGCTGGAGCTCATCGTCCCTGTAAAGACATTTGAACATGAAAATTAGTCGTTGACAGAAAAAAGTTGTTGCTTCAGATGGCCTAATCATGTTTCCACCTTCAGTGACCCAATGCATTTGGAGACTCAGGGAACAGGGGACTGCTATGTGAATGGGCTTTAATCAGATCTTCTTCCACCAGTGACCCCCCCCAGGCACATGCATATTGGCATGATGTCCCCACACAGTGCCTGGTTTGTCAGCAGAAATGGCAGATTATGCCCTGACTGTCTGGGTATTGGAGACAACAAAAATCCTCTGGATATATTGCCCCATCATCTTTCACCATTGAAATCCCCCAGGAAGAAGATGGCATGAAATCACTGTTAGGTTGAATTTAAAAAACCACTCATCCTTATCTAAACAACCCAGCCTTAAATATCTGAACAACCCACATGCAAACAGAGCTGTGCTGCACCAGGACTGCCTCCCCAAAAAATCATACATGCATCTTTTAAGGCGAGAAAAATAAAAACCCCACCTTCATGTAGGGCTTTAGAATATAATTATTCTTCATTAATTGTGCAGAGTAGAAAAACAGTCTATTCAGAGGTCTGGCATTTTACAGTGTTCTGCTTGAGTTAATAGATTAAAAGACATTAGTTTAATATATATATGACTTTTATTTAAAAAGATAAGACTACCTTTTAACTTTAATTTTAAACCTGGTGATAAATAATTCTTAGCTTACGCTAAAAAAAGTAGAGGTCGCATGTACAGGTTGCAGTCGTGGCCTGAGGAGCTGAAGGTGGTAGAGATTTGGGCCCCATCACAGCACTTGTGTTTCTGATGTCTTTACTTACTTAGTGATTGAACTTTCTGCTACACTGATATGTCAGCCGATCTTGCTCCCAGGACTCACAAAACCTCTTTGCATTGGAAATAGTCTTTCTCGGCATTTCCTGGACAGTCAAGCATGAGGTTACTTCTCTGGATGTCAATACCTCGTTGTTCCTATTGTCCTTCATCTTCTCATGCACTGTGACCTTTGTCTCAGAATTGCTGGACCCGCCGGGTTGTTGGACCCTGTGCCAGCCATTATGCTACTGACTTGGTTTTTAGCTCACCCCTCTGTTCTGGAAGCCACGTTAGTCCTTTGCTTGCTGGGTCAACACAAGCTTTGCCAATGTGGGGTGCCAGAGACAGACTAGAGACAGAGGGGGAAGACGCAGCTCACTCTCTCTTTGGATTTCTTGCTTATGCTCTTTGACCCAGCACATTCGTTTGACCTCCCATAGAAAGAGTGGAATCTGGTTTTCTTTTAATACTTGTTGAAGGAGCCTTATCACACCCTTCACAAAGATAGCAGCGCCAGCCAGCAGGTGCCCCCTCTTCAGAAGTCCAGCCCCCAGGCCCATGGGGCCCCTCTGAGCTCACGGACACCCTCATATGAGGTCTCAGACTCAGCACCATAGGTCCCTTCCTCTAAGCTTTCAAGTTTTTTTTTTAAATGCTTTAAGTTCTGGGTTACATGTGCAGAACGTGCAGGTTTGTTACATAGGTATACATGTGCCATGGTGGCTTGCTGCACCCATCAACCTGTCACTACATTAGGTTTTTCTCCTAATGCTATCCCTCCCCTAGCCCTCCACCCTGCAACAGGCCCCGGTGTGTGATGTTCCCCTCCCTGTGACCATGTGTTCTCATTGTTCAACTCCCACTTATGAGTGAGAACATGCACTGTTTGATTTTCTGTTCTTGTGTTAGTTTGCTGAGAACGATGGTTTTCAGCTTTCAAGTTTTAATGATTCCAGTGTTTTCCTGTTTTTCTCTCAGCCCTAGTGGTGATAGCTGTGATAGTTTAGTGCTCCTATGGGGCACCTTAGTGTTCTCTATCTGTCTTTTTAGTTACCTAGTTAACAGTTCTTTCCACCTAGCTAATGGTTCTTTATACTAAATTCTTTGTTACATTAACTGGTATGATTCCTGGGCCCTGAGTAATATAGATGACATCACTAATGATGTTAAGCAAAATTCCTCCATCAGCAATTTCATTGGCAACACAAATGTGATCTAAAGATTGTTTTAAAGGTGCCTAAAATTGTATTCCTGATCTCTTACAAAAGGACCAGAATATGGGTTTTAAACCACCAAAGTTATTTGTGACACACAGTTATGTCAATCAAAACTCATGGTGGCAAGTGACACAAAATTTAGCTTAAGCAAAAAGGGGGGAGTATTGGCTCGTTGACTGAATGACATAGCAAAAACTGGGCCCTTGAGTTATCACGGGAGGACAGCTTAGAGCTGGAGTTAATTGTCCTTGTAAAGACATTTGACTATGAAAATTAGTCATTGACAGAAAAAGCTATTGCTTCAGATGGTCTAATAATATTGCCACCTTTATTGACCTAATGTATTTGAGGGCCCAGAGGACAGGGGATAAGGCCTGCCTTCAAATAGAACTGGGTCAAAGCACTCAATGTCCATCATGATATCTAAGCCTAGTTTTCTCCATTGCCTGCCTTGCTTTTCTCTCTTCTGGCTCCATTCTCAGATAGGCTCTTCCTCATGAGGTCAAGATTGCTCCCAGTAACTCCCAGCATATTCTTATTTTCTCAGCAATCCCAGTGGGAAGATAGAATCTGCTTTCAACATCCACAGAAAAAGCCCTGGGGTGATTTCCGTGGCTCTGGATGTGTGATATCCGTCCCTGGAGGTTGGAGAACACCACATTCTTATTGTCTAGGGTCATATGACCACATCTGCTGGTAAACAGAGAATCTGTTTCATCCAAAAGAAATGGACTAGAACAAAGTTGCGATTTTCCCAAGGAAAATCTAAGTGCTGTGACCATAAGGCAGGGAAATGAATGCTGAGCTTCAAAACCCACAGATGCCCTCACCACAGAAGCTCTGAACGAAGGAGAGAGAAGTGAGAGGGGTTGTTGTGGGGCCCTGCTCAGAGTACCCACTTCTGGAACATGGCTGGTTGGCAATCTCCAGACACCATTCTTTGGACCCCTCTCCACTCATTTGAGCCACTCCCAGCCACTGACTAAGAAAAGCAGAATACTAGAATTGGGCCATTTCTGCCTGATGCAGGATTCCTCTGTTGGGCAATGTTAGTTTGGCCATGTTGCCTGGGCAAGGCCCTTTCAGTACTGCCCCATAGTCTGAGGCTCTTTCTACCCAATCCTTCCTGCTCGCTCTTCTTTCACAGGTGCCAGGGCTACATTGCAATCTGGAAGCTCTCCTCACTACTCCTGATCCCTCCCTGTTATCCTTCATGGCATCTCCCTGAATGATCCTTGCCTGTAGAATTATTTCCTGGTGTCTGCTTCTCAGAGGACCTGAACAGACACAACATGCGTGAATCTTTTATAGCCCTGTCCTCCAAATGGCTGTAAATTGTGTGTGCTCTTTGATTTTAGCTGATGGTTTGGCGGAGGTATTTAATCTCTCTACTGATAATGACGTCTGATGAAAGAAGGCAAAGACAGCTGCTCGAACCGTACATCTTGAGGAAAGAAGCTGGTCCTGAACAGTGCCCCAGCCACGTTCAGATGTTCAAGCTTCCCATCCACGGTGCAGGCCACAGACAGGCAGACACCTTCGTTTTATTTTATGAACTATAACAAGAGAAAGTGTTCACTGAATTGTCTTGGTCATTAACAGATTGGAGGCAGCCACAAACTTTATGAGAGTTCACTTGCTGAGTCACAGGGAGATATTAGTCAGCCTGAGCCTTTGATAGTGCCAGGCTCTGTAGTGAAATGTTTAATGCTCTCCCATTTAATGGAAAAATATACATTGTTGGTAACATCTGTGGGGCTGTTCAAGAAGTCAGAAGCTGCAAGAGTTCCTGGCCTGACCCTCACTGGCAGGTGCAATGATTCTTGGGTCTTTGTTATTTTCTGGTTATCGTTACCCAGTTAGCCAAAATACGTGTGTTTATGAAAATTCGTGATAAATACTGTATTCCTTGCTGGTGGCATTTTTCTTCTGAAAAATACATTAATCAAGGTTTTAGGCAGCAAACTGGAATCTGATTGATAAAGTAAATCTTGAGGAGCTGTTCTGTGGGTCACAGTCCCCATTTTCCCCATTGGTGAACTTTTAGCTTTCTGCTTAGGGGGATTTTGTTTTATTTAGCTCCATCCGATGAGGCTGAGTCCATTAGGAAACTCAGCGGAAGGAGATGGAGAAATGAATTTCTAACCATTCTAATGGAAAAATCCACACTGTAAGCTGGAAAAAGGCTTTCCTAATTAACAAGGAGAATATTTTTCCTTCGTGGACATGAGGTTTTGCTACTGGAAACTCCCAGGGCACTTGTAAGTGAAAAATAGAGCATTAGTAATTTGGTGAGAATTCAGAAAACAAAACTTTCTCTCTGTCCAAGACAATGACTGCATTTCTATTTATTTCTCTCCTCCTCAACACTCCTAAGGATCACTCAATGCTGCATTTCATTTTCACTGGACCCCAGTAGATGGTGGACAAAAGTATTTTGTAACAAATCTAGTATGAGTTGTCATTTGTCTTTCCAAACATCGGCAAAATCGTGTGCCAGTATTCTTAGTGTTTGTCTGTTAAATCCAAGGCTCAAATTTACATAAAAGGAGAAATGATTGACAATCAGCATATTTTAACTTGAAGCAGCTTTAATTTTGCTGTGATTTCACATTGTTTCCTGACGTATGGAAAGCATAATCCTGGAAATTAGGTTTCCATGAAAACAAGGACATCTCTCTCATTGCTGTATTGTAGTTGTCTTAAAAAATTCCTCATCTTCCCAGTGTGAGGAGGATAATTTGACACAATGTTTAATCCTGGATTCACTTAGCTTTGTCTTATTTTCCACCAGTGTAACTTCCAGCTTTCTGATAAGCAAGAGTTTTATAATATATGATGAGTATAACTAATCTAGAATTAATTTCATGTACAAAAATACTTGAGTCATATACGAATTGATGATTTTTACAGGTTTTTCAAGTATTTACTTTTAATATTATTCTCATAAACGCACTCAGATAGTGGTTTCTGATTTTGCGATTAAAAAATTATGGTCTGGGGGGCTGGCTGGCAAGATGGCCAAACAGGAACAGCTCCAGTCTGCAGCTCCCAGCGAGACCAATGCAGAAGGCAGGTGATTTCTGCATTTCCAACTGAGGTACCCTGTTCGTCACACTGGGACTGGTTAGGCAGTGGGTGCAGCCCATAGAGGGTGAGCAGAAGCAGGGTGGTGCATCGTCTCACCTGGGAAGTGCAGGGGGCAGGGGGCCTCCCTTTCCCAGCCAAGGGAAGCCTTGAGGGACTGTGCTTTCCAGCCCAGATACTCTTTACCTATGGTTTTTGCAACTGCAGACCAGGAGATTCCATGAGCCTACACCACCAGGGCTCTGGGCCCTGTTTGGACGGTTGTTTGGGCAGGCACTGAGCTAGCTGCAGGAGTTCTTTTTTTTCATACCCCAGTGGTGCCTGGAATCCCAGTGAGACAGAACCATTCATTCCCCTAGAAACGGGGCTGAGCCAGAGAGAAAAGTGGTCTTGCTCAGCGGGTCCCACTCCTACAGAGCCCAGCAAGCTAAGAACCACTGATTGAAATTTTCCTTGCCAGCACAGCAGTCTGAAGATGACCTGGGATGATTGAGCTTGGTGGGGGGAGGGGCATCTCCCATCACTGAGGCTTGAGTAGGTGGTTTTCCCCTGATGGCGCTAAAAATGCCTGGAAGTTCACACTGGGCAGAACTCAACACAGCATGGCAAAGCAGCTGTGGCCAGACTGCCTCTCTAGATTTCTCTTCACTGAGCAGGGCACATCTGAAAGAAAGGCAGCAGTCCCAGTCAGGGGCTGATGGATAAAACTCCCATATTGCTGGGACAGAGCACCTGGGAGAAAGGGCGGCTGTGGGCACAACTTCAGCAGACTTAAACGTTCCTGCCTGCTGGCTCTGAAGAGAGCAGTGGATCCTGACTAGGAGGGTTCTACCAGCACACTGCTCGAGCTGTGCTAAGGGACAGACTGCCTCCTCAAGTAGGTCCCTGACTCCCATGCTTCCTGACTGGCAGAGACCTCCTAACAGGGGTTGACAGACACCTCATGCAGGAATGCTCTGGCTGTCATCAAGCCAGTGCCCCTCTGGGATGAAGCTTCCAGAGGAAGGAGCAGGCAGCAATTTTTGCTGTTCTGCAGCCTCCGCTGGTGATACCCAGGAAAATAGGGTCTGGAGTGGACCTCCAGCAAGCTGCAGCAGACCTGCAGAAGAGAGGCCTGACTGTTAGAGGAAAAACTAACAAACAGAAAACAATAACATCAACATCAACAAAAAGAACACACACCCCCCCCCCCCCCCGGCAGAAACCCCATGCAAAGGTCTTCAGCCTCAAAAATTGAAGGTAGATAAATCCACGAAGAGGAAGAAAAACCAGTGCAAAAAGGCTGAAAATTCCAAAAACCAGAATTCTTATTCTCCTCCAAATGATTGCAACTCCTTTCCAGCAAGGGCACAAAACTGGACAGAGAATGAGTTTGACGAATTGACAGCAGGAGGCTTCAGAAGGTGGGTAATAACAAACTCCTCTGAGCTAAAGGAGCATGTTCTAACTCTTTAGTGCAAGGAAGCTAAGAACCTTCACAAAAGGTTACGGGAACTGCTAACTAGAATAACCAGTTTAGAGAAGAACATAAGTGACCTGATGGAGCTGAAAAACACAGTGTGAGAGCTTCATGAAGCATATGCAAGTAGCAATAGCTGAATTGATCAAGCAGAAGAAAGAATATCAGAGATTGAAGATCAACTTAATGAAGTAAGGCGTGAAGACAAGATTAGAGAAAAAAAGATTGAAAGGAATGAACAAAGCCTTCAAGAAGTATGGGACTATGTGAAAAGACCAATCCTATTATTCATTGGGTTTCCTGAAAGTGACCGGGAGAATGGAACCAAGTTGGAAAACACTCTTCAGGATATTATCCGGGAGAGCTTCCCCAACCTAGCAAGACAGGCCAACATTCAAATTCAGTAAATACAGAGAACACCACTAATATACTCCTCAAGAAGAGCAACTCCAAGACATATAATCATCAGATTCTCCAAGGTTGAAACTAAGGACAAAATACTAAGGGCAGCCAGAGAGGAAGGTCAGGTTACCCACAAAGGGAAGTCCATCAAACTAACAGCAGATCTCTTTTGCAGAAATGCTGCAAGCCAGAAGAGAGCGGGGGGTCAATATTCAACATTTTTAAAGAAAAGATTTTTCAACCCAGAATTTCATATACAGCCAAACTAAGTTTCATAAGTGAAGCTGTAATAAAATCTTTTACAGACAAGCAAATGCTGAGGGATTTTGTCACCACCAGGCCTGCCTTAAAAGAGCTCCTGAAGGAAACACTAAATATGGAAAGGAAAAACCAGTACCAGCTACTACAAAAACACACCAAAATATAAAGATCAATGACACTATGAAAAATCTGCATCAACTAATGTGCAAAATAACCAGCTAGCATTATTATGACAGGATCAAATTCACACATAACAATATTAACCTTAAGTATAAATGGGCTAAATTCCCCAGTTAAAAGACACAGGCTGGCATATTGGACAAAGAGTCAAAACCCATTGGTGTGCTGTATTCAGGAAACCCATCTCACATGCAAAGACACACATAGTCTCAAAATAAAGGGATGGAGGGATATTTACCAAACAAATGGAAAGCAAAAAAAAAAGCAGGCAGAGGTTGCAATCCTAGTCTCTGATAAAACAGATTTTAAACCAACAAAGATCAAAAAAGACAAAGAAGAGCATTACATAATGGTAAAGGGATCAACACAACAAGAAGAGCTAACTATCCTAAACATATATGCACCCAATACAGGAGCACCCAGATTCATAAAACAAGTTCTTAGAGACCTACAAAGAGACTTAGACTCCCACACAATAATAGTGGGAGACTTTAACACCCCGCTGTCAATATTAGACTGATCAACAAGACAGAAGATTAACAAGGATATTCAGGACTTGAACTCAGCTCTGGTCCAAGTGGATCTAATAGATATCTACAGAACTCTCCACCCCAAATCAACAGAATATACATTATTCTCAGTACCACAGCACACTTATTCTAAAATTGACCACATAATTGGAAGTAAAACATTCCTCAGCAAATGGAAAAGAACAGAAAACATAACAAACAGCCTCTCAGACCACAGTGCAATCAAATTAGAACTCAGGATTAAGAAACTCACTCAAAACTGTACAACCACATGGAAACTGAACAACCTGCTCCTGAATGACTACTGGGTAAATAATGAAATGAAGGCAGAAATAAATAAGTTCTTTGAAACCAATGAGAACAAAGAGAAAACATACCAGAATCTCTGGAACACAGCTAAAGCAGTGTTTAGAGGGAAATTTATAGCACTAAATGCCCACAAGAGAAATCAGGAAAGATCTAAAATTGACACCCTAACATCACAATTAAAAGAACTAGAGAAACAAGAGCAAACAAATTTAAAAGCTAGCAGAAGACAAGAAAAAACTAAGATTAGAGCAAAACTGAAAGAGATAGAGGCACAAAAGCACCTTCAAAAAATCAGTGAACCCAGGAGCTGTTTTTTTGAAAATATTAACAAAATAGATAGACTGGTAGCCAGAATAATAAACAGGAAAAGAGAGAAGATTCAAATAGACACAATAAAAAATGATAAAGGGGATATCACCACTGATCTCACAGAAATACAAACTACCATCAGAGAATACTGTAAATACCTCTACGCAAATAAACTAGAAAATCTCGAAGAAATAAATAAATTCCTGGCCACATACACCCTCCCAAGACTAAACCAAGAAGAAGTGGAATCCCTGAATAGACCAATAACAAGTTCTGAAATTGAGGCAGTAATTAATAGCCTACCAACCAAAAAAAGCCCAAGACCAGGCGGATTGACAGCTGAATTCTACCAGAGATACAAAGAGGAGTTGGTACCACTCCTTCTGAAACTATTCCAAACAATAGAAAAAGAGGGACTCCCCATTAACTCATTTTTTTGTGGCCAGCATCATCCCGATATCAAAACCTGGCAGAGACACAACAAAAAAAGAAAATTTCAGGCCAATATCCCTGATGAAAATCGATGGGAAAATCCTCAATAAAATTCTGCAAACCGAATCCAGCAGCACATCAAAAAGCTTATCCACCATGATCCAGTTGGCTTCATCCCTGGGATGAAAGTCTGGTTCAACATATGCAAATCAGTCAACATAATCCATTAGATAAACAGAACCAATGACAAAAAGCACATGATTATCTCAATAGTTGCAGAAAAGGCTTTCAATAAAATTCAACACTGCTCCATACTAAAAACTCTCAATAAACTAGGTATTGATGGAACACATGTCAAAATAATAAGAACTATTTATTACAAACTCATAGCCAATATCATCCTGAATGGACAAAAGCTGAAAGCATTCATTTGAAAACTGGGATAAAGATACCATCTCTCCCCATTCCTATTCAACATAGTATTGGAAGTTCTAGTCAGAGCAATCAGGCAAGAGAAGGAAATAAAGGGTATGTAAATAGGAGGAGAGGAATTCAAATTGTCTCTGTTTGCAAATGACAGGATTGTATATTTAGAAAACCCCATCTTCTCAGTCCAAAAACTCCTTAAGCTGATAAGCAACTTCAGCAGAGTCTCAGGACACAAAATCAATGTGCAAAAATCTCAAGCATTCCTATATACCAATAACAGACAAGCAGAGAGCCAAATCATGAATGAACTCCCATCCACAATTGCTACAAAGAGAATAAAATACCTAAGAATACAACTTACAAGGGAAGTGAAATACCTCTTCAAGGAGGACTACAAGCCACTGCTCAAGGAAATGAGAGAGGACACAAACAAATGGATAAACATTCAATGGTCGTGGACAGGAAGAATCAATATCATGAAAATGGCCATACTGCCTAAAGTAATTTATAGATTCAATGCTATTCCCATCAAGGTGCTATTCACTTTCTTCATATAACTAGAAAAAACTACTTTAAATTTCACATGGAACCAGAAAAGAGCCTGTATAGCCAAGACAATCCTAAGCCAAAAGAACTAAGCTGGAGGCATCATACTACCTGACTTCAAACTATACTACAAGGCTACAGCAACCAAAACAGCATGGTACTGACACCAAAACTGATATTTAGACCAATGGAACCGAACAGAGGCCTCAGAAATAATACCACGCATCTACAACCATCTGATCTTCACCAAACCTGACAACAATAAGCAATGGGGAAAGGATTACATATTTAATAAATGGTGCTGGGAACACTGGCTAGCCATATCCAGAAAACAGAACTGGACCCCTCCCTTACACCTTATACAAAAATCAACCCAAGATGGATTAAAGACTTAAATGTAAAACCTAAAACTATAATAACCATAGAATAAACACTAGCCAATACCATTCAGGACATAAGCATGGGCAAAGCCTTCATGACTAAAACACTAAAAGCAATTGCAACAAAAGCCAAAATTGACAAATGGGATCTAATTCAACTAAAGAGCTTCTGCTCAGCAAAATAAACTACCATCAGAGTTAACAGGCAATCTAAAGAATGGGAGAAAATTTTTGCAATCTATCCATCTGACAAAGGTCTAACGTCTAGTATCTACAAGGAAGTTAAAACAAATTTACAAGAAAAAAACAACCCCATCAAAAAGTGGGCGAAGCATTTGAACAGACACTTCTCAAAAGATGACATTTATGCAGCCAACAAACATATGAAAAAAAGCTCATCACTGGTTATTAGAGAACTGCAAATCAAAACCACAATGAGATACCATCTCATGCCAGTTAGAATGATGATCATTAAAAAGTCTGGAAACAACAGATACTGGCGAGAATGCTGAGAAATAGGAATGCTTTTATACGGTTGGTAGGAGTGTAAATTAGTTCAACCATTGTGGAAGACAGTGTGGCGATTCCTCAAGGATCTTAGAACCAAAAATACCATTTGACCCAGCAATCCCCTTACTGGGTATATACCCAAAGGATTATAAGTCATTCTACTGTAAAGACACATGCACACACATGTTTATTGCAGCAGTATTTACTATACCAAATACTTGGAACCAACCCAAATGCCTATCAATGATAGACAGGATAAAGAAAATGTGGCACATATACACCATGGAATACTAAGCAGTCATAAAAAAAGAATGAATTCATGTCCTTTGCAGGGATATGGATGAAGCTAGCAAGCATCATCCTCAGCAAACTAATGCAGGAACAGAAAACCAAACACTGCATGGTCTCACTCGTAAGTGGGAGTTGAACAGTGAGAACACATGGACACAGGGAGGGGAACATCACACAGTGGGGTCTGTTGAGGGGTGGGGGGAAAGAGGAGGGAGAGCATTAGGACAAATACCTAATGCATGCAGGACTTAAAACCTAGATGACGGGTTGATAGGTACAGCAAACCACCATGGCACAAGTATACCTATGTAACAAACCTGCACATTCAGCACATGTATCACAGAACTTAAAGTAAAATAAATAAATAAAATTAAAAAAAATTTTTAAATAAAAAATTATGTTCTGGAGGGAGGGTGAAATGAATTGTTCTTGAAAGGCTATAAAGTTTGCTATGCAAGATGAGTAAAGAGTAGAGATCTGATTTACAAAATAGTACCCATAGTTAAGAATACAGTATTTTGCATTTTAAAATATGTTAAGAGGCTAGATCTCATGTTAAGTGATTTTACCAAACAACTTACCAACCAACCAAACAAACAATTAACCAACCAACCAGCCAACCAACCAAGCAAACAGAAAATCAACAAAGAATACAAGGACATTTTTGGAGGTGATGGATATGTCTAGTACTTTGGTTGTGGTGGTGGTATCACAGGTATATGCATTTGTTCAAATGATTCAAGATGTATACATTAAATCTGTGCTTTTGGGGTATATCAATTATACCTCAATAAAACTAAAAAATTATGGTCAATGTAAAAATGGAAAATCCTTAGTACTGAGTAAAAGTATTAATGTGTCAGAAGCATGCACTAGTATTTGCACTTAAGTTATACTGATGTTTTTGTTTAATTTTTCTCTACAAACAATTTCATTCAGTTGGTTAAGGAGCACGGGCTGATTTTTTTTATAATTGAAATTCAGAAAGAGAGTTTAATTGCCTTGATTGAATTTGCATTCATGCTGGTGTTTTTAGTTAGTAGGGTGTGCTAAATAAAACAAGCAAACAATCTTCATTACCTTTGGAATTACCAATCAAGCTCCTTTTCTCATTTCTGTAGGTCTTTACTGCCAATTTACTAAGAGCATATTTTCAGTATTTGAATTTTATAGGCTGTGGCACAACTAGATTATGGCTAAAAGCTGACCAGGTGGTTGAGGAGTGGTTAATTGAAGGAATGGGCACCATAATTACAGATTAAGTGAGGCATATTGGAGTTAGGAATTGAAGAGTCTCATCTGCTTAATTCAGTTTTGTATAGAATTTTAGTTTTTATCAAAGTCATACACGTACAGAGTTTAAACAATTTACTGTTTTAGAAAAAGCAAAACACAACAAAAACAAAATAGTGGGCTTCCACTCCTGCTGTTCGCCATCTTTGAGTCTTCTCCCCTAGAGACAACCACTTTCATTTCTTTAGGCTCTTTCCTCTGATGCTGACTCCATATTTCCATTGCTTGAATTTCCAATTATAAGGATTTATTTTGACTTCATATTACCAAAGGTGAGGATTTAAGACTCTCTTACCTACCCCCAACATATACTTACTTTTCTATCCTCCTAACATGGCTGTATGTCAGTTTTAGGGCAAAACCGTATTTAGAGATTGCGTTATTATTTCTACGTAAGCAATGTCCCACCACTGAGCTGCAGAGTGTCCTAGGCTTGTATTTATTTTATTGTACATTTTCCCCCTGGTGTTAATTATGCCACGTATTTTATTTGCTTAGTTTTCTGTATGCCAGAGGCTTAATCACACTGATCTCCCCTACAGAATTATAAATAAGATCTCTCTTATCTGGTCAAATACATCAGGGATTCTATTCATTTTATTTTATTGTTTTATTCTGGAGACATCTCTCTTGGAGACACCTATTCTTCTTCTCCCACCTGGAGCTTTCTAGAGCCTGCAGAGCTGGGTTACAGAGGCCCCACTTCATCACTATCCTGGGAATTCTCATTGTCTCTGTCACTCCTGCATTGAATTCCGCTTGCTGGGCCTCATGTTTCCTCCTTTCTTGGTTGGATCTGTTATTTGGTGGAGTGTGTCCTCTGGTAGCTTCCGGAAAGAGGATCCATGAAGTGACTATTTTAGAGACATTGTATATCTGAAAATTTCTTTTCCAGGTATAGAGCTCTGGTTTGGACATGATTTTTCCTTCTGTATTTCAAAATTCTAGATTCCAGTCCTCCTATCGAGAAGCCCAATGCCATTGTGATTCCTTATCTTCTATTTCAACTTTTGGCATCTCCGACATTCCGAGATTCTAGTTCTGTGCCTTGGTGTGGGTCATTTTTACTTTTATTTTTATTTTTTTTATTTATTATTATTTTTTTTGGGGGGTCATTTTTAAAATCCCTCGACTGGACATCGTGTGGGCCCCTTCAATGTGGGGAATCATGTTCTTTGATGCTATAAAATTATATGGTTTATGTGATAGTTCCTTTCCTTCTGCCTTTTCCTTTTAGAAATTATATTGTTTAGATTCTAAACTTACCAGATTCTTCTTGTCCAATATTGTCTTTCTGTTTTCCGTTTTTGGGGGAGGTCATGTTCATTCTATTTTCTGGGCCAGGGTGATTTCTTCATCTTTTAAATTCAAGTCGTTCTTCTGGTCTCAATTCCCTTAGTCCTGCACTCTACTGCCCCATTTTAAACAAAAGTCTTTGTTAATTCTCTTATTCTTTGTAATTACTCCTTTGATAAAATATCCCTTTTTTATGGATGCAAAATTATTCTGTAAGCCTTTATTAAAGTCCCATAGATGCCTGTAGAGTCCTCTTAGGATTTGGGGTAAATCAAGGCAGTAGAGCTTAGTTCCATGCCTGGATGTATGGAGAATATTTGTATTTTAAAGGAAATGCAAGAAAAAAAAGGGAGTGTGAGTGAGGTCAAGAATTAGGGGGAGCAGGAACTTAAGGCCAAATATCTCCATGAAATGTCAGTGCATGGCAACACATAGAAAGCCTGTAGAGGATTCATGATAGAGACTTTGAGGCAGTCCCATTTTATCCTCAGTCTTGATAGTTTCATTCTACACCTGGATTGCAACAAATTTTGCTATACATACATGCATATCTCATATTCTCGTGGCTCTATGGAACCCCATCCTCTCTATACCCCTTACCCCTGTCCACCGAAACACACACACACAAACACACACACAAACACAAATACACACAACCACACACACAGTCACAAACATACACACAGACACACACAAGCACACGCAAACACATACATATGAACACAAACAAAGACTCACAAATACAGGCACACACACTCACAAACATACAAACACACATATAGACACACACAAGCACACACAAACACAGGCGCATATACACAAACATACACATACAGACACACACAGCATGCACAAACATGATACACACACATACAGTTACAAACACAGGCACATACCCATGCATAAACACACACACAAACACATACATGTGTGGTGCACAGATGTATTAACTGTACCAGGAGAAACCTTTTTTCTGTATTAGTCATTTTCTCACTGTGCTAATAGTGTCTTCATTGACTTGGGCCCTTCAGCTCTTCTCTGTATAGGGGACTTTGACTAATGGGACTCAGCTCAAACTGGGGAGAATTTTCCAATGCTCCCAGGCAGGATTTATCTTTCCCTCCTCTGTAGTCTTGTGGCAGTCCACACTTGGAACTTTAGGTTTTAATTTTGTTTCTATGTATTTCCCTTCTCCAGCTGCATCATCGCCCCTCCACAACCATAAAAAAATTTGCTGAACACTTTTCTAAGAATATGTTACCAAATGGACCCGTTTAGTTATCGTAACAACTGTATAAAGTAGCTATTATTACCAACCTCACTGCCTAGATGAAGAAGTGAGGTGCAGAGGAGACGCGTCCCCAGCCCATGGCCCTCAGCCAGGGAGAGAGAGTTTCAGAACATGAGCCAGGCAGTGGTTGCACATCCCATGCCTTTCTCTGCGGATCTACTGCCCAGCATAGTGTGGGTGAGTTCTCAGGAATGCTCATTCATCAGTGAATTCGTTCATAATACATTCTTAAAAAGATGGCAAACATTTTGTCTTGGTCACAAGTTGGAACTCATTTAAGGTAAATGTGTAAAATGTTATGGAGAAAATGGTTTTGTTGTTGTGCTTGTCATTTATTTGTTTTATCAAACACCGGGCACAGGCTCTAAAGCTCTGCCCGGTGAAGTGATTTATGGAAGTAATTTGTTCATTGATTTATGTTTAATACCCCTGCCAATGCACTATTTTGCTTAATAGTCTCACTTTCCTGCTGACAGCTAGACTTAGATGGGGTGACTAATCCACCACAGGGTGTCAGGTGGGCCTTCCCAACCATGCTGAGAGCGGCTGTGCTGTCTCACTAATGAGTAAGTCTCCACACCGACTGTCACCCGCCAGGCAAAGCTGTCATTGTGCAGATGCTGCTGAATACCCAAGCTCTTCCTTGCCAAATCCCCACCAACATTTCGTTTGTAATTACTCCTTTTATAAAATATCACTCCTTTTATACAAAATGAAGACATAGATGTGACCACTGGATTCTGAATTCTGGGGATCATTGGTGATTTCCCAAGATCAATGTCACCAACATCAATTGTTCCAAGTACAATGTTGCCAAATGATGGGAAAAAAAGACCTATTGGAATGGGTGGAGGGGGAATGAGATGTAAGCGTTAGGAGGCACTAATGATAAATTTCTTCTAGAAGAAATGTCTTGTGAAGAGGAACTGAGATTGCAAGTGATATGAGGGACAAGGGAGGATTTTGTTTTTTAACATGGGAAGATATTTATAAATCAGTGGACATAAAACAGTAGAGAAAAAACTGATGTGCTGTTCGAATTAATAATTCACATAAAACTATGAAACAAATACAAATGAAACAGAAGAGTGGAGGGAATTATTGTTTTCAAAAATGTACTATGTCTAATATGAAATAATTTATGTCTAATCATGAAAGAATTTCCCCGAAGAGCAAAGAGAGGGGACTGAGTGCAGTAGCTTACTCCTGTAATCCCAGCACTTTGCGACATTGAGAAAGGAGGATGACTTGAGGCCAGGAGTTCAAGACCAGCCTGGGCAACATAGCGAGACCCCTGTCTTGCCAAAAAATTAATATAAATTAACTGGGTATGGTCATGCATGTCTGTCCCAGCTACTCAATAGGCTGAGGCGAGAAGTACAGTTGAGCCCAGGAGTTGGAGGCTGCAGTGAGCCATGGATCTGGCCACTGCACTCCAGCCTGGGTGACAGAGTGAGACCCTGTCTCAAAAAAAGAAAAAAAAAAGAATGAATATACCTACCAAAAGTGGGGATATTTCTTTGACTCACTTGGGTTCTGGCACCCAGAACTTTTAATAAATCCTCTAATTACTTTTCTGTTAGTCTTCAGTGTAGCTTTAATTGCCAAATAGGCACTACGAGATAAACTGACCAAGACTAGTCATGCTATGCACATTTGTATGGGGTCTGCAGTCATTTCTACACGAATGAGGCTTTTGAGAAATATTCCAATAAAATGACAAGCCAAGTAACTTTTGCCAGTTATCTGATCTGTGAATTACACATCTGCAGTACTGTAAAATGGTCTGAAGCTCAAGTGTGACTGTCTCAGCCCTCTCCAGACCATGACATGGATGGCAGCTGGATTGATATCAATGGAGGGAATTTTGTTTCTTCTTTCACTAGTCCAGGTATTGCTGTTTCCATTTTGAAGGAGATAATACAATTTGTATTTACCAGATTCTAAATGACTAATGTATCTATTTTTTTTTAGAAGACTATTTGGATATTATGTGGATTTTTATTCCTCAAATAAGTATTTCTTGGTGTTTATGACTTTGAGAAGATGCCTACGCAGAAGTACAAGGCTCTGGGTTACCCCCTCCTCTTTGCTAATCATTTGCTAGAGGTGCATAGAGAGAAGAAGATAGTCTTTAGTGTATCTATGTTCATATGTGCGAAAAGTCCCAAAATCTCTCACAGAGCTTGTCTTACTGCTGAAAGTAGAATGTTCTCCCTATCTCCTCAAAGATTTAGGATTTCTTTGCAGTCTCACTCAGGACAATACATTACAACTAATACAAGCTGAGATATGTATTTAATTACAACTTCTGGTATAGTAAAAGGTAATAGCTTGTATAAAGTCTAGAAAGAGAACAAAATGCTAAGAATATTATCATATGCCTAAGAAATGTCTTACCAGACCAAAGATCAAAAAATACTGCCAATAAAATGTACCATGAATTCTGCATGATCTATTCAAAGTTGCTAAAGTGAGCAGGTAAAATTAACACCCACTGATAAATATGGTCTCTTCCAACTGGAATTCTCTATGATTTAATTAAAAACGTATCCATGTTGCCAAATGATGGGATTACAAGGATGAGACATACTTATGTAAATTATATTCTTTGTCATTCAACTTGGACCTTGGCTACATACCAGGGTGGACTATTTGCTAGATATTTCATTAATATTAATGCTGTCTCCCACCTGCCATTTTGACCAGTGTCAGCTTTCTAGATCCTTCTCATACCACCATTTATCTATGATGGGCATTTCAGAAATATGTGTTCGTTATAATATTTTTGTGTTTAAAAGTAAATCCAACCAGTGACTAATTTGTGGTCTGCTTGTGAGCTCACAGCAAGCTGAGGAAGACACATAAGAAAACATAATAACTATACAACAAACTACATAATACAATGGATGATAAAATAAAGGGTGTGTAAAGTCATAGAAGTAAAGAAAGAAAGTGGTTCAAGAAAAGCGACCTGATCAGCGGCAGCAAATACTGCTGGCAGGTGAAGTGAAATGAAGACATGGATGTGACCACTGGATTCTGAATTCTGGGGATCATTGGTGATTTCCCAAGGTCAATGTCACCAACATCAATTGATCCAAGTATGATGTTGCCAAGAGATGGGAAAAGAAGACCTATGGGAACGGATGGAGCGGGAATGAGATGTAAGTGTTAAGAGGCACTAATGATAAACTTCTAGAAGAAATGTGTTGCGAAGGGGAACTGAGACTGGAGATGGTATGAGGGACAAGGGAGGATTTTATTTTTAATATGGGAAGATAGTTATAAACTGATGGACATAAAACAGTAGAGAAAAGAAAAACTGATTTGCTGTTAGAATTAAGTTAGTAATTCACATAAAACTATGAAACAAATACAAACGAGACAGGAGAGTGGAGATAATGATTATTATTGTTTTTAAAATGTACTATATCTAATTATGAAAGAATTTCACAGTCACCAAATAAATCACTGAAAAATATGAAAGGGTAAAACCAAACTATCCATAAATTAATCACTCATAAATAACTTGTTTGGTTATTTTATTAGTTCTACTCTGCTTTTTCATTGCAGTTTTATATTCAGTATTAAAATGCAATAGGAAAATTTCCTTCATTAATCCTATAGTGTATTTTTAATCATCTATCTTTGTTCATTTTTCCAAAAGAACTTCAAGTCCATTCTGTGATGTTATAAAAATATACTATTGAGATTTTAATTTAATTTTGAAGAAATTTATAAATAACTTTATAGTCAGTCTTCCTATTATTACACTTCATATTTTTATGTTATTTTTATTTCTAGTTTTCTTCTTAAAGGCCCTACACATATCTTGTTAAACTAGTCCCTGAGTATTTTGCTATTTTTATTATCATAGAATGTTTTTATTTTACCAATTGTTACAACTGAGCAGTTGATCACCGGTAATGGCTCAGAGATTTTAAAGGGAGTTTTCCTTGGACAAGATGGATCCAGACCACTATAATGGAAAGAATGAAATAGCTTTAATTTATATAATTCTAATCTTTATCTAAAAATCAATGTCGTTGTGCTGATTCTCGACTCAATGTATCATACTATATGCATTGAGACTGATTTAGACTTGTACAATACGTCAGCTTCTTTTACATGGTTTCAATGTCTTTTGCTTACTTTTAGCCAAAAGTATGATTCAAGCATCTCCTTACATATTTCTCAAAGTTAATTATTCAAGCACATATTGTACAGGATTTGAAATTAATGGGGTTTGTACACCATGATTAATGATTACTCACTCCTTTTGTTTAAGGAACACTTACATACCTTGCTCTTTGCAAATACTCCTATTCACAATTTATTTTTCTGAGGAACATATTCTGATGTGCGATGAAAAATAAACAAGACCAGATATTTCTTTCTCTCTTTACTTTGAGGCTAGGTATTTCAACACTGGAATAGTTCAAATATAATAAGTAAGATACAATGCTTGTAAGAATAGTTTGTAAATAAATCTCTAATTGGCTGTCATGTAATTGACAAAGACATCTGCTTCTTGGCTGTTGTTGGTAGCGTCAGTCTCACCATCTCTGTCCTGGTGTGTCTGTGTTTTATAAAGGCAAGCAGTGGTGCTGGGGCAGTTACATTTCTGTTACCCCATGATAGCTTGGAAAGAACGGAGCCACTGATATATTTGTTCTCAAAACACTAGGAGTGACACATAAATGTTTATTTTTAATATTTGTTATTTGCAACTGAATAAGGCAACTTATAATTCAAAGTGCTATCAAACATTACAATATAAAATTAGAAAGAATTCAGAATTCTGCTGTGGTAGAATTGCAACAACATGGTGTGCTCATGCCTGCTTCTAATATTGTTATCAGAGTTCAAGGCCGGCTCGTTGGACGTTATTGTGTCTATTGGATTCTAGATGAAGTAGAGCAATGAAGGAGCACTGGGCTTGGAATCAGCGGAACAGACCCAGTAGTGTGGCTGTGAAAAAGCCATTTCCCTCTGGATCCTCAGCTGCGAGGAGAGGAGAGAGCAGGCCATGTGGCAGGCGTGGGGACTGTGGACATTTGGACCCCTTCTTTTGAACCACAAGTAATTGTGCCTTCAGGGCCTGCTTGAGCCCCATCCTATATATCTCACTTCCGTAAAGTGCATGCCAGCTTTATGGCCTACTGGGCCAGACACCGCTATGAGAAAAAGGGTGTTGTTGAAGAATTGAGAAAGCCCCTTCTGACTATACTGTACTTTGGGTTTTCTCTCTTGATAATGAAATAGGAAAAGAACATTTTTATAAAGCCAGATGGTTTTAAATATTGAGTTCTACATGTTAAATAAATGATTTTTTTCTGTCAAAGCATGAAGTGAAAAGCTTTTTATAACAATATTTTAACAATTTAATATTTATATTGGATAATTAGAACAGCTTGATTATTAACTTTAAAAACGGTAAATAGGAACTTAATCAGTTTTTCAAAATAGCAATGTAGGTACTATTGGAATATGTTTTAAAGTGTGATATACTGGTAAAATCTTAGCCTATTAATATGAATACAAACACTATAGAAATAGCCCTAGAGGTTAAAGGCTGGGTGTGTGAATATCATATTGATCATTCTTAAAAACACCAGCCCCAAGTTTACAGCAACGTTTTTTAGTCCCTATTATCTTAGCAAAATTTACATTGATTGGGGAAGAACGAAAACTCTATCAGTCCCTTTGCCATGCTCTCTGAAGAAGGGTGATGTTCTAAAGGAGCAAGATTTAACTTTTCAAAGCATTTTCCTTTATGAGACTTTCTTGTTCTGCAGGTTTTGTTCTTTATATCTGGCAGAATTGAACCACTTACTATGTAATAAGCCCTTACATGTGATATACCTGATGTTTCCATGACTGTCATTGTTATCATTTTACACCAGTAGAAAGTGAAAATTGGTGAGGCTCAGAAATTAAGGCACAAAGAAAGTCAGTGGCAAAGGTGGGATTTGACTTCAAAGCCCAAGCCCCTCTCACTTGCTACCTCTATCTCTCTTCTCCCCTCAACAGCCCTTAACGAAAAAGCAGAGTAGAATAGTAAAATATCAAAACAAGTTATTTATGAATTCATTACCAGACCAAAGATCAAAAATACTGCCAATAAAATGTACCATGAATTCTGCATGATGCATTCAAATTTGCTAAAGTGAGCAGGTAAGATTAACACCAGGTAATGTATATTGTCTCTTCCAACTGGAATTCTCTATAATTTAATTAAAAACGCATGCATGTTGCCAAGTGATGGGATTACAAGGATGAGACATACAAAGTAAATGCCAGATGTCTCCATTTCACAGATGAGAAAGCTAAGGCCCTGTGTGGATAGGTGACTTACCTAAGGCCATATAACTGGTTCAATAGTGAAAAACCCAGATCCCCATCTATTTTTCAGCTCTGCCAGGCTGCTTCCTTCTTGCCATGGGTGCAGAAGCCCGTGTATTTTGCCTTGGCAGGCTGGGAAGAATGCTGCGCTAATCCTTCTCACTGCTTCAGAGTTGGTGCCGCTTCTACCCTTGCTGTAATTTAAGACCTAAGTATTTTATTATTAGCTTAATTTTCATATCCTTTTGAATTTCATGTTTTGCAACGTGGCCTGTATTCTTAAAGGCAAAAATGTTTTTAGGGATGCTCGGCTGATTAATATCTTTGTTCTGGTCCTTTGTTAAAATTCATCCTCTCAAGTGACTAAAACATTTAACTCAAAGCAGGGACATAGCTGGACTTTCTGGGGTGACTGGCGACGGCAGTGGTGGAGGTGACAGGAAGTGTGGAGATACAGAGCTGGACTCAAGTCTGTGCTGTGACTCTTCTTTTCCTTGCTGCTTCTGAGTTTTACCAGCACCTTTAAGTCAGGTGTTGCCCCAACTTACCAAAGAACTGAAGTTCAGAAAGCTTCTCAGATTATTTCATTTATTAGTTTATTTACACCCTTGATTGTATCCATCAATCTATCCAACCTTCAATAAGCATCTACTTAGCATTTACCATGTGTTAAGCTGGTATCCAGTCCTTATTTTTCCTTGATAATGAAAAATACCTGGGACCCACGCTACAATCCCCACGCTTTGACTATTCTAAATATGGTCCCTGCAACAGTATGGATGTCACTTGGGAGTTTGTTAGGGATGAAGACTCGCAGGCTGCCCCCTGGACCTACCAAATAAGAACCTATGTTTTAACAAAACCCCTCTTCCTCCTGGGGATTTGAAATACATCAGCATTCAAGAAGCACAGTCCTGGAGATCCTCGTCACCAGAGAAGCTTGGGACATGCTTTTGGGCATTGTGTTGGAGAGTTTTGATGCCCAGAGGAACGTAAAGTATTTTATTTGCCCACAAGATACTCATCTTAAAGTCTCAAGGACTTTGCTTCTCAAAGTGACCTCCAAGGACTGTTAGTTGAAGACCACAGAAATTTAAATTCAAGAGTGTCCCAACTCTGTCATTAAGCCCCTGACTCTGAATTCAGGCATTCACCCTTCTTTTAGCCTCATCAACCTCTACTTTTGTTTCACATTGTCACCACCTCTCATGGGGCCTTTTGTGACACATGTTCAGTGCATTAGTCCATTTTCACATTGCTATAAAGAAAGAAATGCCTGAGATGGGGTAATTTATAAAAAGAGAAATGTAATTGGCTCACGTTTTGCAGGCTGTACAGGAAGGATGATGATGCTGGCATCTGCTCAGCTTCTGGGGAGGCTTCAGAAATCAAACAATCATGGTGGAAGGCAAAGGGGGAGCCAGACGTCTCACATGGCTGGAGTAGGAGAAAGGGAGGGAGGAGGTGCTACACACTTTTAAACAACCAGATCTCATGAGAATTCACTACCATGACAACAGCTCCAAGGGAATGGTGTTTCTCAAAGGAACCATGAGAAACTGCCCGCATGATCCAATCACCTCCCACCAAGCCCCACCTCCAACATTGGTGATTATAATTTAACATGAGATTTGGGTGGGGAGACAGATCCAAACCATATCATTCGAACCCTGTCCCCTCCCAAATCTCATGTCCTTCTCACATTGAAAAATACAATGATCCCCTCTCAACAGTTGCCCAAAGTCTTAACTCATTCCAGCATTAACTCAAAAGCCCAAAGTCCAAAGTCTTATCTGAGACAAGATGAGGTCCTGCCACATACGAGCATGTAAAATCACTTGTTTTTGATTTCGCGTGCTCATAGGTGGAAGTATCTTGTTACCTCCAAGACACAATGGGGGTATAGGCATTGGGTGAATACTCCCATTCCAAAAGGGAGAAATTGGCCAATATAAAGGGGCTACAGGCTCTATACAAGTCCAAAACCCAGTGGGGCAGTCATTACGTCTTAAAGCTGCAAAGTAATCCAGATTCCAGAATGGTAGCTCCACTGGCAGCTTGCACCATGCACCTGGAAGAGCTGCAGGTATCCAACACCAGCTCATGAGGGCAGCTGTGGAGGCTGAACCCCACCAAGTCACAGGGGTGGAGTTGCCCAAGGCTTTCAGAGCCTGCCCCTTGTACCAGCATGCCCTGGATGTGGGACATGGAGACAAAGGAGATTATTTTGGAACTTTAAGGTTTAAAGACTTCCCTCCTAGGTTTCAGACTTATGTGGGGCCTGTAGCCCCTTTCTTTTGGCCGATTTCTCCCTTTTGGAATGGGAGTGTTTACCCAATGCCTCCATTGTATCTTGGAAGTAACTAACTTGGAAGTAACTAACTTGTTTTTGATTTTACTGGCTGTTGGTGGAAGGGACTTGCATTGTCTTAGATGCGGCTTTGGACTTTTGAGTTAATGCTGGAGTGAGTTAAGACTTTGGGCGACTGTTGGGAAGGGCTGATTGTATTTTTCAATGTGAGAAGGACATGAGATTTGTAAGGGGCTAGGGTGGAATGGTATGGTTTGGATCTGTGTCCCCACCCAAATCTCATGTTGACTTGTAATCCCCAGTGTTGGAGGTGGAGCTTGGTGGGAAGTGATTGGATCAAGAGGGTGGTTTCTCAGGGTTTAGCACCATCCCCTTGGAACTGTCTTTGTGATAGTGAGTTCTCATGAAATCTGATTGTTTAAAAGTGTATAGCAGCTCCCTGCTCTCTCTCTTCCTCCTGCTCCAGCCATGTGAGACATTTCGCTCTCCCTTTGCCTTCTACCATAATTGTTCACTTTCTGAGACCTCCCCAGAAGCTGAAAAGATGCCAGCATCATGCTTCCTGTACAGCCTGCAGAACTGCGAGCCAATTAAACCTATTTTCTTTATAAATTACCCCGTCTCAGGTATTTCTTTATAGCAATGCAAGAATGGACGAATACATTAAGAATATCATAGAGGATATTGAATTAAGGGACAAATGCAGTTTTTGCAACAGCTATTTCTTCCAAAGTTTGGCAGTACATTATCATAGTCTTTAGGGAATACCAACAGGAGAAAATGAATAATGTAAATTGCTATCTATCTCTTTATTTATGAATCTATCTATGTTAGTTGAGGAGATCTCTGAACTCTCTACAACAGGCTAAATCAGTTACATAAATGTTTTGTAAGGTATACTCTGGAGGTGAATTTGTGTGTGTGTGTGTGTGTGTGTGTGTGTGTGTGTTGGGAGAAAAAGGTAATATTTATTTAAATAATTTTGGAAAGAGGCTTTTTGCTAATTTTATATAAAACACCAAAACACCAATGGTACTTCTCTGTGAAACTTCACGTAAGCAAGAAAATGAAATGCAAATATTGACAAATGTCTTTTGGGGAAGGTAGTAACTACACTGAATTAAATATAACCTGTTAAACAAGTGACTCTGACATACTTTTCTTTGGATAGCTAAGTCTTGATTAATATTCATAGATCCATACTGCTAGGGTACACACATACGTTTTCCAGACTCTGGCCTTTCTTCAACGACTAACACCTTCATTTTTATGACTTTTTTTTTAGTCTAAAGCACAATGCCTCATATATCTGAGAGGACACCAAAGCCCAGACAGGGTAGGTGGCTCAGCCAAGGTCACAGACCTAGCATGTATCAGAGCTGGGATTTCCATTGAGAACTTCTGTGACTTATCTAAATATTTATCTTTATTGATCATGTTGGAGATGCTGGCAATGAATTTGAGTTCCAAAATGCCACTTAGTCATGCTTTCTGTTTTTAGAATATGGAGGTTGTTTTACTCACCTTGAGACACATTTTACCAAAAGTGAACCCTGTGCAGAAATCAATTAGAAAAGCATTCTATTGAATGCAAGGTCCTGAAACGAAAAGGCTGTGTCTCAGTGTGGGCTCTCTCCCCAGCCTCTGCATCTCCACCTCTGTGGCTTCCTTAGATGTTAGAATTGGGTTATGCAGAAGTCATTCAGTTTTGCTCAAATGAAACCCTGGGAATTCTTGAAAATGAGCTCATATGAATGAAAGAATTATTCCTATTTGACATACCCTAATGAACCGCATCTGTGATGTTCTAGAAATGAAAATAATCACTCATTATCTGCTTGTTCTAAATAAATGTTTGTTCGAAGCAGTTCTAAATTGGGAAGTTTTCATTGTCAGATACCCACTTCATGAGGCAGTGTGTGAAACAGCCCCCTCAGGGCTATGCATGGAATGTGGGGGCAGTTGGCCTGCCCACCACACAGCGGGCAGCTGGTGGACTCTGGCACTTGGGTTCCCGAGAGAACGCACTTCATTTTCAAAGTAAACTCCCAATGTCAGCTGCAGTTTCTCAGCCCTTGGGGTGAGAGAATTTGTCTTGAATCCCCTGACCCACTCCATTATTAGACCTGAACAACTGTACAGTCTGTGTGAGGCCAAGCTGCCTAAGAAATTTCCATGCATTTCCAGGGAACTTGGCAGGCTTGATGTCTTTTTGACCTCACAAAGTTGGCTTCTTCATGCACACCGTCTGTTCGTAGTGGTCTCAGCCCTTTCATGGGGAATTTCCCTGCCTTCTTTACCTTCTAATAACTCTTGAGTTGTTCTCTTCCTTTGGTTTTTAATTTCCCCAGCTCTTAAATTGTTGCTCTAATGTTCCCTTCCCCGCTCCCCCGGCATCATGTCTTCCTGGATGCAGCGTCTTCCCTTTTCTCTTTGAGACTATTAGGGTGTGTGATTTTTTTGGTTATAGACATTGAGTCATGTCAGTTCCTTTAGAGTTCCTGTTGTTGTTGGGTTTTTTTTTTTTCTCTCAAATTTTCTTTGTCATGGTCTTGGCCTTACACGTTAGAGAGTTTCTCCAGGTAACCGTTGATGCTTGGCCGTCTGCTTTTATGTGAAAGGGAGTTAGTGGATAGAAATCTGAGAAGCATTGTGTATGGGGGTGCCTTTCTGACCGGGGGCTGCCCGCAGTTGGTCTCAATGGGGACTTCACTGTTTTGTTGGAGAATCCGCAGTATCTGTCTCTGGGTCTTTTGTCTTGAGCTGGTCTGTTGTCCCAGGAGAAATTTGCCATCTTCTCCTGCCTGGGGTATAACCTGGCTGCTGCAGGCTCTGGGTCAGAATTGGGTGCAGAGACATCAACTTGCAGTCTCTAGACGTGTGCTGTCCAACACAGCAGCCCCTGGCCATATGTAGCTATTTACAATGGAATTCATTAAAATAATTAAAATAAAAAATTAGTTCCTCAGTTGCATTAGCCATATTTTAAGAGCCACAGGCCAGAGTTAGCTCTTGAATAATTAGGCAGGTCAGATATAGAACATTTTCATAACCTTTGAATGTTCATTTGAGGAGAGCTGTTTCAGACTTTTGCTTCACATTCAGGAAGGCAACCTGCCCTTGGCTGGGCCTAGTGCCTTGAGATTAGAATCTCTCCCGTTCAGCCACTCCAGAAAGCAAGCTGCATGTTTAGGTTGGAGTGGAGGTGGAGGCTCTGTGTCTCCCACCTGTCCTATCAGATGCTTCTCTGTAGGTGGTGACTGTGTTGCTGGATCTTCCTCACTGTGTGACATGACACCACTGTCCCCTGCTCTCCCCTCAGTATGCACTTAATTTACACTTTCTCCATTGTGCTAAATCAGTTACCTCCTGCCCACCTGCTCTCTAGCTCTCAACATTTTGTTGACATCTTTCACTCATGGCTTTCTTCCCTTTTGTTTGTTTTGTCTTTGTGATTTTATGAGGGTTTCTTCTTTTCTTTTTTTTTCTTTTTATCCCTTTAGTCTGCTATAGCAGGGCTTAGAAGGAACTAGAGCTTGTAGTGTATTTTCTACCCACGATGTTTGAACTGGAAGGATTGTCACTTATTATTATCTGTATCAGGCCTTAGGCAAGGAAATAAACTCTAAGGAATTTTTGGCTCCAGCAAAAGAGGGCGTAATTATCACGACTTGCAGCTGAATCTGGTGATGGCCAGAGACATGCAATAAGTACCACAACTGGTGAGCAGAGCCAGTGAGCCTAAGGTCCTCATTCCTGCCTCCTAGTTTAGGTGGCAACTGCTTCATATAGTCATGCGGTTGAACCTGGTTCCAAATGCTCGGATGGAAGGAAGGTTCCCATGGCTGTATGATATCTTAGTCTTGTTAAACTTTCTCCTTTTATTAAAGATGTACTTCTTTAAGATACAAGCAGTTACTGAGAGTCAAATCCTGGTTCTAGTAGCATATCACAAGAACTAACACTACCCTAGTATCCATCCATCCATCCATCCAGCCAGCCATCCATCCATCTATCCATCCAACTATGCATCCATCCATCCATCCATCTATCCATCCATTAATCTATCCATCCATCCATCCATGCATCCATTCTTCTATTCAATAAATATTTATTTAGCAAGTTTAGGTGCCTGACCTTGGTTCACAAAATAACAAAAGCACTGATAACAACAAAAGCACTTAGGACTTATTTAAAATAAGTCCTAAGCTTATTTTTAAATGACTAATAATATACAAATAAAAAAAAGTTTATTTCTCATATATTTTCACCAATTCTCTGTATTTTTTAATGAAATTAATGAATACCATCAAGATAGGGCTTAGACATAAAAATTAGATTAACCAAAATTCTGAAATCGTGGGCAACTGGATGAATGTCCTTTTTTTCGGTACTTTTCTGCTGTTTGTGACCCTCGCCTTCTCCATCTGTTCCTTCCTCCCACTGCTGACTGCACTTGTTGTCTAGCCTGCTGTTCTTCCCAGGCTCATTCTCTCGCTGTCTTTCTGTGAAGTGTCTGGAAGGTGGTAGGTAACTCTTTCTTTGACCTGCACAGATTGAATAGTGGCTCCAGAGGCCTCACTCTACTAGTGTGTCCAGTTCTATGCGGAAGAGCCCTGAGTCTGTAGACAGGTTATATTTTGACAGGTATCAGAGGTAAACGGTCCACTCCTTCCATTAACCCTCAGTGCTAGGAACCACCTAATTCTCCGGGCTCTTCACTACATTAGCTCATCCCTGTTTACTTTTAATTGCCTTTTATAGGCCTTGTATCTCCTCTGGTTACATCCCAAGTCTTGCCTTCTTTTCATGGTCTACCTCATAGCACAACCACATTATCTATTCTCCACTTCTTTCCCCCACAAGCCTGCCCTTGCCCCCTCTACCTACTAAACCTGCATGCTTCAGCAGTTACCACCAAGTCTGACGGCCTTCTCAGAGCCTGCTTTCTGACCCCTTGCCAGTCTTCAACCTGACTAAGCATTCTTTCTTTGGCACTCATGTCCCCTTTATATTCTATAATTCTAGCTTCTTTCCTTAACTTGCTCTTTCTGCTCCTTTCCAAGGACTGCTTCTATCTAAGATTCAGATTTTATCACTTTTTTTTCTTTCCATAGTCTTTACCTGGAGTACTCAACGCTACACAAGTGACTCCCAAATCAATTTCCAGTCCTTGCTTCCATCCCCACTCTTAATCCATCCCAGGCATTTGCAGTGATTCGCCTATTATCTCAACATCAACACTTTCAAAGTTCAGGTTCTTTTCAGATGCTTCTCATTCCGATTTCCTGAATCCCCTTATTGTTACCATTTTCTCCGCCTCTCCAGTGAACGCTGTTATTTTTGACTTTCTCAGTTCACTCAGTGTGTCCCATCATGAAGCACTATTACCTTCTTCCATCTTCTCCTTCCTTCCCACTTTGTCTCAGTGCAGGTCATTATAACCTCAAACTGGTACAACGGCTTTCAAATTAAAAGCTTTTTACCCCACCCTGTGACATATGCTGACATAGCCTAACCTTCCTAAATTGATGCTTTATTAGGTCATTATTCAACTTTACAGTGTTTAAGATTTCCCTACTGTCTATCCAGATCAAGGTCAAGTTCCTGTGCTTGGTGCTTAAGGCTTTCCATCACCCAGTGTGGCCTGTCTTTATAGTCCCACATTTCTCTAGAAGACCCTTGCCTCTGCTACACCACCTTCTAAAGTTGTTCTGTGTTGTCCTAAGCCTCTGACTTTACTAATCCTCTTCACCCTTTCTAATGAGAATTTCCCCTCCAAACCTTATTCCATATGAATCCCACCTCTCCACAGCCAGCCCATTTCTCAAAGCTCAATTCAGACAAGCCCGGGTGTGTTCAGGGTGGTATGGCTGTAGACCTCAAGGCTCAATTCAGTTCTCCCCGGGTGTGTTCAGGGTGGTGTGACTGCAGACCTCCAGACTCAATTCAATTCACAGCCAGCCCATTTCTCAAGGCTCAATTCAGACAAGACTGGGTGTGTTCAGGATGGTATGGCTGCAGCCCTCCAGACCCAATTCAATTCACCTTAAACCTGAAATTCTTCCCAGTGTTCTCCAGCCCACTGTAGCTACTTCCTCCCCTAAATGCAGAACACACATTTCTTCATCCTCCTCTGTATTACTTTTGTCCCTCTTCGTTTCTCCTCTGCTCTCTTTGTTGATATGCACTCTTTGATTCTGAATTTCTATTTGCCAAGGGAACATGTTCTAGATTTGAAATCCTAGGACTAGAAAGAAAAATTTATATATCTGTGCTTGTCCTCAGACAGGTATTTGTTGGCAGCTTTGGGCAGCACCAAATGAATCAAGTATACCAAGCAGTCAAACAACCAGTAACTTTTTCACTTTATCTAAAATACAGCTAGAAAAACCTTAGTGGGAACCAACGGTGAAGGTTTAGGGCTGCTGACTTTTAAATTTTACTCTTCTCTTTGGTATGTGACTAAATATAAAAATGATGGCAAGATTAAATCAAGTTTAAGACCAATAAAGTAAACATGAATCTTGCAGGTTGGCCCAAATCTAACAACTGATTTGGCATTTTAATAAAATTTATCAAATTGAATTGCTTTCCCTAAGAAAGCAATGTCTAAGAAATTTATTTTGTCTGATTTTTTTATACTGATTATGAACAAATGTTGTTGGGTAAATGACTAATGGCCTTTTTTGTTATTCTGTTTGAAGTGCTTTGTTCTTTATAGGTACCAGCAAAATAGGTGCCTATGGAATTTGATATTAACTTCCGTTTTTAACCTTGTTAGGCTTTCCTGGTTTGGGTAGGAAATGAATCATTAGTCGTATTTGCATAAGCAATGCAAAAAACTTCTTTGGCTTCTCGGAAAACTGAAATATTTAGCTCTTTGGGATTCACAGGCTCTTTCCTGCTGGGGAGTCACCCTGGGCCACCTGTTCCCCTCCTTCGCGCAATTTTCGTGTTTCTCTAATTTGATGCATTTCACTGGCAACTCCTGTGGACTGAAGAATGAAGGACATTCTGTTAAAAATCTTATGAATTTTTTTCCTCAAGGCTTAAGTGTGAAAGGGGAAAAAATAACTAAAAGAGGACTCAGGTGTATTTACAGCTTTTCAAGGACTTCCTTCCTTGCCTACAACCAACTGGCTCTCTGATGCATGATAAAAAAAGACATGACAAGTCAGCGATTTTAAGTCGGTCAAGATAGAGTTCCCTGAAAAGAAAACTGGAAGTGAGTTAGTACAAAGAGACAAAATGAAAACATGCTGGACTTCATGTAAAGGCCAGAAGACCCAGTGCAGCACAACTGCCCTTGTCTCCTGTTGATAACCCTGTGACATTATGCTGCCCTGGGCCAAGTCTCTGTCCAACCCCTTAGCCAAGAATTGCTTTTAGCAAAATGAAGCCTATCAGATTCAGCCTTGAATTGCATATTCCTTTTTGTGAGCAGCTATGGGGCTGTGTTTTGCCACATTTCTTTTGCCTAAAGTTGCCATGCTCTGTCTTGCATAAAGGACTCTTACAGATTTTAGCTTACATTCGGGTAGTGTTGAGTGGTCATAATAAAAATAATAACATTTGACAACAGGCAGGTTACATAACTCCACTTTTTTTCCTGCCACAATTAATAGCTCTAATACTGCCAGAGAGTGCTGTTCAAAATAAAGATTCAAGTTGGAGTCCTTTACTTGCTTTAACTACCAGGATTCCCTGTGTTTGTGCATAGAGTGAAAAAAATCATTGCGAAGAGTCCTAGAGGGAGCATGAATGAGAAGAGGGTGTATTTAGTCTGCTAAATGAACAGGAAGGAGGTGGAGCAGGCACTGAACTTTCTAAGACTTCACCATGAGTGCCATTGGGTGGGGTCAGGTTCTTCACTTAGCTTGCAGTCAGTTTTGTGAAGGCCTTTTTCCATTCTTCCTTATCAACTTGAACCTGCTCCTGTTGGCCCATGCCAACAAGGCACTGGGAGCCAAGCTGGTTCATGATCAATTCTCGGCTCTGCAGTCAGAGGGCTACTCCACACTAGGGTGCAGTCATTATCTTGATGGATAGGCTGTTGGCATAATGAAGCATTTGTTTTTCAAATTGCACCCAATCTAGAAGTATTTTTCTTTTTCTTGGTCAGAGGAAGCAAGAGGCATCTGGTGGGGACCCACAGTTGAGAATCGAAGGATCCTGCAGCTTTGTGCGAAGAGAAGGATTCAGCCAGGACAGGCATCTGACAACGTTTTGAGGAGCAAACATGATTTTCTGGAGCAGTGCAGTTGGGCTGAATCTATTTTAAGAGAACTTTGAGCAAGTCTGGATTTTTGTGAAAATGGCAATAAGATTCCAGATAGGAGGACATGACGTTGGTGTAGACCAGAGTGGGACAAGAGCTGTGCAAGATACGAAAGAGAATCAGTGGAACCAGACAATATATGAAGTGGGTTGGGCCAGAAAGAGATAACTTAGGGTTTACTCTAACTGCATAATAAAGAGAAATTGGAAGTCAATGCACCATTGCTTATAGCATGCCATGTTTGAAGATAGTCAAGATAATTAGGGTAAACTGCAGACTTTACTTATTTTAGGATGTAGATTGTCATTCACCAAGAAGCCTCTTTTGGTCACCAGTTGAAGAACTTGTACAGATAGCTACTGGCATATGTAGACTTTTCCCCCGACAGCCTTGATCCTGATTTTATAGAGAAGCAATCGTAAGAGAACATCATCATCTTCTGCCAAACATGTTGATGGTCCGGGTCCGTATCCATAAACTTTATCACCTTTCCAAGGAAAATGACTTTTCCTTGTCCTAGCAAAGTCCGGCCCCCGCTACCCAACATGCCTTGGTGTGCCGGATTTCCTTCTTTCTCTACTATTCTGGAAATTTGTGACTAAAATTACTTCCTTTAGCTGTTATATAATCAAATTTTAATTTTTAGTGGGTCATTTACATCAGCATATAAAATTCTATATTTTCTTCCTTTAAAATATCCTTCCTATGACAGAATTATCCCTCTAGCTACTACCCCATTTCACCGCTGTCTTTAGAGCAAAATTCCTAAAAAGAGTTGCCTCTTTCTGTCTTTACTTTAGCAGTTCTCATTCTGATTTGAATGTATTTCAAGCAAGGCTTTGACCCAGCAATCCTGCTGAAATCATTATTGTCAAGGTCACCAACTTCCTCCATGTCCCCAAGTGTGACGGTCTATTCCATTCCTCAGCAGCATTTGGTAGAGTGCTCAGACCTCACTCTTCACACCCTTGTTTCATGTAGCTTTGCTGGACTTTCTCATCCTCAGTCTCCTTCTTTTCTTCCTCTAAAGATCATCATGGATTTGGAGCTGATCACTGACCTTCTAGCTATGTTTACCTGGTAGGTAATTTCACACATATGCAGCGCTTTAAGTTCCAACTACACAGAAAGCTCTCTCCATACCTTTGCTCTGTTTCATGCACTTCTACTACCTGACATGCATGTGTTCAGACTTTATTTGTTTATTTATTCCCACTAAAATATAACCTCCAGATGTGCAAGGAGCACTGCTGGTCTGGTTATTACGATATTTTCGGTGCTTAAAATAATGACCAGTCCATAAGAGGAGCTCAACATACATATGTTGAACAAGAAAATAAAGGCATCAATAAATTAACATATCTTGACTAGGCAGAATCCTCCTGACTTCTCGAGTCATGATTCATATAACTACAGTGGACTGAGCAGGTGAGAACTACCCTTTAAAAACATTGCATTCACTAAATTTAGTTAGTTACTGTTATTGAAATAACATTTTACAAATACAAATGTAATACAAGACAATTGCAGACAAATTTGAAGGTATTTGATATGTACCCACCAGGCAGTTTAAAAGAAATAACTTTGGGCCAGGTGCAGTGGCTCACGCCTGTAATCCCAGCACTTTGGGAGGCCGAGGTGGGCAGATCATGAGGTCAGGAGATCGAGACCATCCTGGCTAACACAGTGAAATCCCATCTCTACTAAAAATGCAGAAAATTAGCTGGGCGTGGTGGCGGGCGCCTGTAGTCCCAGCTACTCAGGAAGCTGAGGCAGGAGAATGGCGTGAACTCGGGAGGTGGAGCTTGCAGTGAGCTGAGATCGCACCACTGCACTCCAGCCTGGGGGAAAGTGAGAGACTCCATCTCAAAAACAAACAAACAAAAAACAAAAACAACTTTGTACCTCTAATTCAATGATCCCGGCTGTGAACTGAATTGTGTCCCTTAAAAATTTATTTGATGAAGCCATAACAGCTCCCAATATGACTGTGTTTGGAGACAGGGCCTTCATGGGAGTCATTAAGATTAAATAAGGTCATAAAGGTAGGACCCTGATCAAATAGGGTGAATGTTCTTCTAAGAAGAGAGCCTGATAACTCATTCTGTCTCTCTCCTTGCTATGTGAGGGCACATTGAGAAGTTGGCCACCTGCAAACCAGGAGGAGCGCCCTCAGCAGAACCTGCCCATGCTGGCAGCTTGATCAGACTTTCAGATTTCCAGCCTGCAGAACTGTAAAAAAAACCCCTAATTTCTGAGGTTAAGCCACACAGTTGGTGAAATTTTGCTATGGGAACCCAAGCTGACTAATACAGCTCCCCATGTTTCTTTCTGTGTTGCTTGTTTCATTTCTTTGCGTCTCTATTCATGAAAATCTTCTCATTGTGAATCTTCAATATAAGTGTATCTATTTCTAAACTCTGTATATGTGCTAATGTTCTAATATGTACTATATGTATTATATACTTGTATTATATGTAATGTATTATGTTTCACACAACATATCCCCCAAAAGAGATAAAACATCTTATGATAAAGAGAAAGTGAACATAATTTAAAAATCTATTGTTAATTGCCATAGTGTCAAACTACCATTTGCTAATAGCTCAATGCACAGTATCATTGTTAGTATGGATGAATATAAATCTGTACTGCTAACAGTTTTCTGACAATTTTGAATGTTTTGGGCTGACTTTTTGTCAGACCTGATTAGACCATCATTCTTTTTAAAAAACTTTTAGGTTCAGGGGCACACGTGCAGGCTTGTTATATAGGTAAACACATGTCACGGGGGCTTGTTGCACAGATTATTTCATCACCCAGATAATAAGTCTAGTACCCAATAGTTATTTTTCCGGATCCTCTCCCTCCTCCAACCATTTAGCCTCAAGTAGGCCCCAGTGTCTGTTGTTCCCCTCTTTACGTCCATGTGTTCTCATCATTTAGCTCCCCACTTATACATGAGAACATAGACCATCATTCTTTGCCTCCTGTGGAGGTTAATGGAGACTTTTCAGAATGCCTGCCCTTCCTCTGTTAGTCACTTGTGATTGCACTGTAAGTTTTGTGCTCACTGAGTACCTTCTTTACTGGAATCTTTTAATGCCTGCTGTCCATTTTATGGGGATTGGCTTAGACTTGACTATATCCATAATTCTGTCTATTATGATATGTAAGTTGGCCGCCTACACGGCTGCAATGGCAACATTTACTGAGGGTGAGTGAAGGAGCGAGGATCACTTGTTAACCCATCCAGCTGGGAGTCTCATTCTGTTTGCACAACGTCCTATGTCTATCCACATGCAACCTGTGATTAGCTGATATTGGGCTGAAAGGGGTACCAGTGGAATACACATATTAAATATCATTCAGGCCAAAATTCTCTTTTTTAAGATACAACTCTATAATATAGAAATAAAAATTTCTTCTAAGAAGAAACCACAGTCCCATTTCACAAACCCTCTGGGCTGTGCAGCTGGTTTTTAGACCAATTCTGAACAGAAAGGTCTGTGTGTGTACATGTCCTTGAGCCCTACCCTGAGAATCCCCAGGGCCTAGAAACTGGACTTTTAAACGTTCCCTAGGCAAGTCGGATATACAGCCAAGATTGAAAAATTAGTATTTTCCCAAATGTTGCCTTTAATAGGTTGTCTTTTCCTTGTTCTCTCTCTCTTTTTATAATAATGTCCCGTAGTGGTTACTTTATTTGCCAGTTTGGTAAGGCAATGGCACTCAGTTGTTGGGTTTGGTCAAACACGAATCTAGATGTTGCTAGGAGGGTATTTTGTAGACATGATGAACAATTACAAAAAGTTGATTTTAAGTAAAGGAGATTACCCTCGGTAATGTGGATGGGCTTCATCCAAACCATTGAAAGCCTTAAGGGCAAATACTGAGGTTTCTTGCAGAAGAAGGAATTCTGCCTCAAGACTGATATAGAAATCCCACCTGAGCTTTCATCCCATTGGCCTGCCCTACAGATTTTGGACTTGCTAGCCCCATGATTGCATGAGTCAATTCCTTAAAAAAGAAATATATATATATATACACCCACACGTGTGTGTGTGTGTGTGTGTGTGTATTAGTTTCTTTGGACCTACCACTTATTTTAAGAATAATACAAGCCCGGTGCAATGGCTCATGCCTGTAATCCCAGCACTTTGGGAGGCCAACTTGGGTGAATGGCTTGAGCCCAGGAATTTGAGACCAGCCTGAGCACCATGGTGAAACCCCATCTCGACCCAAGATACAAAAGTTAATCAGGTGTGGTAGTGCATGCCTGTGGTCCCAGCTACTTGGGAGGCTGATGTGGGAAGATTGTGTGAGCCTGGGAGGTAGAGGTTGCAGACTGCATCACTACAATCCAGCCTGGGCAACAGGGCAAGACTCTTTCTAAAAAAAAACTCAATTAATAGACTTCAGAGTAAATATAAATAAGTACAAAGTGTAAGCTAAAACTCAACTGTAATTGAAGAAAGAAAGAGAAGAAGAAAGAAAGAAAAAGAAAAAGAAAAGAAAGGCTGTTTCAAAGCTGTATTATTTATATGTTCAAGGTCCATTTCTAACAGTCAGAAAGATCATTAACATAATAACAAGCCCTGAAACACAGAATGCAATTATTGTTATATTTGTCTCCTTTGCTGAATCACGAGCTTCCTGTGAATAAGCACTCCATGTTGTGTATTTTTTATGCTATTGTCCAATACAGTATACTGTCGAGCACATTGTAGATTCTTAATAAACACTTTTGAATAAATGGCTGAGTAAATGGGAGAATAGGTGGAAGAAAAAGTTTTAAAAACATTAATTGTGAATAGATATATGAACTGATGAATGTGGAGAAGACTCAAGCTTATGAGTCAGCAAAGGAAATGGTGGAGGTATTTATCCCCAGGAAGCAGAGGGACTGATCTGACACAAAGTGTTGGAGGAAGCGTAAATTTGTTTCGGCAGCGGTATGTAGGACTCTGCCACTTTTTTCAGCAGGAATCAGCTCCATGTGCAGGCGAGGACAGCTGGATTGGTCCAGCTGCAGCATTTGTTAAGCAGATTCAGCAAAAGGCAAAAAAGAATGAGCTGAGGGCATTCATCCAGTGAGGTCCTGGTGAGACCTTTAATTAGTGACAGCAAATTAAATAATTAGCTATCATTGTAAAATTAAAATACATATATGGTGGGAAAAAGAGAGTGAGAGGACAAGAGGAAGAAGTTGTATTTAGTGTGATAATTTGGGGTTCTTTTTTTGCATGTGAAGAATTTCCAGGTGATAACAAGATCCAGGATGTGACCAAGGGAACGAATCCCTGAGATAAAATGGAAAAGAAGGTCATGGAAACCAAACAAGTGGAAAAACTGAGGCAAGCATCTTGGATGGGCTTCCCATATGGGCAGTGAAGTTCCTCAGGAAGAGAATTGGACTTACAGAGAAACAAATGACTATGAGCTAAACCCTCACGGAATCCTCACAGTGAGTCAGGAAGACAGAGAGGTGATTGGGAAGGCGTGATCGTGAGTAATGGAGACTGATGATGTCTAGGACGTTTTCAATATGATTAAAGACAAACAGTCATGAGAATGAGGTCTCCTGGTCCCAAGAAATTTTAGGTGAGCCTCAAGCACTGTACAGAGAGTGAGATTCTTTATGTAGAATTGCTTTAATATAAAGTAGTTTGATGATTTGTTGGAATTTGCTCCTGTTATTAAATGCTGTGCTGAAAAATTGGATTATTAGGAATTTAAGAGTTTTGTTTTGTGCTACCTTTTGAATGGGTCAAAGGTTTCAGACTTTATGTGGACAAGCCTAGCCTAGATAAGCAGGCATCACACTGACTAAAAGTATTATATACTGATAACAGTATTAACAGTATAGGGTTTTGGGCACTCGAGAATGTGCTAAAACTTAGAATAAAGGAACCAAGGAGAATGAAGGGGAATTGAAAAGAATCGTTACCTCTTTTTCTATTGCCTGGGGTTAGCAGGGGTAAACAGGTGAGATTTATCATTGGGTATAAAATGCTACATTATTAATCTACATTTTCAGTTTTTCCTGGGCACTTACAGGGAATAAATGCTGTGATAACTTTGGTCAAACAATCAACGAAGTATTCTTCAAACAAAGAGGCTAATTTTATCATTTGTAAAATCTTTCTTTTCCAAAATATTTTATATTGAAATAAATGACTCATAGCTCCATTTAGGAAAGGGATTTGCAATTTTATTTTTTATTTCAGTAATTTCTAAAACACCAATTTTGAAGTATACATATTTTTAAAAGAGAATAAGACTTCTTGTTTTCAGCCAACCACTTTGTTGTATACTTGATGTTTTTGACAGTAATTTTCTGGGATTATAACTTTGCTAATTATAAAATGTTCCAATTGGAAATCTCTAAATTGGGTGTTGGGTTTACTGCTTAGCTCACCAGGGTTGGGACTGAGCACTAGGAAAAAATAATTCTCATATTAATTGCTTATTAGAGTACACTGAGTTATCTGTATCAGTATTTATGAAGCTATGGATTAATTTGGAAAATATATTGGGTTCATTGGATTCACAGGGTGTTTTAAAAGGCAATTCTTGTTTTTTACCGATTTTGAATTCTTTTGGGGACAAAACTGTTTAAATAACCTATAAGTTGCAATGCTGTGTGTTAATGATACTTTCTTACCCTTCTAGCCTACAAGAGTTGATCTTTTCTTAAGAGTTCAGTGTCTTTCTATAAATAATGTGTTAGAAAGTAAAAGAGCAGCAGATTTTACTCTCCCCATTTGAGACTGTAGGGAAAGTTGACATTCAAGGAACTTAAATGTCAGTCTGAAGCTCAGGTGTCCTGGTTCTGCTTCCATGCTTTAGCTATGAATCCAGATGGTCTCTCTGAAGCAAAACCTTACAGATGATGGCATGGAATTTTGTACTCATAAGATTTTAAGGGGAGGAATTCACTTGGGGAGATCACTCAATTCAGTCTTCAGTTATTCAGTTTCTCTCTCTCTGTGTGTGTGTGTGTGTGTGACTTATAATTATCTTGTAGAGCTAGTATATTCTTTCTTTTAATATGCTTAATAAAGGAAAACATTTATATGCAATGTTTTCAGTAATTTATCACAATTAAAGTGCTTATGTTAAAAAATGTAATACCCTTGTGTATATATATGTATGTGTGTATATAAATGTATATATATATGTGTGTGTATGTGTAATTTCTCGTGTTGTTTAAATCTTTCTGGGGTGTGTGCATGTATATATACACACATATATATACACACACAGAGCTCAGAAAGATTTAAACAACACATTATTTTCATTGTTTTATAGCAGGGTTGGTAGACAGTAATTCTTGAGTGAAATCCTGACTTGACGTTTCCTGCTTCAATCCTGACTTTACCTTTCCTGCTTTACATTTTCCTGCTTCATGTTTTTGTAAATAAAGCCTTATTAGAACACAGCCATGCCTAACATGTAGTATCTCTGGCTGCTTTTGCGCTACAGTGGCAAAGCTGAATCGTCATGACACAGAGTATGTGGCCCATATGCCTAAAATATTTACTACATGGCCCACACTTTTGCATCTTCCATTGCTCTTTTTCCCTTCTTGTTTTTCTGTGCATATGACTATGATCGTTTTCCTTGTGAAAAAACTCTCTTGGTAAAAACGTTTTTCATTTTCTTGCTTCTGAAAGCATCAATTTGCCTTCATTTTAAAAGGATATTTTTGCTAGGTATAGAATCCTAGTTTGGCAAGCATTTTTTGGCACTTTAAAAGTGCCATTCCATTATCCTCTGCCTTCCATTGTGTTTACTTAGAAGTCATTTATTGTTGCCAATTTGAAGATAATGTGTCTCTCCCTTCCATTCCAGCCATGCTGCTTTAAGAGTATTCTCTTGGTCTTCTCCCGTCTCCCCCTTCCCCTTCCCCTTCCCCTCCTCCTCCTCCCGGAGGTTCCCCACTTCTCCCTCTCCTCCCCCCATCCCCCATCCCCCTCCTTCCTCTCTTCCCTCCTTCCCCCTCCTCTCTCCCTCCTCCTCCCATTCTCTCCTGATCCCCTCCTCCCCCCTCCTTCTTTGTCGCTCGCAGTGGCACAATCTTGGCTCACTGCAACCTCTGCCTCCTGGGTTCAAGCGATTCTCTTGCCTCAGCCTCGGAGTAGCTGGGACTACAGGTATGCGCCACCATGCCCGGCTAATTTTTTTGTATTTTTAGTAGAGATGGGGTTTCACCATATTGGTCAGGCTGGTCTTCTTTTTTTTTTTTTTTTTTTTTTTTTTAAATATGGACTGTGCTGTGATTTGTCAAGGTGTGGTTTTATTTGTATTTATTCTGCTTGATGTATGCAGAGCTGTTTGAATCTGTCTGTGGGTTGGCATTTTTTTTATAGGTTTTGAAAAAATCTTCAACTGTTTCTTTCTAGATCTTTCTTCTGCCTGCCTCATTCTCTCTCCCTTCCGTTTCTGGTACTACAATTGCTCTTATGTTAGATATTTTTATTGTGTTTCACATGTTTCTTGTACTTTTTTTTTGTATTTCCCTCCCTTTTCTTCTCTGTTTCAGTCTAACTAGTATATATTATTGACTTACTATTTTCTAATTCACAAATCCTCTTTTGTGTCTAGTCTACTATTTATTCTATCCTTCTAGTCCTTAATTTTAGTTATTGTATTTTCAGTTCTAAAATATAAATTTGATTCTTCTTATAAAAGTCAATTATTTCGCTAAGTTATTTGTTCTTTATATTTTTTTCCTTTTTTCATCATTATAATTATGGCTATTTTATTTTATTTACTTTTTAAAATTGTAATAGCTTGAGGGGTACAAGTGGTATTTGGATACATGGATGAATTGCATAATGGTGAATTCTGGGCTTTTAGTGAGCCATCACCTGAATAGTGTACATTGTGTCTAATACATACTTTTTTATCCATTACCCCCTCTTCCACTTTGCCCCCTTCTAAGTCTCCAGTGACTGCTATACTACTCTGTATGCCTTTGCATTCCCATAGCTTAGCTCCCACTTATGACTGAGAATATGCAATATTTGGTTTTCCATTCCTGAGTTACTTCACTTAAGATAATGGCCTCCAGTTGCATTAAAGTTGCTGCAAAAGACATGATTTCATTCTTTTTATGTCTGAATAGTACTCCAATCATGGCTATTTTAAAGTTGATTCTAATAACTACAGTCTCTCATAATGCTTGAGTCTGTTTCCAGTGTTTTGACATTGGGCGTTAACCATGTCTCTTGGCATGCTGGTATTGCTGCACATTGTACATGAAAAGTTACACAGCCTCTGGACAATGTCATGTTCCCCTAGAGAGGGCTTAATTCATACAGCAGGGAGCTAGAGTGGGGACTGATGACTGACAGCCAAAGTCAGGAAATGAGCTGCCCTGAACGGGAGGTGTCGTTTTCCGGTCTTTGTTGACTTGCACTTCACCTATGATTCTGGGTGTCACCCTCCAGCAGTCCCATTTGAGAGCCTGGGGTGTTCAGTGAGGTTCTGCCCCCCAGCTGGTTCTGGACTCTGCTGTATATCTCCTTAACACCACAAGACTTTCAAACGTTGCTCTCTTTGAATTCTTGGCCTCACTCTCAAAGCAATTTAAGATATCTGAAAATGTCTTGAGGGTGAAACCAGTGTAGGATTGGACTCAGTTTCCTGCCCCTCCCTGCCCACAGCCACCCTGTCCTCTCTTGTTTCTACTCTCCATCTCTCCAGTCTCATGAGATTATGAAAATCTCTACTGCCTTGCTGTCTTTCAGTGGGGGCTTCTGCACAGATCCTAGGACTGCATCTTCTACCACTCGTCCTGTGTCCAGGGTCAGCAAGCATTCCGGGAAAAGCGTTGTCTGAACTTTCTGTGTGGTTTTTCTATTGTCTGTTGCTTCGTTAGCTCGCAGATCCGTTCCAAGAGATGTACTTTTAATTTTACCTAGGCTTTTAGTAGTCCTTGTCTGGAATGCTGGTCTCCCATAAGCTTCTTTGTCATCTTTCCAAGTGGAAGCTCAATTGTTCTTTGAAATACACATGGGTTTAGTACCTGAAATATATTTGAGGGCTTTTTCTTCTCAATAAATGTTAAGCAGGGCCAACTATTTTAATTGATTTCAAAACCTTTTTTTTCCAAATGGTGACACATTGGCTTCATTGATGTCTCTACCATAAGTGGTTTCAAACCATTTTATTTCTTCATATTATAGTAACTGTGCAAGAACATTCAGAAAAAAATCACACTATACTTGATCGATGCATATTACATTATTTTGCTTAATGTATAAAATGCACATTGTAAAGTATTTATTCTGTAAGAAAAAAAGGGTAGATACTGAGAAGAACCTGAAATATTCTAGGTAACTTGGTGATTTACATTTTTAACAATCATTTTTAAGTCCAGACAAGTGGAAAGTAATGGCCTGATTAAACTTTAGAATGGCTTAAACTAGGAAACTCTGTTTATAAACTATGAGCGAGCTATCCTTTTTTTCCTCTAGAATTAACTGAAGCTGCAATTATTACCATTCACGTATGTCAACCTTTCCTGTCAGCCTGAATGTGGTTGTGAAGGTCGTTGAGGAGGGAAGGGCAAATGGCTTGATGGGGTGATTGGCAGCTCAGAGGCAACGCTAGCTGAGTTTCCTCTGCATGCAGCATTGCCCGATATGTCCTCCTAATGTGACTCATCCATCACCACTTCCTTTGAGCATATTTTGCTTCTATCTGTCTGTGGTCAAGAGTGAGTCTCTGATTTAAAATCTTACACCCTTGCTCATCCTTATCCCTTTAAAAATAAAGAGTATATACACTCTTGCTCAGTTTCCTAAAGCACATTTGGCTTCCAAGTATCTTATTTTTAAATAAATTTTAGTATCTTAATTTTAATATCTATTTTTAATAGATTTTTAAAAATCTTAATTTTAATCATTTTGTTTTTTAAGGTCAAAGTGAATATATGTAGCAAATTTTCACTAATTAAGATCAACTTATATCGAATTTTGCACACTTGTAGAAAAGTTTATATTGATGCTTGTGCTATTAAGAATGAGAAAGTTAGCTAAATAACACAACAGTTTAAAGAGTACTTCAGAAGGCGTATTTAATCTATTTAATTGGATGAAATGTCCTCAAGCTCTGGAGAGGGATTCATTTACACACCCTAAATCAGAGCCACAAATCTTCTAAACAAAAATAAAAATTGATTCACATAGTTTTTCCATCCTCTTTGGAAACTAAATAAATCTCTCAGGTTAATCCAAAACGGAAATGTCATCCACAGCATCCAGTCCCACTTTCCTGATAGGTTGGTTCTACTTTAAGTCATTAAATCAAATACAGAGAGCCTGTAATCTTTTAAAAATAACTCTGTTTCAAAGGGTTGGCAGAAGCCTGAGAATTTGAAAATACATTATCCTAGAGCTAAGCTTTCAAAAAGATTAGAATGTGAGGAAACTGTTTTAAATTTGGGAGACCCAGTATGGCTTCTTAGCATGCAGTTAGGAGAAATACCTTAATAGTCTTACGTCTATTTTTAATCTAATTTTACTATTACACTGTTATACTGAGAGAAAAGTCATGATCAAAATAAGATTTTTTTCTAACAATAATTAGTATTTTCTTACCAGTAGTTATCTATAAAGACTGTGTTCTAATTTTCCTTGCTATTTCTTTTTTGTTTAATTAAATTTTTTATATTTTTTATTTCCATAGGTTATTGGGGAACAGGTGGTGTTCAGTTGGTGGTGATTTGTGAGATTTTGGTGCATCCATTACCTGCGCCGTATACGCTGCGCTCAATTTGTGGTCTTTTATCCCTCACCCCCTTCCTACCATTTCCCCCTGAGTCCCCAAAGTCTTTATTATGCCTTTACATCCTCATAGCTTAGCTCCCACATATGAGTGAGAACATATGATGTTTGGTTTTCCATTCCTGAGTTACTTCACTTAGAATAATAGTCTCCAGTCTCATCCAGATTGCTGCAAATGTTATTAACTCATTCCTTTTTATGCCTGAGTAGCATTCCATTATACATATATTACAGTTTCTTTATCCACTCATTAATTGATGGGCATTTGGGTTAGTTCCAGGTTTTGTAATTGCAAATTGTGCTGCTATAAACATGTGTGTGGAAGTATCTTTTCCAGGTAGTAACGACTTCTTTTCCTCTGGGTAGATACTCAGTAGTGAAATTGCTGGATCAAATGGTAGTTCTACTTTTAGTACTTTAAGGAATCACCACACTGTTTTCCATGGTGGTTGTACTAGTTTGCATTCCCACCAGCAGTGTAGAAGTGTTCACTGTTCACTGCATCCATGCCAACATTTATTATTTTTTGATTTTTTTGATTATGACCGTTCTTGCAGGAGTAAGATGGTATTGCATTGTGGTTTTGATTTGCATTTCCCTGATAATTAGTGATGTTGAGCATTTTTTCATATGTTTGTGGCCATTTGTATATCCTCTTTTGGGGAGAATTGTTTATTCATGTCCTTAGCCCACATTTTGATGGGAGTATTTGTTTTTATCTTGCTAATTTGTTTGAGTTCATTGTAGATTCTTGATATTAGTCCTTTGTCAAATGTATAGATTGTGAAGATTTTCTTCCACTCTGTGGGTTTTCTGTTTACTCTGCTGGCTGTTCCTTTTGCTGTGCAAAAGCTCTTTAGTTTAATTGAGTCTCATCTATTTATCTTTGTTTTTGTTGCATTTGCTTTGGGGTTCTCGATCATGAAATCCTTGCCTAAGCCAATGTCTAGAAGGGTTTTTCCGATGTTATCTTCTAGAATTTTTATAGTTTCAGGTCTTAGATTTAAGTCCTTGATCCATCTTGAGCTGATTTTTGTGTAAGGTGAGAGATGAAGATCCAGTTTCATTCTCCTACATGTGGCTTGCCAATTATCCCAGCGCTGTTTGTTGAATAGGGTGTCCTTTCCCCACTTTATGTTTTTGTTTGCTTTGTCAGTGATCAGTTGGCTGCATTTAGCTTTATTTCTGGGTTCTCTATTCTGTTCCATTGGTCTATGTGCCTATTTTTATTCCACTACTATGCTGTTTTAGTGACTATGGCTTTATAGTATAGTTTGAAGTTGGATAATGTGATGCCTCCAGGTTTGTTCTTTTTGCTTAGTCTTGCTTTGGCTATGTGGGCTCTTTTTTGGTTCCATATGAATTTTAGGATTGTTTTTTCTAAATCTGTGAATAATGATGGTGGTATTTTGATGAGAATTATGTTGAATTTGTAGATTGCTTTTGGCAGTATGGTTATTTTCACAATATTGAGTCTACCTATCTGTGAGCATGGCATGCGTTTCCATTTGTTGTGTCATCTATAATTTCTTTCAGCAGTGTTTTGTAGTGTTCCTTGTAGAGGTCTTTCACATCCTTGGTTAGGTATATTCCTAAGTATTTTATTTTTTTGCAGCTATTGTAAAAGGAGTTGAGTTCTTGATTTGATTCTCAGCTTGGTCACTGTTGGTGTATAGAAGAGCTACTCAATTTTGTACATTGATTTTTGAATCTAGAAACTTTGCTGAATTCATTTATCAGGTCTAGGAGCTTTCTGGAGGAGTCTTTAGGGTTTTCTAGGTAAAAATTATATTATCAGCAAACAGTGGCAGTTTGGCTCCCTGTCGACAAATTGGGATGCCCTTTATTTCTTTTTCTTGTCTGACTGCTCTTGCTAGGACTTCCAGTACTGAGAGGTGAAGCCAGCTGGACTTCTGGGTCAGGTAGGTACTTGGAGAACTTTTCTGTCTAGCTAGAGGATTGTAAACACACCAATCAGTGCTCTGTATCTAGCTAAAGGTTTGTAAACGCACCAATCAGCACTCTCAGCACTCTGTAAAAACACACCAATCAGCGCTCTGTGTCTAGCTAAAGGTTTGTAAATACACCAATCACCTCTCTGTAAAAACGCACCAATCAGCGCTCTGTGTCTAGCTAAAGGTTTGTAAATGTATCAATCAGCACTCTGTAAAAATGCACCAATCAGCACTGTTTGTCTAGCTAAAGGTTTGTAAATGTACCAATCAGCCCTCTGTAAAATGGACCAATCAGCACTCTGTAAAATGGACCAATCAGCACTCTGTAAAATGGACCAGTCAGCAGGATGTGGGCGAGGCCAAATATGGGAATAAAAGCTGGCCACAGGCGCCAGCAAGGGCAACCCGTTTGGATCCTCTTCTATGCTGTGGGAGCTTTGTTCTTTTGCCCTTCGCAATAAATCTTGCTGCTGCTCACTCTTTGCGTCCGCACTACCTTTATGAGCTGTAACATTCACTGTCAGGGTCTGCAGTTTCATTCCTGAAGTCAGCGAGATCACGAACCCACCAGAAGGAAGAAACAACTCCCGGATGCTAGCTTTAAGAGCTGTAATACTCACTGTGAGGGTCTGCGGCTTCATTCCTGAAGTCAGCAAGACCATGAACCCACCAGAAGGAAGAAACTCCACACGCGTTTGAACATCTGAAGGAACAAACTCCGGACTCACCATCGTTAAGAACTGTAACACTCACTGCAAGGGTCTGCGGCTTCATTCTGGAAGTCAGTGAGACCAAGAACCCACCAGAAGGAACAAAGTCCGGACACAGTACTATGTTGAAGAGGAGTTGTGAGAGTGGGCATCCTTGTCTTGTTCCAGTTCTCAGAGGAATGCTTTCAACTTTTCCCTATTCAGTATAACGTTGGCTGTGGGTTTGTTATAGATGGCTCTTACTACATTGAGGTATGTCCCTTGTATGCCGGTTTTGCTGAGAGTTTTAATCATAAAGCAATGCTGGATTTTGTCAAATGCTTTTTCTGCATCTATTGAGATGATTATGTGCTTTTGTTTTTGATTCTGTTTATGTGGTGTATCACATTTATTGACTTGTCTATGTTAATCCCTGCATTCCTGGTATGAAACCCACTTGATGATGGTGGATTATCTTTTTGATAGGTTGTTAGATTTGGCTAGCTAGTATTTTGTTAAGGATTTTAGCATCTATGTTCATCAGGGATATTGGTCTGTAGTTTTCTTTTTTGGTTATGTCCTTTTCTGGTTTTGGTATTAGGGTGATACTGGCTTCGTAGAATAATTTAGGGAGGGTTCCTTCTTTATCTTGTGGAATAGTGTCAATAAGGGGAAACAATCTTTGTGATCACCTGGTTCATAAGACTAGAGTTGCCAGATAAAAAGTAAATTTGAGAGAAAACTTGTTTTGAATTATCAGTATTTAAGTTTAGCCAAACAGTCATGGTATGTGAAGAATGTGAGTCTTCAGTCCTGTGTACAGACACCATATTCTGTTTCTATTGAGATTAATATCATCACAATTTTCTCCTTTTGTTATCCACATGGGATGTTTTCACCCACTGTATTTCCAAACCCTGAGCTCATTTGCTAGAGATGCTTATGATATTCTGTCACTCCAGGTCTGTGGAGAGCAGCAGATACAGATGAAGAACTTCCAGTCTCAAGGAGAGGCACCTCCACTGGCTAAGAAAGCAGGCGAGAGTGAATTAGGAGCTCTCTCAGATGGGTATCTTTAAAAAGACAGGAAGCAGTCGGGAAATAATGAAAGGCTTCCAAAAAGAACATCTGGTAATGATGCTTTATGACTTCCTCTCCCTAAGAGTACTACTCGTAAGCTATAGGCAATATAAGAAACCTGAATTTATGTTAATTTCCTAGTGCTTGCCTTGAGCTCCTGATAAGTAATACTTTCGTGAATAGCAGAATACAGTAAATGATAATTCTCATTTTCCAAGAGCATAATCAGCTTTCTCCTGTTCTAAAGTGCATATACAACTTGTTTCCATCTCTCCTGGTGTTTCATTGTTCAGTAATGATGTACTACATACTATACACAATACCTTATGTGGGGTTACACAGAAACAGGAAATGACAATAACAGTACTTCAGAGATGACAGGTAACTCCCCAGAGAAGACAGGTACAGTGGGTGTGGGATGAATATGTATAGAAATTGGAGTGTATTTGCTGCACGTAAGAGAAGAAAAACAATAGTTAACGTGGGAAGAAAAGGCTAAAGCAAGAATAAAGAAATGCAGGCTGACTCATAATGAGAGTGCATGGGATGAAAGCAGGCAGGAGTTTAGAAAAGATTTTGTGGGGGAATAGGACTGCCTATTTAAATGGTCTTCAAAATTCTCTCTCTCAGGACTACCACAGATTCCAAAAAAAATCTCATGTGTACCTAGTCTTACGTGTTTCTGTTCTCATCAAATCTTGAAGAAGCTTTACTCACTGTGTAACCATTTAGGACTTCATATTTTCAATGTTTACTTTTGCCTTTTCTAAAACATATTCATGAGCCCAAAGAGTAAAAACCCATACCCTACATTTTTTACAGTCATCTGGGGCTTGTGCCTTCCTCTTGCTTCCAGAAGGTAATTCCTCTGACAGGTTGCTGAGGCATGGTAGTGGCGTTGAATGTTGTCTTTGTCTTCTTTTGTGCTTGACTCTTAGACAGGTGTGGACCAATGATGTTCATGGTCAGCAACACCAGGAGGTGTGAGCTGCCAGGGAGTTTATGGGATGCTACCCTGATGGCCAAGGCATTTGTTAGGCTCTGTATTAAGTATAATTTGCACATTCATTGAAACCATCTCATGTGGTTAAAACTACCAGACAGAGTGCTTCCCAGGTCTATATCATTTCCCAGTTATCTAAACTGAATCCATGATGTGTAAATTTATTTCTTAGTCTCATTATAGAACAAAGAACACTATGCCAGCCACTCTTTCACTTTGGAAATTGTTATTGATTTGCTTTCTCAGCCTTCTCTTCTCCCATCAAGGCTGTCATCAGTCACTGTTGACTGCCCACTGGGCACTGACTGCTGAACTGCGCATCAGAGGGGAATGCAGGGAGAAGGGTTGTCGGCTCCCAAATAACAGACAATGGACACCAGTTAGTGCTAGGAATGATAATGAACAACACAGTGGTTTTGTGCAAGATGAATGCATAAATGTCAGCACAGAATGGAGGAGCTGTTAGAGTCTGACTGGAGACTTCAGTTTTAGAGCCATGGAGACCAGGTCTGCTTTGTCCTAGAGAAGCAAAAAGCGATAACATTTTTCCGTTAAATCTCCCTGTCTAGTGGGTGGGGAGATGAGAACATCTACAAATGCTTACAATACTGTGAGATGAGGGCTGAGTTAAAAGCACCCCAAGGAGCCTGTGTTAGTTTGCTCAGGCTGCCATGACAAAGTGCCACAAGCTGGGTGGCTTGGCAAAGAAAAAATTACTATCTCACAGTTCTGGAGGTTGGGAGTCCAAGAGCAATGGCTCTTTGAGCAGAATTGGTTCTTCCTGAGGCCTTTTCCTTTGGCTTATAGATGGCTGTCTTCTCCCTGGGTCTTCACACTGCTTTTTTCTGTATTTGTCTGCATCCTAATCTCCTTTTTGTTAAGGACAGCAGCCTATCTGGTATGACTATCTGGTAGGTTAAAAGAATGACACATCATTATTACTTTAGACTCGAATTACTTTAATTTTGAATGATGTTAATTTTTTTTGATGGCTGTGGGTTATCAGTCAGCCCCTTTTCTATAAATGCCCATCAGAGTTCTTTGCTATTCTTTAATTAGCCTTTTCTTATCTTTGGCTTATTGATTTGTATAAGCTTTTGGCAATTTGAGAGTATTAAACCTAGTGTACTAAGAGATATTCCTGATTCCTCTTTATTTTGGGCATGTGAATATTTAAAATTATGAAATACTAAATTACAGAAAAGAATAGTGAGTGATTGGCAAACAGTTTTCTATATATTTCGTAACAAAGAAGTTTTAAACTCTTACAATGTCAAATTTATTAATGTAACTTGCACATATTACCTGCTATTTTTCAAAGCCCCTTTAACTCTAATATCATAAATAATTTATCTGTAATTTTTTTCTAGAATTTTTGTGATGTCAATTTTTTTTTTTTTTTTTTTTTTTTGAGACGGAGTCTCGCTCTGTCACCCAGGCTGGAGTGCAGTGGCGCGATCTCGGCTCACTGCAAGCTCCGCCTCCCGGGTTCACGCCATTCTCCTGCCTCAGCCTCTCCGAGTAGCTGGGACTACAGGCGCCCGCCACCACGCCCGGCTAATTTTTTGTATTTTTAGTAGAGACAGGGTTTCACCGTGGTCTCGATCTCCTGACCTCGTGATCCGCGCGCCTCAGCCTCCCAAAGTGCTGGGATTACAAGCGTGAGCCACCGCGCCCGGCCTGTGATGTCAATTTTTAATGTTACTTTTTTATCTGAAATTTACTTTGGTGGAGTGAGGTGAGGTTATGTTTTGCTGTTACTCAAACAGTAAACTACTTGTACTAATACCATTTATCAAATAATTCTTCTTTTTAAATTGCTCTTAAAAAACTCCTTTATTGGCCGGGCACTGACAGTGGCTCATGCCTGTAATCCCAGCATTGTGGGAGGCCGAGGCGGTTGGATCACGAGGCCAGGAGTTCAAGACCAGCCTGGCCAAGATGGTGAAACCCCGTCTCTACTAAAAATATAAAAATTAGCCCAGTGTGGTGGCAGGCGCCTGTCAATTCCAGGTACTAGGGAGGCTAAGGCAGAGAATTGCTCGAACCTGGGAGGCGGAGGTTGCGGTGAACCGAGATCACGCCACCGTTCTTCTGCCTGGGTGACAGAGTGAGACTCGTCTCAAAAAACAAACAAAAAACCCAAAACTCCTTTACCATGAACTGAATTTTCATGCATTCTGTGTCAACTCTGTACTCGATTTATTTGTAATGATTTGAATACTTTTTATCCTTCAGCATCAAATTATTTTTTATTATTTTAGTTCAAACGAGGGCCTCTGGCTCAGGGAAAGTCTATGTGCTTATGGGGGAGAAGGGCGTGGAGAATCTGAGATGAGTTGGTGAGACGAATAGAATCTGGTCAAAATTAGATAAAATGCAAAATGAAATACAAACTTTGCAGTTTTAGACTTCCAAAGTTTCTCAAGAAAGATGTATTTGTAAATATTCTTATAAAACTTTGCTTCTGGGAGGAGGAGGTTACATTCTAACAGGCACAAACACACACACACACACACACACACACAAAGAATGAAACATACACACAATTTGCTGTTACTTTAGCAAAAATGAACCATGTGCAGTAGCAGGGGAAACTTGAAATTACGGCATGCATATTGGGGAAATCGTTCATGTATTTGCTTTCCATGAAATTTACAGACAGTTTTCTATAATGTCACATTGAGGGGTGAGGTTAAGCTCAGCAGTGTTCCCTGGGTATCACTTGACAATAAACTGTGACACAGAGAGCCAAAAGAAGGTCAGGGAAGTCCTACTTCATGCCTTTCTCTTGGCACACAGGAAGACTGTATTTCCCAGCTTCCCTTCCAGCTTGGTCCCACCACTGGGATGAGGATGATAGTGATGTAGACCACTTCCAAGCCCAGACTTGAAGCTGCCCACGTAACTCTCCATGAATTCTCTTCCCCCTGGGCTCATGTTTTAAAAACAATTTTTTTAGAGATGGGATCTTGCTGTGTTGTCCATACTAGTCTTGAAAGGGCTCATGTTGAAGGTAATAACATCACAAGACAGAAAGAACATGGGCTGTTGAGCTCATTCCTGAGAGAGAGTCTCCCAAATGTCATTGGACTGTGCACGTGGGAGAGAAATAAACGTGGTTGTCCTCATCTCCTGATCTGGAGGAAGTTAGTTTTAGTATTCAGCATCAACCACCCTGACTAATACAACCCAATGGTATCTTTGAAAAAGTCACAATTTAAAATAGACAATCAGGGCAGGGGGATATCCTCAAAATTCATGTGTAAGCTATGATAACTGAGTCGTATGAAACTGCCCATAGTCATGTATCATAGTTTACTACAATTTCGGGTATGTAGTGGAAATTCATGGTTTGGGGCTGACACTGTCTGAGGTGAAGATTTGGACCAGGAATCAAAGACAAAGAGAATGTCAGCATCTCACTACATTAGAAACGGTAATTATTAGGCCAGGTGTGGTGGCTTATTATGCCTGTAATCTCAGCACTTAGGAGGCCATGGCGAATGAATCACTTGAGCCCAGGAGTTCAAGACCAGCCTGGGTAACACAGTGAGACCTCATCTCTACAAAAATTACAAAAAATTGGCTGGGTGTGGTGGTGCATGTCTTTAGTCCCAGGTACACTTGGGAGACTGAAAGGGAGGATTGCTTGTGCATGGCAGGTTGCAGAGCTGAGATTGTGCCACTGCATTCAATCCTGGGCAACAGAGTGAGACCCTATCTCAAAAAAAGAAGAAAGAAGAAAGAAAAAGAAAGAAAGAGAAAGAAGGAAAGAAGGAAGAAGGAAAGAAAAAGAAAGAAGGAAATTATTTAAAGTCAGAACACATTCTGACCCATGTCTCTTCTCTCCTCACCTTCTCCAGGCTTCTGTACAAAAAATAATACTAATTTTCAGCCATGTTTATACCTTCCACTCAATTTTGAATCTTTCTACATGCATTAAGCATTTCTATCCAGCATTTGAAAGTGTTATTGAATGTATCTGAATGTGTGTGTGTGTGTGTGTGTGTGTGTACATGTGTATGTAAGGGATTTGGGAGTGGTGGTGGACAGGGTGTGAGGATTGCACTTAAAATGATTTGGAGAAGGCTCCTTCTGTTTTAAGTGGGAAGGTGAGGTTTTTGTATATACACTGATGGTGTGTTCTGGAAGGGGAGTGTTCACAGTATCTCCTTTTCAAGAACGAGAGATGAAACAGAGGGAAGGAAGACAGAGGCAATAGCCTATTGACCAGGGGAATTCAAGACATGAAATCATGGAACTTACCTATTTAAATCTATGAAAAGTTAGTAGCAAAAAAAGGAGTTATGTAGCCATATTCTAGGGATATAGTAGAGGCAAGTCAATTATCAACTGGCTGGTAATGTAGTAGAGGAAAATTCTCCTAACCCTGGATAAGTGGAAAAATCCCTCTGTAACACAGAGCTCTGTAATTCAAACTAAAAATAATAAAGAATTTGTCACCTTCTAAAGTGGATGCTTGCTATGGTCTGAGTGTTTGTGTCTCCTCAAATTCATATGGTGACACCTTGTCCCTGGTATAATAGTATTAAGAGGTAGGGCCCGTGGGAGATAATTCAGTCTAATAATAAATGGAATTAGTACCCTTACAAAAGAGGCTTGAGGGAGTTTGTTTACCCCTCCTGCCTTGTGATGACAAATGGCAAAGACACAGTCTGTGGAGAATGAGACTCATCAGATACCCAATCTGCTGGCGCCTTGATTTTGAACTTCCCAGACCCCAGAACTGGGAGTAATAAGTTTCTGTTGTTTATAAACTACCCAGTCTAAGGTATTTTGTTACAGCAACTCATATGGACTAAGATGACACTCAAATACAAAATTCACATTCAAAATAAATCTCGTTAAGACATATCCTAGGAATAAACCAAGTGACTATAAGGACATGATATCATGATCAGTTTCAGAAAAGGAGTATAGAAAAATGAATTCTGATTTTATATTCCCTCTTAGTTATTCAACAGTTTTGAACATTCTTACCAAAATATCTGCTTAATCAGATTCAAGGAGACATTAAATATTTACTATTGAATTGGTTTTAATTGTCTGTAATACACATTGTACTTTAATGTCATATTGTATGATATTTAAAGGTCAAAGAGTAACCCAGATCAAACAGAGCAGAATATGTTATTTATTATTTTTAAAAGTTGGTAGCCAACTCGAAATGTACTAGACTCTCCTCTTCCATGCTTTCTTTTAGAGTGTAGAAGGGAGAAGGAGAACAGCTGAACTTCAGAGGTCACATTTCTGAAATTGTACATGCTGCTTTCTTTTTGCCTCATTTTGTCCTCTCTCCTTTCTAACTTTCAGCCTTGAGAACCAACACTGCCATTCTTCAGCGGTGATACGGAAGTCCAGGTGGAAAATGTTCGACACCTGTGTTCTGTTGCATAAATTTGCATCATGAAATATCATTATTTTTATCATGAGACTTAGAATATGTTCCCTTCCCCAAAGCCACAGGGCATAGTTTAATACAACTCTCTAATTAAAATATGCACAAGAGACAGGTGTACATTTCAGCTGCTCAAGGAGCAGAGAAGTGTTTCCCTTACTGTGCATTGTAACGAGATTGATTTGTCAGTAGTGGCCACATTCAGAGAAGGTCAGGCTCTTTGGGGTCATTTCATACCAAAGAAATGAAATAAATGCAGATTTTAATTTGGTGTGTGAAGTTTGCAAATGATGCAATGGAATCATATTGTTAGTACATATGGAAATGTTTTGAGAGAGCACCATTTTTTAATTGTGATTTATTATTTGAAGTTCAAAGGACAGTAGAAGGAGTTATTTTGGTAACTTGAATGTTGCTCTTCTTACTTGAGAGTCAGAGAGATTTCAATAAGGAAGGATGCTCAGTGTGGATATTTATAAGGTAAAGATAGAGGGGGCAGTGGAGCCCAGGTGAGGATGGGCAAGTGGATGAAGAATCTCACCCACCCTTGCCTTATTGGCAGACAGTCGTTGAGACAGTCTCTTCTGCTAGTCTTTTCTTATTTCACAGTTCCTTCTGGAGAGACCCCAGAGTGGGAATTGCTTAACTACCATCCTTGTTTGTAGTAGACAAAACAGGATTTGAATAACTTACTGTGCCTATTACTATGTGTAGAAATTAATTGTTATTGTTTAATTTGTTATCCTGTGTCTTTCAAACTTCAATGTGAATATGACCACATCATATATGGAAATCCACATGCTAATGCAGTAAGTCTGGGGTGGAGCCTGACATTCTGCATCACTAACAAGCTCTTAGGTGATGCTGCTGATCTGAAGACCAGACTTTGAGTAGTAAGGCTGCAGATCACAAATTCTTAGACTGGTAGCTTTGCCTCAGGTGAGTTATAACCTCCCCAACCTCTCAAACCATATGTAATTTGTAGACATGTATGTATGTATATGTGTAGAAGTATCTATTGTCTTTCATCATATTCACTAAGATGGTCCACTACCAAAAAAAGTCAAGAATTCCTATTATAGAAGGAACTTAGGAGAGGGAAGAATGAGCTATTGAACTGAAAAAACTGGTCATGCACAATTATTACTTATGCTTTACTGTGAGCAGACATTAGTGATGTCTGGATAAGATAGAAAATGCAAGTAACTGAAGTTTGAAAGGGAAAAACACAGCAGCCTTCAGCTGGCTGTTAGAAAGTCTGAAGATGAAGCAGAAGTTTAGGAAAATGGTGATCTTCCCTGATACTAGAAACACATGGCCACTAGTGAAACAGAGCTCAGGTGCTGGCTAAGCCAGGGTCCGTATGTCTGGCTGCAGAGTAGACACATTCTATACTATCCTTAGGCTGCTCTCTGGAGATCCTGGTTGGCCATGTCCAGAGTGGGGCATTTGCCTTTTGAAGATCCATGGCTGATATTCCTGCATGGGCTGTGTTGAGAACCATTCATCTAGACCAGGGGTGTCCAATCTTCTGGGACTCTACTCCATACACTGTTCCCTTTTTCTCTTGAATTTTTAATCTCTTTCTTGCTACTGGTTATTTTCTATAAATACTTAAACATATTAATATTTGAGGTCCAAATATCATTTAAGAATCCTTCTTTGTGCCAAGGTCTTCTTTTGAGGACGAAATGATCTCTTTCCTCCACAGTCAAGCCTCTGAGAAGGGCAGTCTACACTTAGCATCTCTTTTTTACTCATGCTCTGTCACTTCTCACCATATCTTACTGGATATTGTCCCTATAACTTCATTGACATGACACAATTCAAGGTTCCCATAGCCTTCTTGTGCCTAAATCCCAGGCCCCTGTAGAGCCCTCATGTTTCTTGACCCCTCAGTAGAGTTGGATGTGCCTAGTCAATCTTTTCTTGAAACCCCTCCCTTGACATCTAGCCTATTACTACTGGCTTTCCTCCTACTTCTTGGGAGTGTCTCCATTACTCTGCTTGCTCAAAAGGCATTTTCTCTTGTCAATCTCAAGCATTTCTGCTGTTTCAATGACCACTGGTTGCTTTGTATCAGAGAAATCTATATCTTTATTGTGATCTCTCTTCTAAGCTCCTGAGCTGATAGCTTTTTATTTCTCATTTCTACTTAAATGTCCTGGTGACCTTTCATTATGAATCTGCCCAACATCAAAGTCATCTCAGCCTTCATTCTCACCCTTTCCCCACATGAAACTACTACTTTTCCAATGTTCCTTGAGTGATCAAAACAAAAAGCTAGCATTTCTCCTTGATTTCTCTTACACTCTACAAGCAAAAACCAAATTCTACTGAATCAAGCTCCTGTGTGTTCCTCTGGCAAACTGTATGACCATTGTCATGGCACACATCAGTGTGTGTATTTTCTATGTAGTGGTATTAATTTCACAGTTGACTTTAAGCTCCAAGTTGAACATTTCTGGTTCTTTATTGTCTACCTCAGTGCCTGGTATATAGTGAGCATCCAGGAAATATGTTTTTATAATCAGTTAATGCTTTTATGTTGTTTCTTATAAACTGATTATCACTATCTTCAAAGAAAATCAGTAAAATAAAGATGAAGTTAGGAGAATCTCCAAGGGCCTGGCTAGATATAAAATTACCAGTCAACATATGTTCCAGGAAGACTGTTTAGTCTTCCTTTTCATACTGTTATGAATTAGGCCTTGTTGCAAATAGGTTGCTCATTAAAGGTGTTGCTTACTTCATTGGATCACTTCTCTTTGCAGATGCTGAGCCAACCTAACAGGCTCCCTGGGGAAAAGCAGATGGGGCTCACCTGAACATTACAAGTTTGTGGTCAAATGACTAATTAGAGCATTTCTTCTTAGTACTTTTATGGAACTGTAGTCAATAACCCATTGGATGTAGTCATCTTTTCACGGATGTCATTTTGATAGTAGATGGATGATTTCTAACTGTCCTGTGGCAGGCTGTTCTTAAGGAGGCTTGAGGTATAGTTGCTTCAAGAAACATTTAATCCATGGGAAAGCACTGTGCTAGGCACTTTGGGGGATGGGAAGAGGGAGATGTTAAGTGATGGGAAGAGTATTTGAACTCAAGAAACCTACAGCCTGGGAGGGGAAGTGGGGAGTGTTAACATACATGCAGACATTATTATACAGCATATGACAACTGCCATGAAATACTCACACAGTGTTCTGGCCACTCAGGGTAGGGAAATTACACATAATGGCAGACTTGAGAAAGTTCCGTAGCAAGTGAAATGTTTTGTGGTTCTTGAAGTGGGGCTGGATTTCCGTAGACATCCACACTGTGGGGGAAGTGGCCATCACAGGCAGTGGTGACAAAATTACTATATGTCACAGTGGTGACATATAGGAAAGTATGGATGGTGCCAGAAAACTGAAAGTTGAATTGGAATTCAGATTATTGTAGGGAAGGCATGAAAGATATAATGGACAGAAATGAGTGTCTTGCAGTGTAGCCTGAGGAGCCAGCTGTGGGAAATAAATCTCTTGGAAGCTCATATTTTATCTTAAAATGTCTACTCTATAATGTATCTTTCTTTATTTTAAAATAAAAATGATATTTTTTATTACCTATCGTGGACTAAAGTTGACACATCAGGAAGATGTCTGGTGTGCACGCTGTGGTGCTGAGCTCCCCAAGGCACATAGCTGACTGAGCACACAGGGTAATATTCTTAATTTGAGAAATGTGACTTTTTATTTAACGAATTTATCTTTTATGCTTATAATGTGCTACAAACCTCTGAATTTACAAATATATTAACTTTTTTGAATCTCAAAACAAACAGGTAGATACTACTGTTATCCCCATTTTAAATAAAAGGAAACTGAGGCCCAGAGATGCTCAAGTGATTGCCCAAGATCACATGTGCAGAAAAAAGAGACCTGGGATTCAAATCTAGACAGTAGCACTCCAGGGACTGTACTCTGACCCCTAACTAAAATGTCTTCATCAAATTATGGGGACCTTTAAAATATATTTTGGAAACCAAAATAAGCTGTGTAGTTAGAGTAGTGCACATTTAATGAGCTTAAAATTGTCACTGGTACGCAAAAATATTTTCCTAATACTGTTTGTACATATTTGTGTGTGTATGTACCTATGTGGTATGTGCATATGCATGCATAAATTGAAGTTTTACATGATTTGAATTTGTCAGTAATTATGATTTTCACTCCATATATGTAATAATAATTTTGAAGGTAAATTTCGTCTGACCAGAATGGTTTGGGGCAAGCAGTTGGCTACAAATGCAGGAAGTGTGCGATGTAATCTCTCACCAAAAGTGCAGAAGGGATGCTCTCTATACTCAAATTCATGGCATGGAATGTTATCTGTTGAGGTTAATACCCTTCGTTATACACCTACTTGAGATGACCCATAGGTTACAGTCCCTAAAGGAGAGACAAAGTATGCTCCAATTCTGATTTTCATGGAGGAAATGTAGTGGGTGGAATGTGCTCTTTATAGTCCTGTCTTATTTTGGGCAAAAATTTTGAGAAGTTCAGAAATTCCAGCCCTCAAATTTCTTTAGATGTAAAGCCAGAAAAAGAAGCTGCTGACAGTGCATTAAAATTCAGTACGATTTCTGATCAGGAAGGCGGACTTCAGATTTGAGATTGTAAGCCCTCTGAAGCTCCATGTGACCCAACCAGGTTACTCTTCTTGAGGGGAGCTTGGACAGTGAAGAACTCTAGCTCCTACATACAGTTCAGAAACAAGCAGGAAGTGTACACACGAAGAACTAACACCTTCAACATACTTTGTTTAAATATTATATCATGTGAATGGCACCAGACATGCCATCATATTTGCCTATAAGTACCCTTGAATTTCTGGTTCCAAAAATAAGTAGGCAATGAACATAAAATTCATTTAGTTATTCATTTATTCCTTCATTCCACTTGTATTTATTAAGCACTACCTTGGCACAGGTGCTGTTCTAGGTGCTGAAGTGAGGGAGTGGGGAATAAGCAGACCTAATAAAACTTTGCCTCCAGGACAAGGAGAGGCAATACATAAGCATAACTATAGAATTAAAAGTAAATATATAAGGTATTAATCTTTTGTGGTTAAAGATGTGAAGAAACTATCAAAGTTGAGATGATAAGGAGCAATGGGTTGGCTGAGAGCTACTTAACGAGAGTAGACAGGAAAAGCTCTGTAGAAGTGAGATTCAAGTCAAGATTGACAGGATAAGAAGATGTGAAGGTGTGGAGAAAGAATCCCAAGCAGAGGGCACAGCATATATAGGGTTCTGAGATGGGAAGGTGCTGGGCTTCTTTGAATAGTAGAAAGGAGGCAGAGTCCCATCCAAAGGGAAGAAGGTAAAAGAGGAGGCTGGCAGAGTGTCACGGAATTGATTCTCGGATTTTTTCTTACGTACCCCTCTTGATGACTTTGAAAATGTCGTTGATCACATGGATTTTTGCTATTGTCTTTGTACATTTGAAGATGACTTCCTTAAAAAGCCATGAGGGAAAAGCCTTTGGTCACTTTCTAATTAATTTTTACCTATACTTAGATTCTAGCAGGACTTCACTTTTGCCTATATTGTAGAACTGTAACATTACATTTTCTCACTTCTTTGAAAACTAAGAATTATTGCCTTTAAATAAGTGACAAAAATTATTAATGTTATCCCAGACAGTGTCACAAGTTTGAGAGGTGTGACAAGAACAATCCAATTTCTTTTAACTGATATGGAGGAAAAAATAAGGTGTGTTCAATATGAATTATTACCATAAGAAGATAAAAGGCTTGACAAGTAAACCTTGGTATGATGATCGTATCTCATTAGAGGATAAGCCCCAGGGATCATCCATGCTCAGACTTGAGCTCCAGGGCCATGGGAGATGTACATCTTGGGACACAGACCTCAGCTGTGAGGTCACCAAAATAGCCCTCTGCATTAGTCTGTTCTCACACAGCTATTAAGAGATACCTGAGACTGGGTAATTTATAAAGGAAAGAGGTTTAATTGACTCACAGTTCAGCATAGCTGGGGAGGCCTCATAAAACTTACAATCATGGCAGAAGAGGAAGCAAACATGTCCTTCACATGGCAGCAGGAAGGAGATGTGCACAGTGAAGTGGGGGAAGTATTTTACAAAATATTTTATAAAATATTATACGGGATAGTGAGAACTCACTACCATGAGAACAGCATGGAGGGACTGCCCCCATGATCTAATAGCCCCTCTATGATGTCTCTCCCCAACACATGGGGATTACAATTCAACATGATATTTGGGTTGGGACACAGAGCCAGACCATATCAGCCCTCTTAATATAGAGTTCATAAACCTAAGTGCCTTAGGTTTTTTATAATCAAAATATTTGGTTTGATTGATAACATTACATTTTAGAGTAGGTTATGCTTCTCATAAACAAATGGTTTTGGTTCAGAACCATGGATAAAGAAAGAGGGATTTAGAAATTTGTTATTTATTTGTGGCAAGAACACTTAAACTCTTTCTGCAAATTTTTAACTGTCAAAGACAGTGTTGTTAATTATAGGCACAATGTTGTATAGTAGATCTCTAGAACTTACTCATCTTGCTGAACTGAAACATTATAGCCCTTGAAGAGCAACTTTCCATTTCCTCCTCCCTGCCAGCCCATGGCAATTGCTATTTTACTCTCTGTTTCCATGAGTTTGACTATTTTAGATACCTCACATAAGTGGAACCATGCAGTATTTGTTCCTCTGTGACGAGCTTACTGCACTTGGCATAATATCTTCTAGGTTAATCCATGTTCTTTGGTTATAACAGAATATCCGCTTGTTAAAGGTTAATATTCCATTGCATGTATATGCTATATTTTCCTTATCCACTCATTTGTCAATAGATATTTAAGTTGTTTTCATAAACTGGCTATTATGAATAATGCTGCAGTGAACATGGGAGTACAGATATCTCTTTTATATTGTAGTGTCTCATTTTTAAAGGATATATACCCATAAGTGGGATTGCTGGATCACATGATGATTTTATTTTCAGTTTTTGGAGGAACCTACATACCATTTCCCATAGTAGCTGTGGTCATTTTATATTCCCACCAACAGTCTACAAGAATTCCAATTTCCTCTATCCTCACCAACACCCATTATATTTTGTTTATTTACTTTTTGAAAGTAGCCATTATAACAATTGCGAGGTGATAATTGTGGTTCTGATTTGTATTTCCTTGATGATTAGTCATGTTGAGCATCTTTTTATATACCTCTTGGCCACTTGCTTGTCTTTGGAGAAATGTCTATTTGAATTTTTTGCCCATTTTTGAATAGGATTATTTGTTTTATTCTATTGAGCTGTAGGAGATCCACATATATTGGATATTAATCACTTATCAGATATATGGTTTGCAATCTGCAGATCGCAATCTATCTGATGTATGGTTCCCAATCTGTGGGTTGCTTTTATTCTGTTGATTGTTTCCTTTGCCGTGCAGAGCTTTTTAGTTTAATTCCACTTATCTGATTTTGTTTCGTTGTTTGTGCTTTTGCTATCATATTCAAGGAATCATTGCTCAGACAATGCCATGGAGTTTTTACCCTATGTTTTCTTCTAGGAGTTTTATAGTTTTAGATCTTAAATTTAAAACTTCAATTTATTTTAAGTTGGTTTCTGTGCATGGTGTAAGATAAGGGTACAATTTGCATGCTGTATCCAGTCTCTTAGCACCATTTGTTGAGGAGGCTATCCTTTCTGAATTGGGTATTCTTGATACCCTCGTCAGAGATCAGTTTACCATATATGCATGCTTTTGTTCTTGGCTCTGTATTCTGTTTCATTAGCCTATAGATCTGTTTTTGATTAGAAACTTTCAATACTAAGAACAACAATCATGATTCTCTCTGTGTGTTTGTATGTGTTTTTCAAAATATTAAAAGTATGTCAATTTTTTATGATTATAAAAGTAATATGTATCAAATGTTAAAAAGTCATAAAGAAAATTAAAATTACCAATAACAACAACCTGGGTTCAATCAATGATATCTGCCTCTGCTAAGACGTGCCTACCATAAAATGTCAGGAACTGAAAATAACATATTTTCTGTACTATCTCATTCTATTATCCAACAACCACGTGAGGAGATTATTATCCCTACATTATGGATGGAAAAAATGAAGCTCATGGATTTAAATGTCCTATATTAATCTTAGAGTGTTAGAATATAGGTAACTTTAATTAGTCTTTATATTTTTCACTTCTCATTTTCATAGTTATGTATGCTTTATTCATCTAAAACATAATACTTTCTGCAAGAGAAAAAAACAATTTCTGTCACTGTTGGAGGAAAATGGGGAAGATGTACTAATTCATAAATATAATTATTTAAATTTTAATAGGCCAAGGCTTTGAAGACTTACTTTGCAAAATTATTCTATCAAATGCTAATTATACATTAATATTCCATAGTGAAGAATTCATTCTATTTCCTTGTGTACCTCTTACTATTTTTGTTATTATTGTCATTATTATCGTCAATACTCTCATCATGAATAATATCTTAGTGACAACATGATGAGAGAAAATGATCATGGCTAGGGTATACACTCAACATGACTTATGTTAAAATAATTCTAAATTGAAATGTAACAACTTTCTAATAAGAAAAATTAGGCTGGCTGACAGAAGCAAATGGTTTTGCCAGTCCACTTGGTATCTTCATAAAGAATTTCCCTTTAATGACTTTATGTATTTTATGGCTAGTTTTTCATCACAGTGTGAAATTGAGGGATATGTACGGTTATAAATTGAGTGTATATGAATAGTGTTATTTAGATTTGGGGGACAGTACGCTGAATATATTTATATCAAGCATTATGTGGTTAAGCAGCTTGGAAGCAAATGAGTCAATTCACAAGAAATGAACTTTTTAAACACTATTTGGTATATCTAAGATATCTGTGTGAGTTGAGGGAATTGCCAAATATAACGATCTGTTTACTGACTGTGAATTAACTATTGATTAACGATAGAGAGATATGGGACTGATCCAACTACCACATAAAATGAAGTGTCGTGAAACACAAAATATGTTTTTTAAAAAGGAGAAGCAGTTTTCTGTTATTTAAAGTTTCAGCTGGTATATGTGTACATCTCAAAAGAGAAGACACACTGCACTTGATGATTTATAATTTTGAGTTGTTCTTTCTTTAACAACATATTTCTGGAGAAAAAAACTATATAGGAACATTTGTTTATTTATGTATATTTTTCAGTTTTTCTGACTTGTTGAAGAAACGGATGGAACTGAAAATTACCACATGTCCTTTTTCTGGTTCAGTAACTTTTCCTTTGCTGATGAAGACAATGCTATCCTTGGGTTTGTAATTCAGAGCCATTCAACATAGTTCTGCTATTGTATGATACCACTTTTAATATTTGATACTCCCTTAACTAAGAGGAGAATTTATAAATATATTTAGTAACAAAATAACAACTTAAAACAGTCAAAATGTTAAAAAATTTTATATTTTCAAATAAGCTAATTTGGTAATTTCTCTGTTTTTTCTAATGATTTAATTTTACATGTTCTTAGTTTTCTTATTACAAAATAAATTTTTAGAGTGACAGTTGGTAAACTTTGCATAACCATGGGAATTGGAATACTATTGCTTTCACGAAAATATAGAGTAATAATTACAGACAGGTTTTTATAATTTGCTATTTTGCAAATTGACTCTGGGACTCCTCTTCTGTAACTAAAAGGCAGACACTCCAAAATGTGCAAACGAATCGTACTCCAAGAGTTCAAATGTGAGTTTCTTATTTGTACAATGACTTGCTTGTCAACATAAACCAGCTCAGCTGGCATATAGTTTGCCAGGAATCTGGAATTCCAGCATCCTTGGGTAAGGTGGGAGGAATGAGGATGAGCCAGGGAGGTGGGTAAAGCAGGGGAGGTTTTAGCACCAGTTCCCGGCCTGTCCTCCTTCCTTGTCAGCACCACCTAATTTTGCTTGGACCAGCACTGTGCCTACCCCTGGTGAGATAGTTACTTTTCCAGCCTCCTTGGTACCTAGGAGGGACCATATGCCCCAGGATTTGCCCATGAGCTATGGGAGGGAAACAGAAGGGAGACATCTGAAAAGGAGACCCCGTGGCTGAGGCTGTCTTCCCGCCATGTTTTTATGCCTTGAATGTGGCAGCTCTGACAACCGTGAGTGGAGTTGGGCAGTATTTCCCGCCGGTAGGTGGCTCTAACAGGAGTGAGCTTCTAAAGTAACATGAGCAGTTAACTACTTGTAGATTCCTTGTTAGAGGAGAAAAAACATACCCCAAATTGTTTAAGCCACTGAAATTCCAGCATCCTGTTTCTTGTGGCTCATGGCATTCTTATCTAATACCAACCAGCATTTGGGCTGTTTTTGTCTCTCCCTTCTTCACCTTTAATTCCTTTTCTTCTTCCTCTTCCCAATGAGGTGTGTGCATGCATGTGCATCAGGTTAAGTTGAGGTTGTGGGAAAAAGGCAGCAGTAGAAATGGGAGATATTTTGCTCCATGCGCCTTTCTCTTCCCTTAAACAGCAGCTTTTCTTATTTTTTGAGAGACGGGAAAATAAAAGGAACAGAGTAATATTTGGAATTGGGAGGGTCTGCAGGAGTTAAAGGAGTAAAATAGGAAAAAGGAAAGCCCTGGTATCCCCAGGATGGGACTAGGAGTTGACTGCACCTGACATTTGAACACAGGCATGGCTACAAAACAGAAACCTTGTATTAGGCCCAGATAGCTAAGTGGGCTGCCTGATATAAACAAGTATATCATGGCTGGGTGCAGTGGCTCACGCCCTTAATCCCAGCACTGTAGGAGGCCGAGGTGGGTGGATCACCTGAAGTCAGGAGCTCGAGACCAGCCTGTCCAACATGGCAAAACCCCATCTCTACTAAAAATACAAAAAAAATCGCTGGCATGGTGGCGCGCTCCTGTAATCCCAGCTACTTGGGAGGCTGAGGCAGGAGAATTGCTTGAACTTGGGAGGCTGAGGCAGGAGAATTGCTTGATCTGAGATCATGCCACTGCACTCCAACCTGGGCAACAAGAGTGACAAACACTGTCTCAAAAAAAAAAAAAGTGTAGCATTTTGAGATACTATTTTCCAAAGAATTTTAGAGGCTTGAGTAGCAGAAGAAAGGAGCCAGTCTGTTTGCCATTCACTGCAAGGGAGAGTTGCATCTCCCCTCCCAGGTTGGAAAAGTTAGTGTTCACAAGCAATTGAAATTCAGGAGAACTCAGCATGTTCCTAGCCAGGACCTAAGGGACCACCTCGTGCAGCGAGCTGCCAGCCATCTGGCTGTGTTGTCACATTGGACCTGGGCCACTGGAGGGTTTCCCTGGTGTGATGGCCAGATGGCCAACACCTCTCTGAGGTCAGGCCATTTGAATCACTAGAAGGTGATTAGTTTTCTGGTCTTTGTAGGTTGGTTCTTCATATAACCTAGGAAAACTCAGAAAAACTCTGGGGAAGAAAAAGACATTCAGAATCACATCCCTCCACAGCTACCTTTTAAAGGACATGATTAAAAAATAGTCATTAAATACGTCTCACTGGAAAAAAAAAGTAAGAAACATGAATTATTTTCTTGAATTGGACTTAAACATTTCATGGCTAAGTGCATTCTAATTGGCCCCAGAACACCTTAGATCTGCCGTTTCCCAGAAACAGCTTAATAAACAATGGGAAAACACATAGACAGTTGTCTTAAAACATCACAGACAAGAAAGCCTGTTTATATTTCAATTTCCCAATGTCTGATAGTATGAGTTAAGGAAACTCTATTCCTTCAACTCTGTTTTAAATGTGAGGGCAGCAAACAGCGTTGTTTAAATGGAAAAGGACCAATGTGGAGAGATGAATATTTTCCCTGAAAAGTAGAGGCTGTGACCTGGTTGTGAAGAATTGGGTCTTAGAATTATTATTTTTATATCCCTCTAACTCTTGTTAAAAAATGTACAGTATGTCCTCAAATGCTATCTAGAATCCATGGACAATAAACTAAATTGTTTTTCACATACAAATTTGTTGCTTCATTGTAGGTAGGTAAAGAACATGTCAAAAGGGGATTGAGTACTACATGACTTAGAATTTATTTGAAAAATGAAATGCACTGAACCTGATGATCTATTTTGGATCTATTAAGGGAGTAGTACTAAATGCGTCCTACCAGTCAGTCTTTCTTGGATTTAGTCCTCCAGAATTTGCCATCAGCCCTCACCTAACTTTAATTTCCCCTACCTCTTTTTTTCCACATCCATAATTCCGCAGATCTCTTTGACTATTTCTAGTGTTGTCAATGCCAACTCCTGACTCCCTGCAACATCTCAACGTGGCATTCCTCACACCACTCCCCCTTGTCTCTTTTGAAACACACTGGCCTTGTATTCAATTCTGGTAAGGCTGGTTGTAGTTATTCAAATGTTTGTTGATTGACATACTAGTCTAAATATTAATTGAGATGCCATCTTTATGACTGATCCCTCCCTGCACTGGTCACACCAAATAACACACATGCATTTTAACAAGAGCTTTTAACACTCTGATACCACAAAGGCAAATGTGGAACATCAACCATCTGGCAGTGTGGGTTGTGATTATCTGTAAGGCTCACAGCGTCATTCAGCTCATTATATATGCATGGTGCATATATTCACTGAGGGGGAACCTAATAAGGCCTTATAGAGCCAATATGAGAGAGCCGACTGCCACAAGAGTGGTGAAATATCTCATAATAATAACAGCTTGAAGAACTTGCTTTGCCAAAACTATTTTCAGTTAGAAGTAAATGACAGGAATATTTTAATAAGCTACTTGAGGTGGGGCTGGGCCCACCATGGAACATGCCAGAGTGACACTGCCTGGGGGTTCTGGCCTTTAGCTTTGGGTGCCATGAGGTTAAGAGGGCATTAAGGGACAAGTGAACACTGCCCCTGGTGTTGGCTTTCTCTTTTTCTCCACAAGGTGCATGGCCCCAAATCAGCTTTCACAACGCTGCTTTCCCCTAGCTTTATTAAGGTACACTTAACAAATGAAAATTTTACCTTTTTAAAGCATAGACATGGGAAAAGTTCCCTTATCCCCCTCTCAGGGCATGTGATGGGAATGTGGATTGCTGCTTCAGTTCCCTGCTGCTCAGACCTCTAGGGGAGCATACAGACGGGCAGGCTGCGGGGCTCCGACCCCATTGCAGTGTCTAGGGGTGAATGTTTGCAACTGAAACCCCAGTGGGCATGTGCTCTTTTAGTTTAGCCATCCATACACAGTTTGTGTTAGTCAGCTCAATTAGACCCCCTGCCTTAACACAAAGACAGAGGGCTTTCTGTTTCCTGGAGTTCTTGCCTTGTTGTACCAGAAGAATCAGATCACACGTGGGCTTGGAGAATGAGTGTGAAGTTTTATCGAGTGGAAGTATCTCTCAGCAGATGGGAGCACCAGAAGGGAGATGATTTTCCCCCACTCGGCAGCCCGACTCTTCTCCAACTGCCTGGCCAAACTCCATGTTGTTCCACCAGTTGATGGCCTGCTGGCATGCTGGTATGCTCCTACACTGGTGTGTTCCTCTCGGTATCCAGCTGCCCGTGTGTTCCTCTACTGATGTGCTCCTCTCAACGTCCAGCCACCTGTGTGTCCGCCTGCTAGGGTTTTGGGATTTTTATAGGCACAGGATCAGGCACGGCGGGCCAGAGTGGTCTTGGAAAACGCAACATTTGAGTGAGAAGGCAGGAGTGCCTCTCCTCACCTAGGTCCATGGGCACAGGGCTGAGGGTGGAGCCCTAACCAGGGACCCACCTTTCTCTACCCAGCACTTTCCTGCCCCCCTTCCATATCATTTCCCCCCTCTGAAGAGGTACATCTAACTGCCATTAGAATATAGATGATGACTCTTCTGCTGACGATGGGTGTTGTTTTGGTGAAAACAGCAGTCAGAGTCCTCCCAGAGGTCTAGCTAAGGATTTCTAGCAAAGGGGAGCCATTGTCCGAGGCTCTGATTGCCTGACCATTTGGAGTTTGATGGCTTCTAGGCATGAGAGAAAAAAAAGTTATGTAAAGTTAAGTATGCATGGGTTAGATATGTGTATTATACAAGAAAATAATTTAGTTCAGAAGATTACAGAGTTAAGTGAAATATACTAACAACAATACCCTATCTTGAGCTGTTTCACCCTGGTGAAAGAAATTAAACCTTGTATGGGAGTGGTTAAACTTCAGAAGAACGATAACTGTTCTTGTCATAGCTTTAGCAATTAACAGGTGCACCCTGGGAATTCGAGGGTTTGTGGGTTTGCACAGTGGCCATTAGAGCTTCTGTCTCTTTCTTGCGTCTCCCTTTATCTCTTGTAGAAGACCGAGGTGGCCACTTTCAGGAGATCCTCTAATGTACTATCTGGTCCCTGGGCCTGTTTCTGCAGCTTTCTCCTGATGTCTGGAGCTGCCTGAGTAATAAATTTATCCTTTAGGATTAGCTGTCCCTTAGACTGAATCAGGAGATAGAGAGGTGTGCTTTACCAAAGCTTCTCTTAGCCTCTCCAGGAAGGCAGTGGGATTTTCATCAAATCCCTGGTAGATCATGGACAGCTTAGTATAATTGAGGGGCTTGGTCTTAGTCCTACATAAGACCTCCATTATGGACACCTGAAAGTGTCTCCTCTTCCTGTCTTCCATCTTGTCATTGGGATCCTATTTAGGATCATTCACTGGTACTGCTTCTCTCCCAGTTGGATAAAGTTCACCCCCTTCCCTGATGCTATATGTGATACAAAGCTCATCCCCAAATCTCTCTGCTGCTTGCACAGTGGCCTGTTTCTCAGTGTCCTATTCGAAAGTAACATAACGTCTCTCCAGGAGAGTTCAAATGTCTGAGTGAAATTTCGAAAAGCCTCTACGTATCTATCAGGGTCATCTGAAAACATGCCAAGATCCCCTTAAACTGCTTTAAGTTCAGTAGGGAAAAGAGAACTTGGACTTTACTGGGCCCAAATTCACTGGGCATTTGTTGGAGGGGCAAGAGTGAGACCAGGGCTTGTTTAGGGTGAGGATTTCTAGGAGGGGGCAAGTGAGAGGCTGAAGCTGGATAGGGAGATTAGGGTGGACCCAGAGGAACAGGGCTTGAAGGAGTTGGCTCCTCTGCTGCAAGTGCCTCTGGGACTTGCATCTTTAATTCCCTGGGCTTGCCCCTTGCAGCCTTCCTGAGACCACAAACAGGAGGGCTGGATCAATCCTACATTGTCAGCAAAGGTCTGGATTGTCTTGCAAGGTATAGAAAGCCCGCACATACGGGGCCTCAGACCATCTGTCCTCCCGTCTACAGAAAAGTTCCAATTGCTGATGCTATTGAGATGAATGGTCTCTGTCTGAGGCCAAGCCAGTCCTTTCGGTAAATCATAATTTGGCCAAGCCTTTGTGCAGAGGGCTATGAGGTGCTTTTTACTCCAGATTCTGAGGGTCAAAGCAGTCCCAATGGTTCAGGATACACTCCAGAGGAGTATAAGCTGGGGGTGGTAAAGAGAACTGCTTGCCTATTCTGAAAGAGAGAAAGAGACATCCCTCATTCCCTTCCTTCTTTCAGTGAAAATTCAGGTTGTGATGGAGAGAGAAAGTGAGCATCCTCCCTTCACTCTCCACCTCTTATCCCTGAGCCCCAGTGACCTTTGCAGGTGCTGGCCATAGGTACCAATGCAGTATGTATCCATGAAGCAGGGAAAACCTGGAGAATAGGAATTAACTTCCCTCACCTATGCCCCCTTTCTACTTGCTGTCGACAACCTTTGAGTTCCCTGGGCCTGTTTATGCCATGAAGCATGGCCTCCTTCCATGGGGTGGGGTTCAGTCGGCAGGAATTGGTCCTGCCCAATTACATTGTGCCTGTTGCCTGGCTTTGGATCCCTCAGACCTGGTTTTTTCTTTCTAGGGCCTCAGTCTTAAGCTTAGAATCAAGTTTGGGACTGAAAATATATTTCAGAGGCTGTTTGTATACATTTAATGTCTCAAATAAGCCCTGCCAAATTTGCAGTTCTCAGCCAGCAGTGGCCACTCCTCTGTTAACTTCCCCATCAGAAACAGAGTAGGGGTGGAGGTCTTCTCACTTAGTAAAGGAAAAAAGAGAAAAATCATTTAAGTGGCAAAAAGTGGGATATTCAGAGGGAGGAACCTCTTGTTTAGGGCAACTTGGCATTTCTAATCCTTGTAACTTTCCCCCAGTTCAGCCCGGGTTGAATTCCTTGGCCAGGGGAGGAAAGATTCCATTGGTACAGCAGGTGAGAAGCAACCGTCTGTTAGACCTGTGGGGTCATGGTTACCACCGCGGGTTTCTCCCACCTACATCGTGGCTGTTGGGCTCTACCTTTGCCTGCTGTGGGCATGCCCAGGCACCTGAGCTGGGAGGGGAAAGGGTAATGGGAGGTGCCCTGAGCCATGCTTGCCTGCAGCTATTGTGGTGGAGTCATAGACCATGCCTCTAAGAACAGTTCATTTGATTTGCACCTTTGGTGGCTGATCCAAATGCCTATTTTAGTTAGTAACATTGCCATAGCCTGTAGCAAAACTCTTAACATTATAAAGTAAGAGATAAGAGCCATTTCAAACTGTGTGAGAGAAAAAAGAGACAAAGTCTGGGGGTTTTGACCATCCTGGTTAGGGTGGCTTAAAACTCTGTGAAGGGAAACAGAGCCTCTTACTCACAGGAAAGAGAGAAGGTGGCAGGGTTTTGGGAAAGAGGGAGACCTGACAGTTTCGTATTTGCTCACATTCATCTTCCAAGATCCTGAACGAGCCCCCAGTAAATATGAGAAAAGTTTCCTTGTCCCCCTCACAGGGTGTGTGATGGGGGTGTGGCTCGCTTCTTCGATGCCATGCTGTCCAAACCTCAAGGGGAGCATGCAGACAGGCAGGCTGTGGGGCTCTGACCCCACGGCAGTGTTTAGGGGTGAATGTTTGCAGCTGAAGCCCCAGTGGGTGTGTGTTACAGGGTGCTCTTTTAGTTTAACCACTCATAGGCAGCATGTGTTAGTCAGCTCAGTTAGACCCCTGCCTTATTGCAGGGACAGAGGGCTTTCTGTATCCTGGAGTTCTTGCCTTGGTGTACCAGAAGAATCGGATGAAACGTGGGCTTGGAGAATTAGTGCAAAGTTTTATCGAGTGGTAGTAGTTCTCAGCAGACAGCAGAGCCAGAAGGGAGACAGTTTTCCCCTGGAGTAAGGCCGCTTGGCGGCCTTACTCTTCTCCAAACACCCCAGCCAAACTCTGCATCTTTCCACTAGTTGATGGCCTACTGGTGTGCCGGTGTGCTCCTATAAAACCAGTACATTCCTCTTGAAGTCCAGCTGCCTGTGCATTCCTCTGCTAATTTGCACCTCTCAATGTCCAGCCACCTGTGTGTCTGCCTGCTAGGGTCTTGGGATTTTTATAGGCACAGGATGGGGGCGTGGTGGGCCAGGGTGGTCTTGGGAAGTGCAACATTTGGGTATGAAGTCAGGAGTGCCTCTCCTCACCTAGGTCCATGGGCACAGGCCTGTGGGTGGAGCTCTACCCAGGGACCCAGATTTCTCTAGCCAGCACTTCCCTGTCCCCTTTCAATGTCAGCATGAAACATGATGTTTTGATATACATTGTGAAAGGATTACCACAATCAAACTAATTAATATATCTATTACTTAACATAGTTACAACTTTTTTGTGTGTTGAGACTGCCTAAGAGCAATTATTTTAGCAAATTTCATGACTGCCATACAGTATTGTTACCTATAGTTACAATGCTGTATGGTAGATTTCCAGAGCTTATTCATCTCATGTACCTAAACCTTTGTACTTTTTGTCCAACATATGCTGATTTCCTCAATGCTCCTGCCCCCTGGAAACCACCATTCTGCTCTTTGCTTTTGTGAGTTGGACTTTTTTAGATTACACATATAAGTGAGATCATGTGGTAATTGTCTTTCTGTACCTGGCTTATTTCATTTAGAATTATGTCCTCCACGTTCATCCATGTTGTTGCAAATGGCAGGATTTTTTTTTTGAGGCTGAATAATATTCCATTATATGTATATACCTTATTTTCTTCATTCATTCATTCATTGATGGACCCTTAGGTCATTTCTATAACTTGGCTATTGTGAATGGCGCTATAATAAATGTGGGACTGCAGACATCTCTTTGACATACTGATTTCACTTCCCTTGGATGCATACCCTTGGATGCATACCAAATGGGATTACTGGATCGTATGTTAGCTCTGTTTTTAATTTTTTGAGGAAGCTCCATAATATTTCCCATAATGGTTATATCAATTTACATTCCCACCAACAGTGTACAAGTGTCCTCTTTCTTTACATCTTTGCCAATTCTTGTTGTATTTTGTCATTTTGATAATAGCCATTCTGGCAAGTGTCAGCTGATGTCTCAGTGTGGTTTTAATTTGCATTTTCCTGATAATTAGCACCTTTTCATATACTTATCGGCCATTTGTATATCTTTGGGAAATGTTTATGCAGATCTTTAGCCCATTTTTAAAATCAGGTTATTTATTTATTTGCTATTTTTTTTGGCTGTTGAGTTCCTTACATATTTTGAATATTAACCATTTATGAGATACATGGTTTGTTAATATTTTCTCCCACTTTGTACATTGCGTTTTCATTCTCTTGATTGTTTCCTTTGCTGTGCAGAAGCTTTTCAGTTTGATGCAGTCTAACTTGTCTATTTTTGCTTTTGTTGCCTATATTTTTGCTGTAATATCCAAAAAAATCCATTGCCCTAATAAATGTCAAGAAGCCTTTTCCCTATGTTTTATGGTTTCATTCACACTTTTGCTTATCTTTAAAATATTAGCTTGAAGAGGATAAAATTATTCATTTGTGTAGGACATTTAGTTCTCAGTGTAGCTCTGCCAATAAGAAAAGGTGAGAAAAGGTGAGAAAAGATGAGAAAAACTGAGTATGTGACATGAGGGGTTTTGGAATACAGGTGGTATTTCGTATTTCCTCCCAACTTGAAATCAAAATGTGAGATAAAGAACATGGAGCTATTGAATTTTACTTCATGCCTAATTTAAACCAACATTACCTGATAATGATAAGTGGAGAACATTTTTCTGACTCTAATGAAATCATTTATTTAGTCATTAGGCCAATTTAGGTTTTGACCTTTGAGAAGATAGGTTATGTTATACAGCAAAATTCCAAGTTTCAAAGTGATAAATAACATATTCACTTGTTCTCTTTCTTCTCCATATTTTTCTTGTTATTTGAAATAACAAATTGAAATGTTTATTTCTTGGGAGAATTTAGGCTATTTAGAAACGATAATTTGGGAGTATATATGAAGCATTTTGTTTTAATTCAAAGATTTAAGATAGTGTATACTTATCTCTGGCTATGTATACCATTTAGTTTTGCTTATTGCTAGTATAAAGAAAAAATTAGATAATCTGAATAGGCCTGTAAAAGTAATGAGATTAAATTTAAATTTAATTTAAATCTTCTCCCAAAGAAATGTTCAGGCCTAGGTGGCTTTACTGGTGAATTCAATATAACATGAAAATATATTTAAACAATACCACCAATTCTTCATAAAATCTTCCAAAAGTTGAAGTGGCTGGAAAATTTCCCAACTTATTCCATGAGACCAAAATTACCTTGACATCAGAACCAGACAAAGTCATCATATGAAAAGAAAACCACAGACCAATATTTCTTACAAATGTAGATATTAAAATCTTTAACAAAGTGAAGTTCAACAAGCTGAATCCAGCAAAATATTTAAAAAAATCCATTATGACCAAATAAAAGTTAATGCCAGGAATGTAAGATTGGTTTAATATCTGAAGATCAATTAATATAATACATCATATCAATAGAATTAAAAATAAAAACATGGTGATCTCAATAGACACAGAAAAAGTATTAAAAATATTAACACCTCTCCATTATAAAACCACTCAACCAGCTAGAAACAGAAAACTTCTTCAATATGATAAAGAGCATCTATGAAATCTCACAGCTAACATCATACTTAATGGTGAAAGACTGAAAAATGTCTCCTGTAATCACAAACAAGGTAAGGATGTCTGCTCTCAGCACTTCTAGTCAACATTATAGTGGAAGTTCAAGCCACAGCAATTAGGCAAAAAGTAAAAAAGAAAGAAAAAGAAATAAAAGGTACTTGGACTTAAAGAACTAAAACTATCTATTTAGAGATTGTGTGGTCTTGCATATAGAAAATCCTAAGGAATCCACTAAATGTTATTATGACTAATGAATGAGTCTTGCAAGATTGCAGGACACAAGTTAAATATGTAAAATCAATTGCATTTTTATTCACTAACAATAAATAATTCAAAAGTTAAATGAAGAAAATAATCTCACAATAGCAACAACAATAATAAAATACTTTAAGCATGAAGAAAGGGAGTATAAGACTTGTACTCTGAAAACTACAAAGCATTGTTGAATGAAAATTTTAAAATCCTATGTAAATAAAAATATATCTCATATATATGGATTGGATGATGATACATCTCAAATTGATCTACAGATTCAACGCAATTCTTAGCAGAAAGTCAGCTTTTTTCTTTGCAAAAGTCAGATGTAAAATTTATTTGAAAATTCAAGGAACCCAGAATAGCCTAAACAATCTTGAAATTTGAGAACAAATGAGAAAGCCTCATACTTCTTGATTTCAAAACTTACTACAAAGCTACAGTAATCAGGACAGTGTGCTACTTGTATAAAATTGACATACTGACATATAGGACAGTTGAATAGAATTGAGAGTCCATAAACAAATCTTCACATCTGTGATTTAATTTTCTGTTTTTACAAGAGTACCGATACCTTTGAATGCGGAAAGAATAGTCTTTTCAACAAATGCTGCTGGAACAACTGAATATTCACATGCAAAATAATGAGGTTGGACAGCAACTTCATATTACATAGAAACATTAACTGAAATCGGGTCATAAACCTAAATGTAAGAGCTAGAACTAGAAAACTCTAAAACATAGAAGTAAATCTTCTTGTATCTAGGAGATACAAAGAACTATTATTACTGTTCAATAATAAAAGACAAATAATTTAAAAATGGGCAAAGCATCTGAACAGACATTTCTCCAAATTAGATATTACAAATGACCCTTAAAAGCATAAAAATAAACTCAACATTATTAGCAACCTGGGAAATGCAAATCAACTCTATGTGATACCACTACATACCTACCAAAATCTCTATAATTAAAGGAAAGCTATAATAGCAAGAGTGGGATGTTTCTATCATAAGCTGCTGATAGAAATGTAAAATAGTGCAGCTACATTAGAAAACAGTCTGACGTTTCCTCAAGAGATTAAATATGGAGTTGCCTATGTGGTCACTAGTGTGGTTATATACCCAGCAATTTCATTACTAGATACATATCCAAGAGAAATAAAAACATATGGCCATGTAAGAATGTATACACAAATGTTCATAGACAAATTATTCATAAAAGACAAAAAGTGGAAACAAATACCCACCAACTGGTGTATGGATAAACAAAATGTATATCTATACTATGGAATATTATTCAGCAAGAAAAAAGATTGAGGTACTGATGCTCGCTACAACAAGGATGAACCTTGAAATCATTATGCTCGGTAAAAGAAGCCAGTCACAAAAGCCCAAATATTGTATTATTACATTTCTATAAAATGTCCATAATGGGCAATACATAGAGACATAAAATAGATTAGTGGTTGCTTAAGGCTGAAGGGTGTTGACGAGAAATGGGAAGTGACTGCTAATGGGTACAGGATTGTTTGGAGGGGTGACAAAAGTGTTATAAAATTGATTATAGTGATGGTAATACAACATTGTGAATATATTAAGAATCACTGAGTTGAACACTTTAAGTGGTAGATTGTATGGTATACAAATTATATATCAATAATCTGTTATATATAATCAATTGGCAGAACATAAGACCAGTGTGCATGTGATCTTTTTGAAAGGCAAATCACTTGTCAAAAATGTCATATATCTGCTGTGTAGCTGGCCATGAGAGAAGTCATATTACTAAATTAAAAGCAACTGTTGTTAACAATAGTAATTGTTCAGTCATAGGAGAGGTGCAATTTATGTCAATCTGCTGTACTGTGTCATATGCACACTTTTGGGAATTGGTCAAAGGTTTTGGTTAAGGTATAGTGCATCATAGTTTTTCTACTGAAATAATTGGAAGTAAGTTCATGATTAGCATTTTTGCACAGAGCTTCTTCTTATCAGGTACACATTATTGCCACTAACAGGCGATGCTTGTAAATTGTCCTTAATTCCTACCAATGGTTAGTTCCATATTGTCACTCACCTCTGCAAACCTTACTGATTACCTTTACATATCTCACATATGTATCCATTTCTTCCTATCCCTATTACACTTGTCTTTGGCCAAGCCACCAGCAGCATGTCTAACCGAGACTATTGTAATAGCTTCATAACCCTTCATTTATTCTTGCTGCTTTGAACATATTTCTCTCTCTCTCTCTCTCTTTTTTTTTTTTTTTTTGGCGGTGTCTTGCTCTGTCACCCAGGCTGGAGTGCAGTTGCATGATGTCAGCTCACTGCCACTGCAGTCTTCACCTCCTGGGTTTAAGCGATTCTCCTGTCTCAGCCTCCCGAGTAGCTGGGGTTACAGGTGCCTGCCACCACGCCTGGCTAAATTTTGTATTTTTAGTAGAGATGGGGTTCCACCCTGTTGGCCAGGCTAGTCTCAACCTCCTGACCTCAGGTGATCCGCCTGCTTTGGCCTTCCAAAGTGCTGGGATTACAGGTGTGAGCCACCATGCTCGGCCCAAAGACATTTCTCATTCGTATTCATTATGGTCAGCAACAGTACCCTTTGTATGAGACACTCAGGTACTCAGATTGACAGTTTCCATCTGGACATGTGCTGGTATGATCACAGGAACAAGGAAAGAAGAGCACATCACACTTCACACTGGCTCCAGAAATTTCTATCCGAGAGTAAATTATGTTATTTTCATTCACATTCCATTGGCTAAATCAAATAATATAATCAACTTTAATAGGTTGAGGCATATAATCACCTCAAGGATTACATTAGCAGATACTGCTGTGTATTATATTTTCTCTCTTTGTCTCCCTCTTTCTCTATCCCACCTTTCCCCCAAACACTGAAATAACTGCTTCTTCACCTGGTTTATCAAATATGGCTTTCTCAGGAAAGTGTTTTTTTCCTTCACAGGTTGGGGTAGTTTTACACCTGTTAAAAGTCCTCTCATTACTCTAATCATTACTTGGTTTACGCCTGTTGCTGCTTCAGTGTTAAAAAATTCATGAGGGCAGAGTCTGCTTCTGTTTCTTTCACCACCATGTCGCTTGTGTCAAGCCCAGGACCTGGCCCTTAGAAAGTTTCATTAAATAGTCATTGAACAGATGAATGAATGGCTGCAGAGGTCAGAGGAACCATTGCATGTAACTTAAGCAGTAAGCTTAATCAAAAACTGGCAGTTATATTACCATTGGGAGATGGAAATAACTACTGTATTTTCTAAAAATATACTGGGGCCTGTCGGGGTGGAGGCGGTAGGGAGAGCATTAGGAAAAATAGCTAATGCACGCTGGGCTTAATGCCTAGGTGATGGGTTGATAGGTGCAGCAAACCACCATGGCACATGTTTACTTATGTAACAAACCTGCACATCTTGCACATGTATCCCAGAATTAAAAACAATTTTTTTCTTAAATTTCATCATATTTTTAATTTTAGGTTAAGAAGATACGTGGGTATATTGTGTGATGCCAAGGTTTGGGCTTCTGATGAAATGATTCCTTTCCAATGGGAAAATTTTTGCTGCTGATGACAACATAACAAAGTCTGCATTTTAATACCGCTATGAGTACACACCAGTTAATTAACTTCTTTGAAAAATCTACATTTATCTGTAAAATGGAAATACCGTCTATGTTAGTTAGCTTAGGGTTGTTTTGAGGATCAAGGACATGTGGCTAGAATTTAATTTTAAGACGAGCAACTCAAAATCAGATGACTTCAAAGTTTCTTGATTATCAATTTTCCCTTTTCTCTTCGTGTATCCTTCTCTGGATCTATTTTTCTGTCTTCCCTTCCTCTTCCTGTCCATAATCTTTATAGCTAATAGTTAAGGTGCTTGCTCTGTTTAAGGCACTATGCTAACCACAGTCCTTTATCTAGTTTAATCCCATGGGCTATTATTACTAGTCCCATTTTTAAGCTCTGATAAACAATGGTTTTACTTGGTAATCCTTTATTTTTCTGGAGTTTAGCTGCCATTGTAAATTATTAATGAGAATGCACTTATATCATTTTTTTCCTCTGTGTAGCAACAATAAATTTTTTTAACATTCTGAGATTATAGACCTACACATATGGGTTCTGTTTCTCATTGCTGTAACCATTTATAGAGACAGTACTTGCTGGGTTGTTACCTTGTCACGTAATAGCTGTCTTGGTTTAGTTGGGTCTTGGCAAATTTAAGTTACTTTCTAAATATCGTTTTCTATTTTTTTTAAATAGGAATGAATACAGCTGCCTTTAAATTTGTTTTGTGAAGATTAAATTACACTGAAAATGCCCAGCATAGGCATGCACATAGTATATTTACTTTGCATAATTGTAATATAAATATATATAATATATATAAATAATTATATATATTTAATAATAATATAAATATAATTACTGTGCACAAATTATATTTACTTTCTTATTTATTGTATCAGTACATGCTAAAGAGATTGCTATTTTCATTAAACTAATATCAATGTCTTATTTATTGAAAATTACACAAGCAAAAATATCATTCTGTTTTGGCCTGGGTTTATAGTTTCGTAACCCCTATGCCAAATTTTGACACCTTATAGTATTTGGCAGGGATAAGTATGAAGTTGCTTGATTAATAAATGCAAACAAAATGTATGCTGGCAATTCTTATGACACTTCTAATATTTACCAATAATTTTATTAAAGATTGTTTATTAAAGATTTTAATTAAAGATTTTACTTAAGTCACATAAACTTGAAAAAGCATAGACTAGTTCTTCTTTTTTTCTGACAAAGTATTTTATTTAGGCACTTTAATTTTTCTTTAAACCAATTAATTAGAGCTCTTTTATATATTTTTAATAGTAAAACATTATGTACACAACACATAAATACATAGACGTATTAGGCATACTGACAGAAGAACATCTTACAGATTCCTAAGAACTCCTGTTTCATTTTTTCCTTTCTTAGACTTGCAAACTCTTGATAACTTATTTCATTACCCTGGCAGTTGTCAGCTAAATAGCCTTAAATCTGCATATAAGGAAACAACTCTTAGATGAAAAATCAGATTGGAAAGTTTACATCTCAAGGTACAGAGAGAAAAAGTCTCCTTGTGCTAAAAGGAGATTAAAGATGGATGCCAAATTAAACATAAAACTATAGAAACCTATCACTGGATTGTATAAGGCAACCAGTTTTATTTAGATAGGGACTACCTGTCTTTTACCTGGAACTCTGAGCTCTGGGCAGAACCCACACTGAATCCTGGGTCTCCAAAAAGGAAGACTTATATGAGGCTAGACCATGTGATGCTTTTATACTGCACTTAAAAAATTTTTTTAAAACAAAGACACTTCTAAGTGTCTAATCTATATTCTTCCTTAAAAACCCAGGAGTTGCTTCTGCTGCGATAACTATTCTAGTCAAAAAATCAGGTAACACGATACAAAAGCAATCAGTTTAAGAGTTGAGAGGAACTTGTCTGTTTACACTCTTGGGGTTCCATAAAAAAAAACAGAGTTTTCTCCCCCAAAGGGAGACTGGAATCTTCTCCAGAACCCCAGGCTATTAAGGAACCCCAAGGAGGAACCCCAGGCTATTATAAACTATTTTAGGTTTCTCATGCAGCAGAGGGTGCAAGAGAAAGGAGAGACAGCAGAAGTAAATGAAGAAAACAGAATTCAGTCAACTGAGAAGAAAAAAACTTCTGCTAAAAAAAAAAAAAGGGCAAGGTCTTAGGAGAGAAAAAAACAAAAATGAAAACATGAAAGCCTTTAAAATACACACACATGCACACACACACACACACACACACACACACCTTGGATGTTAGCTTTTAATGAAGCTGACTTTTAACCATAGAGCTCCTTAAAAGAATCGTTTTAAATTTCATTACCATATTTCAGCTGGGACAAATTGCTGCTATTTTAGAAGTAGCAAATATCAAACCAGAAAGGGCTTGATTTAGGAACCAAACCCCGGCTGTTGTGGTGAAAAAAGAAGGCAGAATGTTAGCTATGGAACTGCAGCACGGGGTGACAGCCATTGCTCTTTCAGTTTGTCCTGGCTCGCAAAAATGTTGCCTTGTTATGTAAATAAAATCCTTTAGTAGTAAAAATAAAAAATCTTTCCTTGTTTATTTTTTTCTTTTGCTAGCCTTGCTTCTTCCCCCACCACACCACCTTTTTTGTATGTAGGTATGTAGGAATTTAGCCACTTCAGAGGCCTTGTTCCCCATAATTTGGAACCTTCCTTCAGATTTGACCAAGTTGGTTAGAGTTGGTCAAACCCAATGGAAAAAGACTGAAGCAACAACAAAAACAAACAAATAAACAACAACCAAAAAACAGTTAAGCAAAACAAACAAATGATCACACAACTTATGTGATTACTGAGCACTCTAATGGTAAGGAGAAATTAAGACCAGTTGGTTGTTAATCTTAACTTTAGCCAAGACAAACCCTAATTCAGTTACTTTCCTAGGATTGGGCCTCAGGCTGAAGATTGCTTGCTACATCCTAGAAGCAGGAAAAAACTCAAACCCTTCTTCCCTATTGGAAGCAAGCTCAAACTCCAGAAAGGAGTTACCTGCCTTCCATCATCATAGAAGCAGGAAAACTTGCCACCTTTGTGTTGGAAGTGACTAAACTCCAAGAAAACGGAGTTGTACAGCAAAGTAAACTTTAGATCTCAACCAAATTTTAGGAGATCAGGGAATCTTTGGAGGGGCTGCTTCCAGGCCACAACAAATTTTCTTGTTGGTTTGAGCCATAAAGATACCTCAAGCTAGTGCCAAGCTATAGGAGATTTGTCAAAGGTCAGGGGTAACTCCACTCAGAAGCCCTCTGTGGTTATCCGGTTAACCTAGAAAATTTATTTTGCCAATGATGCACACCCGTAACACAGCCTCATGAGGCCCTGGCAACATGTGCCCAAGGTGGTTGGGGCACAGCTTAGTTTTATATATTTTAGGGAGACATGAGACATCAATCAATATATGTAAGATGTACCTTGGTTCTGTCCAGAAAGGCAGTATAACTCAAAGCAGGAAGGGGGCTTCCAGGTTACAGGTGAGAGACAAACAGTTGCATTCTTTTGAGTTTCTGATTAGCTTTTCCAAAGGAGACAATCAGATATGCATTTATCTCAGTGAGCAGAGGGATGACTGAATAGAATGGGAGGCGGGTCTTTTTTAAGCACTTCCCAGCTTGACTTTTTTCTTTAGCTTAGTGATTTTGGGGCCCCAAGATTTATTTTCCTTTCACAAATCCCACTGGTAAAATTAAGTGCATGGACAAACCCAGAATACTGTATTGCTGTAATTGTGGTGTACAGTCTACTCATAAGTCTAGCATTAAATCCAAAAGACAAATTTATCAAAAGCAATAATAGCTGCAGCAATCTGGGAAGGGATAGATTATATAAAAACATGTAAATTGAGACAATTAAAAGTCAAAATATGGGGGGATGGAGTTAAATCATAGAACTTTTTCCATTTTCCTTTGTTTCTATTCTTTGTAATTTAAGATAAGTTGTCTGCTCTTTAAAATAACTTGTTATATTTATAAGATTTTTTTGTAAGCCTCTTGGTAACCACAACACAAAAACCTATAATAGATTCACTAAAAATAAAAAGCAAAAAATTAAAACATAGTGCTGGAGAAAATCACTTAACCACAAAAGAAGACAGTTAGAATGAAAGAAAGAGAGGAGTTACAAAAAAAAAATGAGAAAGCTAGCGACAAAATGGCAGTATTAAGTCCTTATTTATCAATAATAATACTGAATACAAATAGATTCAATTATCTAATTATAAGGCATAGAGTGGCTGAATGAAGAAACAAGACTCAACTATTTGCTGCCTAAAAGAAACCCACTTCATCTACAAAGACACACATAGACTGAAAGTGAAGGGGTAAAAAAAAAGATATTCCTTGCAACTGGAAACCAAAAAAAGAGCAGCAGGCATAGTTATATTTATATCAGATCAAAGAGACTACCAACCTAAGACTGTAACAGGAGACAAAGCAGGTCACTATATAATGATAAGGGATCAATTCAGCAAGAAGATATAACAATGATAAATATTTAGGTGCCCAACACTGGAGCTCCCAATTATGTAAAGAAAACATTACTATATCTAAAGGGAGAGATAGACTGCAATAAATAACTTATTCAATAATTTGCATTTTTGCTTAATGAAAGGTAACTGAGGCATTAAATTTTTCATCTTTGTCCAATAAAAGGCTGTAGATTCAGTTCTCTCAACTTACATAGAAATTGGAATGTTGCAAATGGCCTTTAGAATCCATTTGTTCATGGAACAAGTATTGTTGCCTGCTTAGGGCAGTGGGCTGAGTACTGTGGGGAATTCATAGTTGAGTCTGGGCTGGATTTGGCCAGCTGTAGACAGAAAACTCAACATGGACACACAACACAAGGCATTCATTGCAAGTGCCAATTGAGAGCTACTCAAAATCTGCACATCATCCAGACTCCTGATACCTGAAGATTCCTGTTTTCCAAACCACAAAAATATGCAGGAATGGCTAATTTTATTATTCATGCTACTACCATATATTATCCCTAAATTTTTTTTGTCTCTTGAATTAAAATGCAAACTAAATTTCAAATGTATTTTTATACAGTTTTTCAAGGTAAAATTAACAACATTTGGGCTGAAAGGATTTACCTTTTTATTTTTAATAAAGGAGTAGGTTTATAGGGATGAAAAAACTCAAGATTTTTTTCTTTTTTATCAAGATGCTCTTATTGTCCTCACAGATGGAAGACAACTATAAATTTACAGTATGTGTGGGCTTACTGAGTCTAAAAATGTTGTGCCATTATTTATATCTTACTGTAAGAAAGACCTTGTCTGGGAAAGAGAAAAACAGCCTTAGGCTGTCAAACTTGGTTGATGTAATTGTTATCTAAAAAAAAAGACTAAGGTTTTCTTCTAACTAAAACATAAATATGAGTTTATTATTCCACACTTTCAGTATCTTGGAGTCCCTGAGCATGGTTTATGGTGTGTGGAAAAGTTTGGCATTTAGTTATCTTATTGTCTCCAAGCATGCCAGGTACTTATTCCTCTGAACTCAAGGTCTACCCATGGAGGTAATAAAAAGCACAACCAAACTTGTCTTGTTATACTTTCTGGGAGACAAATCCCCCTTGTCCTTGGTTGTGAAAATGATTTATACACTGCACAGTTATTTTCAATGCATTAGTTTTTTTCTCTTGTTTCCAAGCAGAGGGCAGAAGAAAATGGAAAACAAAGACAAACAAGCCAAAGGAGGAGGATCAAGTAGAAGCCATTCATTCTTTCCATGAACAATGGTGAGTGCCTACATGTGCCAGAGCTTATGGAAAGCACCCAACATGCAAAGATCAATCAATATGACACAGTCCTTATCCTCAAGAGGGTCAGAGTCTGAAGGAATCTATTATGATTTTGGCCAATGACAAAGAATGGTTAATGTCAGCTGAGTCATTTTGCCTATGTGGCTGCTTAGTGCCTCTCCTATGATGGATACTCTCATGGGATATGAAAATGATCATACTTTGTGTCTACCCACTTGTATGTCCTTCCACATGCCTCTACCCAGACTTTCTAAAGTGCCCACCATCCAATCTTCTATGTTCTGTGTTTCTGATCAGTTGGTCAGGCCATTCATCACTGCCCATAGGTCTATACCCTCTGGTCACTTTTTTCTCTACACACAGTGGATGGCTAGGTGTATTGCTCAAAGCCCTGCCCATTAGAAAGCTTTTCCTTTCCACTGTCTTTCAAGGCCACACTTGAGAGGCTGCAGCAAGCTTCCACCTACTCTTGGCTTACACCTTCATACTGAGCCCATCCGCTCATACTGAGCTGATCCGCCCATGATACCAGCTAGGGTTGTCATCCTCCTTCTGCTACTTCTACGGCATCCTCAGCAAATCCACATGCATGATATAAGTACCTAGTCTTCTGGGGAAAATGTTAGTGTGTTTTGGGTTGTACATGAGATAGTTTTATCACGTTAGTCTAAAGCATGATGCTGTTATTTTCTTTATTTGAAAATTAGTTATGGTTTAGAGAGATTTGTATAAGTGATAATTTGGCAAGGGGTGGACTGTGGTGGATTTGAAGGTGTTGCTGTGGCTTGACTAAAAAATATTTCCCAGAATTCTTTTCCCAGTACATTCCCAGTTGTGATGGGCCACAAGAGGCCTTGTTTGAGATTTGGAGGTTGGGAGTGAAGCAGAAGTCATTTTGTTATTTATGTTGAGAAAGGGCAGTCCCTTGTGTAACACAGACATGTTTTGTAGCACACACGTGTGCATGAATATATCCATGTTTACACATATACACATGCGCCCACGTGCACACACACACACACATGCAGATGTTGCTGCTTATCTGCCAGCTTAGCTCATTGCTGTGGGAAAAGCAGCCAGGGCTGCTGCTGCTTTTTTGTGTTCATCCTTGCTGAGCTCATCTGCTTTTTGACTGATACATTCATTTCCTCTTGCTGCCATTACAAATGACTACGAATAACATAATTTGTTATTTTACAGTTCTGGAGATCAGAAGTCCAACACAGGCCTCCTGGGCTCAAATCAAGGCTCCAGCCTGGCTGCATTCCCTTATGGAAGCTCTCAGGGTGAATCAGTTTCCTTCTTTCTGGCTTCTCAAAGCTGCCTGCATCTCTTGGTGTGTGGTGCCTGCCTCCACTCTCAAAGCTATCAGTGATGTCACATCTCTCCCTGGTCGGATTGGGGAAATCTTCTCCATTTATAAGGACCATGTGATTACACCAAGCCCATTATACAGTGACTGGTTTAGTCTCATTATTTCCTTTCCAAGCTCACCAGGACTATTTTATAGTTTAGACTAATCTATTCCATCTTCATGAGAGATGAAATATCTCAATTTCTATGAAGGGTATTAATGAAAGTACACCTCCAAAATTCTGAGAGATGTTTTTTCTCATAGTGGGCTAGAGCTAGGAAAATTGGTGCTAAAGCTTATGAAGGTGAAATCCAGTACCATAGTGGTCCCATTTTTATGTCTGCCTGAATGAGAATAGCTGTTTTGAGTGAAAAGTTATGACAGAACAAAAGCTATTGGCTCAAATCTCTGAGTATTTCAGGGTTTTTGCAATACATTAAAAATAATTACCTAATGTACCAAAACAAGAAAAAAAGCATTTGTATTTAGTAAAACATTCATTCTCATAAGAAACACTGACATTAAAATGTAAGGAGAATAAAAACTTTAGTTAGAATATTTTTGAAATTTCTGGCTGTCTCCTTTTCCTGACAGGCTCTTCATGGCAGACAATAAAACAATTTTGACTGGAAAGACTTGGATAAGGTGACTTCCTTATCAACCTTTTGTACTTTCCATTATTTTAAAGTTAATTACCTTAAAATACCAATAATTTTTCCACAATTGCCCAGATCAAAGCCAACCCTACTGATATGTTCAATCCTGCAGGTGGTAGTGTGAATCTGAAATGTTCTCTGGCAAGGAGGAAGCACCAGAAAGTTTTGCCACCACACTTACTGCTACATGATCATAGGAGGGTGTGAAATCAGGAAAGGAGAATAGATGCATTATAATATCTGGGTTTCTATGGTATTTGGAAAAGTCCCTCTTTTTTGAATTTGGCTTGTACCTGGTCTTAATGGATCCCCATGTTTTGGGGTACATCAGGTTGCTAATAAGTCTCTTCTTCCAGCAGAAATTTTGCACCCTTCCATCATCTACCACCTGTCACACAGTATTTATCATATGCCAAGAATGGCCATGAGTGTTTTATGTGGAATAAGTCATTTAAATAATCCTCAAGCACTAATACCATTTTACACATGAAGCACATGTCTTAACAATTTGTTGATCAAAACTACTCCAAAGAATACACATAGGGTTCTCATCTTAACGGGTTTGATTTCCCTTCTTTGTGGAAAGCAGGCAGAGGAGGCTTCCATATTTGTTTTGCGGTCATTTCTTACACATTCAGTGAGTCAGCTGCCTCAGGAGAGATGTCCCATGTTGCTGTAAGTGTTGTTTACATTATATGGAAAAAAAATGGCCCAGAAATGTAAACGGTTTTGCTTAGGCAGGCCATTTCAGAAATTGTGTTAGTTATTTATTAGCTTGCCAATATTAATCTTTAAATAAGAGATTCTGCTCTTCAATGAAGGAGCCATTTCAAAAATTGAGTTAGTGGTTGTGGTAGTAATACTAGACTGATGAGGGTAACCATTACATTTCCAGGCAAAAAAAAAAAAAAAAAAAAAGATTATCAGGAAATAAAAAACAATAGGAGAATATTGATCGTCTAGCGACTCCACTGAAACAGAGTCATAGGCGGGTTGTCAGGTCTGGTTTTCTGCCCAACGCTTTCCTTCCTTCTAATTCTAACTGAGGAGGAAGAACAATTCTGACTGCCTGTAAATTCACTCAAGACCTGGGGGTGGGGAGAGAAGAGGCTGCTTATGTGTTAAGGCAAAACTTGGGGAGTAAATCTATATCCTGTGCTTGTCCCAGGCCAAATTTCTTTAAAGATTATGAGAATAAACTGCTGGTTCTTAGAAAGGAATGGAAGAATGTAATGGGGAAAGTCTTGGCTCCAAATTAATGAGATGAGTGAGACATTGCAAATCAGAACTCAATTAAGAAGCCAGAGTTGAAACAAGGAAACCAAACTCTTGGATTTTTAAAACTGTCCCTCATTAAACATGGAGTCAACGTTGAGTCTAAAAAGTGTAGTATAAAGAAGTTTGAATGCATAATCATGCTTCCTGAGCCATTGTCAACCATTCTCTCTCTCTAGAGTGGGCTGGGGCACACTTGTTGCCGGTGATGCAGGCATGTCTACACCAATTCTCCGGTGAAGTCAAGAAATAACACATATTTTATTCATTCTAATCAATGGATATCTGGCACAATAAAGAGGAGGATTTGGCCCTTTTTAATTAGAGGAAAAGCTGAAAGATTTTAATTGAGAATACAGGAGCGAAGGATATATCACCTCTGCTACTTAAAAGAGCTGTAATTGCTCATCTCTTAGACCACCTGCTGCTTGCAGAGTACCAGTCTACTTAATTTAACACAAAGTAATTTAGGATGCTGTTTCTGTTGCTAACTAGAGACAGAAACTACCTTCATAATTAAGCTCGTTTTACTTCCTAAGAATCCCTTTTTAATAAATCCAATTTGGGGGACAATACACTTCCCTCTTCTTGCCTCCATCCTTCTCACATTATATTCTTTACCTTGATATCTTTTTTAAATTGGTGTATTCCTTCATATTCCCTAAATATAAGTAGGACATAGACTGATTAGGTTTCCCTGTGATGCTATGAACCATCTGTACACTTGTTTATTCTACAGAACTTTTCAAAATGCTCATTATGGGCCAGGAATGAGGATATATTGGGACAGAAAAGTCCTTAAGCGGGTCTTAGTGGTGGAAAGAAAGAAATCACCCATCAGAGCTCAGGATTTGGATGCTGCAATGAAGGTCATGGCCAGTGCATTGAAGCTCCCCCAGTATGGGGAGGTGGGAAAGGGCTTCCTCAAGAGGCTGCTTTAGTGTAGCCTTGGGGGAAATTGGGATTCATTGGGCAGAGTAGCTGGGGAAGAGTCCTTCAGTCCAAGGAGGTAGGAATGTCCTGAGATAAGACAGTAGGGCAGGAGAGGGCACACCTCATCCAGGAGACTGTAGATAGTTTTGTGTCATTGGGCAACCTGTAACTGTCAAGGAGGGGAACGGTAATTGGGGACAGGTCAGGAGAGATCCTCATCAGTAGCTTCATGGATGCACTTATTGTATGGAAACAATGAAATCTCATTGAAGGAATTTATATAGGTTTTGTTTTGATAAAATCACATTGGCACCAATGTGGAAGATGAACTAAATGAAAGATGGGGTCGAGGCTACAGGAAGTTAGGGGACCAGCAAAGACCCCCAAGCAAGGTCTTAGTTGCTCATATAGAGGAACCATGCAGAAGATAAGTCTGTCTTGACCCTGGTGAATCCTCAGGGCAGCAGAGAGACAATGGCTTAGAGAGGGAGAGTGAGCAGTTGGGAAAGAATTGGCTGAGGGGTGATGAGAGAGAGGGGAGTGGTCCCAGGACTCTCAGGTATTGGCCTGAGTTGTGCCAAGATAATTCCTTATAGGAGGAGGGTTAGGAGAGGGGTGCATTCTGTTTGGTTAAAAAGATTGGGGATGAGTAGAACGTTTCAAAGGCCTGGGCATTTAAGCAAAGTTCCAGGTGGCAAGCAAAAGCCCGGGGCCTGGCGAGCTTCACGTGTGAGGCTATTCCATGATGGAGAAGAGGGTAAGCTGCTGAGATGGCTGCATGCTGAGCCAGGCCACGTGAGAGGCCACTTCTGAAGAGTTCCAAAGCAGTGTTTCCAGATCAAAGATTTTTTAAATTGGGGTTAAAGAAAATAAAGCATTCAAAAATAAAGTGTTCCAAACAACAGAGGTGTGCTAGTACACTGAGTGCCATTGCGGAAGAGCTTCTGAGAAAAACCTGAACAGAGAACATGCCAGTACTGTGACGAGGTGGGGCACCTCCACGGCCAAGTTCATGCAAGTAGAGCCCACTGAGGGCAGCAAACTGAGCTGCAGACACGCTGGGATCATAGGTATTTGCTCTCTTTGCTTTGCTTTGAACTACAGTTGACCCTTGAACAACACAGGTTTGAACTATGTGGATTCACTTATGTGGATTTTTTAACCAAATGCAGATTGAAAATACAGTGTTCCTGGGATGTGAAACCCATATATACAGAGAACTGAGCTTCTTATGTCAGGTTCTGCAGGGCCGATGGCAGGACTTGAGTATTTATAGTTTTTGGTATACTCAGGGGTCCTTTAACGAAGCCCCGTGGTTGCCGAGGGACAACTGTAATTATAATTTCAGAAAATGAATATCTATGAAATGTCTGTGCTGCTGTTTGTTATATTTTATTGTAGCAACCCTATTTTGCTGTTACAACTGGTGCACTAAACAAGCAATTGTAACTGATGCCAATGCTGGGAGGTGGGTGGATTACGGAAGGCTGAGCTACTAAAACAAAGAGAAAAGCACTGGTTTTGAAGTCAGACCAAGCTTGGCTTAGATTTCTGCTGTAGTTTAAGGCTACTGTGTGATTTTGGTTTCATTTCTTAGCCTCTTTGAGACTCAGTTTTCCTGTGTACAAAATAGGGATAACAGTAGTACTGTAGCAGGGCAAGCTGCACACAAAACTCCTCAGACACCGAGTTAAAGAAGGAAGGGGTTTATTCAGCCGGGAGCATCAGCAAGACTCCTGTCTTAAGAGCCGAGCTACCCGAGTGAGGAATTCCTGTCCCTTTTAAGGGCTCACAACTCTAAGGGGGTGTGCGTGAGAGAGGGTCATGATCAATTGAGCAAGCAGGGGGTACATGACTGGGGGCTGCATGCACCAGTAATTAGATCAGAACAAAACAGGATAGGGATTTTCACAGTGCTTTTCTATACAGTGTCTGTAATCTATAGATAACAACCGATTAGGTCAGGGGTCAATCTTTAACTACCAGGCCCAGGGTGTGGTGCCGGGCTGTCTGCTTGTGGATTTCATTTCTGCCTTTTAGTTTTTGCTTTTTCTTTCTTTGGAGGCAGAAATTGGGCATAAGACAATATGAGGGGTGGTCTCCTCCCTTACTACCGTGTAGGATACTGTATGAAAAATAGTCTGTGGAGTGCCTGCATTTTGTTAATGCTTTTCTGCAGCAAGGAGCAACCCGCACTATTGCTCTTGCTCTGTTCCCTTCCTAGCCTTTCTGCGGTCAACAGCCAGAGTCATTTCACTCCACTTGTGTGGCCCTCAATGACTTCCATTTGCATGTGATAGTGAGATCCCACACTAGGGTTTACGAAAGACCTGCTGCATCTCTATTTCCTTGTGTTTTTTATTTCCGAGGATAGGGAACTCTGTTGCTATAGGGTCCTAGCTCAGGGCTGGAGTTCTGGATGATGTTGCTGCTTCTCACCCGGTCTAGATATCCCACTGAGATCTTATTTAAAAAATTGTAAATGTGTGTCTTTATAATATTGACAACATAATTAGCAGATTATTGAACTCTCACTTAGGCAATTAAAACTAACTCAAAAGATTAAGAAAGGCAGCTGCAAAGATGACTTTGTTTCCTGTGGCTGCTGTCACAAAGCACCACAAACTTGGTGGCTTAAAATAACAGAGATTTATTCTCTTACAGTTCTAGAGGCAAGAAGTCTGAAATTGGTATCAGTGGTTCAAAACCAAGGTGTTGGTCAGGCTGCGCTTGCTCTGGAATCTCTAGGGAAGAATCCCCTGCTGGCCTCCATCAGCTTCCGGTGGCTGCCAGCATTCCTTCGCTTATGGTCACATCACTCCAGTCTCTCTTCTGTGGTCACATGGCTTCTTCCTCTTCTACATGGGTATAAATTTTCCCTCTGCCTCCCTTTTATAACAATATATAGGATTGCATTGAAAGTCCCCTGGATAATTCAGTATAGTCTCCCCATCCCAAGATCCTTAATTACGTCTGCAGAATCCCTTATCACTATATGAGGTGACATTCACAGGGTTCTGGGATAAGGATGTTTACATCTTTTGGGATACTTTTTTGGCCTACTATATGACCTCTGATCGCATCTGTTATGAGCACTCATGACCCCTTCACATGCAGCTCTGGGTCATCTGCTCAGGCCTCCCTCTTCTCTCCCTTGCCTGGTTGTGTGTTTGTGTTTCTAACAATTTTCTCTGTATGTTTCCTTCATTCTGTGGGTCAGAGTTGTATTGTAACTATACTTACAGAGAACAGGTCACAGATGCAGTCACTGAATTCAGGCTTTACGTGATGAAGCTCCTCCAGCAGTTTCTCTTGCTCTGCGTGTTTCTCTTTGTAATTCTGTAGACCCTACAATTGCTCTTTCCCTTGTGCACTTCTAAAAGCCTCCTTCCTGGGTCCATGCTTGTTCCTGGGGGCCCCTATAGGCACCAACAGGTCCTTACAGACTTTGGCAAGGGGCAACTGATTTAGTGATGGACTCGCTACAGTATCTAGATGGATGTGACTATCTGAAGAACAAATTTTGAAGGTCATTTTGTTCTCACCATTCATCCTTAGCAGATCAGGGGTATGAAAGGATGTGGATCCATAAATTGTGCAAATCAAGAAAAAATTCAATAGGCACTTCCGTCTCTTTGTTCCTGAGCTAAAATCATAACATTCTTTCATAGCCAAGTTTGTCTCCACAAACCTTATGCTTTAAAAGAATTGGTCTCCTAGCATAGTAAACTCTATTCATAGTAAACTTGTTCATATTTATACACTTGTGAGAATATTGATGTAATATTTCTGTTTCCACTTTCTTTCACCACACGACAAGGATTGCTGAATGGCTACAAATCTCCATTCTATTGTGAGCATTTTATAGTAATTTGCAAATGAGCATGTGAGTTTTACTCATGCCAACCCTATCAGTTTGCAAATGTTTTTTTAATATTTAAGGGGAAGCCTCCTTGCTGAGGTCCAATATCTCCTAATCCTAAATCCAGGAACAGTCATGAACCCTGCTCTGTGTCTGTCTCCTTCCTTCCTTCCTTCCTTCCTTCCTTCCTTCCTTCCTTCCTTCCTTCCTTCCTTCTTTCTTTTTTTTTGACAGAGACTCGCTCTGTTACCCAGGCTGGAGTCCAGTGGCATGATCTTGGCTCACTGCAACCTCCACCTCCTGGGTTGAAGCAATTCTCCTGCCTCAGCCTCCTGAATAGCTGAGATTACAGGCACATGCCATCACGCCTGGCTGATTTTTGTATTTTTAGTAGAGAAGGGGTTTCACCATGTTGGCCAGGCTAGTCTCAAACTCCTGACCTCAAGTGATCCACCCCGCACGACCTCCCAAAGTGCTGGGATTACAGGCGTGAGCCATCACATCCAGCCAACATGCTTTTCTATTGCTTGTCTTGCTTGATTCTTGCTACTCTTGGGAAAAGGCAACTGCCTCCAAATGAAAAACATGAGAAAGGATATCAAGTTAATAGAAGCAAGTAGATAGATTCCTGGATCAATGCTATGGTGCCATATGTGTACAGCTTCATCTCTTCAAAAAGAAGCTGTTTCTGATTTAATCTACTACATAGGGTTCTTGGTAGGGCTAATAAATTGCTCCAGAAATTAGGTATGGTTTCCATGATTTGCTCAAATCTCTCAAAAATTAGGACATTACCACAGATTTTTAGATTTCATTAGGTCCACAGTTGGTCCGTAAATTCTATATACTTTTCCAGTCTTCAGTAGTTATATACATTTTTGGATTATTTTGACAATAAAAGAAGTGAGTAACACTTTGAAGAATAACATTTGTTTTTGTTCGGTGCAGATTTCTTAGATATTGACAAGAAGAAAAAAACTATCAGAGAAAAATCCAGATTCTTACCAGTAGTTCCCTCCCTTCAGAGAGAGGCAGAGCATGATAGAGAAGGACAGCCAGTCAGTGTTTGAAGGACAGTATCAGTGCAAATAAATCAACCTCCATCTCGACTTTGACTTTTCAGAAATATGGAGATGGAGCTAAAATCAGATAGTGTTTTGTACAGCATGCTTAAGTATTGGGACACTTATGACTGTTTTGTGGAGTTTTTATATTTTAATAATCTTTAAATTATAAAAATCATATTCACTTTAGAAAAAGTGAAAACTTTAGATGAATATTTTTAAAACCCTCAAATCTCTCATAATTTTGCCACTTAATGCCAACCACAGTACATATATAGATTGTTAAAACTTCAGCGCTGACGGTGTCTAGAGTTTTATCTTCCCCTTGGTATATACCACATTTTCTATAAACTGGAAAGTGTAACACAATCGCTTGATCTATGCGTGTAATGATATGTTTGACCTGGCAAATGGTCAAACCTTTCTCCTGTGGCCGTCAACGTTGTAGCTAATTTTCATAGCTATTTTGCCCTGTTATTTTTCTGAGATTTCTTTCACTAGCACTTAGGGAAGCGTTTGATTTTCAAGGACATGCACTGACATGTCATTGTTTATCCCCAAGAGACTTTCATGTCCTAAGGGGAAAAAAAAGGTCCTGAGAATTTCAAACTTACAATAAGTAAGGAAAAGAAAAAACTTTGCAGCTATCATACCTTCTTAAGAATAAAATTTTGGATTAAAGGGTATTATCAATAACACTCAAAAGCATTCTGGGCACACATTTTTAAATAAAATTTTATAATTATTTCCTTAGATACTATTAATATGAATTTTCAAAAAAACTCTGAAACTTTCAATTTAATCATAGACTCCAACAGAGCTGTGAGTTAATTTTACTTCCAGCCACATGGGAAAGGAAGAACATGCCCTTAAGTGTCTTTTGTAGCTTCACAGAGGTAACTCAAAAAGTATTTGACCCTTCTGGAGAACAGAGGTGTCAATTTACAGTTTATAATCAGGACACTTACTATGTAAGACAGAGTTTCAGGCTTTGGAATTATTGGTCGTGCTTCACAGGATGCAACAAAAATGTTTGAGGTCTTCGTGTCTCTGATTCACAAGACACTCAAGGACAATTCTCACATGTACAACAGAACATTCTACATTTTATCATAAGCCTTCACATTGGGCAAGAGAATGAGAACTCAAATTTTCATATGCGTTTTCAATTTTTCTTAGTTTATTGAACCACAATATGTCAGAGAACAATATTAGCTTTTTTCGAGCTGTAGGAAAAAGGGAAATTTTTTGCCTCCTTATTTTTCTGAGATTTTTTTTCACTAGCACTTAGGGAGGCCTTCAGTTTTTAAGGAGTTGCACTGGTATGTCATTATTTATCCCCAAGAGAGTTTCATGTCCTGAGGGGGAATAAAAGTCCTAAGACATTCAACCTTACAGTATGTAAAGAAAAAGAAAATAATTTGCAGCTTTCATACCTTCTTAAAAATACAGTTTTTGATCTACTGCCATACCACTTTGAACGTGCTTGATCTTGGAAGCTAAGCAGGGTCAGACCTGGTTAGGACTTGGTATGGGAGACTACATGGGAATACCAGGTGTTACAGGGTTGATATAAAATCTAAAATTTTAAAATAAAAGAAAAATAATATTTCTGATCAAAGGGTATAGAATCTGTTTAAAGCCTTTGCTTAAAAGGCCAAATTATCTTCTAGAATAATTACATCAACTTACATTTCCTTCAGCAGTGTGTGTGTTTCCATTTCATTGCATCTTGGTTTTTATAAAAATCTTTTAAACATCTGGATTTGTTTTTAGCACATTAGTGCTGCATATTTCTGCAAATGCATCAGTTCTATCTGGGCTGATATAGAGAAGCAGAGAAACACATTTTAGTTAAAATCCTAAGTTCTTTTTGACTTTGAAAGACATTGGGTAGTGGCTTCCAGATTCTATTTGGCTTAGGTCACTGTGAGAGTTGGTTTCTATTGAGCAAAAACAAGATGTGAAAGTTGGTAGAATTATTGTAGAAAAAAAATCTAATATGAACTTTGTATTATAAATTGGGCAGGAAAAAAAGCCCCAAGGACATTACTCTTGCAGTTGATGCACTTGGTAACAGCCCTGGGCCCCCTCGGCCATCGTCACCAGGCATATATTGGCCAGAATGTGCCACATCACTCATGTCTGGCACAATTGTGAAAGTCAGTTTATTTGATTTGCTCTCCCCTAGTGATGAGGGCAGGTTCTACACCTCTGCCATCACTGGACAAGGTACCCCGGCCAGCCATCAAGTTGTCCAGCTGTTCCTGACAGCTCCTGCCATCCTGCCAAGACTAATATTTGACAATATCCAAACGGGGTGTGGAAAAGTAAACTAGGCTTCCAGCAGGGCATTGTAAATCTCCAACTCCCCGGCCCCTGAGAGCGACTTTACTGCTCATAGACGTCAACAGGAGAAATACATGTTTTGAAGGAGAGCCAAGCAGTTCATTTAAATAAATTTAAATGAAAAATAACAACATAATTCAGGAGAATTGAATGCCACTTTCTCCCTATTGTATGGCACCTTTGCCCTAGCTATTCTGTCTTCAAGGGAAAATTACACAATCTGCATCAAAACTTAATCTTCGTAAAAAGAGGGAGCATTTTTGCAGGAAATGTGCTAATTGGAAAAGTTACATAAATGTCTGCTTGTGTTAGATTATTACTCCCAAGTCTATCAGAAAAAAAAGATATTACAGTCATAGGGGAAAAAAATCCCCTTTTTCAAAAAGAATATTTGTGTGTTAGCAGACACTGCACTATAATGGTTATTTATGTGAAGTAATTTTAAGGAGTGAACACTTGAAGTATTGGTTGGACTCAATTTTAGTGCATTGAGACACATACCCACCAAACAATAAAACTGGTACTTAACAGTTATAATGATGATGTCAACAATGAATCTGGCTCCTGTTGGTATCTGCAAAGCCAAAGGTAATGAAGAAAACAAATGAAAGGTTACATTATTATTGCTGTTAGTTTCATCAGCTGTGGAATTTCAGTTGCTGAGAAACTCCTTTAGAAATAGCATAGGTTAGAACTTTGCTGCCATGTTTTCTCTGTTCTGGACAATGAGGAAGGCCTGTTTGAAATTATAGATGCACACGGAGTCTGCAGTTGTATCCACCCTTAAGCTCCTTGAGGCCAGTGGGCACAACCTTACAGCCAGAATAGTTCCCGAAGTGTTCCTCCAATGAATAAAATTCCTTAAATATGTCAGAAGGGACACAGAAATGTGAATGCCCCAGTATGTTCACTTCCTCCAGACCACAATATTGTATGCCTCAAGAGGAAATTAATGTGCACATTTCTAAAGACTTCTAACTTTTTTCCTTTGGACATTCCACTGCTTTTGTTTGCCAGAAAAAAAATGTCACTGAGCTTCTATGACTATTTAATAAGAACCAATTTATTTTTAACTTGATTTTTTCTGCCTGGAAAACAGGTTTATATACCTTTCATGTTTCCATCTCTGCTTCCTAAGTACACATATTCATGCAGGTGTCCAAAGCCAATCTGCCAATCTTTCAACTACATATGTTCTCTAAAACTGACAGGTCAAGTAATTATCTTTAGAAAAATGATGTTTAAGGCTAATAGTGCTGTTATCAAAACTTTCCCTGGAATGTATTTTGGTTATTTCTTTAGACATTGCACCATACATTTAATGAAGAATACTTTAAGAAATAACCTCATGTGCATTTTAATTCTCAAGAAGTGTCCATATCCAATTAGAATATTCCATAATCCCACTAGAACTTGCAAAATCAGAATAAAAATTTTTAAAATAAAAACCAACATAACTTGTACTATCTTTGTGGTATGCAAACTAGCCTATTGGCATTGACAATTTATGAGTCTCAACAGAATCCTAAAATGAGGCCAGGTTTACAAAGTTCAATTCTATTTTTAAGCCAAAGAGGAAAATAAGATTTTAAAGGGAATAACAAATCTCCCTTAAGCATTGATAGTAACTTTTAATGTCTTGCTAATCAAAATCTATGGCTGAGTCCCAACTGCCTTAAGGTAGAAAAAAATTTCAAACAATGAAGGAGAGAAGATTCAAAGCTGGCCCTTGTTTCTGAGTTTGAAAATTGCAGAAATCAGTCTCCTTGGATATTAATGTTTCAGGTTTTGCTGACTGAGGATGCAGATGATCCCCTTGGAGAAGGAAGCTTAAGGATTCCTGGAGTCCTTCTCAAAGGTTTTACTAACATTCTCCAAGTAGCAACTTTCACAGAGCAGATTTATGGCAGAGTGTGAGAAGACTACTTTAGAACATGAGTCTTGAGTTTCATCACAAAATGTTTTGGAATTGATTAAAGAGAGTTTCCATGCCTTATTCAAAACTCAAGAGGTAAAAAATTAGTACATATATTAGTATTGTATTAGGTAGCATTTAAAACAACACAAAACAAGGATGAGCTGATCTCATTGAGACAATTCTTCACTACTGCGAATGTCAGAAAGAAACGGCAGGTCGTTTATGATGGCCAGGAAACAGTCTTAGAACTTCTAAAACGCCCCCCATATGTGGGAAAGTTGATCCAGTGATTTATAAGGTACATTACATGATTGCCTTCTAGCTAACATCTTTCACGAAACTTTGCTGAGACATCTGTGTTACATGATGGATATAGACATGTGGTCTATACACAATGCAATACCATTCAGCCTTAAAAAAAGGGAAATTCTGTCATTTGTGACCACATGGATGAACCTGCAGGACTTTATGCTAAGTGGAATAACTCAGGCACAGAAAGACAAATAATGCATGATCCCACTCATATGTGGAATCTAAAAAAGTTTAACTCACATAAGTAGAGGGCAGAACGGTGGTTGCCAGAGGCTAAGGGAAGGAGTGGATGAAAAAAGGGGATATGTTGATTAAAGGGTACAAAATTTCAGGTAGACCGGAGGTATAAGCTTTAGTATTCTATTGCACAGGTGACTAGAATAAATGATTGTATATTTCAAAGTTGCTGAATGAATTTTAAATGTTTCATCACAAAAAATGATAAGATGTGAGGTGATATATTTGCTAACTAGATTGACTTAATCATTCTACAATGTAAACACATATCAAAACCTCACTTTGTACCCCATAAATATGTAATATATACACTAATTACTTGTGAATTAATAAAAAATGAAATGGCAAGTCATTTGTGGTGGCTAGAGGGGAAGTGTAGCATCCTCCTTATTAAGACACAAGAGTTGTCCTGGAGCCCAGTGACGATGGATGGCTCCAAAAGGGCCTGAGCGACAGGTTACTTTTTCTCCATAAAAGCTTTTATGTTTAAATAACACTTGTGAGTAGACTAAGTAGCATACACTTTCCCCACATTCTAGGTCTTTACTGTAGCTGAATGAAGAGTGGAGAGTGTGAGTGACAGCTGAGGAAGACAGAGCTGTGCCCTGAGATAGCATTGTGATAGTGATTACTTGTCAGCTAGGCTAGGTTGCAGTGCCCAATTGTTTGGTTAAACACTGTATCAGTGTATTTTAATTTACAAATCTTGTAATTTTTTATGATTATGAACAATATATACTCATTGTCGAAAACTGGGAAAACACAGAAAAATATATCAAAAATTACTCAGTGAAACCCAGTTTAGTCAGGATCAAGTTTTAGTTTATCCTATGCATTTTTAAATTTTGGAGATCACAATAAATGTACTGATTGTTAAAAGAGTTAACAAAGTACACAGAGTGTTGATGAGTGGAACCTTGAAGATTAGTTAGATTAGTGCTAGATGGTAACTCCTTTCAATCTCTGTAAAAACTTATTTATTCAACTTGCTAAAATGTTTTTGATTATGCCTGTGCTTTTTATCTTCATTGTCATTTTTTCAGATTCTTCTGTGGAAATGACTTACAATTCTTACTTAGAATAAGCCTTCTGTGTCTCTCATCTCTGCTGCTTGCTCCAGCATTTTATAGATTTTCTTCTTCTCTTTCTTTTCTTTTTTGTCTTTTTAGATGGAGTTTCACTCTTATTGCCCAGGCTGGAGTGGAATAGCACAGTCTCGGCTCACTGCAACCTCCAACTGTCGGGTTTGAGTGATTCTCTCGCCTCAGCCTCCCGAGTAGCTGGGATTACAGGTGCCCGCCACCACGCCCAGCTAATTCTTGTATTTTTTAGTAGAGATGGGATTTCACCATGTTGTCCAGGCTGGTCTTGAATTCCTGGCCTCAGGTGATCCTCTCGCCTCAGCCTCCTAAAGTGCTGGGATTATAGGCATGAGCCTTCTTCTTCTCTTTCTATGCACATAGAACATATCAATTGACCCCACTGTCACTGATTTAATATTCTGTGCTGAATTTTTCTTCTCATTGCTTCTGAATGAACTATTGAATATTCTACTGTTCCTCTGAATCAACTACTGAGTATTCAGTTTATCTGCAGTCTTTTCTTCTGTCACTCCTTTGTTGCCTTGCCATCTCAGCCTATTTTCCCCTAATGGCTTTCTCCTCCTTTTCAGAGGACATATCAACTTGGATTTTAGCAACTATACCCAACACATTTCTAAATTATCTTCTGTTTATAGTGCTAATTTTTTTTTTCGGAGACATGCTTTTCTTTGACGTTTTATGATGCCTTTTTTTGTAGTATCTATCTCTTTTTCACATTTTGTGCAGTTTTTTAGGTTTCGTTTTTCTTGATTCTGCCTTTCTTACATTCCGAAATTGAAACAGCTGAATCCCATTATAATCTCCAGCATTTAGTGCCACCATGGTTCTTTCTGCTCTTGTTCCTACCTACACTGTAGAATGAAATCCCTGAGATGCAATGTGCTTCTTCCTGTATGTCTTGCTCCACTTTCTCCCTGACTATTTCTAGAGTGCTGCTGCCTCCAGATGTGTGTAGGCAATGGTGGAGATCAGAAGTAAGGCTGCTTCTAGAAGTAGCAGCCAAGATGAAAAGGGACAACTGAACATTTTTCTGAGTGGTAAAGAGCTTGTATTTCTAAACTCCAAAGCACAGATGGCCCAAAATGCTTTTTATTATCAAATTAAAAATGATAAATACACATTTAAAAATTCATCTATAATTTCAATGAAAAGCTAAATGAATTTTTAACAAAAAAAGAACACACATTCTAGTAAAAATTTTCTTGAAATATGGAGAAACTCAGAATTATTGACATAAGACATGGATAGTGAAATGCTCCAAGCATTCATTGCTTTGCTTTAATAGATAAGAGTGATTAGTTTTTATATTGTGCTGTAACAAATTATCGCACTGTTTTAAATAATCCAAATTCATTATTTTTAGTTTTTTAAGTTAGAAGTCTGACAACTTTTGTATCACTGGGTTAAAATCAAGAAGTCAACAAAGTTGCATTTCTTTCTGGAGGCTCTAGGGGAGAATTTGTTTTCTTGCCTTTTCCAGCTTATAGAGGAAATGTGTATTCCTTGGTTCATGGCCTCTTCCTCCATCTTCAAAGCCAGCAATGACAAGCTTGACTCACATCACATCTCTCTGACCTTTCTTCAGTCATCACTTCTCTCACTACAGTTCGGAAAGTCTCCAACTGTGATTACGTTAGATCCACCTAGATAATTAAGGACTATCTCTCTGTCTCAATGTTCCTAATCTTAATCGAATCTGCAAAGTCTCTTTTGGCATCTAGGGTAAAGTATCCACAAATTCTGGGGATTAAAGTGGAGACCTCTTTGGGTGGGGGGTAGGGGGGCTTATTCTTCTTCCTATTGCAAAGAATAAAGTTGGAAAGTATTTACCAACACAAGAATATAAAGAATAGCAAAGTGGAAGTGTACAAGATTTCTATCAGTATTTCTATCAATGAGGATTGTTCTGTCTTGTCACCATAAGAGTGTTTGTTTGCAAGAAACTCTGCTGCTTGAACTCCAGTGATTCCTGCAGAACTTTTAACCTTGAGTTGCTCATTTTTTTTACTTGTTTGTTGTTGGAAATTGTAGTTAATAATTATAATCCTGTGTCAGAAAGTTGAATCTTGCAATATTTACCCCATTGAATATTTCACTGACCTTACTAGTAAGTGGAATAGACTGGAATAAAACCTGTTCGTATCCTACTGGATTTAGGAAAAGCCATCCTTTTCTTCTTTGTACTCTTCAGGTAAAGATGAGTGGTTAGTACAGTAGAGATATTTTTAGAACACTGCCTAGAATTTGACTTTTCCCTCAATAAACACTGTACTTTCTGATAGCCATGCTTGTTTAGCCAGAGGAAGAAGTAATCTGTTTTTTTGTTTGCTTTTCAATCCTACTTATTTGTTCATATAATTAGTGGAAATTCATCCGAATTCTGGGGACTGGTTGACTATACATCCTAGTTACATCCTAGGCAGGTGTTTTTCTCTTTAGATCTCAGTTGAAAATTAATGTGATTTTTCAGAAACATTTATAGGAAACTAGTCAGATACCATTTTAATCCAGTATTTTAACAATTTAGGCGTTTAATTTTATTTAATTCCATACTTCTTGAATTCCTACTATGTGTAAGATGTAATCAAGAGAATTAGGTGTAAATTTCTGAGCCAGCGAGTTGCCTTTCCCAGAAGGATCTTTTGCTGTGAAAGATTGCTGTTAACAGTGCAAATGGCTGGGTTTTCTGAGGCCATTTCTCCACTGAGCACCCCACCCCCTAAGTAGGGGTGTGATTCCATCACCTGAAGAGCCAGGCAGGGGAGGCCTTTTTTTTTTTTTTTTTTTTTTGAGATGGAGTCTTGCTCTGTTGCCCAGGTTGGAGTGCAGTGGCACAATCTCCACTCACTGCAAGCTCCGCCTCCCGGGTTCACGCCATTCTCCTGCCTCAGCCTCCTGAGTAGCTGGGACTACAGGTGCCCGCCACCACACCCGGCTAATTTTTTTTTTTTTGTATTTTTACTAGAGACGGGGTTTCACCATGTTAGCCAGGATGGTCTCGATCTCCTGACCTCGTGATCTGCCCGCCTCGGCCTCTCTGAGTGCTGGGATTACAGGCGTGAGCCACTGCACCTGGCCGGGGAGGCCTTTTTAAACATAGAAACCTATGGTGGAGAAAATGTCACTAGAGCACCCGTGCTGCAGCCGCAACTCCCTGGCATCAGGACCAGTCCTTTCTCTTCCAGGACCGGAGACAAATGCATCTTCAAATCTGCAGAGCCCACAACCAGCATGGCATTGTCATGTGCTTCCGTGTGAAGAGACCACCAAACAGGCTTTGTGTGAGCAATAAAGCTTTTTAATCACCTGGGTGCAGGCGGGCTGAGTCCGAAAAGAGAGTCAGTGAAGGGAGGTAGGGGTGGGGCCGTTTTATAGGATTTGGGTGGGTAGTGGAACATTACAGTCAAAGGGGGTTGTTCACTGGCAGGCAGGGGTGGGGGTCGCAAGATGCTCAGTGGGGGAGCTTCTGAGCCAGGGGAAAGAATTTCACAGGGTTAATTGCTCAGTTAAGGTGGGGCAGGAACAAATCACAATGGTAGAATGTCATCAGTGAAGGCAAGAACCGGCTATTTTCACTTCTTTTGTGATTCTTCACTTGCTTCAGGCCGTCTGGATGTATTCATGCAGGTCACAAGGGATATAATGGCTTAGCTTGGGCTCAGAGGCCTGACAGCATTAATTATGAGGAAATTCAGATGAAGAATTTGTCCTTACACAGAGAACAAAAGAGAGGGAAGAGTCAGACCCACTAGGTTTAGCCAATTTCTTGCATCTTAGAAATCTCATTGAAATATAATTATCCAGTTAATGATGGAAGGAAGAAGGTTTAACTTGTACATTTTTAAAATCCTGCATTTTGAAGTATGGTACTAATGTATTTTATGTTTATCAGTTTATCAATTTGCCAATTTATCAATTTTTTGTGTGGAAAAGTGTACTTGATATGTAAAAATGATATATGATATGTAAAGAAATGACATAGACCATGTAGGTGTGTAAAATGAGTAATACAAGTGAAAAGAGCTAATAATAAAATAATATATACAGCATATCCTCATTTAACATATGTAAGTGTATAAATACACACAAAAGAAATTTAGAACCATCTTCCCAATTGTAAAAGCGGTAGTAGCTGAAAGGGAAGCTACAGGTGATTTTCATTGCTTTAATCCTCAATTATATTTGTGACCTGCACTGAAAAATATTATAATAACCCTTTCAAATAAGCCAAAACCAAACTTATAGATAGGATAAGTTTCAAAACATCTTAGAGGTACTTAAGAACTGCCTTGCTGTCTTGCCTTTTGATGTAACAGTAGAATTTTTTTTTTTTTTTTTTTTTTTTGGAGATGGAGTCTGCTCTGTCACCCAGGCTGGAGTGCAGTGGTGCAGTCTCAGCTCACTGCAACTTCTGTCTCCCAGATTCAAGCGATTCTCCCATCTCAGCCTCCTGAGTACCTGGGACTACAGGCACACACCACCATGCCTGGCTAATTTTTGTATTTTTAGTACAGACAGGGTTTCACCATGTTGTCCAGGCTGACCTCGAACTCCTGAGTTTAAGTGATCTGCCTGCCTTAGCCTCCCATAGTGCTGGGATTACAGGCATGAGCCACCGAGCCTGGCCAGTGGAAATTTTTAAAAAGTTCTTTACTTGTTCATAATTGGCATTGTTCTGAAAAATACACTTTGACACTAGCTAGTGTTTCTAATAAAAAAGGATGTAGCATAAGGGATACAAAACTGGAATTTTTTATATATTTTAATAATTTGCCAAAATAAATTCAGATTTGATTCCATGGCACGTTAATAACATCCAAAGCTGGAGAGTTTAGTCCTATGAGATGAATTTTCTAACCAGTGATGGACTGGTTCAACACTGCACTTTGTGGGAGGAACACGGTGGACGTCCTTTGGAGGAGGTGGTGAGACTCACATGCAAGTGGACCTCATCTGGGGTGGAAGTAACATCAGAAGTGTTGATATGGCCGAGTAAGCAGATTATATATCTCATGTCTCTTTTTCCTTTGGGCAGCTGATGTAGCAGAATACTAGCAGACTTCCAGAATTTTATTTTCTAGTGATTCCATGACAGAATAAATAGAATTACCATGCCACAACAGAGCCCTAGAGTAAAACCTCTCTATCCCCTTCTCCACAAGACTCAGAAAAGTCCCATGGAAAGACTGAGTCCTGATTTTGAGCATCTCCAGAAGCATCATCCACAATAAACTGTAACTTCAGTCAAGGTCAAGTTTAGAAAAATTCTTCTCTCAGCAAAAGCACCCAGGAGAGGCCCATGCACGTGATGTCACTCCTACGTTTCTGCGCCAGTGATAGTACCATGACGGTATCAAGCGTTTGGGAGGCCCTGGCATTGTGGGGCTCACAACACACGTAGAGATGACCGGATAAACAGCATCTTTATTTGTATATACTCAGACACATTCATAGCTTCCAAGTAACTTGGTGGGGCTTAGATTTGGATAGGCTAATGATTATGGGTTGATTCCTTAAAGTAGCTCCATTGTTTTTAGCATTCCTGGGAAAATCTCAAGATACTCCACTGTTGTGGGGCTGGTCTTCATGAACGGGCACCTGGCTGGGACTGCAGAGGTCACCACGGGGTGAGCCAGCTCCTTGACCAGGAGATTCAGCATCATACCGTTCACCAAGAAGCACGTTTTCAGCTGCTTTTCATAGCTCAGCTTCTCCTAGCATCAGCCACAGGATAATTATAATCTTTTAAAATGCATTTCAACATCAATAGAGTTTGGAAGAAGCCCTTGTGAAAACATATTATTGAAGGTATTGATAGGAATTCTTGATAAACCACTCCTATGATTATGGTCAGCTTCCTATTTTTCCTCCTGGAGATGTGTAAGTCCGTCCATTTCTCATTATAGTGAGGATTTTTAATGTAGGATCCTTGTTTTTGTTCAAGTTATGTTCAAGTTTTATTGAACACAAATTCAACATTTCAGTGTCACAGGAAGGGTACATGATTCTAGAGAATGAGAACTAAGATCACAATCCTAGACATCACCTTGGTGAATCAAATACGAATTATTTTCTGAGAGTATTCCTTCTTCCTGAAAATATTCTCCATTCTGGAAGGGTAGGTATACATCCTAATAGACTGGGTTTGTGAAGTCTTCAGTGATCTTTGAATATCTCAAATTTCATGTTGGTGTGTTCTACAAACTCTTATGTTCTCTCAATATCCATGGCAGTCTTTTGAGGCTGCTGCTTTAATTTCTATCACATGTATTAACCATTTCAACGCTAGTGGCTTCTCTTCCCTTGAGACACAGTTCATGCCAATCTAGATGCCTCAAAGGGTCACCAGTGAATTTCTGGATCATGCACTGAACCCCCAAGGCAATTCTTGCAGCAGTTTGTTTTCAAAACAGAGGTATCAGTCAGGTTAGACTGGATTATGCTACGGTGACACATGACACCACACTCTCAGTGGCATGACATAGGAGCGCTATTGCTTGGACAAAGTCTGCTGTGGGTCTGGGTTCCTGTCCGGGTGCCTGCCCTCTGGACTGTGGCTCAGGCTTTCAGGCCACTTGCTTGGATCCTGGACATCTCCGTGTGAACATGTGCACCCACCATCATCATAAGAGAAGAGAGAAATGGAGAGACAGTGCCAGCAAGGACAGCTCCAGCCTGGAGGAGCATGTGGTACTGCACTTTGCTCTTCTGTAGCTAGAAAAATGGCTGCCCTTCACTTTGAGGGTGGGGAGTTTACTCCTGGAAGTAGAGAAGAAAGGATGTGAGTCAGTGTGTAAATCTCTCTTGCTCTGAGAAAGAGAATACTTCTCTGAGAGACACGCAGCTATGGTTCCAGCTCTATTTTCAGTGCTCACAGACTGTGCTTTCAGTATCTATGTAAATCTCCCTTTGAGCAGACTTTCAGTGGCAGATACTTTTCCTCAAGGATCAGTAACATTCGATTAAGGATCTTATATTTCTCAGCATATATGTTTTAGTAAACAGGCTCATAACATGAATTTAAAAAACATATTTCCCACACCAAATAACCATTTCATACTATCTACATTGAGCCTGTATTTGAAAGTATGCTAAACATCATTTTGTTTAGTATATTTTAGGTTTTATGTGTTTCTTTGTAGAGTCTAGCCACATTATTATATATAATAGACACTTTTCTGATTATGAACTAGCCACTGCTTATTATTAACCTGAAATTAAGACAGATGTGAAAAATAAGGCAAAAAGCACCCCTATTTCCATGTCTCAGAAGTAACTCCAGTTATTATTCTGGGATGTTACTGTATAAATAGAATAATATACAATAGTGACCCACCAGTAGTATATTCCCACATAAACTCACAGGATGCCTGCCAGGAGCCCTAAAACCAACTTCCTTTCAGAATCCCTGAAGAAATATGTTACAAATAGATTCCTGGGCCACTGGCCAGGTTTAATAAATTCAGGTTTTCAATTGTACAACTCAAGAATTTATAATTTTAACAAGCTCCCTAGGGGTTTCTTATAAGACCAACTCAGTCCAGTTTGAAACACAGGTTTCTAGGAGCCATGGGTATATATCACGATTACTGATTCCTTATCACTGATTCCTCTCCTTCCTTCGCATGTAATGTGAAACACCAGCAAGCTCCGTAGCTTTCACCAACATCATATACGTCAAATCTGACCAATGACACCACCTACCTACCCTGCCACCTTCCTGAGCAAAGCAGTCATTGTGTCTTGATGGAACAACAGAAACAGCTTAGTGGGTGTTCTCACTGGTTCCTGTGCTGCCTGGAATCATGTTGCTAAGGTGTAGATCTGGTCACGTCATTATACTATCTGCTACCATGCACTGGCTTCCCACTGCAGTGCCAGTCAAATACAAATGCATTTCCCGGGCTCATCCCACCCTGCACTCGGGGTTCTCAAACGGGCCAGGTGGAGGCTTGGCAGTGTCTGGAGGTACTTTTCGTCACCACACCTAGAAGGAGCAGTGTTGCTGGCACTGAGTGCAGGGAGGCCAAGGGCGCTGCTCAGCACCCTGCAGGGCAAGGGACAGCCCCACCGCAAGGGAGGATCTGCCCACATATCCGCAGTGCAGGAGGTGGGAAGCACTGCCCTAGCAACCTGGCGTTTCTCCCCGCCTTGCCCTGTTGGCCATTATGCCATTCCCCTCCAGTTTCCTATCTGCAGAACCTGCCACACTCATTTCCGCATCAGGCACTTCGTAGTTGCACGGACGGGAGCCAGGCTGGAGAACCCCACCCGACGTCAGATTTCCTACGAGCATGAAATAAGCTGTCAGCGTGCAGAGCCACTGAGATCAGGGCTGTTTGTCCCCACAGCACACCCTGTCCTAACCTGCTTGACTTCGTTTCATGTACAAATCTCCCCATGTTACCAGTGGAGGGTGTCCAGCTTCTTGGCATCTTGAACAAAGAATTGGACAAAATGCATAAACAAAGCAAGGAAAGAATGAAGCAACAAAATCAGAGATTTATTGAAAATGAAAGTACACTCCACAGGGTGGGAGTGGTCCTAGCACACGGGCTCAAGAGCCCGGTTACAGAATTTTCTGGGGTTTAAATACCCTCTAGAGGTTTCCATTGGTTACTTCCATTGGTTACTTCCATTGGTTTATACTGGTGTACACCGTATGTAATGAAGAAGATGAAGTTAAGTTACAAAGTCATTTACTCTGTGTACGCCCTATGTAAATGGAGAGGATATTACCTGTCATCACTGAAGTGTTTCCATTTGATTTAGTTCTAGGAAATCAGTGTGAATCGGCCTTATGTTCCCTCCCTCCAAACCCTGTTTTCCTGCCTCACCCACGTCAGTGAATGGCTTTTATCAATGCAGATTTCTAATGGTGGAACCATTTTCCACTTAGGCTATACCATGACTTAATTAGTCTTTCTTCACTGTGAGACAAATTCATTTTAGTTAAATGTAAATTTCAAGCTAAAAAAATCACCTTTTTCCACCTGAATGCTCTCTGTGAGGTCAAGATATATTTCCTTTGTCTCCCAGGCCTGACAGAGTTTTGAAAAGCTGCTCTTCTGAGATTTAATACACAAACCCATGCTCTTCTTCCTCACACATTTCCTTCTTTTATAATGTTTTAACAGGAGGCAAGGAGTGGCTCTTCTGCTGCCTGTAGTAACATTCTTGACATTTCTGATGCAAATCTGTAAGGAGATATTGACACTTGCTTTGATGGGTGGTTGAGATGAAAGGTCCCGGCGTGGCCAGAGGGGCCCCCACGTGTAGCAGAGGTTGGCTTAGCCACACGGTGGTGATCACTGTGGTCCAGTGGGGGCACAGACTAGACTTTCCAGTGCTGGGCGATTGGTGGAAATTGGGGAAGCCAATTCCGAGATTTGTTATGGTGCAGAGAAAGAGACGGAACTGCATTCAGACAAAAACGGAGGGTAAGAAGGAAACTCTATTTTGAAATTTTGAATTAGGGAGATTTCAATTTAGTTATGGAAGCCACTGAGAGTAATTCCATCACTCAACTTAAAGATCAATGCTAGTATTCACTTTGTGAAGATTTGAGGTTTTTATTGCTACCATCCCAGGAGCGAGGAATGCATCTGGATCCTGGATGGCGAAAATGCCACTGCCTTTCCCAACAGCACTGCTATCTTTTGTGATTGGAACACACCAGCAGGGAATGCTTTGGCAGGGGAATCCTAAGGAGCACCTCATGTCCAAATCCCTAATCTCTGGCCTACTCATGTGACCAGGAGTCATCTGTAATACTGTCCAAGGTTAGATAGTTTTATAGAAGGACACAATTAAATGAAAATCCTTAGTAAAATAGGCATGCTTATGCTAGCTGTATATTAAAGCATGTCTGGGACATCATGGTAAGTTGGGTACCTTGCAGCATGCTCTCCAGGGAAGCAGTTAAACCTAGCTGGCATTGTTGCTTTTAGAGGAGAAAACTAGAGAAATCTAGAAGTTTCAATCATGTCAAGCTTAAAAGTTTGGCAAAAACAAAAGTATAATTTGCAGCTCTTCTGATTACTTACAGAAACCTAAAAGGGATACATTTTCAGATCTCCACCATGCCCGACAAGAAGGATTGCAAAAAATGTTCTGGGCATCTAACTCTGTCATATCTATTGCCTTGTACAATCAATTTGATAGTTTTGGTTTGGTGACTTGATGGAAAGAGAGTAAATGAAGAATGGTGTAGGATTTTAGAGTATTCCATTGCCTCATATTTCATGGTCCTGGCAGTGGTTTTACTTTGTAACAGTGCAGAATCCTAATGAGGTATGAAGAGAGAAAGCCTGGAAACAAGTGGATTTCCATATTGGCATCCACAGAGACATGTCAGCAGAAAGGTCGCGTCAGGGGGCTGGAGCCTCACTGGAGTTTTTCCTGACCCAGCATTTAAAAATGTTATTTTAAAGCCTCTGCTTACAGGCCATTAGAAACTTGCTGTGGGACATTTTCTAGAATGACATTTGCAACATGACACTGGGGTTACTGATGTAAAGAAACTTAATTGCTTAGATCAAAATATACTTTGGGTTTTTTGGATGGTTTTAAATGTTCGGAAGGAAAAGGATTGGATAATTTAGGAAGACATTTTGTAAAATAAAGTAACTTTCGGCAGATATGCTGGAAAAGGCAAACAAGAAAAACAGGTAATGGTTCCATTTCAGGAACAAAGGAAACAAATGTTCATTTATAGAGAGCTCATAAAATCTAAAATATCATAGATAATCTCTACATACGTGTTATTTTTTATTTGGGTCTTGTCTTTGCTTGGGGAAGAAGAGCTCACATTTTTCATTTTAGATACGTGCAAGGTATTTGCACATTGACTTGTCTTATTAGCTTCTCGAAATATCTCTGTAGCACTTTATATGGATGCAGCAACCGACATGCAGACAGGTGGAGGAGGATGGTGGTGAAAGGGACACAGGGTCTCTCTGGAGTCTCTTTTGTAAGAACACTCAATCCCTTAATTGTGATGGGGACATAAGCATTCAGTCTGTAGCACCCAGCAACTCCTGATGAAGAGCAACTGGTTGTGGATATATTTGATGATTAGTAAAGGTAGGAAAGGCAGGCAAGACATCTCTGGGCTTTGCTGCATTTAACCACCGTGACCTGCATCTGACAATTGTGCAAATGGTCATCATAGTCATCTCTTCTCCTTGATTTTCTTCATCGTGGTCTTCCTTAGCTTTGTCTTCCTTTTTTTTTTGAGGTGGAATTTTACTCTTTTTGCACAGGCTGGAGTGCAATGGCGCGGTCTTGGCTCACTGCAACCTCCGCCTCCCAGGTTCAAGTGATTCTCCTGCAGGTGAATTTTTGTACTAAATTTTGTAATTTTGTACACTCAGCTAATTTTTGTACTTTTAGTAGAGACGGGGTTTCATCATGTTGGCCAGGTTGGTCTTGAACTCCTGACCTCAGGTCATGCTCCCGCTTCAGCCTCTCAAAGTCCTGAGATTACAGGCATGAGTCAGTGCATCTGGCTTTCCTTTTCTTTTTCCAAGTGAACAAATACAATAAAAAAAGGATTAATAAAACAGTCATGTACTCATGACTAAAAATGCCACCTTTTCACATCTGTATCATGGATTAATTTGGAAAGAGAAGGAGACAGCACAGGCAGTTGAAGTTGGCCTTCCTCCGCTGCAGCCTGGCTACCTAGGCTTGCCCTTTCTTGGCCACAGTCGTCTTCTCAGAACTATCGTGACCCTTTCAAATGAAAACGTGGTCACATGATACTCTTAAAAATTAATTTTCCTACTCAAGCATCATTTGATCGTGTTCTCACCTGCAAAGAAATGGAATCGAAGCCCTCACCTTACACAAACCAGTCCAGTCCCTGTAGGAATGAGCTCACCCACAAACACGCCCACCCTTCTTCCTGCTACTCGGAGCGCCCTTCCTAGCTGCAGGAACAGACTTTTTCAATGATGTGAGACTAAAATAGTTCTGCATACTTAGTTCTTTGAAAATTCATTTTGTGAACTGCTGTGAAATCTAAATGTGCAAACACATCCACTCTCCAATTAGGCCTAGCACAACTCAGACTGAAGTTTCAACTTACTCAAAATATGCCTGTGAACAAATCAGCACAATTTTGTGTTACCTCCCATGGTCAGGCTGAATTCAAGGAAATTGCATTTTATAACACCCTGTGGTCACTGAAAATTGCTTACCATTAGCCTTACTTACCAATAAATCACTAGAATCGCTGAAGGTAATTTTAGAGACATGTGGGTGGGTTAAGGTGACAGAGGTTGAATGAAGAACCAGCATTTTTTTGAGAGGTCCTTTAATGCAGATTTATTCTAAGGATTCGAAAGTGACCCAATTTTTTAAAAAAATCTCAAGCATTTTACTACCTAACTCACAAGAAAGTGACGGCTTCTGCAGTCAGAGAAATGAAGTGAAATCTGGCAGTTTCGCTTATATCATACTTTTAATTTTTCTATGTAAAGATCACGTTATCTCTAGGACACCCATGCAAATGGGACTAAGGGGACATTTTCATCCCATCCACGTCCATGAGGAAGGGAGAGCATGGAGAGGACAAATGACTCAGCCAAGAGCACAATTAATAAGTGATGAAGCTGAGACAAACCTACATTTCCCTGACCCAGCGTTTTTCCTCTCAGATCATTACCCCTCACTGGAAACTCCCCTTAGATGGTTATGTATCTGAGAACATAGAGAAAAATAGAGTTTACCAAGTTCTCTGGAAGGTTCAATTCAGTGAATGCCACTATCTTACTATTGCCAGGAGGGATGACAGAGCCACGTAGTCAATCTGGTATTCACTTTTCTAGCTTGTAACGCCTATATAGATAATAATGGGGAAAGTACTTCATCTGCTGATCTTTGGTGTGTCCTCAAAAAGTTAACCATAGAGGCTGTACAGGGAAGTAGCAATGCTCAAAGCTCGGACGTTCTGGGATGCTGCACTGAGGTTCCCTGTTCACAGAGGTGGGTGTCTGATGAAGCCTGTTCTAAACTTTGTTTAGCTACAGCCATTCTGGGAATGCTAGGTGGACCAGCCATGTGAGGCTTCAGCCATCCTCCACTGTGCAATTGAGCAGACTCAAACTAAATTCTAAAGACGAGCCCTGCCTTGCTGGCAGGACTAGCTCCTAGGCCCTCCGCATGCAGAAGGTGTGTGATCTTCCATCCAGACTCCATATTCAGGGCTAGGCTCAGCTGAAATCATATGACACCTTTTGTTTGACCATGTACAAAGGAGTGTTTTTAATATCTATCCTTCAATCTTCATCCAAGCCTCCATTGAGAAAAAATACAGTATTCCAAGAAAATTAGCCTAATGACCCAGATGCTCACAGATAAATCCTGATATCAAGGCAGATGGGCAGAGAGCAGGATAACACTATTGGGTCATGCTGTACATTCCTTCTAAGCACAGACACACATTCACACACCCCACACACATATCCACACATTAACACACACATCCACACACACAACGCACATATTTACACTTATACATGCACTCACACACATATAAACACCCACCCACAGACACACAACCCCCCCCCACACACACACACCACATAGACACCACACACATGCATACATAGGGCCAGAGCCCCCATCCTGTCCTAAGGTCTTCATAAGAACCAGCCCTGGCCGGGCACGGTGGCTCACGTTTGTAATCCCAGTTGTGGGATTGGGAGGCCGAGGGGGGGGTGGATCCCGAGGTCGGGAGTTCGAGACCAGCCTGGCCAAGATGGCATACCACTCAGCTAACTGGTGTCCATGTCAGGCCTCCCCTGCCCCAGGCCCTCACTCCCAGGCATCCTGAGATCAGCTGTATTCTAGCTGCACTCTGTAGCCCCTCCTCCCAAGATCCAAACCCACATCTCTCTTGATCTTCAATTTGTATGATTTATAAACTCATAAAATCAGCCCTTCATACAGCAGAACTCTGCTCCTCTTACTCCAGAGCTGTTGTTCCTCTTAGCCTCCCTCAGTGGGAAATAGCAATGCTATTCTGTAGGCCTCCTGATGCTGAGATCCTGTCGTGTATTGAAATGCCTCTCCCCAGCTGCTGTGTGCTAGTTATGGCCAGGAGTGTTTCCTTATTTTTTACCCAGCACATAGCACAATGCCCTCTACATAGTAGATGCTCACTAAATGGTTTGTTGAATGAATGAGATTTATGAACACTTATTGAAAAGAGTTGAACACTGGCACACGGTATTTCTGAAGAAGATAACAGTGGTAATGAAGTAATCATGCCTCCAAGCAATATTTGTTCTCAGTGTATTAAGGATGGAAAGCATAGATTTATATTTGGAGTTTATTTCAAAGGTATTGTGCAGGTTTTCAGAGTATGGTCACGGATCATCAGCAAGGCTTTCTATATTGATCAAAATCCTTAAGAATGACAAAAGCAATGGTCTACCCTGTAAGACCATAAGGCTGTTGTGAGATGGTACATCCTCTCTTGCTTTGTAGAGGCAGCCTCCTAGAAAATGGAAAGTGTTAAAATATATATACCATGTATTTTCTACCCTTGGGCTTTGCCACTGATTAGAAACCATTTATTTTTGTGAGGTGTCAATATGATTTTTTTTTCTTTTTGAGATGGTGTCTCACTCTGTCGCCCGGGCTGGAGGGCAGTGACGCGATCTCTGCTCACTGCAAGCTCTGCCTTCCGGGTTCAAGTGATTCTCCTGCCTTAGCCTCCCGAGTAGCTGGGACTACAGGCGCCTGCCACTACGCCTGGCTAATTTTTTTTATGTTTTTAGTAGAGACAGCGTTTCACCTTGTCAGCCAGGATGGTCTCGATCTGACCTCGTGATCCGCCCACCTCGGCCTCCCAAAGTGCTGGGATTACAGGCGTGAGCCACCGCGCCCGGCCGTCAATATGATTTTTAGGGCTGGATTGGTAAAAAACAAACAAATAAAAAACCTAAAAACCTATCAGTCTAGTATTTTTTGCTGGGCAAGAGGTTCGTTCTCGGAACTTTCTCCAGTTCATCTGAATTTTTGTTTGGGTTAAAAAATTCAATCTGGGAGAAATATGTCAGCATCTACTTGCTGTGCTGAAACTCAGGCCAGAATCACTTTATAGAGAAATTTTACAAGATTCACAGAGAAATTTGCTAGGGAGAAGCCAACTACATCATTCATATTATTTGTTGGGAGCTTCATCATTCAGGAAAAAAAGGTTTAAAACAAATGAGCACAGACAAAATGTCTTAATATTCATGCAAAATCTTACATGAATATATAAATTACATAATATATAACATATCTATATGCAATATAACATATTAATTATATAATATATAGTACAAATGCTATATATTATATAGTACATATACTATATTATATATAGTACATATATACTATATATGTAGTACATATTAGTTATATTTGTATAATAGACATGTATAGTGTATGTACACTACGTCTATACAGGCACTGTATATGCATATCCTATTCATATACAAGTATATACATATATAGGATAATTAGACTTATAGAGTACAATACATATTATTCATGTGTTACATATAATTAATATATTATCTAGGTTATATTAATTTAATATCATTTATAAAGTATAAACTCAAAATCAACAAAATAAGTTTCCTTTTCCCCTCATGTTCTCAACATCCATTACCAGTGCAGGAATAGGGTTTCTAGGATGAATTCTGTTGAATAAGAAATTCTATAAGGGATGCGTGCACAAGTATCCTGTTCTTTAAAATTCTCCCAGTCAGAGAATGCTACAGCTGGGATATCTAATTCAAGTCTTTTGCATTTGAAGGATGAGGAAATCAAAATCTAGAAAGACAGTATTCAGTCAAAAACTGCTCAGGGAGGCAAGAAGCCAGGTGGACCCCCACCCGGCTCTGTCCTCAGTGGCTCCCACCGCCCCTCCCCTCACCCTCCTTTCCTGATTGTGCCGGGGGTTTCTGGATTACTGACTTGGCACCCCCCAGGGGAGTTTTCAGGTACAAACTCTGTGACAGTGATCCCAGGCCCCCTCCAGGCTCACTCTCAGCGCTTCCCTCTCTGCAGGCTGCTCCCAGGCACCTTAGCAGTTGGGACCACGGGGCCCATTTACAGCATTGCGAGGGCAGTCCCTGTGTCCAGGGATGCACACACGAGCCCCTGGTCGCTCAGAGATTTCTAAGCACATGCAAGTTGTTGGCTTACTGTAGAGCCCCTGGGTTGTGGAGAAGATTCTTTGTGAGATGAGTCGGATGCAGATAGCTATACGAGTTTGAATATTAAATTTTGACAAGTTTTGGGGAAAGCCTTCTTCCATTTGAGTCCTAACGTGAGAACTGGTCGCCTGTAGAGCTGGTGGCAGTTCTCAGTGGGGATGTCGTAGAGTGAAGTAATCAGGGGTTTTCCCAGAAGACAAGGCACCGAGACATAAACGTTTCTAATAAAGCTAGTCTTTTGTTGTCTGTAGCATCCACCATGGTGCGTGGGGGAAGGAGGCAGGTGTGGTTCCCACGCTCCAGAGACCAGGCTCCCCTGTTCCCTGGTGGACAGACCTCGCCTTCGGAGCTGAGTCCTCCACAGCCAGGGCTGAGAGCCTGGCTTCCTTCTTCTTCTCCGTGCCTTTAGATGTTTTCCAGTTTAGTTTTATCTTGGATGGGCTCGTGGCTACTCAGCACGTTTAGCGAGTTTTGTTCGAGGGGGCCTTTATTTGCGTCTCCAGATTTCTGGGCGAGGACTTGCTGCCAAAACATATGAAGCCTCCATTTGTTTTGTATCCTCTGCTTCGTGTTGGGGTGGGGGGGGGGGGGGTGGTGGTAATGAAGGCTACATCCCTTGCCACCAGAAATCCCGTGCTGTTTTAGAGCAGAGAGTGAAACAACTTTGTGGGTGTGTGGATAACCAATCAGAGGGCAGGGCAGGGGTGAACCAGGCAGGTGAGAGTTCCCTGGAGACACCCTTGACATTCAGTCACACGGCTCTAGAGACAGGTCCGGAGGGTGATGTCGCCAACCAGCAGGCAGATTTTGAAGAGGCACAGACAGTGGTAACCTGGGTTTCCACAGATGAGCTGCTGTGAGCCAAAGGGGGCCTCTGTAGCCAGGCACACCCCTTCCAGTGAGCAGGGCTCTGCTACCTCCAAGACTAGCCCCTCCCAGGATCTGAAGCTTCCACAGCCTTGTCTACTGTCACATTCATTTCTTTTCAGAGAGCAATGTTCCATCTCCAAGAAGTTTTTTTCTGACTTAACTTCACCCTATGCACTGCCCACTTCTTCCACCTCCTCACCGCTCTTTGATATAAATGTCTCATGCTCCACTTCAGGATGTATTTTTTTCTAGTGGTTTCCTTCAAATTAAGGATATCCTTCCTCCCAGATTGTATGCTCTTTGGGGTCAAAAAATACATCATATCTGTTCTGTTTCTCCCCTTATGCATTTGAATGAATGAGATTTACGAATATTAATTGTAAAAAGTTGAACACAGGCACACAGCATTTCCCAAGGAGATAACAGTGAAAATGAAGTAACCTTGCTTACAGGCAATATTTTTTCTCAGTGTATTAAGAATGGAAAGCATAGACTTACATTTGGAGTTTATTTCAAAGGTATTCTGCAGGTTTTCAAAGCCTGGCAGGGCCAGGCTTTCTTATGATTCAGATGCCAGTGTGTCACATCTCCTCCCTCCGTGGCCGCTTGGCTCCGTGGACAGAGAGAGGGAGCATTTCTGGTTCTCTTAGTAAACACAGCATAGGAGGCACCATCTCTAGCACAGGTAAGTGCTCAATAGCTTTTTGTCAAATTAGTGACAGAGTGAAAAAATGTATGAATTAAGTCAGCCACGACCCAGTTATCAGCAGAGGGCACCACTGGGCCACATAAATCTCCCCTGGAGAGGTCACACCTTCCATCTCAACTATCCGAGAAAGCACCACTCACTGGCTGCTCCTAATTCTCAACTGAAAATGCTTTTCCTGTGGGTGATCTGGAAAGGAGGAAAAAACTTTGCCATGTCTAAAAACGAACATCTGTAGCTTGTTTTTAATTTCCCCCTTGTGATAAATTAATGCACACCCCTTGCCAACAATTACAAAAGGATCCAAGCAGCATGAGAATTGATTACAATCCGATAACCCAGAGATAACAATGATTCATATTTCACAGTCTTGGTGAATTTTCTTTTGTTCCTTTTTTCTACATCTCTATCCATTGACACCCTTAGTGTCCATAGGGGAGCCTGTCTTCAGTTCTTTTTCCACTTACCGTTTTCATGCGCGTCCGTGTGAAGAGCCCACCAAACAGGCTTTGTGTGGGCAACATGGCTGTTTATTTCACCTGGGTGCAGGCGGGCTGAGTCCGAAAAGAGAGCCAGCGAAGGGAGATGGGGTGGGCCCGTTTTGTAGGATTTGGGTAGGTAAAGGAAAAAGGGGGGTTGTTCTCTGGCGGGCAGAGTGAGGGTCACAAGGTGCTCAGTAGGGGAGCTTTTGAGCCAGGATGAGCCAGGAGAAGGAATTTCACAAGACAATGTCATTAGTTAAGGCAGGAACAGACCATTTTCACTTCTTTTGTGGTGGAATGTCATCAGTTAAGGCAGGAACTGGCCATCTGGATGTGTACATGCAGGTCACAGGGGATATGATGGCTTAGCTTGGGCTCAGAGGCCTGACATTCCTGTCTTCTTACATTAATAAGAAAAATAAGATGAAATAGTGTAAAGTGTTGGGACAGCGAAAATTTTTGGGGGTGGTATGGAGAGATAATGGGCGATGTTTCTCAGGGCTGCTTCGAGCGGGTTTAGGCGCGGCGTGGGAACCTAGAGTGGGAGAGATTAAGCTGAAGGAAGATTTTGTGGTAAGGGGTGATACTGTGGGGTTGTTAGAAGGAACATTTGTCATTTAGAATTATTGGTGATGGCCTGGATACAGTTTTGTATGAAATGAAAAACTAAATGGAATAAGAGAAGGAGAAAAACAGGTATAAAAGGTCTAAGAATTGGGACGACTCAGGACATCTAATTAGAGAGTGCCTAAGGAGATTCAGCATAGTCCTGCTAGCAAAGATTATTTATTTACTTCAAGAGTTAAGAGTGGCGGTTTGGGGATAGCACCAGGAGATATCAGCTGTGATGGCTTGGAGAAACAGTGTAAACCAGCAGTGTAAACAAGAGCAGGGCATGTATGAGTAGTTGAGAACAGTGAATAGGAGTATGACTAGACAGAAGACAGTAGGGATGACAAGTTTTTTGGGGCACAGTCCAAGTTGGTCTGGTGTCTGGAATGAGACTGGGGCCTAATAAAAAAGAGCGTTTATACAGGAGCTCAAATGGGCTGTACCCTGTAGCATTCTGAGGACAAGTCTGACTTCTGAGAAGGGAAAATGGTAAAAGTATTGTCTAGTCCTTTTTAAGTTGGTGGCTGAGCTTGGTGAGGTGTGTTTTTAAAAGACCTTTAGTCCGTTCTACTTTTCCTGAAGACGGAGGACTGTAAGGGATATAAAGGTTTCACTGAATACTAAGAGCCTGAAAAACTGCTTGGCTGATTTGACTAATAAAGGCTGGTCTGTTATCAGACTGTATAGAGGTGGGAAGGCTAAACTGAGGAATTATGTCTGACAGAAGGGAAGAAATGACTGTGGTGGCCTTCTCAGACCCTGTAGGAAAGGCCTGTATCTATCCAGTGAAAGTGTCTACCTAGACTAAGAGGTATTTTAGTTATCTGACTTGGGGCGTGTTGAGTAAGCTAATTTGCCAGTCCTGGGTGGGGGCAAATCCTCGAGCTTGATGTGTAGGGAAGGGAGGGGGCCTGAATAATCCCTGAGGAGTAGTAGAATAGCAGATGGAACACTGAGAAGTTATTTCCTTGAGGATAGATTTCCACGATGGAAAGAAAATGAGAGGTTCTAAGAGGTGGGCTAGTGGCTTGTACTATAGTATAGCCTGCCTTTGCTGGTGTGTGGCTATTAGGCCTGGTGGAACTGCCATCAATAAATCAAGCGTGATCAGGATGAGGAACAGGAAAGAAGGAAATATGGGGAAATGGGGTGAATGTCAGGTGGATCAGAGAGAGACAGTCATGAGGGTCAGGTGTGGTATCCAGAATAATGTGGGAGGCTGGATTGAAGTCCTGGCCAGGAACAATGGTAATTGTGGGACTTAACAAAAAGTGAGTACAGCTGAAGGAGCCGGGGAGCAGAAAGTATATGCGTCAGGTGTGAGGAAGAAAATGGATTTTGGAAGTTATGAGAAATGTAGAGAGTGAGTTGAGCATAGCTTGTGATTTTTAGGGCCTCTAAAAGTATTAAAGCAGCGGCAGCCACTGCACGCAGACATGAGGGCTAGGCTAAAACAGTAAGGTCAAGTTGTTTGGACAGAAAGGCTACAGGGTGTGGTCCTGGCTCTTGTGTAAGAATTCTGACTGCACTAACCATGCCTAGGAAGGAAAGGAGTTGTTGTTTTGTAAGGGATTGAGGTTTGGGAGATTAATCGGACATGATCAGCAGGGAGAGCACCTGTGTTTTTATGAGAATTTTGCTGAGATAGATAAAAGATAAGGAAGAAATTTGGGCTTGACTGACGTAATGGGGGCTGTCTGTGAAGCTTTGCGGCAGTACAGCCCAGGTGAAAGCGAAGAGAGGCTGGGATGACGGGTGCAAAGGAACAGTAAAGAAAGCATGTTTGAGATCCAGAACAGAATAATGGACTGTGGAGGGTGGTATTGAAGATAGGAGAGTATATGGGTTTGGCACCATGGGGTGGATAGGCAAAACAGTTTGGTTGATAAGGCATAGATCCTGAAATAACTTGTAAGGCTTGTCTGGATTTAGGACAGGTGAAATGGGGGAATTGTAAGGAGAGTTTATAGGCTTTAAAAGGCCATGCTGTAGCAGGCAAGTGATAGCAGGCTTTAATCCTTTCAAAGCATGCTGTGGGGATGGGATATCGGCACTGAGTGGGGTAAGGGTGATTAGGTTTTAATGAGATGGTAAGGGGTGCATGATCAGTCTCCAAGGAGGGAGTAGAGGTATCTTATACTTGTGGGTTAAGGTGGGGGGATATAAGAGGAGGATGCAAAGGAGGCTTTAGATTGGGAAGAAGGGCGGCAATGAGATGCAGCTGTAGCCCAGGAATAGTCAGGAAAGCAGATAATTTAGTTAAAGTGTCTCGGCCTGATAAGGGAACTGGGCAGGTGGGGATAACTAAAAGGAGTGCTTAAAAGAGTATTGTCTAAGTTGGCACCAGAGTTGGGGAGTTTTAAGAGGTTTAGAAGCCTGGCTGTCAATACCCACAACAGTTATGGAGGCAAAGGAAACAGGCCCTTGAAAAGAAGGTAATGTGGAGTGGGTAGCCTCCGTATTGATTAAGAAGGGGACAGACTTACCCTCCACTGTGAGAGTTACGCGAAGCTCGGCATCCGTGATGGTCTACAGGGCTTCTGAGGCGATCGGGCAGCATCAGTCTTCAGCCGCTAAGCCAAGAAGATCTGGGAAGCAGTCAGAGAGCCTTGGGCCAGAGTTTCAGGGGCTCTGGGAGTGGCTGCCAGGTGAGTTGGTCAATCCAATTTCCAGTGGGGTCCCACACAGATGGGATGTGGCTTGGGAGGCATCCTGGGCTGCAGGCATTCCTTGGCCGGGTGGCCAGATTTCTGGCACTTGTAGCAAGCTCCTGGGGGAGGAGGTTCTACAGGAACGCCTGGCCACTGCTGTTCAGGCGTTTTGGAATTTCTTGTGTGCTGGAAATGTGGCTGGGGTTTGTCTCACAGTGGAAGCAAGGAATTACAACTTTTTTCTATTATTGTACACCTTGAAGGCGAGGTTAATTAAATCCTGTTTTGGGGTTTGAGGGCCAGAATTTAATTTTTGGAGTTTTATTTAATGTCGGGAGCAGATTGGGTAATAAAATGTATATTGAGAATAAGATGGCCTTTTGACCTTTTAGGGTCTAGGGCTGTAAAGCGTCTCATGGTTGCTGCCTAACGAGCCATGAACTGGGCTGGATTTTTCATATTTGATGAAAGAGCCTAAATGCTCACTGATTTGGGAGAGGTCTGATAAAGAAAAAGCAGCATTAACCTTGACTATGCCTTTAGCTTCAGCCACCTTTTTAAGAGGAAATTGCTGGGCAGGTTGGGGAGGGCTAGTCACGGAATGAAACTGTAAACCTGACCCAGTGTGAGGAGGGGAGGTGATAAAAAGATTATATGGTGGAGGAGCAGAGGCTGAGGAAGAATTGGGACCTAGCTCGGCCTGGCGAGGAGCAGCCTGGGGAGGAGGGGAGAGGTCAGATGGGTCTGTAGAAAAGGAAGATTAGAAAGACTCAGCAATGCTTGGGGTTGGGACTGAGGGGACAGGCGGGAGGGAAAGAAGGAAGATTTGGGACGAGTTGCACTGGGCAGAGACTAGGAAGGGACTGATGTGTAAAAGAATTGCCTGGACATCAGGCACCTCAGACCATTTGCCTATTTTACGACAAGAATTATTTAGATCTTGCAGGATGGAAAAATTGAAAGTGCTGTTTTCTGGCTATTTGGAACTACTGTCAAGTTTGTATTGGGGTCAAGCAGCATTGCAGAAGAAACTAACACATTTAGGTTTTAGGTCAGGTGTGAGTTGAAGAGGTTTTAAGTTCTAAAGAACACAGGCTAAGGGAGAAGGAGGAATGGAGGGTGGAATATTGCCCATAGTGAAGGAGGCAAGCCCAGAGAAAAGAGAGAGTAGAGACATAGAGGGAAGGGGTTTGGGGGTTCTCACCCTCCAGAAAAGCGTGAAAGGGGTCAGGGCATAGAGATACGAGGTCGGGGTGCAGAAATAAGGGATTGGGGCACAGAGATACAAGAGGTTGAGGTGTGGAAATAAGGGATTGGGGCACAGAGATAAGACGTCGGGGCACAGAAATAAGGGCTAAGGGTGAAGGACCAAGGCAGGCGTCCCTGTGTGGTCTGACACCTCTGAAACCTGGGTGAATAATCAGGCGTCCCTGCAATGATTAAACACCAAGAGAAGGCTGCCTTCCCTAGTCCGTGACCGGTGCCGGAGTTTTGGGTCCACGGATAAAATGTGTCTCCTTTGTCTCTACCAGGAAATGAAAGGAATTGAAATTAAGAGAAGGGAGAGATTGAAGAGTGGAAAGGAGAAAGTGATTGAGGGATAGTGAGAGAGGTTGGAGAAGAGAGTAAGAAGAGGCCGCTTACCCGATTTAAAATTGGTGAGATGTTCCTTGGGCTGGTTGATCTGAGGAAATGAGGTCGTAGGTGGATCTTTCTCACGGAGGAAAGAACAGGAGGACAGGGGATTGATCTCCCAAGGGAGGTCCCCCGATGCAAGTCACGGCACCAAATTTCATGCATGTCTGTGTGAAGAGACCACCAAACAGGCTTTGTGTGAGCAACATGGCTGTTTATTTCACCTGGGTGCAGGCAGGCTGAGTCCAAAAAGAGAGTCAGCAAAGGGAGATGGGGTGGGCCCGTTTTATAGGATTTGGGTAGGTAAAGGAAAAAGGGGGGTTCTCTGGTGGGCAGGAGTGGGGGTCACAAGGTACTCAGTGAGGGAGCTTTTGAGCCAGGATGAGCCAGGAGAAGGAATTTCACAAGACAGTGTCATCAGTTAAGGCAGGAATAGGCCATTTTCACTTTTGTGGTGGAATGTCATCAGTTAAGGCAGGAACCGGCCATCTGGGTGTCTATGTGCAGGTCACAGGGGATATGATGGCTTAGCTTGGGCTCAGAGGCCTGACAACCGTGGCTTTCTTCCAAATTGCTTGTGCTGTGTAAAATTTTAAAACTTTGTATTAATGCTGACACAACCCATTCATTGTTTAATTTTTGCTTGGACTCTTAAGGAAACCTGAAAGGTGTGAGTATGTCCCAAAGGGTACAGTTTCTCCTAAAGGAGACTCCCCCGAATCTTCAACCACAGCATCCTGTGTGGGATGACTTGGCAGCTTCATAGAACAAGGGGCTCCACCATCTGAGGCGCAAAGTGCTTTGCCAGCAAAATTTACCTTTCTCAGAGGCTGCATATCTGATTACAGAAGTAAATAATACCCTTTACCCTTCAAAACAGTTCGCTCACTGGAGAACACACCTTGTGTAGGGGGCATTTTTCTGATTGAATTCTGAGGTGGTCTCTCCTTGTTAAGCAGGGAGAATGGCAGGTCCACAGAGAGCTCACAGGGAGAATTCTGACAAAATCCTTCCCTTCCCAGAAGGGGGAAGGTCAAAATCTTTCACTCCTCTTTATATTGTTTTCAGAGGCTTTGTGTGTGTGTGTGTGTGTTTGTGTGTGTGTGTGTTTGTGTGTGTGTGTTTGTGTGTGTTTGTGTGTGTGTGTTTGTGTGTGTGTTTGTGTGTGTGTTTGTGTTTGTGTGTGTTTGTGTGTGTGTCTGTGTTTGTGTGTGTGTTTGTGTGTGTTTGTGTGTGTGTGTGTATGTGTTTGTGTATGTGTTTGTGTGTGTGTTTGTGTGTGTGTTTGTGTGTTTGTGTGTGTGTGTGTTTGTGTGTGTGTGTGTTTGTGTGTGTATGTGTGTGTGTGCTTACTGTTAACCAGTCTTGTTTTAAACACCGTGCCCTATTTTTATAACAACCCCAGACTACATCTGAGAAGCATCCGTTATTATATTGGCAGCTCCATTAAGTGCATTTTCTGCATATTTGGGGAAATAGTCCTGGCCTAGTAATTTCCTTTATAAAAAAGGATTTTCATTAAAATATGATGCAATCTCTTGTGTAAACAGTGCTGACAAGTTTGGTCTATGTTTCTGTTTTTGGCATTCTTTTATTTCATGAAAGCACACACTGCTTTTCTCTTGTGTTGCTTTCTTCTTTGGCTTTCTTGTAAGGAAATAATATATCCATTTAATACCTTAGGGTAATTGCAGTAAGAGAAAATGCTAGTCAAAAAAAAAAAAAATAGAGTAGGGGAAAAGGAACAGGAGTAATTTATGGTCCCTTCAGGGTGAATACGAAGAAGTTTAAACAATAAATAATTTAACATTGAAAAAAATTAGAAAGTGGCAGCCAGTAGGTAAAATGTAGACTGAATCAGGTAGCAGACAAGGCGAAGCTGATCTACACACACACACAGCATTGATTCACAAACTCAGGCCACTCTTCTCTACGGGCTTTGTGGGTATGACTGCGGCTCTCCTGCTGATCTTTGCCTTCTGACAGCAACACTGCCAGCTGAGCACCGTCTAACCTGGGTGCTTCTGTGGATCCATCCTTTGTTTTCATGTTGTATCCTTAAATTTGAACTGCTTCCTATTCCTTCCTCCTAAACCGTTACATGCACAGGGAGATCACTGGCAAAGATGTGGGTCTGTAAAAGGGCCAATATTCCATAATGGAGTGGCAACCTTCTCCTAAGGCCTTATTGCGTTTTTTTCCTTGAGTTTTTGTTTTTGTTTTTCAATTTCATTTGGTATCCATGATAAGGATTCAAGCATTCAGTAAGGTCACATTGCTCGGTATCTTGCATTTACTAACTCACATGAATATTCTTGTCCGTTCGTTCCATTAACTTACTGAGGTATTGCTCTCATTTTTTTTCTTTTTTGGTTATGTGATGAAATGAGCCCCTATTAGAGAGTGATAGTGTCCAGCTAATTTCAGAGAACAGCAGAAATGATTTTATATGCCCTAGTTCTGCCTGCCAATAAAGATTATGAGCTACATCAGGGCAGAGGTCATAATCCTCCTCTATCTTCTCCATACAGCCCTCGGCATTTGTGCTGGCATCTCTTTCTACATACCCTCCTGCATGCCACTGAAAATGTATTCTCCCCAACTACTACTTTTCTCATTCGTTTGTGCATTTTAAAACTTTCAATAATGCCTTGAAACCTATAGCATAAAGCATGCACTTCAGGATCACTGCCCCAACCAAACACCAACAAGACTGTGCACATGCAGTGGTCTCCAAGACAGGGAGTGGGTGGAAGGGGAGGAAGACATCGGGGTAGCACCAGTAAAGCTGAGCATTGCAGGGCAGTGAGTGTCCCCTGGCTGGCGGTGCTGTAGGAGGGAGGCTGGAGCAGTGGCCTGCAGGCAGACATTTGCACTTGGAGTTAAGAGCATCCTTGAGAGTATGAGGGACTCTGAGGCTGGGCTGCTTCTGTTCCCCAAAGCATGAAGTGGAACGTGAAAAGAGGGCAGAAGCAGAACAGAGAACAGTGTCTGACTCAGGATGGAAGATAACAGATCAATAACTAAGGAAGGAATTAATTCAACGACAAAATTTACCTCCAAAAATGTCTTTGTGGAACCATGTGGCAGGAACAATAGAAGAATTCCCCTTTAAATATTAAAGAATAAAAGAGAGTCCACCATCAATGATACTATTTATTGGCATCCTGGAGTTGCAACCAGTGTAATACAAGGAGGAAAAAAAAGAGATCTGAATGTGAAAAGGAAACTTAGCATTATAGGAAGACAATGGATTGGCTGTAGATAATGGATTGGCAGCTGAAAACCTATTTTAAGTGAGTATAAATTTAGTAACGCAGTTGACACAAAACAAATATGTTAAAAGCAGTAATCATTTGAAAGTGTACAATGCAGTGTCATAGAGTACATTCAGAACGTTGGGCAACCATCACCTCTATCTAGTTCCAAATCGTTTTCATCACTGTGGGAACTCTGTGCTATCTTTGCACCTTTTCTGTAAATATAAAATTATTCAAAAATAAAAATTAACAATAACAATGAAAAACATGACTTATAAGTCAAACACACAATGTTGGTGGCAGAAAGTCCTGGTGCGCTGGGTTATTCAACTTGGAAGAGGAGCAGAGTCCTTAGAAGTCAGAGGAAGCTTGGTTTCTGCCCAGGTTAGAACAGGGAAACAAAACCATCTTCCCTTGCTGTTTTAGGTTTCCCAACACCTAAAGCAAATGCTCATTTATGAGATTGCAAAGGAGAAATTAAAGGAATTAAAAATGAGAAGCATTAATTAATATGGCAATGTAAATCTACCTTTAGAGACAGATTCAGGAGACTCTAGGTCAATTCCATTATGTTTTAGGGTAATGGAAACCAAGATCCTCCTTGGTGGCTTGGTATCTGTTTAATTTTGCTAATGGTGCAAATGTTCACCTGTTGAGGAACAAACTGGAAACAGGACTCAGTTTTTATGGATTCTGTTGGTTCCCTTTCCTGATGGTTGATCCTAGAAATTAAGTTTGGTCTTGAAGCAAAGAACCACTTCAGGTATTCTCCCATGAACTCATCACTCGAGGAACAGTTGTTGTGTGATTAACGCTTGAATTATTCCATTTGTTTTAAGGTTTTAGAAGAATAAAGCAAAGTGAAAGGGGAATCTGTGCTTCATAAATCCCTTTTTCATTTTAATTTCAGTTAAACTCTATTGGACCCTTAAATGTGTAAATGGCTTTTCAGAGCGTCTGTTGTGGGAGGGGGGTTTGAAAAGTAAATCAGACGATTTTCATTACTTGTCACGCTATTAACCTTCCTTCTGCCATTCGTTTACCTGAAATTAGACCTTAATTTTCCCGAGAAACAAGCAAAAACAGGCAGCCCCACATGTGAGAGCAGTGTGGACACTGGGGAAGAAAGGGCAGGTCTCAGGGAAACAGGTAAACTCTTCATCCTGAAAGTGTCTCTGGGGCATGAGGATGTGGAGCAGCAGGCATCATTTCCCCATCTTTCTGAAACACGTGTGGAGCATTCTGTTCTGTGCCAGGCACACAGGATTCAAAGGGAACAGGACAGACACCTCCTTCCCTCACAAGAGTGGCATTTCTGTCCAGGAAGGAAAAAGATAAAGACATAGGTAGTCACAGTAGTGAACAAGTGCTCTGAAGAAAACCTAACAGAGTAACTGGATGGGTGAGTGGTTGAGGGCTGTTTTATTTAGAGAGACTAGGAAGGGTCTCTTTGAGTAGATGAAATAGGCAGAAAGTCCTGAATTTTGAGAAAGAGGTAGCTCTGTAAAGCTCTGGAGAATATATCTGAGCAAAAGGGAATAACAAGTCAAAGGTCTGGAAGCTGGAAAAATCAGATGCGAGGTCTGGGATCTGCATCTGGATGCAGTGAGATGCCTTCTACAGGCACTGAGGAGGGCTTAATAAACAGTCTCAAACATTCTGCTCAGTATGCAAAACAAAGGGAGGGGAATTTTCTTTTTTTCCTTTCTAAGAATCCACCAGCTTCCAGATTGAAACAACAAACATAGACCTGCTGCTTGAAGCAAAGTTGGTCAGCTGTGCACTTTTCCCGTTAGAGGCAGCTGATAAGATTTGCCCTGCTGCAAACCATTTGTGTTAAAGCAGTTCTCTTTAATGTACGTTCTCTAAACACTGCTTTCTTTCATCCCAACTGTTAGGATGGCTACGTCACTTGAATCTCATGTGACCTATTTATTTTTTTAATTTATTTTTTATTATACTTTAAGCTTTAGGGTACATGTGCACAACGTACAGATTAGTTACATATGTATACATGTGCCATGTTGGTGTGCTGCACCCATTGACTCGTCATTTAGCATTAGGTATCTCTCCTAATGCTATTCCTTCCCCTCCCCCCACCTCACAACAGGCCCGGGTGTGTGATGTTCCCCTTCCTGTGTCCGTGTGTTCTCATTGTTCAATTCCCACCTATGAGTGAGAACATGTGGTGTTTGGTTTTTTGTCCTTGCGATAGTTTGCTGAGAATGATGGTTTCCAGCTTCATCTATGTCCCTACAAAGGACATGAACTCATCATTTTTATGGCTGCATAGTATTCCATGGTGTATATGTGCCACATTTTCTTAATCCAGTCTATCATTGTTGGACATTTGGGTTGGTTCCAAGTCTTTGCTATTGTGAATAGTGCCGCAATAGACATACGTGTGCATGTGTCTTTATAGCAGCATGATTTATAATCCTTTGGGTATATACCCAGTAATGGGATGGCTGGGTCAAATGATATTTCTAGTTCTAGACCCCTGAGGAATCACCACACTGACTTCCACAATGGTTGAACTAGTTTACAGTCCCACCAACAGTGTAAAAGTGTTCCTATTTCTCCACATCCTCTCCAGCACCTGTTGCTTCCTGACTTTTTAAAGATCGCCATTCTAACTGGTGTGAGATGGTATCTCATTGTGGTTTTGATTTGCATTTCTCTGATGGCCAGTGATGATGAGCATTTCTACAACCATCTGATCTTTGACAAACCTGACAAAAACAAGCAATGGGGAAAGAATTCCCTATTTAATAAATAGTGCTGGGAGAACTGGCTAGCCATATGTAGAAAGCTGAAACCGGATCCCTTCCTTACACCTTATACAAAAATTAATTCAAGATGGATTAAAGACTTAAATGTTAGACCTAAAACCATAAAAACCCTAGAAGAAAACCTAGGCAATACCATTCAGGACATAGGCATGGGCAAGGACTTCATGTCTAAAACACCAAAAGCAATGGCAACAAAAGCCAAAATTGACTAATGGGATCTAATTAAACTAAAGAGCTTCTGCACAGCAAAAGAAACTACCATCAGAGTGAACAGGCAACCTACAGAATGGGAGAAAATTTTTGCAACCTACTCATCTGACAAAGGGCTAATATCCAGAATCTACAATGAACTCAAACAAATTTACAAGAAAAGAACAACCCCATCAAAAAGTGGGTGAAGGATATGAACAGACGCTTCTCAAAAGAAGACATGTAGCCAAAAGACACATGAAAAAATGCTCATCATCAGTGACCTATTTATTAACACATGCAACATTGTTGCAACATTTAGGGCTGTTTTCTATGAAAACAGGTAAGCAACCTAAAAAGAACTGTGTGCAGTGGAGTTAGTGGAGCAGAGTGAGTACGGTGCATTGTGGGCTTTCTGAGATGGGTGTGACAGTGAAAGACAATTTGATAAGTTGTGGATATGAACAACACCTTTGCTGTAGGCATTCTGAGTGGGGTAGCGTGGGGCACTTGCCTGATTCTGAATCTTACAGCAGCCAGGCTGTGCTAGAAGCAGCAGCTGTGCCCTGTACATCCCATCCCCTGTGCCCACGCCCAACCCCTGCAAGAGCTGGGTCAGGATTGATGACTTTGGTGATTGACTGTGTTGTCATTGGCATGACGGTGGGCATGATAGTTCAGAGAAGGCAGACCTTCAAACCCTGCTCCCTGGCCTTTATGAAAAATCCGATGCTTGATCATAAGGACTTAACATTTTCTTAAGGCTCAAAATTGCACTTGAGAATGCCACCCTGTGGCAGCCCATTTACGTGCCTTCCTCCAGCCTGCTCGATGGCCCTGCTGGTTATGGGAGGTCTCTGGGCAGAAGAGGGAACTGCTAGGGGAAGCGGGGGCCTGATCTGTAGTCCCCAGAGAAATAATGAATATCAGTCAGATGCTATGCTAGTGACTTCTTTACTATCCACAGAACATCTGGTACCTCTTACCAGCTCTCAGGAGGCTCCAAATATACTTACATTTATGTTCTTTAAGTAGTCGTCTAGATTTTTGCTTTTCCTGTTGCTGTGATTGTACTTTTACAATCCTTTTCCATGTAGTACAAACTCATTTTGAGGCAGAAGCATAGGGTCTGGAGATAGGGAGCCTCGACTTCAGCCTCCAACTGGTCACAGGCCAAGCCTTCATTTGCATAGGGTGTAAACAATAGGAAACCTCTAATGGGTACTTAAACCCCAGAAGATTTTGCAACCAGAGCTCTTGAGCTACTTGCTCCATGGGATGTACTTTCATTTCAAAAAATCTGTGCTTCATTCTTTCATTGCTGTGATTGTATATTTTGTCCAGTTCTTTATTCGACATGCCAAGAACCTGGGATACTTGTAATCAAGACCATCCAGCAGTAAAAATTTCACTGCAAAATCAGCACTTCGTTCATATTTATTGGTTCAACAAAAATCTACTGGTTGCTGAGCACTGTGCTAAGGGTAGGGGGACAATGAAGCCCCTCCCAGCCTCTGTGAAACTCAGGGAATAGAGAAGGCAGCACAGGTGCCACTCGGTAAAACTCAGCATGGTAACTGACTGTACTGGAATGGGAACAAAATGCCGTGGTGACAGAGGAAAAGGTGGGCCTGGTTAATTCTGACTCTTTCATTCGCCCCTCAAAAAAAACCTCCTCTTATTTGATTTGCATGATTGCAATCAGGCCTGAGAATGGTGAATTGGGGGAAGAGGATGAGCAATTCAGCTTGATACTTGAATGCTACTGTTCTTGATTTAGGGGCTGCCTGTTCTAACCCTTGTGGTTTGGTACAAAAATATTCCTGTTCCTCTTCCTCACAGTTGCACACCCAAGGTCAGTTCCTACAGATGTCCGTGAACAGAAAAGATGAGAAATCTTGGACGTCTATTCCTTCTGCTTAAGATGGTCAAGGCTCCCCAGCTCAACACCTACATCTTACTCCAATGTTCATTTTTATCTGCAAAGTGCCAGCTTTCCATTCTGCTGCCCAACTATATGTTTGGGGTTCATGTTTAAGTTTGGAGAATTGACATAGATAAGATAAATTTAAAGAGACTTATAAAGTTTTCCTTTACAGTAAATTCTTGTATGGCACATAGAGATTCTTGACATAAGCCTGTGATTTTTCATTTCACTCTGAAGATTTTCCTAATAAGAGGAGTTTGGTAATAGGCCCATTGGTAATAGGAAAAGGGCCTGTGATAATCTGGTCATGGTTTTCTTTTAGTTGATAAAATGAAATGCTTCTTGAAAGTATTTGGGTTTTTTGTTTGTTTGTTTGTTTTTAGATTCAAGAGGTGCGTGTGCAGGTTTGTTACAAAGGTATATTGCATTGATAGCAACAGAAGGCAGCCAAATGCCTAGGCAGATGGGGTGGGTACCCAGTGAAACTCCACCTCCAAGCTGAAGATAGTTTAAAGCCTGAAAGTTAAACTATAAGTTAAATCTTCTGACTGGATTGAGAGCCTGTCCTCCTGTTTGGCACACTTTCCTCTGATTGATCTCCACCCTTCACCTATTTTATATATATCTATCCTTTCCTAATTGGTTTTCTACACTGTCATGCCCACCTTTGAGTGGTGTCTTTATTTTAACCATTTTTGCATATTCACAAACCAATCAGTACTTACTCCCCATCCTGTGCCTATAAAGACCCTGGACTCGATGGAAAGGGGAGATGGCTTGACTTTGTGGAACAGACAATCTGGCTTCAGGGAAGATGACCTGCCCTGCCTGTGCCCTCTCCAGCAATCCTCTCCAATTCCCCTCTCCACTGAGGGCCATTTTCATCACTCAATAAAATTCTCTGCTTTCACAATCCTTCACTTGTCCACATGACCTCATTCTTCTTGGACACTGGACAAGAGCTTGGGGCCTGCTGAGTGCAGGTACCCAGAAAGGCTGTCACACTGGCCCTTTGCCCTTGCCAGCAGAGGGCAACTGCCTTGCTTGATGAAGCAAGGGGTCAACTGAGCTGCTAACACACTGCCATCCATTGGACTGCTAACAATGGAACTAAAAGAGCACTGTAACACCTCCTCTGGGGCTTTGCGGTTGCAGGCACCCTCAACTGGGTGCTGCTGCATTCCCCTTGAGGTGACATGCCTGGTCTGGCTGTGGGCCTTGCATGGAGCTTGCTTTTGTTTCAGCACCTGGAGGAGATGGCTGGACCCTGCACTTGCTTGCTCATGTGCTCCCTCCCACGAGGGACTGACTGCAGCAGGTGCAGTAAATGGGATGCCCCTTCTGCAAGTCTGGTGAAGGGGCTAGGAAAAATCTCACATCAGATGATGCTGAGGTTTGGGCTTCTGTGGATCCCATCCCAGATAGTGAACACAGTGCCCAACAGGAAGCTTTTCAGTCCTTACACTCCACTGCCTCCCTCCCTCCTTTTGTAGTCCTCAGTGTCTATTGTTTCCATCTTTTCTTTTTTTGAGACAAAGTCTCGCTCTTGTCACCCAGGCTGGAATGCAATGGTACAATCTCAGCTCACTGCAACCTCTGCCTCCCAGGTTCAAGCGATTCTCCTGCCTCAGCCTCTCGAGTAGCTGGGATTTTAGGTGCCTGTCACCACACCAGGCTAATTTTTGTATTTTTAATAGTGACAGAGTTTCACCATGTTGGTCAGGCTAGTCTCGAACTCCTGATCTCAGGTGATCCGCTCACCTTGGCCTCCCAAAGTGCTGGGATTACAGGCATGAGCCACCACGCCTGGCCTATTGTTTCTATCTTTATGTTGATGGGAACTCAAGGTTTAGCTCCCACCTGTAAGTGAGAATGTGTGGTATTAAACAATTTAATACTTTATTACTTTAATTTTGTGATCCAGGGGATATCGTAGTCAGGGTTTTCTCTGTCTTTGATGCTCACATTATTCACGGAGTGTTTGGATTCTTCCCTGAGATGCTGTGATACTGATGAGTAAGAGGCCATTTCCTGAGTCTTTGGATGCTGTATTTTTTGGAGTAGGGAGTTGTAATTACCCTCACAATTCAACACGACACCCTTGAGATAACGGCCCACATTTGATCACACGTTCCGCCGTGTCTGTCATTAGCCTCAGTAGGCAGCTGATGACAATCTACCCTCAGCTAATGCTTAATTAACATCTGAAATTGCAGGAGCATTATCTCACCAATGTGAGTGCTGGATACAGCTGGCCATTATATCCTGAAGATGTCTTATAATGGAAATTAGGAATGAGAAATACAGCTAGAACTTTCAAATTCCAATAGTTTTAGGATTTGAGATTCTTTTGGAAGATGTGAGTTCAGATTTCTTTAAAACAACACACTCACATGCCTCCCAAATCAATACCCAATATCCATGTCATTGACTTCCAGCTCCCTCTTTTTTAACCCCATTTGTTTTCCAGTTCTAGTATACACACTTGCTTGAATTTTTAAAATTCTGATTTCTCTTTTGCACAAAACCTAGCAGGCTCTGGGACAGCAGACATATGGCCTGTTGTGCACATCTCTGATGTGTCTATCCTATTAATGTTTCTTTGGCAGGGCTTGATAGTGTTTCTATTGGCATGGATTATCATTCAGGTTTCAGTGGTTTGCATAGAATGTCCCAGGGCTAATGTTACCAGGTCCACCTTCATTTCCATTTCAAAGCCCTTTACCCACATGGACAAAGAATGTCTTCAAAACAAACCAAACAAGCAAATGGAACCCAGACAGTGATGGCTGAAGCCACCTGGCCTGTGACAGCTGTCTTAGAGTTATGAAATCCCTTGCAAAGAACAGTTCAGGCAAGGAGACCATCATATTACCAATGTGGAGACTTCTCCTGAATTGCGAGGTCATTAAATAGACATGGTTTATCCGGATCTGAAATTTAGATGGGTTATTTAGGTTAGCCTCTGTTTTGTTTTCCTGAGAAATGTTAGCTATAGTCAATGTTAGACCATTGCTCTATCAAATAAAAGCAAATCACCAACTCATTCATTCATTTATTCATTCACTCCTTCACTCATTCGTGGGATGTGCCCTGTCTACCCATTCTGCTCCAGCCTTGTTCTAGGTTCTGGAGCTACAGCAGTGAAAAAGACACAGACCTCACTGCAAGGCATAAGAAGGAGAGAAAACTGTGAAACAACAAAATACAGAACTCAAGAGGAAAGAGAAAAATGGTCAGCAGCAAAACCAGAACACTTCTTTTGATCGCAAGGTCGGGGTAGTCCTCTCTGAATGCTGACATTAACGCTGAGACCTAAACAGTGGGAAGGAACCAGCATGCAAATAATGGATCTAGAAAAAGAATTCCAAGTACAGCGGGTAGCTTAGAGAGGTGGGGCCTGGTTTGTTAGTGGTGAAATGTACTGATATGTAACTTTGAAATACATCCAAGGAAAAAAAAAAGAGAGATGAGCTGGTGGGCAGATTAAAAAATAGATGGATGCTAGAAATGCAATAAAACAAATATGGGAAGATAGAACGTTGTAGAGACGGAGGGGTGAGCACTGTACCATTCTTTAACTTTTCTGTATGTTTGAAGATTTTCTTTTCTTTTTTTTTTTGAAATGGAGTCTGGCTCTTGTTGCCCAGGCTGGAGTGCAATGTCACACTCTTGGCTCACAGCAACCTCTGCCTCCTCCATTCAAGAAATTCTCCTGCCTCAGCCTCCCGAGTAGCTGGGATTACAGGCACCCACCACCACACTTGGCTAGTTTTTTGTATTTTTAATAGAGATGGGATTTTAGTTTGTATGAAGTAATATAATAATTAGGACAATTTGAGATTTGTTATATATATATATATTTTTTAAAAATCTTAGACCAGAGGTTAGCAATCTTTTTCTCTCAAGGGTCAGACATTAAACACTTTTTGGTTATATGGTTTATGTTGCAATTACTCAACTCTGCATTGTAACACAAAAGCAGTCATAGAGAATATGTAAACAATTGAGTGTGCTGTGTTCCAATAAAACTTTATCTACAAACACAGGCAGCAGGTGGGTCTGACCTGGGGGCCATAGTTTTCTGCTCCCAGTATTAGGCACAGAATTGTCAATGCTTGGAAAGTTACTATGACCTTACACTTGCCCAGTCAGTTATTGGAAATATTTAGTTAATATAGACCACTAATTGTATAAATGTAGCTAACACTTCCAAGGAAATTTAATTAAATAAATTTGCAAATGATACAAATAATTTAAGGAAGTTTAGTCAAGCTAAGGCTTGAGCTAGTCTAATATTAATAAAATAATAATTATCAGAAGGTGATTGTTTTTATTTTGTTAGCTGTGTTGATAATACAAACGGCTCTACAATTAGAACTTAAGAGCTTAAGGAAAACTAATTTGTAAAGTTTATCCTCCTTAGTCATTTGGATATTGATTTATAACCCAATTAGTTATAATTAATCCTCTCTTCGTGTATCTCCAGCATATCAAAAAATTCACACCAGTATAAACTAGCATAAGGTATTTGGATTCATTTAACGTAAAATGCTGTTATCAGAGGGTTTTACAGAGAGGAATGGCAATTGCATTCATATTTTTAAGCAAGATTACTCTGAATGCTAAGTGGAGGGTTGATTTGGGATGGAGGGTGGAAGGAGAGGCAGGGAGATAATTTTGGAAAGCCACCGAAGCCATAAGATGTGAGATAATGGTGACACAGATACAGTATGGAATTTTGCCAAATGTGAGCAATGACGAAAAGACGATTGTTGCAGTTTTTGGCTTGAGCCACTGGATGGATGTAGATACTGTTAAGGCACGCAGCCCAAAGGAGCAAGAGTTTTAGTGATTTCTGCCTGTGGAACACCATTCATAGTCCAGAGGCAGCCTGGGTGGTCCTGGGCTTTGCAGACGCAGGCAGGCACTGTGTTCCATTGGGTTGTCTAGGAACCAGGTTCCTCCATTTTTGCTGTCCCCCCCACCCCGTCTTCTAGGGGGTTAGGTTCTCCTCCTATGCATTTTTTTGGAGCCATGGGAGTGGAAAGGGGAGCAGAGGGCAAGCCTCACTATACCTGCTTGGACCTCATCAGCCACATGCAGTCACATGGCTGGATGTGTGTTCCCAGCTGCCTGCAAAGGAGGCTGGATATTTGTTCTCTGAGGGAGTGGCCCTCTGCCTAACTACAACTTGGGGGTCTATCTAATTGAAATTTTGAGGGACAATCCCCAATCTTTGTCTCAAGATCCAAATGTAAATGCAGAGTAGTCAATGGTATATATGAGGCTGTCGTTCTGGGAGAGTTTCAGGTTGGAGAGAAACAGAGTTTCCTTAATGAAATTGCAGATACAGGAATTTTATGAGATTAGAGATTACCCACAACATATTTCTTGCAATCTGTGATAGAAACCAGTTTTGTTGTCTGTGCACTGCAGAGTCCCTTGAGCATAAAGACATTTGCAGGTCTTCCCCATCTGCAAGTCCATCAACATGTGAACTTCGGCCTTCTAGTGGCAGGGACACCTGTGTAGATCAAGGCTAGCCCTGATTACTCAGTGATCCTTGCCTCTGCACCAGGGATACTGTGGCAGTCAGCAGATAAAGAGGCCATAAAGAGATCAGGAGATTAATAGGAACATATGATTTGAAACAATAGACTCATAAAAAGCAGTTTGGAGAAAATTGTAATAACAGTCTTGGGACAGTAAAAGTCTATGTCGTTACCTTAATGCATCTTAACTAATTCTATTTTGTATAATTATAAGAGATGATGTGAATAATAAAGACCTAAACATTGGGCTAAACCAAGATTTTAAAAGTGTTCTGTGGGAATTTGGCAGAATTGGAGTGATTCTCTGTAAAATAAATTTGGCCGGGATGTTCAGGCTTCTGACACTTTACACACCAAGAGAGAATTGGAGAGGAAGCTTCCGGGTCACACTGCTACTCCTGGGATGTCTGGGCAGTACACTGAGGTCCAGGCTGGCATGGAGAAAACCAAACGAGTAGCCTGTTTAATGGCTTGCAGGTGGGAATGGGGAAAAGGAGGCTTCAATTCCCCACAAGAGCCAACGGAGGAGGCTACGGTGCAGCAGTTCTTAGGGGCTTGTTGAGACATGGAGCAGGAGAGGAAAGGGAGGGTGAGGCATGCAGAGAAGTCAGTGGTGAAACATCAAGAACAGAGTCAGACTCTGTTCCATTAAAGCTAGCTGAGAATGGGATTAGTCGAGTGCTCTGAAAAATGATAGAGTGGTCCACTTTAGAAGGGTGCACTTAAAGCCTCTTCTCTTGGGAAAGGTGTCCTCCTTATGACCTAGATTTGGAGGCAGCAGAATGCATTAAACTGGAACAAGTGACCCAGTTTAAAACCCCAGCTTGGGCTTTCCCTCGGTGTGTGTCTCTGGATGAATAAATTACTCTGGGTTTCCACAGCTGTAAGACATTGATGGTAAGAGTTCCCAGTCCATAGCATTGCTGAAAGGATTCAGTAGGTTAATATACTTAAGGCACTTAGGTAGGGTTTGGCATATTTTAGTATTTAATGTGTACTCTACAGTATTGCTGTTATTAATCTTTTTATACAAAATAATCTCTGGGCTCTTTTTGATGTGTCCCATGAAAAGAAGTAGCTCCAAGCCAATATGTAGAGGTATTGGCCAAGAACTTTATTAAATGACCTGTTTCATTTTCTGTTAGAAAAAGGGGAAGCTATAGAACTTAGTAAACCTTTGTATTAAGTCTGGGAAAATTCTAGACATCCGGTCTGGGGACCTGTGTGTCCTTGGGAGATGGGCCCCTTTGGCCATCCAGAATGTTGGCTCACCAGAAGGCCAGTTTCTGTTACAGACCACAGGAATCACAATTTTTTATTTGTACACTGTAATCTCAAATAACTACATCACCCATTTTAAAGAACATGCTCTAGGCAGCCCATATAGAAAATGAGTAACAGGAAAACTTGGAGTGCTAATGGCAGAGGAAGAAGCACAGGAGGACGCATCACTTAGATCTAAAGACGCTTGAGCTCCATGAAGGCTAGAGGGTAGTTTTCCCCAAAGCCCTTTTCTCAGTGGAGGAAAGTCATGTCTGGGGCAGGGAGTAGGGATGTAGCTTCCTCTAGAAGGTCCGTGGGTCCCACTGGGACCCTACCCTGATTCAGGTAGAGAGGGGAGCTATGGCTCCTTGCAATGGCACCAGGACAGCCTCACACTGGCTGATCCTGCAAGGAGACTCCTGGGAAGGAGTGTTACAGAGTTTCCTCTCAGGAAGGCAAGGAACATGCCCATGACTGTGCATGTGGGGTGATCTCAACTTGCTTTGTCGGAAATTACACCCAGATATCTCAACCAAGCAATATGCATCAACAAAAGTGATATTAGATTGATTTTATCTGTAATATCCATAGCAGAATGTCAAACTATTGGGGGAATGGCTTTTATAAACAAGGTGTTCTAATAAAAGTAACTATTAAAAATATTGAACTTTAATTTATAAAACATATGCTGAAGGGTTTAGGCATAATGTGTAATGATGCCAACAGCTTGTAATGTGTAACAATTAGGATAGATTGATAGATGGATAGAGGGGTTGATAGATGGATAGACATGTGGTGAGGCAAATATAGTGAAAAAAAAAAACAGTAAAAATCGAATGTAAGTGGTAGTGGTATGGGTATTTGTCTTTCTGTTTGAATATTCTTTTTTTTTTTTCCTTTTATTTTATTTTATTTTTTTTATTTTATTTATTTATTTATTTTTTTTTTATTATACTTTAGGGTTTTAGGGTACATGTGCACAATGTGCAGGTTTGTTACATATGTATCCATGTGCCATGTTGATTTCCTGCACCCATTAACTCGTCATTTAGCATTAGGTATATCTCCTAATGCTGTCCGTCCCCCCCCTCCCCAACCCCACAACAGTTCCCGGAGCATGATGTTCCCCTTCCTGTGTCCATGAGTTCTCATTGTTCAATTCCCACCTATGAGTGAGAACATGAGGTGTTTGGTTTTTTGTCCTTGCGATAGTTTACTGAGAATGATGTTTTCCAGTTTCATCCATGTCCCTACAAAGGACACGAACTCATCATTTTTTATGGCTGCATAGTATTCCATGGTGTATATGTGCCACATTTTCTTAATCCAGTCTATCGTTGTTGGACATTTGGGTTGGTTCCAACTCTTTGCTATTGTGAATAGTGCCGCAATAAACATACGTGTGCATGTGTCTTTATAGCAGCATGATTTATAGTCCTTTGGGTATATACCCAGTAATGGGATGGCTGGGTCAAATGATATTTCTAGTTCTAGACCCCTGAGGAATCACCACACTGACTTCCACAATGGTTGAACTAGTTTACAGTCCCACCAACAGTGTAAAAGTGTTCCTATTTCTCCACATCCTCTCCAGCACCTGTTGTTTCCTGATTTTTTAATGATGGCCATTCTAACTGGTGTGAGATGGTATCTCACTGTGGTTTTGATTTGCATTTCTCTGATGGCCAGTGATGATGAGCATTTCTTCATGTGTTTTTTGGCTGCATAAATGTCTTCTTTTGAGAAGTGTCTGTTCATGTCCTCTGCCCACTTTTTGATGATGAAATGTTAGAAAACAAGTAAGAAGGCACTTTCTAGTGTAGTCAGTCTGAATTAAATATTTAGCCTCAATGATGTACATAATTCATGGTTACAAGTCCAGAGCAGTTGCAAGGAGCAACAGTTTCTATTAGAAAATGGGCCCAAATAAAATATCTTTGCTAGGCGTTAGTGTTGAGACCAGCAGAATGAGCTATGGTCAGCACCAAGGACAGTGACAAGTGACAAAGAAATGTGTCACTACCCCCTTCACATTGCATTGGAAACCTCAAGGCTTTTACAGGAGAAAGCACCCTGCCAATCTTTAGACTGAATTGTTTTTCATTTCAGTAGAAATATTTTAACCACCATTTATCCCACTTGTCCATTCATTACACACCTAATAGGCACTGTAATTGGACATTATTTGAATCCAGAAAGCAGTAAGATGAGGCCCCAACAGAGCCAGTCAAAAAGCTGAATGAACGCATACTAATTGCACACTCAGGTGCTCAGTACCCTGTGGAAAATGCAAGGTCTGTTCCCCTGTTAAATGCCATTGGTGTCACTTTGCAAAGCTGATTACCTGAATATCCTTTCACACGTCAAATGCAAAATGCAAATATACAGCAATGTTCTCAAATTCATATGTTGTGAATGGCTCATATTATATATAAATAATATACAGTAAGTGCTACACATAGCACTATATATACTTATACTGTATATAATAATGACATATTACATATTTGTATTATATATAAAATATACACATTAGTATTACATAATATGATAACACAATAGTTATATTTAAATATGTGTTATATAATATTAACATAAATGTGTTCTATATTATTATTGTACATATACATAGTAACCATATAACCACCATGTAAATATTATATAAGAATAATTATATTTCAGAAATGTAAGCTTGCCAAACAGTTGCGTGAAAACACCTTTAAAACTATAAACTTAATTACAAATATCCAGATGTTTCAGGCTGGTTCTTTGGTTTACGAATGCTGAAACTTCCCTTAGGAACTTCTTATGTAGTTATTTGAAAATGGTAAGAAGTGATTTTGATAAGAATGACTTGAGGGTCAGATCAGAATTTGGAGTTTTTTCTAACAATTGGGAGAATAATGACATTATGAAACTCTTGTTAAGTTACCAGAATAATGTTTGTTATCATCCTTAAGATAGGTGTTTTGCTAAAGCATTGAAGAATATATTTGTTTGTAATTTAAATGAAATTGTACTGTTATATTTTTCTATAAATTGACCTTTTCCTTTTGCATTTTCTTTGAAGAGCTTACCTTTTGCACTTACAGAAAAGAGCAACCAAAATGTATTCTACCAGAAAACAAAGAAAAGAACAACAAGTAAATGAGTTACCTTCTTTAGTTTTCTAGATGGTTACCCTGACTCACTTTGATTTTTCCTTAATGTTTAATTCATCTGGATGCTAAGCAGTCTCTAGCTGAGATTTTCTATCAAGACCAAGCCAGTGTAGTGGGCCAAATAGGATAGTTAAGATCAAATCTAACTAGTTGACCACTTAGTGGTTGCCAGGGGACAGGGACACACAGTTGAGGGTTGGTGCAACTTTGTAAGGACAGCACTGAGGAATGCCTTTTTTGGTGACATAACAGTTCTGTATTCTGATTGTGGTGGTGGTCACATATGGGATCACAGTGCAAAGAACTGCATGTGCATATACACACACATTGACACATACACACACATACACAGTGGCACACACATATGCAAATGTACACAGGTACCTAGGCATACACGCACACAGATATGCATGCATGCCTACCCACACACAGACACACACAACAATCATATGTGCATATACACATGCACACACACATTGACACACATGTACACACACAAATATACACATGCACACACATGCATACATACACATACATGCATACCAACACAGAGACACATACACCCATTATCACACAGATGCACACACATATGCACACTTACACATATACATACACAATGCACACATACACAGATACACATACACACATATACACCTACACATGCATTTACACACATAAATACATGCCTGAAAACACTGGTGGTAGAGGCTGAGACTCCACTTAAATTCAATTTCTTAAAAACAAATCTGACCACAAAAAAATCTGACAATCTGTCTGATGAAAATAATCATAAATAGGCAAAATGTTCTTAAATGAGTGCTCTGGCTCCTTTATCTTCTTTAATTGTTAGATTATATTTATTTATTTTAGCTTTTTATTGCTCAGATTACCAGCAGTTAAGAAGCTGTTTATCGACATCCCAGTAACTAAAAATTCTACTTTAAAACAGAGTTAATAATTTTAATAGCTCATGCAGGATCTCCACAGGTTATAGATGTTTAAAATAATATTCTAATTAGTAATAAATAGGTTTTATAGCAACAGTATAAAATATTGTAAGTGTAGTACAATGGAACTTCAACATTCAGCTGCCCTGAGATGTAAACAGAACTCCTCTGATTGGAATTCCATGTCCATCACTCACAGTCACCTTGGAACCCCCTTCACCTGCGAACTGGTGCACTCCCTCGGGCTAAAGGCCATCAGCTGTATTTTTCTCTGATTCCCAGCATCAGCCTCTAGCCTAGGACTGGGTACGAGATGCAAGCTCCGTGGTTCGTGTTGGCTGACTTGTTCATGCAAACCCTCGTAATACTTGCAGGCCCCACCAAGCCATGCCTCTTGTTGTGCTGACCGCCCCTTCTCCTTGTCTAAAAGCTGTAACAAAGAGACTTTCCTGATTGTTCAGAGAGGTAACAGTGCTGGAAATCATCCACCTCCAATTTACAGCAGGTACTAAAAGTGACTTCACCAGGAGCAAGTTTTAAAAATAGAATAAACAGCAAAGGCGATCTGGCTCTTCAGGTACAAAAAGCAAAGAGTGTGTCGCTCAGTGCTGACTCCTATTTCTGTGCCTAATCCTGTATTTCCACCCAAACCTTTCCTCTGAAGCTTATTCCTGCTGGCAGGTGAAAACAGTCTGACTTATATTTCCATATATGAGCTTAAAATAATTTCATCTGATCTCTTGGGGACAGTAGAGAAGCCAGGCAATCCCCTTTTTTCTTTTCCTCCTCATTTGAGTCTTGTGAAGTCAAAGCCCTCTTGGAGGTGATTTTCTGGGACGTGACTCTACTAGGAGGAAACTGCCTGTCAACTGGAGGGAGAGAAAAGGGAGGATTCTCCTGCAGGGATTCTGGTTCGGCTGTTATGTTAGACGGGATTCTTGGATTCTATCTATGTAGTAGGCCACTCTCTCCAGCAGGCCCCACCAGCTGACTCCAAGGAACACCTGTGACATTCAGAGACCAAAGCTCTCCTGCTGTGCCTGGCAATTGGACGTGAGCCCCAGCAGACTTGTCATAGGCTTGAACACAAAAGATACAATTAAAAATGGTGACAGAGACAAAGCCACCATCATTTTTTTTTTTTTTTCTGAATTGCAACAACATTCTCCTGCAAACAGCTGCATGCTAGAACAAAAACAAAGTTGGTACCTTGCTCCTAAAGCTTTCTCGTACTAACTCTACAGTGAAATGTGTTGTTGGAGAGTGGCCAACTCTATCCTTCAGCACTGGGGAATCTGGCGTGAAGCACAGAGAAGGCCCAGTGGCTGGTGTTAAGCAGCAGGTCAGAGAATTTTCCTCTCTGGCTGCAGAATGTTCAAAATGTCAAAGTCAGACCATCCGTGCTATCCCAGAGTGGTCAGGAAAGGTTTTAGATGTGAGCTAAAATCACAGCAGTGGGCCACTGTGACCTACCCTTTGCTTGTCACCCTCCCCTCGTTTTCTTGAAGCGTTCACTGAGTCCAACCTGACCTGGTGAGGTCCAGGGATCTGGCAGTGTCACTGTGATGCAGGCACAGCTACAGGGATGCATGTGGATGAGGGTCTTCACCAGGCTCAGTAAGTACAGCTGCTGGCTGGGGTGGGTATTCAGGGCTGAGCAAGATCCCAGGGGAAAGCATGAGCCACGAAAATGGAGAGGCCCCAAGTGAGGAGTGGGCTTGAGGAGCTCAGAAGCTGGGTGAGAACTTGGAAGTCAAGTAGGAGGCTGAGGCCCAGGACCAGTTCTGCAGATTCGAGTGATGTTTCAGAAATTCACTTTATTCATCTGATGAGGAACATCTGCTTCATGTTGAAAATGGAGCATTGGACAAGCCAGATCAGGTCTCCCTCATCACGGAGTTCATATTCTGGTGGACACAGCAAATGCCTCAATGAAGCAGCAACTGCAGATGTTCACAGGGATGGCAAAGAGAAAAATGCCAGGTGATGTGGATTCCCTCGAGGGGTGTGACTCCTGCAAGGGTACTGAATGGAGTCCTGTGAAGGTGACGTAAGAGATGAGGAAGCTGCTGCTGGGAGAGCTGGGGACAGACATTGCAGGGAGGAAGAAGAGGCGGGAAAGGCTGTAGCAGGTTGGAAGAGCAGAGAGGACGCCTGTGTGCCTGGATATGAAAGGTCAGCCATGACACAGAGGCCACCAGACACAAGGCTTGGAACTGCATAGCCAATTTAAGGCTGCACTTGCTCTGTAAGGGACTACCATTACTCACCAATGTTCTTGAGACTCATAAGGATGGCCAGGGGAGGAGCAAGAGTCCACCTTCTCATTAACTTTTCTTGTCCACCCATCCACAAAGAGCACAGTCACTCTGCTCTGCTAGAATGTTGGCAAAAAGAACAGATGAAGTATCTGACTTCTCTTCCCTCTCAATTATTTTGTTAACATATATAAAATACACTTTAGCATCTAAATCACTTGCATTTCCTTTCCAACTCTGCAACGAGCATTTATTGTATTTATACTAATAACAAGAGAAATGTAAAAAATGGAGTTCTTTACTTAAGTCAACCAAGGCAGCTGTATTGCTATCATCTCAAAAAGGAATCATTTGGTTTTTTACAAAAGATAAATCCACAAAAAGATACCCAAAATAAAGTGAAAAGTTTTAAAATAAAGATGCTGGAGGTTTGCTGTAAAGATCAGCTTGCAAATTAAGATAGAAATTTAAATTGTATTATAGAAGATCTCTCCTCTTGTATCTGAAGAGCAAACAATTAGTAGAAACCGAACACCCACTCCAAAGTACCTACAGCAAACAAGGAGGGATATAATCCCCTTACAGGGATTCCATAAGCACCCCAAACTTGAAACCAAAAGAGGATTATGATTCCGAGTAAAGTACAGCTTTGCTCACTCTTAACTCTATGGTGTTCCCGAAAAAGCAATGTGGCGATTTCACAAATCATGAGATTTTTATCTCTACTTCATCAAATCCGTGGTTGCTCAAGCCAAGAGGCATCCTTGTGTCTCCCCTCCTCAATGAAAGGCATTGGAAAGAGCTGTTGGGGAGAAACTGGTGAGAGGGGCTAAGGGAGTAAGGGAAGTGAGGACTCCATGGTCCATGGCATGGGGCCCAGGTCTGAGGCTTGGGGCGTCGCCCTGTGAGAATGGGCTGCTCTTCAGCCCCAGTCAAGTACAGGGCATTTAATAGAATGAGCAATGTGAAAGGTGAGAGGAGAGATACCACCTTATCAGCCAAACCCTCTTTCTCTCTGGTCAATGCCCTTAGGCCACAGAAAGGGCAAATAGCACCCCTCATACCCAGACCTCAAACTCAAGTTCAAATGGAAAAACAAACCATTCTGGATCCAAGAGGAAAAGATTCAGAAAGTTAAGAAATCAGCAGCATCACATCAGAGCAGAGTCTAGAGTGAGTTAGCACAGCTGTCCAATCATAAGCAAGATGAAAGACATTTGTCTGGGAACTCTACAGACACACTTCGTCATAAAACACAGGAGAGAGGAACACGCCCTGTAAAAGACAGACAAAAAAGTCAAAAAGAAAACAAAATCTGAGATTCGTTAGAGAATACATCACCATTGTGTCATGCTGTGTGACAAGTTAGTAACACAAATATTCGAAGAAATCCCAGCTCAAAGACAAGATGAATAAACAAGACAATGAGATGAAAAGGAAGATGGCATGCCCAAGAAAATACATTTAAGGATTATAATATTTTTACTGAAATAATACGTAAAATAAGAGACTGTGAGGACAAGAATGGAACCCACACTAAAATCAGATTATTCACTGAGAAGACTTGAGGTGATCAGAGATGATCAAAGTGCGAGTAATCAAAACAAGCATTTCATTATAAGAGAAGGTAGTAGATATGAAAAGTAGACTAAAATTATTTAACTTAATTGCTGTCCTTGAGATTGAAATCACAGTAGTCTTCAAAGCTCCTTGAAAAATCCCTGAACTGGAAAAGGAACTGAATCCACAGATTTGATGTGCACACTGGGGTCAAAAAAATTGCTATGCGATCTTTAACACAAAGCCAATTCAGGGATGATGTCAAGGGCAAAGGAAAAGAGGGTAAGTCAATCTTAAGGGGGAAGATGCTTTGGGCCATGACTACTCCAGAGCAAGATTCAGTATCTGCAATGTTCCCAACAAACAAAAGAATGAAAGATTAGTGTCTGTCAAATCATCATTGCAGATTTAGTCATGTAAGCACAAAAGAGCTTAGGAGATAAAAATACACATGTACACACATGCATACATACACATGCATGCATACCAACACAGAGACACATATAATAAGGTAAATCTTTATTGAGTAAAAGACTAGACCATGAATCTACGCAATTAATGAGGAATCAAAGTAAATAACTCGAGTAAAGAAGCAATGGGAAAAGCATAGAATCCATAAAACTGAGCCAAAGTGACTTACAGGTCTGGAGCCAGGGTGAGGTCTGTCTTCATTTCCAAAATTTAAAAAAAAACCAAAACCACAACTTGACATTTTCTCACAGAACACAATTTTGGAAGTACAGTTGATCACATGGAGACTAGAATGTCATGTTTATTATCATGTGTTTCCTCCACTGCAAGATTCCTGCTTCTGTCCACAGTCTCGTGTTCTCTATGTCTGTCCCTCGTAAGCAAGCTGGCGTGTCAGATGCAGCCTGTCACCTCACCTGTTCTCCGACAGCTCTCTCAGCCCAAAGTCTTTCATCTAAGACTGCCATGCATCTTCCCTCAGAGTTTTGAAAGAGAGAGAAAAAATCCTGGTGGTGCATTTGCTGTTTTAGTGCAATTTGGAAGCCATCCTTTCTAGTGACTTCGGTGATCCATCTCCTAAAAAGGGGGATATAATATTCAAATTATGGCCAGTTTTGAAATTTTAAATTCTTACGTAAAGATTCTCATCAATTCTTAGTTCCTCCAATTCCACACTCAAGCTAACAACAGGCTTGATCAGGGCACGTTTGATGGAATCTCTTCACTTTAGAGAGAGGTAACTTTGGGACTTTTTATAACTTCATGATTGGTACCTACTCCACTCCCTGTATTGAAATGTAATAATGACATTTCTCTAAACTGTGGCTCATTTATGTTGGCAGAGTGTATAGCAACAATCTGATGATTAGGTGGGCTTAGAGAGAGGACTAGAAGGTCAGTTTTCTCTGTAACACTCATTAGAAGTCCTAGTAACTAAAGAGAAACAAGTGAACAACTTATGAAATTGTAAGTATTTCACTACTTCATCACTTCTGCAACCACATTTAGTGTGAGCTAAAGATATATCCACACCTCATGTGTATTTGTTCATTCATGCATGCATGCATCCATTTATTCAATAAGCACTTAATGAGAATTTGCTGTATGTTAGGTGTTTAGAATACAATGATTCATAAGAAACTGCCCTTGTCCTAAGAAACTTCGCATCTATCATGAAGACGTACTAGCTGACCGTACCATAAAGTCAAAGACTTCAAACAGGTTCATCTTTGGGTTATCATGGTCAGTCTTCTAGTTCACACTTACCATCTGTATAATTTCAGAAAGGACATGGTACTCCTCTGTGCCACAAATTTCTTATTTGTAAAATCAGGAAAATAATGTTATTCATCTCCTAGGGTGTTTGAGAGGATAAGTTAAGGAGATACCTGCATAACACTTAATATACTGCCTGGCACATAGCAAATAGCAAGAACTTAATAAATGTTTGAAATAAAAGATAAGGCTAGGGACAGTGGCACATCTGTAATCCCTGCACTTTGGGAAGTCAAGGCAGGAGGATCGCCTGAGCCCAGAATGGTGAAGTTACAGTGAGCTATGATTGTGCCACTGTGCTCCAGCCTGGGCAACAGAACAAGACTCTGTCTCTAAAAAAAAATATATATATATATGTATATATGTAAAAAATAAAAGAGTAATTGTATGATTCTATGCCTACTGCCTTTTAGAATAACTTTAGCCAAGACAAATATCTGAGACCATTTAGTGCGACCTTAAAATTTACAACAGGGGTTCAGAGAATATGAATGCTTTGCTCAGAATTGGTTGATTCATTCACGTAACAAATCTTTAGTAATAAGCTACTCTGTTTCAGAAATGGCATCAGTTCTGAAGGAACTGAGGGAGGATTTATACAGCCCTTGCCTTTGTGGGTTAAAAACTTGGTATAGGCGCATTTCCTAGAGCACTGAAGCTGTTCTACTGTCACTACAGCTACCACCATATATAGATGATCTTGATTACTGAAGATTTATGTAAAGCCTTAAATTACTAAATATTTCTATCCCAGAGATTTTCATAGACATTCTCACACTGAATATTCATATATACTCTGTGAGGTTTGTTGTATTAGTTATCTATTGCTGTTAACAAATATTTCAAAACTTAGTGGCTTAGAACAATTTGCATTTATTTTCTCAGAGTTTCTACAGATGAAGAATTTGGGAACAGCTTAATTGGGGGGCTGTGGTTCAGGGTCTTTTCCTTTTTTCACTTGTTTGTTTGTCAGTTGATTACAAGGTTAAAATTTCAACATCACTATGCTCCTGTTATTCTACTCAGTATTTGGATCAATAAGATTTTAATTGTTTCTTGGGGTTTGCTGTAACTCAGTTTCCTGAAGAAGCAGTTTCCAGACTTTTCCAGTCCATGGTCTTGTCAGTTGATTATAACACTGGACTCAGTCACTTCTAACATAATTGTTAAAACATTATCTTCCAGCACTACTTGGAAGAATGTTACAGTTTCTGATGAGACTTCAGATTAAATCATCAATTTATTTCTTTTGGTTTTACAAATCTGTTGATAATTACTTAATTTCAGAAACAAATTTATGATTATATTATTATAAACATTATTATTATAATAGCCTTTGGAGAATCTTTGTATAGTTATGTGATCACCACTAACCCTTAAAATATGAATATTAAAATCACAGGGAGCAGGCTTATTAGAACAGCCAGGATTAAATGGCTCTACGAGAGAACCCAGTAACAGTGAAATAATAGCAGTAGGAATGGTATTATGGTGGACTTTGGATCTATCCTGATCATCTACTTCTAGGAATATGATTTTGAGCTGTGAGTGAGTGTGGGCAGGGCTATCTTCCGTATTAACCACTCTTTTCAAGTGCACCAAGCAAAAGAAGAACAGATTTTGCTTGATGTAGTAGGAATTACAGGCATTACAATAAGATGTTGTCAGATCTATATGCTTATGCATTTTGTCAAAATTTTCTTTTTTTTTTTGGAATATTATTACATACCATGTGTCTGCTAACGTAGATCACTGGTGATAATCTTGAGGGAGGACAACACAAGTAGGCTTGGGGATTCTGAACTTTGAATTTTCTCTCAAGCATGGCCCAGGAAATGTCAAGAGTTGCTTGGCTTGAATGGATTCTGTGGACAGTGTAGTACTGATGTTAGCAGTAACCAGTAATATTTATAAATGTAAGAATATATGTGAAACATATATATATCTATTTATTTCACCATATTTTAATGTATATTTGTTTCCTTTTTAATAATTATCTTTCTATCCTGTTGTTTCTACCACCTCTCAAAGCTTAAAAATTAAATTTTATTTTAGATTTACTAATTTCTATTTCACCATGCTGTATTGCTTCTTGTCAACTCCTCAAAACTCTTGGATTCTAAACAACCTTTTTTGATGTGTACGTAATTTTTGTTTTAACATGCATTTTAAAATTAGGATATATATATATATATATATATATAGATATCTCTCTATATCTATATATCTATATATCTATATATCTATATCTATAAGATATAGATATAGATATATAGATATATAGATATAGATATATCTATAGATATATAGATAAATAGATATAGATATATCTATAGATATATAGATATATAGATATAGATATATCTATAGATATATATATATATTTAAAACAGCATGTATCATCAATGCCATGTTTTTTTCTGATAAACTCTCATAGCTAAAAAATTATATAAAATAACATTTATTCTAGTGGGGCACATTTTTTAAAGACAAATATTCAAATTTTTATGAAGATCTTTCAGCAGATGTTTCTAAACTACTCTAAAGTAGTCAAGTATTTTTGGTTAATAGGGTAACGTTATAGTACCTCAACTATGCTACTTTTATATGCATATTTTATTTTTTCTGTTTCATAAGCAGCCACTTTAGCAACTACTTTAAAAAAGTAAACACTAATAATGGTTAAATTATTACATCTATGGCTCACTGAAAACAGAATCTTAGTATTTTATTTAAAGTACTGAAAGTGTTTGGAAACCACTTTGCAGCAAATTCAGTCATTGATTATATTCTTTGTTAATTTTAACCCTGCAGTGTATGGTAACTAAATGTATCATGTCTTTTGACCTCTAGAGCAGCAGTCCCCAACCTTTTTGGCACTGGGGACCGGTTTCATGGAAGACAATTTTTCCATGGATGGTAGGGTGGGGGTGGGGTGGGGGAATGGTTTTGAGATGATTCAAGTGGATTACATTTATTGTGCACTTTATTTATATTATTATTACATTGTATACAATGAAATAATTATACGTCTCAGCATAATGTAGAATCAGTGAGAGCCCTGAGCTTGTTTTCCTGCAACTAGATGGTACCCTCTGGGGGTGATGGGAGGCAGTGACAGATCATCAGGCGTTAGATTCTTACAAGGAACATGCAACCTAGATCCCTTGCAGGCACTGTTCATGATAGGATTTGCACTCCTATGAGAATCTAATGCTGCTGCTGATCTGACAGGAGGCAGAGTTCAGGTGGTAATGTGAATGATAGAGAGTGGCTATAAATACAGATGAAGCTTTGCTCACTTGCCAGCCACTCAAGTCCTGCACTCCTGCTGTGATGACTGGTTCCTAACAGACCACCGATTGCGGTTGGTCTGTGGCTCGGGGTTGGGGACCCTTCCTCTAGGGAAATTAGATCTGAAGTATAGAAAATAGTCATCCTTACAGATTCTTCCATTCATAGTGGGGTTGAAAATAGCAGCAGGATAGAAACCAGGATATTGATAAATGGGTGCTTGATAAATCAGTTAGCCTGAATCATTGCTGTCACAAGCCCTCTCCACAATTTTTAACTCAATTGCACTGATTTTCATGGCTATCACTTAGTGAAACACCATTTAGCATGAATTAGAGATTCTATAGGCACTGAACTCAAATCCTGCCCAGCAGAATTTTACTGTAAATGTTACAAGAGCAGTTTTTTAAGATTTAAGTGCAAAGTAAAAATGCTATGCTCAAGGAAAACCAGACCAACAATATATTATTGGTAGTTTTGTCTGACACTATGTCCTATGTCTTGGCTTCTTCTTTGTGACCCTTGCCTGTCACAAACGTTTCAGATAATAAAAGATGAAAGATGGTGTCTGTGCATGTGGAAGAATACAGCTAACCCTCACAGAGGAAGTAAGCCAGGAATAACAGATCAAAATTTTGAAAAATGATGGGCATTTGGGTTGGTTCCAAGTCTTTGGTATTGTGAATAGTGCTGCAATAAACATATGTGTGCATGTGTCTTTATAGTAGAATGATTTATAATCCTTTGGGTATATACCCAGTAATGAGATTGCTGGGTCAAATGGTATTTCTAGTTCTAGATGCTTCAGGAATCACCACACTGTCTTCCACAATGGTTGAACTAATTTATACTCCCACCAACAGTGTAAAAGCATTCCCATCCTCTCCCCAGAATCTGTTGTGTACTGGTACCAACACAAATATATAGACCAATGGAACAGAACAGAGGCCTCAGAAATTACACCATACATCTACAATCATCTGATCTTTGACAAACCTGACAAAAACAAGCAATGGGGAAAGGATTCCCTATTTAATAAATGGTGTTGGGAAAACTGACTAGCCATCTGCAGAAAACTGAAAATGGACCCCTTCCTTACACCTTATACAAAAATTAACTCATGATGGATTAAAGATTTAAATGTAAGACCTAAAACTATAAAAACCCTAGAAGAAAACCTAGGCAATACCATTCAGGACATACGCAGGGGCAAAGACTTCATGACTAAAACACCAAAAGCAATAAACATACATGTGCATGTATCTTTATAGCAGCATGATTTATAGTCCTTTGGGTATATACCCAGTAATGGGATGGCTGGGTCAAATGGTATTTCTACTTCTAGATCCCTGAGGAATCGCCACACTGACTTCCACAATGGTTGAACTAGTTTACAGTCCCACCAACAGTGTAAAAGTGTTCCCATTTCTCCACATCCTCTCCAGCACCTGTTGTTTCCTGACTTTTTAAAGATCGCCATTCTAACTGGTGTGAGACGGTATCTCAATGTGGTTTTGATTTGCATTTCTCTGATGGCCAGTGATGATGAGCATTTTTTCAAGTGTCTTTTGGCTGCATAAATGTCTTCTTTTGAGAAGTGTCTGTTCATATCTTTCACCCACGTTTTGATGGGGTTGTTTGATTTTTTCTTGTAAATTTATAGCAAAGACTTGGAACCAACCCAAATGTCCAACAATGATAGACTAGATTAAGAAAATGTGGCACATATACACCATGGAATACTACGCAGCCATAAAAAATGATGAGTTCATGCCCTTTGTAGGGACATAGATGAAGCTGGAAACCATCATTCTCAGCAAATCATCGCAAAGACAAAAAACCAAACACCGCATATTCTCACTCGTAGGTGGGAATTGCACAATGAGAACACACGGACACAGGAAGGGGAACATCACACACCGGGGTCTGTTGTGGGGTGGTGGGAGGGGGGATGGATAGCATTAGGAGATATACCTAAGGTTAAATGACCAGTTAATGGGTGCAGCACACCAAAATGGCACATGTATACATATGTAACTAACCTGCACGTTGTACGCATGTACACTAAAACTTATAATAATAAAAAAAACACCAAAAGTGATAGCAATAAAAGCCAAAATTGACAAATGGGGTCTAATTGAACTAAAGAGCTTCTGTACAGCAAAAGAAACTATCATCAGAATGAACAGGCAACCTACAGATTGGAGAAAATTTTTGCAATCTATCCAGCTGACAAAGGGCTAATACCAAGAATCTACAAGGAACTTAAACAAATTTACAAGAAGAAAAACAAAAAACGCCATCAAAAAGTGGGTAAAGGATATGGACAGGTAATTTTCAAAAGCAGACATTTATGCAGCCAACAAACAAATGAAGAAAAGCTCATCATCACTGGTCATTAGAGAAATGCAAATCAAAACCACAGTGAGATAACATCTCACGCCAGTTAGAATGGTGATCATTAAAAGATCTGTTACATTTTCTATACCAGAGACAAAAGTAAATTAGAATAGAAAAAAAGAAGAATTAGGATGTCCATTTATAATCTGGGCACTTCTTACTCTGGAAAGATCTTAACTGACATAAAAATAATGCAATAGAAAAATTCAAAATCTTAGACGAGAAAATCTCTCCAAGGTCCTATATTTCTTAACATCACCCTTGAATCATGTTGCTACTTTTGACCAAGAGTTTTGGAATAGGTCCTTTCAAATCAAATATTGTGAACTAGATCTTTTTATTTTATTATTATTATACTTTAAGTTTTAGGGTACATGTGCACAATGTGCAGGTTTGTTACATATGTATACATGTGGCATGTTGGTGTGCTGCACCCATTGTCGTCATTTAGCATTAGGTATATATCCTAATGCTATCCCACCCTCCCCCAACCCCACAACAGTCCCTGGAGTGTGATGTTCCCCTTCCTGTGTCCATGTGTTCTCATCAATTCCCACCTGTGAGGGAGAACATGCGGTGTTTGGTTTTTTGCCCTTGTGATAGTTTACTGAGAATGATGATATCCGGTTTCATCCATGTCCCTACAAAGGACGTGAGCTCATCATTTTTTATGGCTGCATAGTATTCCATGGTGTATATGTGCCACATTTTCTTAATCCAGTCTATCGTTGTTGGACATTTGGGTTGGTTCCAAGTCTTTGCTATTGTGAATAGTGCCGCGATAAACATACGTGTGCATGTGTCTTTATAGCAGCATGATTTATAGTCCTTTGGGTATATACCCAGTAATGGGATGGCTGGGTCAAATGGTATTTCTAGTTCTAGATCCCTGAGGAATCGCCACACTGACTTCCACAATGGTTGAACTAGTTTACAGTCCCACCAACAGTGTAAAAGTGTTCCTGTTTCTCCACATCCTCTCCAGCACCTGTTGTTTCCTGACTTTTTAATGATGGCCATTCTAACTGGTGTGAGATGGTATCTCACTGTGGTTTTGATTTGCATTTCTCTAATGGCCAGTGATGATGGGCGTTTTTTCAAGTGTTTTTTGGCTGCATAAATGTCTTCTTTTGAGAAGTGTCTGTTCATATCCTTTGCCCACTTTTTGATGGGGTTGTTTGTTTTTTTCTTGTAAATTTGTTTGAGTTCATTGTAGATTTTGGATATTAGCCCTTTGTCAGATGAGTAGGTTGCAAAAATTTTCTCCCATTCTGTAGGTTGTCTGTTCACTCTGATGGTAGTTTCTTTTGCTGTGCAGAAGCTCTTTAGTTTAATTAGATCCCATTTGTCAATTTTGGCTTTTGTTGCCATTGCTTTTGGTGTTTTAGACATGAAGTCCTTACCCATGCCTATGTCCTGAATGGCATTGCCTAGGTTTTCTTCTAGGGTTTTTATGGTTTTGGGTGTAACATATAAGTCTTTAATCCATCTTGAATTAATTTTTGTATAAGGTGTAAGGAAGGGATCCAGTTTCAGCTTTCTACATATGGCTAGCCAGTTTTCCCAGCACCACTTATTAAATAGGGAATCCTTTCCACATTGCTTGTTTTTGTCAGGTTTGTCAAAGATCAGATAGTTGTAGATGTGTGGGGTTATTTCTGAGGGCTCTGTTCTGTTCCATTGATCTATAACTCTGTTTTGGTACTAGTACCATGCTGTTTTGGTTACTGTAGCCTTGTAGTATAGTTTGAAGTCAGGTAGCGTGATGCCTCCAGCTTTGTTCTTTTGGCTTAGGATTGACTTGGCGATGCGGGCTCTTTTTTGGTTCCATATGAACTTTAAAGTAGTTTTTTTCCAATTCTGTGAAGAAAGTCATTGGTAGCTTGATGGGAATGGCATTGTATCTATAAATTACCTTGGGCAGTATGGCCATTTTCACGATATTGATTCTTCCTACCCATGAGCATGGAATGGTCTTCCGTTTGTTTGTATCCTCTTTTATTTCATTGAGCAGTGGTTTGTAGTTCTCCTTGAAGAGATCCTTCATGTCCCTTGTAAGTTGGATTCCTAGGTATTTTATTCTCTTTGAAGCAATTGTGAATGGGAGTTCACTCATGATTTGGCTCTCTGTTTGTCTGTGATTGGTGTATAAGAATGCTTGTGATTTTTGTACGTTGATTTTGTATCCTGAGACTGCTGAAGTTGTTTATCAGCTTAAGGACATTTTGGGCTGAGAAAATCGGGTTTTCTAGATATACAATCATGTCATCTGCAAACAAGGACAATTTGACTTCCTCTTTTCCTAACTGAATAACCTCTATTTCCTTCTCCTGCCTCATTGCCCTGGCCAGAACTTCCAACACTATGTTGAATAGGAGTGGTGAGAGAGGGCATCCCTGTCTTGTGTCAGTTTTCAAAGGGAATGCTTCCAGTTTTTGTCCATTCAGTATGATATTGGCTGTGGGTTTGTCATACATAGCTCTTATTATTTTGAGATACGTCCCATCAATACCTAATTTATTGAGAGTTTTTAGCATGAAGCGTTGTTGAATTTTGTCAAAGGCCTTTTCTGCATCTATTGAGATAATCATGTGGTTTTTCTTTTTGGTTCTGTTCATATGCTGGATTACATTTATTGATTTGCATATGTTGAACCAGCCTTGCATCCCAGGGATGAAGCCCACTTGATCATGGTGAATAAGCTTTTTGATGTGCTGCTGGATTTCGTTTGCCAGTATTTTATTGAGGATTTTTGCATCAATGTTCATTAAGGATATTGGTCTAAAATTCTCTTTTTTGGTTGTGTCTCTGCCAGGCTTTGGTATCAGGATGATGCTGGCCTCATAAAATGAGTTAGGGAGGATTCTCTCTTTTTCTGTTGATTGGAATAGTTTCAGGAGGAATGGTACCAGTTCCTCCTTGTACCTCTGGTAGAATTCGGCTGTGAATCCATCTGTTCCTGGACTGTTTTTGGTTGGTAAGCTATTGATTATTGCCACAATTCTGAGCCTGTTATTGGTCTATTCAGAGATTCAACTTCTTCCTGGTTTTTTTTTTTTTTTTTTTTTTTTTTGAGACGGAGTCTCGCTCTGTCGCCCAGGCTGGAGTGCAGTGGCGCAATATCGGCTCACTGCAAGCTCCGCCTCCCGGGTTCACACCATTCTCCTGCCTCAGCCTCTCCGAGTAGCTGGGACTACAGGCGCCCGCCACCACGCCCGGCTAATTTTTTGTCTTTTTTAGTAGAGACGGGGTTTCACCGTGGTCTCGATCTCCTGACCTCGTGATCCGCCCGCCTCGGCCTCCCAAAGTGCTGGGATTACAAGCATGAGCCACCGCGCCCGGCCACTTCTTCCTGGTTTAGTCTTGGGAGGGTGTATGTGTCGAGGAATTTATCCATTTCTTCTAGATTTTCTAGTTTATTTGCATAGAGGTGTTTAGAGTATTCTCTGATGGTAGTTTGTATTTCTGTGGGATCGGTGGTGATATCCCCTTTTTCATTTTTATTGCGTCTCTTTGATTCTTCTCTCTTTTCTTCTTTATTAGTCTTGCTAGTGGTCTATCAATTTTGTTGATCTTTTCAAAAAAACAGCTCCTGCATTCATCAATTTTTTGAAGGGTTTTTTGTGTCTCTATTTCCTTCAGTTCTGCTCTGATTTTAGTTATTTCTTGTCTTCTGCTAGCTTTTAAATGTATTTGCTCTTGCTTTTCTAGTTCTTTTAATTGTGATGTTAAGGTGTCAATTTTGGATCTTTCCTGCTTTCTCTTGTGGGCATTTAGTGCTATAAATTTCCCTCTACACACTGCTTTGAATGTGTCCCAGAGATGCTGGTATGTTGTGTCTTTGTTCTGGTTGGTTTCAAAGAACATCTTGATTTCTGCCTTCATTTCGTTATGTACCCCGTAGTCAGGAGCAGGTTGTTCCGTTTCCTCGTAGTTGAGCAGTTTTGAGTGAGTTTCTTAATCCTGAGTTCTCGTTTGATTGCACTGTGGTCTGAGAGACAGTTTGTTGTAATTTCTGTTCTTTTACATTTGCTGAGGAGAGCTTTACTTCCAACTATGTGGTCAATTTTGGAATAGGTGTGGTGTGGTGCTGAAAAAAATGTATATTCTGTTGATTTGGGAAAGAGAGTTCTGTAGATGACTATTAGGTCTGCTTCGTGCAGAGCTGAGTGCAATTCCTGGGTATCCTTGTTAACTTTCTGTCTCATTGATCTGTCTAATGTTGACAATGGGGTGTTAAAGTCTCCCATTATTATTGTGTGGGAGTCTAAGTCCCTTTGTAGGTCACTAAGGACTTGCTTTGTGAATCTGGGTGCTCCTGTATTGGGTGCATATATATTTAGGATAGTTAGCTCTTCTTGTTGAATTGATCCCTTTACCATTATGTAATGGCCTTCTTTGTCTCTTTTGATCTTTGTTGGTTTAAAGTCTGTTTTATCAGAGACTAGGATTGCAACCCCTGCCTTTTTTTGTTTTCCATTTGCTTGGTAGATCTTCCTCCATCCCTTTCTTTTGAGCCTATGTGTGTCTCTGCATGTGAGATGGGTTTCCTGAATACAGCACAGTGATGGATCTTGACTCTTTATCCAATTTGCCAGTCTATGTCTTTTAATTGGAGCATTTAGTCCATTTACATTTAAAGTTAATATTGTTATGTGAGAATTTGGTCCTGTCATTATGATGTTAGCTGGTTATTTTGCTCCTTAGTTGATGCAGTTTCTTCCTAGCCTCAATGATCTTTATAATTTGGCATGATTTTTCAGTAGCTGGTACCGGTTGTTCTTTTCCATGTTTAGTGCTTCCTTCAGGAGGTCTTTTAGGGCAGGCCTGGTGGTGACAAAATCTCTCAGCATTTGCTTGTCTGTAAAGTATTTTATTTCTCCTTCACTTATGAAGCTTAGTTTGGCTGGATATGAAATTCTGGGTTGAAAATTCTTCTCTTTAAGAATGTTGAATATTGGTCCCCACTCTCTTCTGGCTTGTAGAGTTTCTGCTGAGAGATCCACTGTTAGTCTGATGGGCTTCCCTTTGTGGGTAACCTGACCTTTCTCTCTGGCTGCTCTTAACATTTTTTCCTTCATTTCAACTTTGGTGAATCTGACAATTATGTGTCTTGGAGTTGCTCTTCTCGAGGAGTATCTTTGTGGCGTTCTCTGTATTTCCTGAATCTGAATGTTGGCCTGCCTTGCTAGATTGGATAAGTTCTCCTGGATAATATCCTGCAGAATGTTTTCCAACTTGGTTCCATTCTCCCTGTCACTTTCAGGTACACCAATCCTACGTAGATTTGGTCTTTTCACATAGTCCCATATTTCTTGGAGGCTTTGTTCATTGCTTTTTATTCTTTTTTCTCTAAACTTCCCTTCTTGCTTCATTTCTTTCATTTCATCTTCCATCACTGATACCCTTTCTTTCAGTTGATCGCATCAGCTCCTGAGGCTTCTGCATTCTTCACGTAGTTCTCGAGCCTTGGCTTTCAGCTCCAGCAGCTCCTTTAAGCACTTCTCTGTATTGGTTATTCTAGTTATACATTTGTCTAAATTTTTTTCAAAGTTTCTAACTTCTTTGCCATTGGTTTGAATTTCCTCCTGTAGCTTGGAGTAGTTTGATCGTCTGAAGCCTTCTTCTCTCAACTCGTCAAAGTCATTCTCCGTCCAGCTTTGTTCTGTTGCTGGTGAGGAACTGCATTCCTTTGGAGGAAGAGAGGCGCTCTGCTTTTTAGAATTTCCAGTTTTTCTGCTCTGTTTTTTCCCCATCTTTGTGGTTTTATCTACTTTTGGTCTTTGATGATGGTGATGTACAGATGGGTTTTTGGTGTGGATGTCCTTTCTGTTTGTTAGTTTTCCTTCTAACAGACAGGACCCTCAGCTGCAGGTCTGTTGGAATTTGCTAGAGGTCCACTCCAGACCCTGTTTGCCTGGGTATCAGCAGCAGAGTCTGCAGAACAGCGGATTTTCGTGAACCGTGAATGCTGCTGCCTGATCGTTCCTCTGGAAGTTTTGTCTCAGAGGAGTACCTGGCCGGGTGAGGTGTCAGTCTGCCCTACTTGGGGGTGCCTCCCAGTTAAGCTGCTTGGGAGTCAGGGGTCAGGGACCCACTTGAGGAGGTAGTCTTCCCATTCTCAAATCTCCAGCTGCATGCTGGGAGAACCACTACTCTCTTCAAAGCTGTCAGACAGGGACATTTAAGTCTGCAGAGGTTACTGCTGTCTTTTTGTTTGTCTGTGCCCTGTCCCCAGAGATGGAGCCTACAGAGGCAGGCAGGCCTCTTTGAGCTGTGGTGGGCTCCAGTCAGTTCCAGCTTCCTGGCTGCTTTGTTTACCTAAGCAAGCCTGGGGAATGGCGGGCGCCCCTCCACCAGCCTCACTGCTGCCTTGCAGTTTGATCTCAGACTGCTGTGCTAGCAATCAGGGAGACTCCGTGGGCATAGGACCCTCCAAGCCAGGTGTGGGATATAATCTCCTGGTGTGGCGTTTTTTTAAGCCCATCAGAAAAGTGCAGTATTAGGGTGGTAGTGACCTGATTTTCTAGGTGCCCTCTGTCACCCCTTTCTTTGACTAGGAAAGGGAACTCCCTGACCCCTTGCGCTTCCCGAGTGAGGCAATGCCTCGCCCTGCTTTGGCTTGCACACCGTGAACTGGATCTTTAGAATATCAATAAAATGGAGGGAATAATTAAAAAGTTTGCCTTATCACCTATTCTCTCCAAATTCCTCAACTTCAGTGACACAGAAAACGTGAGAGAACTTGGAAAATAATGTGAGGCATTTCAAAGAGTGTGAACTTAAAGCAGAGACTCCTGTAGACATAATTTAAGGTCTTCTAGTTTCTGGATCATTCTTTTGGTTAATTTAGAGAAAATTTTCTGACACTTTTCTCTTCTTTATGGGCATGTGTAAAATGACCAAGAAGTCATTCTCTTCTCTTCCAAAAGAAGTTTCTGTCTAGGATAACCTTGATTTTTAAAAAGGGCATTGTAACAGATTCGTACGATTCATTCTGCATTTCGGCAGAAAGCATGGCTGCAATTGTTTGTGACATTTTTTTTCTGGTAGAATATATTAGCAGTCTATACATAGATTTGGTGAACCAGTTGCTAAAACTATGCTTGAACTGCGTGGCAATTTTTATTTTTTTATTTTTTTCAACTTAGAAATGATGTCTGGTTTTGTGTTTATTTCTCTCAGAATGCAAATGGGGACAGTGGGTAAACAGTAGAAACTAAAGTTTAATAAATAAGTGATTAAAATCTTTTTTCTGAGTTTTGTAAAAAACTTGATGTCATCACCTTCCTGATCACGCTTGATTTCATTGTCACATTTTTGAAAAGTAAGACTTAGTTCCCTCTGAGGCTGTGGCTCACTGCTAGTTCATCATCTCTTGAGAATAATCTTTGACCTACACAACAGCTTTCCTTTTCTGTAAAAGAGTTTCTCTGTAGAACTATAAAAATCAGACTATTATGCCAAAGACAATAGACTCATATTTCTCTTTTGCTAAGAAAGACAAAAGATCTTTAGAGCCATCTGCCAAATGACCACTAATAGTTTATATCACAAATCCAGGTGATTTACTGTGCCAGCCTAGTACTGACAGGCTCAGTGTACTGAATTAGGATGGGAGTGATTTACCTTGCCTGGTTTTATGTTTCCTAGAAGTTTCTACTGTGATGTGTAACTCATCCAGGCAAGAAAAATCCCCAATTGGGCTCTACTTTAGATTATGCTATTTAGTACTGAACCTGGGCACCTGAGTCTTTAATAAATGGCATTCACTTATCTATTTGCAGCAATACCTATGTAATTGTAACTTTATGCAATAGTTTATAAATAACACACAATATTGCCTTCATATTAAACATCCAATCCTCTTGCCCATGAGTTGTTTAAAAAAAAAAAAATCCAGGCCAGATAATGACCAAGGCAAATCCTACTCAACTTGTCTTTCAACATCCAGATTCTACTGGAACTTTTCTTCATGCGTCTGGCCATGCTTGTCAAATGCTAGTCTGGTACATATGGTGTTTCAGTTTCCTTTAGAAAGACAAAACCTGAACCAAAAAAATACAGTGCTAATACTTTATTTGGAAGGTGTAAGAGCAGGGAAGTGAGGATAAAGGAAATGGTGAGGAAGACATGGGAGGATATGAAGACATGTATAGGAATGCCCAACTGCTCAGAGACACTGACCTTAAGGAAGGCAATGCAGCATTTCTTAACAAAGGACTGAATGATAACTCTTCACATTAAAGTAACATTTCTTCACCACCTACATAAACCAAGCTCTGAGTTTAACACATGAACATACATTAGCTCATTAACAGCCCAGTGGGGAAGGTCAGTTTTTATTATTTTTATTTTAAAAAATGGCCATGTCCCAAGAGAATACATTGTATTTTCACATAAACTGCACACAGATGTTTCCAGGACCTTAATTCATAATTGCCAAAACTTGGAAGCACCCAAGATGCCCTTCAGTAGGTTAATTGATTAATAAATTTTGATACATCCAGACAAAATAATATTATTCAGTGCTAAAAAAAATGAGCTATCAAGCCATGAAAAGACATAGAATAAACTTAAATGCATATTACTAGTGAAAGCAGTAATCAGAAAAGGCTACATATATGATTCCAGCTTGCTGTGATCTGAAATTCATGTGCTGAAATTCTAACCCCCATATTAGGAGGTGGGGGCCTTTGGGAAGTGATTAGATTATGAGGGTGGAGCCCCCATAAATGCAGTCAGTGCCTTTATAAAAGAGGCCTGAGGGAGACCCCTCACCCTTTTGCTATATGAGGTTAGAATAAGACAGATATCTATGAGAATGTAGTTCCACACCAGACACCAAGTCTGCAGGTTTCTTGATCTTGGACTTCCCAGCCTCCAGAACTCTGAGAAATAAATTTCTGTTGTTTATAAGCCAGCTAGTGTTTGAAACTTTGTTACAGAAGCCTGAAGAGAGTAACACCCAACTACAGCACTTATGGAAAAGGCAAAACTATGGAAACGGTAAAAAGATCAGTGGTGCCATGAGTTAGTGGGGAGGGAGGGAGGGATTGCTACACAAAACACACAGGATTTTTAGGGCAGTGAAACTATTCTGTACGATATCATAATGGCAGATACATGTCATTATAGTTTTATACAAACTCATAGAAGGTACAACACCAAGAATGAACCCTAATGTAAACCATGGGCACTAGAAGATAATAATGTGTCAATGTAGGTTCACCCATTGAAACAAATGTTGATAATGGGAGAGGGATGTTGATAATGGGATGTTGATAATGGGAGAGGACATTCGTGTATGGAGACCAACAGTCTGTGGGAAGTCTCCATACCTTCTTCTGAACTTTACTGTAAAAATGAAGATGCTTTAAAAAATAAAGTCTGTAAACACTGTCTAAAAATTATTAATTGGAATCTGAATGGAAATGTTTATCTTTAACGTGCATTTTAGTCATTCTACTTCTTTTGTGTTGAATCTCTATGCAATTCACAATAGTTAGTAATTACATATATCATATAATATATCTGATATGTCTTTATATATTTACGTATGGTCTCTTTTTGTCTTTGGTAGTCTGCAAAGTGTTTCACAGTTCACAACAATGTGTATGCAATGTAATTTCCATAACATTTATTATGCAGTTAATCTACCTCCTGCCTATGATTTTTTGCCTGCTAGTTTCCTTCTGTTTTGGAGATTTGGAGGTTTCCTTTGTGAGAAATTATGCAGGTATTTTGAGACGTTAAGTTCAGGAGAATTCCCTTCAATTCAAGCAATATGTTTTAAAAAGTCACTCCCATGTTTGTGATAATTTAATGAGTAATTCAAATCCATGGCAGCATCCTTCCAACTGTGTAAGACAGCCAAGGTTAACTGATGGTGTAGAGAGGGTGAATTCACAACTGCAGGAAAAAAGTTATTAAATAGATGGAAACTCAGCCTTTGTATGGTCAAGAGAGTCTCATACAAGAGGTAAAAATATTTGGTCCAATGGGCTATCCATGTTAGGCATGAGCAGTCCCTAAGTTTATGCTTTTTCTTGTTCATTCCAATAGCATCTTCCTGTCACTAAGATCTAGTGACCCAGTGAAGTGCCCAAGGGAAATTCTGTAAGAGTGAGGGTGACTTCTCACAGTGGGGAATCGATCTCTCTTTGCTGTTAGATCTATTTTCCAAAGGACTCATTATATTTTCTTTTGCCACTCCTGTCATACTTTCTGTTATTTGTCCATTTGGCTGTTTTTAAAAAATCGATTTACCAGTCAAATGCTTTCTACTCACTACAGTTGGATTTCAATCTAGTCTGCTCTCAGAAATGAATTGAGGAATTTACTTTACTTTACTCATTTGGGTGGCAATCTTTCTCAGTGTTTTTTTCCATTTTTCTCTCTATTTCCTGAGCCTTTTTCTTACTCTTTTATCATTTCAGGAGAGATGTTATCATGAGGAAATATTACTAAGGGAAGTTCTATTAGTACCTTTCTTTTTATCCAGTTCAGTTGTGAATTAAGACACCAGCAATCATATGTACACAGCTGACTCAACTTTGACAATATTACAAATTAAATGTTGGACTTTTCTTTGTACCATGCACAAGCAATAATCCTTCCATATTCACCTGTATAAGCTAAAGCCCCCTCCCTAGCCTTTTGTGCCCACATAGCATTTGTGGCCCACTGACCTCTTCCATGTTTCATTTATTTGCCTGACTGTAAGAGTCATAGAGCAGACATTGCTGTGTATTTTGTTCATTGCTGCACTTCTTGGGCATAGAACAGAGACTAGCATAAAGTAAATGCTTCAACATTTTTACTGAATGAAAAGAAAGGAGGGAGGAAAGAAAACGGGAATGAAGACAGGAAAATTTAAAAACTGTTCACTGTAATTTCACACATGGGACACCCACACACACACACATACACTAAACCACCTAAACTTAAGTAAAATATACATATTTGTTATAAAAAGTTTTGGATTCTGTGCTTGTGATGATTTTCTAAGTCAATGATGTAGGAGGGATTAATTAGTACAGGAAAATCCTGTTTTAAAATTTGTATTGTACTGTACTGTACTGTACTGTACTGTATTGTATTGTGGTAAGAACCTTGACATGAGATCTGTCCTTTTAACAAATTTTTCAGGGCACAGTATTGTTAACTATAGAAATGATGATGTACAGCAGACCTCTAGGACATACTCACCTTGCTTAGCTGAGACTTCATGCTTATTGATAAGCAACTCCCCATTTTCCCCTCCTGCCAGCCCCTGGCACCCACCATTCTACTCTCCGCTTCTGTGTGCTGGGCTATATTAGATATGTTATATCAGTAGGCTCTTGCAGTATTCGTCCCCCTGTGGTTGGATTATTTCACTGAGCATAATGTCCTCAGAGTTCACCTATGCTGTAGCATGTGTCAGCATTTCCTTCTTTTTTTAAGGCTGAGTAATATTCCATTGCATACACATACCACATTTTCTTTATCCATTCATCCATCAGTGAACATTTAGGCCCAAGCAGCCCAAAGGACCCAGAAGAGGAAGGGCCTGTCTTTCATATGGGCTCTCCTTTTCCTGTGCCCTGGCAGTGAATGTGAATCCTGCCTCAGCCACTTGCAGATACCTGGGATCCAGACTCAGAAGCCCCCTCCCTTTCTAGCCTGGGGACAGTGGGCTTGGGATCCAAGGCTAAGTGATGTTTATATTTAATGTAAATTTTACCAGATCTCAGTTTTAACCTATGAAGTGAGAGTTGGAAAAGATTCCTGTTTTCTTCTTGCATGTCTAACTGTATTTCCTTTTTTTTTCTTCTTTAAAATTTGTATAAATTTAATTGGTACAAGTACAGTTCTGTTACATGGATACATTGCATGGTGTCAGTCTGGGCTTTTACTGTAGCCACATGAATAGTGTTCACTGTACCCACTGAGTGATTTCTCAGCCCTCATCTTCCCTCTATCCTCCCAGGCTTCATTCATAATCTGTGTCCATGCTGTCACCTGAATAGTGTTCACTGTACCCATTGAGTGATTTCTCAGCCCTCATCTTCCCTCGACCCTCCCGTGCTTCATCCATAATCTATGTCCATGCCATCACCCAAATAGTGTTCACTGTACCCACCTGAATAGTGTTCACTGTACCCATTGAGTGATTTCTTAGCCCTCGCCCTCCCTCAACCCTCCCATGCTTCATTCATAATCTATGTCCATGCTGTCACCCGAATAGTGTTCACTGTGCCCATTGAGTGATTTCTTAGCCCTCACTCTCCCTCAACCCTCCCGTGCTTCATTCATAATCTATGTCCATGCCATCACCCAAATAGTGTTCACTGTACCCACCTGAATAGTGTTCACTGTACCCATTGAGTGATTTCTTGGCCCTCACCCTCCCTCAACCCTCCCATGCTTCATTCATAATCTATGTCCATGCCGTCACCTGAATAGTGTTCACTGTACCCATTGAGTGATTTCTCAGCCCTCATCCTCCCTCGATCCTCCCATGCTTCATTCAGAATCTAGGACCATGCATGCACATGATGTAGCTTCCACCTCTAAGTGCAGACATGTAGTATCTGACATTTCCTTTTTAATTCAAACACATTCAACGATTAAGCCAAGTCTTTATAAAAGATATTTGTATCTTATAGAAGCAACATAGTCTTAACTGAAAGAAATAAGCAACAATACATTATATTTTAAAGGAGTGACATTTCTGAATCAGTTTTGAAGCGCTTGAGTTAAAAATATATAAAAACATATGTGAGTATATGTGTGTGTATGTACGTGTGTGTGCATGTACGTGTGTGTGTCTATATAGATATATAGACATAAAGAGAGAAATGGACTTTCTGCAATGCCTCTCCTGCCCCAACCCCTGGCCTCTCTTCCTCCCCTCTGAAGGGAGCTGCTTTTCTGCGGCCCTCTGCACACCTTATCCTGCTAGTGTCTCACCTAAAAGGTTCAGGAAGCTACGGGACTCATAACGGAGGGAGCTGTGTTAGTCTGGAGGGTCAGGGGGATGCCCTTTGGAGTGACTTTTATCTGAAGGAGGAAGGATGCAGGAGGCAGTAGGGGCAGGGAGGTTCTGAGGGTGGAAACCATGCAATGCAGTTGCATGGAATTATTGACAGCCGGCTCTTCAGCGAGCAAAGGAGAATAGCGGGACAGGGAAGGGAAGGAGCTGAGCAAGATGAAGCGACAGGGGGTGTTCAGCCACAATCGGCCCTGGTTTGAAGGTGGGAGGTTCTGAATGATACCACAGAGTGGTCCTCTTTGAGGCAGAGTCTGGTCCTTTGCCTGCTGTCTCTGGGGGATATCTGAGGGGCTTCTATCAACTGAGGACATTCTCCAAAGCCTCCCAAAAAAGGTCAGCTGTGAGTAGGGACTTCTCTTAGTTTGAAGGCCTTTGACTTAAAAGTACATAGATGCTCTTTCTGTATTTTGAATATCAGTTAAATAACTAATAACTTATTTCCCCATAAGTGCCAATATTTTTTTCCAAGGGTATCTTTTAAATCTGGAATGTCATCTTTGTCATCCAATTTTTTTTTCAATTTTCATATCTTAAATTAGACAGCCTTTTCTTTTATGCTTGCTGGGCTTTGTGACTTACTTAGAAATGCTTTTGCTCACCAAAACTTTGTAAACATACTTTCTCATTTCTGTTTGAATTAAGACACATATTTTATCCTAAGCCCTTTATTTGTATTTGGAGTTTATTTTTGTGTCTTTTGGGAAGCTGGGCACTAGCTTAATTTTCTCCCGAATGGATAGATGATCAGATGATACCATTCACTGAATGGTCCATTTGTTATCTACTGGTTTCAGATGTCCTGTCCATCATGTACTAAACCTTGTCCACTGTATCGGAGTCTGTGTGGGGCTCTGCTATCTTTCACTAACGTGTCTGTCCAATCCTGTAGCAAGAGGCAACATTTTTATGACTATAGTTTTATAGGTTGTTTTGTTATTTAGGAATGTAAATCTCTCTTGTCTTTCTTTTTAAACATTTATTTGCTCTTTGCATGCATTTTTTCTGTGAGGCAGTAATATAATTATTGGTTTCCCACTCAGTACCCATTGCCCTCTTCACTCCCCCACACATAGGCCAATTTTCATTCAGTGGCCTCCCCTCTGTCAGGCAACCCGTGTTGCTCAGGACAGGTTGATACAGCCTCGCTCCAGGAACTGATTGTTTGGAGCACCCACGTGATATTGATTGTGCCCCAGGAATGGATGATTCGTGGGTGCATCACCCTGGGCAGGCCAAGGATGAGTGCAAGAAGGTTTCCTGGGAGGAGCTCCAAGGGGAGATTCCCTGACTTTAGCAGGCAATCTCTAGAGGACCCATAAGAGGTGTTCTTTCTTTCTTAGGAATGTATTCACAATATGCCATGAAGCTAGGACAGCAACATCAGTTTTGCACTCCGAGAAACCAGCCCAAAGGTGAGGACAGCATTTAGAGGAAAATATAGCCCAGCAACTCGAAGTAAAACGAATCCTAACCTGAGGAAATAAATCAATCTAAGGCAGTTCCGTCACTGAACTTTCAGATAAACGATCCAGAAGATAACCTTTTCCCCTAAACTGCTTTGGATTTTCTATTACTTGAAGCCAAAGCCTCTTGAAATAGGTGGATATACTTTTTAAAAACTTCTATTTTAGGTTCAGGGGTACATGTGCAGGTTTGTTATACAGGTAAATTGAGTGTCACAGGGGTTTGACGTACAGATTATTTCATCACCCAGGTAATAAGCATAGTGTCCAATAGGTAGTTTTTCAGTCTTCACCCTCTTCCTACCCTCCACCCTTAAGTAGGCCCCAATCTGTGTTGTTCCCTTCTTTGTGTCCATGTGTACTCAATGTTTAGCGTCCACTTACAAGTAAGAACATACGGTATTTGGTTTTCTGTTCCTGCATTAGTTCATTTAGGATAATGGCCTCCAAATTCATCCATGTTGCTGCAAAGAACATGATCTCATTCTTCTTTTGTGGCTGCATAGTGTCCCATGGTGTATATGTACCATATTTTCTTTATCCCATCTACCATTGATGGGCATTTAGGTTGGGTCCATGTCTTTTCTATTGTGAATAGTGCTGTGATGAACATGTGATGCATGTGTCTTTATAGTGGAATGATTTATACTCTTTTGGGAAGTCACCCAATAATGGGATTGCTGGGTCAAATGACACTTCTGTTTTAAGTTATTTGAGAAATCAGAAAATAGTTTTTCACAATGGCTGAGCTAATTTACATTCCCACCTGCAGTGTGTATGTATTCCCTTTCTCTGCAACCTCACCAGCATATACTTTTCAGAATTAGTGGCTTATGTTCCACAGAAATTCCTTTGGGATTTTGATTGGAATAACATCAAATTTATAGGTAAGTTTGGCGAGAAGTGACGTTTGCAATGCTCATTTTCTCTCTGTGGACAAGATTTATCTCCATGTGATTCATGATTTACTGTCTATACATCTGTTCTTCAGGTGGTCTCGTTCAACCCTATTTATATAATGATGGTTTCCAAATTTCTACCTCCAGCTCCTACCTTGTTTGGGCTTATAGATCCCAAGAGGTATAGATTACCTCCAGCTCCTACCTGAACTTTGGGCTTATAGATCCAACAGCTGACCTGTGATCTCAGCTTGGATGGCTATTACATGTCTCAAACTTAACATGCCTTTTAAAAAAATTTGATTTCCTCCCAAGAAGCTACTATTGCTTATCTCAATGAAAGGGGACTTCAGTTGCTTCAGCCAAAAGCTTTGGCTCAGTATTTTGACACCCCACATTTTAAGTCTGTCAGCTAAGTGTGTTGGCTCCATCTTCATGATCTATTCTGCTATAGACTGAATGTTGGTGCTTCCCCACAAGTTCATATGTTGAAATCTTAACCCTCAATGTGATGGCATTAGGAGGTGGGGCCTTTGGGAGGTGATCAGGGTGTGAGGGTGCAGCCCTCAGGAATGAGGTCAGTGTCCTTATGAAAGAGGCCCCAGAGAGTCCCTTGTTCCTTCTGCTATCTGAGGACACAGTGAGAAGACAATTCTTTAATTAATTAATTAATAATTCATGATGGGCTTCTGGTTTTTCTTCTGTCTAAAAGACATTTAGTTTGAACATTTTCATTATAAACATCAAGACTGGTTGGAGGTCTGCTCTTCTACAAATAATCTGTTTTTCCAACATTAGACTCTGTGATTTAGGCCTTTAGAGCTTGAATGAGCAGCTGGTACAGTATCCCTTTCGGGTTTTCACCTCCCAGACGTTAAGTCATGCTCTCTGCTCTTCTGTTGGCCCGTTACAGTGTTACTGGGTATCGCGGGCTCTTATTTGCAGCTCTGTGTTCCTGGAGGAAGAATTCAACCACACATATATTTAGAACGTTACCTCCATTGGAAAAGCACCCATGCTGCTTGAATGGAGTCCCTGCTGTTCTCAATTTTCCTCTTTACGTTTTAATTATATGTGCTCTTTTAATGATGCTTGTAACTTTTTTTTAAAGGTTTTCTGACACACTATTTGAACGCAGTTAGGTAGATTTAGTGTTTTTCCCTTCCCTGTTAGGAGCAAACAACTGCTTTTGTAAATAGTGAGGCAGCTGAACTGTAATGCATTTTGAAAATGTCCCCACCCTTCCCCTACTCTGCCACAAAATATGTGTCTATCCACTTGGAGATAGTGCAAGATAGTGTATAATACTGCACACACATATACAGAAACAGGTGTTCACATGTATAGTAGTACTCTTACGGTACAGAATGTAGAAAAGGAACAGAAACATCTTCCATAATTCTGCCACCAAAATACAATCACTGTTAACTTTCAACTATATTATTTCCTATATTTCTAGCAAGTTCTTATATTTAATACACTTTCTATTATGTTGTATATTTAAATTTGCATCCACTTTTTAAAATTTTTATTTTTAATCCATAAATAGTAATTGTGTATATTTATGGGGTATAATGTTGTGTTTTGATACATATATACATTGTACAATGATGAAAACAAGCTAATTAATACATCTATCACTTGACCTGTTTTGTTTTCATTTAACATTGCCATAAGCTTTTTCACAGTGTGACTGTACAGACACTATGTTTCATGGTTTTAGAGTATTTCAGTTGTTGGGATCCAAAAGCCATGCTGGAGAATGTTGCTGTGGTAGAAGGCAAAAATGGGCACCTCACATGATGAAGTCTATTCTCTCACTCTTGAATCTGGGCTGGATTGTGAACTGCTTTGTCTGATAAAATGTGGCTGGAATGATATTTTGTGAGTTTTGAGGTTGGGCCTACAGAGCCTTTGCACATTTCCACACTCACATTTTGGTGCCAGGCTAACCTGTTGGAGGATGAAGACCCTGTGGAGAGAAGCCCCAGACCTCCCATTCTTCCCAGTGATGCATCAGATATGACAAGCAAAGCAGCCAAGAGAGCCAAATTCAGAGGATGCCAGAATAACTGCGCTGCAGAGCCCAGCCCAAACTATCAACCTGCATTGTTGATAACAAAACAAATGGTTATTGTTTTAAGCCACTAAACTTTGGAATTGTTTGTTATGCAGCAAAAACGAATAGGTTAACCATACCATTGACTTCATCAATCAACTCTTTTGTATAATTAAGTTGTTTTTGTCAATTTGTTTATAATAATTTGATGAACATCTTTGAATACAAGTCTTTGTGCACATCTCTAAGTGATCATTTCCTTAATATAATTACCTATGGCTAGCACTAATGAGGAAAGAGGAAAGAAAAATGGGAAGTGTCTTGGTAAATGATGCTTACTTGTTTTCCAAAGCAGTTATAATAATTTATATTCCCACAATCGTAATATGATATTGCATATTTCATTATGGGAATGATGAACAAACATGGGATATTTATTAAAATGAAACTACTTGATAAGATATGCATATACTTACTAGTTTAGATTAGAAATTGTATTTGGAGGGCTGGCCATGTTCACCTATATGTATACATGTTTTCTATCCACCATGTGGAATATATGAACAGCCAAATGGACCACTATTTACACAGTTCAGCCTTAGGTGTGCCAGGGGCAAGAAGAGCCTGACTTTGGGAAGGTTTTCCAGGGTTGACCCTTGACAAACTTTTAGAGATCAGCTTCTTCCAGGAACTCTGGGGAAGCCAGAATTTATGTAATTCAACTGGACAGCTTTTTAATCTTTGTGTTCCACTTCTTTTTTGGGATCCACACCTGCATCTCTGCTTGGTTCTCACTCACTTGCCCGATCACTATCCCCACCCTTTTCTCCATCTGTGTCTCATTGTCCTCCTCACACTCCTCTTCATTCTCTTCAACATGAGTTCATTTTCTTACCTTCTTTATTTTCCTCACCCTCACCCTTGTTGTCATGAGAATCATCATCACTACTTTATCGTAATTTCCCTTTTCACAAGATTCTTCTCACACCGGTTTTGCTTTTACCTAGGATACATCACCTCCTTTAATGTTTTTCTGATACTGTAATTCACATGATGAGAAAGATGTGCTCCCTTGAAGATGGAAGCACTCCTGAAAATGTCTGACTTTTCCATTACAATATAGATGAACATATATCACCATCAACTGAATTTATTTTACAAATGCAAAATTGATGATCATTTAAAAATCAGTATTCTAATTCAGCACATGAATAGAGTTGAAGACATAATAAAATAGTATGATCATCTCAATGGATGCAGGAAATGTGGTACATAATAATGAGTATTTGCTATTTTTAAAAAATCTTTACATGCCAGTCTTAATAGAAAGAAATTTCCTTAAACTTATATATATTTTTTAAAACTGTAGTAAACATTGTTTACTTAAATGAAAATATCACCAAAATAGCAAAATGTTGGAATATTTCTTTCTGTGATTAAGATCAAGACAAGAATCTTCACTTTACAACTTCTAGTTAGCATTGTACTAGAGGTCCTAGCCTGTGCAGTGAGGAAAATAACAAACAATGTGTAATCTTTAGAAAGGAAGAAAAAAAAGTAAATACTGGTATATTATATAAATATATAGAAAATATAACAGAATCTAGTCAAATTATTAGAGTTAATAAGTGTGTTTAAGATGTTTGGCTGATATTAAGACATGGTCAATTAAAAAATAAATTCGGCGCGGTGGCTCACGCCTGTAATCCCAGCACTTTGGGAGGCCGAGGTGGGCGGATCACGAGGTCAGGAGATCGAGACCATCCTGGCTAACACGGTGAAACCCCATCTCTACTAAAAATACAAAAAATTAGCCGGGCGTGGTAGCGGGCGCCTGTAGTCCCAGCTACTCGGGAGGCTGAGGCAGAAGAATGGCGTGAACCCGGGAGGCGGAGCTTGCAGTGAGCCAAGATCGTGCCACTGCACTCCAGCCCGGGTGACAGAGTGAGACTCCGTCTCAAAAAAAAAAAAAAAAAAAAAAAAGAAGCAAAACATGAAATAAAAAAAAAATATGTAAAATCATGAAAACAGCAAGTGCAATCAGCTTTGTATCCATGGGTTCTGCATCTGTGGATTTAACCAGCTGTGGATCAAAATATCAAAATATTCAGAAAAATATTCCACAAAGTTCCAAAAAGCAAAACTTGAATTTGCCATGTGCTGAGTACTACCTTGAATCCACGAGAACAAAGTGATGTGTAGGCACTGTATTAGGTACTATAAGCAATCTGGAGATGATATCAACCATATGGGAGGGTATGCATAGGCTATATGGAAATACAGCACCATTTTATATAAGGGACTTGAGCATCTGTGGGTTTTGGTGTCTGTAGCTGGGAGGTGGGTCCTGAAACCCATTCCCCATGGATACCGAGGAATGATTGTACTTAATAATAATTCTAATAAAGTAGGCACAATAATTCTACCCAGTAATCTGTGAAACATATTTGAGAAAGAAACAAGAAGTAAACAAATCAATAGGTGTTTAAGTTTCTATATTAGAATATTCTGTTTCAAAGGATGCAGTTCTCCCCATTATTATCTATAGAGTCAATGAAATGGAAAAAAAAATCCCAGCAGCTGTTTTTAAATGGAATTTGGCAAGCTAATTCTAAATTTTTTATGGAAAGAAAGACAGCCAATAGTAGCCCAGGCCTCTTAAAGAAGGAAGCAGTGAGAGAACTTTGTCTACTGGTGAGTTCCATGCAACAGTGTGGATGAATCTCATCAATGTATTAGTGTGCAAAGGAAGCCAGGTGCAAAACATACCATGTTGTATATATACACATCTCAAAACAAAAAGCAAGAAAGTGATCACTGTAAAATTTGGAATGGTTTTATCCACGCATGGAGCTTCTGAGGCTTCTGAGGTCCTGGAAAATTTTGTATTTCTGGACCTGGGAGATGATTACAAGGGTGCTTGCTTCGTTACTTAGCGGTTTATTATTTTTCTAAATACCATATTTCACAATAAAAAATATAAATACAAATAGGAGAAAAAATTAGTAATTTCACTAGGTTTCTACAATTGTTTCCTAGGGCTTCTGTAACAAGGCATCACAACCTGAGTTGTGAACCTCAGAAATTTATTGTCTCTCAGTCCTGGAGACCAGAATTCCAATGTCAAGGTGCTGGCAGGGCTCTGCTTGCTCCAAAGACTCTAGTGGAGGATCCTTCCCCACTTCTTCCAGTTTCTGGATGAGCCAGGTATTCTTTGGCTTGTTGTAGTGTCACCTCCATTTCTGCCTCCATTATCCTGTGGCCATCTTTTCTCTGTGCCTCTGTCTTCAGAAGACCTTCTCCTCTGTGTGTCTGTGTTCTGACCTCCTCTTTTAAGGACACCAATCACATTGGATGAGGGCCCATTTTAATAACCTCATGTTTACTTGATTACATCTACAGAGACCCTATTTATTTCCAAACAAGATCACATTCACAGGTTGTGGGGCTTTGGACTTCGACATATCTGTTTTGGAGGACTCAATCCAACTCATGAGAGTCCCCCTCTAAGGGAATAGGTTGAGACTGAAGCACTGCTGTTTCCTAGCACAGTGCGTCTTGGAGCAAGTCACTTTCAATGTCCAGCTTTCTTATCTGCAAAGTGAGTTCAGTAGGTTTGCCTGCCTCTGGGGGGAAAGGGTTTTCTTCCTTTATGTTGAAGTAGACCCCACCCTCTTTCAGGATTTATCTTTGGGATGAATAAGTGAACGGTTTTTTTCCAGCTTTTAAGTTCGAGGGGCACATGTTTAGATTTGTTACATAGGTAAATTGTTTGCCACTAATGTTTGGTATACGAATGATCCCATCACCCAGGTAGTAAGCATGGTACCCAATAGATGGTTCTTCAACCCTCAGACATCTCCTCCCACCCCACCTTTCTAGAAGTTCCCAGTGCGCAGTGCCTACCTTTCCCATCTGTATGCCCATGTGTGCTCAATGTTTAGCTCCCACTTATAAGTATTTGGTTTTCTATTCCAGCATTAATTTGCTTAGGATCATGGCTTCCAGCTGCATCCACATTGCTGCAAAGGACATGATTTTCTTCTTTTTTTGGTTGCATAGTATGCCATAGTGTATATGCACCACATTTTCTTTATCCAGTCCACTGTTGATGGGCATCTAGGTTGACTTCATGTCTTTGCTATTGTGAATAATGCTCTGATGAACATACAAGTGCATGTGTATTTTTTGTAGAATGATTTATTTTCCTTTGTGTATCTACCCAATAATGGGATTGCTGAGTCAATGGTAGCTGTGTTTTAAATTCTTTGAGAAATCTCTAAACTGCATTTCACAGTAGCGAACTAATTTACATTTTGAACAGTGTATAAGCATTTTATTTTTTCTGTAACCTCAGTGACACTGTTATTTTTCTTCTTTTATTTTTTTATTTTATTTTATTATTATTATACTTTAAGTTTTAGGGTACATGTTCACAATGTACCAGGTTTTGTTACATATGTATACATGTGCCATGCTGGTGTGCTGCACCCATCAACTCGTCATTTAGTATTAGGTATATCTCCTAATGCTATCCCTCCCCCTCCCCCCACCCCACAACAGGCCCCGGTGTGTGATGTTCTCCTTACTGTGTCCATGTGTTCTCATTGTTCAATTTCCACCTATGAGTGAGAACATGCAGTGTTTGGTTTTTTGTCCTTGCAATAGTTTGCTGAGAATGATGGTTTCCAGCTTCATCCATGTCCCTACAAAGGACATGAACTCATCATTTTTTATGGCTGTATAGTATTCCGTGGTGTATATGTGCCACATTTTCTTAATCCAGTCTATTGTTGTTGGACATTTGGGTTGGTTCCAAGTCTTTGCTATTGTGAATGATGCCGCAATAAACATACGTGTGCATGTGTCTTTATAGCAGCATGATTTGTAATCCTTTGGATATATACCCAGTAATGAGATGGCTGGGTCAAATGGTATTTCTAGTTCTAGATCCCTGAGGAATCACCATACTGACTTCCACAATGGTTAAACTAGTTTACAGTCCCACCAACAGTGTAAAAGTGTTCCTGTTTCTCCACATCCTCTCCAGCACCTGTTGTTTCCTGACTTTTTAATGATGGCCATTCTAACTGGTGTGAGATGGTATCTCATTGTGGTTTTTGATTTTCATTTCTCTGATGGCCAGTGATGATGAACATTTTTGCATGTGTTTTTTTGGCTGCATATATGTCTTCTTTTGAGAAGTGTCTGTTCACATCCTTCGTCCACTTTTTGATGGGGTTGTTTGTTTTTTTCTTGTAAATTTGTTTGAGTTCATTGTAGATTCTGGATATTAGCCCTTTGTCAGATGAGTAGGTTGCAAAAATTTTCTCCCATTCTGTAGGTTGCCTTTTCACTCTGATGGTAGTTTCTTTTGCTGTGCAGAAGCTCTTTAGTTTAATTAGATCCCATTTGTCAATTTTGGCTTCTGTTGCCATTGCTTTTGGTGTTTTACACATGAAGTTCTTGCCCATGCCTATGTCCTGAATGGTATTGCCTACGTTTTCTTCTAGGGTTTTTATGGTTTTAGGTCTAACATGTAACTCTTTAATCCATCTCAAATTAATTTTTGTATAAGGTGTAAGGAAGGGACCCAGTTTCAGCTTTCTACATATGGCTAGTCAGTTTTCCCCATTTATTAAATAGGGAATCCTTTCCCATTTCTTCTTTTTGTCAGGTTTGTCAAAGATCAGATAGTTGTGGATATGTGGCATTATTTCTGAGGGCTCTGTTCTGTTCCATTGATCTATATCTCGGTTTTGGTACCAGTACCATTCTGTTTTGGTTACTGTAGCGTTGTAGTATAGTTTGAAGTCAGGTAGCATAATGCCTCCAGCTTTGTTCTTTTAGGTAAGGATTGACTTGGCAATGCGGGCTCTTTTTTGGTTCCATATGAACCCTAAAGTAGTTTTTCCAATTCTGTGAAGAAAGTCATTGGTAGCTTGATGGGGATGGCATTGAATCTATAAATTACCTTGGGCAGTATGGCCATTTTCACAATATTGATTCTTCCTACCCATGAGCATGGAATGTTCTTCCATTTGTTTGTATCCTCTTTTATTTCATTGAGCAGTGGTTTGTAGTTCTCCTTGAAGAGGTCCTTCACATCCCTTGTAAGTTGGATTCCTAGGTATTTTATTCTCTTTGAAGCAATTGTGAATGGGAGTTCACTCATGATTTGGCACTCTGTTTGTCTGTTATTGGTGTGTATAAGAATGCTTGTGATTTTTGCACATTGATTTTGTATCCTGAGACTTTGCTGAAGTTGCTTATCAGCTTAAAGAGATTTTGGGCTGAGACAGTGGGGTTTTCTAGATATACAATCATGTCATCTGCCAGCAGGGATAATTTGACTTCCTCTTTTCCAAATTGAATGCCCTTTATTTCCTTCTCCTGCCTGATTGCCCTGGCCAGAACTTCCAACACTATGTTGAATAGGAGTGGTGAGAGAGGGCATCCCTGTCTTGTGCCAGTTTTCAAAGGGAATGCTTCCAGTTTTTGTCCATTCAGTATGATATTGGCTGTGGGTTTATCATAGACAGCTCTTATTGTTTTGAGATACATGCCATCCATACCTAATTTATTGAGAGTTTTTAGCATGAAGCATTGTTGAATTTTGTCAAAGGCCTTTTCTGCATCTGTTGAGATAATCATGTGGTTTTTGTCTTTGGTTTTGTTTATATGCTGGATTACGTTTATTGATTTGCGTATGTTGAACCAGCCTTGCATCCCAGGGATGAAGCCCACTTGATCATGGTGGATAAGCTTTTTGATGTGTTGCTGGATTCGGTTTGCCAGTATTTTATTGAAGATTTTTGCATGAATGTTCATCAAGGATATTGGTCTAAAATTCTCTTTTTTGGTTGTCTCTCTGCCAGGCTTTGGTATCAGGATGATGCTCGCCTCATAAAATGAGTTAGGGAGGATTCCCTGTTTTAATATTGATGGAATAGTTTCAGAAGGAATGGTACCAGTTCCTCCTTGTATCTCTGGTAGAATTCAGCTGTGAATCCATCTGGTCCTGGACTTTTTATGGTTGGTAAGCTATTAATTATTGCCTCAATTTCAGAGCCTGTTATTGGTCTATTCAGAGATTCAACTTCTTCCTGGTTTAGTATTGGGAGGGTGTATGTGTCAATGAGTTTATCCATTTCTTCTAGATTTCTAGTTTATTTGCATAGAGGTATTTATAGTATTCTCTGATGGTAGTTTGTATTTCTGTGGGATCAGTGGTGATATCCTCTTTATCATTTTTTATTGCATCTATTTCATTCTTCTCTCTTTTCTTCTTAGTCTTGCTAGCGGTCTATCAATTTTGTTGATCTTTTCAAAAAACCAGCTCCTGGATTCATTGATTTTTTTGAAGGGTTTTTTGTGTCTCTATTTCCTTCAATTCTGCTCTGATCTTAGTTATTTCTTGCCTTCTGCTAGCATTTGCATGTGTTTGCTCTTGCTTCTCTAGATCTTTTAATTGTGATGATAGGGTGTCAATTTTAGATCTTTCCTGCTTTCTCTTGTGGGCATTTAGTGCTATAAATTTCCCTCTACACACTGCTTTGAATGTGTCCCACAGATTCTGGTATGTTGTGTCTTTGTTCTCGTTGGTTTCAAAGAATATCTTTATTTCTGCCTTCATTTCGTTATGTACCCAGTAGTCATTCAGGAGCAGGTTATTCAGTTTCCATGTAGTTGAGTGGTTTTGAGTGAGCTTCTTAATCCTGAGTTCTAGTTTGATTGCACTGTGGTCTGAGAGACAGTTTGTTATAATTTCTGTTCTTTTACATTTGCTGAGAAGTGCTGTACTTCCAACTATGTGGTCAATTTTGGAATGGGTGTGGTGTGGTGCTGAAAAGAATGTATATTCTGTTGATTTGGGGTGGAGAGTTCTGTAGATGTCTATTAGGTCCACTTTGTGTAGAGCTGAGTTCAATTCCTGGATATCCCTGTTAACTTTCTGTCTCATTGATCTGTCTAATGTTGACAGTGGAGTGTTAAAGTCTCCCATTATTATTGTGTGGGAGTCTTAAGTCTCTTTGTAGGTCACTAAGGACTTGCTTTATGAATCTGGGTGCTCCTGTATTGGGTGCATATATATTTAGGATAGTTAGCTCTTCTTGTTGAATTGATCCCTTTACCATTATGTAATGGCCTTCTTTGTCTCTTTTGATCTTTGTTGGTTTAAAGTCTGTTTTATCAGAGACTAGGATTGCAACCCCTGCCTTTTTTTGTTTTCCATTTGCTTGGTAGATATTCCTCCATCTCTTTATTTTGAGCCTTTGTGTGTCTCTGCACGTGAGATGGGCTTCCTAAATACAGCATACTGATGGGTCTTGTCTCTTTATCCAATTTGCCAGTCTGTGCCTTTTAATTGGAGCATTTAGTCCATTTACATTTAAGGTTAATATTGTTATCTTTGAATTTGTTCCTGTCATTATGATATTAGCTGTTTATTTTGCTCATTATTTGATGCAGTTTCTTCCTAGCCTTGATGGTCTTTACAATTTGGCATGTTTTTGCAGTGGCCAGTACCGGTTGTTCCTTTCCATGTTTAGTGCTTCCTTCAGGAGCTCTTTTAGGGCAGGCCTGGTGGTGACAAAATCTCTCGGCATTTGCTTGTCTGTAAAGCATTTTATTTCTCCTTCACTTATGAAGCTTAGTTTGGTTGGATATGAAATTCTGGGTTGAAAATTCTTTTCTTTAGGAATGTTGAATATTGGCCTCCACTCTCTTCTGGCTTGTAGAGTTTCTGCCGAGAGATCTGCTGTTAGTCTGATGGGCTTCCCTTTATGGGTATCCAGACCTTTCTCTCTGGCTGCTCTTAACATTTTTTCCTTCATTTCAACTTTGTTGAATCTGACAATTATGTGTCTTGGAGTTGCTCTTCTCGAGGAGTATCTGTGTGGCGTTCTCTGTATTTCCTGAATTTGAATGTTGGCCTGCCTTGCTAAATTGGGGGAATTCTCCTGGATAATATCCTGCAGAGTGTTTTCCAACTTGGTTCCATTCTCCCTGTCACTTTCAGGTACACTAATCAGATGTAGATTTGGTCTTTTCACATAGCCCCATATTTCTTGGAGGCTTTGTTCATTTCTTTTTATTCTTTTTTGTCTAAACTTCTCGCTTCATTTCATTCATTTCGTCTTCCATTGCTGATATCCTTTCTTCCAGTTGATCTCATTGGCTACTGAGGCTTGTGCATTCGTCACGTAGTTCTCGTGCCTTGGTTTTCAGCTCCATCAGGTCCTTTAAAGACTTCTCTGTATTGGTTATTCTAGTTATCCATTCTTCTAGTTTATTTTCAAGGTTTTAACTTCTTTGCCATTGGTTTGAACATACTCCTTTCACTCGGAGTAGTTTGATCTTCTGAAGCTTTCTTCTCTCAGCTCATCAAAGTCATTCTCCGTCCAGCTTTGTTCCATTGCTAGTGAGGAGCTGCGTTCTTTTGGAGGAGGAGAGGCCCTGTGATTTTTAGAGTTTCCAGTTTTTCTGCTCTGTTTTTTCCCCATCTTTGTGGTTTTATCTACCTTTGGTTTGATGAAGGTGATGTACAGATGGCTTTTTGATGTGGATGTCCTTTCTGTTTCTTAGTTTTCCTTCTAACAGTCTGAACCCTCAGCTGGAGGTCTGTTGGAGTTTGCTGGAGGTCCACTCCAGACCGTGTTTGCCTGGGTATCAGCAGCAGAGGCTGCAGAACAGTGGATATTGGTGAACCGCAAATGCTGCTGCCTGATCGTTCCTCTGGAAGTTTTGTCTCAGAGGAGTACCTGGTCATGTGAGGGGTCAGTCCACCCCTACTAGAGGGTCGATTAGGCTACTCCCAGTTAGGCTACTCGGGGGTCAGGGACCCCCTTAAGGAGGCAGTCTGCCCATTCTCAGATCTCCAGCTGCATGCTGGGAGAACCACTACTCTCTTCAAAGCTGTCAGACAGGGACATTTGAGTCTGCAGAGGTTACTGCTGTCTTTTGTTTGTCTGTGCCCTGCCCCCAGAGGTGGAGCCTACAGTGGCAGGCAGGCCTCCTTGAGCTGTGGTGGGCTCCACCCAGTTCGAGCTTCCAGGCTGCTTTGTTTCCCTACTCAAGCCTTGGCAATGGCAGGCGCCCCTCCCCCAGCCTCGCTGCCAACTTGCAGTTTGATCTCAGACTGTTGCGCTAGCAATTAGCGAGGCTCCATGGGCGTAGAACCCTCCGAGCCAGGTGTGGGGTATAATCTCCTGGTGTGCCGTTTGTTGAGCCCATTGGAAAAGCGCAGTATTAGGGTGGGAGTGACCCGATTTTCCAGCTGCCGTCTATCACCCCTTTCTTTGACTAGGAAAGGGAATTCCCTGACCCCTTGCACTTCCCGGGTGAGGTGATGCCTCGCCCTGCTTCAGCTCATGCACGGTGTGCTGCACCCACTATCCTGTACCCACTGTCTGGCACTCCCCAGTGAGATGAACCTGGTACCTCAGTTGGAAATGCAGAAATCACCTGTCTTCTGCATTGCTCACACTGAGAGCTGTAGACTGGAGCTGTTCCTATTCGGCCATCTTGGCTCCACCCCCTATTTTTCTTCTTTTTCAATTATAGCCATTCTGACTGGTGTGAGATGGTATCTCATTGCAGTTTTGATTCACATTTTTCTAATTAGTGATGTTGCGCATGTTTTCCTATGTTTGTTGGCCATATGTATGTCTTCTTTTGAGAAGTGTCTGTTTATGTCCTTTGCCCATTTTTAATAGGGTTATTTGTATTTTTGCTTATTGAATTGTTTGCATTCCTTTTAGATTCGGATATTGGATCTTTATCAATGCATAGTTTGCAAATATTTTCTCCCATTCTGTAGGTTGTGTGTTTAAACTGTTGACAATTTCTTTTGCTGTGCAGAAGATTTTAGTTGAATTACATGCCCCTTGTCAGTTTTTGTTTTTGTTGCAATTTCTTTTGGCTACTTAGTCATAAATTCTTTGCCAAGGCTAATGTCCAGAATGGTATTTCCTAGGTTTTCTTCTAAGATTTTTGCAGTTTGGGGTTTTACATTTGATCTATCTTGAGTTGATTTTTGTATATGGTGAAAGATAGGTGTCCAGATGCATTTTTCTGCATATAGCTAGCCAGTTATTCCAGCACTATTTATTGAATAGGGAGTCTTCTCCCCCATTGCTTGTTATTGTTGAGTGATCTTTGATTCAGTGGCAATTCAGTCCAATTTTATCCAGTTCAATGTATATGAAAAATGATGTTTCATGGTCAACACAAAAGTACTTGACATAAGACTAAACTTGTCATTACATGGTGTGTCCTCTGGTGTTCTTCTAAGGCTCAGCCCCTTCCACTAATTTCTGCCCACTTTTCTTTTCTGCCTGCCATGGTGTTAAGCTATCCTAGACTAAAAAACACAAATTTGGGGCAATTTGTTGTGGCAGCCCCAGAAAACTTGGGAAACACAAGTTTCCTGGGGCTGGCACAACAAATTGCCCCAAAATTCATGGCTTAAAACAACAGAAATTTATTTTCTTACTGTTCTGGAGGTCAGAAATTCAAAATCAAGATGCCAGCAGGGCCGCATTCCCTCCAGAGGCTCTAGAGAAGAAAACCTCCTGGGCTCTTCCAGGTCTGGTAGCTCCTGACATTCCTTGGCTTGTGGCCACATCAATCCAATCTCTACCTGTGTATTAGGACTTGGAAATACCATTTTAGGGAAGACAATTGAACTGACTACAAGGGGAAAGATTCTGCTGGGGATTTCTGTGTCCTTGGGCCACCTGGTAGGTGAGGTAATGCAGCTCTTGCAGGTTTGATGGGAACTGTCCTATCCCAGAGGCAGAAACAATAGCAGTGAGCAGAGCCTGACACACAGCCAGGACGCAGGGTCCTCCTGATGCAATTTAACTTCTATCAGGGCTCTTTCATTAAATTAAGGGAACAGTCATTTGAGACTCATAATTTATAATTTTCTCTTCCAATGATATAACTCCCTTTTCACAACTCCTATTTTTTATTAAACTCAGAGTCCTGTAGAGACCTTTAGTGGTGCTATAGAGGCAATAGGGTAAAGTTGTCTGTGGCTCCCTGACCTTTGTTCCTCCACAGTCTGTTGAGGAGGCCATAGCCTAGGGCCCCGGTCTTCTCTAATTGCGAAATGGTTCTGACCAGCCTGGGGCTGAAAGCCATTGAATGAAGGTGTGCACTAAAGGGAGGATCATCAGCCTGGTACAGCCTTGAGAACATACCTGAGTACACCTGCAAGCTAGAGCCAGACCATCTCTAAAGGTGGAGAGGTCTGATGAGCACATATGAAGAGATGCTAGCCATGCAGTCTTGAGCTTAGTCAATCATGGGCTGCTGTATGCAGGACTCATGCACTTCCTAGAACATAGGAGGAATCTTAGATACAGAACCAAGCATCATTGGTGGCATCACTGAATCTATTTACTGATGACAACAATGATGACAATTTTCAGTGCCTGAGGATTGGTATAGATGTGGCTGATGGCAATGAGGCAATTCTACAGTGTAGGAGTGATTTGTTGTATTTGTCATTGATTTGTTTACTAATATTTGGAGCCTTTTAGTACCTTCAAGTGTATTTTAGAAATCTGATGTTAATAACACCAGTGCCCATCCAACAGTCCCAGGCCTATGATCTGGGGGTCTCAATCCACCTTTCCCTTGATCTCTCTCCTTCACTACCCCACATCCATAATCTCGTTGTCCACTTGCACCCCTTTTCAGACCACCTGGCCTCTGCTGAGAGCATCATGGTCTTTTTGTCCCACAGGAAGCTTCACACGTAGTTCCCCTCAGCCCCATATTTGCCTTTCCTGTCCAGACATTTTGGGCGACAAAGTGCAGGGTTGGACACGTGAGCTTTGCTGCTGCTCCTTGAAAAAGCACCCTGCTGGGTGATGCATCTCTTTTAACCAGACTTGACAGTGTTTGATTCACCTTTAAACATCTCAGCTCCACCCAGAGCTGCATCTACTAAGTGGTAAATATAGAACCACACTGCACAGCTAAGCTGAATTGGCCTTTTCTATAAAAGTAATGACTTTAGTCTGCTGGGAAATATTCTGAAGGTTAATATCCCAGAGTGCAAGAGAGAAAATGAACAAAGAATTGCTTCCAGTCAGCTCAAATACATAATGATTTTATGATGTCTCCTAATTACATTTTTTATTGAAAAATATATCTAGATGTTCATGTCTCCAAGGGCATAACCACAGAGCACTACACAATTTGGAGTTTTCCAGGTTCCGAATTTTGTCATTTTAAAAAAACACATTTATTTCCTTAATTCTTTTTAGAAATTTAAGTTTTTAAATAAAAATAATGGAATGCTAACACAGTTTATAATACATATTAATTAAATCATTATTTTGCATTATTTGCTGTCTGATAATTTAGGTCAAGAATTACTCTAATTCACATTAACATAATCCACACTTACACATTTCTACATTAGTAAGAGTGACGGTATTTTTAAAAGTAGATGAGTCAAAACAGAGCAATGTGAAAAAGAAGTCATGGGGACTTTCCTCCACCGGGAATTTTTTCCAGGAAATACAATTCCAAATACCATGTACTTAAAAAAAAAAATGCAGTATTACACAGCATTTTTTGATGGTAGAAAATTCACTTTCAACAAATTTTCTGGCTAACTGGCTAAAAATGATTTTCTTTTTTAACCATCTTGACCTAGTTGAGCTTAGCTGCTTTTTTTCGGAAAAAAGAAAAAGAAAAAGAAGTAAAACAAAAAAAGCCTGTTTGAACCTTAGAAAAAGAATTTGAGTGAATAATGAACCTCAAAGCAAAATTCAGTATTCTGTTTTGTTGTTTCATGACTTCCAACTGTCTAGAATTATAACCATTATTATTACACAAGAAAAATTATTATTTTGGCTATTAAAATAATTATTACATTATTATTTCCAACTTTGGAAATTGAGATGTGCAAAAATATTTCCCCAAGGAAGTCCTATTTATTACCTAATTATTGGGGAAGTTTTGTTCAAATTGAGTTATTGCTACCAACTGGACTTCTATGACGCCTTCCCTTTCTTTGTTTTAGTGTTAGCATTATGTATCTAGCAAGGGCTGGCACACAGTGGGCATTCAGCAAATGTAGGTTTCTGTGGAAAATACAAAATAATGGATACAAAATAGACCCTCGACAATAATGAACGCATATTTGCTATTCATTCAGCAATACATTAAGTCTCATCCATTGGGCAGATGGGACGTCAACAAGTGCTAATTAAGGACAATAATACTCATAACTCTGAGATGTGCTTAATTGGAAACAAGGAGTATAGGATGTTTCAGGCTGGTTATATTCCTGGATGGAATTCTTTTCCACAGAAAGTGTCATCAGGGCTGTAATTGATGCATTCGTTTTTAATGTAAAACACTAGAACGAAACCTATTTCACATTGTAAAACATTTTAAAAAGCAAGCCTTTCTCATTCGTTAAAAGGTTGCCTGGTATTTCACTGAACGCAATTAACTGCTAAACCAGGTAGACATTGATGAGCATGTGATGATTTCTAGTCTTTGCCACTCCAGGCAATGCTCCAGCATGGGTTCTTGGGCCACATCCCTTCCCATATGTGTGAGCATGTCCACAGGATGACCTCTTGTGAGAGAGTTACCAAGTCAAAGGATACCAGCTTTCTGAAGTATGATAATACAGTATTGTCATATTACTCTTCAAGAAGCAACATTAATGAATGCTTCAACTAGCAACATATACTACTGCCAACATTTATCACATTGAAACAAATGTTTTTGATAATCTAATAACTGAAAATGATGTCCCTTTTAGTTTTTATTATTTAATAAGTGAGGTTGAATTTTTAAAAATATATTTCAAAGTATTTCTTCACATCTTTTGCCCATTTTTCTATTGGATTGTTTTTGTTCTTTCTGATCTGTAAAAGCTCTGTGTTTTTAAAATATCAGCTCTTTGTGTGTAGTATATGCTATAAATGTCTTTTTAGTTGATTTTTTTTTGTACTTTATTTCTGGCATTTTTTGTCATGCAGTAAATTTTAACTTTTTATGTTGTCTATTTAACTTTTCATGACAAATGTCATCTAACTTTTGTCAATTTGAGTTTTTAATTTTGCTTAAAATCCTCAACTCTCAGTTCAGAAAAATTTCTGTATTCTCTTAGTACTTTTTAAGGTTTGTTTTGTTGTTGTTGTTGTTGTTGTTGTGTTTTTGTTTTTGCTTTTGTGTTTTTGAGACAGAGTTTTGCTCTTGTTGCCCAGGCTGGAGTGCAATGGCGCAATCTTCGCTCACTGCAACCTCCGCCTCCTGGGTTCAAGCTATTCTCCTGCCTCAGGCTCCCAAGTAGCTGGGATTACAGGCATGCATCATCACGCCTGGCTAATTTTTTGTTTTTAGTAGAGAGGGGTTTTCACCATGTTGGTCAGGCTGGTCTCGAACTCCTGACCTCAGATGATCCACTCGCCTTGGCCTCCCGAAGTGCTGGGATTACAGGCATGAGCCACCGTGCCTGGCTTTAAGGTTCAGTTTTTAAAATTGCCTTTTTATATTTGTCTGGGGGTTATTTTGATATAAGCAATAAAATATGAATCTAAATTTGTCATTTTTTCTTAGATGCTAGCTAGACACTACACATGCATATGTATTTGTGTATATATGTGTTAAATATAGTTGTACAACATCACATGTTTAAAAAGGTGAAAGAAATACATAGGACTAAGAGAGAGTCATTAATTTTTTTCAAAGAATATAAGTAGGTCTTCTGAAATATTTAGAATTTCAGATTTATTAAACCTAAAGGAAAGAAATATAGAGATAGGACGATGTTATGGACTACATGTAAATTTCTATGTTTAAGCCCTAACTCCAAATGTGATGATATTCAAAGATGGTCCTTTAGAGGGTAATTAGGGTTAGATGAGGCCATGGGGGTACAGCTCTGCTCTGGCAGAATTAGTGGGCCCATGTGAAAAGAGACACCAGAGAGCTTGATCTTCTGCTCTCCACCTGCTTGCACAGAGGCAAGGCTGTGTCAGCACTCACCAGAAACCAGCCCTACTGGTGCTCTGATCTTGAATGTCCGGCCTCCAGAACTGTGAGAAGGTAAATTTCGAGTGTTTAAGCCACCCAATCTATTGTACTTTGTTATGCTGGGCTAAGAAATCTCAGACAGATATTTATTTACCAGCTAAAATAAATCCAAATAATGTTTAAATTAAAATAGAAGAAACACAGATTAAACTTAAGGAGGAACTGTCTGACAATTAGTTGGCCAAAATACCAGAATAAGCTACCGAAGATCATGAGGTGATCTCCTGAAGATCATGGGGTGAGGGAGAAGTTGGGGGAGACAAACCAGCCAGATCCTTGTTCTCGGGGGAAGTTAAAACATGTACCTGTTTGCAGGCAAAGGATTTGCCTATCTCATTGCTTATGATTATTTTCTACTTACAGAATTGGATATCAGGTGATGTCTATTTTAAAGTTGTTATTTAGCGTTTCTGCATCAAGCTATTGAGATTGATTTATGACTACCTTTTATTTCAGGATTTAATATTTGAGGAAAAAAAATGTATGGACATTTTTCAGCGAGGTGGACTCTCCTTCAGTGTGTTCAAATTCTTTGAATGAAACAAATTTTGGTTGAATTTTGCCAAGAGACGGGCATTTTAAAAATACCTGATTTCTGCCCATATTGCTTGAGTATTGAGAAATCAAACTGGGGCCCATGCCAAAGTCTTCATAGATACCTACAGTCTAAATAGCTCACTTCTGATCACATGACAATTCAATGGCAGGATTCATCCTAAACTCACCACCTGTTTAAGCCTTGCCCACAAGCACCAAGCCTTTCTTCTCATAGGAAAAGAGATATTCAAAGGGGGCTAAGTTCCAAAGATAATTCTGGGATACGTTAATGCCATCTTTAAATAGAGGTCTTTTTTTGCTTAGACTCCTCAGTTTCCTTAGTAGATTCAGGGTGCAGGGAACTTATTAAGGAATCAACTAGTGCCTTATTGCTCTGTTGAGGACTGAAGGATACCCTTCCAGCACTGGGAAACTTTTTGTTCCTCCCAAGTACCCATACACTTTCAGGTAATGACTAGGGGAATCTTTGATTTATAGATTGTGAACACAAAAATTCATTTTCGAGGTAGCCAGGAAAGGGAAAAAAGGTTCAGAAGATCTACAGCATTAGAAACTATAGCTGAGAAAAAGAAAATTGAGCAGAAATTATTGTGAGATATTATTCCTTCAATTCCCAGCAGCTAGAAGGAAAAGGTACCTGCAGTCCTAGCTGGATATTACTTTGTGATAAGCGTCTGATTATACACGTTGGTCTTTCATATTCCAACACAGGTAAAAAATTATGTAGGTTTAAACCGCTGGTGCATATCAATGAGCAGATATAACCAACAATGGCTGATGGCTATCAATATGCTAAGGATAGTAAGTTGCCACAGGAAGCCTGTTAAAAAAACTCAATTCTGGCCACACAGCCACCATCCAACAGGGTCACTCAGAAACACCAATGCTGGTTGAGGTCCCTCTTATGTCCAGTCAGGTAACCCCATTACAAAGCACCGGTGACTTGGAATCCAGGGTGATTCAAAAGACCAGGCTGATCGCTAGCCACCAGCAGGTCAACTAAGTTAACTGCTGAGCACCTGAGTGCACCACTGAAGAACAAACTGGGGATGGAATTGTAACTACTGCACCAATGGACACTGTAAGAAATGCACAAATGATGAAGAGACCAAGGCGTGATTCTTTTCCTGTGCACACCACTCCGGCTATTCTAACTCTCAATTCCTCTCCTCTTATTACTGCTCTATCTCTCCATGCCACTGGGGCACTTTAACCCAGTTACAGAGCACAAATGTTCCAGTTCACCAATGTTTAAAAATTGGGGCATTTTTTCTCAAAGCCAATGCCAATTGCATTCTTTGGGAAAGTGTCTTCTAGCTTTCTGAATCATGCATTGGTAGGTGGTGGCTATATATTTCAGGGCAGTTATATATTGTGAGTAGTCCAATGATGTAGGAAATGTTGTTTTTTCATATGGGGCTTCCTCTTGTCAAGGCAGATGTAGCTGAACAAACCGGCATCCCTGACAGCCCTGAAAGCCCAGGCCCTGGAACATGGAACTGTAAGCATGTCAGAATCTAAGCAGCTCCAGCGACCGCAGGAGCTACAGCTCATCCATGTTTGTTCTAATTTTCTGTTTATCTCTCTCTGTCCTCACTCCTCTGTGTTTTGCTTATAAAAGAAAAATTATGCTGAACCAGTTAAACAGCCAAGGAAGACTTTATTCAAAATGATTACAACAGAGGAGAGAGCTTCAATTCAACACTGTGGAAACAAAATGAGGGAGTTAAGTGCTGAGATGGGCTAGTGAAGTACTCAAGGTTGTGAGGAAATAAGTTGCTTAGTGAAATTTGACCATTTGCGTTTGCTAATTGGTGCTTATCAAATTTAGACTCCTGCTTTTTCACAGAGACTGGGAGATAGGGTCGATGATATCTACATTGATGATTATATTTCAGAAGGATGAGTTGCATGTCCTTGGGAAAGACAGAATGGGTTGCAAAACTGGCAAGAAGCTGGGTGAAGATTTACATCTCAAAGGGGCAGAGAAAGGATTTAAAATTGCAAGTTTTCTCAAATAAATGCTCAAAGAAAAGGGAGGTGTATTTATTAGTCCATTTTCACACTGCTGATAAAGACATATCCAAGACTGGGCAATTTATAAAAGAAAGAGGTTTAATTGGACTTACAGTTCCACATGGCTGCGGAAGCTTCACAATCATGGTGGAAGGCAAGGAGGAGCAAGTCCCATCTTACATGGATAGCAGCAGGCAAAAAGAGCTTTTGCAGGAAAAATCCCTCTTAGAGTAACCATCAGATCTCATGAGACTTACTCACTATCATGAGAACAGCATGGGAAAGACCTGCCCCCATGATTCAATTACCTCCCACCATGTCCCTCCCACAACATGTTACCTCCCAAATTCAAGATGAGATTTGGGTGGGGACACAGCCAAACCATATCAGGAGGCAAGAAGCCTAGAGTCGAGAAGAAACCTGTCGAAAGTTTAGTCAAGCTAAGGGGAATGGTAATGCTGTTTTGGTCAGTCTTCTCCATTTTTCTTCTGGTAACAGTGGACTGACCTTTCTTCCTCTCACAACTCCTACCACTGGCCATGGACCAAATAGCCCATGCTCATTATCCATTCAGCATCAGCTTCTGCTGTGAGGCCAAGGTAGTGCTATGTCACAGAGATTTCCTGCCAGCTGGCCTCAGGATTCATAGGCCTCACCCAATTTCTATTTCTTTTTTACATTCATTTGAATTATTTTGCTTTTTCTTCTGCCATCTGGAATAACCATAGACCTAAGTGTATCTTCACTAATTACGAATTTTTCTTTCTTTTGGGGATTGTAGTCAATGTTTATTACCTACAAATTGAGTTATTGGGTATCTTTTTTATTTTTGTGCAGTTATAAATCACTGTCTACCTATAGATAAACTAAACTTCTTCAATAATTTTTTTCAAAAAAACTTTTTCTTTTTTCACTAAGTTCTCTATGTAACACACCATCATCCTTTTCCACTTGAAACTTAATTTTAAAGCCAATATTCATTTATTCAAAGACAAGGTCATCCATCACTCCCATAATCTCCTGAAAAGATAAGAGTAATAAAAAGAAAAGGTGATATGTCATATTTCCTTGACAAATAAAGCCATAAGTTGTAAGAATTCACATGCTTGGGTCTATCTTTGGCAACAGAACTAAGAAAGGTATCATAAGTGATATATATTTATTTATGCCCACTGGTTAGAATTACTTTACCAAGTAGTATGACTGCAGAGATGCAAGGAATTTATTCAAGCAAGGTGGAAATGGAATGCTTTGTTACAGTTTGAAAAAGACAGTGTCAGCTAGGAGGATTAGGTTCAGCTGCAAATTATTAAAAATTCAAGCAAAAGTAATAATAAAACTGTGGCTTAAACAAGATTTTTAAAATCTTGCATAACGAAGACCCAATATAAGTAGCCATAGACTACCAGCCTCTCTGTGGTCATCAGGGACCCAGACCTCTCCTCCCTGATGACGGTGCATCCCTGGCTTGTTTGCACACTGCTGGGGTTCCTTCCACAGAAAGGAGAAAGCAGGTGAAGAAGAGTGAGCCCTCGATTTTAAGAACACTTCCAGGAAGTTGAACAAAACATTTTTCCTACCTCCTTTTGGCCATAACTTACTCATATGGTCATCTCTAGCCTAAGAGAGGCTGGGAAATGTGGTCTTTAAACTTGGCAGCTGTGTACACAGCCAGAAATCTTAATTCTTATTTTACTAAGGGTAAAAAGGCAGATCAGATACTGGGGAGACCCAGCACTCCCCACCACACTGACATTATGTCTCTGTGAAGACATAGATGGTGTCTTCCTTCTTTGTTCAAGAAGGAAGTATATATATATATTATATATATATAATATATATAATATATATACACACACAAATAATTCCAGTGTCCAGGCATATACTTATCTAGGTGTACAATGGTGAGAGGACTCATGAAGGAACTTGGAAGTGTGTATGTTGTAGCCCATAACAGGATTTCAGTAGTTAACAAAAATCATGTAATTGCTAACTTTATTGGGCATCTATAATGTGCCAGGAACTGTTCCAAACACCTTACCCATACTAACTGTAATCACATGTAGTTCATTCTCACAAAACAACTGTGATAGGGACTTTTAATATCTACTTTTAACAAATGAGGAAACTGAGGCAGTGCACACTGAAGCAGCCTCAGCCCTTCAGCTTGCTGCTTTCTGCCGTCACCTTCCTTATGGTAGACAACATCAGATATTTTGATTTCAAGGTCATTCTCTTTGATTATTTCAGCATCAAAATTTTACAAAAGGATGTGGTGGTGCCGACAAAATGTTCTGCCATTCTCTTATTTAGCATTGGTGTCTTCCACTCACACTTTGAATTGATATCTTGTTTACACCACCGAAGGAAATATTATACATGAATTTCTAAGAGATCCCACTAAATTCATGTTCAACATAAGTCTTTAGTGATATACAGTGTATGTGTATACACATAAACTGAATTTTAATGAAATTTCAATTGCGACCTTTTTATCTAGTGGTTTGAGTTAGTGAGTTGTTTGATAAGACAAAACTTATGTGGATCACAGAGGAAATTTGACTGAATTGATTAAAATTCCCTAATATGCTTATAAATATGATTTATAAAGAAGCTCTTCTAGTAAATTTTGAAAACCGTGTTTCTTAACAGGATCTTTTTCATTTTTTTCTCTCCTTGATATTACTTCTAGAATTTTTAAGACTTCTTCCTTAATGGGAAAGCTTAGTATAAAAATGCAGACCCACAAGTCTTACCTACTTTTCACTTTTGATCAAGAAGTTATATGCCACCCAATTTCTGAATTAACCTCAAAGTCACGCCTGCAAATAGTTTGCACATTGGGCTTTCTTTACTTGTAGATAGGGATTAGATTCTGAAAGCCTTAAAGCTCAGGAAGGACGTCATACAAACTCTAATTTTGCCTCATTTTTTTTTTCCTTAAATGATGCCAGTGATGTTATGCCAAAGTGAACTAGATGTCAGATCCAGCCCAGGGAGTTGGTAAACCATTGGCCTCCTGGCTTGTGTCAATTCAAATGAGAGTGGTGGTGTGATTTCTGCTAATAATGATCCAGGATTTCTGCAGGGGCTCAGCCCCAGAGTGCAGGATATGAGCTTCTCCCCAACCAGTGCTGTGGCCCAGAAGCCTCCCTGAGTTCCCATGTGTTGCAGTGCAGCAGATAGTGCTGTCTTCAACTGGCAGAACAATGTAATTAGCAAGGATCCAGGGCACCAGTGGGCATTGCTCCTGCTGACTTGGAAGAATGGGCAGCTTGCAGATAAAACATCTGCTATCTAGAATGTTCTGCTTTCTGTGATGAACAAAAGGAGTAGGCCAGGGCCGTGGGCATTGTCTAAGAAAAATTGCACCAGACAAGTTAAATGGGCAAGGAAGACTTTATTCATGACTATTGCAATGGGAGAGATTGAATTCAACTGCATTACAATATAAGGTGAGAAGGTTTTTAAACTCTGGGGTGAGTCAGTAGAAAAGTATTGAAAGTGTCTATCAGGGAGAGAGGCTGGTTGATGTGATGAGGCCATCTGTGCTTGCTAATTGGTGCTTATTGAAGTTAGGCTCCTGTCCTCGCAAGGAGACTGGAGATAGGAGCCCTATCTTTTTTTTTTTTTTTTGGAGACAGAGTCTTGCTCTGTCACCCAGGCTGGAGTGCAGTGGCGTGACCTCGGCTCACTGCAAGCTCTGCCTCCCAGGTTCACGCCATTCTCCTGCCTCAGCCTCCCAAGTAGCTGGGACTACAGGCGCCTGCCACCACACCCAGCTAATTTTTTGTATTTTTAGTAGAGACGGGGTTTCACCCTGTTAGCGAGGATGGTCTCAATCCCATGACTTCGTGATCCGCCCACCTCAGCCTCCCAAAGTGCTGGGATTACAGGCCTGAGCCACCGCGCCTGGCCCAGGAGCCCTATCTATCTTTCTTAGTGATTACATTTCAAAGGCCTAGCTCCAAGATCCACCAGGAAGACATTTTCTGGGTTGTAAAACTAGCAAGAGACTGGGAGAAGGTCTACATTTGAAAGGAGTAGAAAAAAATGTATAGAGGCAAGATTTCTGTAGTAAATGCTCTGAGAAAAGAAAGGCCAGGGGTCTAGAGTCAGGAAGAAATCTGTCTACAGTTTAGTTGAGCTGAGGGGACTGTTAAGTTCACGTTGGTTGGTGCACATGGTACTTCTCCTACCAGGAATCATAGCTCAGCCCACCACATGTCCTCTGACCCTCTCACTCCTCTTCTCAGGCACTCTCTCACTCCTTCTCTTCTCAGTTCAAATACTATCTCTGAGCCAGCCTCACTCCCTCAGGAAATCTTCCTGGAGTTCCACTACCACCCTGAGGCCATGTCCCTAGTAATCAAGCCGTATTACACTTCCTCCTTTGCTGTCTGTCCTCATCTGACACTTGTCCTGTGCTTTCTGAATCCTAGCCTGGTATTTAGATGATAGTAGAAATTCCATCAGTGCTGAGTGACTAGTCCACTAGTGGATGAACACCAGTTTCATCCAATTGTCTTAAAACATTTTAATATGGCATGTTTTCTAGAACAAGAAGCTCATTCATATGCAAATTTTTGCAGGGAATGTCATTTGTAATTCTTCACCTTGAGTGGACATAAAGCAACAATGTTATGGCTATATGGCGGTCATATGGTATTTCTCCAGAATTAAAAAACCCTTCCTAAAAGTTATTATATTTGTCCATCACATTAAAGTTTATATAAACATCCCACATTGCCTCATTTGATTTTTACAAGTAGTCCATGTAGTAAAGGCATAGGACATTTTATCCCCATTTTAAGGTAGGAATATTATCAAGTGACTGAGCCAGATGTTAATTTAAGTCCAAGTCATGAGTTCTTTCATCACCCACCCCCAGCCCCTTCCTCCACTCCCACCCCCACCCCGCCACTCCTTCTAAAAAAGGTCCCTCCTTTCCACCAACTACCGCAGTCCATCCTCAGCGAATATGATGTGGACTCTATCTGATTCTGAATTTCTCTGACATAATAACATGTATTTTTTAATCAAGGAGTGAATAATCTGGAAGTAAAGACTTGAATTCAGGGAGAAGAACATCACACACTGGGGCCTGTCGGGAGGTGGGGGGCTAGATAAGGGATAGCATTAGGAGAAATACCTAATGTAGATGACGGGTTGATGGGTGCAGCAAACCACCATGGCCTGTGTATATCTATGTAACAAACCTGCACATTCTGCACATGTACCCCAGAACTTAAAGTTATAATAATAAAAAAAGAAAATAGGTAATACAATCTCATCTTTTGATTGGTGTATATATATATATATATACATATATAGAGAGAGAGAGACTTGAATTCACACTTTGGGTAATTTAGACACCTAGTATAGTGCTTATTACTTGAGGATATATTCTTAAATGAATCATTCGCTTTCAAAGGCACATTGATGCTTCCCAGCGCCAGTCTTCCTCCATAGTCTTTCCCTTTCTTTTCTCATTTTACTTTGTCAGAGAAGCAGGAAATTTCTGCCAATGAGAGGAAGTGTAGGCAGTGGAAATTTCTGCTCCTTGTGCTAAAGTAGTAAGAATATTATAATAATGAAGATAATGAGGTGATTATCCAAAATTATCTTTGATAGGAAAAAAATGAGGAACAGTAGAGATAAGTGATCTGAATAATACATAGTAATGTAGAAGCATATGGCATTTCTAGAAATTATATTCCATAATTTCTTGACATTGATAAAGCTTCAAGGAGCATAGAACCTGCTTAATTTTTCTCAAAGAAGTCATTACTGTATTTACAGTTGATATTTTTTCCTTAATATAAGGAGCCAGAACCAGTACTTCATATACTTACCAGCACATAGTCTCTCTGCATAAATGTTTGCTGATGGAAGAAAGGAAGGAAAGAGAGATTCAAAGATTGAATGATAAAGTGGGGACCCTGCATTCCATGAGGCTGAGTCACTGTCAGTCCCCAACTCTTCCCCCTCCACGGCTGCAAGCCTGCCCTCCCCACGCTACAATGGCCACCTCCACTCCTCTTGGTTGAACACGGAAAGGAGCAGCAGAAGTCGGATGATTTAGATTTCTTCTTCAGATTAGCTATTTACCACTTAGCAAAGCTTAGAGGAGCTGAATTTGAAGGGCTGAGGACCAAAACTTGGCTCATTTGATGTAAGCCTCACAGCGATCCAGGCAGTGGAAGGAGACGTGGACCAGGAGCCGAGGGCCAGGCGAAACTTCCAAAATGAACAGGGCTTGGCTGAGCTGCCCACACACAATGTACAGCAGGGAGGCCCCAGGCATGGGGCAAACAAGGCTCCAAGGGTATCATCCATGGCATGCTTGCTACATGCTACCACCCGATGCAGGGACACAGTTATGATCCCCATTACCCATGTGAGCAAATGAATACTTAGGGCTCAGGCCTATCTGGCAGAGGCTAGAGACTTCTACTTCTACTTGGGGCTGGAAATAAGGTCTGTCTATTTGCAGAGCCCGAGACACTAATTACTTCTGCTATTGACCATATTGCTCCTTCTTTCACATAAATGTGACATAGTTTGTGGAGGTCACTCTTGGGAGATCTCTTCCTGCTGTCTCCTGCAGTAGACAGCCTGAGGATGAAACATGACTTGGAGCCTCACATATCTATGATAGAATCAACAGAGCCTGCACACGCCATTCTCCAAGCAACAGGGACCCAAAAGCTGAGGCTTGAAGGAGGTTGAAGGAGGAGCCAAAGGGAGGGTTTCTTTAACTTTCTGAGCGTTAAAGTCAAACTGCAAAGCTTTTAAGGTACGGATGAAAGCACTTTTGCAGCAATATTCACTGAAAAAACCAAATAGCCTGCTTTCTAAGAAACTCTTTTTTTATTATACTTTAAGTTTTAGGGTACATGTGCACAACGTGCAGGTTAGTTACATATGTATACGTGTGCCATGTTGGTGTGCTGCACCAATTAACTCGTCACTTAATATTAGGTATATCTCCTAATGCTATCCCTCCCCCCTCCCCCCAACCCACAACAGTCCCCAGAGTGTGATGTTCCCCTTCCTGTGTCCATGTGTTCTCATTGTTCAATTCCCACCTATGAGTGAGAACAGAACATGCAGTGTTTGGTTTTTAACCCAAATGTCCAACAATGATAGACTGGATTAAGAAAATGTGGCACATATACACTATGGAATACTATGCAGCCATAAAAAATGATGAGTTCATGTCCTTTGTAGGGACATGGATGTAGCTGGAAACCATCACTCTAAGAAACTTTTCTAACTGAAGCCAACTATCTGCTTCCTTTCAAGTCATTTCAACAGGGACAGAAGTATCATTGCATTGTAGAGGCAGAAATGTCACTATACAAAGTTCAAGGTACCTGAGGGTTTGGGCCATGAATAAACTTCAAAGATCTATTAGCACCAGAAAAATATGCACTTTGGCTAGTGTCTGTTTGTGTTTTTCTTCACTAGGGAGCCAGTCCATTATGTAATTAATTAAAAACATGTCTATATCAAAATTTGAACCATAAGTCCATAATGATAAAAAATAGATAGGTCAATAATTCACTAAATGGGACAGGAGAAACTTCTTCCTATAGCAGAAGGCCAATATTTAAATGTAGAAGAAAGGATGAAAGAAATCTATACATCCATCACGAGACTGATTGCTACCTGCATGATTCATCAAAGAAAGCTTAAGTCATTGATGCACGTTTCATGAGGAAAGAATATGTACCCAGCCTTACGATGTCTTCACATGGATCAACTACTACTTATGTAAAGGGAAAAACATTAACTCTGCAGTGAAGAAACACAGTAGACACCTCTCTAACCAAGTCAGCAAAGTGAATGTCACCAACAAGACAAACTGGCCTTTCAGCCTCCTGAAGAGATGTACAAGAAAAACAACTTCACTCCCACTGTCTTCTCACCCAAAATGCTCAGTGCCACCTGAGCATGAAGAAACCTCAGACTGACTCAAACTGAGGACTGTTTTATAAAATCTCTGCTCTATACTCTTCGAAAAGGTCAATGTCATAGAAGACCAAGAATTAGGAGAAAGTGCTTCAGACTAAAGGAGATCAAGGAGGCAAGACGACTCATACCAAAGTGAGATCCTGGGCTCCACTCAGGACTGGGGAGAACTGCTGCAACGTACATTATTAAGACATTTGGTGGAATTTGAATACGGATTGTGAATTAAAGCCCCCAATATTTCAATGTAGGTTCTTTCTATTTTCCCTAAGTGTCGGCCAGTCTGAGAAATAAAGAGAAGTAGTACAAAGAGAGGAATTTTACAGCTGGGCTTATGGTTAATTTACACTCACCATGATGTTGATGTAAATTTTTCTGAATTTGATAATTGCATTATGGTTCTGGAAGTGGTTGCTCTTGTTCATGTACACAGAAGTATGTGTATTTGGCCTAATAGGCAAAAGATCTCTAACTTACTCTCAAGTAGTTTGTCAAATATTAATAATTATATACTCCCATTATTATTGTTATTATTATATAAAGAGAGAGAAGCAAATGTGACAATATAAATAGTCTATGGATCTAGGCAAGTGGGACCCTGGAGCTTATATAGTTGTACTATACTTGCAACTGTTCTGTAAGATTGAAATTTTTCAAATAGATGTTAAAGAAAGTTAAAAATCTTGGACCTGGTCCTTCTCTCCTATTTTACATTTGAGAATTCCAGTCTCATAGCAATTAAGTTAAAGGTATCATCTGTCAGTGGAAGAAACTGTACTAAAATCTAGATTTCCTGAGTCCTACAAAAATGTTCTGTCCACTTCCCCAGAAAACTGACATATGTGTGTTTTTTTAAAAAAAAAATTAATTGAACAACCCAGGTCATATTGCAGATAGCCAGGAGCTGGTTTTTAATTTTTTTTTTCTATAAAGTAGATATTCGTTCTATTTTCACAGACAAAAGTGGGAAGGAGAGCTGGATCAGGTAGAAGCTATTCTTACCTTCTTGCTGTAATAATTAGGAGATACCAAGCACATTTTATTATACCCCATTTTTCAACTTCTCCCAAATATATGTAGAAGCAGACAGATTTCACATGAAAGTAGCCATACTGAAAGTGGAAAAACGAGTCTTTCTTCATTACTGAGCCTGCGACAATACAAAGAATTTTGCTCCCAGTTTGCCACACCCCATCCCAACCGCCTGCCCAGGAAGCTATCCCACATGTGTTCTGCAACTTGGAGCATTTGACTTGATAAGCTGTGCCATGGAGCTCCTGACCTCTCTTAGGAGGGATAAAAGGGCCATGGATTTCCAGGGAGACTTTATGTATTCAGTTAAGTCTCTGGAAGGGTTCTCAACAGAGGGAATAGGATTCAAGCTAAATTCATGCTTTTATGGACACCTAAGTTTTAACAAATATGCTACAAGGACAACATTCCATCGCAAGACCTGCCCCAATGGAGTCAGGCACATAATCAAGGCCGTGTCTCATTTATTTTTCCTTTTAAGTTGTATTTATATTACAGTGTTGGGGGCACAGACTCCAGAGCTCGAAAGTGTTTGTATCTGGAATGTCAGTCACTGGCTTGGTGACCTCGAGCAACTCACTTAAACTAACTTTACCCCAGGTTCCCACCTGTAAAGTGGAGATAATAATAGCTGTATTCTTCATTTATGCTTTATAAAACCAATGATTGAAATTTAGTGGTCACATTTATGGACTTACTTAAATCCTACCTTATTTCAACACAGGATCATGAAACAACAGATTAAAGACAAATAAATGATGACATTGAGCTTCACGAAAAACAAGGCAAAGAGAATATGGCGAGGCCTTCAGCAGTCAAAGCCCTCCCGGCCTGAAACCATCCATCCCAGGGAGCTGCAGAATTTTTGTGCTTTCTTGTTTCCACGATGAAAAATTTGTACATTTCTAATGCAATCAAACATAGACTGAGAGTTTTTTGCTGTCCTGAATTTTGTCTAATGTCCTGAAGCTGAGAATAGTGGGGTGGGTAATAAGTTAGCCCACATTCTAAAGGGAAGCACTGGATACTTTCCTACCAAATTGCCCAGCGATGGCCAACTTGGTTCTCGTGAATGCCATCCCCAGTAACCACCTAAGAGAAGACCAAGGCTTCAGTGGAAGAAAATCATTTAAAGAGGTCGAGAGTTGACATCGTTTCTTTCATCTTCCAATGTTCATGTCTTCCCAGCCTCCCCAAGCCAAAAGGCAGACATGGGGGTAGGAGGGAGGAGAAGAGTGGCTTGCAAAAAGGGAGGGTAGCATCTCGTCCTGGCTAGATGCCTGCTGAGCCATGGGTTATTCCAAGCCCACCCTGTTCAAACGGTGCTATTCAAATGTAGCACAATAGCTGAACTGGTGCCCCCACTCCAAGTTTGGGGGCTGTAGACACTGGGATCTACCCCTTGCCTCCAGAAACCTGAAGGTGGGAAGCTGGCTGTGGAGCTGTTACAATGGAGGTTCCAGGTAAGAAGGCTGCAGCAAAAGCTACCTTTTCTGCTATGCCTTGGGAAGGTGGGCAGCCAAGGGGCCTTGAAAGAGCCTGTACAAGGGGCCTGTGTGGTGGGACCTCAGCGGGGAGGTGCTGAGAGAGCACTGAGAGAGGCCTGTTGAGGTGACGTCACTTGGCTGATGAGACTGCTTAGGTTTGTGATTACTAGAGGGGTGTCTACAAAGAGTCACACAAGCACCCAAGGAGGTGTGAACCCTTGGTATGTTTCTCCTGACAGCCTTTGGTAGCCAAGATAATTTTTTAAAAGCACCAGCTGAATAAAATGTCTTGTATTAATGTTTTTCTGTTTCTTCTTTCTCTTATCCCAGACCCTATATCCTGAAGGTGGCTCCAACGAAAAAAGAGAAGCAGCAAGGTAAATTCTAGAAAAGACTAAACATTTTCCTCTCTTTGGTGTAGAGAAAAATGAATGAAAAACAGGAATTTTTTTTAGATTTTATTAATGTTATGATATCTGATAATGAGACTGTTCTAATACCTGAAAGGAACCCCAAATCTTTGGAATCCATCCAAGGTATCTTTCATACGCAGCACAGGGAGAACTGGCTAAGCCTATTTGCAAAAATTATTTGTTTCCAGGATTGTAACCTGCAGAGTCCAGCTTATTCCATTAAAAGGTGGTGTCGATTTGTCAGGTCCACCGGATGCGAAGGACCTAGTTCCCCAGAAGGAAGCTTTCCTGTTCTGAACCCATGAGAGATTCTCCCAATTCATGCAGAGAGGTGTGCAGCATCTTTCTTCATAGCCCTACACCCTATCCAGCCTTAGGAAGGAGTTGCCAAGAAATCTCTGTGGCCACACTTGAATATTTTTGGTTGATTATGCATCAAGAACCAGTTATTATTTTATGATATGTTTAGAGAAACCAAATCTTTCTTGGTCTTCATTTCTCCCATACAAAACAAACACATAAAAATTCCCATCTCTATAGAATCTTTTAAGTATTCCATTTTTTAAGTATTTACAGTGGAGATTGGGGCCTACAGTAGATGCTTCATATTCTCTAATTATCACCACAAATCATGCTGAAAGGCTTACAGAGATCATGTAACTTCCTGGCTGTGTCTAACTGAAATTCTGTATCCTTTGACCAACCTCTCCCCAGTCTCTCCCCACCCCCAGCTTCTGGCAACTACCATTCTACTTTCTGCTTCTATGAATTTGTTTTTTTTAAGATTCCATATATGAGGATCATGCAGTGTTTGTCTTTCTATTCCTGGCTTATTTCATTCAACCTGTGTCCTCTTGGTTGTTCCACGTTGTCGAAAATGTTAGGATTTTCTTTTTTTTTTTTTTATTGCCTTCTTTTATTTTATTTTATTATTATACTTTAGGTTTTAGGGTACATGTGCACAATGTGCAGGTTTGTTACATATGTATCCATGTGCCATGTTGGTTTGCTGCACCCATTAACTCGTCATTTAGCATTAGGTATATCTCCTAATGCTGTCCCTCCCCCCTCCCGCCACCCCACAACATTCCCCGGAGTGTGATGTTCCCCTTCCTGTGTCCATGAGTTCTCATTGTTCAATTCCCACCTATGAGTGAGAACATGCGGTGTTTGGTTTTTTGTCCTTGTGATAGTTTACTGAGAATGATGTTTTCCAGTTTCATCCATGTCCCTGCAAAGGACATGAACTCATCATTTTTTATGGCTGCATAGTATTCCATGGTGTATATGTGCCACATTTTCTTAATCCAGTCTATCGTTGTTGGACATTTGGGTTGGTTCCAAGTCTTTGCTATTGTGAATAGTGCCTCAATAAGCATACGTGTGCATGTGTCTTTATAGCAGCATGATTTATAGTCCTTTGGATATATACCCAATAATGGGATGGCTGGGTAAAATGGTATTTCTAGTTCTAGATCCCTGAGGAATCGCCACACTGACTTCCACAATGGTTGAACTAGTTTACAGTCCCACCAACAGTGTAAAAGTGTTCCTATTTCTCCACATCCTCTCCAGCACCTGTTGTTTCCTGACTTTTTAATGATGGCCATTCTAACTGGTGTGAGATGGTATCTCATTGTGGTTTTGATTTGCATTTATCTGATGGCCAGTGATGATGAGCATTTTTGCATGTGTTTTTTGGCTGCATAAATGTCTTCTTTTGAGAAGTGTCTGTTCATGTCCTCTGCCCACTTTTTGATGGGGTTGTTTGTTTTTTTCTTGTAAATTTGTTTGAGTTCATTGTAGATTCTGGATATTAGCCCTTTGTCAGATAAGTAGGTTGCAAAAATTTTCTCCCATTCTGTAGGTTGTCTGTTCACTCTGATGGTAGTTTCTTTTGCTGTGCAGAAGCTCTTTAGTTTAATTAGATCCCATTTGTCAATTTTGGCTTTTGTTGCCATTGCTTTTGGTGTTTTAGACATGAAGTCCTTGCCCACGCCTATGTCCTGAATGGTATTGCCTAGGTTTTCTTCTAGGGTTTTTATGGTTTTAGGTCTAACATGTAAGTCTTTAATCCATCTTGAATTAATTTTTGTATAAGGTGTAAGGAAGGGATCCAGTTTCAGCTTTCTACATATGGCTAGCCAGTTTTCCCAGCACCATTTATTAAATAGGGAATCCTTTCCCCATTGCTTGTTTTTGTCAGGTTTGTCAAAGATCAGATAGTTGTAGATATGCAGCATTATTTCTGAGAGCTCTGTTCTGTTCCATTGATCTATGTCTCTGTCATGGTACCAGCACTATGCTGTTTTGGTTACTGTAGCCTTGTAGTATAGTTTGAAGTCAGGTAGCGTGATGCCTCCAGCTCTGTTCTTTTGGCTTAGGATTGACTTGGCGATGCAGGCTCTTTTTTGGTTCCATATGAACTTTAAAGTAGTTTTTTTCCAATTCTGTGAAGAAAGTCATTGGTAGCTTGATGGGGATGGTATTGAATCTATAAATTATGTTGGGCAGTATGGCCATTTTCACGATATTGATTCTTCCAACCCATGAACATGGAATGTTCTTCCATTTACCTTACTATACTTTAACGTCATAATTTTCTTATTCTTTTGCCCTACATTCCTTGCTAAATAAACTATACGTTTTTATGGCAGCAGATTTCTTTAGCTTTGTTTGATATACAAATATGAATAAGACAATAAATATTGAATTACCAAAGGGATGAATCATTACAAAGCAATAGTAGATTACAAGAATTTGCAAGGCAGAGGGGAACAAACTTTTTGAAAGAGTTGACTTTGCACACATCTAGACCAACCTATATATTTTATGGAATCAACTAAAGTGCTTGAAAATACATGTCTAGAAACCACTGTAAAAGTACTGTAAACCACCAGAAAATCATTTCTGTACACTTTTATCTAGAGGAAGCTAGCCAGCTCTATAAAATAAAGACTAATTGAATATTTTGTTGACACCATTTTAAGAGCCAGAAAAGAACATTTTGTAGTTCTTCAAGGTTATATTTACCCTAAACATTTGAAAAATCCAAATCTGAGCTGACAGATCAAACATAAAATCCCATCAGGCCTTTGCTGCCGCATATAGCATCTTTTTTCCTACATAAAATCTATCCTGTGCACCTCTATCTACTGAATGAAGCTTTCTGTTTCCAGAGTGTGGCTTTTGTGGTGAACAGAGGTTTGTACTGATTTTAACACTGTAAGCAGGCAATCCTCCAGCCCTTATCTATTTCCCCCTAGTCCCATCCCATTGCCTGTTTTCCTCTATATCCTCAGTCTCTGCCTTGGCGGCAGCTCAGATGACTCCTGACCTAGTTCAGCCAATGGCAGGAGATAAAAGGGTGGAAAGAAGAGAACAGGTGTGGCCTCAGCCTTGACTGCAGCACCAGATCCCACCAGACAGGCCTTGGTGGCCCCACTCCTGTCTCTGGACTCATAGTGTTGCCTCCTCCCTAGGTCAGCCAAGCCTAGCAGTGGGAGTGACTTCATGTGTTTGCCAATAGCTGGGTCTCCCCACAATGTTCTGTTGGCCTCTCAACTTCTTTCATTGTCAAGTTACCAATCTCCTGAATTAACTCCTCTTTTTTGTTGTTGTACATATTTAGAGTGGTTTCTGTTTCCGTGGCTGAACTCTGAGTAATAGAGCAGCAATAATTTCCCAAGGGAAAGGAGGAAGACGGGTTGGCTCCAGTGAAGACACTTAGGATGTGAAGAGTTCCCATAACAGTTCACCATCTCTGGGGCAGTTACACAACAGGGATCCCTGACTTCTTCAGAACTGAGAGTTCAAATCAGGACTATCTGGTGATGAATCTATCCATTAGAAGCTGATAAGTGGCTTACGTGGACTATACGAGGTCTCACTATGTTGCCAGGGCTGGACTTGTACTCCTGGACTTGAGCAATCTTTTTTCCTCAGCTTCCTGGGTGGCTGGGACTGCAGGTGTGAACGACCACATCCAGACTCTACAGTTTTCATATAATTGTCCATCTGTGATGCCACATACCACATCTCAATTTTACAGATGTTCAGAGAAGTTAGGTAACTTTTCCAAACTCATCCAGCTAATAAATAACATTGTAAATTACATCAACTGAAGGATGCTTGTTATTGATTACAAATTGCATTTATCAGTTGGTCAGATGACTAGTCAGCCACTGGATTATTCCAAGAAGATTCTATCATAATAAGTTATTAGAAAGTTGTTCTTAGACAAATTTTATGCTTTCTCCCAGACCTGAAAAATAGCAAGGCACATATATAAAATACGATAATTCCCAGTGCTCATTTATCAGCAATCTGGAACTTCCACAAGTAAGTTTTAACAAGTTAATCACCTGTCTTAGAAGTATATATGATCTTAATAATAATAGCTGAGGTTTATACAGTGTTTAATAAATGCCTGGCATTCTTATAAGCATTTACATTAATTAATTCATTTAATTCTCAAAAGAACCCTCTTAAATGAGGGGATTTTAAAAAGTTAATGGAAAATATAATTAAAAGATAAAAATAAAAAATACAAACTTTATTATTCAACATAAGCTCCATCAAGGTAAAGACAATTATGATTATTATTTTTTGAGACAGTCTCACTCTGTTGCCCAGGCTGGAGTGCAGTGGCGCAATCATAGCTCACTGCAGCCTCAAACTCCTGGGCTCAATCAATCCTCCTACCTCAGCCTCCCAAGTAGCTGAGATTGCAGGTGCGTGTGGGCACATCCAGCTAATTTTTTTATTTTTAGAGAAACGAGGGTCTCACTGTGTTGCTCAGCCCAGTCTCAAACTCAAGACACTTTTGTAAGCAATAATACCAGCTATTTAGTTCATCCCTAAAGAACTGAGGGTCAGAAGGAGCCAAATCAGAACTGTAAGGTAGATTCTAATGATTTCCCAGAAAAACTATTGCTAAATTGCCCTTGTTGATGAGAAGACTGAGCAAGAGCATTGTTGTCATGGAGAAGAACTTTATGGTGAAGCTTTCCCAGGTGTTTTTCTGCTAACATTTTGGCTTTTTCAAAACACTCTCATAATAAACAGATGTTATTCTTTGGCCCTTCAGAAAGTCAACAAGCAAAATGCCTTGAGCATCACAAAAAACTGTTGCCATGACGTTTGCTCTTGACTGGTCTGCTTTAGCTTTGACTGGACCACTTCCACCTCTTGGTAGCCATTGCTTTGATTTTGCTCTGTCTTCAGGATCATATGGGTAAAGCCTTGTCTCATCTCTTCTTACAGTTCTTCAAAGAAAATCTTCAGCATCTTGATCCTACTTGTTTAAAATTTCCATTGAAAGATCTGCTCTTGTCTGCAGTTGACCTGGGCACAATGGTTCTGGCACCCATTGAGTAGAAAGTTGGTTTAACTTTAATTTTTTAACCAGAATTGTGTAAACTGAGCCAATTGAGATATCTATAATGTTGGCTATTGTTTCTGCTGTTAATCATTGGTGCCCTTCAATTAAGGCATAAACAAGTTAAATTGTTTCCTTGCAAATTGATGTGAATGGTCTGCTTCTGTGGGCCTCATTTTCAGCATCATCTCTTTTCTTCTTAAAACAAGCTATCTATTTATAAACTGCTGATTTCTTTGGGAGCCTTGCCTCCATAAGCTTTTTGTAAAGCATCAATGACTTTACCATTCTTCAACCCTAGCTTCACCATAAATTTGATGTTTGTTTTTGCTCTAGTTTTAGCAGAATTTATGTTGCTTTGATAGGGAATCTTTTCAAACTGATATCTTATGCTTCCTAATGCCTCAAACTAGATCCTATTCAGTCAGGTAGTAACAAGTTAGTATGAGTTTATTTTGGTGCAAAAAATTTTGAAATACATGCATGGATTTTTTTATAATATACATTTTCTATTAACTTTTTGAAGCCCTCTTGTTTGTATAGTATCATTTTCCCCATTTTATTTATTGTTTTATTGTTATACATTTAGGGGATACAAGTACAGCTTTGTTATATGGATATACTATGTAGTGGCAAAGTCTGGGCTTTCAGTTGCACCCATTGCCCAGATAATGAACACTGTACTCAAATAGGGAGTTTTCAACCTTCACCTCTCTCCTACCTTCCCACCTTCAGAGCTCCAGTGTCTATTATTTAACTCTGTATGTCCTTGTGTACCTATTGTTTAGTTCCCACTTTCAGAAGAAAACGTGGCATTTGACTTCCCATTTCTGAGTGATTTTACTTAGAATAATGGCCTCTAGTTCTATCCATGATGCTGCAGAAACCATGATTTTGTTATTTTATGGCTGAATACTATTCCATATATATATAATGGAATAGTATTTTTATGGCTGAATTCAGACAAGATTTTTAATAATTCAGACAAAATTTATATATATATATTTTCTTTACCAAATCTCTGTTGATGGACACTTAGGCTGATTCCAAGATTTTGCAGTTATGAATAGGGCTGTGATATACTCTTTTCCATAAAGATTGTACTAATATACATTCCCACCAATGGTGTACAATTGTTCCCTTTTCTCTGCACCCTCCCCAACATCTGTTGTCTTTAGACTTTATAATAATAGTCATTCTGACTGGTGGAAGGAGAAATCTCGCTGTAGTTTTAATTTGCATTTCTCTGATGATTAGTGATGTTGAGCATTTTTTCTTATGTTTGTTAGCTGCTTGAATGTCTTCTTTTGAAAAATGTCTTTTCATGTCTTTTGCCTGCTTTTTAATAGAGTTATTTGTTTTTTTTTTTGTTGAGTAGTTTGAGTTCCTTGTACATTCTGGATATTAGGGCTTTGTTGGATGAATAGCTTGTAAATATTTTCTCCAATTCTGTAGGTTGTCTGTTTACTCTGTTGATTATTTCTTTTGCTTTGCAGAAGCTTTATTTTAACTACATCTCATTTACCTATTTTTATTTTTGTTGCACTTGCTTTTGAGGTCTTAGTCATAAATTACCTCCCTATGTCAATGTCCAGAAGAATTTTCCCTAGGTTTTCTTCTGGAATTTTTATAGTTTCAGGTATTATATTTAAGAATTTAATCCATCTTGAGTTAATTTTCATATATAGTTAGAGATAGGGATCCAGTTTTATTCTTCTGCACATGGTTATCCAATTTTCCCAACACTGTTTATTAAATAGGGTGTCCTTTGCACAAGGTATCCTTCAACTTTGTTGAAAATCAGTTCGTTGTGGGTATTTGGCTTTATTTCTGGGTTTGCTATTCTGTTCCACCAATTTATGTGTCTATTTTTATGCACAGTATCATGCTGTTTTGATTACTGTAGCCTTGTAGTATAATTTATAGTCAGGTAATGTAATGCCTTCAGTATTGTTCTTTTTGCTTAGGACTGCTTTGGCTATTCAGGCTCTTTTATGATTCCATATAAATTTTAGAATTGTTTCTTCTAATTCTGTGAAAAATGACGTTAGTAATTTGATAGAATTGCAATGAATCTGTGGATTGCTTTGGATAATATGGTTATTTTAATGATATTGATTCAATCCATGAGCATGGAATGATTTTCCATTTGTTTGTGTCATCCACTATTACTTTCATCAGTGTTTTGTAGTTCTTCTCATAGAGATCTTTCACCTACTTGGTTAAATGTATTTCTAGTGATTTTATTGTTTTGTAGCTATTGTAAATGGGATGAGCTTTTGTTTTGGTTCTGAGCATGATATTTATTGATGTATAAAAATACCATTGATTTTGTATCCTGAAACTTTACTGAAGTCATTTATAAAACTTAGGAGTCTGTTGGAGGAGTCTTTGGAGTTTTCTAGGTATAAGATTGTGTCATGGAGCAAACAGTGACTCTTAATTCACTTGCTAGATTGCTCTAGCTAAAACTTCTAGTACTATGTTGAATAGGAGTGGTGAAAGCTAGCATTCTTATCTTGCTCAAGTTCTTAGGGGGAATGCTTTCAACTTTCCCTATTTAATATGATATTGGCTGTGGATTTGTCATGTATAGGTTTTATTACTTTAAGGTATTTTCCTTTGATGTCCAGTCTGTTGAGGGTTTTATCATGAAGGGATAATGAATTTTATTGAATACTTTTCTGCATCTATTAAGAGGATCATATGGTTTTAAATTTTAATTATTTTTATTTGGTGAATTATATTTATTGATTTCCATATGTTGAACCATCTTTGCATTTGTGGAATAAATACCACTCAGTCATGGTGTATCTTTTTGATGTGCTGTCGGATTCGGTTTGCTAGTATTTTTTTTTTTTTTTTGAGGATTTTTGCAGCTGTATTTATCAGGCATGTTGGTCTGTAGGTTTTGGATGTTGTTGTTGTGTCCTTGTCTAGCTTTGGTATCAAGGTGATGCTGGCTTCACAGAATGAATTAGGGAGGATTCCCTTCTCCTCGATTTTTTTGGGAATACTTTCGGTAGGATTGGTACCAGTTGTTTGTACATCTAGTAAAATTTGGCTGTGAATCCATTTGGTCCTTTGCTCCTTTTATTGTTCTTGGGAGATCTTTTATTACTGATTTATTTTCACTACTCATTATTGGTCAGTTAAGCATTTGTGTTTCTTTCGTGTTTAATCTTGGGAAGTTGTATGTTTCTAAGAATTTATGCATTTCCTTTAGGTTTTCTAGTTTGTGTGTTTAGAGATGCTCATAGTATTTTCTGATGATGATCTTTTGTGTTTCTGTGGCATCGGCTATAATGTCATTTTTGTCATTGCTGATGGTGCTTATTTGAATCTTTTCCTTTTTTCTTGGCTAATCTAGCTAGTAGCCTATTAATTTTGTTTATCATCTTTTCAAAGAAGTAACTTTTCATTTCTTGATCCTTTTCTTTTGTGTTAATATCATTTAGTTCTGCCCTGATCCTTGTTATTTCTTTGCTCCTGGTAGCTTTGGGTTTGATTTGCTCTTGTTTTTCTAGTTTCTTTAGGTGCAACCTTAGATTGTTAAGTTGTCATCTTTCTATCTTTTAAATGTAAGCATTTAGTGCTATAAACTTCTTTTAGCACTGCTTTTGCTGTATCTCAGAGATTTTGTTATATTTGGTCTCTATTTTTATTCATTTCAAAACACTTTTTAATTTCTGTCTTAATTTCATCATTGATGCAATCATCATTCAGGAATGGGTTGTTTAATTTTCATTTATTGCTATAGTTTTGAGAGTTCCTTTTGGTATTGATTTTTAGTTTTATTTTAGTGTGGTCCAAGAAGATACTTGATATAATTTTGATTTTTAAAAAATGTATTTAGACTTACCTTGTGGTCTAGTGTATGGTCTGTTTTGGAGAAAGTTCCATGTGCAGATGAAAGGAATGTATATTCTGTGGTTGTTGTGTAGAATGTTCTGTAAAAATTTGTTAGGTTCATTTGGTCTAGAGTACAATTTAAATCTAGATTTTCTTTGTAGATGTTTTGTCTCAATGATTTGTCTAGTGCTGCCAGTGGGATGTTGAAGTTTTTCCCTATTATTGTATTGCTGTCTATCTCTTTTTTAGGTCTAGTAGTATTTGTTATATGAATCTGGGTGCTTTAGCGTTGGGTGCATTTGTATTTAGGTTTGTTATGTCTTCTCATGGAATTGATTTCTTTATCATTATATAATTATCTTCTTTGTATTTTCCAACTGTTGTTGATTCAAAGACTGTTTTATCTGATATAAGCGTAGGTACCTCTGCTAACTTTTAGCTTCAATTTGCATGAAATATCTTTTTCCACCCTTTTACTTTGAGTCTGTAAATGTCTTTACCATTTAGGTGGGCTTCTTTCAGGCAGCATATGGTTGGATCTTGTTTTCTAAATCAATTCCACCAGTCTATATCTTTTAAATGGACTGTTTAGTCCATTTACATTCAATATTTACATATTGATATATGAGGTTTTATTCCTGTCATAGTGATAATTGTTACTTGGCTGCTCTGTGGTCTCAATTGTGTGATTGCTTTGTAAGATCAGTTTCATACTTTCATGTGCTTTTATGATGATGAGTATTGCCCTGTTGTTTCCATGTTTAGAACTCCTTTGAACATTCCTTGTAGGTCAAATTTAGTTGTGATTAATTTCCTTAGCATTTGCTTGTCTGGGAAAGATTTTATTTCCCTTTCATTTATGTTACTTAGTTTAACAAGATATAAAATGCTTGGCTGGCAGTTTTTTTTCTTTAAGAAGACTGAAAATAGGACTTCAATCTCTTCTGGCTTATAAGGTTTCTACTGAGAAGTTTATTGTTAGTCTGATGGGATTTCTTTTACACATGATTAGACACTTTTTTTCTTGCTGCTTTTAGGATTTATTTTTCCTTCATGTTGACTTTAGTAGTCTAGTGACTATTTGCCTTGGTGAGGTTTTTATGGCTAAGTATCTTCCACATGTTTTCTGCAGTTCTTTTATCTCACTGTCTAAATCTCTAGCAAGACTAGGGAATTTTTCCTGAATTTGTGCCTTAAATAGGTTTTCCAAGCTCTTTCCTTTTTCTTCTTCTCCCTCAGAAACTCAAAGGTTTGGTTGTTTTAAATAATTGCATATTACTCAAAGACTTTGATTTTTTTTTTAATTTTTTTCTTCATTTTTGTCTGACTGGGTTAATTTGAAAGAATTGTCATCAAGTTCTGAAATTCTTTCTTCAGAATGGCTTAGTTTATTGTTAAGCTTTCAACTCTATTTTGTAATTCTTCAGTGAATTTTCTATTTTCAGAAATTCTGCTTGATCTTTTAAAAAGTATCTCTTAAGTATATTTTTTCATCCAGATCTTTAATTGTTTTGCTGAATTCTTTGTGTTGGTTTTCAAATTTCTCTGGGACTTCATTGAACTTACTTACAATTCATATTTTAATTATATATCTGTCATTTCAGAATTTTCATTTTGGTTTGGATCCATTGTTGAATAACTAGTGTGATCCTTTTGAAGTGTTGAACCACTGGGTTTTTTTCATATTCATGGTGTTCTTACACTGGTTCCTTCTTATCTGCAGAAGCTGACTTTTTTAATGTTTGAATTTACTTTTGTTTGAATTGGACTTTAAAAACTTTTATCTTTCCTTCTTGAGAATGTGACTGTTATATATGTTGTGTCGGTCATTTGGCTTTGATTCTGGGTGTTTTCCAGGGACCAAGGCTCTGTACGAGTTCCTTGGGTTACAGATAGCCTTTGTCTGATGGCTTTCTCAAATGTTGGTTCAAGTAGCAATGTACTGGGCATATAAGCAGGCTCATTCTAACTGGCGTGAGACAGTATCTCATTGTGGGTGTGATTTGCATTTCTCTAATGACCAGTGATGATGAGCTTTTTTTCATATGTTTGTTGACCACATAGATGTCTTCTTTTGAAAAGTGTCTGTTTATACCCTTTGCCTACTTTTTGATGGGGTTATTTTTGTTCTTGTAAATTTGTTTAAGTTCCTTGTTTATTCTGGATATTAGCCCTTTGTTAGATGGATAGATTACAAAAATTTTCTCCCATTCTGTAGGTTGCCTGTTCACTCTGATGGTAGTTTGTTTGCTGTGCAGTTTAGTTAGATCCCATTTGTCAATTTTAACTTTTGTTGCAACTGCTTTTGGTGTTTTAGTCATGAAGTCTTTGCCCATGCCTATGTCCTGAATGGTATTGCCTAGTTTTTCTTCCAGGGTTTTTATGGTTTTAGGTCTTATATTTAAATCTGTAATCCATCATGAGTTAATTTTTGTATGAGGTGTAAGGAAGGGGTCCAGTTTCAGTTTTCTGCATATGGATAGCCAGTTTTCCCAGCACCATTTATTAAATAGGGAATTCTTTCCCCATTTCTTCTTTTTGTCAGGTTTGTCAAATATCAGATGGTTGTAGCTGTGTGGCATTATTTTTGAGGCCTCTGTTCTGTTCCATTGGTCTATATATATATATCTGTTTTGGTACCAGTACCATGCTGTTTTGGTTACTGTAGCCTTGTAGTATTGTTTGAAGTCAGGTACCATGATGGCTCCAGCTTTGTTCTTTTTGCTTAGGATTATCTTGGCTATATGGGCTCTTTTTGGTTCCTATGAAATTTAATGTAGTTTTTTCTAATTCTGTGAAGAAAGTCAATGGTAGCTTGATGGGAATAGCATTGAATCTATAAATTACTTTGGGCAGTATGGCCATTTTCATGATATTGATTCTTCCTATTCATGATCATGGAATGTTTTTTCCATTTGTTTGTGTCCTCTCTTATTTCCTTGAGCAGTGGTTTGTAGTTCTCCTTGAAAAGGTCCTTCCCATCTGATCTCGGCTCACTACAACCTCCGCCTCCCAGGTTCAAGTGATTCTCCTGCCTCAACCTCCTGAAACTGGGATTACAGGCATGTTCCACCATGCCCAGCTAATTTTTGTATTTTTAGTAGAGACGGGATTTCACCATGTTGGTCAGGCTGGTCTCAAACTCCTGACCTCGTGACCCACCTGCCTCAGCCTCCCAAAATGCTGGGATTACAGGCATGAGTCATCGTGCTCAGCCTAGATTTTCTAGTTTGTTTGCATACAGGTGTTTATAGTATTCTCTGATGGTAGTTTGTATTTCTGTGGGATCAGTGGTGATATCCCCGTTATCATTTTTTATTGTGTCTATTTGATTCTTCTCTCTTTTCTTCTTTATTAGTCTGGCTAGTGGTCTATTTTGTTAATCTTTTCAAAAAACCAGCTCCTGGATTCATTGATTTTTTGAAGGGTTTTTCGTGTCTCTATCTCCTTCAGTTCTGCTCTGATCTTAGTTATTTTGTGTTTTCTGCTAGCTTTTGAATTTGTTTGCTCTTGCTTCTCTAGTTCTTTTAATTGTAATGTTAGGGTGTCAACTTTAGATCTTTCCCGCTTTCCCATGTGGGCATTTAGTGCTATAAATTTTCCTGTAAACACTGTTTTATCTGTGTTCCAGTGATTCTGGTATGTTGTGTCTTTGTTCTCATTGGTTTCAAAGAACTTATTTATTTCTGCCTTCATTTTGTTACTTACCCAGTAGTCATTTAGGAGCAGTTTGTTCAGTTTACATGTAGTTGTGTGGTTTTGAGTGAGTTTCTTAATCCTGAGTTCTAATTTGCTTGCACTTTGTTCTGAGAGACTGTTTGTTATGATTTCTGTTCTTCTGCATTTGCTGAGGAGTGTTTTACTTCCAATTATATGGTCAATTTTAGAATAAGTATGATGTGGTGCTGAGAAGAATGTATATTCTGTTAATTTGTGGTGGAGAGTTCTGTAGATGTCTATCAGGTCCACTTGGTCCAGAGCTGAGTTCTAGTTCTGAATATCCTTGTTAATTTTCTGTCTCATTGATCTGTCCAGTATTGACAGTGGGGTGTTAAAGTCTCCTACTATTATTGTGTGGGAGTCTATATCTCTTTTTAGGTCTCTAAGAACTTGCTTTATTTATCTGGGTGCTCCTGTATTGGGGGCATATATATTTAGGATAGTTAACTCTTCTTGTTGTGTTGATCCCTTTACCATTATGTAATGCCCTTCTTTGTCTTTTTTCATTTTTGTTGTTTAAAGTCTGTTTTATCAGAACTAGGCTTGTAGCCCCTGCTTTTCTTTGCTTTCCATTGCTTGGTAAATATTCCTCCACCCTTTTATTTTGAGCCTATGTGTGTCTTTGCATGTGAGATGGGTCTCCTGAATACAGCACACCTATGGGTCTTGACTGTTTATCCAATTTACCAGTGTGTGTCTTTTAACTGGGGCATTTAGCCCATTTACATTTAAGGCTAATATTTTAATGTGTGAATTTGATCCTGTCATTATGATGCTAGCTGGTTATTTTGCACATTAATTGATGCAGTTTCTTCCTAGCCTTGATGGTCTTTACACTTTGGTATGTTTTTGCAGTAGCTGGTACCGGTTTTTCCTTTCCATATTTGGTGCTTCCTTCAGGAGCTCTTGCAAGGCAGGCCTGGTGGTGACAAAATCCCTCTGCATTTGCTTATCTGTAAAGGATTTTATTTCTCTTTCACTTATGAAGCTTAGTTTGGCTGCATATGAAATTCTGGGTCAAAAATTCTTTTCTTTAAGAATGTTGAATATGGGCCCCCACTCTCTTCTGGCTTGTAGGGTTTCTGCAGAGAGATCTGCTGTTAGTCTGATGGGCTTCCCTTTGTGGGTAACCTTTCTCTCTGGCTGCCCTTAACATTTTTTCCTTCATTTTGACCTTGGTGAACCTGATGATTATGTGTCTTGGGGTTGCTCTTCTTGAGGAGTATCTTTGTGGTGTTCTCTGTATTTCCTGAATTTGAATGTTGGCCTGTCTTGCTAGGTTGGGGAAGTTCTCCTGGATAATAACCTAAAGTGTGTTTTCCAACTTAGTCACGTTCTTCCCGTCACTTTCAGGTACGCCGATCAAACATAGATTTGGTCTTTTCTCATGGTCCCATATTTTTTGGAGGCTTTGTTCATTCCTTTGCATTTTTTTCCCCTAATCTTGTCTTCATGCTTTATTTCATTAAGTTGATCTTCAATCTCTGATATCCTTTGTTCCACTTGATTGATTCAGCTATTGATACTTGTGTATGCTTCACGAAGTTCTCATGCTGTGTTTTTCAGCCCTATCAGGTCATTTATGTTTTTCTCTAAACTGGTTATTCTAGTTAGCAGTTACGGTAACCTTTTATCAAGGTTCTTAGCTTCCTTGCATTGGGTTAGAACATGCTCGTTTAGCTCAGAGGAGCTTATTGTTACCCACCTTCGGAAGCCTACTTCTGTCAATTCATCAAACTCATTCTCCATCCAGTTTTTTTCCCTTGCTGGCGAGGATTTGTGATCCTTTGGAGGAGAAGAGGCATTCTGCTTTTTGGAATTTTCAGCATTTTTGCGCTGGTTTTTCCTCATCTTTGTGAATTTATCTACCTTTGATCTTTGATGTTGGTGACCTTCGAATGGGGTTTTTGCATTGGTGTCCTTGTTGTTCATGTTGATGTTATTGGTTTCTGTTTGTTAGTTTTCCTTCTAACAGGCCCCTCTGCTGCAAGTTTGCTGGAGGTCCACTCCAGACCCTGTTTGCCTGGGTATCACCAGCAGAGGCTGCAGAACAGCAAAGATTGCTCCCTGCTTCTTCCTTGGGAAGCTTCTTCCCAGAGAGGTACCCACCAGATGCCAGCTGGAGCTGTCCTGTATGAGCTGTCCTGTATGAGGTGTCTGTCGACCCCTGCTGGGAGGTGCCTCCAAGTCAGGAGGCACGGGGGTCAGGGACCCACTTGAGGAGGCGGTCTGTCCCTTAGCAGAGCTCAAGTGCTGTGCTGAGAGATCTGCTGCTCTCTTCAGAGCCATCAGGCAGGAACATTTATGTTTGCTGAAGCTGTGCTCACAGCCGCCCCTTCCCCCAGGTTCTCTGTCCCAGGGAGATGGGAGTTTTACCTATAAGCCCCTGACTGGGGCTGCTGCCTTTCTTTCAGAGATGTCCTGGCCTGAGAGGAGGAATCTAGAGAGGGAGTTTGGCTATAGTGGCTTTGCCAGGCTGCGGTGGGTTTTGCTCAGTTCGAACTTCCTGGTGGCTTTGTTTACACTGTGAGGAGAAAACTGCCTACTCAAGCCTCAGTAATGGTGGACACCCCTCCCCCTACCAAGCTTGAGCATCCCAGGTCATCATCCCAGTGGATTTTAGCTTGCTGGGCTCCATGGGGACGGGATCTGCTGAGCAAGACCACTTGTCTCCCTAGCTTCAGCCCCCTTTCCAGGGGAGTGAACGGTTCTGTCTTGCTGGCATTCCAGGTGCTACTGGGGTATGAAAAAAATCCTACAACTAGCTCAGTGTCTGCCCAAATGGCTGCCAAGTTTTATGCTTGAAACCCAGGGCCATGGTGGTGTATGCATCTGAGGGAATCTCCTGGTCTGCAGGTTGTGAAGACCATGGGAAAACTATAGTATCTAGACCAAATAGCACCATCCTTCATGGCATAGTCCCTCATGGCTTCCCTTGGCTAGGGGAGGGAGTTCCCTGGCCCCTTGCATGTCACTGGTGAGCTGATGTCCCACCCTGCTTCTGTTGGCCATCTGTCTAACCAGTCCCAATGAGATGAACCGGATACCTCAGTTGGAAATGCAGAAACCATCCACCTTCTGTGTTGGTCTCGCTGGGAGCTGCAGACCGGAGCTGTTTCTATTTGGCCATCCTGCCAGCCCTCCTTCATGTTGGGTCTTTAACTGCCACGGTACTTGTCAGTTAGCACACAATTTAGCAGAAATGCTGCTTTACTGACTTGATAAAAGTTGGTCAAGAGTCTTATTATTTGTCTTTTTGCTGTGGATTTTTAAGAAAGTCGTTATCTTCATGGTCTGATTTCTTTTTGAGACAGAGTCCCACTCTGTCCCCAAGGTTGGAGTACAGTGGCCTGATCATGGCTCACTGCAGTCTCGAACTCCTGGGCTCAAACAATCCTCCTACCTCTGCCTCCCAGGTATCAAGGCGTAGGTCACTACACCTGGCTATGTCACCATGCCCAGCTAGTTTTTTAATTTTTATTTTTTGTAGAGATGAAATTCCACCATGTTGCCCACAGTGGTCTTAAACTCTTGAGCTTAAGCTATCCTCCCACCTTGGCCTGGTAAAGTGCTAGGATTACAGGCAAGAGCCACCCTGCCTGGCCCATGATCTGATTTTCAACAAGATAAAAGCTACTCCTAAGATGATATTTTCACTCTGTCACTCTCTCTTGTTCTCTCCCTTTCTACTTCATCTAAGAATCATAGTGGCAGAGATATAACTGTTAGGCAGTAATTCTACTAAATTATATAATTCCCCATTTCACACTCTTAAAATTCAAGTTTGGTGATAATTATCCCACTATATTACTAATATTTCCACATAAATTTTTTTCCAGATACTTCAGATTATGACAAGGGTTGAAAGAGCCTCGCCACATTGGCTGCTTAAGAACAAAAGAAGACATTGGTAAGGAGGTAATGAAGAGAGAAATACAGTCTAAAATATAATCTGTAGTTTGTTTGCTCAACTATAACAGAAAGAAATTGGGGCAGAGAGGTTATGGACCATCCTTTCTCATCCCCGCCTCCACTCTGCACCCTGTGTAGACCAGGAGACTGCAGTGAAAGCTCATGAGTTTGACTTCTTTCTCCCAACATATCCGCCCGGGCTTATGAACACCACCTCATGAGCTAACTTTCGTCATTGGAAAGGTGAAATGAGGCAATCCCTCTAAGATTCATCACTGAATCAGGAGTTAAGTAAGAATCCCCCCACTCTGCCTCATTTTGAGATTTTTGGCAAATAAGACTGATTTTATTTCTTTATATTTTTATTGTACGTAAAGTAAAACGAGACAATATTTGGGCATCGCATGAGGCAGAAAACACAGACGAGGCAATGAATGATTTAGACAATTTGTAAAGACATCGCTATTATTTCAGATCAAACAGATGGGCAAGAACACACACCCATGGAGAGGTTAATTGATTGATAGGATCAGTGAAAAGCTCAATGGACACTGAGACACAATGAGATACTGAGATCATTACAAAGCCATCGCTGTGAACTCTTCTTTGGAAAACCTCCATCCCATTTATTAAAAGAGTTGAATTCATCTCCCTTTTTATGTGTTACAACAGAGAAAGATGACCTTGCAGATTGTCTAGAAGTATTAGACCTGAGAGCACACATGAGAGAGTCTTTATGGTTGGAAAAGCCACTGCAGATCTTTGTGTCTTAACATTTCTAACTCAAAATAACAAAACAGGAAGAATGATTTAGGTTCCTTGGGATGAAAAGACTCTCCAGTTGTGCAAGTATGAATATATAATTATAAAATTATATATGTGTACAGAAAGTATTATTTGTAATTGTGTTCATATTTACTTATTTTGATACCTACTGCTAAGTTATCTAGGATTAAAGATGGGAAACTAACTGAACTGTACAATTTCCTCTGAATATATGAGACCTGCTGATAATTTTTAGATTAGAGACACAATGTTGGTAAGCAAAGAAGGCTTCCTGAAATCCAAACAGGACTGCTTCCTTTTAGAACAAGGCTAGTGCAGAATCACCTCCTTTTTATCCACAGGCCAAATCCTGCTTCCAGGTAGGTTTTCTTTATCCCAACTGATGATTACAGAATGTTTGTACTAACATTTAAATATTAGGAGTATTCACATAACAGCTTGGATATTTATCTCCTCTTGGAAATCAGAGGATCTGACCACAAAGAGGTCTTAAATCCCCAGAGGGTCACCACTGGCTCAAAGCAAACAGTGGTTCCCTTTCATTTCAGTTTTCAGTAGGTACCAACCTGCCCACTATTCATTCACTCAACTGCCTGCTCCTGTAGGAATGCAAGATTGTTACCTTTTGTCTAGGGATTGGATTTCAGCTTTACAAGTTCAAAAATTTTATTTAAATTCATATAAGGTTTGGTCTAGCATAAGGCATCTGTTTCACAGTATCCAAAGATTCCACCTGACAAACAAAATGCCCATTTGTTAACTTATCATTAGAAATATTGACCAGGCCAAACACAGTGGCTCACGTCTGTAATTCCAACACTTTGGGAGGCTGAGGCAGGATCTGCCTCACTTGAAGATCTGGATCACATGAGGTCAGGAGTTGGAGACCAACCTGGCCAACATGGTGAAACTCCATCTCTACTGAAAATACAAAAATTAGCCAGGCGTGGTGGCACACATCTATAATCCCAGCTACTCAAGAGGCTGCAGCAGGAGAATCGCTTGAACCTGGGAGGCAGCAGTTGCAGTGAGCTGAGATCACGCCACTGCACTCCAGCCTAGGCGACAGAGCAAGACTCATCGAAAAAAAAAAAAAAAAGAAAAAAGAATTATTGACCAAATCACTGTTATCAAAAGTTCTGTACATTCTCTCTCAAGTATCTGTCTCCCTAAGAAAATCAAGCTGACGGTCGGGCGCAGTGGCTCACGCCTGTAATCCAGCACTTTGGGAGAAGGAGGTGGGCGGATCACGAGGTCAGGAGATCGAGACCATCCTGGCTAACACAGTGAAATCCCGTCTCTACTAAAAATACAAAAATTAGCTGGGCGTGGTGGCAGCAGCCTGTAGTCCCAGCTACTCCAGAGGCTGAGCCAGGAGAATGGCGTGAACCTGGGAGGCAGAGCTTGCAGTGAGCTGAGATCGTGCCACTGCACTCCAGCCAGGCCTGGGCGACAGAGCGAGACTATGTCTCAAAAAAAAAAAAAAAAAAAATATCAAGCTGACAATGTTTGGTGAGTTGAAAAATGAGGCAAGTGGGTAGTTAGAGAATCTTAAAGACAAACTCACATTGGGATGTATCAAACCCTTCTGGGCCAGCATGATGGCTCACGCCTGTAATCCTAGCACTTTGGGAGGCTGAGGCAGGTGGATCACCTGAGGTTAGGAGTTCGAGACCATCCTGGCCAACATAGTGAAAACTCATCTCTACTAAAAATACAAAAAGTTTTCTGGGTGTGGTGGCAGTCACCTGTAATCCCAGCTACTCAGGAGGCTGAGGCAGGAGAATCGCTTGAACCAAGGAGGCGGAGGTTGCAGCGAGCCGAGATCACACCATTGCACTCCAGCCTGGGCATCAAGAGTGAAACTCAGTCTGAAAAAAAAAAAAAAAATCCTTCTAAGACCTCCAACCAAAGGTATCTGCCTCCTTCAGGGAGTGGATTTCAAGATGTTTTAGTAGTACCAAGGCACATGGAGGTGGCTTAGGTAAGTCACTGCCCCTCTGCTCCCCAAGCCCCACCTCCCACATACTTGAACACTTCAACCACAGCGCCTCACTTTTACATGGGTCACCCCGTTTGAAAAGTGCATCTGTCTGTGCATGGAGGGGGGCACTTAAACGTAAACTCAAAAGGAATTTTGAAGGCCACAAGCTTAGACACTCTTCTTGATGTTGGCAGAGACATCATCAATTGAGAACTGGCTTATGGTAGCAGAAGACAGTTTCCTGAGAATATTCCCTTGGGCTACTGATAGAGATTTCACTCCTTACATAGAAATCTCTGCAGATAACTAGGCTCACACTTTCAACATTGCTCCTTGCAATCACTGTTTCAGAGAATGGCTGTTTCCTAAACTCACTGCATCTTAAGAACTATGTATGGGTTATAGGATATTCACATACAGAATATGCATAGTTAAATAGGATTCTTCTTTAAGGGGAGAGAAGCTGCTTCCCCGATTTGGTATGTATCTTGCATCTTAGATAAGACTTTATAGAACGAGGAAATTCGTGTCTACTTCTAACACCCTCAGTGGAGAATATCCTGTTTTAAAATGTTAGTATGTTTATATGTATACATAAATAATATGTTGATATGTACAGTTTTTATATGTGTGTGTGTATACTCCATTGAGAAAACTACTTTACTCCACTGAGAAAATCATTCAATTTAATTAGGTGCTCTTATTCAAGGGGATTGTTTGCTGCTGACAGTGGTAATGGCAATAAATGCACTGATACATTTTGGCCTTTTTGAGGTTTTTAAGAGTAACATGGTAACCTTTAGAAGGGCAGCTGATACAACAACATTCCATTTCTGATTCTCCTCTGGAAGGTTTTTTAAAAGCTCACATTTCTTCTAATCCCCTTACATGACATTTTCTCCCAAACTATGATTTTGGCTCTATTTCTGTGCAAATGAATTGAATTTTATGAAGGAGTCTTTGGAAAGAGAGGCATGTGTGCTGTCCAGAAGATGCCCATAGAGCTTTTTATAGCATCTAAAACTTACCCACAAAATTTTGATCATAGGATAATCGAACCACAGACACTGCTTCAGTATGTTTACCTATAAAACTACTATATATTAAATATCTGAAACATTTTAATGCTTTGTATTCTATTTATTATCATAAGTGAATTCAACATTTGATGGGGAAGTTAATGGAATTCCAATAACTTGAAAATTTGAATTACTTATTATGGGTTCATGTTCAAAATTTTTTCTTCTAAAAACTTTCCATTATCATAAATATTTTCATCCACCTCAAACCCATAAAAAGAATAAACTATGCTATGCTTACAGAGTTATGCCAGAATCTTTGTTTTCTAATGGGATTCTTTTCTAATGAAAGTGTTTTTTTTTTCTGCCCATTTTTAAGTGAGGGACACAAGTAAGTAAATGTTTGAAAACAAAGTGAGAGTTTTTAAACCAAACATGTTTGGTATCCAAAATATGAATAACATACAGGTGACTGAAAAGAAGATATTTCCTAAAATTTCACCAAGGAATGTCAGGTATGAGCTACTTGTTGGAAGAGCCAAAGATCAAGTTGTTGAACTAATACCAGAAACAGCTCATGGAAGCTGCCTTCCAACAGCTACATCTTATTTCGCCAGTGGAATTTGGAAACTGTCAGCAAAATGTAAAATGTATCCCCAGCAGCCTTCTCTGGTTTCTTCCTGGCTGTTCATGTGGTTTATTTAACATCATTTGCTTTCTTTTTAAACCCCTAAGGGACAGAGATGGGGAAGAGGGTGTATTACAAACCATTCTGTCTCCTTTTAGTTCCTCTGAGCCAGATGTGTATTTTCCTTAAGCGTATCATTGGCTTTTTGTTAAAATTCCAAGGGATTCAAAGAAAATCAATCTATATTTTTAATAAACATGCTGAAAATTATTTGTTCAGTTGACAGTTTAAGTAAATGATCCGTGTTACTGCTAGAAAATCATCTTATTTGCCCATTTTTTGTATTTGCACATATAGATTCTCCTGAAACTGTTTAGAATAAAGCAAGTCTTGTGAAGACCCTGTGTGAAGCTGGTGTTTGTTTAACTCATAGATTTAATAAATTAATGTCTAGAATAGTCAGAGAGACCCAACGCTTTGGCTGTTAGTTTGAAAAAAAAAAAACTTGTTATAATTCTCAACGTAGCTATTCTATTCTACTATCCAAGTCAGCACAGCATGTTACAGACTTGGGATAGTATTGTGTTATGAGTATGACAGAATTACCTGTATAGTGGGGATTTCATATGATTCAATTTAATGTATAAGGTAATACTTCAACTTAAATTCATATGAATCAATTTCTAAATTGATCTATCAACTATACAGTAGCTCCTAAAAGGGGAAAAAGTGGGACAATATTGAGACTGTTGAATAAAATAGGGCCTACTTAGTGAGATACATAGAAATCTGTTTTTTTTTTTTCTCTTAAGAGTCCAACTAAGCTAGGTAAGCCTTAGCACTAATCCCATCATCCAGAGAGTGGGCTAGGGCATTCTCTGGGCTCCCTGTGGCCAGGACATGTTGCTACACTGAGAAGGACAGCATTGGGCCAGTGGCCACTGGATGGCAGTTGTTCAGGGGCGATGTTACAGGTAAAGACAGGATGTTGTCTCTGGATTTTAGGTTATATAACATCACTGAGTTCAAACTTACTTACTCACATCAACAATGAATGGGTGATCCATTAGCCTGCTATCCTCTTATGCAAAGGTTAAGTCTTGAAGGACAAGTATGAGCACCTAAAAGAAAGAAGGGAAGTGGGGCTGTGATGATTCAGACAGAGGAATCAGCCGGAACAGAGACTGAGCTACTGGGAGAGGAGGTGGCTGACCTGTCTTCGTTACATAGGTTCTTTCTACCAATGTCATTCCTCATTTTCTCTTTCCTTCTAATGACTCATCTTCCTTCCACTAAGTAAAAGTAGACTGCTAACAATTTTATATGTATAAGATTTAAAATTTTTTTGAAAAACAGATAATTAGAAACACTGAATTTGCCCTCAAGAGAATTGTTGACAATTATCTTGAAGGTGATAATTTTACCATAGTTAAGAGTATGAAATTTGGAATCAAAAAACCCAACTTTGATTCTTAACTCTACCACTTACAGAACAGGACCAAAAAAAGTTACTCAACTTCTTTAAATCTTGATTTTTCTTGTCTATAAAAGGAAAATGAATTATTTATCTAGAACAAATGCAATCAAACCCTTATAGGCATTGCTGCTGGAATTGTAAAACATAGCTCTTTGGAAAACAGTTTAGTTGTATCTAGAAAACCCCATTGTCTCAGCCCCAAATCTCCTTAAGCTGATAAGCAACTTCAGCAAAGTCTCAGGATACAAAATCAATGTACAAAAATCACAAGCATTCTTATACACCAATAACAGACAAACAGAGAGCCAAATCATGAGTGAACTACCATTCACAATTGCTTCAAAGAGAATAAAATACCTAGGAATCCAACTTACAAGGGATGTAAAGGACCTCTTCAAGGAGAACTACAAACCACTGCTGAGTGAAATAAAAGAGGATACAAACAAATGGAAGAACATTCCATGCTCATGGGTAGGAAGAATCAATATCGTGAAAATGGCCATACTGCCCAAGGTAATTTATAGATTTGATGCCATCCCCATCAAGCTACCAATGACTTTCTTCACAGAATTGGAAAAAACTACTTTAAAGTTCATATGGAACCAAAAAAGAGCCCACAATGCCAAGTCAGTCCTAACCCAAAAGAACAAAGCTGGAGGCATCACGCTACCTGACTTCAAACTCTACTACAAGGCTACAGTAACCAAAACAGCATGGTACTGGTACCAAAACAGAGATATAGATCAATGGAACAGAACAGAGCCCTCAGATATAACGCTGCATATCTACAACCATCTGGTCTTTGACAAACCTGACAAAAACAAGCAATGGGGAAAGAATTCCCTATTTAATAAATGGTGCTGGGAAAACTGGCTAGCCATATGTAGAAAGTTGAAACTGGATCCCTTCCTTACACCTTATACAAAAATTAATTCGAGATGGATTAAAGACTTACATGTTAGACCTAAAACCATAAAAACCCTAGAAGAAAACCTAGGCATTACCATTCAGGACATAGGCATGGGCAAGGACTTCATGTCTAAAACACCAAAAGCAATGGCAACAAAAACCAAAATTGACAAATGGCATCTAATTAAACTAAAGAGCTTCTGCACAGCAAAAGAAACTACCATCAGAGTGAACAGGCAACCTACAAAATGGGAGAAAATTTTCGCAACCTACTCATCTGACAAAGGGCTAATATCCAGAATCTACAATGAACTCAAACAAATTTACAAGAAAAAAACAAACAACCCCATCAAAAAGTGGGCGAAGGATATTAACAGACACTTCTCAAGACATTTATGCAGCCAAAACAAACATGCAAAAATGCTCATCATCACTGGCCATCAGAGAAATGTAAATCAAAACCACAATGGGATACCATCTCACACCAGTTAGAATGGCCATCATTAAAAAGTCAGGAAACAACAGGTGCTGGAGAGGATGTGGAGAAATAGGAACACTTTTACACTGTTGGTGGGACTGTAAACTAGTTCAACCATTGTGGAAGGCAGTGTGGCGATTCCTCAGGGATCTAGAACTAGAAATACCATTTGACCCAGCCATCCCATTACTGGGTATATACCCAAAGGACTATAAATCATGCTGCTATAAAGACACATGCACGTGTATGTTTATTGAGGCACTATTCACAATAGCAAAGACTTGGAACCAACCCAAATGTCCAATAACGATAGACTGGATGAAGAAAATGCGGCACATATGCACCATGGAATACTATGCAGCCATAAAAAATGATGAGTTCATGTCCTTTGTAGGGACATGGATGAAACTGGAAATCATCATTCTCAGTAAACTATCACAAGGACAAAAACCCAAACACCGCATGTTCTCACTTACAGGTGGGAATAGAACAATGAGAACACAGGGACACAGGAAGGGGAACATCACACTCCGGGGACTGTTGTGGGGTAAGGGGAGGGGGGAGGGATAGCATTAGGAGTTACACCTAATGCTAAATGACGAGTTAATGGGTGCAGCACACCAACATGGCACATGGATACATATGTAACAAACCTGCACATTGTGCACATGTACCCTAAAACTTAAAGTACAATAATAAAAAAAAAAAGTTAAACATAAACTTATCATATCACCCAGTACTTATTTTCTAGTTAGTTACCCAAGAATAGTGAAAACATATGTCTACTACTGGATAGTTGATAGAACCATTCAGAAATGAATTCACATGAATTCAAATTGAAGTATCATCTTAATCTTCATAACAATATTAGTTATAATAAGCAAAAGGTGGAAAAATCCAAAAGTTCATCAACTGGTAAATGGATAAACAAAATGTGATTTATTCATGCAATGGAATAACATTCAGTAATAAAAGGCAACAAAATACTTAGACATTCTATAACATGAATAAATGTCAAAAACATTATGCCAAATAAAGGAAACCAGATAAGGCTACATATTATATGATTAGATATAAATGAAATGTCCAGAAAAGGCAAATCTATAGAGACATAAAGTACACTGGGGGCTGCTTGGGGTTGAAGACAGGAATGAAGTCAGTATAAAGAGGCAAGAGAGATCTTATCAGAGTTATAAGAATGTTCTAAAATTAGTTAATAGTACTAGTTGCACACCTTGGTAAATTTACTAAAAGTTATCAATTGTGTAATTACACAGGCAAATTTTACGGTATGTGTAATGTATATCTCAATGAACCTTTTTAAAACAAATCATAGCAATCAACCAAAATGGTTAAATCATATAAGTTTAATACAAATACTCACTAAAATATTGATATTTGAAAATAAATTTTCAAATAAACCAGTAATAGCCAATTAGAATATTTAATGGATAAAGGGTCCCAATTGTAGGAGCAACAAATACTAAAAAATATTGCTTTACTGGAGATATAGCAGAACCTGAGAAGCCTACAGTCTGTACTAGTATGCTTGGGTTTACATCCCAGCTACCATGGTGGGCAGGTGAAATTAGCCTCTTTCTGCGTCAGTTTACTCACCTAGGGATGATAACAGTATGTGTACCATAAGGATGTTGTAAGGAATAAATAAGATAATATTTACAAAATGCAAAGAGCAATGCCTGGCATATAGGAAATGCTATATAGTGGTATAAAATGTTCATGCCCATGCATAAAATACAGAAACAAGAATATTCATTACAACATTCTTTGTACAAGTGAAAAATTAGAAATAATGTCTGTTAATTTAAGAAATGACTATATAAATAATGCCAATATTTTGAAGACTATGTAGTATTTTTAAAGAATGACATAGATCCATATGTTTTAGTCTGGAAAAATCTCAAAGATACACTGTTAATGGAATACAGAAAGATACGGAACAATAAAAATAGAATGATTCTATTTAAGTTAAAAACATGTTGCTTGTGCACGTAAGTGTATGTGTGAGTTATTAAAAGAATAGGTTCTGAAACGATACATACCTATCTGGAGTGTGGATGGCAAGTGTGTGAGAGAAAAGACTTTAACTTTTTATTTTGCATTTCTTCCTTGTTTAAATATTTAAACATAAGAATTCATTCAAGAACTCACATAAGGATTAAAGTGGAAAGTTAAACAAATAGGCCTGCTACGTATCTCAGAGAGTGGGCGCTGCCATCCAATGAGCCCTTCTATGTAAAGAGTGCCGCACATCAACACATAAGAGCAAAACAGCTGCACACCGATGTGTTCAGTAAGTGATGGCTTTTTAAATCCTGAAAGAGATTACCTGTACACTCTCAGAAGCTGACTGAAAGTCCTTATGGAAAAGAGGAAATCTTGCCTCACAGGTCAACTTCAAAGCCATGATGGACATATGTAAAAGATATAAGAAAAGGCCCAGGTCTTAAGCCACAGCATATTGTAAATCCTTTTATTTTCCTAGATTCAGTGAAACCATTCCTTTTGAATTGTGCTGCAAAGATGGCCTTCGTTCAGAAATTGGAAAGTGCAGCTAGTATTAGAAGAATATTGCCATCAACAACCTGCTTACTGTACAGTGTTGTCTAGATTAACATAGAATATTCTCACTCATATATTGGATGGTCTGGATGAGGAAAGCCCAAGAGATATTTGATGTAAACAAAGCCCAGCTTCCATTTTTCTGGCTTAGATCTAATTTGAAATGTCCTGAGTGGCAGAACTTCTTTCTATCCATTCTCCTGAGAGCCTTTCTATTAATCAAATATTTCCTATTATCAAGAAACATTTCCTGACATCCAGTCTAAGTTTTTATCTTTCTTATGGCATTACATAATTTGGTTAATAAAATTACCCTATTAGCAGATCAAAAATGACATTCATGTTGTTACCCATTTTCTTGTTGTTGCAGCGTGATTATGTGGATCTAAAGCAACCAGGAAGTGAAGTGAACATCATTTTCTTTTATTTCCTTCATCTCTCCCATAGATATGAAGAGTCAGGTCACTAGAAAACAGAATATCATGGGATCATGTTTGACCGCACAAGTGGTCTCTATCAATATCTATGCCTGAAGAGGAAGAATGTTTGCCTAGTAAGGTAAAATAGTTGGTTATCTACCTCTGTTTGCCTGACTTATCCCTGCTGGTATTAGTAACCACTACAGAGGAAGAACAAATAGAGAGACAATTACAAAAATGTGTGTCAAGATCTTGGCATTAATAGCAACAAAATTATTTTATATTGTTTACATGTAATACTAATCTAAAGCTTGCTAAGACGCAAGTAAAATGTTAGGGTCAGAAAAGACAGAGGTAACTAGAAGCCCTCTTGTTATGTTGAATGGGAAAGAAAAAAGTCCACTGGGTATGAATCACATGAGTTGTTTCTGTGGCAGGTGCCTGCAGCAATTATTTCCCAATGGGTGCTTAATAAAAACAGAAGATGGAAAACTCAATACGTAGGGTCAATACTGATCACAGTTCATTAGCACAACAAGTTGAGGACAAGCGAAGGATAAATGTGCCTCGTCCTCCAAGCAGCTGAAGTGCACTTCCCCAGGCTTCTGTCTTCTCTTCTGAGTCACTGAGTCTCTGTGCTCTTTGACACCCTATAACTGGAGGATTATGATTACTTGGTAGGCTTCTGTGCTTAACTTGATAAAACAACAAAAAGTCACACAGAGAAATCTTAAAAACTCGCGGTAGCTTGTAAAGCCACAACTCCACTCTTATTTCATACCACCTTCCTCTCTATCTCACTTTTCCAGATTGAAATATGCCGCTTTCCTTGAGATATGAATCACTAAAGTACAAAAACTAGTTTTAAAGCATGCATAGTTGACCAGGCACAGTGGCTTACACTTGTAATGCCAGCACTTTGGAAGGCTGAGGCAGGAGCATCACTTGAGGCCAGGAGTTTGAGAGCAGCCTGGGCAATAGAGCCAGACCCTCTTTCTACCAAAAATAATAATAATAAAAAATAGCTGGGCAAGGCGGTGCAAGTCTCTAATCTCAGATACTCAGGGAGCTGAGGCAGAAGGATCAGTTGGGCCCAGAAGTTTGAGGCTGCAGTGAGCAATGATTGCACCACTGTACTTCAGCCTGGGTGACAGAGCAAGAGCCTGTCTGTTAATAAATGAAAAATATAAAATAAAATATTGATAGCAGTATTTAGTGGGAAAACATTAATTCGAGTCTACTCATAATTTTGAATTTTGAGGTCTGGATTCATTTAGTAAAAATCATGTTGAGTACATTTTCCAAACTATTTGAATACACGTTCTCCTTATGAACTAATTTAACTACCATAGCTTCGAAGAAAATGGCTTGCCTTGTGGTGTGTGATAAGTTTTGGGTGGGCAGAACTCCATCAGCAATTATTCCTGAGACAGGAAATGGTGGCTCTGTGATCACAGTTTCATTGGAATATTTGGTGTAAAATGCAAAACAAAACATGGCAACACATGGGAGGATGACAACAGAGGGGCTACAGTGACATGTTGCAGGGGTCATGAGAGTCATAGGAGACACTTGGCATCCTAAGGACCAAATCTTAAAAGGAAAGCCCAGGACAATTGTGTATTTCCCTTTGTAAATGGTATTCAATGCATTTAAAAAGTATTACATCTAGAGAGCTGAGTTAATGTTCAAGTCCCTCTAATCTCCTATCTGCCCACTTCCCACTGCTGCCTTCTGGCACATTTCATAGAGAGGATAATTCCTTTTAAATTGATTTCTCTCTGGGCAGCATTTCCTTTCTTTGTAATAATGCATCCTGCGCAACGAGCTCTTTAGACTTCAGAACCTTATAATCTAAAGAAAAGGCAGAATCATCTCCACCAAATGTGGAGATCTGATTGTGTAGTGGGGAAGACTTAGCTCCCTCAAGTTGTGCTCTAGGGCCAAACCCTTTTCCATTTCTACTGAGGATGTCTCTGGAGTGCTGAGAGGTGGAACTCCAATTAGGGGAAGACTGACGGGCTGTTCCTCTAGACACTCCATGGGAGGGCCACTTAATAACAGGAAGCTCATTGGCCTTGAAACCCCCAGGGTCCTCCAGAGGGCTAGAGTGCCAACAGGGACATCCTTGGAGGGGTCCTCACCCCGGGCTTGGAGAGTCCACCTCACTATCACTCTCAGATGATTGCCTGGCAGCTGCAGGATATCCCAGGGCCTGACTTCTCCCTTTCACAGCCTCACTCATCTCCCTGAGGTATGTCTTTCCTGAGGTTCTGGAATCAAGAATGTTTAGTAAATTGTATAGGCCTATCTGGGACCTTTTCATGGCACATATTTCTGAATTCTTTCTCTCTTGACAGACAACTCTTCCATCTTCCAGGAATTATTGAGTTTTCTAGTTCTCTGATCTCTTGGTGATACTGTAACCAGCAGGACATTTTATTGCCTTGTCCTTTTGCCTAACCCAATTTTTATTTTTTCTTGAAAAAAAATATCAGTATAATATGCTAAGATCAACAGAACTTTGGGCTGGTCTTCCAAGGAAATGGTGTCACCCTTTTAAAAGAAAACGTCAAAGCAAGCAACCAACAATTGCAATAGAAGGCCAACACTGTTCCTTCTAAAAACAGGTCAGAATCGTCGTCTCTCTGGCTTTGAAGAACTCTGCATTGCTAGGTCTCTGTTATTTTCTCCCAGCCATTCTTTTTGGGATTTTCTGTCTGCTGCCATCCACTAACCTTTGCATCCCCTTTCTCCAGCCTACCCCTCATGTGGGGATAAGAGCCCGTTGTATCTGTAAAAATACAACACATGTCTCAACAAAATTTCTAGCTTAGTCACGGCAGCCACCAGAACACTCTACAAATGTAAAAGATGACCCCAACCTGATGGCATTGGAATATCTAACTCAAAAATAAACTTTATTCTGGAGAAATAGGAAATGTGTCCAGCAAAAAGAACTTCAGCTCTTTCACCGGTGAGAATAAAAGGACTCGTGGCAAATCAAAGCACTACTTGGTACAGAGATTGCTGTTTGCTTGGTCAAAGGTTGCACTGTCACCCTTTTCAAAGTTTAATTGCCTTCACAGCAATCTACCCGGTATTGGCTTTCCTGTTTGTCTTATTAGGGCAGCAAAGCACACCCTGTGTTCTCCTCACAGGGAATATCTTGTTTCATCACTAATTGTCAAGATTTGGGAAAAGGTCAACTAAGCTTATCTGAACGCCTACTAAAAATAAAAACCCTTTGAATGATTATCTTTTCTAAAAAGATAAATTATGGTGAATAAAATCTTAGTCTATTTAATAATCTTTCTCAAGACATTTGCATTTCATTAATAATGTTAACATATTCCTGACATGTTATTAATGTTTTACAGATTAGAAAGTGTGTGTATATATGTGACCTTATTCATTTTCAAAACAGCATTTTGAAGAAATATTTTTTTCTTTTTAAAATTATAGATGATAAAATTACATTTCAAATAATGTATATAACTGGCTCATGAAAATATAGCAAACCAAAGTTTCCATTATTCCACATTGCTTCTCATCAGTTCTTAGACTGAAGAATGGAAAGTTCATGGACCTGTAATTAGTGACAGACACAAGAGGGACAGATGAACTCCTGATATTATATCTAAAGCTTGAACCCTCCCTCTTCTTTCCAGAGTAGTTCAAAATTATACCCTATTCTACCCATTGTGGGCCAAGGAGCAGCACCTGATGACCCCATGTTACATGGCATGCCCCAAAGGGACCATTCTCACCCTAAATAATTTCATGGCACGCAAGACGAAAGAACTCCATAATGGCACACACCAATGAGTAGCATGACAGAGGACACAAGGGAGATTCTGAACCCTGCTACCTCTCTGTTTTGTGGCTAAAAGTTCAACAGATACAGTATTTGAAGGCATCCCATGCTGGGATTGGAGAGGCTCACCTTTACATTGTATTGGGAAAGTATTAGTCTTCTCCAAAGAAGTTGTATGTTAGATGCAAGTTATTCTGACTGACCTTGAGATTGTCAACCTTATCTTCTTCTTAGTTCAACCACAAAAAGACAAGGTTCGTGTACCCCTTGTCTCAGTTGGGAATAAATGTTGGCCTAATCCTGAGGATAAAAATAGAGCAATCTCTCATTAAAATTCAAGTTATATGAGGACAAAGTTGTTTTCTTTTCTGTTTTGTTCACTGCTGCTTCCTTATTGCCTACAAACATGCCTGGTACACCATAGAGGCTGAATATGTAATATTTGGATGCAATATAATATACGGATGTGTGTGTATCTATCTATATGTCTGCCTGTCTGTCTATATCTCAACACTTTCTCAAATCCGACCCTCCCAATCTTAAAGAGCATGGTGTGGTAGACAATGATCATGCTCCTAATACACATTCTCCCCATTCCTTCCTGGTGATGAAACTCTCAATTTTTAGCTGGGTGTATGGCCATTTAGAGGAAAGACTGCATTTCCCAGTCTTCCTTGAAGCAAGACCTTGCCATGTGGTTAGAATCTGAGCAGTAGGTGGAGGGGAACATCTCTCATACCAAGTTCAGTAGGTATCTTGCCTCTTTCCCTCTGCCTAAACATGTATGAGATGGCTGGAACACCAGAGGACAGGAGGTAGAAGCCACATGTTCAAGATGATGGAGCAATTCCATGGCTGGAGACTGAGGTCCTGACAATCATGATGCACAGCCCCATAAGCCGCTGTTAAGCCATTGTTATTTTGGGTTTTCTGTCATATGCTTTTTTCCATAATACCTTTATAAAGTTTTCTAATAGTTGAATGAACACAACATTCTATTTTATTGCTATATTCTTAGTTTTGTTTTCATTGAACACGAATTTTGTGGAGTGTTGCTTCTGCTTGTAATCAATGTTGACTCATCCTAGAAATCTAATCTCAACTCTCCTGCCTTGTAGAGGCTCAGATTGAAACTCCTGCACATCTTGTTTCTTGCTGCCCATCGTCAGTGGACAAGGCATGGCAGCTTGCAGGGAGAGGATCACTGAGGATGAACAGGATAAATCTTGACATCTTGGAATATTTCCTTTTTTTTTTTTTCAGACGGAGTTTTGCTCTTGTCGCCCAGGCTGGAGTGCAGTGGCACGATCTCGGCTCACTGCAACCTCCGCCTCCCGGGTTCAAGTGATACTCCTGCCTAACACTCCCAAGTAGCTGGGATTACAGGCATATGCCACCATGCCCAGCTAATTTTTTTTATTTTTAGTAGAGACGGGTTGGCCAGGCTGGTCCCAAACACATGACCTCAGGTGATCCACCCACCTCGGCCTCCCAAAGTGCTGGGATTACAGGTTTGAGCCACCGTGCCCGGCCAGAACATTTTCAATCTGCTTTCTGCATCGTAGCTTTACAGTTAGGTTTGAAGCAAATTCTCTAAAACCAGTCTCATGCATTTTTCAAATGCATGGCAAAAGATACAGACTAATTATTTTCCCATGAACCTACTGTACTTCCTGTGAGCAAACGGATTCCCACCTGCACTTTAAGTACCACCTCTCCGCTAGTGGTCCCAGGTTCCTCTTTCTCAACTGTTTCTTAAACAATGCTTTCTTGGTCTACATTCTTACAGCCAATATTTTATTGAAATTCATTTCACTTCCTCTTATTTAAGAAAGAAATCACCATGAATAAGTTTTTCACTATCAGCACCTTCCCTGATATTTTCCCCTCAATTCAAATGGTGTTTATTGCCATCACTATCATCTTCTTGAGAGTTACTGCTTTCTTTTTGCCTGTATGTTCAATTGTGTCTCAGACATCTCACAGGTTTTTCAAGCTCAGCATTTTCATATTTGAAGCTCTCATAATCATCCTCCCCTCTACACCTGTTCCATTTCCTATGTTGATAATTTCACTCTGTCTCAGTGGCCTGAGTCAGAAACCTGGGAGATATCCTATCTCAAAATGCTGTTTTGAAAATGAATAAGGCCACATATATACACGTACTTTCTAATCCGTGAAACATTAATAGAATTTCAGAAATATGTTAATATAATTGATGAAATGTGAATTTCTTGAAAAAGATTATTATCCAATATGAATTATCCATATTATTCAGTATGAATTCATTTATTCAGTATGGATGAATTGGTTCCATATTCGGTTGGTCACCAAGTCATCAGTGCCAACACAGGCTTAGGTTTTATTTTTTGGCCATTATGTTATTTAATTTATCATCACTTATTACCTGAGACTTATCAAGAGTCTTCACACTCTGCTTCCAATCAGCCCGCTTCAGTTCATCCCCCACCCTTCAGTCACAGAGTTCTGTCTACACTGGAATCATGGGCATATGACTCTTCTCTTAACTCCCAAGCTGAGCGATTCTGAACTGAAGCCCTGGCCACGGCCTGCTCTTGGGCTTCATCTGCCAGCCATCCCTTTACATTCTATACTTTTGCCAGAAGCAGTATGCAGTTGGGGGAATTGGGGAAATGGGCTTTGGGGTTAAACCTGCATCCTCCTCATATGCCCATTTTCCTTCAAGACAGCCTTTAAAACCCAGCAGAACTGCAAACTGTCAAGCACTTCCCTGACCCCCAACCTTGGCCAAGGATCAAGTCTTACCATGTAGAATCTACTAGATCACCTTGTGAGCAGCTCCATAGCTGAGATCACCTTTGCCTCTATCTTTGGCATCAAGCAAGGAACTTCACATCTAGTGAGTTGTTGGAAGTTAGTTGCTTAATGAGCTAACACAGGAACAGAAAACCTAACTGCATGTTCTCAATTATCACTGGGAGCTAAACATTGAGTACACATAGATGCAAAGAAAGGAGCAACAGACACCAACACCTACTTGAGGGTGGGAGGAAGGTAAGGATTGAAAAACCACCTATCGATTACTGTGCTTATTACCTGGGTGACAACATAACCTGTACACCAGACCCCCATGACATGCAATTCACCCATATAACAAGCCTGCACATGTACCTCTGAGCCTAAAATAAAAGTTTAAAAAAAAGTTAATTGCTTAAACGAGTAAGTAAAATTCCATTTGAATCATCCACGTCCCTCAAGGGAGAGCTATAGATTATCGGAATAGGTATGTTTCTCTCCATTCCCTACCTATCTTTCCTAATTCAGAAAAATTGTAAACGCAGGTAGATTAATTTATTTCTACACAGTACTGTCTTTTTGGAACGTATAGTTACTTCAAGTTCTACCTCAATATTTTCTCTCCAAAACAAGAAGCAAAAGCAACATCTCAACCAGATTCTTTTAAGCCTTTTAACATTTTAGAGTTTCTGGCTTTGTTTTCAGACAGTTCACAGATGATTAAAAATCAATAAGGATTCAACATTTGAGAATTTATCTCCTATGGGACAATCAATGCATGGAACAGCCAAAACAATTTGTAATTTTTGATCAAGTCCTTATGATAGAAATAAAAACCAGAGCACGACTAATCCCATATTGGAAAAAAGGTTAAGGGAATGAGAAGATAATTCATATTAACTGAGTACCTACTGTGCGTCAGACGCTATGCATGGAGGTTCACAGTGGTAAACTGAATCTTTACATATAATCTAGGAAGTAGTTATAATTACTATGGTTTAACTACCGAGTGCAGTGAGATTCAGAGAGGCACACGCCTGTGGAAATTAGCTCACAGCCTTTCCGGTACTCCAGACCACAAATGCTGTTATTATAACCTGTGGGAATCCCTGACATTAAAGCAACAGTATATGCTTTAGTTCAAAAATGTTCATGAACATATTTTTTTCTTTAATTTCAGTAGCTAATTCACTTGTTTGCATTTAATTTCATAGATTTTTTTTCTTCAGCTTTTATTTTAAGTTCAGGGGTACGTGTCCAGGATGCTCAGGTTTGTTGCATAGGTGAACATGTGCCATGGAGATTTGCTGCACAAATCAACCCATCACCTAGGTGTAAATCCATCATCCATTAGCTATTCTTCCCGATGCTCTCCCTCCCGTCACCTGCCCCTGACAGGCCCCAGTGTGTGTTGTTCCCTACCATGTGTCCATGTGTTCTCATCTTTCAGCTCTCACTTGCAAGTGAGAACATGCAGCGTTTGGTCTTCTGTTCCTGTGTTAGTTTGCTGAGGATAACAAAGGACATGGATCCTTAGCAAACTGAGGATAATAGTTCTATCCATTTGCAAGGATTCATATGCATATCCATTCGCAAAATTCATATCCTTTGCAAGGATATGGTGTCATTCTTTTCTACGTCTGCATAGTATTCCATGGTGCATATCTTACCACCTTTTCTTTATCCAGTCTATCACTGATGGACATTTGGGTTGATTCCATGCCTTTGCTATTGTGAATAGTGCTGCAATGAACACACGCATGCTTGTGTCTTTATAATAAAATGATTTATATTCCTTTGAATATATACCCAGTACTGGGATTGCTGGGTCAAATGGTATTTCTGCTTCTAGATCTTTGAGGAATCGCCACACTGTCTTCCACAATGATTGAACTAATTTACATTCCCACCAACATTGTAAAAGTGTTCCTTTTTTTCTCTGCAGCCTTGTCAGCATCTGTTGCTTCTTGACTTTGCAATAGTCATTCTGACTGGAGCGAGGTGGTATCTCATTATGGTTTTGCTTTGCATTTCCCTAATGATCAGTGATGTTGAGGTTTTTTTCATATGTTTGTTGGCTGCAAGAGTGTCTTCTTTTGAGCAGTGTCTGCTCATGTCCTTTGCCTACTTTTTAATGGGGTTGTTTGTCTTTTCTTGTAAATTTGTCTAAGTTCTTTGTAGACTCTGGATATTAGACCATTGTCAGAAAGATTGATTGCAAAAATTTTCTTCCATTCTGTAGGTGGTCTGTTCACTCTGATGATAGTTTCTTTTGCTGTGCAGAAGCTCTTTAGTTTAATTAGATCCCATTTGTCAAGTTTGGCTTTTGTTGCCATTGCTTTTGGTATTTCCATCATGAACATCTTATATATTTTTAAAAAATAAACCTTTTATTTCTGAATAGCTTTAGATTTATAGGAAAATAATGAAGGTGATATAGAGTTTCTATTATTATTATCATTATTATTTGAGACAGAGTCTTGCTTTGTTGCCCAGGCTGGAGTGCAGTGGTGTGTGATCTTGGCTTACTGCAACCTCCGCCTCCCGGGTTCAAGCAATTCTCCTGCATCAGCCTCCTAAGTAGCTGGGACTACAGACGCGTGCCACCATGCCTGGCTAATTTTTTTTTTTTTTTTTTTTTGGCCATAGGGCAGGGGGGACAGAGTCTCACTCTGTTGCCCAGGCTGGAGTACAATGGTGACATCTCAGCTCACTGCAAGCTCTGCCTCCTGGGTTCAGGCCATTCTCCTGCCTCAGCCTCCCGAGTAGCTGGGACTACAGGTGCCCACCACTGAGCCCGGCTAATTTTTTGTATTTTTAGTAGAGGCGGGGTTTCATCATGTTAGCCAGGATGGTCTTGATCTCCTGACCTCGTGATCCGCCTGCTTTGGCCTCCCAAAGGACTGGGATTACAGGCGTAAGCCACCGCACCTGGCCTTTTTTTTTTTTTTTTCATATTTTTAGTAGAGACAGGGTTTCACTGTGTTGGCCAGGCTGGTCTCAAACTCCTGACCACATGGATCCGCCCGCCTTGGCCTCCCAAAGTGCTGGGATTACAGGCGTGAGCCACCGCACCTGGCCAAGTTTCTCCTATTATTAATAGCTTATTTTAGTGTGGTATCTGTTTGCCACAATTAATGGAACAATATTGATACATCATTATTAAGTTGAGCCCATACTTTATTCATATTCCTTAGTTTTTAACCTGACTTTCCTTTCCTGTTCTTGGATCCCTTCAGGGTACCACATTACACTTAGTCATCATGGCTACTTAGGATTTTCTTGGTTGTGACAATTTTTCAGACTTTCCTTGTTTTGGTGACCTTGATAATACTGGTCAGGTATTTTGCAGAATGTGCCTCAATGTGTATTTGTCTCATGCTTTCCTCTTGACAGATAGCTTTCTCATCAGTGAAACATACAGCTTGAACTGAGTGATGGATTTTGTAGCTCTGACTTTCCCCAATGCTCATACTGTGCTCTACTGAAGAAGTTGCATTAACCCTTTCAGGAATCCACAGAAAACATAAAACACAGGCAAACTGGTTCCACAGAGACACATTTCCAATAGAGCGTCAGCAAGTGGATACAGCAGATATGGCCCTTCCCTTTTCAGATGCGTTAGGATAATAATAGACGCATAGAAATAAACATCAATTAATACTTCACAGCTCTTATCAATCCAGAGATAGCACCTGGGCTTTTAATGCCTTTTTCCCCTTTTATTATAAAATGCCTTTAATGCTATTGTACTTTAGTGGGAAATTACTAAGTGAAAGACCTATTCCCATGTTCAGTGGCCCCTGGTCTTAAGCTATTCATAATTTTTAGGCACTGATAATGCGTTTGGGGTTTCAAATCTCCAGGGATGAATGTTGGTAAGAATAAAGCTGAAATGAATGTTAAGATCATATGCTAATAAACGTTATATCCTGCCTGTTCTGAAGGTTTGCAGGACTCTGTGGATTAATTGTGAGACTCAGAGAAGAAACCAACTAGACAGGTATCACATGTGCTAAAGAAATAAAAGCTAGCCTGCTATATGACAGAAAGCTTCCTTTCAGTAAATGGTTGCTGAATTGAGAAAAGACTACTGCAATGATGATAAATAAAAAGATAAGGCAACGACTTGCTGAAAAAATGTGCTATGTATCAGGCTCCTGCCAAGTGCTTTCTAAGCATGGTTTTACTTAATCCCCATAAAAATCCTACGTGGCAGCCACTGTTTTCATTCTTTTTTTTTTTTTTTTTTTTGTGAGGGAGTCTCGCTCTGTTGCCCAGGCTGGAGTGCAATGGCATGACCTCGGCTCATCACAACCTCCGCCTCCCAGGTTCAAGTGATTCTCCTGCCTCAGCCTCCCGAGTAGCTGGGATTATAGGCATCTGCCACCATGCCTGGCTAATTTTTGTATTTGTAGTAGAGATGGAGTTTCACCATGTTGGCCAGGCTGGTCTTGAACTCCTGACCTCAGGTGATCCACCCACCTTGGCCTCCCAAAGTGCTGGGATTACAGGTGTGAGCCTCTGTGCCCAGCCTTTCATTCTCATTTTAGGATAAGGAAATGAGGCCAGGAGAAGTGACCTGCCCAAGGTCACATGGTCAGTAACTAGTGACACCACCTGAGAGATTCTGACCTTCTCAGAGCCACATTCCTTGATAAGAGGACACCCAATGAAAGGGAACAAGCTGAGGGCAGGAGAGTGCTCCTTGGGAAATCTCACAGCACAGAGATAAATACTTCCTCCCAGCCCTGAGTCTAAGGAGCCAGACAGTGAGACAAAAGCAGCTCCAGAGTCTACTCAGATTCCGACATCACAGTTGAAGACCTAATTGACATGCCTTACATAGAACACGTGTGTCCCTCACCATCCCCGGGGTGACTCTCTGTGCAGAGTTTCTGCATTTAGTTATTTTCTATATTTGTGAAGGATAAACAGGCTTCTTTTTGTGTTTTATCATTCATGAATTAGCTCTTCCCTGAGCCAAAGTCCGATGTAAGATGATCAGATGCCAGTAGGTCAACTCAAGGCTTTGAAAAATAAAAATTCTTCATGTGTGAACTACAAATCCAACCCACATTTGCTTGTTATGCAGAAAATTGTATTTGCCATGTCCTGCTTGCTTAGCGTAAAATGTTGGCTGTCGTTTTTTTTTCAGGCCATTAATATTGGCAAATCTTGTATAGACACAAGTGGTTGTAATTCTTACTACCATTAAGACAGTAGATGGGTGGCTTTGAATTTGGGCCAGGTGAGCAAAGGCATCCCCTCCCTCTCCACTTTCCAGCCGTTTGGCTCACTGTAAGGACTCAGCTGTGACATGGCAAGTATCTTTTATGCACATTTCTGTGATTTGCCCAGCACACGTAGAACCATCATGAGCCTTTTAATAGCCAGTAATAGTTTGTCATAAACTTGTAAAATAAGATGCTTTTTGTTTAATACTCAAGTGCATTAGAAACCTGGCATCAACACAACAAGAAAGTTTGTTCTCTTGAGATTCAGTAGAGAGATTCAGTGTCACATAATCATTCCAGAAATTTTAAAATGGCTTCCTTTTATTCGGTGCCAAGAAATGCCAAGCTCCAGAAACTTCCTATAAAGCTCATCTTGATAGTTTTTAAAATACTTTAGGTATCACACTCACCCATGTTTTTTGAATGACAGCTGGAGTTAAGAATTCTGTTTCCTTTAAGGTAATATCCCATAACCCCTGATTTTTTTTCAACTCTATGTTTGGATTTTTGCCAAATATTGCTATTGATCAAAGGAAGAAAATGTTGTGCTTAGTTTTACAATGCTGGGTCCATCAAGATTGAACATGGTCTTCCTTTCTCAAAACGTAGACTTACTGTGTTGGTATTCTACAACCTGCTCTGCCCCACCTCCACGACAGTCCATCATCACAGCTGCTCCCATTATAGATGTGGGATAATGTGTGGAATGTGTTCATTACTCTTTTTGTAAACACACACACACACACACATGCACACACACACATGCACACACACACACATCATAACTCGTGTTCAATGATCTAAAATCCAAAACTCATTTTGGATTTAATTACATATATTGCTTTTTTTTTTTTTGAGACAGAATCTCACTCTGTCGCCAGGCTGGAGTGCAGTGGCACGATCTCAGCTCACTGCAACCTCCGCCTCCCGGGTTCAAGCAATTTTCCTGCCTCAGCCTCCCAAGTACTTGGGATTACAGGCACCTGCCACCACTCCTGGCTAATTTTTGTATTTTTAGTAGAGACGAGGTTTCACCATGTTAGCCAGGATGGTATATTGCTCTTTTTATGTGCTTCTAAATATAATCATATGGCAGAAAAGAGAGGCCAAAAAAACTAGTTAAACTGGGTTTACACTCTCACTTCATTGCCCGGACATTTCATGATTCTCTCGAAAGCATCTGCAAAGCTAGAAGATCTAGATTCTCAAAATTCCACCTCCTCCCAGCTTTTGTCCACTCTCTCTGTTTTACCCCATATCAGTTTGGTTATAACCGCAGTCCCTTCACCAGTTTTCATAAGAAACCCACATATGCCATTGATTTCGAGTTTAGTGAGCTTGGGAAATATCTTGGACTTTGGGAGAGGGTCACAGTGCAGTGGGGCAGATTTCCGCAGCCCAGCTGGCTTCTCATCTACCTCTCCCAGCTCTTCAGTTCTCCTTTCAGGATGGCTCTATGAAGATTCCTTTCTTTCATTCTTTCACTTATTCAGAACAAGGATCTAATCCCAAATTTGCACAGGATGGCTTATCGAAGTGTTCTGAAGAATAAAGAGACTTCCATTTGACATGTGTGGAGTAGCCATCTTCTCCCTGTGTCTTCACATGGTCTTCCATTCGTGAGTCTACCCTAATCTCTTCCTATAAGGACACCAGTCATATTGGATTAGGGCCCACCCTAATGACCTTATTTTAATTTAATTACCTCTTTAAAGATGTTACTGTGTTTCCAAATACAGCCACATGCTGAGGTTTTGGAGGAGAGGGCTTCAACATATGAACTGGGGGCTGACACAATTCAGCCCATGAGACTCCCCTTAAATGAGCAGCTCATATAATTGAAGATGCATGAGAACAGAGACCTTGTCTGCCTAATTCTCTCCTGTATCCTTCATGCTTATGAGAGTGCCTAGAACATGCTAAAGACGGAATGAATAGGGACTTTACTGTTGTTGAATAAGTTAAAGGTTGGAGGAGGTGCCCAGCACAGAGCAAACAAGTGGTACTATATCTCTGCTGGATTTCCCGAACAATCCTTACATGATGTTTCCCAACTATGTTTTAGGAGAAAGTGATGAGGGGCAGGCATATCATGAACACATATATGATGCTGGAAAATTTACTGCTGCTGTTTTATTTCCAAAAGGTAGAGTCAGGGTGTAGATATCATTCGCCTCACCTTCTCCCAGCCATGTGTCTACAGCACTAATACTGAACAACAAGGTTTTCCTGGCATCCGATCTCAGAAGACCAATGTCACAAATGTGACTGAATTTATATTTAAATAAAAAGAAAATTTAAAAGTATATTTTTTCTTGAAAATTTTAGCATTTTTAGAAATACAGAACCACCGTTTATATTCTTCAATAAAAGTTCTTTCTTTTTAAAAGTTCTGAGTTTCATACAGATGAGTCCTTAGCCAACAATCCATTGCTAGCTACTTAGGCCACACAGGTTTGAGAAGTTGACAGTATTTCTATTATCCATCTGAGAATCTCTTTTTGGTTGGTCTGTCTATATTAGAACTTCTTGGAAAATTTTGTTGATGTTATAATATTTGACTCATAGACTAAGAAGATAGAATAACTATTTCACAATTATGTGTTTTGAAGAAAGCATATAACTTACAGGGAAATAAAATAACTCTTCTCTCATTACAGTGTTCTATGATTCTCTCTGAATTCCAGCCATTGTCCATCACTATAACTCTGGGCATTCTTTTGAATCATCACTAATCAAAGATGTTTGTCTCCAGAGCTCTTGGCATCATATAATGTCTAGCAACCTCATGTGAACTATAAAGAACCTTGGCACCAAGGGTGCAGCATAGCTCCATAACAAAAGTGAATACATTTTGGGCATCAGCAGTGCATTCAAAAAGAGGTGAGAGTGTATATTATCACTGAGCATTTTGGGTAGTGGCAAATAAGTGTAAAAGGGCTCTATTATTAGTTCAATCTAGAGAGAAGAAGTACTAACTACAACCCCAGAGGAGAAATACTAACCAGCAACACTGGAAGGAAGAACTACTAACCAGCAACTCTAGAGGAAAGGGTGGCAGGCAGAGCAGCTTAGACTCAGACACTTCTACTCAGCAGAACCCACTCTCTTCTGTCTTGTGCATTGTGCCTCTGATGTTAGTATTTGGCTGAGAACCACCCAAATGGTTCCAACCAACCCTCTCATGCCGTGATGCATTCATCTCATGCCATGATGGAGCCATCTCATGCCATAATGGAGTCATGTCATGATAGAGCCATTTCATGCCATGATGGAGTTATGCCATGATGGAGTCATGTCTTGCCATGGTGGAGCCATCTCATGCCATGATGAAGCCATCTCATGCCATGGTGGAGTCACCTCATGCCATGATGGAGTAATCCATCATGGATGGAAACCCACATGGAAAATACGAAGGCACTTCCCTCATTACTTCTGCCTCAGGTGACCAGAAGTAGACAGCCATTTGCCATTTGAAAATAGGACTACTCCATCTTTAACTTCCCCAACTGTCATGCCAGAATTTCTACCTCCATGTGCCCTGATCCAGAAAATGTTCTTTAACCTGACGTTTGCTGGATGCTTGTCAATACCCTTCTTTCTTGGGAGATCAAGGGATGGGAGCCCTCAGAGTGCTGAGGAGGAGACACCCAGCTGCGGGTGAAGCCGCATCTGTAGATGAAGCACTGGGGAGACGAGCAACTCATTGTAACTTATCAGAGAAAAAGTGAAAAGTTGAAAAAAAAAAAAGAGAGAGAGCAACAACCTTTGGGAGAACGAAAGATCTGAAATATACAGAAAACTTACTTGATTTTCTGTACAAGTAAGTACTCTTAGGGGAGCTTAGAGTATAAGGTTCACCAAATTTCTCCTTAAAGGTCTAGACAGTAGGCCGGCCACGGTGGCTCAGGCCTGTAATCCCAGCACTTTGGGGGGCTGTGGCGGGTGGATCACGAGGTCAGGAGTTTGAGACCAGCCTGACCAACATGGTGAAACTCTGTCTCTACTAAAAATACAAAAAAATTAGCCAGGTGTGGTGGCACATGCCTGTAATCCCAGCTACTCAGGAGGCTGAGGCAGAAGAATCACTTGAACCTGGCAGGTGGAGGTTGCAGTTAGCTGAGATTGCACCACTGCACTCCAGCCTGGGCGACAGAGTGAGACTCCATCTAAAAAAAAACAAAAACAAAAACACTGGTCTAGATAGTAAATATTTTAGGCTTCATGAACTAAAAGGTACAATCAAGGATATTATATAGCTACTCACATAGACACTTAATGTGAAACCATTTAAAAAACGTAAAAGCCATTCTTGGCCTGTGGGCTATGCAAAAACTGGCAGCAGGCCATAGATTGCTGATCCCCAAATGACAGGTTTGGTGTGCTATTGGACATCTATATTCTCTTAAAAGAAAAAAGAAAAGAAGAAGAACAACAGCAACATCAAAAAAAGAAAACTTAGCTATGGGGAAATTTAAATTTACAATAATGTAGCCTTAAAATCAATGTAGTACCTTGGATCTGACTTCCATTTTTAACAGCTTAACTTAAGTACTTTTAAAGGCAGGGATATGAATTGGAGTTTGTTGACCTCCAAGGTCTCAGGACAAAATTTAGTTTTCCCTGACTTTATGGTTTCAGAGTTGATATTTTTAAAGTGGACTGAGAAATATTGAGAATGTCAGCTTCCCAAGTTATACCTTTCCTTCTTATGCTCCTCCGTGTAACAGTTTATGAGACTGTGTTCTCAGAAAACACTTGGAAATGAAAATAATTGCCTTGTTCTAGAAGATAATATTTCAGAAGCGAAGACACAATATTTTTAGTCAGTGGATAAAAGGGAAAATATAGTATTCTTTCTTCTTAAGAGTGGTGTTGCTGATAGCTCATTTGGGAATATCACATAAAATTATTCAAGCTCACCTAAAATTAATAGATACAATACAAAAGGAATGACTTGAAGATGGGAATGCTGGATATTTACCAATATCATTCTGAACATTTTTAAGGATACTTTAAGGCATTTTAGCTTCTGTATGTCAAAGATGTCTTTGAAAATAGTTTTTTATGGTGGACCCATGCCTTATCATAGTAGAGGCAGAAATCCCTGTTAGGGATTTGTACAATCATTTCAAAAAGGGAGGATAAAGGATTGGATAAGGGTTGTAGTATCGTAGAAGGTTGGCTCAGAATTGAGATATATTTTGAGAGTCCAATTTGCTAATGAACTGTATGAGGAAGGTGAGGGAAAGAGTGAAGACAAAGATGAATCCTGCATTTCTAGTCTAGCAAACTGGGTAAATTATGGCACTAATTCCTGAGAGGAGGGGAGTGTATGGGGGAGAATTTAAAAATCCTGTTTTGCACATGACATGTTTGAGACTCCTGAGATCTCCAAGTAGAAATATTAAGGAAACATTTGGATGCTCAGGGGAGATGTTAGAGATGGATGTACAAACACAGGAATTATCAGCTTTTGGAGGATTTAAAGTCATGCGTCTGGATGCAGTCACACAGAGAGAAGGAGAGACTGTGGATAGAGAAGGGACATCTCCACCCCAGAACCTCCATTGTGTGGACTCTGTAAAGATTGAGAGGATCCACAAAGGAGGCAAAATCAGTGAGGTAGGAGGGGTCCTAGAAGACAAGAGGAGAAAGCCTCTCAAGAGAGTCAAATTCTACAGTCAAGAAGAAATGAGCACTGACATTAAAATGGGCCAGAGCAGTCTGTAGCAACCCAAGGGGGCAATGGAGAGAGGTGAAGCCTGGTTGGAGGGGCTCAGAAAGAGAGTAGGGGAAGTAGCTACAGACCCTTGCTCCTCAAGGCGTGGTCCTTGGTGGAGAACCATTGGCATCACCTGAGAGCTTATTAAACTTGTTAAGTATTCAGAATCTCTCTCGCTCATATTTATTTATTTATTTTAGAGATGGGTTTTCACTGTGTTGCCCAGGCTAGAGTGCAGTGGCTATTCAAGGGCACAATCATAGCACACTACAACTCCAAGCTCCTGGGCTCCAGAGATCCTCCTGCCTCAGCCTCTCAAGTAGCTGAGAGTACAGGAATGCTGGAGACTTACTGAATTAGAGCCTGAATTTCAGAAAAGTCTCTAGATTATTTGTGTGCACTTTCAAGAAGTGTTGGTCAGCATCTCTGTTGAGGAGTTTTGCTGCATACATGAGTAGAGAGAAACAAGGCCATCCTCTGTGATAGCAAAGGGAGATGTTGGGTAAAGGATTATTTTTTAAAGTAGGACCTAATACAATGCATATTCATGCTGATTGGGATGATCTCTTAAAGAAGGAGACATTTTTTATGGCTGCATAGTATTCCATGGTATCCCACGGTGGGTACCTAGGTTGATTCTATATCTTAGCTATTGTGAATAGCACAGTAGTGAACAAATGAGAACATGTGTCTTTTTGGTATAAGGATCTGTTTTCCTTTGGAATAAAATAAAGTCCTGTGTAGCAACAAGGATAGAGCCAAAGGCCACAATTCTAAGCAAATTAATACAGAAACAGACAACCAAACATTGCATGTTCTCACTTATAAGTGGGAGCTGAACATTGAGCAGACATGGACATAAATATGGGAACAATAGACACTGCAGTCTACTATAGTGGGGATGAAGGAAGGGGGTATGGGTTGACAAACTGCCTATTGGGTACTATGCATACTACCTGGATGCAATATACCCTTGTAACACATCTGCACATGTATCCCCTGTATCTGAAATAAAAATTGAAATTTAAAAAAAGATGGAAACATTTAATGACAATAGAAAAAATTAAGTAATAGCAAAAGCAGAGACCTAAAGTGGGCAAACAGACAAGGAATACTGGATACAAGTGGAGGAATGAGCCCAAATAGAAACAGGAGGGAAGACAGAACACATGGCCTCATTGCAGGGAGAGTTGGTTCATTTGTGATGGAAGAGAGAGTCACTCTCATTTTTTTCCCATTTTCTCAGTGAAATAAAACAGATTCATTAACTGAGAATAAGCAGGGAAGTTGGTATTTAGAGGTTATAGAAAAATCAGGATATTTGAACCAGCTTCTCTAGGAACGTAAACACAATTTGCAAAAGAAATATAGTAGAATTATTGGACAGTGTTAAGGATTTACTTAAGATTCATGGTCATAGATTAAAAAGAAAGATCATTGAGCATAATTACATATTTTTTATGAATCCATATGAAGCTATCCAGGTGTAGTCACAAAGTGGGCAGAGAATTGGATTTAACCCATGTTCGGGCTTTGCCATGCAAATGTGGAAGTAGTGAGCAAGGAGGGACTGTGGAATCTAAGTAATGGGAGGAAGAGATTAAAAAAAATTGGTCCCAGAAAAAGGTCAGGACAAAGGCTTGAAGCTCCTAATGCAGTCAGAGACTGTTGGCATTAAGGTGCAGGGTACGATTCCCAGATTTAATCAATAATAAAGGAATCCCAGTTACGTTTTAATTTTAGAATAAAAATGAATAATATTTTGGTATAAGCATGCCTCAAGTGTTTTATGGACATGCTTAATCTTAAAAAAAATTATCTGAAATTGCTTTTTTGAACTTCAAATTTAACTGGGCATCTTGTGTTTTATCTGGACACCCACCCCAGGAGAAAGTGAGCTGTGAAGTTTGGAGGCCACTGTCTGAGAATTGAGGACTTTAGGGTGACATATAGACAGTGTTCCAATTGCTGGTGTATTAGGGTTCTCTAGAGGGACAGAAGTAATAGGATAGATGTGTATATTAAGGGAAGTTTATTAAGGAGTATTGACTCACGTGATCACAAGGTGAAGTCCCACAATAGGTCATGTGCAAGCTGAGGAAGAAGAAAGTCAAAATCCCAAAACCTCAAAAGTAGGAAAGCCAACAGAGCAGCCTTCAGTCTGTGGCTGAAGGCCCAAGAGCCCCTGGCAGATCACTGTTGTGAGTCCAAGAGTCTAAAAGCTGAAGAACTTAGAGTCTGATGTTCAAGGGCAAGAAGCATCCAGCACAGGAAAGCTGAAGACCGGAAGACTCAGCAAGTCTACTCTTCCATCTTCTCCTGCCTGCTTTATTCTAGCTGCATTGGCAGCTGATTAGATTGTGCCCACTCAGATTGAGGATGAGTCTGCCTCTCCCAGTCCACTGACTCAAATGTTAATCTCCTTTAGCGAAACCCTTCCACACACACTCAGAAACAATACTTTGCATCTTTCAATTCAATCAAGTTGACCCTCGATATTAACCATCACTGCTGGCAATGGGAGGTTTAGGAATGACCGTGAGCATGAGGGGAGTGGCTTCAGAGGGCTGGAAGGAGTGACCAAGGAGGTAAAAATTCAAGGCTGTGAAGGGATCATCTTCTTCTTGACAGATACAAAATTTGTGAAGAAAGAAAACAAGAATAGTGATGAAGAGGGTGAGCCAGTGAGTCATGTGCTGAAATCCCCAGCAAATGGTGGGAAAAGACTGGATGTATCGTATACAACTGCCACATGGAAAGGCAACTTCCAAAGAGAGGTGGCCAATGACACTCTGATGGCACCCATGTTAATAGAACCTGGGTTTTTAAGAGAGAAGGACAAAGAAGACATAGCTACCTGGATGCAATGAGGAACAAAGAGGATACCTTCCTCCCATCCAGATGTATGTGGGATTGGGAAACAGAAAACAAGGGCTCTGTTTGAGAGGCTGGCAGGAGAAGCAGGGTCCTGAAGTAAAGATGATAGGTTTCAGTTAATCATGGTGTTGAACTTGAGAGAAGCCTTTAAAAGTACAGATGAGCTGGGCTCAGTGCCTCGGGCCTGTAATCTCAGCACTTTGGGAAGCCAAGGTAGGTGGATCGCTTGAGACCAAGAGTTCGAGACCATCCTGGCCAACATGGTGAAACCCTGTCTCTACTAAAAATACAAAAATTAGCTGGGCGTGGTGGTGCAAGCCTGTAATCCCAGGTACTTGGGGGGCTGAGGCAGGAGAATTGCTTGAACCCAGGAGACGAAGATTGCAGTGAGCTGAGATCATACCATTGCACTCCAGCCTGGGTGACAGAGTGAGACTCTGTCTCGAAAAAAATAAAAATTAAAAAAAAAAATGAATAAATAAAAGTACAGATGCCTCTGCAGTTGACATCCCATGAAGGCACATGGTGAAGCTGGGGTGGGGTAGAGAATAGGGAAGGGTGGGAAATCTGGGGATGTCGAGTCAAGTGTGGATGGCAGCAGGGGTGGTGCTGATGGGTGGCTAGCATCTCAGCTGAAGTAAATGGGGATGACACAAGGCCGGGGGCTGCTGCCAGTGGTCAGTTAGTCATACATAGGTAATCTGGTTTTTTATGGGTTGATCTCTCAGGTGGTTTGTGGTGTGAGTTCTGGGAGGGATGACATCCTGTTGGAAGAGGGGTACAGGGGCATAAAGGCAGTGAGCAGAGAAGTTTACCAAGAACATGTGGTGCTCTGGGCACCCCCACTGCTGTGGGCAAAGCCCAGGGGAAGGTGCAGGTTGAATTCTGGGAATCCTAGATGCCATGCTTAAAGCCCTCATTGCATTGCCTATTAAATTCCAACCTAGACCAGGTGCAGTGGCTCACACATGTAATCCCAGCACTTTGGGAGGCCGAGGCAGGAGGATTCCTTGAGCCTAGGAATTTGAGGCTGCAGTGAGCTATAATTGCACCACTGTACTTCAGACTGAGTGAAAGAATAAGATCCTATGTCAAAAATAAATAAATAAATAAATAAATCCAACCTAGACTTTAATGGAAAGGAAGATTATGAGATATAAATGAAAAACAAAGAGTTACTTGCTTATTATTTATTCTTTAGAGGCGAAAGTTACAAATAATCAAAATTTTATAATATACTTTTTGCCATAAATTTTCGTTTCTCTTTTTCTTTCCTTCCTTCCTTCCTTCCTTCCTTCCTTCCCCCTTTCCTTCCTTCCTTACCTTAGATTGTGTCTTGTCAGTAGACAATGGTCAGGGCTGGTGTTCTAAGCAAGTCTCAGCTGCATTTTTCACAATGTCATTAGACAGTGGTGCTCAGGAGCAGCTCAGGTCCAAATAATCACTTCTGGCTCCTTGGTTGTAATTAAACCAAAGCATTTAGGATTCAACAACTATAACACGTCCATAACTACCTAGAGACCAAAGTCTGTGTTCTTACCCTGATGTAGCACCAAGCTCAAATTTTGGATATCGGTACATGACAAGAACAAGGTATCTGTAACCCTCGGTGAGTGGTCGGCTATATGTATCTAATTTTGGTAATGACACTTTTTCTCCTGGTCCACTGAGTCCCTTGTACAGAGATAACTGGAAATGTCATGTGATCTAAGGCGCTGCAGGGTGGCTGGCAGCCTTCAGTGCCTTGCTCTAATAAAGAACCATAGGACCAGAGATTCTCAGCATTGAAATTCATGCTATGGATAAAATGAATAATATTTTGGAATCAGTATGCCCCAAGGGTTTTATGGACACACTTAATCTTTAAAAAGTATCTGGGGGGGTGAAGTCAAGATGGCCAAATAGGAACAGCTCCGGTCTACAGCTCCCAGCGTGAGTGACGCAGAAGATGGGTGATTTCTGCATTTCCATCTGAGGTACCGGGTTCATCTCACTAGGGAGTGCCAGACAGTGGGCGCAGGACAGTGGGTGCAGCGCACCTTGCACAACCCGAAGCAGGGCAAGGCATTGCCTCACTTGGGAAGTGCAAGGGGTCAGGGAGTTCCCTTTCCTAGTCAAAGAAAGGGGTGACAGACAGCACCTGGAAAATCAGGTCACTCCCACCCTAATACTGTGCTTTTCTGACGGGCTTAAAAAACGGCACACCAGGAGATTATATCCCACACCTGGCTCAGAGGGTCCCACGCCCACGGAGTCTCGCTGATTGCTAGCACAGCAGTCTGAGATCAAACTGCAGGGTGGCAGCAAGGCTGGGGGAGAGGCGCCTGCCATTGCCCAGGCTTGCTTAGGTGAACAAAGCAGCCAGGAAGCTCGAACTGGGTGGAGCCACCACAGCTCAAGGAGGCCTGCCTGCTCTGTAGGCTCCACTTCTGGGGGCAGGGCACAGACAAACAAAAAGACAGCAGTAACCTCTGCAGACTTAAATGTCCCTGTCTGACAGCTTTGAAGAGAGTAGTGTTCTCCCAGCACGCAGCTGGAGATCTGAGAATGGGCAGACTGCCTCCTCAAGTGGGTCAATGACCCCCGAGCAGCCTAACTGTGAGGCACTCCCAAGCAGGGGCAGACTGACACATTACACGGCCGGGTACTCCTCTGAGACAAAACTTCCAGAGGAACAATCAGGCAGCAGCATTTGCAGATCACCAATATCTGCTATTCTACAGCCACTGCTCTTCTGCAGCCACCGCTGCTGATACCCAGGCAAACAGTGTCTGGAGTGGACCTCTAGCAAACTCCAACAGACCTGCAGCTGAGGGTCCTGTCTGTTAGAAGGAAAACTAACAAACAGAAAGGACATCCACACCAAAAACCCATCTGTACGTCACCATCTTCAAAGACCAAAAGTAGATAAAACCACAAAGATGGGGAAAAAACAGAGCAGAAAAACTGGAAACTCTTAAAAGCAGAGCGCCTCTCCTCCTCCAAAGGAACGCAGCTCCTCACCAGCAATGGAACAAAGCTGGATGGAGAATGACTTGACAAGGTGAAAGAAGAAGGCTTCAGATGATCAAACTTATCTGAGCTACAGGAGGAAATTCAAACCAATGGCAAAGAAGTTAAAAACTTTGAAAAAAAATTGGACGAATGGATGCCTAGAATAACCAATGCAGAGAAGTCCTTAAAGGAGCTGATGGAGCTAAAAGCCAAGGCTCGAGAACTACGTGAAGAATGCAGAAGCCTCAGGAACCGATGCAATCAACTGGAAGAAAGGGTATCAGTGATGGAAGATGAAATGAATGAAATGAAGCCAGAAGGGAAGTTTAGAGAAAAAAGAATAAAAAGAAACGAACAAAGCCTCCAAGAAATATGGGACTATGTGAAAAGTCCAAATCTATGTCTGATTGGTGTACCTGAAAGTGACGGGGAGAATGGAACCAAGTTGGAAAACACTCTGCAGGATATTATCCAGGAGAACTTTCCCAATCTAGCAAGGCAGGCCAACATTCAGATTCAGGAAATACAGAGAACGCCACAAAGATACTCCTCGAGAAGAGCAACTCCAAGACACATAATTGTCAGATTCAACAAAGTTGAAATGAAGGAAAAAATGTTAAGAGCAGGCAGAGAGAAAGGTCGAGTTACCCACAAAGTGAAGCTCATCAGACTAACAGCGGATCTCTCAGCAGAAACTCTACAAGCCAGAAGAGAGTGGGGGCCAATATTCAACATTCTTAAAGAAAAGAATTTTCAACCCAGAATTTCATATCCAGCCAAACTAAGCTTCATAAGTGAAGGAGAAATAAAATACTTTACAGAAAAGCAAATGCTGAGAGATTTTGTCACCACCAGGCCTGCCCTAAAAGACCTCCTGAAGGAAGCACTAAACATGGAAAGGAACATCTGGTACCAGCCACTGCAAAAACATGCCAAATTGTAAAGACCATCAGGGCTAGAAAGAAACTGCATCAACTAACGAGCAAAATATCCAGCTAACATCATAATGACAGGATAAAATTCACACATAACAATATTACTTTAAATGTAAATGGGCTAAATGCTCCAATTAAAAGACACAGACTGGCAAACTGGATAAACAGTCAAGACCCTTCACTGTGCTGTATTCAGGAAACCCATCTCACATGCAGAGACACACATAGGCTCAAAATAAAGGGATGGAGGAAGATCTACCAAGCAAATGGAAAACAAAAAAAGGCAGGGGTTGCAATCCAAGTCTCTGATATAACAGACGTTAAACCAACAAAGATCAAAAGAGACAAAGAAGGCCATTACATAATGGTAAAGGGATCTATTCAACAGGAAGAGCTAACTATCCTAAATATATATGCACTCAATACAGGAGCACCCAGATTCATAAAGCAAGTCCTGAGTGACCTACAAAGAGATTTAGACTCCCACACAATAATAATGAGAGACTTTAACACCCCACTGTCAACATTAGACAGATCAATGAGACAGAAAGTTAACAAGGATACCCAGGAATTGAACTCAGCTGTGCACCAAGTGGACCTAATAGACATCCACAGAAATCTCCACCCCAAATCAACAGAATATACATTTTTTTCAGCACCACACCACACCTATTCCAAAATTGACCACATAGTTGGAAGTAAAGCTGTCCTCAGCAAATGTAAAAGAATAGAAATTATAACAAACTGTCTCTCAAACCACAGTGCAATCAAACTAGAACTCAGGATTAAGAAACTCACTCAAAACCGCTCAACTATATGGAAACTGAACAACCTGCTCCTGAATGACTAATGGGTACATAATGAAATGTAGGCGGAAATAAAGATGTTCTTTGAAACCAATGAGAACAAAGAAACAACATACCAGAATCTCTGGGACACATTCAAAGCAGTGTGTAGAGGGAAATTTATAGCACTAAATGCCCACAAGAGAAAGCAGGAAAGATTCAAAATTGACACCTTAACAGCACAATTAAAAGAACTAGAAAAGCAAGAGCAAACACATTCAAAAGCTAGCAGAAGGCAAGAAATAACTAAAATCAGAGCAGAACTGAAGGAAATAGAGACACAAAAAACCTTCAAAAAATTAATGAATCCAGGAGCTGGTTTTTTGAAAAGATCAACAAAATTGATAGACCACTAGCAAGACTAATAAAGAAGAAAAGAGAGAAGAATCAAAGAGACGCAATAAACAATGATAAAGGGGATATCACCACTGATCCCACAGAAATACAAACTACCATCAGAGAATACTACAAACACTTCTACACAAATAAACTAGAAAATCTAGAAGAAATGGATAAATTGCTCAACAAATACACCCTCCCAAGACTAAACCAGGAAGAAGTTGAATCTCTGAATAGACCAATAACAGGCTCAGAAATTGTGGCAATAATCAATAGCTTACCAACCAAAAAAAGTCCAGGACTAGATGGATTCACAGCCACATTCTACCAGAGGTACAAGGAGGAACTGGTACCATTCCTTCTGAAACTATTCCAACCAATAAAAAAAGAGGTAATCCTCCCTAACTCATTTTATGAGGCCAGCATCATCCTGATACCAAAGCCTGGCAGAGACACAACCAAAGAAGAGAATTTTAGACCAATATCCTTGATGAACATTCATGCAAAAATCTTCAATAAAATACTGGCAAACCGAATCCAGCAGCACATTAAAAAGCTCATCCACCATGATCAAGTGGGCTTCATCCCTGGGATGCAAGGCTGGATCAACATATGCAAATCAATAAATGTAATCCAGCATATAAACAGAACCAAAGACAAAAACCACATGATTATCTCAATAGATGCAGAAAAGGCCATTGACAAAATTCAACAACCTTCATGCTAAAAACTCTCAATAAATTAGGTATTGATGGGACGTATCTCAAAATAATAAGAGCTATGTATGACAAACCCACAGCCAATATCATACTGAATGGGCAAAAACTGGAAGCATTCCCTCTGAAAACTGGCACAAGACAGGGATGCCCTCTCTCACCACTCCTATTCAACATAGTGCTGGAAGTTCTGGCCAGGGCGATTAGGCAGGAGAAGGAAATAAAGGGTATTCAATTAGGAAAACAGGAAGTCAAATTGTCCCTGTTTGCAGATGACATGATTGTATATCTAGAAAACCCCACTGTCTCAGCCCAAAATCTCCTTAAGCTGATAAGCAACTTCAGCAAAGTCTCAGGATACAAAATCAATGTACAAAAATCACAAGCATTCTTTTACACCAGTGACAGACAAACAGCCAAATCATGAGTGAACTCCCATTCACAATTTCTTCAAAGAGAATAAAATACCTAGGAATCCAACTTACAAGGGATGTGAAGGACCTCTTCAAGGAGAACTACAAACCACTGCTCAATGAAATAAAAGAGGATACAAAAAAATGGAAGAACATTCCATGCTCATGGGTTGGAAGAATCAATATCGTGAAAATGGCCATACTGCCCAAGGTAATTTATAGATTCAATGCCATCCCCATCAAGCTACCAATGACTTTCTTCACAGAATTGGAAAAAACTACTCTAAAGTTCATATGGAACCAAAAAAGAGCCCACATCGACAAGTCAATCCTAAGCCAAAAGAACAAAGCTGGAGGCATCGCGCTACCTGACTTCAAACTATACTACAAGGCTACAGTAACCAAAACAGCATGATACTGGTACCAAAACAGAGATATAGATCAATGGAACAGAACAGAGCCCTCAGAAATAATGCTGCATATCTACAACTATCTGATCTTTGACAAATCTGACAAAAACAAGCAATGGCGAAAGGATTCTCTATTTAATAAATGGTGCTGGGAAAACTGGCTAGCCATATGGAGAAAGCTGAAACTGGATCCCTTCCTTACGCCTTATACAAAAATTAATTCAAGATGGATTAAAGACTTACATGTTAGGCCTAAAACCATAAAAACCCTAGAAGAAAGCCTAGGCAATACCATTCAGGACATAGACATGGGCAAGGACTTCATGTCTAAAACACCAAAAGCAATGGCACAAAAGCCAAAATTGACAAATGGGATCTAATTAAACTAAGGTGCTTCTGCACAGCAAAAGAAACTACCATCAGAGTGAACAGGCAACCTTCAAAATGGGAGAAAATTTTCACAACCTACTCATCTGACAAAGGGCTAATATCCGGAATCTACAATGAACTCAAACAAATTTACAAGAAAAAAACAACCCCATCAAAAAGTGGGTGAAGGATATGAACAGACACTTCTCAAAAGAAGACATTTATGGAGCCAAAAAACACATGCAAAAATGCTCATCATCACTGGCCATCAGAGAAATGCAAATCACAACGACAATGGGATACCATCTCACACCAGTTAGAATGGCCATCATTAAAAAGTCAGGAAACAACAGGTGCTGGAGAGGATGTGGAGAGATAGGAACACTTTTACACTGTTGGTGGGACTGTAAACTAGTTCAACCATTGTGGAAGTCAGTGTGGCAATTCCTCAGGGATCTAGAACTAGAAATACCATTTGACCCAGCCATCCCATCACTGGGTATATATATCCAAAGGATAATAAATCATGCTGCTATAAAGACACATGCACACATATGTTTATTGTGGCACTATTCACAATAGCAAAGACTTGGAACCAACCCAAATGTCCAACAACGATAGACTGGATAAAGAAAATGTTGCACATATACACCATGGAATACTATGCAGCCATAAAAAATGGTGAGTTCATGTCCTTTGTAGGGACATGGATGAAACTGGAAACCATAATTCTCAGCAAACTATCGCAAGGACAAAAAACCAAACACCGCACGTTCTCACTCATAGGTGGGAACTGAAAAATGAGAACACATGGACACAGGAAGGGGAACATAACACCCTGGGGACTGTTGTGGGTTGGGGGAGGGGGGAGGGATAGCATTAGGAGATATACCTAATGCTAAATGACGAGTTAATGGGTGCAGCACACCAACATGGCACATGGATACATATGTAACAAACCTGCACATTGTGCACATGTACCCTAAAACTTAAAGTATAATAATAATGAAATTTTAAAAAAAGTATCTGAAATTATTTATATAAAATTCAAATTTAACTGGGCATCTTGTGTTTACTTTGACCATCCACCCCAAGAGAATGTGAGCTGTGAAGTTTGGAAACCACTGTCTGAGAATTGAGGGGTTTAGGATGAGGTATCGTCTGTGTTCCAATCACTGGCAATGGTAGTTCTAGGACTGACCATGAGCATGAGGGAAGTTGCTTCAGAGGGCCACTGCAATGGGCCATAGGAGCCATTTCCTTTCATTCTATAGATGAGGAAATGGACGTGAGAAGTGGTTCAGGTACCGCAGGCCACACAGCTACTGAGTGGCAGGTAATTCAACCCAGGTCTCTCTGGTCCAAACCAAACATAAAAATGTGTTGAAATGCCTGCAGCTCCTCACTAGCCTCTCCAGCCAAGGTCTCCAGGCTGTGTGCAGACACAGCCCATCCAGCTCACCTCCATGTGTGCAGACCCAGCTCACCCCTCTGTCCAGACCCAGCTCACTCCTGTGGGCCTAGACCCAGCTCACCCCTGTGGGCCTAGACCCAGCTCACCCCTGTGGGTTCATAACCAGCTCACCCTCGTAGGTCCAGACCCAGCTCACCCCTGTGGGTTCATAACCAGCTCACCCCTGTGGGTTCAGATCCAGCTCACCCCTGTGGGTTCAGATCTAGCTCACCCCTGTGGGTTCAGACCCAGTTCACCCCTGTGGGTTCAATTCCAGTTCACCCCTGTGGATTCAGACCCAGCTCACCCCTGTGGGTTCAGACCCAGCTCACCCTTGTGGGCCCATACCCAGCTCACCCCTGTGTGTGCAGATCCAGCTCACCCCCATGGGCCCAGGTGGTACTGATTCCTTCATTTTCAGTCTCAGAGTTGACTCTCATCTCATTGATTGAGAGAGAGGGACCAGTCCACCACAAACAGTCAGACTTCGATCCTCTATAGCCCTCTGAAGTGGGGGTCTTCCTGTGGGCACCCCCAATCCAGGGCTCCTGAGCAACCTTCCTACAGACCCACAGGCCCTTCAGTCTGAGAGGTGGAGGTCCCATAAGACACCCGCAAAAACCCTCCCACCTAGTCATTCTGACCAGAGGGCAGAGGAAGCGTGCTTTTTAGAGGAAAACAGAGAGATTTATAGGGGTGAAGGCCTGAATGGCAGTAGACAGGGAAAGGAGAATGGAAAACAAAACATCCAGAGCCCAGTTCCTCTCCCAGCCTGATTTCAGATTGATTGCCTTATTAAAGGGCCCATGTCCAGGTAAGCAGCCTCGGTCTAGCCCCTGCTGGCACCTGTCCCTGCTGCACTGAGCACGCCCATGTCTGCCAGTGGCTGACAAATCCCGGAGGAGCCCCCTTGGCTTCCTGTTCCAGATGAGATTTCTGGAACTCAGTGTCCTTTCCTTTCTCCGACAAACACGAAGTTATTTGATCTTCACTCACTGCATGAGACTGCTATTTCTTAGACAAAATAAATCACTTTGAATTGGCTTTGACCAGTCAGCTGGAACCAAGCAGTGTTTTCTTCTCCTTTCCCCCCACTTTTGGAGCCTAAATGTACTATAATTAAGGCCATTATCAGCCACTTGAGTTGGGGATGGGGGAATACATTTAATAGGCGGTGGAGAGTGAAGTGGCTGAAATTTCAGTTACTACGCCAGCAGACAAAGCTTTGGACATTATCACCATTTTCAAAACATTTTCACTAACAGTTTCTTCTTGAATATAGGAGGCAGGTTTTTTTTTCAGGGTCATATACCTGGTTTTTGTTGATTTTAGAAGTTATGAATATAGACAGTTTCTAAAATTGGCCCTTATGTGATGATACTCAATTTTACAGGGAGACTGTCTAGAATAGTAGGCAGTTTGTATTTTTGTAATAGAATTTATGGTTAAGACTGAGTAGGTGGACTTGACCTTTGATCACCAGGTATATGCTCATCATCCTTGCCATTATCCAGCTTTGGATAATGTTTAAATAAGGCTGGGTGAGGCAGGGTTAATTAATACTGCTCAATGCTTTCTGTGTGCCAGGAATTCTGGAGATTCAGACACCTGCTCCATGGTGTTCAGGAATCACAAGGCAGAAAACACAGACAGAAAGGACTGGAGCACAGAGGCAACCACAGGGCCTGCCAGATCTTGTAGGAGTCTGGGGAACAACTTCCCTTAGCAGTTCTGATGTCACATGTTAAGTATAATCAAGACCAGAAAATGTTTCTTTCCTCTTCAAGAATAGATCCAAGGTTTTATATTTTGAAATGTAATCTCTTTCAATCTTAGTACTCCAGCATTCTGATTTCATCAGATAATCAAATGGGAAAATTGTTTAATCCATAGATAATACACTTCCTTGGCAAATTTTTTGAGTGGCTATTTCATAAAGTGAGCCATGTATTAAAAAGGGCAACTCAGGGGGCCATCCACATTTGATTTTTGACCAGGGACATAGATTTCCAGTAAATCTAGAAAACACACCGTTGTCACAGAGCCGGGCCTTGAATATTCATACCAGGAGGGTGCATCGACACACACACCACCGTTCTGCACAGCGGTGAGGGTGACAGTGAATGAGTTGCCTGTGCCTATGTGGGACTTATCCTCCATTACACTACAGAACTGGATTAAAAATTGTACCCATCTTTGTGATACCTGCAGTGCCAGTTATAATGAAGGCATAATGCAATCGGAATAGGCAAGTTTGACACACAGAATCTTCCACTTCTGTTTTTATGTGACCATACAGTTCCATTTTCTATGTATGCCTCCTTCACACAGATTGATCATTCCAGCAGAGACAGTGCCTGGGAATACCCTCGTGGAGAACGGGGGCTCAGGCTGCCTTCAGGTTGTCCCTCTGCAACTTTCACTGTCTGGGGAAATTAGCTTCATATTGGCCACCTGCTGCCTTGAAAACACACATGTGTCCATGACCCCTGCCTCAAATGAGCACGTGTCCACACCTGCTGCCTCCCATGAACATGGTGGTTCACACCTGCTGCCTCCAATGAACATGGGTGTCCACACTTCCTGCCTCCAATGAAGACTCATGTTCAACATCTTTTGCCTCTAAGGACCACTCATCTTCCTGTTTTTCCTCTTGAATAACCAAAGCTGGGTTGCTTTCCTCCACTTGCCATATATTGAGATATTTGACCAAGCCCTCTTCTCCTCTTAATGACGATAGTAGAAAAAGCACAACTTTGATACTTCGATCTGGTTTTCATCCTTATCCACCAGTTACCAGCTATATTATCATGAGCATATATTTATTAATTTTGTAAAATGGGGGTAATAAAACTTATAACATTATTATAAGAATTAAAGTGGATAAAGTGTGAAAAGTGCACAGTTACAGCCGGGCTTCAACATATGTGGTCTCCTTCCCCCATTTTCTACCACTTTATCCAATTAACACTTGTGTTGGTCCCTAGAGCTACTGTAACAAATTACCACAAACTTGGTGGCATAAAACAAGAGAAATTTGTTCTTTCATATTCTAGAGGCTAAGAGTCCAAAGTGAAATGTCACAGGGCCATACTCTCTCTGACAGGTATGGGGGAGAATGCTTCCCTGCCTCTTCCTAGCTCCTGGTATTGCAGCAATCCTGTTTTCCCTGACTTGTGGCTGCAACTCTCCAGTCTCTACCTCTGTCTTCACATCGCCTCTTCCTTATGTATGTCTGTGTGTGTTTTTTCCCCTCTTAGAAGGACACCATTCATGGGATTTAAGACCCAGTCTGAGCAGTGTGACCTCATCGTAACGTAACCGATTACATCTACAAAGACCCAATTTCCAAATAAGATCACATTCTCAGATTCCAGGCTGATACAAATTTTGGTGGGACACTATTTAATCCACTCTAACACCCTAAGTTGCTATACCATTTTTGGAAGGACATGGGGTTATTCCTTCTTAAAATCCCCAGATAGTCTCAATGCATTTAAAGCCTACAAACACCTACTAAAATGCTTATGTTTTTTCTTCTTAAGAAATATACAATTTGACATTTTCATCATTATTAAAGTGTTAATGACCTACTGTTGTGATTTTAATAGTACAAAATATTCTTTCACACCTCTCTGCAGGCCATCTGGCTTGCTGGACAGGTTTCTCCTTAGTGTGAATGTCATTATCAGGTTCAGATCCTTGGGGAGGTTTCGAGTCAACTCAAATCCTGGGATCTGTGATGTGCTACCATCACTTTCAAAAGATACCTTGTTTCCAAACTGTTTTTGGAACAAATCATAAGAATCAAATGGTTTTTTGTTGTTGTTGTTTTTGAGACAGAGTCTCGCTCTGTCGCCCAGGCTGGAGTGCAGTGGTGTGATCTCTGCTCACTGCAAGCTCTGCCTTCGGGGTTCACACCATTCTCCTGCCTCAGCCTCCCGAGTAGCTGGGACTACAGGTGCCCACCACTATGCCCAGCTAATTTTTTTGTATTTTTAGAGAGACAGGGTTTCACCGTGTTAGCCAGGATGGTCTCGATCTCCTGACCTTGTGACCTGCCCGCCTCAGCCTCCCAAAGTGCTGGGATTACAGGCGTGAGCCACCGCACCCAGCCAGAATCCAATGTTTCTTATTTGTTCTTTTACTATAAGTTGATTCTCTTTAAAAATAAGAGTTTGAAAAAAATGAGCTAAACCAATATTTCAATAACCAAGCAAGATTTCATGTTTATTACTATATAAAATATAAAAATTCCCAATACAATACCTTTAATATCAGAGTTATAGGATCTTGAAAATAAAATAATTTTAAAGATACTGACTTTAGTCTCCTTGGTTTACAGTTGAGAAAACTGATGCCCTGGAGGGTTAAGTGGTGATTGTACAAGGTTACAGGACTTGCCAATTGTAGAAACCAAATTAATATTCAACCTCCAGTCCTCTGCTTCTCTCTTCATACTGATATCTGACCTGTACATTAGATTTTTACAGAATCCTTCAAATTACTGCCATTGTCTCAAGAGGCTAAAAAAGCTTTTATTTTTTATTTTTTTGCTGAACTTCTCATCTTTCCCTCGCACTAACTTATTCAATATGACTGGAGAAAATTATTTCTTAAATCATACTCACATTATAACTTTCTTGTTAAATAATATTATTCAATCAAATTTTGTGTTATACACAATATTCATTCAGAGACTTTGGCATGAAATCTACCTGTAAACTAAATTCAGTCCATTTAAAAATGTTTCCTGTTTACTCCCATCTTCCTTTCAGTTTGAACAACTAGTAAACAGTAGTGTTACAGACTTACAGTATCATAGTTTTCTTTTAGACCTGTAAGGAACCAAATCATAAAATCATATATGTCTCTCAGAAAATGTACCTTTTTCCTGGACACATGACCAAGTGCCTTGCTTCCTAAGTGCCATTTTTTAACAGATATGCTAGGATATGAAAGATTTCCAGAAACCATTTGGAATAATTAGTGTTCATTCCTGTGTAGCCACAACACAAGTTAATACAGTACCATAGAGAAAGAGACTTGGTATGTTATTTAAATATTTCTTGAGTACCTACTATAGAATGAGTGTTCCAATATTTGTGAGGAAAAAAAGATGGAAAAGATTTAAAATAATTTCTTCAAGAAGCATGGTCATGGGGTTATGGGCTGAATGGTTTGTTTCCTGAAAAATTCATATGTTGAAGCCCTAACCCACCATGTGATGATATTTGGAGGTAGGACTTTGGAATATAATTAGGTTTAGATGAGGTCAGGAGAAAAATTTAAGCACTGAAACTAAAATGAAGGACAGTAGTTAAAGAAACTATTTTGCAGTTCACTAATGTATTAGTTTCCTATTGCTGTTGAATAGATTACAACTAACTTGGCAGCTTATAATTTTTTTTATTTATGTATTTATTTATTTATTTATTTTTTGAGACAGAGTCTCGCTCTGTCACCAGGCTGGAGTGCAGTGGCTCAATCTCAGCTCATTTCAACCTCTGCCTCCCGGGTTCAAGCGATTCCCCTGCCTCAGCCTCCCTAGTAGCTGGGACTGTAGATGTCTGACACCACACCAAGCTAATGTTTTTTGTTTGTTTGTTTGTTTGTTTTTTTAGTAGAGATGGCGTTTCACCATGTTGGCCAGGATGGTCTTGATTTCTTGACCTCATGATCCACCCGCCTCAGCTTCCCAAAGTCCGGGGATTGCAGGTGTGAGACACCGCGCCCGGCCAGAAATTTATTACTTTTTAAATTTGGTAGTGTTTGGTATGGACAATTGAAAAAATACCTGAAGTCCTGTTCTAAAGGGCAGATGACCTCCCAACTTGTGTTAACATCAATAAAATTCTATTATCTGCAGCAGTGATATTAAATATAAGAAAGACTTCTATCATGATACTGCAAGCTCATTATGTTATTTGAATGGTATAAACCTCTCATTTCTGGGTGGTTTTGAATGTAAGCATTTTTTTCTGAGAGATTTGCAACTTCAGCTTGAATGGAAAAAAACTATTGGAGATGCTAATTGGAATCTACTAAAACTGTTTTTTAGGCATCTCAGCCACTTCAATGATTTCTGATGAAACATAGACATTGGCTTTTATGTGAAACAGGTGTGGTAAAAAGTTAAATTTATAAACCCTGGCACCAGAGCTCAAATCCTGCCACCATAACCCGGCTGTGAGACCGGAAATTCCCATGCTTATAGGGATGACCACATAATAAACATTAGCTATTACTATTATTTCTTTGATAGCTGGAGAGATGGCAAAGACAAATTTAGTTACCTTTCTGAAGGCAAAAGTTACTTTTAACTGTAGTGTTTGAGGCATTCTCAACTTCAAAAACATATTATATCTGGGAGCCTCAGATTATCAGGCCTGTGTTCTTTAGTACTTTGGGGAAAAGAGATTACTTTTCCCTTTGCATTTGATCATAGCTTTAAAGTCTCGAATGGCTCTGGAGGGCTGTTTACAGACATGCTCAGAGCATGTTCGTGACTTACTATTGAAGAATACTGAGACCAGAAAAGACAACAGTCTTCCATAAAGTAGCTCTTATAAAATCCAAATGTAGAGTTTACCTTACTTTTCTCATCTGTATTATGTTGAGAAAAACACCACTTACATCATTGAGTGGTTGTGAAGTTCAAGGAGGCCAATAAATATGGATTATGTATTAGTTCAGAGCACCTGCTACGTAAATATTAGCTGCTTCTCTTATCAACATCAGAACCATCACCATCACTATCATCATCATCACCATCAACATCATCATCATCACCATCATCATCTTCTTCATCACCATCATTATCATCCTATCATCATAAACATCATCACCATCACCATCATCAACACCATATTTATTAACATCATCACCATCACCATCATCATCTCTTTTGTCATCACCATCAACATCATTATCATACCATCATAACCATCATCATCACCATCAACATCATTATCATACCATCATAACCATCATCACCATCAACATCATTATCATACCATCATAACCATCATCATCACCATCATGATCATATCATGACCAACACCATCATCATCACCAGCATAATCACCATCACATCACCTTCATCATCACCATCATCATCATCACCATCATCATCATCACCATGATTATTGTTATTATCATGTATTTTTTTCTCTTTCTGGGCATTAAATCAGGATATTACTACTATCATATCACCATGTAGTCTTTGTCAGGATTTTTTTTCTGACTCAAAAAGATGCTCCTCTTTTTTTCAAACAATGCCACACAATGCCTCCCTTTCTGCCTACCCATCCTCAACCCCTCTAAAGCACCTCTGGCATCACTTCAAGCAGTGGTCATTCAATAAATGCATTTTGACCTTATATTCTCTTCTTCCTTTCCACTCTTTCCCTCAACAGTTTCCTCAATCTTAGATTTTTATGAACTAGTTACTTAAGAGTACATATTTCTAATCTTTTCCACTTGTTAATAGGACATTCAACTTGGATAGCCTGCATATGCAAAAACATATTTCAGATTGATTTCAATATTATCTCTCTAAAATAAAATTTTCAACCCGAGTTCATTGATTTATTTTCATTAACAAATGTAAGACACAGAGGGGTAGAGCCAAGATGGCCGAATAGGAACAGCTCCGATCTACATCTCCCAGCATGAGCGACGCAGAGGACAGGTGATTTCTGCATTTCCATCTGAGGTACCAGGTTCATCTCACCAGGGAGTGCCAGACAGTGGGGGCAGGAGAGTGGGTGCAGTGCACCATGTGCGAGCCAAAGCAGGGCGAGGCATTGCCTCACTTGGGAAGTGCAAGGGGTCAGGGAGTTCCCTTTCCTAGTCAAAGAAAGGGGTGACAGATGGCACCTGGAAAATTGGGTCACTCTCACCTTAATACTGTGCTTTTCCGACGGGCTTAAAAAACGGCACACCAGGAGATTATATCCCACACCTGGCTCAGAGGGTCCTATGCCCACGGAGTCTCGCTGATTGCTAGCACAGCAGTCTGAGATCAAACTGCAAGGCAGCAGCGAGGCTGAGGGAGGGGCACCTGCCATTGCCCAGGCTTGCTTAGGTGAACAAAGCAGCCAGGAAGCTGGAACTGGGTGCAGCCCACCACAGCTCAAGGAGGCCTGCCTGCCTCTGTAGGCTCCACCTCTGGGGACAGGTCACAGAAAAACAAAAAGACAGCAGTAACCTCTGCAGACTTAAATGTCCCTGTCTGACAGCTTTGAAGAGAGTAGTGGTTCTCCCAGCATGCAGCTGGTGATATGAGAACAGGCAGACTGCCTCCTCAAGTGGGTCCCTGACCCCCGAGCAGCCTAACTGGGAGGCACCCCCAGTAGGGGCAGACTGACACCTCACACGGCCGGGTACTCCTCTCAGACAAAACTTCCAGAGGAACGATCAGGCAGCAGCATTCGCGGTTCACGAAAATCCGCTGTTCTGCAGCCACTGCTGCTGATACCCAGGCAAACAGGGTCTGGAGTGGACCTCTAGCAAACTCCAACAGACCTGCAGCTGAGGGTCCTGTCTGTTAGAAGGAAAACTAACAAACAGAAAGGACATCCACACCAAAAACCCATCTGTACGTCACCATCATCAAAGACCAAAAGTAGATAAAACCACAAAGATGGGGAAAAAACAGAGCAGAAAAACTGGAAACTCTAAAAAGCAGAGTGCCTCTCCTCCTCCAAAAGAACACAGCTCCTCACCAGCAACACAACAAAGCTGGACGGAGAATGACTTTGACAAGTTGAGAGAAGAGGGCTTCAGACGATCAAACTACTCCAAGCTACAGGAGGAAATTCAAACCAATGGCAAAGAAGTTAAAAACTTTGAAAAAAAATTAGGCAAATATATAACTAGAATAACCAATACAGAGAAGTGCTTAAAGGAGCTGATGGAGCTGAAAGCCAAGGCTCGAGAACTATGTGGAGAATGCAGAAAAATCAGGAGCCGATGCGATCAACTGGAAGAAAGGGTATCAGTGATGGAAGATGAAATGAATGAAATGAAGCGAGAAGGGAAGTTTAGAGAAAAAAGAATAAAAAGAAACGAACAAAGCCTCCAAGAAATATGGGACTATGTGAAAAGTCCAAATCTACGTCTGATTGGTGTACCTGAAAGTGACGGGGAGAATGTAACCAAGTTGGAAAACACTCTGCAGGATATTATCCAGGAGAACTTTCCCAATCTAGCAAGGCAGGCCAACATTCAGATTCAGGAAATACAGAGAATGCCACAAAGATACTCCTCGAGAAGAGCAACTCCAAGACACATAATTGTCAGATTCAACAAAGTTGAAATGAAGGAAAAAATGTTAAGAGCAGGCAGAGAGAAAGGTCGGGTTGCCCACAAAGTGAAGCTCATCAGACTAACAGTGGATCTCTCGGCAGAAACTCTACAAGCCAGAAGAGAGTGGGGGCCAATATTCAACATTCTTAAAGAAAAGAATTTTCAACCCAGAATTTCATATCCAGCCAAACTAAGCTTCATAAGTGAAGGAGAAATAAAATACTTTACAGACAAGCAAATGCTGAGATATTTTGTCACCACCAGGCCTGCCCTAAAAGAGCTCCTGAAGGAAGCACTAAACATGGAAAGGAACATCTGGTACCAGCCACTGCAAAAACATGCCAAATTGTAAAGACCATTGAGGTTAGGAAGAAACTGCATCAACTAACGAGCAAAATAACTAGCTAACATCATAATGACAGGATCAAATTCACACATAACAATATTAACTTTAAATGTAAATGGACTAAATGCTCCAATTAAAAGACACAGACTGGCAAATTGGATAAAGAGTCAAGACCCATCAGTGTGCTGTATTCAGGAAACCCATCTCACATGCAGAGACACACATAGGCTCAAAATAAAGGGATGGAGGAAGATCTACCAAGCAAATGGAAAACAAAAAAAGGCAGGGGTTGCAATCCTAGTCTCTGATAAAACAGACTTTAAACCAACAAAGATCAAAAGAGACAAAAAAGACCATTACATAATGGTAAAGGGATCAAGTCAACAAGAAGAGCTAACTATCCTAAATATATGTGCACCCAATACAGGAGCACTCACACGCATAAAGCAAGTCCTGAGTGACCGACAAAGAGACTTAAACTCCCACACAATAATAATGAGAGACTTTAACACCCCACTGTCAAAATTAGACAGATCAATGAGACAGAAAGTTAACAAGGATACCCAGCAATTGAACTCAGCTCTGCACCAAGCAGACCTAATAGACATCTACAGAACTCTCCACCCCAAATCAACAGAATATACATTTTTTTCAGCACCACACCACACCTATTCCAAAATTGACCACATAGTTGGAAGTAAAGCTCTCCTCAGCAAATGTAAAAGAACAGAATTTATAACAAACTATCTCTCAAACCACAGTGCAATCAAACTAGAACTCGGGATTAAGAAACTCACTCAAAACCGCTCAACTACACGGAAACTGAACAACCTGCTCCGGATTCACTACTGCGTACATAACAAAATGAAAGCAGAAATAAAGATGTTCTTTGAAACCAACGAGAACAAAGAAACAACATACCAGAATCTCTGGGACACATTCCAAGCAGTGTGTAGAGGGAAATTTATAGCACTAAATGCCCACAAAAGAAAGCAGGAAAGATTCAGAATTGACACCCTAACATCACAATTAAAAGAACTAGAAAAGCAAGAGGAAACACATTCAAAAGCTAGCAGAAGGCAAGAAATAACTAAAATCAGAGCAGAACTGAAGGAAATAGAGACACAAAAAACCCCTCAAAAAATTAATGAATCCAGGAACTGGGTTTTTGAAAAGATCAACAAAATTGATAGACCAGTAGCAAGATTAATAAAGAAGAAAAGAGAGAAGAATCAAATAGATGCAATAAAAAATGATAAAGGGGATATCACCACAGATCCCACAGAAATACAAACTACCATCAGAGAATACTGCAAACACTTCTACACAAATAAACTAGAAAATCTAGAAGAAATGGATAAATTCCTCGACACATACACCCTCCCAAGACTAAACCAGGAAGAAGTTGAATCTCTGAATAGGCCATAGCAGGCTCAGAAATTGTGGCAATAATCAATAGCTTACCAACCAAAAAGAGTTCAGGACCAGAAGGATTCACAGCTGAGTTCTAACCAGAGGTACAAGGAGGAACTGGTACCATTCCTACTGAAACCATTCCAGTCAACTGAAAAATAAGGAATCCTCCCTAACTCATTTTATGAGGCCAGCATCATCCTGATACCAAAACCTGGCAGAGACATAACCAAAAAAGAGAATTTTAGACCAATATCCTCGATGAACATTCATGCAAAAATCCTCAATAAAATACTAGCAAAAGAAACCCAGCAGCACATCAAAAAGCTTATCCACCATGATCAAGTGGGCTTCATCCCTGGGATGCAAGGCTGGTTCAACATATGCAAATCAATATATGTAATCCAGCATATAAACAGAACCAAAAACAAAAACCACATGATTATCTCAATAGATGCAGGAAAGGCCTTTGACAAAATTCAACAACCTTCATGCTAAAAACTCTCAATAAATTAGGTATTGATGGGATGTATCTCAAAATAATAAGAGCTATCTATGACAAACCCACAGCCAATATCATACTGAATGGGCAAAAACTGGAAGCATTCCCTTTGAAAACTGGCACAAGACAGGGATGCCCTCTCTCACCCCTCCTATTCAACATAGTGCTGGAAGTTCTGGCCAGGGCGATTAGGCAGGAGAAGGAAATAAAGGGTATTCAATTAGGAAAACAGGAAGTCAAATTGTCCCTGTTTGCAGATGACATGATTGTATATCTAGAAAACCCCATTATCTCAGCCCAAAATCTCCTTAAGCTGATAAGGAAATTCAGCAAAGTCTCAAGATACAAAATCAATGTACAAAAATCACAAGCATTCTTATACACCAATAACAGACAAACAGAGAGCCAAATCATGAGTGAACTCCCATTCACAATTTCTTCAAAGAGAATAAAATACCTAGGAATCCAACTTACAAGGGATGTGAAGGATCTCTTCAAGGAGAACTACAAACCACTGCTCAATGAAATAAAAGAGGATACAAACAAATGGAAGAACATTCCATTCTCATGGATAGGAAGAATCAATATCGTGAAAATGGCCATACTGCCCAAGGTAATTTATAGATTCAATGCCATCCCCATCAAGCTACCAATGACTTTCTTCACAGAATTGGAAAAAACTACTTTAAAGTTCATATGGAACCAAAAAAGAGCCCACATGGCCGAGTCAACCCTAAGCCAAAAGAACAAAGCTGGAGGCATCATGCTACCTGACTTCAAACTATACTACAAGGCTACAGTAAGCAAAACACCATGGTACTGGTACCAAAACCAAGATGTAGATCAATGGAACAGAACAGAGCCCTCAGAAATAACGCTGCATGTCTACAACCATCTGATCTTTGACAAACCTGACAAAAACAAGCAATGGGGAGAGGATTCCCTATTTAATATATGGTGCTGGGAAAACTGGCTAGCCATATGTAGAAAGCTGAAACTGGATCCCTTCCTTACACCTTATACAAAAATTGATTCAAGATGGATTAAAGACTTAAATGTTAGACCTAAAACCATAAAAACCCTAGAAGAAAACCTAGGCAATACCATTCAGTACATAGGCATGGGCAAGGACTTCATGTCTAAAACACCAAAAGCAATGGCAACAAAAGCCAAAATTGACAAATGGGATCTAGTTAAACTAAAGAGCTTCTGCACAGCAAAAGCAACTACCATCGGAGTCAACAGGCAACCTACAAAATGGGAGAAAATTTTCGCAACCTACTCATCTGACAAAGGGCTAATATCCGGAATCTACAATGAACTCAAACAAATTTACAAGAAAAACACAAACAACCCCATCAAAAAGTGGGCAAAGGACATAAACAGACACTTCTCAAAAGAGGACATTTATGCAGCCAAAATACACATGAAAAAATGCTCATCATCACTGGCTATCAGAGAAATGCAAATCAAAACCACAATGAGATAGCAACTCACACCAGTTAGAAAGGCCATTATTAAAAAGTCAGGAAACAACAGGTGCTGGAGAGGATGTGGAGAAATAGGAACACTTTTACACTGTTGGTGGGACTGTAAACTAGTTCAACCATTGTGGAAGGCAGTGTGGCAATTGCTCAGGGATCTAGAACTAGAAATACCATTTGACCCAGCCATCCCATTACTGGGTATATACCCAAAGGACTATAAATCATGCTGCTATAAAGACATATGCACGCGTATGTTTATTGTGGCACTATTCACAATAGCAAAGACTTGGAACCAACCCAAATGTCCAACAACGATAGACTGGATCAAAAAAATGTGGCACATATACACCATGGAATACTATGCAGCCATAAAAAAGGATAAGTTCATGTCCTTTGTAAGGACATGGATGAAACTGGAAATAATCATTCTCAGTAAACTATCGCAAGGACAAAAACCCAAACACTGCATGTTCTCACTCATAGGTGGGAATTGAACAATGAGAACACATGGACACAGGAAGGGGACCATCACAATCTGGGAACTGTTGTGGGGTGGGGGGAGGGGGAAGGGATAGCATTAGGAGATATACCTAATGCTAAATGACGAGTTAATGGGTGTAGCACACTAACATGGCACATGGATACATATGTAACAAACCTGCACATCGTGCACATGTACCCTAAAACTTAAAGTATAATAATAATGAAATTAAAAAAAAGAAATGTAAGACATAATATAAGTAGTCCTAGTGGAAAGGAAACAGACAGTTCCTGAAGTTCTATTAGGAGGTTTGAGAGCCATCTCTGCCATGCACAACCATCATCTCAGCCCATTTGAGGAGGTGATGCAATGGTGAAGAGACAATAAGAACGATTGAGTCAGGTCTTATGCATGGGGCTACTGGAGACAGCTAGGGCTTATGTTCCTTTTCAGAAGGAAAGGCTTCTTCCAACTTACTGAAGACAGTGTTAAGAGACTTACTTTGTGAAAACTGGAAGTATATTCAGAAAGTGGAGTCTGATATCTCATTTCTCCTCGGTCTGCAGTTTGACTTGTCAATTCACCCCTCTGCTTATTTAAGCAAGAGTGGGCATGGGTGGAGGGGGATGTCAGGGAAGGGGCCAGTGGTAGTAAATCAGGCTGCACGCCCACCACTTCATGGCACAGGGGTGATTGGATTTCATTTGGGTCTAGTGGCCCTAGCGGCAAATAAACTGGCTTAGATTGTTTTTACACCTAAGAAGACAATTTGCAGAAAGCCAGGGGAACCAGAGCCTAGGGTCACTAGAAGAAGCAAGTCAGGTACCATCTCCCAGGTCAGGAAAATGTGCAGTGGGGCTTCCTGAATGGTCTCCAGGAGCAAAACACACTGTGCCACATGGGAGCAAGCATGCAGATGCTGGCCATAAAGATGTCATCCAATGCCAATCTGCGTCAACCAGAAAAACAGAAAATGAAACGAAGAGAGTTCCTCTTTCCTTCTTAGTCTCCAGCCTACAAGAGGAGGAGAGGGAGGTATCTTGTGTTTCACCCTTCCACTCCAAGTTGCTGATGTTTGGAATATAGACTTAAGACCAAGCTCTGATTTGTGAATTGTCTTTCTAGTAATCTTGATAACAGCAAGTAACACTGAGGTATGAGGAAGGGGACTTGCCCCAGTCCACAGACCCATGTTACAGCATGAAGTCCCAAGCTCCACATTTTCCCCTTCCCCCAAAATATTCTGAATTTCCTTCTGTTTATTTTAGCAGTACAAGGATGGAACCATGCATCTTCATAATATACTTCCATCAGGGATGAGTTATGGAGGGGTGGGTGGCTGTAGGAAATGATGGGGGGTGAAATTGATGCAGGGGATGTCACTGGCAGTGGTCACCATGATTTGAATAAGTATCTACTATCTCCTAAGCCTCCAAGATGATATGTCCCCATTTCTGGATGTATTCTCTCTTCTTGATTAGATAATCTCAGGTGTTATGATACGGTTTTTTCAACTACTCAGCTCTTGAATATACCTATAAAGTCTACTGGTGTACTGTTTTAAATTTTATCATTTTTGTTCAGAAACAAGAGTTTATCTAAAACTCCTGTGGAAGAAAGGATGTTCCTGCATTTAGGCACTTAAATATTATGTCTTCGAAACAAATTCCTACAAGAGAATGTAATGATAGCACAGTGGTAAACTTTTCAAGCTCTAATGCCTAGAAGAAAATACCAAAGCAACGTTCATACACATGAATGCCCTGAGTCTGCCGAAGGGCTTAGGTAACTGCCAGAGATGAATAGCAGAAAATCCAGGAGTGCAAGAATCAATGAACCATGTTCACTGCTGTGTCTCATACATTTTGTACAATAGGTCTCAGGTGGATGCATGTGACATTGTGATATAATAAGACTGACAAACCAAAAACATCGAGACAGGTTACTGCAAAAGATATATCTCTCCTCCAGCAACTTAGAATCCATCACTCTCCAGCGGGTTGGCCCCTAAGTTCTGCCTGTGGATCCTCACCCAGGCTTCTTCCCTGGCCTCTAATCTAACATTCCAGTTATAAACTGCCCTGAGCACAAGGCTCTTCTTCATCACCTCTGTACCTTGGCTGCTTCCTCGGTCTGAACTCTGTTTCTCTCCCTTCCTCACCATTTTTGTTGCTTTTTCCACAGCCACAGAGACCAAGCCAGGCTGCAGCTCCTCTGGGTGCCTCCCCCAAGCCTGCCCACTGAGGCAGAGACCCTCCTTCCTCATGCTCCCACAGCCCTTCTTCTCTGAGACCTGGCTCCTGAAATCCTCTTGCTGAGTTGTCTGTGACCTCAATTGAGTGAATAACTCCTCATCGCCAGGGGCTGTGTTTCCCCATGGAGCCCCAGCACCTGCCAGGACCTCTGACACACAAGGAGCACTCGGTGAGCTGTGGACAGATGCATGAACAGAAAGACATCCTTTGAATTCAATGATTACGTGCATTCCTTGTTATGATGATTGTATGGAGGAGTGGGGAGTAAAGCACAGTTCAGCTTTAGTTGGACGAGTATCACTGGCATCATTCATCCTATAATACATTTACCCCTTTCAAGGGAGTCACTCTGCTCATTCCCCTAAGTAGGAGAGAAATCAACTGAAAGTGGGTGCTCCTAGGATGCAAGTACAGCAAAGTTCCCCTTGACCAGTCATGTGGGCAATGATTGTGGCTGGAACAGTGATGCATGAGCACAGAAAGGGGTTCAGAGGTCATGAGAACAAAAACAACCCAGAAGGTGCTTTGCTTCTGTGAACATATCCCGGGTTCTTCTATTTTACAGCCACACAAACCACTAAGACCAAGTGTCATTGCTCCTGCTAATTATAGAATTTTGATATAAATAACACTCAGCTGGCAGTCCAATTTGAGTTGTTATGCTGGAATTTTTAACCTGAATGTAGGAGTCTTGTACAAAGCTAAATTTAAAATTATTTGAGTGGAAATGCAAAAATCAAAGGGATAAATTCACGTTGATATATTGACAAGCAGTTTTCCGGTCCACATCTAATTTTCTTAGAAAAAGGACGGAGGATGTTCCAGGGTATCATTCTGTCATCTTACTTGTAGGCGTTCCGGTGTGGGGACACAGTATTGTCTCATTGTGAAAGATGACAGCTGGCCAGTTGCCTTCTAATGTCTACTCCATTGTAACTGACCATCCAAGGACGCACAGGTCTGGAGTTGCAAAAGGACCAGTGCTAGGAAAGAAAACCCAGTCTTCTTGAGGTTGACTTCCCTTATGGGGTATGAACTGGTCACATCCTTCATATAAAAAATTGAATAATTTAATAAGGAATGGTCTAACTCAGATTCTAGTTCTATCTATTTGCCTGGTAATTACAGCATAACAACTCAAATTGGACTGCCAGCTGAGTGTTTGCCTGGGGCCAGAGATTTCCTCATGCACATACTGGTGTTCCCTTACACCAAGTAGAGACTGATAAAAAGAAAAATAATAATTTTGAAAATCTGAATTGGTATACTCTCAAAAATTAATATAGCATGCCAAATGGAAGCCTTGAAGCCACCCCTCGAACTGGTTAAGTAGTTTTCTGAATGATCATACCCCATCCACCTTAACTTCTCTTCAATGTACTCACCAAGCTGCTGCAAATTGATCTTTGTATTTTTCTTTCTAAATTGTAAAATATTTCAAGTATACAGCATAATAATCACCTACAAACTCAAATGCTCAGATTTAATAAGTCTTAAAATTTAGAAAATTAGTGTTAGATTCCTGAGTTTTCGTAAAAGAAGTAGAGTTAAAAAGCCAATTAAAATCTAACCCCCTTCCTTCCCATAGGTAGTTAATTGCTCTTCTGAGGTTAAGAGACACCATTTCCATGCATGTTTGTATGAGTTATATATGTAGATGCTCCTTGACTTACAATTAGTTTCCATGCTTAAAAACCCATTGTAAGTTGAAAATACCACAGATTGAAAATGCATTTAATACGCCTAACCTATCAAACATCATAGCTTAGCCTAGCATACCTTAAATTGTGCTCAAAACACTTACATTACCCTACAGTCAGGCAAAATTCTCTTAACACAAAGAATATTTTATAACGGTTGAAAAGTTGGGCTATTGTAAGTCTGTATTTGATTATATCTATGACATGTACATGTGATTATATATACATACATAATGCATAAAATACATACTTCTGATGTTCAGTTTTTACATGGCATTTTTGAGATTTATTAATATATATGTATGCATATATACATGTATGTATGTACATGTAGTTTTTTTCTTGTGCAACAAGGTTTGATGGATATGATGGGTGAATTTTATGGATATTTTCACTAGGTATTATGGTTAATTTTAAGTGTCAATTTGGAGGGTGTTTTTGGATGAGATTAACATTTAAATTGGTCAACTTTAGTAAAGGAGATTGCCCCTAATAATGTAGTTGGGCCTTATCCAATCAGTTAAAGGCCTGAATAAAACCAAAAGACCAGCTTCCTCTAGCAAAAGGAAATTGTCCAGCAGATAACTCCAGACTGGAACTGTGCTATCGCCTTTCCCGGATCTCCAGCCTACCAGCCCACACGTCAGATTTGGACATGCCAGCTTCAATAATTGCATGAGCCAATTCCTTGTAAAAAATTTACTTCTCCATATACACATCCTTTTGACTCTCTTTCTCTGGGAAATCCTGACTAAGACATCAGGTACAAACAAGCTCCTTCCCAGAGTGGTTGGCCTAATTCACACTCACCTCGGCAAGGTATAGATTTCCTGTCTCTCACATCCTTGTGGGGTGTGCAAGTCGAGTTGATTTTTGTCAGTCTGATGGGTATGAAACAGAACTGTCATTTTAAATAGCAGTCCCTTGATTGATAATAAGCATCTTTCCTCCTTTTTGGTCATTCAGTACCTTTTTCTGTAACTAATTTGTTCATAATTATTTTTGGTCCCCAAATACACTATTTGGCTTTTTGTATACATCTAAGCAGGAGTGATTGAACAGGCTAGACAATATTTTATTTAAAGTTAAATGCGTAAACAGTGTTTTCTCTTGGTCTGTAGAATGTCCCTTCACCTGCATGTCCAGTGTTATTTGTAATATCTAGTTTTAATTATAATATGGTCAAATGTATCAATCTTTTTCATGATAGTGATTTTTGTGTCTTGTTGAAATACTTTTCCCATTAAGATACACCATATTGACGTTTTGGGCTGGATGAAAAAAAGAAGTTACACCATGATTTTAAATACTTTTTTCTTCTGTGTGACTACACCTGATAATTTATGAAATCTGCAAATAATATAATCCAAAGTAGTAAAGAAAATGAATAAACTACAGCTACATTTATCAACAGAAATGACATGATAGACTTCGAATTTACAGACTTTGGATTTCACCAGATTTTAAAACTTACGTCCCTTTTCTGTTCCAGAATCTGATGCAGGATCCCACATTGCATCTGGTTGTCATATCTGCTTCTGTGTTTTACAGGTTCTCAGTCTTTCTTTGCCTTTCATGAAGTTGACACCCTTGAAGAGTGTTGGTTAGTTTTATTTTTGGAGAATTTCCCTCGATTTGGGTTTCTTTGTTCAGAATTGCTAATCTATAGCTTGTGAGAAACCAAAGTACTAATCAGAGTAAAGTATTTAATTTTCTCTTCTTTTCCTAGATTCTTAAAGTGGAAGCTTAGATTACAGATTTGAGTCCTTTCTTCTTTTCTAAAATGAGTATTTTTTTGCATAAATCTCCCTCCAAGCACTGCTTTAGTTGGCTCCCACAAATTTTGATGTGTGGTATCTTCATAATTTTCATTCGGTTCAAAACATTTTTAAATTACCTGCATACTTCCTCTTTGACCTACGGGTTATTATACACTGTTTAACTTCCAAAGATTTGTAGATTTTTCCACATCTTTCTGTTATTAATTTCTAGTTTTAATTCTAGACTGAGCAAATATGTTGTATAGTTTTTATTCTTTTAACTTTGTTAACTTTTGTTTATGGCCCAGAGTATGGTTAATCTTGATACATATTCCATATGCATTTAAAAATGTATATACTTCTGTTTTCAAATGAAGTGCCGGTTTATCAAGTTGTTCTTCAGTGATTCTATGTCCTAACTTATTCTATTAATTATAGGGAGACAGGTATTGAAGACTCCAATTCTAATTGTTGATTTGTTTTCCTTTCAGTATTATCAGTTTTTATCTATTTTGAAGTTCTCGTGTTACCGGCGTACACATTTATTATCATTCTGCCTTCTTAGAAGATTAAGTCCTTTATTATTGTGTAATGTCTCTTTTTATCCCTGACAATACTTTTGTTCTGAAGAGAACTTTGTAGGAAATCAATATAGCTGCTCCAACTTTCTTTTGATTGGTATTTATTTGGTATATTTTTTCCTATATTTAAATTTTCACTTACCCATGTGTTTAGAGCGAATTTCTTGTATAGCACATAATTGGGTCTTGTTTTTATTCTATCTAACAGTATTTTTACTTAGCTTGTTAATATACATTTAATGTAATTGCTGATATTTTCATTAAAACACACCATATTGTTAGCTGTTTTCTATTTGTTCAATCTCCTACTTCCTTTATCTTTTTCTGCCCTCTCTTGGGTTTTTTGAGCAATTTTTATGGTTCCATTTTTATTTCTTGAGTTATTATTTATAATTCCTTTCATGTTTTTGATAGTTAGCTTAGGGTTTAAAATGTAGATCCTTACATAATAGGAGTCTATATTCAATTAATATTACATGTCTTTATGTATAGTATAAAAACCATAAAAGCATATATTCCAAATCCTTCCTTCTTACCATTTGTGATGTTGTCGCCTTACAGTTCACTTTTACATATGCTATGAACACATCACACAGTGCTACAATTTTTGCTTTACACGGTTATTATTCAGAGCAATTCAGAGGAAAAAGAAAATAAAAAAACATGAATTTCATAACACATTGACTACATTTTCCACATTCTTTTACTTTGTAGATTCAAGTTTTCACTCAGTATTGTATTTCTTCTGCCTTGCAGAGCTGACGTTACCACTTCTTGTAAAGTGAGTCTGCAGGCAATAAATTCTCTTGAGTTTTTGTCTAGGTAAGTATTTATCTTACATTTTTGAGGGATATTTTCACAGAGCATTACATTCTGTGTTGACAAACCTTATTTTCTTTCAGCACTTTGAAGTCATCAATGCATTTTTTTTTTTTTTTTACTTTCATGGTTTCTGACAAGAATTCTGCTGAAATTCTTTGTTCCTTTATACGTCGTTTTTCATGCCTTTCTCTTAATCTTTTGTTTACAACAATTTGAAAATATGTCTAGACGTTTTGTGTTTGTTTTATATTTTAGTATATATTCTGCAGAAGGTTTCTAAGTTTCATGGGTCTGTGGTTTGATGTCTGAAAATCACTTAGGAAAATAGGCATTGTTTACTAAAATATTTCTTACACACTATTCTCTCTTTTCCTTTTGAGTTTCCAGTGATGCACATAACCAATGATTTGATATTTTTTATAGCTTTTGGATGCCCCTTTCTTTTTACTTTTCAGTCTTTTTCTCTCTGTTTCAGTTGAGTAATTTTATTGACATATTGTCAGTTACCCTGATTCACCTCTTAGCTGTGTTACGGGCCCATTGAAAGCATTCTGCATCTCTGTTACAGTGTTTTCCATTTGTCACATTTCTATTTGATTTTTTTTCTTACCGTTTCCACCTCTTTCCTAATATTATTCATTGATCTTTCATGGTATATACTTTTTCTATTGGAAAATTCAACATATTAATAACAGTTATTTAAACTTTTTGGTCAGTTACTATCTATGTCATATCTGAGTCTGGTTTTGTTTACTGTTTAGTATCTTGGGGCATTTATTGCTTTTTTTTTTTTTTTTTTTTTTTTTTTTGCCTGAAATACATCTAGAATACTTCAACACTGAGTAAACAGTTCTATGTACACCTTTCCTTTTGCTCATTCATTCCTGTGGTGGGTTTTGTTAATCTAGTCAAAAGATCAGGTTTTTTTTTTTTTTGTAAAGAGGCAACCAGTAAATATTTTAGGGTTATGGGCCATCAGGTCACCACAGCTCTGCCATTGTCTCATGAAAGTGGCCTCAGACAGTATATAAAATGTGGGCATGGCTGTGCCTCAATGAAACTTTATTTATCAAGCAGGCAGGGTAGGCATTTGCCTTGTGAGCTATGTTTTGCTGATCCTTGATCCAGTCAGCAATTGTGCTGGGCTTGAGGTTTCTTGTTGCTGTGTTTACCTTCAGAGTATTGCAGGCTTCAAACTCTCCTAGCGATACCTTGAGTTTGGTATGGAGGCTGGGTTTCTAGAGGTTTCTTCTCAAGGTCTTCCCCATCTTCAGCTTTAAGTATCCTTTTTCCCTGATCCTCAGGGAGAGCCTGTCTCATGCATGCTTCCTAGTAATGTTTCAATATTACTTTTAACTGATGCTTATTTGCTGCCCTGGGATGGACAGAGTTCTGATGTCCTGATTATCCCTTGGTCTTACAGCTTGTATCCCTGGGTCTCACGGCCTCCACAAGAACCATGCCTCTTCTCCAGCTGGAGGTTTGGATCTGATATGTATTCTCACCCCTCCTCCAGGGCTGACAGTCTTTATTCTCTTCCCTTCTCTCAGCTGCAAGACAGTTCTGTTGCCCATCTTACCCCTCAGCAGATGACAGCTTTATTGTGATGGGAAAATGGGGCAGAGGGATCCAGGCTGATTTTTGCATCACCTTTCTATGCTCCCCCCGCAACGTTGTCAGGACTCCACAGTCTTCCCTGGAGCATCTGGTGGAGTTTGTGGTGAAAGATCTTCAGGAAGATGCAACTCCCCACCCCCACCGCAATTATTTGCATCCCCGAGGAGCAGCACAGGCTCTCACCAGCCTGCATTTGGCCTTCACCAGGATTCATTGACTATTTCTACAGAACTCTACTAACTGGGTCCAGATGCATCTGAGCCAGGGTAGCAGGTGCTGGAGTCTCATCTCTTTCTATGGACACTGGTTCCTCCCTAGAGTTTGGGTTCTTTAGTTGCTCTGTGACCTCAGCTCTCTGATGGGTGCAACTCAATCATCAGGAACTTGCAATTTGCCTAATTTTGTTCTTGCTGTAACAGTGTGAGCAGTATTTCTTCCAACTCTTTACATCCCTGAGTAGAAAACAGAACTCTCAAATTTTTAACATTTCATGTTTACAATTAGATCTTTAATTATCCGGAATTTTGTTGATATTGTGTGAATTAGATACCTGATGTTATTTTTTTTCCTTATGGCTTTCTTATCACATATTTTTTCTTTTTTTACTGTGTTTTTAAAAATAGCTTATATAACTTACATTTGTATTTTATATAATTTAAAGCCTATATATTCTAAAGTTTTTGAACTCAGTATTTTACAATTTTAAGTTTCTCTGGTATTAGGACTCCTAGTTGTACTTTCTGTAAGATTTTCGTATAGGATTTTTCCACGTGTGTTTTATAATTTTCAAGTCATGCTTCTTTTGTATGTGTTAATCTCACAAAGCCTCAATGGATAAAATATTCCTGCATTTAATTTTGGGTTTTGGCTTAATTATTTGAGATGACTCAGCATCATCAGTGGCCTAGGACCACTTTCTATATTAATCCTTCTAATTAGATTTTCCCATTCTACCTGCGCAGCATAAATGTGAACTTTTTACTCAGGTGAGATTGTGGTCTGGAATTTTAATTTCTCCTTGAAGATATTTTCTCAGAGGCAAGGCAGACCTGAGTTGTTCCCTGTCCTAGGAGGAGGCAGAACGTGTCCGTCTCTCTTTCTCTGGCTTTGCAGCCCTCTAAGAGTTGCAGTTTTATACACGGGCTTTGAACCTGCAAGCTCATCCACTGCGCAGGCAGTACACCATTAGAGTGGCTGCTGCCTCTCAGGACGGTGCTTCTGGTTCTCAGCTCCACTTTGCTTCTGGGCCTGGCTGTCTATAAATCTTTCTTGGAAATTTAACCTCACTTAAAGAAGAAAAGCACACACTCATTATTTCAGTAATTTTTTTTTTAAATGGAAATCTTGAAAATATTTGTCACAGATGGGGTGAAGCTAGGGGCACTCCATGAGTGACACTGTCCAGCAAGCTTTGTCCTGGCTTTGCCCTGGGCTCCTTCCTCTACCCTCATCTGTCCTGCCTGTCTTCCACCGTGGGCACTGCTGACGCCTGAGAACTTGCTGGACCCATGCACCATGTGCCACAGCTTCAGAAACTCCACTCTCCTCCTGCTTCAGCCTGCGTGGGTGTAAAAGTTTATCACCTTCATCTGAAGTATTATGTTCAGGTGACATAAAAGTACATCTTTTTAACCCTAGAATTAGTCGCATCATGCTGTCTCAAAATTCCATCAGCTGGTCAAAGCCCAGCAGGGACGATTCTGAAATGTTGTGTTCCTACATTCCTTCAACTGAGTAGCACTTGCCCATTTGGCCCCCAAACATCTACTCTTGTGATGTTTCAAATAAAAATGTTACATTTCAATCTCTTGAATAACATCCATCTCCTAGCTTCTTAAAGATGAAATCTTAAACAATTGCACACCTGATGGACATGTTTCACTGCCATTCTCTTTGAGGTTCTCTACTCAGCTTCTTAGGATCTAAAAATCTTCCCTAAGAAATATCTGACCTAGCCAGATTTTAGATGTGACGTTCCCTCATTCTCCCTGCCTCGTTCATATCCCCACCCCTACTGATGCTCTATCAGTCAAGACTCTGCTTAGGTGTCTCATTCTTCAGACACTGGATGCCTGCCCTTCTGGGTGCATGCCACCCCGACTGTCTCCTGATGCTCAGAGGCCTGGTGATAACATTGTATCCTGCCTAGGGAAGCTCCCCCAGGCATCCCAGAGATGACCCCTCGCCCACTAGGAAATCCACTTCTGCTCAGTCTCATGCTCGCTGGCCCTGGCCTTTTGTAGTGCCAGGGACCTGGATGACAGTGATCATGTTGGCCTAAGTCTGTATGTCCCTGCTGAGACCTACTCAAGATCCTGCCTGCTCAGCCAACACCATCCAGTGACAATGTTCGGATTCTTTCTCAGGTACAGGAATGGCTCATAACGAGGACAATGATGTAGCTTTGTGCATGAGGTATTTTGGCTTAGGTTTGAAATATTTTTAAGTTGCCAGCACCTCTGTAGCTTTCATATTCTTCCTGTGTGAAGAGCAGCACTGTCAGGAAGAGGTTGTGATGTTGTAGCCTGCAGCTTTGGCTCTGCAGCTTGGCATGTCCAGCATATTCCCACATGATGCAGAGATGTGACAGCTATTGTCCTGGTGACTTTTGGAGAATGTTGCTTCTCAGTTTGGCCCCATATGAATGCAAAGAAATCTCCGCTATGTGGTAATCAGTGCAGTGCTGTGGCTCTCATCTACCTAATTATAAATAAGGAAGCCAGACAGAAAAATCAGACAGATACATCTGTCTATGAAGGGATTAAAACAATTTCCTTATGTAAGCCATGGTTTAAGGAATACAGGCTGAAAATGGCAATGACTTAGACATAAGCTGACACTTGAAAAAAGGTAAGGAAAAGAGGTTTGAATTGGAAAGTTGATGAATAAGAATACTCATGAGTTGCTTTAAGCGGGTGGAGCCAAGATGGCCAAATAGGAACAGCTCCAGTCTCCAGCTCCCAGCCTGAGTGACACAGAAGATGGGTGATTTCTCATTTCTGCTTGAGGTACCAGTTTCATCTCACTAGGGAGTGCCAAACAGTGGGTGCAGGACAGTCGGTGAAGTGCATTGTGCGCGAGCCGAAGCAGGGCGAGGCATTGCCTCACTCGGGAATCGCAAAGGGTCAGGGAGTTCCCTTTCCTAGTCAAAGAAAGGGGTAACAGACGGCACCTGGAATATCGGGTCAGTCCCACCCTAATGCTGCGCTTTTCCAACGGGCCTGGAAAATGGCACACTTGGAGATTGCGTCCCGCACCTGGCTCGGAGGGTCCTATGCCCACGGAGTCTCGCTGATTGCTAGCACAGCAGTCTGAGATCAAGCTGCAAGGCAGCAGCCAGGCTGGGGGAGGGGCGCCCGCCATTGCCCAGGCTTGCTTAGGTAAACAAAGCAGCCAGGAAGCTCAAACTGGGTGGAGCCCACCACAGCTCAAGGAGGCCTGCCTGCCTCTGTAGGCTCCACCTACAGAGGTGGGCACAGACAAACAAAAAGTCAGCAGGAACCTCCACAGACTTAAATGTCCCTGTCTGACTGACAGCTTTGAAGAGAGTAGTGGTTCTCCCAGCACGCAGCTGGAGATCTGAGAATGGACAGACTGCCTCCTAAAGTGGGTCCCTCGCCCCTAAGCAGCCTAACTGGGAGGCACCCCCCCCAAGTAGGGACAGAGGGACACCTCACTCGGCCGGGTACTCCTCTGAGACAAAACTTCCAGAGGAACTATCAGACAGCTGAATTTGTGGTCTCACGAAAATCTGCTGTTCTGCAGCCACCGCTGCTGACACCCAGCCAAACAGGGTCTGGAGTGGACCTCTAGTAAACTCCAACAGACCTGCAGCTGAGGGTCCTGTCTGGTAGAAGGAAAACTAACAAACAGGAAGGACATCCACACCAAAAACCCGTCTGTACATCACCATCATCAAAGACAAAAAGTAGATAAAACCACAAAGATGGGGAAAAAACAGAGCAGAAAAACTGGAAACTCTAAAAAGCAGAGCACCTCTCCTCCTCCAAAAGAACGCAGTTCCTCACCAGCAACGGAACAAAGCTGGATGGAGGATGACTTTGACGAGTTGAGAGAAGAAGGCTTCAGACGATCAAACTACTCTGAGCTACGGGAGGAAATTCAAAACAATAGCAAAGAAGTTGAAAACTTTGAAAAAAAATTAGAAGAATGGATAACTAGAATAACCAATGGAGAGAAGGGCTTAAAGGAGCTGATGGAGCTGAAAGCCAAGTTTCGAGAACTACGCGAAGATTGCAGAAGCCTCAGTAGCAGATGCGATCAACCAGAAGAAAGGGTATCGCTGATGGAAGATGAAATGAATGAAATGAAGCAAGAAGGGAAGTTTAGAGAAGAAAGAATAAAAAGAAATGAACAAAGCCTCCAAGAAATTTGGGACTATGTGAAAAGACCAAACCTACGTCTGACTGGTGTACCTGAAAATGATGGGGAAAATGGAACCAAGTTGGAAAACACTCTGCAAGATATTATCCAGGAGAACTTCCCCAATCTAGCAAGGCAGGCCAACATTCAGATTCAGGAAATACAGAGAATGCCACAAAGATACTCCTCGAGAAGAGCAACTCCAAGACATATAATTGCCAGATTCAACAAACTTGAAATGAAGGAAAAAATGTTAAGGGCAGCCAGAGAGAAAGATCGGGTTACCCACAAAGGGAAGCCCATCAGACTAACAGCTGATCTCTCGGCAGAAACTATACAAGCCAGAAGAGAGTGGGGGCCGATATTCAACATTCTTAAAGAAAAGAATTTTCAACCCAGAATTTCATATCCAGCCAAACTAAGCTTCATAAGTGAAGGAGAAATAAAATACTTTACAGACGAGCAAACGCTGAGTGATTTTGTCACCACCAGGCCTGCCCTAAAAGAGCTCCTGAAGGAAGCACTAAACATGGAAAGGAACAACCGGTACCAGCCACTGCAAAAACATGCCAAATTGTAAAGACCATCGAGGCTAGGAAGAAACTGCATCAACTAACGAGCAAAATAACCAACTAACATCATAATGACAGGATCAGATTCACACATAACAATATTAACGTTAAATGTAAATGGGCTAAATGCTCCAATTAAAAGACACAGACTGGCAAACTGGATAAGGAGTCAGGACCCATCACTGTGCTGTATTCAGGAAACCCATCTCACGTGCAGAGACACACATAGACTCAAAATAAAGGGATGGAGGAAGATCTATCAAGCAAATGGAAAACAAAAAAAGGCAGGGGTTGCAATCCTAGTCTCTGATAAAATAGACTTTAAACCAACAAAGATCAAAAGAGACAAAGAAGGCCATTACATAATGGTAAAGGGATCAATTCAACAAGAAGAGCTAATTATCCTAAATATATATGCACCCAATACAGGAGCACCCAGATTCATAAAGCAAGTCCTGAGTGACCTACAAAGGGACTTAAACTCCCACACAATAATAATGGGAGATTTTAACACCCCACTGTCAACATTAGACAAATCAAAGAGACAGAAAGTTAACAAGGATACCCAGGAATTGAACTCAGCTCTACACAAAGTGGACCTAATAGACATCTACAGAACTCTCCACCCCAGATCAACAGAATATACATTTTTTTCAGCACCACACCACACCTATTCCAAAATTGACCACATAGTTGGAAGTAAAGCTCTCCTCAGCAAATGTAAAAGAACAGAAATTATAACAAACTGTCTCTCAGACCACAGTGCAATCAAACTAGAACTCAGGATTAAGAAACTCACTCAAAACCGCTCAACTACATGGAAACTGAACAACCTGCTCCTGAATGACTATTGGGTACATAATGAAATGAAGGCAGAAATAAAGATGTTCTTTGAAACCAACGAGAACAAAGACACAACATACCAGAATCTCTGGGACACGTTCGAAGCAATGCGTAGAGGGAAATTTATAGCACTAAATGCCCACAAGAGAAAGCAGGAAAGATCCAAAATTGACACCCTAACATCACAATTAAAAGAACTAGAAAAGCAAGAGCAAACACATTCAAAAGCTAGCAGAAGGCTAGAAATAACTAAAATCAGAGCAGAACTGAAGGAAATAGAGACACAAAAAACCCTTCAAAAAATTAATGAATCCAGGAGCTGGTTTTTTGAAAATATCAACAAAATTGATAGACTGCTAGCAAGACTAATAAAGAAGAAAAGAGAGAAGAATCAAATAGATGCAATAAAAAATGAAAAAGGGGATATCACCACCAATCCCACAGAAATACAATCTACCATAAGAGAATACTACAAACACCTCTATGCAAATAAACTAGAAAATCTAGAAGAAATGGATGAATTCCTCGACACATACACCCTCCCAAGACTAAACCAGGAAGAAGTTGAATCTCTGAATAGACCAATAACAGGTTCTGAAATTGTGGCAATAATCAATAGCTTACCAACCAAAAAGAGTCTAGGGCCTGATGGATTCACAGCCGAATTCTACCAGAGATACAAGGAGGAACTGGTACCATTCCTTCTGAAACTATTCCAATCGATAGAAAAAGAGAGAATCCTCCCTAACACGTTTTATGAAGCCAGCATCGTCCTGATACCAAAGCCTGGCAGAGACATAACCAAAAAAGAGAATTTCAGACCAATATCCTTGATGAACATTGATGCAAAAATCCTCAATAAAATACTGGCAAACCAAATCCAGCAGCACATCAAAAAGCTTATACACCATGATCAAGTGGGCTTCATCCCTGGGATGCAAGGTTGGTTCAACATACGCAAATCAATAAATGTAATCCAGCATATAAACAGAACCAAAGACAAAAACCACATGATTATCTCAACAGATGCAGAAAAGGCCTTTGACAAAATTCAACAACCCTTCATTCTAAAAACTCTCAATAAATTAGGTATTGATGGGATGTATCTCAAAATAATAAGAGCTATCTATGACAAACCCACAGCCAATATCATACTGAATGGGCAAAAACTGGAAGCATTCCCTCTGAAAACTGGCACAAGACAGGGATGCCCTCTCTCACCACTCCTATTCAACATAGTGCTGGAAGTTCTGGCCAGGGCAATCAGGCAGGAGAAGGAAATAAAGGGCATTCAATTAGGAAAAGAGGAAGTCAAATTATCCCTGTTTGCAGATGACATGATTGTATATCTAGAAAACCCCATTGTCTCAGCCCAAAATCTCCTTAAGCTGATTAGCAACTTCAGCAAAGTCTCAAGATACAAAATCAATGTACAAAAATCACAAGCATTCTTGTACACCAATCACAGACAAACAGAGAGCCAAATCATGAGTGAACTCCCATTCACAATTGCATCAAAGAGAATAAAATACCTAGGAATCCAACTTACAAGGGATGTGAAGGACCTCTTCAAGGAGAACTACAAACCACTGCTCAATGAAATAAAAGAGGATACAAACAAATGGAAGAACATTCCATGCTCATGGGTTGGAAGAATCAATATCGTGAAAATGGCCATACTGCCCAAGGTAATTTATAGATTCAATGCCATCCCCATCAAGCTACCAATGACTTTCTTCACAGAATTGGAAAAAACTACTTTAAAGTTCATATGGAACCAAAAAAGAGCCCGCATCGCCAAGTCAATCCTAAGCCAAAAGAACAAAGCTGGAGGCATCACGCTACCTGACTTCAAACTATACTACAAGGCTACAGTAGCCAAAACAGCATGGTACTGGTACCACAACAGAGACATAGATCAATGGAACAGAACAGAGCCCTCAGAAATGATGCCACATATCTACAACTATCTGATCTTTGACAAACCTGACAAAAACAAGAAATGGGGAAAGGATTCCCTATTTAATAAATGGTGCTGGGAAAACTGGCTAGCCATATGTAGAAAGCTGAAACTGGATCCCTTCCTTACACCTTATACAAAAATTAATTCAAGATGGATTAAAGACTTAAATGTTAGACCTAAAACCATTAAAATCCTACAAGAAAACCTAGGCAATACCATTCAGGACACAGGCATGGGCAAGGACTTCATGTCTAAAACACCAAAAGCAATGGCAACAAAAACCAAAATTGACAAATGGGATCTAATTAAACTAAAGAGCTTCTGCACAGCAAAAGAAACTACCATCAGAGTGAACAGGCAACCTACAGAATGGGAGAAAATTTTTGCAACCTACTCATCTGACAAAGGGCTAATATCTGGAATCTACAATGAACTCAAACAAATTTACAAGAAAAAAACAAACAACCCCATCGAAAAGTGGGCAGAGGACATGAGCAGACACTTCTCAAAAGAAGACATTTATGCAGCCAAAAAACACATGAAGAAATGCTCATCATCACTGGCCATCAGAGAAATGCAAATCAAAACCACAGTGAGATACCATCTCACACCAGTTAGAATGGCAATCATTAAAAAATCAGGAAACAACAGGTGCTGGAGAGGATGTGGAGAAATAGGAACACTTTTACACTGTTGGTGGGACTGTAAACCAGTTCAACCATTGTGGAAGTCAGTGTGGTGATTCCTCAGGGATCTAGAAGTAGAAATACCATTTGACCCAGCCATCCCATTACTGGGTATATACCCAAAGGACTATAAATCATGCTGCTATAAAGACACATGCACACGTATGTTTATTGTGGCACTATTCACAATAGCAAAGACTTGGAACCAACCCAAATGTCCAACAAGGATAGACTGGATTAAGAAAATGTGGCACATATACACCATGGAATACTATGCAGCCATAAAAAATGATGAGTTCATGTCCTTTGTAGGGACATGGATGAAACTGGAAAACATCATTCTCAGTAAACTATCGCAAGGACAAAAAACCAAACACCGCATGTTCTCACTCATAGGTGGAAATTGAACAATGAGAACTCATGGACACAGGAAGGGGAACATCACACTCCGGGGACTGTTGTGGGGTGGGGGGAGGGGGGAGGGACAGCATTAGGAGATACACCTAATGCTAAATGACGAGTTAATGGGTGCAGGAAATCAACATGGCACATGGATACATATGTAACAAACCTGCACATTGTGCACATGTACCCTAAAACCTAAAGTATAATAAAAAAAAAAGAAAAAAAAAAGAATACTTATGAGTTAATACCTCTTAGTCTCTTTATAACTGTATTTTTAATGCACCTCATAAGAGTATCTCATGTTCCCTTTTGACCAGAAAACAGAAGCCAAGAGAGGTTTAGGGCTGCATGAGGTCTTAGTGTGAGTTACTGAGAAAGCGGGATGAGAGCCCAGATCTCTTGTCTAGTCTGAGTTTCTATATATTTTTGCAATAATGCCTACCCTCCACTCTCCAGGTCCTGCAAACCTCACATAGGGTGGGCTGTAGCTAAGCCAGGATATAGGGAGGGGAATAAAGGGGCTCCCAGAAAGCTCTGTCTTGGGCAGGGGGCTGCCTTGGAACTTCCATAAATCTCACTTTGATGGGGGGAAGAGATTACAGAAAACGACTTGTGTGGAGTGTGTGCAGGATTAAAGATCACACTTTGGATTAGTGCTATAACATTTTATACTTGTCCAGGCAGCAGCAAAGTTCCTGACATGGTGGCATAAAGCACGCAGGTCAATCAGGTCTTCTGTGCGGGCAGTGATATTGGAATAATGCCAACTCATAAGGGACGCTCTACTTCTTAAATAATGGATTTTTGTTTTTGCTACATATTGTTTAAAGCATTTTTAAGAATACCTGCATCTATCTTATAATGATTCTTAAAACACAATAAGCATGCCACTTTCACATCATTCTAAGCCTAAGTCTGGGTAAAATCACATAAGAGTTCATGGGCCAGACCCCAGAGAATTTAGGGCCACAGAGGTCCACTGGAAAGTAAGAAAAACAAAAGGAAGCAAAACCACTTGGATAGTCTATAAGCATATTGCTTTATTTTTATGCCAAAACTCTTATGTTACCAGAAGAGATATTTTTGAGAAAATCTCACATAGTAAAATGGTAACATTGAGCTGAAATATTTTCATGAGAAATGTGTACTTCAGAATGTAGTGTCAGTTTTGTTTTTAAAGTGTCTGAGTAACAAAGGAAACTTATTTTCCCTTTATAAAAATTTAAAACATAAATTTTTCAAGAAATAGCCTAAGCAATATCTGGGAAAATATGATTAAAAAATTAACATGCTAAATATTTACAGATTATAATTAAAAACTCATTCAGGACCCATTTTAAGGGGCACAGGAAAGCAAAGAATATAAAAAGACAACACAAAAATAAAAATGTAATTATAAAAAGAGGTGAAAAACATTTATCTACACTACTGAACAGAGATACACAGTTCAAAATAATAATAAGGTAAAATTAGACAGCATTCAACATACTTCAGGACTAATGGTGCTTTATACTGGCAGAGCTATAGTGAGATAGACACACTTTGGCAGCAGAAATTGGTATTTACTTTTTGGAAAATTACTTGGAAATATGTAGCTAGAACCTCTAGAATTATTTTTGTTTGAACAGTAATTTCAATTCCTGAAGACATAATATGTAAGACGGTTGAGGAAATACTTCAATGTCTTGACAAAGGTGGTCCTAACAGTGTTATATATAAAGTTAAATATTGTAAATAACCTATTGAGGCTTAACAATGGAAGAGAGCATAGGATAAAACGTGAGACTTTGAGTAACATTCGTAAATGCTGAAGAATATCAGCAGCGGTGCTGCTATAGAGCAAAAAGGTAAAAATGAAGATACAAAATTTTATATGCACCCACTTTTTAAAAAGTTCTCTAAAAATATTGGTTAGAAAAACACCCAAATGTTAGTAGCAATTGCTTCTGGGTGATGAGATTATAACTACTTTTCACTGTACCCTTGTGTTTTGTGTATATTCAAAAGGTTTCAATGTAAGCGTGCTTTGCTGTTGTATCATAAAAAAAGAAAACTTAAAATCAGATGCCCGTGTGGTTTCTCCTAGTGGCTTTTACATTAATGAAGGTTTCCCGACTCCCCTGCATTCTCAGCACTCACTGTGGCATGTGCTTTACTCAGAGGCTGCAACCACACACAGTAACATCTTCACTCCCTGTAATCAATTTTGATTGGTGTTGGACACAGAGGCCTTGGTTTGCAGCTTCCAGTGGAAGAATGACTGGAGAAATTATCACTTTGTCACATTCTTACAGGGCTATATTTTCAACATCAAAATCATTTCCCCAGGAGAAAACATGAAAATGGAAGTTTCCTTTTAAAACCTGCTCGTGAGTGTAGAGAATCACACTGGAGTTGGGGTACGGAGACGGTGGCGTCTGTAAGTGCTGCTCTGTGGGAAGCCGGGATAATGAGATTTCACCAAGGCCTGGATAGCAGGAGTCCTTGCAATTGTGCAATTGTGCTGATGAAGTAGCAGCCAGAGCACACGTCTAGCGTTCTCTTCCTTCAGAGGCCGCTTCAGGATTTCCTTTCACGGCAGCTCACACACACCTCTTTGTTGGTTTGTATTTGTTTTAAATATCACGTATTGTGACATGATTTCTTCAATTTTCCTGATACTTTCATGCTAAAATGAGGGTGGGGCAAGAGCAAAGGCAGTAGCCAGGTATTGATTTGCCATTACCTGCCATGTAGGTAAGCAGGGAAGTACACTGGACACTGCATATCTGGAAGAAGCTGACCAGGTGTACCACACGGGTTCTGAGGAAGGGATCAGAGGAGACTCCAGTGTGGCTCATTTAGAATCTTAGAATTCCAAAATAATTCAGAATTCTTTCAAATCTATCTTAATATAGGTATTTGGTTATACAAGTGGTGATGGAAGAAGTGAAAAGCCAGACAGGATGGGGCAGTAACCCAGAGTGTAATAACAATGGGAAACTGTCGCCACCTCTAGTTTAGGAAGAGCAAAGTTGAAAATAGATACATGTTAATGTATTAGAAATCTCAGTACTATAAAGAAGTCAGTTCTCCCCAAAGCGAGCATACATTCAAGGCAATCTTAATCATAACTGCCAGAACATTTTCTTTGGAAATTAGCAAGTTGACTCTAAAGTTATACGGAAATGTAAAGGATCTAGAATAACCAAAATAATTTTGAGACAGAACAAAGTTGAAAGATTTAAAATTGTTAACTTCAAGAGTTACTAAAAACCTATAGTAATCAAAAGAGTATGATGTTGGTATAAGACAAGAAAGATCAACAAAAGAAATAAAAAGTCCAGAAATAGACATTCACTTATAAGATCAACTGATTTCTCATAAAGGTGTCATAGCAACCTAATGGGGGAATTAATGATTTTGAATAAATGATGCTGGAATAACTGGATATCTGTGGATAAAAGAGGCATTTATGTAATTTCACTTGCTCATTGAATTCAAATGCAATCAGAATTTGCAAGGAAAGCCAATGGACTTGACAAGAAGAGGTGATGTTGCTGAAACCCTTTCAGTGGAGTTTATGGACAAAAGGCAGAATGTTGAGGTTTGAGGGGGTGAAAGTGGCAATGAGGATGCTAAGAAGAGACGATCGTCAGGAAGTGAGGCAGTGAAGCAAACACTAAGGAAGGAAAGTAGATTGGAACTCAGAGAACAGAGCTGCGATGGGACCTTTTTATTCACGATGAGAGCTCAACAATTTCAAGACGAAGGGAGGGCTGGGAGGCAGGAGGAAGATCGCTGATGGCTCTTGTGAGCCCAGCTGAGAGGAGGAGATGCTGTCTGTACTAAAGCCGGAAGGCTTGGGAATGGAGAGGGCTACTCCTGCCTCAGAGTAGCAGAGAACGAGGTGCATACAGGAGCAAAGCTGTGCACAGGTGTGTAGGAGGGAGACAGAGAGTGTTTGCCTGCCAGCCTCAACCCTCTGGGTGCAGTGGGTAGGGTAATTTGGAAGCCCAGACAGTGGAACAGGGAAGCAGCCACCATGCCATGTCCCAACCAATGAGCAGAGCCCTGCTGCACCTGGAACCATAGACTTGTCTTTGGCTTCTTGAGCACTCGTTCTCCAGGAGCTGCACCTCAGAAGTGGAAAGGCATCTTTTCATAAGGAATCATTTACATGTAAATTGCTTATTAACTGTTCATAGTAATTCACCTCAAGATGCATATGGAAATCCACCAGGGTGCCCTATTCATTTATTGGATGATAAACAATTATGTATTACCACACCACGTATCAGGCACTTTTCTAGGTACTGTAAATATATTTGTAAAAAAGGTAGATGGCCTTTCTCACAGGGGCTAAATTCATTGAGAGCACAGAGGTGGGAAACAAATTATACATAAGAAAAGATGAATGGGCAAAACGGAGAAATGCACACCAGACACACAGAGCAGTGTGACAGAGAAGGGACGAGGGGTGGCTGCCTTTAAATGAATAGCCAAGGAAGGACTCTCCAAGAAGCTAGCATCGGATCCGAGACTTAATAATAGGAAGGAGAGAGCCATGGAAACCTGCAGATGGAGCAGTCAGGCAGAGAACAGAGACTCGCAGCTGAAGCTGAGACAGCTGCTGGTCCAGCCGTCCAAGATAGCATCTGAGAGACGGGTGAGCGGCAGGCCTTGATAGGGCATGTGGATATTACTCAAAGCATAATAAAACATCACAGTGGGTTTTACCGTATGGTTTTTGTTTGTTTGTTTTGACAGTGAGTCTCACTCTGTCGCCTAGGCTGGAGTGCAGTGGCACAATCTCAGCTCATTGCAACCTCTGCCTCCAGGGTTCAAGCGATTCTCCTGCCTCAGCCTCTTGAGTAGCTGGGACTACAGGCACATGCCACCATGCCCGGCTAATTTTTATATTTTTAGTAGAGACGGGGTTTCACCATGTTGGCCAGGATGGTCTTGATCTCCTGACCTTGTGATCCACTCGCCTCGGCCCCCCAAAGTGCTAGGATTACAGGCATGAGCCACTGGGTCCAGCCTGCTGTATGTTTTAAAGCAACACTGGGCTGATCTGTGGCGAATGGAGGATGGGAGTGCAGAAGGCCCAAGGTGTCTGTTTAGGAAGTAGGAAGGAGGTAAGAAATACTGGGGGCTTTTCTTACTTAAATATCTTGCCTATCTCTTGTCTTTTGTCTTCCTGGTCTCCTTCCTTGTGCCTTTGTTGGCTAAAACTCTAAAAATTGAAGAAACAGCATTGCTTGGGCCACATGTGGAATGCATAGCAATCATAAGATTAACAAGTTCCACCCTATTCTACATTGTTTTTTCTAAACATGTAATATGCATGTGTGATGTTCTTCTTTTTTGGAAAAATGAGAATTATATAATAAGTCTTAAATATGGAATTTGTGGCAGAAACTTCAGAAATATTAATTGTTCACAATTTAATGCAGGGTCTTGCTGCATAAATTCTTATTAAGCCAGAACATGAATAGTACAAAACCAATGAATGAATATTTTATGCGTGATTCAGCAAGAGATTAGGAATGCCAAACCATTATGACAGGGAATTAAAAAGGAACTTAGAAAATCACAGCAACTAAAATGTTCACAATCAAGATGATTTGAGTTTTTTTTTTTTTTTCTTAAACAAAAGGCTTTTCAAGCTACCTAACCTGTATCTTTTCGTTTATTTAGTTTTATTGAACTGGCCATGATAAAGAGCTTCAGCATATTTTATATGATTTTATACTTGTTTTACTGGAGTGATTCACTTTAATTTTGCCTTCTGTGTGTGATTTTTCTCTCAGAGATAGCTGACCCCAATACAATATATGAAGGAGTTAGCTTATAAAAACTGGACCTAACTACCATTTATTTTTTAGTTAAACTTTTTATTTTGAGATAATTATAGATCCAAATGCAATTGTAGAAAATAACAGAGATCCCATGTACCCTTTACCCAGCTTCTCCCAATGGGAATATCTTGAAAAACTACACTACACTTTCATGGTCAAGATGTTGACATTGCTGGGCGTAGTGTCTCACGCCTGTAATCCCAGCACTTTGGGAGGCCGAGGCAGTGGATTACTTGAGGTCAGGGGTTCGAGACCAGCCTGACCAACGTGGTGAAACTCCGTCTCTACTAAAAATACAAAAATTAGCTGGACATGGTGGCAGGCGCCTGTAATCCCAGCTACTCGGGTGGATCACTTGAGGTCAGGGGTTCGAGACCAGTCTGACCAACATGGTGAAACTCTGTCTCTACTAAAAATACAAAAATTAGCTGGGTGTGGTGGCAGGTGCCTATAATCCCAGCTACTCGGGAAGCTGAGGCAGGAGAATTGCTTGAACCCAGGAGGCGGAGGTTGCCATGAACCAAGTTCGCGCCATTGCACTCCAGCCTGGACAACAAGAGCGAAACTCCGTCTCAAAAATAATAATAATAAAAAAGATGTTGACATGATCCACCCATCTCAGGTCTCCCAGTTTTCCCTGCATGTGTGTGTGTGCACACGTGCATGTGTTTAGTTGTATAGGATGTTATTAGATGTGCAGGTTCACATATCCACCACGTCAAGATTCAGAACCGTTTCATCTGAACACCAAAAAAAAAAAAATGCTCTTTTTTAATTGAGGTAAAATATGCACATGTATTTTACCATCTTTACCATTTTTAAATGGACAGTTCAGTTGTAGGTAATAAACAGATTTATATTCCTTTCATCCCTTTTGTCGTTGTCCCCTTCCCAGCCTCTGGTAACCACCAATCTACTTTCTATCTTCATGAGATCCATGTTTTAGCTCCCGTGTATGAGTGAGAACATGCAATATTTGTTTATCTGTGCTTGGTTTATTTCACTTAACATAATGGCCTTCAGTTCCATCCATGTTGCAAATGACAGGATATCATTCTTTTAATGGCTAAATAATATTTTACCTATTTATCGGGTAAAATATTCACTTCAGTTTGCTTTTTCAAAATAGTTGTAGCTGTTCTAGGACCTTGCCTTCCTGCGTAACAGTCAATTGATTCATCTGTTGGTCTATCTATCACTTGTGAGCCCTATCTGTCTATTTTTAACTAAAGCATTTTAATCAGTGGCTCAGGATACATGAGGGTGTAATTCACACTACATGTCTTTGTCTTCTGTAACTGCTATTATCTTCCTTCCTTGTTTTTTGCCTCATGCACATTCTTCAAAAACATTCACTTAATTGGAAACTAAAGGGCATTCCCCTCTAAGCTTTGACAGCAGTGACCTTAGCTAAGTCAATGCTTAGGGTCTTTGAATTCAGAGGAAGTCTCCTATGAGTCAAGATTTTGAACATTATAGAAATGACATTTTTAATTCAAATATTTAGTTGTTCACAGTACCTTTATTTAGTAAGTGATGCACTCAGATAAGACTATATTTTAAGCAATATAAGCTTACTTAGAAATAATATAAATGGACTTTTTCTTGTTATATATTCTATTCCTGACGACCATAATCTCTTGCACCCTGGCAGAGATTTTACGAAACAAAAACCAAGTTTGACCCTAAACATTAATAACACATGCGGCAATTGAAAGTTAGCTGCAAAGAAATAGAGAAAAGTATAATAAATATATATGTGTATTCCTTAAAACCCAGTGGAACTGAGAGGAAGAGAAAGCATAATAGAGTAGCCTGAAAATACATTTTTGCTGAGTAAATTTTCCATCATTCAGGATAAAAACTATATATTCTCATTCATATTATTCCAATGCCATACATTTTATAATTGGCAGTAATGCCATATTCCTGAAACTGGTCCCATAACTATTGTAAGCAATACAAGTAGGATATGATTTTTAAGGTTTAAAATAAGTGAACTGTTAATTTTCTATTACCACAGTCACCTCTCCTAAACTTCTTGATTCTTTAGGAAATGGACTGAGTTTTGAAAAAAATGTAATGGGCCACAATAAACTCTGCGTGTGTGTGTGTGTGTGTGTGTGTGTGTGTTTCCAGATTTAAAGTTAGAATATATTAAAAAGCTAGACGATATTAAAGCTAGATTATATTAATCTGAGAAACAGACAGAACATTGTTTTCCTAGAGAACTCGTATATTTAGATGGCTGAAAACAGATTATTTTATAACAGATCATTAACTAGTTACTATTATTCAGATATGACAGACTCAGTCTTCTGTATATCTTAAGAAAAAACTTGTGACCACATATCAAGTAAGCATTTTAAATGTAGGATGAATATTTTTAGGTAAACAGTGAAAACTTACCCTGGACCTGTATCCACACCACAGCACATGTTTTGGAATGAAGTCAATGGGGATACCTGGGCAGGATGAACTGTTTCTTGGCATTAGCATTGTAAGTCCCTCACGGCCAGCATGTTGCCATTACTTTTGCTTTTCTCGCCCCCGGAGTAGAACTACAAATAATAGAAGATATTAAACGCCTATGGTTTGAGCAGAGCCATCCTGGATTGATGGGAACAAATAGCCACTGGGGTCAGACAAACATGCATAAATGTCTGTACCAAACAAGGCAGAAGTCGCCAAGTTCCAAAGGACAAGCACGACGTGGCAGGGCGCTCATGGGAAGCAGAGGCCACCAGTGATTGAGGAGGGGCAGGAAGAGTCTAATGGAAGAAGAGGCATGTTCACCCAATTCCGAATGTGTTTTGGCAGATAAAGCAGTACGTCCTGGCCACTTAAAGAAAAAAAAAAGAAGAAGGAATCTTCAATAATAGCTCCAGCAGAGATAAAGCCATTAGCGGGCTGAGAGCCAGAACTGTGCTGTGAAAACGAACAATAAGAAAAGGCACTGGATTCAGCCACTTTGAGGAATAGCTCCAAGGAGAGGTGAGGGCCCACATTAATTCAGTAAGTAGAAGTTTTCAATTTTTACTCCAACATATGTTTCTTGAGCGCCCATTGCATTTTAATTGCTGGGATACAGTAGAGACAGTGAGCCCTTCTGCTCTGCCTTCCGGAACCTTGTAGTTTGGTGGTTGAGGCAGATGACAGGATCTGCGAGGGGTAATTAAGGAAAAGAGCCAGACGCCACAGAAGGTGATAGTGAGGGGTCTCATTTGAGCCACATGGGCCACCGAGTGCTTTGATGCTAGGGCTGGTGTGATCCAGGTCACTCCAGTGGATTGAGGTGCGCAAGAATGGAAGGGCGGGGCACCCAGGATGCTCACAGGAATCCATGCAAGACAAGAGAATGCCAGAGAGAGGGGCAACTTCGTATATTGAAGGTAGATTTTGGAAATGATTGGTAAGTCTTAGCAATGCACATGAGAGGGTGGGAGAGATTTCTGGGTATGGAGCCTGAGCAGCTAGGGGTGCCTTTCTCTGTAAAAGAGATGACTGAAAAAGGAGCAGTTTGGGGCAGGAAAGAAAATAACAGTAATACTGGAAATAACAAGCAAATCAGGTAAGACCTAACTGGCAGCATTTTTTTTTTTTTCGGAGCAGTTGGTATGTGTTGTCTCCCTACAACCCCACAGCATCTCCATTTTGCAAAAGAGAAAACTGAAGCCAAAGAGGATAGACAAATGACCCAAAGCCACACACGAGCAGGACAGCCAGATGGCCACCCAGGACATCTGAATTTGTTTTAGGAAACAATGTCTTTGAGATGCATGTGGGACATGCACGTGGAAAGACATAAACATGAGACCCTTCCACATGAGCCAGGAGCTCAGAAGGTGATCTTCACTGCAGACAGACTATTGGCAATCTCTGGTATAAGGAGAAGGCATTTATTGAAGAGTGAGTGAAAGCTGAGTACAAGAGGCAGATATTACTGTGTCTTCTTTCAAGTAGAAAAGGAAACAAGAGATGAGACGCATCCACAGGGAATAAGGGAAGGTGGTTCAAGGACAGGGCAGATTAGACAAGATCCCCCTCCACTCCGACAAGGACAAAGGAAGATGCAAGGGTATCATTGAGCTGGAGCCTGAGGACTGCAGAGCATGGAGGGGTGAGGCCGTTGGCTGGGGGCACAGTGAGTGAGGCAGCAGGAGGAAGCTTTAGTCCCAGGCTAGTGTCACCCAGTGCAGATGGAAGCCACAGAAGGATCATGGCACAGATGCTCTGAAGAACATCTCAGACTAAGGGAGCACTCTACAAACACAAACTCAGACAAGACCCCCAGCAAATAACAATAAGGAACATCTTGCCCTACTTCATAAGTGAGAGGCATGAGAGCAGGCATCATACATTTGCACTCAAAGCTGTTTCATATTTTCTGAGGATGGTTCCAAGCAGATCTCTCTCTTTACTTCCACAGAAGAAGAAAAATAAATAAATTTCTAATAAGCTGAATTCTAGCAGAGTGTGGGAGAAAGGATGTTATTTGAATATGGGAATAAAAATTGTCTATTGCAACCCACAGTCATGAGTTTGCGTGTTTACTTTGGGGACTCCACATAGATATCCTTATGGCTTGAAGTAAGAATGGGATTGAGCTGTTTACTAAGTGCCTGGCTATTTGAGTTTCCAGGAGGAATAATGGCCTCTCTAATGTAGTGTGCTGGAAGTGGATCCCACATCAGCTGAGGTCAGAAGACCAGAGCACAGTCAATGGGCCCACGGGGAACACTGGGCACTGTGCTGTGGACTCCTCCTGTGGTCTTGTGCTGCAGCAAGACCTGATCTCTGGACTCTGATCTTGTGCTACAAAACCTGATGACATCCCATTTCCAACCCCACTTCCTTCTCCTGGGCAGACAAATAAAGGCAATTCCCAGTTTTCCCTGCAGCTCTGCTGGGGCTGTGTGATTGGCTTCTGGACAACAGAATCTGAATAGATGTAATAGCAGCCAATTTTAGGTGTGACCATAAGCCCCATTTCCCAGATATTCTCTTTGTCTCTCCCCATTTGCATAGCTGGAAGTCAAGAAGTCCAATATTTCAAAGGAGCACGTGAAGCGGGATGGCTGAGTTACAGTTATTTTTTACAACAGGTAAAATCATGCATTTTTCATTAACTGTTCTGCCAGTGCTGAAAGTTAAAGTTAAGGACAGAGACAAGGAGCAGGGGGAGGCTGGAGGATCCAGGGACAGAGGCTGGAGAGCATGGGCAGGTTGGAAAGTCTCAGAGGAGGGAAAATCAGCTGGGATTGCAGCTTGAAGGGTGTAGGAAAGGTTAAGTGCCTCTCAGGGATCTTTTGTATGAAACATTAATTGCTTTCTGATTGTAAAAGGAATACCAATTCATCACACAGGATTTGGAAGACAATAAAGGTATAAAGAAGAAAAATGAAAGCATTGATAAGATCATTACTGAATAGCCACTACTAAGATTTGGTGGTATTTGCTTCAAACATACATGAGCACTGGGAGCTCTCCTGGGGTGGTTTGCAATAACCTGCTTTGCAAACCTAACTATCTGTGAGTAATGGCACGAGTGTCCAGGAGTGTTAATTACCTCCACAGTTGGTGGGTAACATCCTGAGTGCTTGCAGGAATACCGGCTGTTGGTATGACCAGAGGTCAATTGTCTCTTGTAATAAATCAGGTAGATAGACATTCTAGAAAGCATTTTACTTTACTGAGACACAAAATTCAAATTCCTTGCTGTGTAACTCTACCAGCCTGAAAATTATTGCGGGCTGTTAATTATTCTTTGTATTATATTTGAGACACAAGAAATTGTTGAAGTGACTTACTGTTTATAATTAGAAGCTATGATTAAAACTGCTGTAACATTACCCTGGGGCCCTCTCTCCAACATGAAATGATTCTATAAAAGTGTCAGTGGGTGGTTTGGAAGAGATATGTTGGCCTCCTCCCTGGTAACTACTTTTCCACCTACAGAGCTGCTCCGATGTCATGGGAAGACTCCTCAAAGCCCCAGCTCTGGTAATTAAATGAAACAACCATCCTACACCACAATGGCTGGGCACTCTCCCACGGAATATCCAAAGAAGATAGGAATGAGAAGAATCAGCCATCAATTACGTTTTAAAATGTAAAATTAAAAGAAGTATTTATATTTCATATTTCCCTTAATGCAAATTTTTGACATTTTCCAAATTTCTACTTATTTTGTATAAAAATGAGCTTATGATATAATAAATGATGACTCCCATATGTTACAAAAACTTGGGTTTTTATTTCAAAAATGAGCACAGACCCATGCTATAACTTTCTAAGGGCTTTAGTGGTTTCCCCAAACCAATAAAATTAAAATGACATCTCACAATAGGGTGCTCTATTGCTGTATCTCTTGGATGAGAAAGAAGGAATGGTTCAAATGAAAGAATGAAAGGAAATGAAGAGAAATCGTCTGCTAAGAGGGTGATGTGGCTGTTCAGACTAGCGCCATTTGTCCTGATTCTTTAGTCCTGTGACATTTGACATTTTTATTTGTAAAGTTGATGGGTTGATGGCTGCAGCAAACCACCATGGCATATGTATACCTGTGTAACCAACCTGCACATTCTGCACATGTATCCCAGAACTTAAAGTAAAATTAAAGTAAATAAATAATAAAAATTAAAATTAAAATAAAAAAATTCAATGGCTGGTTGAAAGGGGGAAAGTGTGAGGCCCTTTTTATTGTGCAAATCATTGGTTGCTCAAGGACCTTAAACAAGACTCATCTACACCTTACGGTCACCAACTACTATGAATCAGTCATGCATGGCAAAGTGGTTGGTGATACAGAAAAATTCTTTGGTGTTACAGAAAGTGTGACCTACATCATTGAATTCTGTCAATGGAAGGGTTAGCTCAAGTATCTGATCCTTCAGATAATGTTTATTGATTTCTTTGGCATTGGGAAAAATGTTGAGAACACAAAGAAACAAGACATGATCCCTGACCCCCATGGAAAGGGGAGCAGGTCATGTGAACAAACAGTTTGATAACATTTTACCAGTTCCTTAATGCAGATCAGAAAGGTAGGAGAAAGAGGAAGGCCACAAGCTGTTTTATAATGGAGAGACACTCCATAAAGAAGCTGATGTCTCAGCTAGATAGAGCTGAGTAGGGGGCCACCAGCCAAGGCAGAGAGAGCCACAGATGCGAAGCAGTAAAATCCCTGTGTTATTTAGAGAAGTGTCAGATACTGCCTTGTTCTCCAACTAAAGAAAGGCAAAGAGAAAAACAGGAAAGAAATTAAAAAGTGTTTATTTCAAACAACTGAGGGAAGGAATTGGAATCCTTCCCTAGAGTCAACCTAACATTGACTATAGCTCAAGATGGTAGAGAAGATGTAAAATTAAAATTCTGATAATAAAATTAATTTTTAGTAGAAATGAGGTCTGCACAAGCTGGTGTCGAACTCTTGGCCTCAAGCAGTCCTCCTTCCCAGGCCTCTCAGTGTGCTGGAATTACAGACATGAGCCACCATGCCAGGCAGGATGCTCTTTCTGTCCATCAACATCTGTTTCACTTGAGGCCACCATGTAAACAGGCTGGGCTCCAGGAAACCCCTCCTGATTTCTCAAATAAATAAGTCTCTCTCTTTACTTCTCATACCACTTCCTTCCTGGGTTATGGCACTTAGAACAGCACGTGCTTGCATCTTGATTGTGTGCTTCTCATGTATTAATTCAACCCATTCTCCTGGAGCCCCTACTCCTTGTGAGGCACCGTCCATGCCCTGGACAGGAAGCAAACAGATATTCTGTTGCAGAAGATAGACAAGAAATGATGTAGATAAGTTAAATATGTACTATACTAGATAGTGCTAAGTGCTAAGGGTAAGATGGAAAGCATGGAGGGGGTAGAAGCATTCAGGGAGGAATTGCAATTTGAAATAAGATGATCCAGGAAGCCCTCATGATAAGGTAGCTTTTGAGTAAAGATCTGAGGAACGTGGAGGGAGTGGCCATCTAGATATCTAGGCAGAAGGGAAAGCAGCTGGCACCAAGGAGGGAGAGCGAGGATGCTGTCGTGGGTGGACAGGGTGAACAGAAGAAGCAGAGCAGATGACAACTTGAGGAAGACAATGAGCCTGGGGAGGAGCCACAGTGGGGGTCTCTGACTTTCATGCCCAGTGACACTGGGAGACACGGGAGAACTGTGGGCAGACCAGTGACCAACACCGACTTCCATTAAAAAAAAAGGTCACTGTGGATCCTGGGCTGCTGATAGGCAGACAGGCCTAGGAGCAGGGACAACAGTTAGAAAGCAATTGTAATGGCCAATGCTGAGAGCAGTGGTGAGGAGCTGTCGGTTTTGGGTACATTTTGAAGGTAGAGTGAATGGAGATTTGAGCAGACCTAATACTCGAAGGGAGAAATGGCAAATGTGGTTCAAGTTTTGGGTTTCCATTAACTGTGATGGGGGAGAATGTGGGAGGAATTTGTCAGCAGGAGTACATGAGGAGTTTGTGTTAGATGTCTATCACATGTCAAACGGAGGGGCCAAGGAGACAGTTGGGCATACGGGTTTTGAGTAAAGGAGGGTTCTAGGCTGGAAGCTTTATTGTGAATAATCAGCATGTGGACAGATCTGAGGTCATACAAATAGAAAAGATGACCTAGACAGTGAGCATATGCAGAAAAATAGAAGAAGGCCAAGACCTGAGCCCCAGATACTCAACCATTTGGAGATTTGGTGGTTGAGGCAGGAGCATTAAAAAGAGACTGAGAAGCAGGGTTCAGAGAAGTAAGAGGAGAAAGGAATGGCATCCTAGAAAATGAGTGAAAAGTGTTTCAAGAAGAAAACATGTGGCTAAATGTGTCAAATGTGGCCTAAGATGGAGAACCAGCCATTGGATGTAGAAACATGGAATTTGTTGGTCAACAGACAAGACCCAGTCTGGTGGGAAGTGCGGTGGAGCAGGGAAGCCTGACTGTAGTGAGTCTGAGAAAGGGTAGAGGAGATGCATCAGACAACTGGAAATAACCAGCATGGATGGTTCTCTAAGGAGTTTTGGCCTAAGGAGAAGGAAATAAATAGGATACTAACTGGAGAGAAAAGACAAAAGAGAATTTTAAAAAAATAAACCTTTAGAGATGGCAGTACACGTGCAGATTTGTTACATGGGAATATTGCTTGATCCAGAGGTTTGCAGTATGGATCCCATCACCCTTGTAGTGAGCATAGTACCCAAGAGGTGAGTTTTTTAACCCAGCCCCCCTCACCTTCCAGTAGTTCATAGTGTCTATTATTCCCATATTTATGTCCATGTCTGCTCAATGCCTAGTTAATACGAGAGAAAAATAGCCTATTTGTGTGCTGGTGGGAATGATTGAGGAGAGAGGTAAATCAATGAGCAAAAGGCAGAGGAGAAGAAGGCTGGAGAACTGTATTTTGTGAGTGAGTGGTGGTGGAGGCCAGTGCACAGGTTGGGAGCTGGGCTAAGCCAGGAGCAGGGACAGTTCACCCTCAGCAGCAAGCAGAAGGTGGTATATGGGCACAGATGCAAGAAGGTGGCCCGTGTGGTGAAGGGGAATGTGTAGGGGTTATTTTCTTGGTGAAACAGGAAAGCAGGTGATCATATGAGAGGGAAGACTCTCATGGATGTGGGGAGAAACTGCTAGAGTTTGGAGAAGATTGGGGTTAGGAGGAGTAAAACCATCTTCTAAGATCGTGGGAAAGATAACTAGAGAAAGTTAGGAAATATAGGAGTGTAGAAGACGCAAGTTGAAAAATGTCAGAAGATAACCAGGCTGGAGGGTGATCTGCTGTCTTGAGATTAGTGATCATGAACTGAAATGGGAAGAACCTGCCTGTTGTGTGTTTTTTTCCAGCCACATACTGCTGAGTAAGTACACGCAAATAGAGGGAAAATTGAATTTTACCTATGTTGCATTTTAGTTTAGCACATAAAAAAAGCAAGAAAATGGAATTGAAGTTAAGAGCGAATGACTGACTGTGGGATTAACCTGAGTTTTAAAGTGATAAGGGGAAAAAATCCACAACAATGGTGATAGACAATGAAATGGAATGGAATGAGACTCCAAGCAGGTAGAAGCATTGCTGTTGCTGGGGTACTGAAAGCAGTGAGCTGAAAGATTAGATAGTTGTTGGAAGAGATAATTTGACATTGAGATTGTGATGGTTTTGGTCCTACAGATGTCAGCGTTCTATTTAGCTTATTAGTGATTGAAAAACCACCTCTTTCCATCACTGGGAAATGTATTCTTCAGTTTAAAGAAGAAAAAAGGTACTTGTGTCTCATCAAATTTTCAAATTCATGAAAAATTATTTGCACCGAAGAAAACAAGAATAAAAGTTCAGCAAGATTACTGTTAAAGTGATGAATATATCACCAAAAGAAAATACTTATATGGATGTTTATATTTTCTCAGCTCCATTTCTACAATGGTACAGACCCTGCAGGTATTTCATCACTGCAGTTTCATCCACGGCTTGGAGACTTGCACAGAGACAGCAATGTGCTGATGGAGACCAAGGAGCAGCTCCTGTGGGCTGAGTGCTGCTGGCCATGCCACACATCCACAGTTTTTTCTATCTGCCAATTGGCTCCAGCCAACTGAGTGCAGATGCCAAGTGGACAAAATGAAATTTCTGTGTACATTATTTTAAGCTAAGAAACCTACGAGGGTCCCTGATATAGTTAGTTTGAAGAATAAGGCAGAAGAGAACATGGTGGTCCAAGACCCTCCTTTCTAATAAAAAAAAAAAAAAAATAGACCCTTTATCCTCTTTTGAGAGTTAAAGACACCAGTTTAATATTGTTACCCATGGTGACCAATTTGAATAAGAGGCTTAAGAGATAAAAGACAGTCATTCCACAAGAAATACATTAAATCTCTGAAATCCGAATATCCCAAATGGACTTTTACAAACAATCTTACAAAGTTATTATAGGCAGAACAGAATTTTTGTGGTTAATACAAAAAAGGATTACCTTCTTATAATATTTCCCGATGACATCTTTTAAAAGAAAGTCTCCTAAAATGGTTTTGCCGTTTAGAATTTTCTCTCATTCTGGATTTGCATCAACAGATCTGCCCTTGACTGTCCAGAATTTATCTTGCAAAACAGGAAGGATTTATTTTTAAGGGTCTGAGGAAGAACTTCTAGCACAGGCTAGAGCTAAACCACAGAGCATATGACCTAATAGACATAATATTTTAAACAACAACACTGATAACAATAAAAGTTAGACAGGACTCTGGAGCTGATGATATTCTGCCTCTACACATGTCAGCGGTTTGATTTTTTAAAAGTATTCATTGTTGAATCTGCCATGTTATTGAGCACAGAGTTGTTGCTGGTTAATTTCTGTTTCTCTGATTCTGTGGAGTAAACATTACTAGGAGATCTCTGTTCAGCTTCAGTTTTCATGGAATAAATAGAAAAGATTAAAGAAGCTACAAAGATCCAAGAACAAGGATAAAAGATTATAGCTCATCTTCCATGAAGGTTAATTCTCAACATGATAAAAGGCTTGGTGAAACATATTAAGATAATAAGCCTAGTTTCTCTCTGTATTTGTGGTAAAATAAGAGGAAATGGAGATGACAGCATACTTAGTGCAAGATTATGTAATTTCAACAGATGGCAAGAAAGGAGGTAGAACTATTTAACAACAAGTTCTACTTTTCCCTCAAAGAGCACAACAGACAGAAACACAAGAGGCGAAGACGTCCTAGTGAGTAGTGAGAGAGAAAACGGGAAGAAGGTACCTCACTTCTCTGAGTGCAAGTTTTGCAGATATGAGGTCAGAAACTCAACAATCTCTGAGAAATCACAGGGAATGTGAAAAATCTTAGAGTGCTAGAAATGAGTAAATAGGACCCCCACCCCTTTTTGTAATGAAGGAAAAAAACATATTATATATATATCATATCTATAAATAATATTATATCATATATATCATATATGAAAATAATATTATATATCATATATATGATATCTATAGATAATATTATATCATATATATCATATGATATATATATCTATAAATAATATTGTATCATATATATCATATGATATATATGATATCTATATATTATAGATATATATAACATGATATATATAACATATGATATATATAATATATGATATATATAATATATAGATATCATATATATTATATATAGATATCACATATAATATAATATATAGATATCATATATAATATGTAGATATCATATATATTATATAGCTATCATATATATTATATAGATATCATATATATCATATCATATATCATATATATCATATATACCATATATATGATATATATCATATAATATTATATATGATATATATATCATATATAATATTACATATATCATATCATATATATGTTATATATATCATCATATATAATATATAATATATCATATATCATATATCATATATTATATATCATATATAATATATTATATATATCATATAATATATTATATATATCATATATAATATATTATATATATCATATAATATATTATATATTAAATATATATTATATATACCAACTATATTAAATATATATACTAAATATATATTTAATATAGTAGGTATATACAATATATATTTAATATAGTAGGTATATACTATATTTTTAAATATAGTAGGTATATATATTTAAAAGTCTTTCATTGTGTACACAAAAATTGAGAAATATACACAGGTTCAAAACATACGTAAGATGAGCTGAAACTGATGAGAAAAGACTGTTGATTAACACGTGCAAATTAAAAGACGTGCATTTGGGTTCTGTGCCTCCCGCCACGACTCTGCTCCCATGCTACCTCCTCCAACCCACTCGGAAAAATTAACAAAACCAGAATGGAGACTTCCCTTTGCCTCCTGTCTAAGATTCTACTGCTCTATGCGGTTGTCACTAGCTGCATAAGGCAATTGAGCACTTGAAACACGACTGGTCCAAACTGAGATGTGCTGCAGGTAAAATATACACCCCATATTTCATAGACTGAATCTAAGGGAATATAAAATGTAGTTAAAATTTTTGATTACATGTTGAAATGGTAATATTTTAAGATATTAAATAAAAATATCTTTTTATAATTAATTTCACTTATTTCTTTTTAATTTCTTAATGTGATTACCAGAATTTTAAAATGACATGTAGAATTCATGTTATATTTCTAAAGGACAGCGCTGATTAAAGAGCCTCAATAGACATCTAGGGAAAAGAGATCAGCCTCTAGTCATACTGCAGTCACCTCTTCACCATGTTAAAAATATCAGATTATCTACAGTTGTAAACTGTACTTTAATCTGAACACCTGCTTTTCTAAATGAATTTTTCGTTGTTCTTATGCAATTCTAGACTAAAACAAACTTTAACGATGTTTCACTGTACTCATTAAAACCTTCAATACGATGTTGAAGCAGCTTAATGATAATGAATATCCTTGTCTTTTCCACAGTTTAATGAAAAATTATTATTTCAGAGGTCTTTTAAAATATTTTATTGAGATACATAAAGTAACTGCAATAATTTTAAGTGTGAAGCCCTTAGTATTAAAAAGATATATTTTCAGAACTCATTGAGATCTCCTTGGGCACCTTACAGTTCTATGCCCCTAAAAATAACTACAAATTCTGACTTCTGTGAGCATCTATTCATTCTAGCTTTGTTTTTGTGTTGAATTTGTTTTGAGTTTATAGAAATGAAATCACAGAATATGTGATTTTGTACATCAGGCTTTTTTCACTCAACTAATATATCCAAGAGCTTCTCAGATTGTTGCATTGACCAATAGTTTATTTTCTTTGATGTGTGCTATTCCACTGGGTATTATTTTTTATCCATTCACCTGTTGTATCTGAGTTTTTTCCACTTTTTGACTGTTATGGATAGAGCTTCTATAAACATTCCAGAAAATGTTTCTTTGGAATATATTTACATTCATTTATACATTTAAGGGTAAGATTGTGGGGTCAATTAATTTTAATATTTTTAGTGGAAACTGTCAAACAGGGTCTTCCAAAGTGCTTATGTATTTCTCATTTCCAGGGCACTGGCAAGAGCTTGTGTGCACCATATCCTTGCTGACACTTGTGTTTGTAATCGTGGCCTTCCAGAGGGTGTGTGTGATATCCCATCATGACTTTCATCTGCATTTCCTTAATGAGTATGGAAGCTGGACGCCTTTTCTTTTTATTTATTTATTCACTCATTTATTTAGGTCTCCTTCAATTTCTCTAGATAATATTTTGTAGTTTTCAGAGATCTGGCACATCCTTGTTAAATTAATTTCTAAGTTTTTGAGTTTTTGATGTTATTGAAAATACTTGAAATTTAACACTTTTATTAGTTTTTCAACTGTTTACTGCAATAACCTCAAAATATATCTTATTTTCACATATTGACTTTGAATCCTATGACTTTGCTAAATTCACTTGTTAATTCCACTCATTTTTAGATTGTTTTGGATTTCTGAGAGTACAGTCATATCATCTGAAAATAAATGAGTATTACTTTTAAAATATTTATATTTTATTAATTTTTTCATGTTTAATTGTACTCGTTAAAACCTTGATGATAGTGAATATCCTTGTCTTTTCCACAATTTCAAGATAAATTATTGAATATTTCCTCATTAGCTATGATGTTAGTTCTAGATTTCTTGGACATGCCCTTTATCAGATTGACAAATTGTCTATTACTACATTTTGAGAGCTTTTATTATGGTTGGGTACTGAATTTTATCAACTTCTTTTTCTATATCTGTTGAGATGATGGATATATGAATATTCTGCCTTATCTATCCATGGGGTGAATTACGTTGACTGGATTTCAAATGTGAAATCATCCTCCTGTTCATGAAATAAACTCTACTGGGCGACAGAATATCATCCTTTTAATATAGCCTAGGCTTTGATTTGCTAATATTTTATTAAATTTTTGCATCTGTTAATAAGACATTGGTCTAGAATCTTCTTGACTTGTAATATTCTTGTCAGGTTTTGGTATGAAAATTAATCTTGCATTTAGAAAGAAAAGGGGAAACAGTTTGTATTTTTGTTTTCTGAAAATTTTTATTTAAAAATGGTATGATTTATTCCTTAAGTGTCTGTTAGAATGCGCAGGGAAGCCATCTGTGCCTGTAGCTTTCTTTCTAAGCATTTTTTTTAAATTATAGAAGCAATGTAAATATAGGAATATGTAGATTTTTTATGCATTCTTAGGATAGTTTTGAACACCACTATGAACCAAGTAGACTTAATTTGTATTTACAGAACAATGACAATAATAGAACCTACATTCTTCTCAGTTAAACATGAACATTTGCCAAGATAGACCATATTCTTGACCAGAAAACAAGCCTTAATAGATTTTTAAAAATCCAAGTCATACAAAATACATTCTTTGGTGACAACAAAAATAAATGAGTAGTTAATAATAAGGACTCTAAAAAATTACAAGGGGGCATGAGGAGACATTTTCTCTTCTAGAGTCACATATGGACGTTTTCCAATGCTCTTCATTCCTTTGTTTCTTTCAGGTTGTAGGATTTTCTTTATTATTCTTTAGAGTGTTGGCCTGCCAGTGACAATGTCTCGCAGCTTTGATTAATCTGATAATGTCTTTATTTTACTTTCATATCTAAGGACATTTCTCAAGGTAGAGAAGTGTAGATGCCTTTCTTAGGTTTTAATGATGCTTCCCAACTTCCAGTTTCTGTTGAAAATTCATGTTTCTCTCTGATTGTTGTTTCCTTGAGAATGATGTGAGTTTTTTTCTCCTTTTAAGGTTTTCTCTCAATTTTTTTATGTTTGTCTATAATGCACCTCAGTGAGGGTATTTTTTTTGGTATTCGTTTTTAATATATAAAGTCCTTTTAATAATTTTTCATAATTTATTTCCTTCTCTCTTCAAATATTGCTTCCACTCCATTCTCTCTCGTCTCTTTTCTGGGATTCCAATTATATAAATGTCTTTAAGATATATTTATATGATTGTAATATATATGGTTTTCCTTTAATCATGATGGAAGACATAACCAGCCACACTATTCTAATCCCTGAGTAAACATGGAAATTCTTTTCATATAAACTGAAATATACTCCTGTCTTACATTTGCATTTATTTTCCTAATACCTGAGATGAACAGATTACATTAGATGATCCCTTCTAAATATCAACTGTCATAGTCTGTTTTGTGCTGCTATCACAGGATAGGGTGATTTATAATGAGCAGACATTTATTGGTTCACAGTTCTAGAGGCTGGGAAGTTCAGCATCAAGTGCTGGCATCTGGTGAGGGCTTTCTTGCTGTGTCATCACATAGTGAAAAGTACAAGAGTGGGAGAGCAAGAGGAAGCCAAATTTGTTCTTTAATAATGGTATTAATTCCACCTGTAAGGGCAGATCACTTATGACTTAATAACTTCTTAAAGGTCTCACCTCCTTTTAAAATTTCCTTTTATTTTTAGTTGACACACAATAGTTGTGTATATTTATGGGATACAGAGTGATATTTCACTACATGTATACAAATGTGTAATGGTTAAGTCAGAATAATTACACCTCAAACATTTATCCTTTCTTTATGTTGAGAATATTCAAAACACTCTCTTCTACCTCTTTGAAAAAATACAATAAATTATTGTTAACTATATTCATCCTACAGTGCTGTAGGACACTGGAACATATTTCTCATATTTAGCTGTAATTTTGTGTTCATTAACAAACATTTCCTTATTCTCCCCTCCTCCCATGCATTTCTCAGCCTCTACTAACAACTATTCTACTCTTTACTTTTTCTGGCTCCTACAGGTGACCAAGAACATGTGATATTTATCTTTCTGTGCCTGAGTTATTTCTGTCAGTATAATGTCCTCCAGACTAATCCACGTTGCCTCAAATAACAGGATTCTATTATTTTTGATGATGGAATAGTAAATGTTGGATTTGTTGGATAGGTGAATTTTGAAATTTTTAATTGAAATAAAATAGAATGCTAGGTTCCACTCTGTGTATATGCCACATTTTCTTTACTCATCTGTTGATGAAAATGTAGGTTGATTCTATATGTTGGCTATTGTGAGTAGTGCTTCAATAAACATGGGAGTACAGATATCCTTTTCCCATACTGATCTCCTTCCCTTTGGATAAATACCTAGTTAGTGGGATTGCTGGATTGTATGGTAGTTCTATTTTTAGTTTTTTGAGAAATTTCCATACTCTTTTCAACAATTGTTGCACTAATTTACATTCCCACCAATCCTGCCTCTTACTACTGTTACAAAGGCAATTAAACTTTAATATGAATTTTGGAGGAAACAGACATTTAAATGATAGTACCAACCTTTAGTTTTTTTCTTTATGGTACTTTGAGAAAATGTCTAAGGACAGCAGAATTATACTAAGTGTCTATCTATTGGGTATTCTTTGGAATACATTGAAAGAAAACAAATATACTTCTTTGGACATGTTTTTAAGGTTAGCACTACTCAATTCTAAAATGAACTTCAGGGGGGTGGAGCCAAGATGGCCAAATAGGAACAGCTCCGGTCTACAGCTCCCAGCGGGAGCGACGCAGAAGACGGGTGATTTCTGCATTTCCATCTGAGGTACTGGGTTCATCTCACTACAGAGTGCCAGACAGTGGGTGCAGGACAGTGGGTGCAGTGCACCGTGTGTGAGCCGAAGCATTGCCTCACTTGGGAAATGCAAGGGTTCAGGGAGTTCCCTTTCCTAGTCAAAGAAAGGGGCGACAGACGGCACCTGGAAAATTGGGTCACTCCCACCCTAACACGTGCTTTTCCGACGGGCTTAAATTGGCACACCAGGAGATTACACCCTGCACCTAGCTCAGAGGGTCCTACGCCCATGGAGTCTTGCTGATTGCTAGCACAGCAGTCTGAGATCAAACTGCAAGGTGGCAGCGAGGCTAGGGGAGGGGTGCCCACCATTGCCCAGGCTTGCTTAGGTAAACAAAGCAGCCGGGAAGCTCGAACTGGGTGGAGCCCACCACAGCTCCAGGAGGCCTGCCTGCCTCTGTAGGCTCCACCTCTGGGGGCAGGGCACAGACAAACAAAAAGACAGCAGTAACCTCTGCAGACTTAAATGTCCCTGTCTGACAGCTTTGAAGAGAGTAGTGGCTCTCCCAGCACGCAGCTGGAGATCTGAGAATGGGCAGACTGCCTCCTCAAGTGGGTCCCTGACCCCTGAGCAGCCTAACTGGGAGGCAACCCCCAGTAGGGGCAGACTGACACCTTACATTGCCAGGTACTCCTCTGAGACAAAACTTCCAGAGGAATGCTCAGGCAGCAGCATTCATGGTTCACGAAAATCCTCTGTTCTGCAGCCACTGCTGCTGATACCCAGGCAAACAGAGTTTGGAGTGGACCTCTAGCAAACACCAACAGGCCTGTAGCTGAGGGTCCTATCTGTTAGAAGGAAAACTAACAAACAGAAAGGACATCCACACGAAAAACCCATCTGTACATCACCATTGTGAAAGACCAAAAGTGGATAAAACCACAAAGATGGGGAAAAAACAGAGCTGAAAAACTGGAAACTCTAAAAAGCAGAGCGCCTCTCCTCCTCCAAAGGAGTGCAGTTCCTCACCGGCAACAGAACAAAGCAGGACAGAGAATGGCTTTGATGAGTGGAGAGAAGAAGGCTTCAGATGATCAAACTACACCGAGCCACAAGAGAAAATTCAAACCAATGGCAAAGAAGTTAAAAACTTTGAAAAAAAATTAGACAAATGTATAATTAGAAGAACCAATACAGAGAAGTGCTTAAAGGAGCTGATGGAGCTGAAAGCCAAGGCTCGAGAACTACATGAAGAATGCAGAAGCCTCAGGAGCCGATGCAATCAACTGCAAGAAAGGGTATCAGTGATGGAAGATGAAATGAATGAAATGAAGCAAGAAGGGAAGTTTAGAGAAAAAAAATAGAAAGAAACGAACAAAGCCTCCAAGAAATATGGGACTATGCGAAAAGACCAAATCTACGTCTGATTGGTGTACCTGAAAGTGATAGGGAGAATGGAACCAAGTTGGAAAACACTCTGCAGGATATTATCCAGGAGAACTTTCCCAATCTAAGAAGGCAGGCCAACATTCAGATTCAGGAAATACAGAAAACGCCACAAAGATACTCCTCGAGAAGAGCAACTCCAAGACACATAATTGTCAGATTCAACAAAGTTGAAATGAAGGAAAAAATGTTAAGAGCAGGCAGAGAGAAAGGTCGGGCTACCCAGAAAGGGAAGCCCATCAGACTAACAGCAGATCTCTCAGCAGAAACTCTACAAGCTAGAAGAGAGTGGGGTCCAGTATTCAACATTCTTAAAGAAAAGAATTTTCAACCCAGAATTTCATATCCAGCTAAACTAAGCTTCATAAGTGAAGGAGAAATAAAATACTTTACAGACAAGCAAATGCTGAGAGATTTTGTCACCACCAGGCCTGCCCTAAAAGACCTCCTGAAGGAAGCACTAAACATGGAAAGGAACAACTGGTACCAGCCACTACAAAAACATGCCAAAATGTAAAGACCATCAAGGCTAGAAAGAAACTGCATCAACTAACGAGCAAAATAACCAGCTAACATCATAATGACAGGATCAAACTCACACATAACAATATTAACTTTAAATGTAAATGGGCTAAATGCTCCAATTAAAAGACACAGACTGGCAAATTGGATAAAGAGTCAAGACCCATCACTGTGCTGTATTCAGGAAACCCATCTCACATGCAGACACACATAGGCTCAAAATAAAGGGATGGAGGAAGATCTACCAAGCAAATGGAAAACAAAAAAAGGCAGGGGTTGCAATCCTAGTCTCTGATAAAATAGACTTTCAACCAACAAAGATCAAAAGAGACAAAGAAGGCCATTACATAATGGTAAAGGGATCCATTCAACAAGAAGAGCTAACTATCCTAAATATATATGCACCCAATACAGGAGCACCCAGATTCATAAAGCAAGTCCTTAGTGACCTACAAAGAGACTTAGACTCCCACACAATAATAATGGGAGACTTTAACACCCCACTGTCAACATTAGACAGATCAATGAGACAGAAAGTTAACAAGTATATTCAGGAATTGAACTCCGCTCTGCACCAAGCAGACCTAAGAGACATCTACAGAACTCTCCACCCCAAATCAACAGAATACACATTTTTTTCAGCACCACACCACACCTATTCCAAAATTAACCACATAGTTGGAAGTAAAGCTCTCCTCAGCAAATGTAAAAGAACAGAAATTACAACTGTCTCTCAGACCACAGTGCAATCAAACTAGAACTCAGGATTAAGAAATTCACTCAAAACCGCTCAACTACATGGAAACTGAACAACCTGCTCCTGAATGACTACTGGGTACATAACGAAATGAAGGCAGAAATAAAGATGTTCTTTGAAACCAACGAGAACCAAGACAATATACCAGAATTTCTGGGACACATTCAAAGCAGTGTATAGAGGGAAATTTATAGCACTAAATGCCCACAAGAGAAAGCAGGAAAGATCCAAAATTGACAGCCTAACAGCACAATTAAAAGAACTAGAAAAGCAAGAGCAAACACATTCAAAAGCTAGCAGAAGGCAAGAAATCACTAAAATCAGAGCAGAACTGAAGGAAATAGAGACACAAAAAACCCTTCAAAAAATCAATGAATCCAGGAGCTGGTTTTTTGAAAATATCAACACAATTGATAGACCGCTAGTAAGACTAATAAAGAAGAAAAGAAGAATCAAATAGACGCAATAAAAAATGATAAAGAGGATATCATCACTGATCCCACAGAAATACAAACTACCATCAGAGAATACTACAAACACCTCTACACAAATAAACTAGAAAATCTAGAAGAAATGGATAAATTCCTCGACACATACACCCTCCCAAGACTAAACCAGGAAGAAGTTGAATCTCTGAATAGATCAATAACAGGTTCTGAAATTGTGGCAATAATCAATAGCTTACCAACCAAAAAGAGTCCAGGAGCTGATGGATTCACAGCCGAATTCTACTAGAGGTACAAGGAGGAACTGGTACCATTCCTTCTGAAACTATTCCAATCAATAGAAAAAGAAGGAATCCTCCCTAACTCATTTTATGAGGCCAGCATCATCCTGATACCAAAGCCTGGCAGAGACACAACCAAAAAAGAGAATTTTAGACCAATATCCTTGATGAAACTTCATGCAAAAATCCTCAAAAAAATACTGGCAAACCGAATCCAGCAGCACATTAAAAAGCTCATCCACCATGATCAAGTGGGCTTCATCCCTGGGATGCAAGGCTGGATCAACATATGCAAATCAATAAATGTAATCCAGCATATAAACAGAACCAAAGACAAAAACCACATGATTATCTCAATAGATGCAGACAAGGCCTTTGACAAAATTCAACAACCTTCATGCTAAAAACTCTCAATAAATTAGGTATTGATGGGATGTATCTCAAAATAATAAGAGCCATCTACGACAAACCCACAGCCAATATCATACTGAATGGGCAAAAACTGGAAGCATTCCCTTTGAAAACTGGCACAAGACAGGGATGCCCTCTCTCACCACTCCTATTCAACATAGTGTTGGAAGTTCTGGCCAGGGCAATTAAGTAGGAGAAGGAAATAAAGGGTATTCAATTAGGAAAAGAGGAAGTCAAATTATCCCTGTTTGCAGATGACATGATTGTATATCTAGAAAACCCCACTGTCTCAGCCCAAAATCTCCTTAAGCTGATAAGAAACTTCAGCAAAGTCTCAGGATACAAAATCAATGTACAAAAATCAGAAGCATTTTTATACACCAATAACAGACAAACAGCCAAATCATGAGTGCACTACCATTCACAATTGCTTCAAAGAGAATAAAATACCCAGGAATCCAACTTACAAGGGATGTGATGGACCTCTTCAAGGAGAACTACAAACCACTGCTCAATGAAATAAAAGAGGATACAAACAAACGGAAGAACATTCCGTGCTCATGGGTTGGAAGAAATATCGTGAAAATGGCCATACTGCCCAAGGTAATTTATAGATTCAATGCCATCCCCATCAAGCTACCAATGACTTTCTTCACAGAATTCGAAAAAACTACTTTAAAGTTCATATGGAACCAAAAAAGAGCCCACATCGACAAGTCAATCCTAAGCCAAAAGAACAAAGCTGGAGGCATCATGCTACCTGACTTCAAACTATACTACAAGGCTACAGTAACCAAAACAGCATGGTACTGTTACCAAAACAGAGATATAGATCAATGGAACAGAATAGAGCCCTCAGAAATAATGCCGCATATCTACAACCATCTGATCTTTGGCAAATCTGACAAAAACAAGCAATGGGGAAAGGATTCCCTTTTTAATAAATGGCACTGGGAAAACTGGCTAGCCATATGTAGAAAGCTGAAACTGGTTCCTTTCCTTACACCTTATACAATAATTAATTCAAGATGGATTAAAGATTTTACGTGTTAGACCTAAAACCATAAAAACCCTAGAAGAAAACCTAGGCAATACCATTCAGGACACAGGCATGGGCAAGGACTTCATGTCTAAAACACAAAAAGCAATGGCAACAAAAGCCAAAATTGACAAATGGGATCTAATTAAACTAAAGAGCTTCTGCACAGCAAAAGAAACTACCATCAGAGTCAACAGGCCACCTACAAAATGGGAGAAAATTTTTGCAACCTACTCATCTGACAAAGGGCTTATATCCAGAATCTACAATGAAGTCAAACAAATTTACAAGAAAAAAACAAACGACCGCATCAAAAAGTGGGCAAAGGACATGAACAGACACTTCTCAAAAGAAGACATTTATGCAGCCAAAAAACACATGCAAAAATGCTCACCATCACTGGCCATCAAAGAAATGCAAATAAAAACTACAATGAGATACCATCTCACACCAGTTAGAATGGCCATCATTAAAAAGTCAGGAAACAACAGGTGCTGGAGAGGATGTGGAGAAATAGGAACATTTTTACACTGTTGGTGGGACTGTAAACTAGTTCAACCATTGTGGAAGGCAGTGTGGCGATTCCTCAGGGATCTAGAACTAGAAATACCATTTGACCCAGCCATCCCATTACTGGGTATATACTGAAAGGACTATAAATCATGCTGCTATAAAGACACATGCACACGTATGTTTATTGCGGCACTATTCACAATAGCAAAGAGTTGGAACCAACCCAAATGTCCAACAACGATAGACTGGATTAAGAAAATTTGGCATGTATACACCATGGAATACTATGCAGCCATAAAAAAGGATGCGTTCATGTCCTTTGTAGGGACATGGATGAAACTGGAAACCATCATTCTCAGCAAACTATCACAAGGACAAAAAACCAAACACTGCATGTTCTAACTCATAGGTGGGAATTGAACAATGAGAACACATGGACACAGAAAGGAGAACATTGCACACCAGGGACTGTTGTGGGGTGGGGCGAGGGGGGAGGGATAGCATTAGGAGATATACTTAATGCTAAATGACGAGTTAATGGGTGCAGCAGAACAACATGGCACATGGATACATATGTAACAAACCTTCACATTGTGCACATGTACCCTAAAACTTAAAGTATAATAAAATAAATAAATAAATAAATAAAATGAACTTCAGAATTCTAAGAAAATTTTAAATATTAATGATAAGTTTTATGGTCACTAGAGTTAGCATATTAGTCATATATTGTAATAGCACAGAGCTATTAATAGTTCATCTTTTGATGCAACTTGGATGGTGTAAAATGAAAACTGCCTGCAAATAGTTCAAATACTCTCTAGTTATATTGTTTTGGAGATATCATTGTGTCTCTATTTTCTTAGTAGCAAATAGCCCATTATGTCATTCTTATTGAACTTCCTTTGTAAACAGAATGTTCAGGCAACACTATCAAAGCAGAAAAATTATATATACTGCAAAGTTCCATTTTCAGTAAATAGTAGTGTTAAAACTTGTCCATTTTCTCTCTGTATTTTAATGTGATTTTCTTCGTAATTATCTATTGCCTTTATAGTCAGGGAGGGAACAATAGCAGGATTTTTTTTTTTTTCCTAGTCAATTTAACGGCTGTGTTTTTTTTTTTCTCTTAATCACATGGAAATTTGATAGTCTTATAATATAAAAGCTAAGAATTAGTTACTTTAAATTAGTAGTTCTGAGTTATTGGGTGATTAGGTTGATGCATGTCTTTCTCAAAATGAAAATCCTTTGAGGTGTGTGCAGGTTTGCTGTGATTTGTAGGAATATAATGCTGATTTCAGTCATACTATTTCAGAAGTAAGTAGATATTAAATACAAAATACACAAAGTTCTGCAAATGTGATCATTTTATGGAACAGCATTTACGGTTTACTTTTTTGTCATTGCCAATGTAATACACTTCTAAAGCATAAAGATAAAGAACACAGAGATGCGCAAAGGAAATAAAAATGACAAAAATTATATAAAATGCCATCTCAATAGTGTGCTATGTATCTTTGCACTGTATACAAATATAAATACATATATAGTTTGATATCACTCTACATGTTGCTTTGAAGCTTTTTTCACTCACTTTGCAACATATCAGGAGTATTTTTCTATGTAAATTGGTCTTTTTCTTATATATTTGTAATAAATATTTTGAATTTTTTCCTAAGTACATAGCACATTTGTTTAACCAGTTTCTTCAATTTCTTATTTCGGAACATTTCATTTTTGCAATGATGGAAACAAATATTTCTCTATTCAAGTTCCAAAACTGAAATTGTTGATTGGAGGAAGTTAATAATATATTTAAAATAATTAAACACAAAACTAACAGTCTCAATTATAAAAATTTTCAATAACAATCGTAAGAATCAGAACAAAACAGTAAAACCCTAACTCTGAAATCTAAATGTGAGGGACAGTTTTGATCTAAGAGGGGGCGTTTGGCTGTGTCTGAAGACAGTTTTGGTTGCCACAGCTAGATGGCTGCCACTGAACCTAGAGGCTGGGATTCGAGATGCTGCTAACCGTCGGGCAATGCACAGGAAAGCCCCCATGACCAAGAATTATCTGGCTCAAAATGTCGTTAGGAATTATACTTTGTCTGTTTCTAGAGAGGGTTTTTCACATCTCTGCAATGTCATGAAACTTACAACACGTGCTGTTCTTGATTGCTCACAACTACTAGGAATTCTTTACCTGTTCAATCTGTCCTGATCCCTACCAGTGGTAGTGGAGGGCAGTTAATAATATGATGCAAAAGGGCAGTTTTCTAAAAAGGAAGATAGGCAGCCTATCAAGCTGTAGCTGACAGAAAATTGCTCCTTGAAGGACTCTTGCCGAGCAGATGTTTGGGGACCCCGTCCCCATCCAGCACAACACTCAAAATGAAAATGAAGAAGAAAACCAAAGTTAAAATTCCTGCAACTGTAACATTGATTTAGGTTTAACAATATTTTATTTCTGTGGCCTTTGATCTTAACGCGTAAATATTGACAATCTCCAATACATACCACCATAATTCCTTAAAACAGCCTTGTTTCCTAAAACGGAGGTATTTTAACCAAGACCTTCAAAGGTTCTAAATCTATGTATGACTACAATATCCAAAATGTTTTTTTCCCATCTGCATGGATTTTATATCCTGTAATCACAGGATACACTACTCTCACTTTGTCTTTCAGAGCAGTTAATAACTTACGATTATTGCTTCTCTTCCAATTTAAATCTCCACACAAAAACCAGAAGAATCATTTTCCTATGAAAATGGGATGTTATCTCTCTGCTTAAATCACACAAGTATTTCACTCATGGCTGTTGTGCAGTATCAGCCAAGGATTTCAGTATGGCCTGCAAGTACTGGATGATCTACTCTGCACACATCTGCACTCTCAGATCTTATTACTTTCCCTCTTGGTACCTTCCACATAGGTCTTCATTCAGCTCATCAATAAACGTGTCACTTCTTCAGTGTCACCAGGCATTCACACGCATTATTGCTCCTGATGTGTTTGGCTTGGTGCTCATTTAATTCCTGTATTTTGTCCTTTGGATAAGTCATTGCTGATATGCTGTCCTGCCAGGTTATGATTCTTTGTTATCTGCACTCATATAACAGAGTTCATTTCTGCAGGGCAGATATCTGCATTTGTAATGTACACTTATCAGAATGATGAGAACTGTTCATGTAATTTATAAAGTTAATGGCTCTGATTAGGAACAAGTAATCATGAAGTTTCCAGACAAAATAATTTCTTCATGCTATAAAATCTTGAGGTATCTACAAAGAATTTATCTGTATTCCAAGTATACTAGAGTGGTGAATTTTGAATTGGCATTTTGCAGATTTTTAAAAGTACTTTTAGCAAAAGTATAAGGAAGCTATTAGGGAGTGGTAATCTAGGAGAAATGTGAGATATCAATATACTTAAAATTTTAGGCTCTAGTCCTATATTTATTTAATCTGAAAATACTATACCTAGAATTCATTAAATACTACCTTACTAAAAATATTTAATGAGTTATACTTTAGTATTATCCCTGTGGCTTTTACTTAAGATATATTTAAGTGGTGATCACCAAAAACATTTATGAAGTTTAATTTTTAGTAATGGCACACCAGAAATGGTTTTGGACTAATTCTCCCACTGGAAAAGAAAAAGGGAAAATTGAACAAAACAAAACAAAAATCTGTCTGAAGGCACTAAAGAGCTACCAAGTACAGAGAAATTTCAGGCCCAAGACCCATGAAAAGACACAATGCAAGAGGGGTAAGACTACCAAGAAGTTGAAGTCCCAGAAAACACACTAGCTTTGGCTTAGGGTCTTGAGGTTCTCTGTGGGGGATCAAGGATTAAATGGGAAAAGGCCAGCTCTTGTGTGGACTGAAGCTCACATTTTTTTCATACAAGAATTTAGTTGGGGTTAAGTGCTCTGAAACTGATAATGATACTCGCCTAGTTGGCTGCCAGTTGCAAAATGCTTTGGAGAAATATAAGATAATCTAAAGCTTAAAATTATCTATACAACTAATTAAAAAAAATTATATGACACTCAATCACAGAAAATCAGATATCCAAAAAACAAAATTAATGAAAACCAAGGGACAAAGAGAGAAAATAGGAAAGAAAAAGAAATCCAGTTAATGTAGCCACATGCAGATGTTAAAATCACAATGTTAACAAATGAATTTTTAAAAACAAAAGAGAATTAGAGATAACTTGGAAGTACAAAAAAATGAAAATTCTAAAATTAAAAAATAGAATGACTAAAAAGAGCTCAACAGTTAATGTTAAAGCAAGAGTAGATTTAGTTGAGGAGAGAATTAGTGAACTTGAAGACAAATTAGAAACAAATTATCTAGGCTGAAGATGGAGAGACAGTAGATGCAAAGCCCTGGGAGGAAAAAGCAGAAAAGGAATACATGAACCTCACACAGGATAAATGCAATGAAAACAAGACTTACGTGCAAAGGGTTTATCAGGTAAAAAAATAAAACAACAAGACTAACTTTAAAATTAGACAAAGATGAGAGAATGACTTCTGGAATGGCAGTGTGTAAAGAGATCTGTAGAACCAACCAACCACCACTGGTTAAAATTTTGATATGTATGGTTTTATATATAATATGTGTGTGTTTGTGTGTCTGTCTGTCTTTGGAATGCCCTTGGGAATTGTCCTAAGGGCATATAACAAATGAAGGAACACTTATTCAAGAAAATCTACTAATTCTCACCAAGGACAGTGAGATTCTATGGCATTTGAGCTTCAGACTGAAATAAGTAACCTTAGCAATTAAAATCCCTCCTCCCAACATGAAAACACAGATCATCAGCAAAGGCCATCATGTACTTATAAAAGGTGGCATGATTGCATATTTTTTCTCCTTTCTTCTCTTAACTAACATAAGAAAGCAATACTATTAACATTTATGTAATTGTATTATTAGGCTTATAACCTATAGAAATATATTTGATCAAGGATGTATTTGGGACCAAAGCTATATTGGGGTGAGGAAATGATACCAAATGGTAACTTGAAATGGAAAGAAAACAATGGAGAAAGCCACAAAGGTAAATACGAAGTCTAACATGAAAACTCTTGCAGTGAGTTTGAGGGATTTGAGGCCTAGCAAGGAAAAATATATGAACACAAGGTGGCAGTAAAGCACAACAAGCTTTATTTCAGTGCTGCCTTGAGAGGATTGCCTGGGAGAGGAAAATCCCTCAGAGCCTGAGACCTTCTAAAGACAATGCCAGGGAGCCACAGCCCAGGAGGGGAGGGGTACACAGGGATTCCTGCAGGAGTGGGGAACTGGGGAGAGTGCTCACTTATCTAGAGGCTATTGCTCAGCAGGATGATGAGAGGGAGGGTCTTCGGGTCAGAGAAATCCAAGGTAGCAGTGGCTTGGGGTTTCTATTGCCCAGGGCTTACCTTATCTATCACGAGTAGGTGTTGGGCATAGTTTTGTGGGTTATTCAGAAAAGGAAAACTCTAAATGCCCACATTTTTCTTCCTTGGTCTATAATTAAAACCTGTGTAAAAGAAATTTTCCACTAAATGTCTCAGGCTGCCATGATGAAGTAAACACCACAGGGCCAACATACAAGAGCTATCTTTGGCTCATTTATTTAACAACTCTTTAAGTACAGCTTTTCTCTTTTTTTCTTCCCTAACCTTCTTTAAAAGACATAAAATTATGCAGCAGGAGCTGTAATAGTGTTCTTTCACAATTGTAACACCTATAGATATAATAGACATAATAGTAATAACACAGAAAAAGAAATAGGCATATAAATAGCATTTATATATTTTCCTGAAATTAAGTTAGTATAAATCTGAAGTTAATTTTGACAAGTTAATATGCATATTATCAGCCCTAGAACAACCAGGAAGAAATTAACTCAAAAAATATAGCGAAAAGATTATCAAAAGAATTACATTATTTCCTTAAAATAGTCACTTAATTCAAAAGACGGTAGTAAGGGTAAACTAGAGGAAAAAAAGACTTGATATATAGAAAACAAAATGTAAAATGGCAGACATAAATTCAACAATATTAATAATAACATTAAATGTGAATGGATAAAATAAGCAAATCAAAAGGCAGGGATTATGTCAGACTGGATAAAAAAAGTAAGATCCAATTAATGCTGTCTAGAGTAGCCATATTTTAATTCAAATATACAAATACGATGAAAGCAAAATCATGGAAAATATATGTTATGCAAATAGTAATAATAGTAATCAACTGATGAATGGATAAATAAAATGAAATATTTGACAGTGAAAAAGAATGAAGTTGTACTACATGTTACTATCAGGCCTCTGAGCCCAAGCTAAGCCCCCGTAACCTGCACGTACACATCCAGATGGCTGTTTCCTGCCTTAACTGATGACATTCCACCACAAAAGAAGTGAAAATGGCCTGTTCCTGCCTTAACTGATGACATTGTCTTGTGAAATTCCTTCTCCTGGCTCATCCTGGCTCAAAAGCTCCCCTACTGAGCACTTTGTGATCCCCACTCTGCCCGCCAGAGAACAACCCCCTTTGACTGTAATTTTCCTTATCTACTCAAATCCTATAAAACGGCCCCACCCTTATCTCCCTTTGCTGACTCTCTTTTCGTACTCAGCCCACCTGCACCCAGGTGATTAAAAGCTTTATTGCTCACACAAAGCCTGTTTGGTGGTCTCTTCACACGGATGCACATGAAATTTGGTCCATGGCCCGTATTGGGAGACCTCCCTTGGGAGATCAATCCCCTGTCATCCCGCTCTTTCCTCCATGAGAAAGGTCCACCTATGACCTCAAGTCCTCAGACTGACCAGCCCAAGAAACATCTCACCAATTTCAAATCCGGTAATCGGCCTCTTTTTACTCTCTTCTCCAACCTCCCTATCCCTCAACCTCTTTCTTCTTTCAATCTTGGCGCCACACTTCAATCTCTCCCTTCTCTTAATTTCAATTCCTTTCATTTTCTGGTAGAGACAAAGGAGACACATTTTATCCATGGACCCAAAACTCCAGCACCAGTCATGGACTAGGGAAGGCAGCCTTCCCTTGGTGTTTATCATTGCAGGGATGCCTCACTGATTATTCACCTAGGTTTCAGAGGTGTCAGACCATGCACGGATGCCTGCCTTGGTCTTTCACCCTTAGTGGCAAGTCCTGCTTTTCTAGGAGAGGGGCAAGTACCCCAACCCCTTCTCTCTGTGTCTCTACCCCTTCTCTGCCTTTCTGGGGGGCAAGAAACCCCCAACCCCTTCTCCTTCACCCTTAGTGGCAAGTCCCGCTTTTCTAGGAGAGGGGCAAGTACCCCAACCCCTTCTCTCTGTGTCTCTACCCCTTCTCTGCCTTTCTGGGGGGCAAGAAACCCCGAACCCCTTCTCCTTCACCCTTAGTGGCAAGTCCCGCTTTTCTGGGGGAGGGGCAAATACCTCAAACTTGTATCTCTGCTCCCCGATATCTTATTTCCGCACTCCAACCTCTTATACCTCTGCTCCCTGATCCCTTATTTCCATGCCCTGACCTCGTATCTCTGCGCCTCGACCCCTTTCCCACTTTTCTGGAGGGTAAGAACCCCCAAACCGATTCCCTCCATGTCTCTACTCTCCCTTTTCTTTAAACTTGCCTCCTTCACTATGGGCAATATTCCACCCTCCATTCCTCCTTCTTCTCCCTTAGCCTGTGTTCTTAAGAACATAAAACCTCTTCAACTCTCACCTGACCTAAAACCTAAATGTCTTATTTCCTTCTACAATGCCGCTTGACCCCAATGCAAACTCGACAATGGTTCTAAATGGCCAGAAAACAGCACTTTCGATTTCTCCATCCTACAAGACCTAAATAATTTTTGTCGAAAAATAGGCAAATGGCCTGAGGTGCCTGACGTCCAGGCATTCTTTTACACATTAGTCCCTCCCTAGTCTCTGCCCAGTGCAACTCGTCCCAAATCTTCCTTCTTTCCCTCCCGCCTGTCCCCTCAGTCCCAACCCCAAGCATTGCTGAGTCTTTCTAATCTTCCTTTTCTACAGACCCATCTGACCTCTCCCCTCCTCCCCAGGCTGCTCCTCGCCAGGCCGAGCTAGGTCTCAATTCTTCCTCAGCTTCTGCTCCTCCACACTATAATCTTTTTATCACCTCCCCTCCTCACACCCGGTCTGGTTTACAGTTTCATTCCGTGACTAGCCCTCCCCCACCTGCCCAGCAATTTCCTCTTAAAAAGGTGGCTGTAGCTAAAGACACAGTCAAAGTTAATGCTCCTTTTTCTTTATCCCAAATCAGATAGTGTTTAGGCTCTTTTTCACCAAATATGAAAAACCCAGCCCAGTTCATGGCTCATTCGGCAGCAACCCTGAGACACTTTACAGCCCTAGACCCTAAAAGGTCAAAAGGCCGTCTTATTTTCAATATACATTTTATTACCCAATCTGCTCCCGACATCAAATAAAACTCCAAAAATTAAATTCCGGCCCTCAAACCCCACAACAGGATTTAATTAACCTTACCTTCAAGGTGTACAATTAATAGAGTAGAGGCAGCCAAGTAGCAACACATTTCTGAGTTGCAATTCTTTGCCTCCACTGTGAGACAAACCCCAGGCACATCTCCAGCACACGAGAACTCCAAACGCCTGAACTGCAGCTGCCAGGAGTTCCTCCAGAACCTCCTCCCCCAGGAGCTTGCTACAAGTGCCAGAAATCTGGCCACTGGGCCAAGGAATGCCCACAGCCCGGGATTCCTCCTAAGCTGTGTCCCATCTGTGTGGGACCCCACTGAAAATTGGACTGTTCAACTCACCTGACAGCCACTTCCAGAGCCCCTGGAACTCCGGCCCAAGGCTCTCTGACTGACTCCTTCCCAGATCTTCTCGGCTTAGCAGCTGAAGACTGACACTGCCTGATTGCCTCAGAAGCCTACAGGACCATCACAGATGCTCTAGATAACTCTCACAGTGGAAGGTAAGTCCATCCCCTTCTTAATACGGAGGCTACTCACTCCACATTACCTTGTTTTCAAGGGCCTGTTTCCCTTGCTTCCATAACTGTTGGCGTATTGACAGCCAGGCTTCTAAACCTCTTAAAACTCCCCAACTCTGGTGCCAACATAGACAATACTCTTTTAAGCACTCCTTTTTAGTTATCCCCACCTGCCCAGTTCCCTTATCAGGCCGAGACACTTTAACTAAATTATCTGCTTCCCTGACTATTCCTGGAATACAGCTGCATCTCATTGCCGCCCTTCTTCCCAATCCAAAGCCTCCTTTGCGTCCTCCTCTCATATCCCCCCACCTTAACCCACAAGACACCTCTACTCCCTCCTTAGCGACTGATCATGCACCCCTTACCATCCCATTAAAACCTAATCACTCTTACCCTGCTCAATGCCAAGATCCCATCCCACAGCATGCTTTGAAAGGATTAAATCCTGTTATCACTCGCCTGTTACAGCATGGCCTTTTAAAGCCTATAAACTCTTCTTACCGTTCCCCCATTTTACCTGTCCTAAAACTAGACAGGGCTCACAGGTTAGTTCAGAATCTGCGCCTTATCAACCAAATTGTTTTGCCTATCCACCCCATGGTGCCAAACCCATATACTCTCCTGTCTTCAATACCTCCCTCTACTACCCATTATTCTGTTCTGGATCTCAAACATGCTTCTTTATTGCACCCTTCTTCCCAGCCTCTCTTCGCTTTCACTTAGACTGACCCTGACACCCATTAGGCTCAGCAAATTACCTGGGCTGTACTGCCACAAGGCTTCGCAGATAGCCCCATTACCAGAGTCAAGACCGAATTTCATCCTCATCTGTTACCTATCTCGGCATAATTCTCATAAAAACACAGGTGCTCTCCCTGCTGATCGTGTCTGATTAATCTCCCAAACCTCAATCCCTTACAAAACAACAACTCCTTTCCTTCCTAGGCATGGTTAGTGCAGTCAGAATTCTTACACAAGAGCCAGGACCACACCCTGTAGCCTTTCTGTCCAAACAACTTGACCTTACTGTTTTAACCTAGCCCTCATGTCTGCGTGCAGTGGCTGCCACTGCTTTAATACTTTTAGAGGCCCTAAAAATCACAAACTATGCTCAACTCACTCTCTACATTTCTCATAACTTCCAAAATCCATTTTCTTCCTCCTACCTGATGCATATACTTTCTGCTCCCCGGCTCCTTCAGCTGTACTCACTTTTTGTTAAGTCCCACAATTACCATTGTTCCTGGCCCGGACTTCAATCCAGCCTCCCACATTATTCTGGATAACACACCTGGCCCTCATGACTGTCTCTCTCTGATCTACCTGACATTCACCCCATTTCCCCATATTTCCTTCTTTCCTGTTCCTCACCCTGATCACGCTTGATTTATTGATGGCAGTTCCACCAGGCCTAATCGCCACACACCAGCAAAGGCAGGCTATGCTATAGTACAAGCCACTAGCCCGCCTCTTAGAACCTCTCATTTTCTTTCCATCGTGGAAATCTATCCTCAAGGAAATAACTTCTCTGTGTTCCATCTGCTATTCTACTACTCCTCAGGGATTATTCAGGCCCCCTCCCTTACCTACACATCAAGCTCGAGGATTTGCCCCCACCCAGGACTGGCAAATTAGCTTTACTCAACATGCCTCGAGTCAGATAACTAAAATAGCTCTTAGTCTAGGTAGACACTTTCACTGGATAGATACAGGCCTTCCCCACAGGGTCCGAGAAGGCCACCACAGTCATTTCTTCCCTTCTGTCAGACATAATTCCTCAGTTTAGCCTTCCCGCCTGTATACAGTCTGATAACAGACCAGCCTTTATTAGTCAAATCAGCCAAGCAGTTTTTCAGGCTCTTAGTATTCAGTGAAACCTTTATATCCCTTACAGTCCTCCATCTTCAGGAAAAGTAGAACGGACTAAAGGTCTTTTAAAAACACACCTCACCAAGCTCAGCCACCAACTTAAAAAGGACTGGACAATAATTTTACCACTTTCCCGTCTCAGAAGTCAGACCTGTCCTCAGAATGCTACAGGGTACAGCCCATTTGAGCTCCTGTATAAACGCTCTTTTTTATTAGGCCCCAGTCTCATTCCAGACATCAGACCAACTTGGACTGTGCCCCAAAAAACTTGTCATCCCTACTGTCTTCTGTCTAGTCATACTCCTTATTCACTGTTCTCAACTACTCATACATGCCCTGCTCTTGTTTACACTGCTGGTTTACACTGTTTCTCCAAGCCATCACAGCTGATATCTCCTGGTGTTATCACCAAACTGCCACTCTTAGCTCTTGAAGTGAATAATCTTTGCTGGCAGGACTATGCTGAATCTCCTTAGGCACTCTAATTAGATGTCCTAGGTCCTCCCAATTCTTAGACCTTTACCTGTTTTTCCTCCTTCTCTTATTCCATTTAGTTTTTCATTTCATACAAAACTGTATCCAGGCCATCACCAATAATTCTAAATGACAAATGTTCCTTGTAACAACCCCACAGTGTCACCCCTTACCCCAAAATCTTCCTCCAGCTTAATCTCTCCCACTCTAGGTTCCCACGCCGCCCCTAATCCCGCTCGAAGCAGCCCTGAGAAACATCGCCCATTATCTCTCCATACCACCCCCAAAAATTTTCGCTGTCCCAACACTTTACCACTATTTTGTTTTATTTTTCTTATTAATAGAAGAAGACAGGAATGTCAGGCCTCTGAGCCCAAGCTAAGCCATCATATCCCCTGTGACCTGCATGTACACATCCAGATCGCCGGTTCCTGCCTTAACTGATGACATTCCACCAGGAAAGAAAAGAAAATGGCCTGTTCCTGCCTTAACTAATGACATTGTCTTGTGAAATTCCTTCTCCTGGCTCATCCTGGCTCAAAAGCTCCCCTACTGAGCACCTTGTGACCCCCACTCTGCCCGCCAGAGAACAACCCCCTTTGACTGTAATTTTCCTTTATCTACTCAAATCCTATAAAACGGCCCCACCCCTGTCTCCCTTCGCTGACTCTCTTTTCGGACTCAGCCTGCCTGCACCCAGGTGATTAAAAGCTTTTATTGCTCACACAAAGCCTGTTTGGTGGTCTCTTCACATGGACGCGCATGAAACTTACAACTTGAAAATGTGATACACACATTAGAAAAAAAGCATGCCAATTAAATGCAATTTATAGAAACACAACAAAAGAAACTCAGAAAATGATGAAAAAAGATACAGTTCACATACAGCAAGATGGTGTAGCTCCACTCGTGAAACACAATGGACTTTAAAACAACAAGCCTTACTAGAAATAAAGGGGTATGTTTCACAATAATAAAATTTCAAAAATTAAGAATACATAAGAATTGTATGAGCTTATATCTCAAAAACATAAGCAGCAAAATTTACCAGAACTAAAAAGATAAGCAAAACCACCTGATAGAATAAGAAGAAAAATGCTTTTAACCCACCCAAAATAATAAGCAGAAAAAGTTAACATAATATTAAAATTTTGAACAAGATTAACAAATTTGATCTGATGACAATGTATATGGACTTTTACTCAACAACTTTAGAATACAACCTTTTCATGTGCATGCAAAACGATCTGCCAAAACTGTACATACGCTGAGCCACAAAGGAATTATTAGTAAATTTTTAAGGACTGAATTCATATGTTTTCAGACTCAAGTGGAATAATCTAGAACCATGTTATTTAACGCCACTGAAGTTAAACTAAATATAACAAAAAAGATAACTAGGGTATCTTCACACTTGGAAATTTAGCACTGTACTTCTAAATATCTAATGTCCCCACCAAAATTACAATAGAAGGTTAAAGAACCATTTTAAACTGAATGACAGTAAGCCGCTACATACCAAAATGTGGCTTAAAATTAAAGGCATGGTTAGAGGGAAATTTAAAGACTTAAATATTGCAAGATTATGAAAAAAGAAAGGCTATAAATCAATGTTATCAACATTCCTCTGAAGAAATAAGAAAAAGGACAGAAAATTAAATCCAAAGATGATAGAAGGAAAGAAATAGATGTAAACAGAATGAGTAACATACAAAGAACAGGGGTAGAAAACAGAAATATTTAAAACCAAAATCTAGTATTTTGAAAATACTATAAAATGGACACACACTAACAAAGGTAATCAAGAAAAAGACAAAAACTGTGAAAGGATAGTTATTGTTGTTGCTGCTGTTATGGCAGCACAGTTATGGGAGTCCATTTTTGAACACAGGCTCCCACCTTCAAATTATCACTTCCTTATCTTTGCTTGGGTGCCTGATGACTTTAAAGAGACTATTTCTTTGGAGAAGGTGGAATAAGCTTAAAGGTGAGAGTCATGTTTTGGCATTCAGACCAGGTAGTAGGCTTTCTCCTACATTAACAAATGAATAATGTTAGGAATGCATGGAAGGTCACAGCTGCACCTGGAGGGGAGAGTATGAAAACCATAACTTAATAACATGATGCCAATACATCTGAAAGCATAGGTAATAGAATAGTACAATATAGATAACTACAGACTAAATGGGTAATTTTCTAGAAAGCTAAAAAATAACTAAATAGATTCAAGAGGATGTGATTATCTAGATAACCTAACCATCGTTAAAAAACATTTGGAATAAGGAGCAAAACATTTTATCTTAACCTTATCTCTCACCCCAAAATGATACCAGGGCCAGAAGGCTTCTGGCTGTGTGGGAGTAAATCTTTATTGCATGAATCCTCCCTTATGCTAACTGTTCCACAAAGTAGAGTAAAAGTTCTTTTTATGAGGCTAATAGAACCTTGATAACATTTCTGAATAAGAACTGAGTAAGAAAATTACATACCATATATACCATGAAGTAGATACAAAAAGTCTAAATTTAAATGGGGAAATTGGATTCAGCAGTATAATTATGAAAAATGTCTTCAAGACACACTAGGATTTGTCTCCTAAAAACAAAGAGTGGCATAACAGTGGGAAGTCTATCAATTTTAATTCACCACAACAATGAGCGAAAGAACATCAACCAAATGAACATATCGATTGTAAATATTGGAATAAAATTCCAAACTCACTTTTGATTTTTAACAAATGTAGAACTTTAGTAAAGTAGAAGATGAGAATTGCTTAATCAAAACACATGCAAAAATCATTTGTAAATGGGAGAATTCCCATTAAGTAAAGAATATTATATTTTCTATCTTCACTAGTATTAAATATTTGAGTAATATGTGATATAATATATAATGTGACTGAAAAAGAGTATGTAAGGGGTGAAACAGATGGACCCAATGTGTCATAATTGTAGACTGTTGAAAATAGTCTACAATTGAGAGAGCTATCAGATAAATTAAAGAGCAAGATGAATATATAAGATGAACCTATAAACATCAATAACAGCAGAAATTATTTGTTAAAAGTATACTAGGAACAAATATTCACAATAGCAACGATGATATATATATATATATATATATATTTTTTTTTTTTTTTTTTTTTTTTTTTTTGAGATGGAGTCTCGCTCTGTCGCCCAGGCTGGAGTGCAGTGGCGCAATCTCGGCTCACTGCAAGCTCCCCCTCCCGGGTTCACGCCATTCTCCTGCCTCAGCCTCTCCGAGTAGCTGGGACTCCAGGCGCCCGCCACCACGCCCGGCTAATTTTTTCTATTTTTTAGTAGAGACGGGGTTTCACCATGGTCTCGATCTCCTGACCTCATGATCCGCCCGCCTCGGCCTCCCAAAGTGCTGGGATTACAAGCGTGAGCCACCGCGCCCGGCAACAACGATGATATATTTAAGAATGAACCTGACAAACAAAATATGTAGAAGCACTTAATGGATGATACCACAAAATTTTGCCAAAGGATAAAATAACCGAACATAGGACAAGTAACGTTAATAAATGGGAAATCTCAATGATATGCGGTCATTAACTCCAAAAGTAAAATTATAAAATTCTTACAGAAGAATAAACATCTCAGAATAACAATGGGTATTTTGAAAAATTTAATAATGAGATGAAATTGACAACAAGTGTTAAGACATACTATAAAATTATATTAATTCAATAAAGTATAATGTGAGTAAAGTCATAGAGAAATAATTATAAAAGTGTATTTATTTCTACCTGTTTGTCTAACTATTCATACATCCCCTATCTAGCATTTGTATATATGAACAAAAACATGAAATAATGTTTACTTAATACTAATGATTGGTTTTCCCTGATGCTGGGGTTTAGAGTCATATTTTCTTTTGCCATTTTGGTACTTTTCTTCACTGCTTAAATGCTTTATAATGTACTTTTTGTTTTTTGCCAAAACAATTTAGTGAGGGTGTTTTTTTTAAACAATTAAAGATGTTTTCCTCATATTATTAAAGAGGATTTTTCTCAGAGAAATATTAAAAAGTAAATTAGTTGATATTTAAATGACTACCTTAGTTGATGTGCTTTCCACCAAAAGCCTGAACCATAAGATGTGTGTACAGTGTATCAGGCATGACAACTGCATCCCGTCTCCCAGCACTAGGATAACAAGTCCCCGTCGCCCCACCAAGCAGTTCAATGGGTGAGTCCAAGGCATTTTGCATGTTTCCAGTTTCAGTTGTTGGGAGCTGGGTGTCAGGGCGGTAAAAATAATACGACTGCTCTCTTTTCAACCACATGGCTTGGAGAAGCAATTCTCAGATCCGAAGGTGCTCTTCCCTGAAAAATTAGGCATGAAGAGAAGGGAAATTTAATGACATCCATTAGAATAACTAAATGCCCCACAGATAAAATGTCAATCCGGCGATAATTCCTCTTCTGGCTGCGGCTCAGCTTCCTTATGGTGCTCTCACACCCATAAAACACCGAGCCCAGACGAAGGCTGCACTGGCTGCTGTTTGACTTGGCAGATTTAGAGGCAGAGACCACAGTTGCTGGGGTAGCAGCAGACAGAATTGGCCAGTCATAGCTGAGTCGAAAGCTAAAGATCTTGTCTGTATCCTAGTAATACAATTAGACAAGAATAATGAAGGAAGGAAGAAAAGTCCCAGGAGAAAAGAGGCTGTAGTTTTTGTACATCCTCCTCATAAAATCACATTTATTGATCATGCAAAGTAGCAAGGGAGATTTTTAGGCCGTTTCATGGCAAACTAGAAGACAGAAGAAAGATTGCAGATCTTATCAGACTTACAGAGGCAGGTTTCTCCTGAGACAGCTTTACTTTCCATTGTGGAAATATATCAGCCAAAGGAATCACTCATTGGTACCTTAGCAAGATGAAAGGTCTCAGGTCCATCACCCACAGTTCTGCTTGGCAAAGCAGAGTTCCCTTTACTGTCCTCTGTTACGGATTGAATTGTGTCCCTCAAAAAGATATGTCAAAGACCTAAGCCCCAGTGCCTGTGAATGTGACTTCTTTGCAGTTGTCATAAATTTAAGAATAGAACCATTAAAATGGGCCTTAATGCAACATGACCAATGTCCTTCTAAGAAGAACACGTGGACACACATAAACACACGCAGGAGAATACCATGTGAAGACACAGGTACACAGGGAAGATAGCATGTGGAGTGCAGGTGGAGATTGAAGTGAACAATCTGTGGCTACTGGAAGATGGAAAGGCAAGAAAAGATCCTCTCCTAGAGGCTCCAGAGGAAGCATGGCCCTGACAACACCTCAACTTTGGACTTCCAGCCTCCAGAACCGTGAGTGGATAATTATTATTGTTGCTGTTGTTATGGCAGCACAGTTACGGGACTCCATTTTTGAACACAGGCTCCCACCTTCAACTTTCACTTCCTTACCTTTGCTTGGGTACCTGATGACTTTAAAGAGACTGTTTCTTTGGAGAAGGTGGAATACACTTACAGATGAGAGTCATGTTTTGGCATTCAGACCAGGTAGTAGGCTTTCTCCTAGTTCCAATCATGTAGGCTTATATTTACTGGAGTTTTTGTCGTTGTTGTTGTTGACATGGCACTATTGTCTAACAAACCTCAGCTTATCCTTGAGGACAACCTTATTGGACTTTTTCCTTTTACTCAAAGCAACTTGTGGCAGTGACTGCCAGTGTTCACAGAATCCTTGTCCTCATTTTCTTCTAGAGCACACATTTAGACAACATCTCCCAGCCTCCCTTGCAGTTAAGTCTGGCTTTGTGATGAGGTTCTAGAGAGCATAGCTGGAACAGAAGTGATGTGTGCCACTTCCATGTCTCATCCCTGGTCCCCAAAACTTCCCACAGGTGCTAGTCATACTCTTTACTCTTCTAGAAGATGGGAATGGAGACAACCAAACCACCACAAAAGCCTTATATGGAACATGGCAGACCTCTCTCAACCAAAATCCTGACATGACCACAGGGAATGACCACCCTCATGGGCCAGCTTTGGACTGTCATGTGAATAACAAATAAAGTCTTACTGTGATTAAGCATTGTACAGTTTGGAGTCTGCTTGATAGAGTATCTAGCATCACCCTAGCCAATGCAGTATTTGACGTCTTAAACTTCACATGCCTTTATATCATTACACATTTTACTTCCTATCTTTTATAACTGATTCAGTGTGTTGTACATGTGTGGATGGATATTCAATTAATATGTAATACATTGATTATCAGCTCAAATGTGGCAGATGGAGATGGATTCTTCTTGACCTTTCATTGATTCTTTTTAGTCATTTGAAATTGCATTATCCCTGAATATTCTTCTTTTCATAAATTTGCTATGCATTTGAAATGTCAAATCTTAAATCTTCTTTGGCTCACCTTAATGCTTTCTTTTCATGTGAACAACAGCTATGTTCCAAGAGTCAAGAAATCTCAATATGAATAAAGCCAGCGCATGGACTCCCCAAGTTTGTCTTGTCCCCTGTCTATTTTACTTGTTCAGGTTCCTTTTATCTAGCAGAGGTAGGGATATCCATACCACAGTAGAGCTTCTCATACTCCAAGTTTCTAGAAATGATTGAAAGTTTTTTTAAAAATCCAAAACCGGATGGAAAACAAGAAAGCATCCACTGGCTCTAAAAACTATGAGAAATCCTTGAAAGGTATTAAGGCAGACGTCAATTGTGTTGAAATAGAAAACTAAAAATTGATGCAATTGTGGGAAAAGCACAAAATCACACCTTAATTAGAGGCGGTGGCAGGAAGGGCCCTGAAAACCTGGGAAGGGACACCAGAAGGGGCTAAGGGGCTTCCAGCTGCTCCTGCCCGTGCTCCACAGCCTGCCAGCCGCATACCTTGTTGGGCCAGGTTGCTGTAAAAGGACTCTCTGGATGGTGTGAGAGCTTTGGTCTGAAAGCAGGGAAGTGCCTCGAATGGTTAGAGGGCCCCAGGCTGGAAGGGATTACGGCACATCGCCAAGATGGCATGGCTCACAGCAGATCAAGGCCTCTCCTGCTCTCATGGAAACAACCAAGGACTCAGAAGCCCTCCTTCCCTTTCCCAGGAAGCCTACAAATGAAGATAACAGGGCTTCTCATACAGATGAGAGCCCAATTCTAACGTGGTGGGCAGACTGAGAACTAACAACCCTGAGAACTGAGGGGAGGACGCCCACCCAGTGAAACACAGATAACTGAATAACCAGATGGCAGCCATGAGAAGTCCACATGCTGGACCTTCAGAGACGCTGAAGGCGGATCTCGTATGAATAAGAAGTGTGAGAATTAAAAACTTGCTCATGCAAATTAAAAGTGCAACAGATCAGCTGAATAACATAATGGACACAATTGAAGAAAAAATTAGCTGACCAGAAGATTCAGGTGAGGAATTCTTCCAGAAGGTGACCTGAGAGGATAAAGACAAAGTAAGGAAGAAATATTAAGAAGCACCATGAACAGATTCACAGATTCTAACATTCATCTCCTGTGCCGCTCAGAAGAGGGAATAGAGAGTACAGAGAACAAGCAGGATGAAGAGAAGTCATAGGGAAGGATCTAGAGAGGAGGAGAAGGCAGAAATTTCGAAGGACTCTCAGAATTTATCAGAAAGTACTTTTTAAAAAATGATCAAGTAGGCATATGTAATTGAATTTCAGAAAACCATGTATAAAATATAAATCTTTTCAACTTTTCAACTTCTAGAAAAAAAGACAAGGCACAATAATGTAAATGCACCCAATGAACATTAGAATTCAGAAATGTAGCAACATATATGAGAAGACAATAAAAACATTTTGAAATCTCTAAGAGAAATAACTTGGATTAGAATTCCATACTCAAAATATAATTTCAGTATTAGGGTTGAATATTAAAGTTTTCTGATCTCCAAGGGCTCAAAGTTCCCAATCATTGATATCATACAGGCCATGTTTACCGAGCATAATAAATTTCAGAGAAATAATATTGCACCAAAGTGCAATAAAACCAGAAATTAAAAGCAAACAATATATATATGTGTGTGTGTGTGTGTATGTGTGTGTGCATATATATATGAACGAATGACAATAGCTTTTTGAAACTGTGAGATGAACCTGGAGTTTAATGGAAAATTTATAGTTGTGAATGCATTCATAAAGAAATTAATGAGTATGCAAAGTATGAAATAGATTTTCAACCTAAGAAATTGAAAAAGCAATAAAGCAATCACTAAGAACGCGAACGGTAGGAATTAATGAAGACAAAAACAGATATTAACAAAATGAATAACCATAAAAGAGCACCTTTTTTCATCAATACAGAAAAGCTGCTTTTTGAGACTAATAAAACAGAAAAAACTTAGTTACACAAGGTGAAGGGGAAAGAGAAAGAAGTAGGAAGGTCATATAGCTTTAAATTGAATACGACATTGACTGTTTTGTTTTATATTAGATTGGTCTTGCCTTTAAAACACCGTTTTAAAAGAGACCATTTGTTAGTGCCTGAAATCTGTAACTGGCTTAAAAGCTCTGTCAGCTGGAAAGGAACCTGTCAGTGTGAAAATGGAAAAGAAAAGATACATCGGAGAGAGGTAAAAATGCTGATAAAATAAAATGCTTTTCATTTATACTGTACTGGTTATGTTTCTATCAATGAACTGGTTTTTGTAGGTTACAGAACATTACTCAACAGTGAAAATATGACCAAAGTTGCCAATGGTGGAAATTTTGCTGTATCCATCAGAAGGTCTCAACTCCTTTTTCCCTTTTTTTTTTTTTTTTTGAGATGGAGTCTCACCTTGTTGCCCAGGCTGGAATGCAATGGCATGATCTCAGCTCACTGCAACCTCCACCTCCCAGGTTCAAACAATTCTTCTGTCTCAGCCTCCCGAGTAGCTAGGATTACAGGCACCTGACAACTCACTGAGCTAATTTTTGTATTTTTAGTACAGACGATGAATATTGGCCAGGCTGGCCTCAAACTCCTGACCTTGTGATCCACCCGCCTTGGCCTCCCAAAGTGCTGGGATTACAGGTGTGAGCCACCGTGCCCGGCCCTCATCCCCTTTTCAGTAGGAAACTAGACTTGTAGATGGGACAGATTGTCCAGCATTCCTCAACTTGTCTTGCAGTGAAATGTGGCTGTGGCTCTGAGTTCATTTAAATGAAATAAGAGCAAGAGGCTTGTATGTCCCTTCTAGTCCAGGGCAGTGAGACTGAGTTTTGTCTTCTACATTCTCCTTTTCCACTTTCTAACCAGAGAGAGGGTGAAATTACCAAGGATAGAGCAAGTCGGACAAACTCACGTTGAATGACAACATCTTCATGGCCTGGATCCCTGAAAGACTGTGTGGAACAGAGCCCCTTAACCTGAAACACCCACCTTCATTCAGATTGTTGTGTGAGGTTCCAATAATGTGATTCCTTTTTAAGACACTAAGGGGGAGTATTTGTTAACAGCAGGTTAACATATATTAATTAACAGCCATATAATAAAATATGTATATATTTAAGAACAGCAAAAAAAACTTGAGATTGGGATCATTTCCACCAAATATATTAGAAGGTTTTTAAAAATGATGTATATATAGGTGATTATTTCTTTTCTATAATTCTTTTTGTCTTTTTTATAATATCTATAATTAACATGAGCTATTCTTAATGAGAATAAAAGTTATTTTTTGAATTATAGGTATGCATCATATATAACACTGAGTATCTTTTTTTGTATCTTTTTAATTTTTTAATTTTTATTTTAATTTTTATTTATTTATTTTTTGAGACAGAGTCTTGCTCCGTTGCCCAGACTGGAGTGCAATGGTGTGATCTTGGCTCACTACAACCTCCGCCTCCTGGATTCAAGCCATTCTCCTGCCTCAGGCCTCCCAAGTAGCTGCGACTAAAGGTGTGTGCCACCATGCCCAGCTAATTTTTGTATTTTTGGTAGAGACAGGCTTTTGCCATGTTGGCCAGGCTGGTCTCAAACACCTGACCTCAAGTGATCCGTCTGCCTGGGCCTCCCGAAGAGCTGGGATTACAGGTGTGAGCCACCATGCCTGGTCGAAATCTGTATTTTTAATAAACTCCACCCTCCCCACACCCCAACTTCCAGGGCATGAGAAATCCCAGCCTTTGCCAGAATCTTTCACAGGGCCATGCTTATCACATGTGCTATCTTCAGCAGGATTTGCAGGTTGGAAAGCATCATTTTCAACTGGCCCTTCTCTGTTCTCCCACCAGCTCTTCTGAGGATTAAAGGAGGTAACTTAAGAAGAAGAGTTAATGAGAAAATGGCCAGTCTGAAGGAAAAAAGTGTAAGAAATGATTCCCAAATATGAACACATAGAAACCATATGATAGTTCTTCTTAAATAGTAGAAAGTACTTTTCTAAAATGTTATTAATAAGACTAATAAAAAATGAAATGATTTTGTTTATAATTTTTAAAAGGATATATTTTATAAAAAGGGTATGTATACCCTTTGAATACCCATGTATATATATATATAAATATATATATAATATCATGTGTTCTATATTATATAATACATTGTATATAATTATAATTCAGCCAGGCGTGGTGGCTTATACCTGTAATCCCAGCACATTGGGAGGCAGAGGCAGGCAGATCACCTGAGGTCAGGAGTTTGAGGCCAGCCTGGCCAACATGGTGAAACCCCATCTCTATTAAAATACAAAAATTAGCCAGGCATGGTGATGCCTGCCTGTAGTCCCAGCTGCTCGGGAGGCTGAGGCAGGAGAATCGCTTGAACCTGGGAGGTGGATGTTGCAGTGAGCTGAGATCACACCACAGCCACCGCAATCCAGCCTGGGTGACAGAGTGAGACTCCATCTCAAAAAATAAAAAATAAAAACAAATAAAAATTAAAAAATATGTAACTCATATGTCATTGTAATATATATGATAAAACTCATTCTACTGGATGTTTTTTCAGCTAGTAATTGAACATTCAATCTGGTTCTTGCCCAATAAATTCTAAATTATTAAAATTCAATTGAAGTGTCTTGAATTCTTAAGTGAAGTAAGTTATAAACTTTGGAGATAATACTGGAACTTACCATTTAAAGAAATTATAGGTCATAAGCCTTAATTTTCTATATTGCTGGGAGATACCCACTTGAAGTGCAACACTGGGGGATCTGGAGGAAAGTCCCCAGAGCTAGCAGTCTGGAAGACCTGGGCCAAAATCTGACTCTGGCATGACCTGGCTGGGTGACCTTGAGCAAGGCATTAAATCGAACTAAACCTCAGATGGCTCACCTGTGAAGTGGGAATAATAACACCTCCTTTCAGAACTGTACAGAGAATTAACCATAAAGAATGAATCTAAACTATCCTATCTGCCATGGGGAGAATAGTTATTGAAAAATAATAGATCTTAAATTATGTTAATAACAGTTTCTCCAAACAAAACCTCTCTCTTTCTGACTCTCCACCCTATGCTTTTCCAAGATCCTAGTATCTCTTTCTTCCTCATTTTGAATAAAAATAGGACAGTTTGACCCTGAGCTAATGATAAATATTGGAGAATGTTGCCACTGCTTTGTGTATATAATCTCACCAAGACTTTGAAAAAATGCAGACCTCAAATTTTCCCACCTAAGATTGGTTAGAGGTTTTAAATGCATCCTTTATTTATGTCAATTGCCTTTATCTAAGAAAACAAGTTATTCCCTGTATGCCCACATGTTATTCATCCAGCCGCTTGGCTTTTACCAATAGGGTGCACGTGGCAGTGTACTGCTATCTCTGTTGGGCATGGGTGCAATCAGTCACATTTTGTTTTGGCTTTCACTGTCCACTGCTTGGAGACCCAGATGAAGGACAAACAAGATTTCTATACTTCAACAGACTCTAATGGAAATTCCCAGAAACTCTAGAGAAAAGTGGCTTTTGTTGACTCGTATGTTTTTCAAAACAATATACATAGTTTAGAATGTCTAAGGATAAAAATCAAAACTCCAAACTTTAATTAATAGAAAACTTACTTCAACACTTCCTTTGATATCTACGATTTTGGAATAAATCTTAGTCTATAGACAGTTTATTTTTAATTGAACAAGAGGTTTTAATTGTCATCAATTTTGAGAATAACTTAAAAAAATTTGCTATCTGAGGTAAAACAGAAAAGGGGAAGCTATATAAAATAGAATCTTGGTGAAACCAAGATACAATGATACAAAAATTCTTGGAAAAAATGAATTATTTATATGATTATCCCTATATTTCTATAATCATACCTATGCTATAACAAGGATTAATTGTTGCCTTATTTTAGAGATTCTTCCCCTTGTAATATGTGTTTTTCTTTCTTTTTCTTTTTTTTTTTTTTGTTGTTGAGACGGAGTCTCGCTCTGTCGCCAGGCTGGAGTGCAGTGGTGGGCTCTCGGCTCACTGCAAGCTCCGCCTCCCAGGTTCACTCCATTCTCTTGCCTCAGCCTCCCAAGTAGCTGGGACTACAGGCGCCCGCCACCGCGCCTGGCTAATTTTTTGTATTTTTAGTAGAGATGGGGGTTTCACAGTGTTAGCCAGGATGTTCTCGATCTCCCGACCTCATGATTCGCCCACCTTAGCCTCCCAAAGTGCTGGGATTACAGGCGTGAGCCACCGTGCCCAGCCAGTATGTGTTTTTCTTATACCTCAAATGTTGATCTATGTTCTAGTTTCTCGACAAGCTCTCTTGTAAACCTTCTGATTGCTCTTGAAGCTTGAAATCTACACATTATTATGTAATTTCACATCCTATAGAACTGTTCTTTACACCAATGATGAATGGTTCAGCACTTACATTTTAAAAGTAGGAAGTTTGCTAAACAAGCCTAGTAAAATCGGGGATTTTTCTGGGGGAGACAGGAAGGTAAGTTTATCTACGAAGGATAAACTGTTACCTGGCAATAGCTTGATGGGGGAATCAGGCTACAATAACAAATTGCAATGACTACATGTCCTGGCTGATATGGTAAAATGGCAAAGCAGGTATCAATGCTGTCAGCACTTTCCATAAAACATAAAGTAGTCACAGATTGGTCATCAATGTGCCATATGCTTTGTGGGATCTGTGGTAATTAATCGGCATGGCAGATTTAGGTAGCAGTAAAGAGTGTAAGTTTTGGAGGTGGAAAGCTACGTGTTCCCATACATAATCTCGTTCATTCTCTGTGCCTTAATTTTTTCATGTGTCAAGTTCAGATGGGAACACTTCCTTGTACTAGCCCAGGAAATAGACCTGTAGACGCTTCATAAAGTCAGAATTGACTCCACTAATGTGAGTTTCATTTTCCTTTTTTCCTCTGACCTGGAGAAGTGATTTCTCTGTGCTTCCATGTTGGGGAAAAAAGAGGCGCTGAAGTTCCGCTGTCACATGCTAATACTCCCAGGACCAAATGACAGGCAGGCATTTCAGGATGGTCACTAGCAGCTGATAGCAAAAAAAGCTGCTTTTCACATGCAATTAATTGAGGTGTTTTTCACTGGTCAAAAGACCACTCTTCTTGATATTGATTTTTTTTTTTATTCCCAAAAAGGAACCAAGAGGAAAATTGGGTTTGCAGTTCCATTTCTCAGTACTTTGAGCCAAACTATTCAGGGAGGAAAGCTTGCTTTTGTTTATGGACAATTTTATTGACTTGTTCTAATAAAAGGAATGTATAACCAGAGAATTATAGGTTGAGAGAGGTAGGGAGCATGTAAAGGGCCACCCCTGCCCTTCTATTGCTCCAGGACATACCCACGTAAACATCAGATAAATGGGAATTTGTCCTATATTTCAACACACAAATGGAAAGAAGAGATTCCACTATTTTCCAGTTTAATGTAACATCTAGTCAGTCGCAAAATAAAGGTGGGAGTTTTTACCCCCATCTTTATATTCATATATAAATTATTCATATTGTATATATATATTATATATATATAATGTGTATATATGTCATAAAAATTTGTGCATATAAAGTGTGTAATATAGTATATAAAACTGAGATAGGATATATGAGGTACTTACTGTACATTACTATCTCTTCAGTCCTTTTTCTTAAGGCTAAACAATTATTTCCTCCTCTGGGAATCTGTTTTGTTTTGTTTTCCAAATCCACGAATAATTTTTGGATCTTTCCATCAAAACTTTTCAAGTTCTTCTTGCCATCTATAAGCTGAGGAATCCTGATTTTCTTCCATCTCTCAAAATCTAACTATAGAGATATGATCATGTTACCTGAGGCTAGCGAGGCAAGCCTAACACCATTGCTGGGATGAGCTCTGTGTTATCAGGAGGAGAGCTTGCCATCACACCATGGCATCTCAATTTTCATTTACAAATGCTCTATTTGTAGCTAGCCTGATTCTTAGCTCTCTTTTGTAAAGCATCATCTGATTCCTAGACGTTTTTCTGCCTTCTTTGTGCAAAATTATTTCTTTCTGTACTTAAATGAGTCTGTGCCTATAAAGGACACCTGAGTGTGGCAGGCTCCTGATGAGTGGATGTGAATTCTAACTCAACGCTTACGCTGTGCTTGGATATAGCAATCCTTCCCAACTTTCATATGTGGTTTCCATCCTTCTTTTGCCCTTTAATAACTTACTTCTTGATCATCAATCCCTTTTATTCCTCCCATAGCACGATAAAATGAACAAAATAGGTGACTTGATTGTATTATTTATATTCTATCTTCATAATGGATCCAAGTTAAAACCCTCTTGAATGCCAATTAAATTCCTTGCACAACTCATCAACCAACTATATACATTTGCTTGATTTTTTTTATTTCACTAAATTCTAGCACATTCTGATTTGTGGGAATAGATACATTGATCCCAAACTACAAATGATTAATTTTAGATGCTATAACATATATTATTCATAAAATAATATTTTTCTTCAAATTATAGACACCTAAAGCAGCTAAAATTAATAATGAATAATTGATTTGATATTCAAATAAATACTGTACATTTGTGAAATTTTATTTGACAATTTTTTAATTTTTGGAAGAAGTTTCAGAGCTATTGATGTAAGAGACTTCGCTGTGAATGTCACTCTTGGTTCCTCTCTCACCTTTGCTTTATAATAATATATTTGATAGTATTTATGCAATAATGAGCAATTTTTTTTTAGACAAGGTCTCACGCTGTCACCCAGGCTAGAGTGCAGTGGCGTGATCTCAGCTCACTACGACTCTACCTCCCAGGCTCAAGCGATCCTCCTACCTCACCCTCCCAAGTAGCTGGGACTGGGATGGCATAGGCCATCACCCCTAGATAATTTTTGTATTTTTTGTAAAGATGAGGTTTCACCATGTTGCCCAGGCTGGTCTCAAACTCCTGAGCTCAAGCTATCTGCCCGCCTCATCCTCCCAAAGTGCTGGGATTACAGGCGTAAGCCACCATGCATGGCCATGAGCACTTTTTAACATACCTTTATTTATCCACCAGTTAGTCATTGAATGTATTGATTACAAGATTTCTTTTTGGGAATAAAATATCCTTTTATAAATATTCAATTTATAATATACATAGAGTACTAGATATAATTCCCCAAAGATTTTAACCAATTGTTATCAATTATTTTAAGAATCATTAACACAATTTTTGTTGCATTCAAATACACCTGTCACTTCAAGTTATGTGTGTCTCATGTACCAACAAGTTTAGTTATATTGGTGAGAGAAGTGTCTACCAACATTAATATCAGTTTGTAAGCCTTCTTTGGATTCACATAATAGATGATGAGAATATCATTATGTGAAGTTGATGAGAATAAAGGTATTTAACTAGCCACAGTAAGAAAACATGGAAACTCTGCCCTTCACCTTAACTACAGACAGTAGCTCTGCCATGATCCTCTAAGCACAGTGTCTGTGCATGTAGCCTGGGGAGAATCTGATGGTGCAGCTTGGGGTGTCTTGTATGTGGCTTCAGAATGACCAGGGGCATTATTGTTAAAGATATTCAACCTCAGAATATTATTTTCTATTAGGTCAAGATTGGCAGAGTTGGCTAGGTGCAGTGGCTCACATTGGTTATCCCAATGCTTTGGGAGACCGAGGTGGGAGGGTTGCTTGAAGCCAGGAGTTCAAGATCAGCCTGGGAAATATAACAAGACCCCTCTCCAAAAAAAAAAAAATTCCAGGCCTGGTAGTGCACAACTGTAGTCCCAGTTACTCAAGAGGCTGGGGGTCACTTGAGCCCAGGAGCTCAAGGCTGCAGTGAGCTATGATCACACCACTGCACTCCAGTCTGGGTGACAGAGTGAGACCCATCTATAAAAACAACAACAAAAAAGTTTGGCAGAGCTAATTAGGAAGTGACCATTAGAAACAGAACTAGCTTGCACTAAATAACTGCTTATTTTAAGTGTGAAAAGAGCATCATTAGGGTGGGTAGCTAAGAGCCCACTAATTACTCAATCAGCACCACCACAAGGAGATTGCCATCCTGCACTTGTTGGTGAGAGGCTCAGACAGAGACATGGAAGAGCCGGGGTGCTGGAATCGGGAGCACCAAGGCCATTGGGGAAGTCCACACGGGAAGAGCACTGTGGCAAAGGCCCAGGGGCCTAGAAGATGTAAAATCAGGAGCTCGTCAGGGTCGTCAGCCAAACAAAGTAGCCTTGAGGGTCACTCATAGTCCAATGTCTGGACAGTGCCCTCAGAGGTGTTATCTGTGGATCACTGATGGTGACCACATAGGAAGGGGCCAGCAGCCACAAATGGGACCAGGGCCAGCTTTGTGGACACTGACACAGTAGCAGGAACCCTATGCTGACAACTTGAGAAGCCTCCAGGAGCAATTTTATCCCAACTGAAGGCTGCCTAACAGTCCCACAATGTCCGCAATGGTTGCCTTCTGGAAAGCACAGTGGGAAGGTCTCTGTGGCCCACAGCAGTAACCCCATATCAGCAAGAGTCTGCATTTGTAAGTACTCACCTTATGCCACTCATCAATCCCAGAGGTCCTACACACATTCATACATTTCATCCTCACACATGTTTATGAATCAAAAACTAGTATCACCCATAGTTCTTCAGATGAGGAAACTGAGGCACAGGGACCACAGATAACTTGTGAATTTACACACATGGCCAGGTGACAGAGCCCTCAAGGGGACAGAGCCCATTTTCATAACCAGAAAGAGCCCTGGCGTTCCCTGGACGTGAAGCACTATTTGTCCATTTGGCAAGAATTACTCAGCCCCTATCTGCCAACCCAGAGGCCCAGTGATGAACAGGACCAATCCAGTTCTTGCCCCCATGAGGCCTTCATTTTGATGGAACAATCAGGTAAATACATGAATCACACTGTTGTTATAGCTGGATATTTATATTAGTGCTTAAGGATTTAGTCATTCAATTATCATTAGTTCATGTGTGTTGTATCTTCACTTGCTCAAAGGCAATTCCTTATGGTGTTGTTATACAGGCTCAAGAACCTCTTAAGGAGTTGCTAAGAAGTTCCTGAATGAGTGGGCCCAATTAACTGCAGTCAAGTCTGCTGTGCTGAGGCCTGGCAAATCAGGTAAGTAGTAGTCCCTAACTAGATAATGTACACTGCATACAAAATCGATTCCCACTGCATGGGTATACGGTACCAAAGCGTGTTCAAGGTTCTCCTGCTGCCACCCAAATCTCTAGGCTAGCAAAGGAGGTTGTAAATGGTAATACTGAAATCTATGCATGCCCAGGTGGTCAGATGGGAAAGGGTGTTGAATGTAAGTTGTACAAAATTTGGACACAATAGACATGATGAAGTGAGAATGGGCTTTGTCAGCACTATACATCATGTGAAAAGCGAGAGTGAGTGATTGATGTGCTGCTAGGGAGAGAGCAGCTAAGGAAATAGAAAGATAATCAGCATCTGAAAGCAGGGGTTTCTGAGGATGTCGACATTCAGCTCCAAAAGAAGCAGACTGTCTCCCAGAAAATAAGGCAGCCCTGCACAGACTCTGAACTTCCCTGTGTTTCTTTACAGCTCAGCCTTGGACACCCTCAGTATGCCCAACAGATGTAAAGAGAAGGTGAGTTGATTAATGAGTGAACTCAGTAGACAAATATTTGATGTCTACATGTGCTTGTCTCTGATCTAGCACTGTGCAAATCAGGAAAGATCCCTTTGTTTTAGGGGTTGGAGACTGACAGTAAATTAAGAACATCAAAAGCAAATTAATGTCATGTTGGAGTGATCAGTGCTCCAGGATGGGGTAGAGAGAAAGGACAACCTAGAGCAGAACTGGGAGAACACAGTATAGGCTGGCTGCCATTTTCAACAGGGTGACAATGGGGAGGGGAGGGGTTTGAGAAGGTGACATTTGAGCAAAGACTTGAAGGGGGTGAGGGTGGGAGCTAGGTAGGCAACAGGAGAAGGGAATTCCAAGATGAGGGAAGAGTCTAGGTCCAGATCTTAGAGAGAATGTGTCTTAGTGATACGATGAGGCTGGTGCAGACAGTAATGAGAGGTAGAAGGAGACAAAGTCAGAGCGGTGACAGGTCCCATAAGGCAGGGCCCTGGCAGCCACTCCAAAAACTTCAGCTGTGGCTACCAACACCATGGGAAGCCATTGGTGGGATTTGAGGAAGGAAGTGTGTCTGACCTGTCTTTTCCAAGGATCACAGGATGGTGTGTTGAAAACAGAACAGAGGGAAGGGGTTGTAGGAAGACTAGTGAGTTCAACTCAAAATGTCCAAGCCATTGTAAGACAGACCATCATAATTAAACATTCGAATAGAATTAGGTGTTTTAAATTTATGTACTCAAGTACTAAATAAAACCCAATATTGCACTAATTAGAGTCACCTGGTTATGTGAGACCTGCATCAATGCTACCAGAGTCCAGGCTCTGTGTAGACAGAGCCTTCCTGACCTTCCAAGCATCGGTGGGCCCTGCTTCCTTTGACATCTTCCTAAAGCAGCATTCACTCTTCTCTGTCATGTGGTCTCAAATGCTGGATCTCAGTCCCACTAAGCAGCCTCTCAGCTCCTTGAGGGCTGAGACTTGGCCTCCTAGCTTTCTGAAGAGAGGCTCTGCTGGGACTTTGTCTTCAGAGGCAGACCCGACAGCTCCTGTCACCTGGGCAGCTCCGGTTGTCTCACTCTCCTCTCAGGGGCTGCACAGCAGGCATTTCAACTCCTTCCAGCTTCTCCCTCTCCAAACTCCTTGGTTTGATAAAATTTTCTTTACCCAGTTTTTGATCCCCATCTCCTGCTAATCTATTGCCTGTCATTCTACCGAGAGTGCATTTTAAGAATTTGGTGAGAAACTTTTGGTAAAAAGAATGAAGATGTCCGTCTAGCATGTAGACTGTTAGAACTTTTGAACCCAGAAGCTTGGAAAGGGATGGGTTTGTGCTGCAGCGCCATTTCCTGTCAACTACAGCAGCAAATGAGTTGGAGCTAGAGGAGATCAGTAAAACCTATTCATCTCCACCTACTCATTTTTGTAAAACATAAATTTTCGACGTGACTTTGGGACTTTGAAAATGCAATCAGTCTCCACAAACTAAAGGCTTGAAAGTTGGTTCTCATTGACAGATTTAATAAGTTATTTAAAACCCACTGGTCATGTTCAATCAGCATTCATCTTTCTCTTTCTTCGGAGGAATTTACACTTGTTTTTCCTTTGCTTTATTGAATGTACACTAAAATGATCGTCACCTCAAATTTCTTGCAACCTGAATAAGCTGTGATTTCATTCTTATGAATGATTATTTACACATTGTGCTTACTCTTGTGAAATTATATTCATGGTATTTGTATGCAATTCACCTTTTTGTCATCAAGAAACATTTCAAATGAGGTCAACCAAATCTTCTGGCCAGAGACTTGGAAGGTCAAAGTGATGAATAATTAAATCGCTATAAAGTCTTCCCTGGAAATGAAATATATGTTGTTTGACATGAAGCATTCTCTGTGGATGTGATACTTCTGGGAAAAAGAACAAGAAACTGAATTCAAGAACTGGTCTGCTACCCTGAGTGGTCCTCCATTGGGGATGGTCATCCTCCCAATGGGACATTTGGGAAGGTGCCAGGGAAGTGCCAGCAAGCAGTAGGAATGGGTCTAACGCTGGCTTTGCGTGCCCTAAAACAAAAGATGCTCTACTTCCTACTCAAGAGCCTGCTCACCCAAAATACACTGAAAGGACCTGCAGCATGCTAGAGACTAGATGCCACTATAGGATTCAGTCTCCTTTATGGCAGCATATTGGATTTTACTATGATTACTGAAAACAAAGCAAAAAAAACCAAAACAAAACCTAGTCATTTCCTGTCCAATTATGGGAATTTGTTTTGTGATTTCCTCATTATTACTGCTTAAGAGCAATAATTTATGAAAAACATTCCCAAAGCCCAAAGAAAATGCCTATTATTCTATTTCAGTTTTATGTTGCTTCATACCTTTATTACCACAACATCTGTGCCATTCTTGCATTTTCAATCCACCTGGCATATTTTCTAATGTGTTTTGAATTCCATAATGTTTATAGTACTCTCTAGCTCAGAAACCTCGATGGCTTCCCATTTGAGAGCCAAATTTCTCTACCTGGATTTCAAATCATTCAGGAAAATCAGTCCTGTCAGCCAGCCACATAGTCATCCTCTCCCAAAATGAGTCAGCCACTCCTCCAGGACAGGCTCTTCACAGCTCCAGATACCCCCTTTACTCCTGATGCCTTATCTTGATAATAGTTCTTCTCTTATTATATAAAATATCTTTTCCTTCTCTCTACTTTTCAAATTATACCAATCTTTCAGAAACGCATTCTATTCTTCCTCTTCTCTAAGACAGTACATAACATGCTGAAAGTCAGGCACTTTGAAAGCAGAGGAACCTGAGTTAAAATGTAAGTCTTATCTCTTGCTGAAGATTACATTACCTCTTTAAAGCTCAGTTTCTCATCTACAAAATAAGGGTGGTAATATCTATCACAGAGTAACATTAATATTATTAAATAAAATATTATATATATAAACTATTTAGCCTGGTATATGGTAAGTTCCCAAACAAGGAACTGAAATTGATGAGAATTAACCCAAGATAACTAACATTTCACTCCCCTCTCTGACCTTCTCATTCATTTTTCTCTTTTAGAATTTAGTTTCTATCTAATAAATTAGCACATTAATATATATCACTGTTACTATGGTGTAATCTACCAGTAGGTTGTCCCAATTAGACAAAAAAATTTTGATGGGAAAGAAAATCTCTTCTGAATCTCCATAATATTAGCCACAATGATGAGCTCATTGAAGACATTAAATAAATAGAATTGTATTCATTCATCATTCAGCCAGCCAAATGTATCAGCTACTCTTCTAGTACTGTGAATAAAATAGACTGATGAGCAAATGCATTCACTACCCTCAAAGAGCTCACGGATAAGTAGAGGAGACAGACACATACATGCATAGGTATAAAAGAATGAAACAGTTTAGTGATAGACATAGTTGGTTCTTTAATATTTCTTTAATTAATTTTAAGTGTTCTATCCATATATTACTTATATTAGAATCAAATGAACAACTCCCTATATAAGTGGTGTGCTGATAAATGATTAACAACCGGCCCTTAGTGTGTAGCATTCCCCAGTTCCCATAGTATAAATATTCTTACCATGTCCAGTTCCAACCAACATGGCCTCATTAGACATGGAATTGCAAAGACATGCACTACCCTAACCACCATGCTTTAGCACTGCCACCACCACATACTCAGTAGAATAACCCCGAGAGCACAGATAGTGGGAAAGTCCAGTAAAGCAACTCAGAAGTGAGGAGTTTTGATTACTTTACTTACTATCTTTAAACATATGGAATTTATTTCACTATAACTATAGAATTTAATTTTAATAATGACTGTTCAACAACTGAAAAATTTAATCATGGATTCTTCTGAGTTTCTATGAGCTGGTTCCAATGTACCACTCTTTGTATCCCACTTCCAACTGTTAGGAGGAAAATTAGCATTTATTATTGGCTATGAAGTTGAATTTTTATAAAGAAAGTCCATTTTAGACTACATTTAGACACCCAAACAAGTTCAATTTTCAGTTGGCTTTATACATACAGAATGGACTTTGGAGCTAATGTGTTCTATTTAATTTTCTTCAATTGCTGGTGTCTACTTATATTTTAACTATTTGCTGTGAGAAATTCCAAACATATAGATAGTCAGATCTATGAAATAAACCTCCCTGTGTCCATCACCTACCTTTAACTATTTCAACTTCTGGCCATTTCAGTCTCACCTCCGCACCCAAATTTTACTCCCTCACCTCCACCATTTCAGCATCTATGTGCTCACTACTTTACCTCCCACCCCACATTAGTTTGAAGAAAGTCCATCAGTTCATCTACAAGTGTGTCAGACTGAATCTCAAATATAATAACTTCTTTTCCTTAGCATAACTATAATATCACTATTATATCTTTAAAATTATCATTTCTTAATATCATCAATATTAAGACACTGAATATCTAGTCAGTGTTCAAAGCTCTAATTGTCTCAAAAATGTCGCAAATGTCATTCTTTACATTTTCTGCAGTTTGTTTAAGCCTGGACACACAAAGGATTTTTTGTGCCCACACATTACGATTAATTGATCCATTCCTTATATCTCTTTTAATCAGTTGAGTTTTCTCTTCATATAATGTTGTCCTTATATTTGCAAAATAAATAAAGATCGATTTGTCTTCTAGAGTTTTTCGCAGACTGAATTTTGCTGTTTGTTTCTACATGATGTTATTTACATCTTTCCTCTCCCTGTGTATTTTCTTTATACAGGGAAGTGGATCTTGATGAGTTTCATCTGATTCAGGCTCAACTTTTATGCCAAAAGGACTTTAATGGTGGAATCATGAACCCCCACGAGGAGGTGCACAGGGTCAGGCCATCTCTCATTCCATGATGTTAGCAGCTGTTGGTAGTCAATGCCTAGGTCCATTAATCCATTGGGATCACAAAATGATCCTCTTCTAACTCTGTCCTTCCTTCTTCATTTATTAGCTGGAATACTATAAACAAAAACCTTGTCATCCACTATTTGGTTAGCCATTGGTACCATCGATCTGAGAAAAACACAGTACAGTTTTGATTCTGCCCCTTACCTTACTTGTTTTCAAAATAAGTCAGTCACTATCATCCTCCAACAGTTACCAGTTCCTATTAAAGAAAGACTTTCCACCACTTTCCATTGTGATTTGCAAGCAGCAGCAAAATCATCTGGCTCAATAAACCTGGTTTCACTTAGAGACTACCAGTTCTTTCTAAATGACACAGAAAAGTTACAGGGATATTTTAGAAAATCTTTTCTGCTTTACTGGGTGATTTTTTCCATGACATGATTGTTTAGAAAAAGATGAACAGCATAGAATTTTATCAGATGTGGCCTTGGAAATTGCCTCATCCATATGCCTCTTTCATTGTAAACTTGGAAAAAATGAGGCCAATTGAAATCAAGCCACCTGCCCAGAATGACCCCCACAATTGGTGGCAGGCCTGGTTCCAGAATTCTTATTTTGTATTCCAGGAATATTTTCTGCGCTCTGACTAAAATGACGTTTCTCTCAGTAGTTCTAGTTAAAATCACTAGTAAGTACAGGAAGCAAATTGAACTCTCACAGGCTGTCCCCAAATTAACATAAGCTATTATTCAAAACTCATTCCAAGCCAGACACTTTGGAACTCAGAGCATTTTCCGCAAAGTGACTCGGAATTCACTGCTGGTTAAAGCCCAGGCTAGCCTGATAACTCAAACAGCACTTGTCTGTCATTTAACACAAAGGCTGAGCCCTGTATATGAAACATCACTAATAACTATTCCCTTATAAAGATCAATGACAAGGCCGGGCGCGGTGGCTCACGCTTGTAATCCCAGCACTTTGGGAGGCCGAGGCGGGTGGATCACGAGGTCAGGAGATCGAGGCCACGGTGAAACCCCGTCTCTACTAAAAATACAAAAAAATTAGCCAGGCGTGGTGGCGGGCGCCTGTAGTCCCAGCTACTCGGAGAGGCTGAGGCAGGAGAATGGCGTGAACCCGGGAGGCGGAGCTTGCAGCGAGCCGAGATTGCGCCACTGCACTCCAGCCTGGGTGACAGAGCGAGACTCCGTCTCAAAAAAAAAATCAATGACAGTAAGAAAACATTCATTTCATATTTTCTACGACGTCCTAGGACGTTTCTATGCATTTCTTCATTTCATTCCCTCCATAATCCATAATCCCAAGAGGTAGGTGCTATTAGTCCCAAGCTACCAAAAAAAAAAAAGCTGAGGGTCAGAAAAGCCAGATATGGGGCTTGAGGAGACATGGTAAGAGATGGAGCTTGGATTGGAAACTGGGCTGCACCTAAAGCCGCCAGAGCCATCTCCTTGTCTACTGCCCCAACCCCCCAGAAAAGGAGAATCTCCCCTATTGCTGGTCCCCTGACGGTGATTCCTGCAGGTCACTGGCTGTTCTGATGGGAGGAGTTCTGATGGGCACTGATGGGTGTGCAATAGGGGACTGCACTCCACTGTGACTCAGGAGACTCCCTGGCTGGGTTGAGCACAGCTCATGGCCCTGGGAAGCAGTGCTGGCTCAGCTGAGTCCTGGTTGTTGAGAAGAGGTCCCAGCATAGCGAAGGAGAGTTCTGACCCTCATTTCTCAAGGAAGTGAATTTTTTATCTAAAGGAGCCCGTCTTAGGCAGCCTCTCTGGCAGCCCGCACACTAATCATGCACTTCTGTGATCCACCCACAAGTGTGTGCTGGTCACAGTGATTCACTTCTAAGGGATGGACTATCACAGGAATGATGGGATATCAGTCCCCAGAGCAGATGATGAAAAGCATGTGGCTTCCATCCGGGGTGCGCATTCTCTCTCTCTCTCTCTCAAATGGCTCATGCTGGAAAAAGGCGGTCACTCTGCTGCAGAGGCAGCCCTGTAGAGAAGCTAGCATGTCCTGGTGAGGTTCTGAGGCCTCTCTCCAGCAGCCTAGGAGGGGCCGACATTTTCCAGGGCCCACAGGCATGTGCTTAGAAGAGACTCCATCAGCCTCAGGTGAACCTTGAGACAACTGGTATCTGGACCAGAACCACGCACCAGTGGTGCCACTCCTGATTTCCTGACCCACAGAGGCTGAGATCATACATATTTGTTAGATTGCTATGTTTGGAGATAATTTGGTAAACAGCAACACCAATTAACACAGTGTGATCACTAAATCAAGGATTTTTTCCTATTAATGTATTTTTTGTATATGTGTATAGTGATTTTATTTAGAGATGCTAGCCTTTTAACTTAAAATGGTAGATTTTTTTTCTCATTACAATTTTGTATCCCTGAAAAATATTAAAGTCAAAAAAAAGATGTGTGTGTGTGTGTGCATGTGTGCTTGTCAATTGCGAGAGATTTTGTCCCCCACCCAGGGACATTGGGCAATGTCTGGAGACGTTCTTGTTGTCTCAATTGGGGCTTGGTGGGTTGCTGCTGAACACCCTGCAATGCACAGGCAGCCCCACAACAGAGAATTAACCAGCCCTAAATATCAGTAGATGCTGAGGAATCCTAATAACTAACCAATGAAATGTATCTATTCAGAAAATAATTATATTTACATAATTGAAGATTTAAGGTATTATATGGAAACCACAAAACACAAATATGTATTATCTATGCTTTTTTCATTTATCTTTTTTCTATTAACTTTTTGTGTCTCACAAAGGAAAATCTTTTAATTAAATAAAAGCAATGTTTTTCCATTTCCACAAATCTCATTGCATAAGGCAATGGCTAACATCGTGGCATATTTAAGTTCTTGATTGTTATTGTTATCAGGAACATGTAGATTGATATTTTGGAAAATTAATTGTGTCACATTAAATTTGGGACATAGGCCGGGCACAGTGGCTCATGTCTGTAATCCCAGTACCTTGGGAGGCTAAGGTGGATGGATCACCTGGGGTCAGGAGTTCAAGACCAGCCTGGCCAACGTGGTGAAACCCCATCTCTACTAAAAATACAAACATTAGCCAGCCGTGATGGTGCATTCCTGTAGCCCCAGCTCCTCAGGAGGCTGAGGCAGGAGAATCACTTGAGCCTGGGAGGCGGAGGTTGCAGTGAGCCGAGATCATGCCACTGCACCCTAGTCCAAGTGACAGAGTGAGACTCCATCTCCAAATAAAAAAAGAAGAGATAAAAAAAAAGTGGGAGGGGGGGACATAGTTGATCACAAAATTCAACAGTGATGAAAATAACAGTCAGTATCCAGATGTGTGGGTGACTTTCATAAAGTAAACTGAGAAAAGATATTTAGAGAAAACCTATAGATGAGGCACATTTATTAGAGCAAGTGGCCCCCTTCACCCTCTCCTACTTGATGGATTGCCAACTGCATCCTGGCGGTAATGGAGATGGAGGCAGCACACATTTCCTCGTTACTCTTACAACCGTGAGACAGACCAGTTACGAAAGCCAAGGGGCCCAGGTTGCCAGGGATGAGAACCATGTAAAGTCTGTGGTGTGGGGTTCACCCCAGCAGAAAGAGGCTTTTAGAGAGCTACGCAACTAGAATACGGAGAATAGAGTTTCTTAGCAAAATCAGTGCATCAAGTAGAATCATCAAATTAAACAGAACCTTTGCAATCTATGGAAGAAACTGAAAGAAAAACAATTTAAAACAATATTGATATTTGAGGTGTGCTTATCAAGCAATACTATTGAATTTCTCTTTGTCTGAAGCAATGGTGACATCATAGTGTCTGTAACATCCCAAATAAGGACTCTGGAGAGAACTGTGGGAATAACTGTAAAGAAAGTGGCAGCGTAGTGTAGTCATTAAAGCCTTGATTTGACAAATCAAAGATCTGGGTTCAAATCCTGGCCCTGATATCTCTAGTTGGTAAAATTGAGCACAGTGCTTAACTCTTGAAAGCCTAATTGGTTAAAAACAGGAATTAAATGAGATAGAGCAAACCTGGTTAGTTAGCACTCAAATGTTGAAAGAGATTGATATCTTCTGAGCTAAAATTATTTTTATAAATTAAAAATCTGATATATGATGGCATTGTTCTCACATACAATATCCTCCTCCACTGAAACAAACACTATTCTACACACAGCCTTCTGCAGTTGGTGGGTCCCCAGTTCTGTTGCTGTGCATGGGCTGACATCAGCTGTGAGGTGGGTGCAGGCTTTGGCTCACTCATGGAAGGTCACTGAAAGACACAGGGCTTGTTTGCTGAACCTAAAATTGATAACATCATGGGTAGCCCTAGAGGCCCACACACAAATACACTTCCACTTGCATAACGTAACTTTTACAAGATGGCACTTTTTGAATTCATAAACTTGTACAGCCAATTCCTTAGCTACTGAATTTCTAAGGGATGAGATTTAACATTCTAGTCCAGATCATTTACTTCAGTTTTGCTGGGCCCACCCCACTTTTATTTTTTACTTCAGTAGTTTTATGCTTACTGCTTATAGATTCAGTGGTAACATCAGTGGGCTTGGATTATTTTGCTAAACCATGATAGCACATTTTCTTCAACACAAAGTGTCTTGAAAAGCTAAAATAAAACCTCAACCATCTTCATATCAGTGCTGTGGATTTTTTTCCAGAAATAGAGTGGATTTAGCAAAGAAAGAAGAGTTCACAGACTTAAATACTGCCCTGAGATATTTTACCTGGGCTATTGGCTTTCTTTTCTTTAGAGGCATATTTCTTTCACTTTAAAAACTTGCAGATAAACCAATATTCTTGTACATAATTATTTTGTATATCATAAAACAAATCCATGTTTCAGATATGCTGATCAATGAACGAAATATTAAGGTTGTTAGGCTTACCATTATTTTCCTCCTTGAAGCCCTATCAAAATACTAGAAAAAATAATAACAGAGCCTACACAAATAGTGAGATCTGTTCATCATAGATTACATCGTCAACAATGTTTAGTGGAAAATAACCTCTCACCACAGACAACAAATACTTCTCGATATAAAAAGAAGATTTAAAATAATTGGGCTAGGTTGAAATTTTTTACTCAAAAATGTATTAGAAAAAATTATCATTCATTAATTAGGTATAAAATATTGTGAGCATTTAGTAAGTATCTAATAAGCATTTATTGAGGAAATTAGTTACTCTCCCATGTCAATATTGGTTGTAATGAAAATCCCAGGCATTGAATTTTCAGGGACAGATTTAATTTCTTTTTTTTTTTCTTTTTTCTTGTATTATTATTTTATGGGGGGGATGGAGCCTCGCTCTGTCGCCTAGGCTGGAGTGTAATGGCACAATCTCGGCTTACTGCAACCTCCGCCTCCTGGACTCAAGTGATTCTCCTGCCTCAGCCTCCTGAGTAGCTTAGGTTACAGGTGCCAGCCACCATGCCCAGCTAAATTTTGTCTTTTTAGTAGAGAGGAGGTTTCACCATGTTGGACAGGCTGGTCTCGAACTCCTGGCCTCAAGCTATTTGCCCACATTGGCCTCCCAAAGTGCTGGGATTACAGGCTTGAGCCACTGCACCCAGCCAAATTTAATTTCAATACTCTTTTTATCACACTTATTGCAAATAATCCAACTACTAAAATATAATAAGAGTTAAAACATATTGGCACAAGAATAGATTATTTATCTTCACATAAAAGAAACTGATTTTATTTGGCTCTGGGATGGGAGGAACTGAACTGCAAGTGGGGTGCAAATATGAGGTGATTGGGTACCCAAGCACGAGTCATCAGATCGCCCCCGCTATTGAGCAGGAGTTGGCTGAGAGATTGGCCCAGAACATGCCTCCAAAGTTTTCTAAACTTTTAAATTTTTTAGCCTCTGTGGAATCCTTGCCAACTCTATGATTCACTTTAAAATATTTTTTTGGAGAATTTCTGGATCAATTTGGGAACTAAGACTAGAAAAGATCTGTGTTTCATCATCTGGAACCCAGGGAGAGGGTGAGGCACATGGAGTTCCTTGACCCCTCATCTTGCTGAAGCAGCAAGCATGAGTGAGTGCTGAGAAGCCTCACACACTCCTGGGCTACCAAGAGCTGTGCGGACACTGTTGTGTAAGTTGGCCAAAGAGGAACCCTGTATACTGGACCCTATGTTTTTTACTTCTTCAGAATAAGACAATTAACGCAAAACCTGCCAGCACCAAACTCAAAATTTTACACATTCTATCACTTACATATAGCTCACATAAGCATATTTTTTAGCTATTTCGAGCCTGTCTGCTTTGCATATCCCATGAGAGTACAGTCAACATCTGCTAGCCATAGATAAGACAAACTCTGTGACTATAAAAGACCCAAACCTCTGCTCTTCTAAGAGCTCCATGACCCAGGGACGCTGCACCTCACTGCTGAGCAACATCATCCCTGCCCAAGTGCCACTCAGTAAAGCTTGTTGTACAATACTGTCATCTCCTAGTCCTGTCTTTTCTTCAATCAGCTCCAAAATTCTGGAAACTTCCAGTGACCAATAAATATGAGGGAATTGGTACAAGGCCTGGATATTTAAAATTTGCAAACTTTGCAATTTATCTGCAGGCAAAAAGTATTAAATGAAATAATAATTTCCCTAATACTGCTTCAGCTGGTTTGAATCACCACCATTAATCAGTCTCACATGTGAAAAAGTAGCCCATACCATAAGTACTCTGACAGTATAAAAGTTAGAAAGTACAGTTTATCAAGACAGCATTCATGATCTTGACTTTGGGCAGCCCCTTGTAGCAGAAAGAACCAAATTGGTTTATTTGTGAAGAACACCCTACCAACAGCTCCGTATACAACTTCTGGCCAAAGTATCCCAGCATCCTTAAACCAGCCTCTTGTAATCCTCAAAGAGTCCAGGGTCGCATCATTGACCGGAACATTTCTTCATAGCAGGGCCTCCTGGATCTGCAGAGGACCTTCTGAAGAAAGGTTGGAGTGCTCTTCCCCAACAATGTGCTTCCTGTGCACATGGATCCTGGACTTTTGTGGCTGTTGGCTCTCAGGTTCTGCTCACCTCCAGGAAGTGTTTTCCCCAGGCATTGAGCACCCACACTATTCCAAGAAACCAAGCCATTCACAGAGAAGCCTGGAGACTTCTACCCTTGTTCAACTCTGATAATAACCACTGAGGTTTGACTTAGAGATGTACAGAAAATGTGCCCTGGGACCTTCATGCAAGGTCTTCTTTCATTATTTGCCTTCTTCGCACAAAGCAACATGCGTATACATTACGACTCACATAGCTTTGGTGATTTGGAATTCATTTGTGGCCAGTGCTTCACTTTTATATTGATTAAGGTGTGGTTGCAGATGCCATTCTCTACTTTAGTAGGTTTAAGTAAAAAGATACTTAATACAAAGAAGTACACATATACAAAATCATCAAAGGCTGGAGAAACAGGCTCTAGGGGTGCTCTCAGAAACAACTCTCAGTTACCAGACTCTCCTCTTCTGGAGTAAACCAAGGAATTGTTAAGATTGCTTCTGATAGCAGAGCTGCATTTGCCAAAATCAAGAAAATTCTCCCTGCTGCTTCTGAAGTGTCTGGAAGCATCCAGAAGCTACCTCGTGAATTCAGAAGCCGCAGAATTTCAGGTACAGATCCTTGACACTTCTGTCACCAGCTATACCAACAAATGGGAACCAATCTTTCCCCATACAACTCAGCTCCAATTCAAAGTCTCCTGTGAGAGCATCCCGTTGGTGGGACTGAGTCTTATTGGAACTATGGTGACAAAAAAAGTCAAGGAAATAAAAAATAAATTCATTTTTACAAACCTCTCTACCTCATTGATTCGTCAGCTACATCTTCATAGCATAAAGCACCATAGTTTGCTACATGTGAATTTTACTTGCACATTGCTGATAAAAGCAAAAGTTATAACTGCAACTTATTTCTCTTTTAATTTTCTAGAATGGAAAATATTTTCTGTTCCTCCTCTCCTTAAATGTTTTCTTCAATTGCCTTTCAAAAAATGGTTTTAAGTAAATATTTTTATGAGGCTAATTATTGTGACTCTAGGTCTTATACAAGTGGAGCATCTCTAATCCAAAAATTCAAAACCAAAAATGCACCAAAATTCAAAGTTTTTTGAGGGCTAACATGGTGCCACAAGTGGACAATTCCACACGTGACATCATGCAATGGGTTGCAGTCAAAACACAGGTGTACAACAGTTTATTCAGTGTCCCTACGGGAAAAAAGACTCTCCCAGCCCCCTTCAGCTGTGATATATCTTTTCCACACACATCCAGATTTTCCTACTCAAAATGCCCACAAAGGATACTAAAATGGCACGTGTGCAGGCCAGAGACATCAACAGCAGGCTCCCCACCATGCACCACATAGAGTCAAGACCTATGTGCATTATTTACTAAAATTTTTGCTGCTTATTCTCTGCTCTATGGTGTAAATATATTGTTGAAAATGTCAAAAAGGCCTGAAGATACTCCTATGGGTAACAGTGGAAAAAGAGGAAACATTTATGTTTATTTGAAGCACAGAAAATCAAGCTGTTGGTAAAACTAGACAGCAGCATTAGTGGAAAGGTCTTACAGATGAGTATGATGTTGGAATAACCACCATATGTATCCTTCTGAGGAAACAGAAAAATAAACTGTTGAAGTTCTTTGCTGAAAGCAATGAAGAAAATTTAATGTAAAGAAGAAAAACACTGCTAATCAAGCTACAGATGAAAACCTCCATCGTGTATTGAAAGAATGGATGCCTCAGCATTTCACCAAACACATGCCCCTAATGGAATGCTGATCATGAAAAGTAAATATTCATCATGATGAACTGGAAATTGAAGGGAACTGTGAATATTCAACAGGCTGGTTGCAGAAATTTAAGAAAACACAGAGCATAAAATAATAGAAGATTTGTGCTAATAAAACATCTGCTGATTACAAAGAGGTGGAGAAATTCATTGAGGAGTTTGCCAAGGTCGCAATCTGATGCCAGAACAAATCTATAACGCTGAGGAAACATCATTGCTTTGGTGTTACTGTCCTCAGAAGGATACTGACTATAGTTGATGAGGGAGCTCCTGCAGGGATTAAAAATGCCAAGGACAGAATAACTACGCTAGGATGTGCCAATGCAACAGGCATGCATAAATGTAAGCTTGCTGTGATAGGCAAAAGCTTGTGGCCTCATTGTTTTCAAGAAGTGACTATCTTACCAGTTCATTATGATGTAATAAAAAGGCATGGATCACCAGGGACATCTTTTCTGATTGGTTTTACAAATATTTTGTACCAGTGGCTCACGCTCACTGCAGAGAAGCTGGACTGGATAATGACTGCAAGATTTTCTTATTCCTTGACAACTGTTCTGCTAATCTTTCAGGTGAAATTTTCATCAAAAATAATATCTATGCCATGTACTTTCTCCCAAATTGACTTAATTAATTTAACCATGTGACCAGGGTATCCTTAGATCAAAGAAGAGGAAATATAAAAATGCTTTCTTGAGTAGCATGCTAGCAGCAGTGAACAGAGGCACAGGTGTGGAAGATTTTTAAAAGGAGTTTAGCATGAAGGCTGCTGACATGCTGTCGCCAACACCTGGAACACAGTGACCAAAGACACAGTTGTGCATAGGAACAATCTCTGTCCTATAACTATGTTCAATGATGATGATAAACAAGGTGGTGACTTTGAACGATTCACATGTCAAGTAGAAAAAAAATGACGTCTGACCTCCTTACATATGCAAAACATGCACCTTCAGAGTCTGTCAGTAAACTGAAAGAAGTGGATAGTATAGAAGTTTTTAACATCGATAATGAAGCCCTGTTGTTTATTTATTGACCAGTGGTGAAATGGCAGAAATTGTTCTGAATTAAGGTGATTGTGATAACAGTGACGATGAAGATGACGTTGTTAACACTGCAGGAAAAGTACCTAAAGATGGCATGGTAAACACGTGTGATGGGCTTATTGAAGAACTAGAGAAGTGTGCATTCTTAAAATACCAAGAAATCATGTCAGCTTACAAAATCAGAGACTTTTAAGACAAAAACAGTTGTTAATGAGGCTGAGATGACTCTGGAGGAAACTTTTAAAAAGCCACCCAGCAGAATGCCTCCTCATCCCTAGAGGACTCACTTCCTGGCCCCTCAAAGCCTTCGGATGTTTTTTCCCACCGAGAAAAATAAATTCAGTGTGCAGGAACCTTTTAATCAAAACACAGCAATGTAGGTGGAGACTGGAAGCTTGCATTGTTTGTCGTTCAGGTTGTTTAACAGCTGATACAAGTGTTCTGGGGATGCTACTGTGCTGCTTAGTTACCCTGAACACATTATTTTTTCACTGTGTTAAAGGTATGCCATATTTTTTACTGCTAAGTACTTATGTGTGAGTAAGTGTAAGAAAATGATTGCTTATCAGTAGTAGCATATAAATTCAGAGTCAGGAATGATGGCGGTGCCAAACAACAAGATTTTCCCCATGGGTGGCTGAGATAGCAACACCTTTGCTTTCTGATGCTTCAATGTACACAAACTTTGTTTCATGCACAAGATGACTTTAAAATATTGTATTAAATTACCTTCAAGCTATGTGAATAAGGCGCGTATGAAGCAAATGAATTTTGTGTTGAGACTTGGCTTCCCTCCCAAAGATCTGTCATTTTGCATATGCATGTATACCAAAATCTGAAAAAATCCAAAATCTGAAACACTATCTATGGTCCTAATCATTTTGGAGATGTAATACTCAATATGTAATACAAGAGTTCTTGTTGTTTTAATGTAGAAAATATTTTCTCAGACATCTATGTTCCTAAAATGTTTTGTGTTTACCTTGAATTTGAGAATTGGGGATGTTTAATTTTGACCCCTAAAAGGTCAATATACAGTCTTGCTGTTGCCTTTTCTTTAATGGGAGAAACAAGAAACCATCGGTTCAATACTTGAAGCCATTTTTCTTCATTTTTGTAGGGAACACGCAGCATAGTGCATGCTCTTTCTCTTTGCTGGGCTGAAGTGTTTCAAGAGCCTTTGTGGTGTCCCCTAGGGGCCCTCCCTTGAACTCAGGCGGCCCTGGAATGAATTACTGCTGACGGAGCAAAGAGCGCCCTCAGACAATGGCTCTGCGGAGTCTCACTGACCTCATTATGAAGCACAGTGAAAACTCATCATCAAAGTTATTATGCTTTGTTTCACAGGGGCTCTATTGCAATGCCTCCTCCAAAGATGGCGAGAGAGTAGAGCCATGAAGCATGAACTGCCAATCTCTGTTTCAGATGTTCTCTGCCTTAGGTGGCTAACTGGTGTCATTGTGTCAGGAAAAAGAGTGACTTAATCAAAGCAGCCCAGTGGGAAAACAGGTCCGAGAAAATAGAACTTGGGATTGCATGGATCTTGCTACCACTGATTTTGTAGGACTCAGCATGAACTGCCCTGAGCAGAGGGGGAAAGCTCTGATGTGTGTTCATATTAAGGCTAAATCTATAAAATAGAAATCTATAATATATAAAATATAATATCCATATAAACCAACTCACATTTTATTAACTATACGTAATCTCAAATGTATCCTTTCTCTCTCTCTCTCTCTTTTTTCCTTCCTCCTTTTTCTTGTGACCTGTCTTACTTTGCCATGAATGTTTTTACTTGTAGCCCCAGAGCACTGAGTCCCTGTCCCAGCAACACTGGAAGAAGCACTGCAGCTGGAGCATAGTCAGGTGGCCGTAGCCCAGCAGATAAAGTGCACTCAGCACCATCAGACCTGTCTGATCCATTTTTCCTCTAAAGACCTCTCAGCAGTGCTGAGTTTCTTTCCTTGCTCAGCTTGCTTCTTTTGACAAGTTGTTGGCCTGGTCTTTCCTAACTACCCTGGAAATATCTTCAAGGAAGTGGCCAGGCTTTCCTTTTTAATAAGGCCTTTAGCAGAGCCCACTATGTAGTAGACACCAGGCACTTAATTTATGCTAGTAGGATGATACTTGCAGTACTGGGAAACAAAAAGTTTTAAATGGTAAACCCTGGTGTACAAAATTGGCAGCAGCAGGATGGGGAAAGAAGGAGGGTTCTGGGGCCGTCATTGTCACAGAGGAAGAGACTGGGGGAGCCTGCTCTGTCAGGTCTGTGGGGCTGCCCAGGCCGGAGTGTTAAGGGCTTTAGAGAAAAACTGCAGGATGCTGAGCTCCACCAGCCACAGTCCCAGATTCTGGTTACTAACTTAAGAATCCCAGCAGAAAAAGGACTTCTTGTGCATAACATCCATAAAGCTACCTGTATAATTCTGGGTTCTCTAGACAAACAGAACAAATAAAAAATAGATAGATAGAGAGTAGACAGATAGACAGATAGTAGACAGATAGGTAGATAGAAGATAGATACGTAGATAGAAAAGATAGATAGGTTGATAGAAAAAATACATAGTAGAAGATAGATAGAAAATAGATGATATAGATGATTGATAGATTAGATCCTAGATAGATAAAGATAGATAATAGATAGAAAAAACAGTTAGATGAAAAAATAGTAGATAGAATGTAGAAAGATAGATAGATAATAGGTAGCTAGCTAGATAGGTAGACAGATGATAGATGGATAGATAGATGATAGATAGATGAATAGATATATGGATGGATGGATGGATGGATGGATGGATGGATAGATAGATAGATAGATAGATAGATAGATAGATGATAGATAGATAGATATAGATAGACATTTATTATAAGGGGTTGGCTGACATGGTTATGGAGGCTGAGAATTCCTAAGACCTGCCATCAGCAAGCTGGAAACCCAGGAGGGCTGATGGTCTTGTTCCCATGAGAGGCAGGAGGCCCACGACTCAGGAGAGCTGATGATGTCAATTCCAGTCTGAGTCTGAAGGCAGGAGAAGAGCTGTGCTCCAGCTCCAAGACAGGCAAGCAGAGCAAATTCTCTCTCCTTCAGCCTTTTTGTTCTATTCAGGCCTTCAACAAATTGAATGAGGCCCACCCACTTTAGGGAGGACAATCTCTTGATTCAGTCTGCAAATTCACATGTTAATCCCATCCAGAATACTCCCACAGACACTGCAGAGTAATGTTTAACCAAATATCTGCACACCCTGTGTCCCAGGAAAATTCGCCATCACACCATCTGTGGAGGAATTCTCATTGGCCCTGCTTGGCCCCTTTGCCCACTTGGACAGCTCCCCCCTGTCAAAGCGGATGGGTCACAAAGATGGGCCAGCTTGAGTTTCAGGCCTGCCTGTAGCCTCAGGGATCCGTGGCAAACCATCCCTTGGACTGGGCTCCTAAAGTCCCCCCTTCAGATCACAGAGAGCATCGAATTCCAGAATGAGCCCTGCAAAGTGAACAGTCTTTTCCAAGCAAAACGCTCTCTTGTGGGTGTTCCTTCCTCACCACCCATCCATGCTCAACTTGGCCCCTGTGCTTTGGCTCACTTTCCCCCTTGCCCAAGTGTGACACCCCGGTATACAAATAACACCTGGGATCCAAGGCCCATGCCAGCACTCATCTCTTCCTGGACTCCTTTAGAAGACTCAACTCTGTTTTCAATGGTGGAAGCTGTCAAATGAACTTTTATCTGATAACTTGCTTCATCACAGTGGAACATTGCTTTTCAAAACAAACAGAGGTACAATAGTCCTCAACACTCAGGTACAGGGAAAAAATAAACAAATCCTAGTACCACAGGTTCCTGGTGCCTAGACTGTACCTGTCAATTGAATGGATGAGTGTTTGCTTTGAGTCTATTTATTGAGCCTAAAAACAATATTCATAATCACTTTTGTTTTTAGAAGAATTACTAATCATTATGTTGAATTAATTTTGCTTTGTCTTTTGGAAATAAGTTTTGTGATGATTCATTCTGTTCTTTATTTACTTTTTAAAATGCTTAGAAAGTATCCACTATGCAAGATAAGAACACTGGGAGTCTGACTAAACATCAGAGAAGACGACGCTGCTGCTTTAATCCTTAAAGTTTTCCATTAAGAAAGGATTGCCTTAAATGGCTTAAATATTTAAAAAATTATTTTTTCAAGGTCTACTTTGTATTGAAAGTAAAGTAAGAAGCTAGGGTCCTGGTCTATAAATTCTAGTTTTACGTTTTGATAGCTTCCATCATTGAAAGCAGAGTTGAGTCTTCTATAGGAGGCTGGGAAGAGATGAGTGTTGGTGTGGGCCTTGGATCCCAGGTGTGATTTGTATATTGGGATGTCACACCAGGGTTGAAATAAGGAGTAATATAAGAAAAAAATGCCTACAAGTTCACATTGGATTAGTGGTTCAACCACATATAAACTAGCCCCTTGACTACCTAAAGTGAGGGTTGTCACTGACCATGGATTCAGGGCAATGCCTAGATTGACTGCCAATACCCCTGAGCAACTCTCCTATACTTTCAAGAACAAAAGCACCTCTTACCTTAGCTTCTCACACACAGGAGCCTGTCAGCTTGAGCCTGTCAATTCCACCTGATAACTTCATGCTTTAACATAGAGACAACAAGCTTGGATTCAATGTAGCAAACATTTCTGAACATCTTATGTGTGTCACATTTGCTTTTCCCGTAAGCAAAACTCGAATGTGCTTCCCTGTTCTTGTGAAGCTCGCAGGCCAATATGGGCAGATTACAATGTGACTTAAAAGATGAAGGGCTTATGGGTTTGTGGGAGGCTGAATGATGGCCTCCAAAGATGTTCAGTTCCTAACTCCAAGGACCTGCGAATGTGACCTCAAGTGGTAAAATGGACTTTGCAGATGTGATTAGGCATCATAAGACAGGAAGAATATCCTGAACTATCCAGGGAGGCCCAACATGCACTCATGAGTGTCTTTGTAAAAGGAAGGCAGAGGTAGAGTTGACTATAAAAGAGAAGGTCATGTGATGCAGGGCCAAGAGCCAAGGAATGAGGACAGGCTTCAGATAATGGACAGGCAAGACACAGATTCTCCTTGGGAGTCTCCAGAAGGAACCAGCCGAACTGACACCTTGACCTTAGCCCCGTAAGACTCATTTTGGACTCAATTTATATGCTTCCAGATCTGTAAAATACTACTGTATGTTGTCTTAAGCCTCTAAGTTCGTGGTAATTTGTAATAGTAGCCATAGGAAACTAATACAGGGATTTCACATAAAGTACATCTGAAAAGGGAAAGGGTCAGAAAATATTACTGAGAAATGAACTTTATTTAGTACATGTGTCTTAGTTCATTTTCTATTGCTATAACCGAATACCACAGACTGGGTAATTTATAAAGAATAGAGGTTTATTTAACTAAAGGCTTTGGAGGCTGGGAAGTCCAAGTGCACGGCACCAGCATCTGGTGAGGGCCTTTCTGCCATGTTATGACATGACAGGAGGCACCACATGGTGAGACAGAGCAAGTGTGCTAGCTCCGGCCTCTATTCCTCTCCTTATAAAGCCATTAATCCCATAATAGGGGTCCCAGCCTCATGACCTAATGTAATCCTAATTACTTCCCAAAGGCCCCACCTCCAATCAACATATGAATCTGTGGATTAAGTTCCCAACACCTGAAATCTGGGAGGCACATTCAAACCATAGCAACATGGCAAGGTTTTGGTAGTTTGAGAAGTAATTTATGTTTAAAAATCTGTCCCATATTGGGAGAGTTTGTAGGATCTACACCAGAATGAAGCATTCTTTAAATAATGATGTTTGTTCTTTCATTTTCCAGGGTCAATATTGGGGGGAAAAATTCTATATATATACTTACTGAGCTGAACATTTCACCATTGTTCTGTTACTTAGGATTCCTTTCTACCACCTTACAGAGAGATATTATAAAGAAACTAAAGCTGTGAGAGTGGACACAGAACTTCCCCAAGGTCACCTGGTTTAGTGGATGCTGTCAAGTGCCATCCAGATTTCTCTTTGGTAGTGACTTACCCCAGCCCCTGGGCATACTGCCATAGAGATGGCCCACCATTTTTAGTCCTCTTTGGGAATTGCCTCCTTCCAAGGACAGCCGTATCCCACGACTGGTCAGTGTGGAGGGGTAAATGTATGACCCTCTTCCCCCCAACTTGGGACAACTTGAAGGACCATCTCATCTTTAGAGCACCCTATAGGGTTTGCCAAGAACCTTTTTGGGACTGCGTCACTACTCAGCTTCTCCCTCTGTCCAGTCTGGCCTCCTCCCTCTCCCTCCTATTGGTGTCAATTCCAAGACATCCTTATAAATGTCCTACATACACATCTCCATCTCAGACTCTACTTCCAGGAGAACTGAACCTGCAGCATGAACAATACATGCTTGTTGCATGAATAATGAAGTTGGGATTCTGCTTCAGCATCTATACCCTTTCTGCTTTAAATTATGCTTCCTGATGGAGTACAATACATACATTTAGACGATAAAATTTATTTTTCCCATGGGAGGTGGTTGTTGGTGATTGAGAGCCTGTACTAGAAAAGAAATCCGCAAACCAAAGTTCCCCTAGAATATGGATAACATGCCTTCCAGCTTCACTTCTCTGCTTATGAGTTCTTTTTACTGGGAGCCTGGCTATATGGCTTAGATTAAAATTATGCAGAATAAACAGCGCATGCTGTCAGAACAGAAGCACTCACGATTCCAATAACTTCTCTATTTGCCTGCTGGTGAAGAGATAAGAGAGGCTTCAATAGCTTAGTTACTGATGGCAGCAAATGACCTCAAGAATTATTCATCAGGAGAGATTGACTTTTTGGAGCTAACAGTACACTTTTCAAGTGCTGGAAAATGGCTCTAAAGCTATTCACATGTAAAAAAGTGTCACTTCTAATTCTGGGCTTGTTCATTGGCATGACCTCAGTGCACTGAAGGATTGGTTTCTTGGGTGTGAAACCTTCAGCTAGTACTCACCAATCATGATCAGTGATTAGCAATTCATTTTAACATTATTTTCCAAAAAGCTGCAGGCTGTCTTTCTTTTGCTCTACCGAAAATGATTATTTTTGAAAGGACCAGAACTTCATTACACAACTTCCTTCACTTGTAAGACTGTCCCATTATATAGAGGACAGACACATGATCAAAGCATCTGCCTTGGCTTAGCCATAGCATAGAAATATGTGACAATTTTTTTAAAGCACGAGAGAGGCTTTATCTTGTTTTACCAAAATACAAAGCTATGCTTTACATTTTGAAATGGAGTTTATGGAATTTTCTACTTATAATACATTCCAACCTAGCAACCCTCAATACCACCTCTCCAGACTTTTCCCCCAATACCTTTAACGACACCAGGACACTAATAACAAGATGCAAAGAAATTCTCACACTGAAAATGAAGAGAGATGGCCTAATGGGCAAGTCTTGGCAGACATCACATTGACTTTAAGGCCTCGTGTCACTGCAGCCCCTGGCCACACTCTGTGAAACAAAAACTGCCTGGAAAGTCATAGAGAGCCATTAACAGCCTCTGCCACCTGCACACACCAAGAGGTCTCTCAGGTCTCACTCTCTGCAGGAGACCAGAGTGGTCATTGTAACAGGAAGTAAGGGAGAAGAGCCCAGAGTGAAAGACAGTAGGTAAGAGCAGGGACAAAAACAGGACACTGTTGATATGTCAGAAACAGTCTCAGGGAGGTGCCTCCTCTGTGCACAGAGCTATAGGAGACCAGCGCATACTGGGCAGATCATGGCCACGCTTCAGCAGCTTTGACCTGCAAATTGTAATATCTCTCATGGAGACAGAAAGCAGAACCAAGTGCATCCCATCTAGTAATAAATACTAAATGCTGCCTGCAGAGTTAGGGGGAGGCCCATGAAAAAGTGCCCCATGAAAGGGCCTCCCTCTAAAAATGGCCCACTGCAACATCTAGAGGAATATCTGAAATAACAGTTAACATCCTAAGTTAGAAGGTCAACATACAGCCAGCTGGTTCTGGAGAGCACAGCAGAACAAATTAAATACAACCAATAATTTTAAAAATATAGCAGAGATTATAGAAAGATAACTAACTCAATATTTTAAATGGGCGATGTATTAGTTCGTTCTCACACTGCTATGAAGAAATACCCAAGACTGGATAATTTGTAAAGGAAGGAGGTTTAATTGATTCACAGTTCTGCATTGCTGGGGAGGCCTCAGGAAACTTACAATCATGGCAGAAGGCAAAGGAGAAGCAGGCACCTTCTTCACAGAGTGGCAGGACAGAGTGAGTAGAAGCAGGGAAAATGCCAGATGCTTATAAAACTATCAGATCTCCTGAGAACTCACTATCACAAGAACAGCATGGGGGAAACCACCTCCATGATCCAATTATCTCCACCTGGTCCCATCCTTGATGCATGGGGATTATGAGGATTACAATTCAAGATGAAATTTCGGGTGCAGACACAGCCAAACTATACCAGGCAATGAGCTTGAGTAGACATTTCTCCAAAGAAGACATACAAATGGACAATAAGCATATGAAGAGTTTCTTAACACTTTTAGTCACTGGAGAAATTTAAATCAAAACTGCAATGTGATACCACTGCATATTCATTGGATGGCTTATTAAAAAATACAGATAATCCCAAGGCCTGACTAGTTTGTGGAGAATTTGGAGCCCTGTGCATTGCTTGTAGGAATATAAAATGGTGTGGCTGCTGTAGAAAACACTCTGACAGCTCCTCAAACTATTAAATATGGAGTTACCATATGACCCAGCAACTCGCTCTTAGGTGTATATCTAAAAGAAATGAAAATTTGTACACAAATGCTCGGCACAGTATTATTTATAATAGCCCGAAAAGCAGAAATCACACAAATGTTCCCCAACTGATGAATGGATAAATATCATATGGTATATTCATAGAACAAAATATTACTTGGCAATATAGATGAATGAAGAACTGACGTGTGCTATAACATGGACAAACCTTGGAAACATTAGGGCAAATAAAATGAACAGTCACAAAAGGCCACAGATGATATTATTCCACTCATATGAAATGTCTAGAATAGGCAAATCTTTGGAAACAGAAAATAGTGACTGTCTAAGGGAGAGGTAGGGAGAGGTTTTTGATGGGAGGAATAAGGAATGATACTAATGGGTATGGGATTTATTTATTTCTGGGGTTATAACAATGCACTAGAATTAGATTGCTGTGATGGTTGGATAACTGTTAATGTGCTTAGAACCAGTAAATTTTATACTTTCAATGGATGAATTGAATTGTATGGTAGTGGATTATATCTCAACATTCTGGAGACAGAGAGAATGAGAGAGAAAGAGAGAGAGAGAGAGAAAGGCAGAGAGTGAGATGGAGAGAGAGAAGATATTCCTGAATTGAAGAAAGATCTATGGGTGCATCGTTAAAGGAGATCACAGCATTCTAAGGGAAAAGTGAAGAAAGAAAATATTCATGGCTAGATAGATCCTGTGTTCTTTTTCTGAATTTCAAAGATGAAGAAAACATTGTACAAAAATCTTTCAAGGAGACAAACCAGAATGGCCCTTGGGTCTTTGCCTTGCCTCTAAAGACTCTAACATGTAATAAGAGTGTAATGCATATAATATGACTGGAGAAGTGGGATTACAGAGCTAACATTTTGCATTCTCTTCTTTGAACTAAAATTATGCTGTTGAATATTTTCAAGTCTAAATATATTTATCTATAAAAGCATAAGTCTTTTTAAAATAAAGGCAACTCCTTTCTTATGACAGCAATTTGGGTTCATCAGCAATGATTAGAGAGCACAGATAAGCAAACAGGAGAGATGTCATCTCTCAAAGATGGAACCCTATGGCATTCTAAGGATCCTCCCAGTGTAGGCTGCCTGATACCACCTGGAATATGCTGCACAGTGCGTGAGGCCCAGCATCCAAAATGAAAATTCAGGCCCCCTAGTTCAAAAGTATAGAAGATGGCCATAGCAGAGCATTAAATCAAGCTTGGTGCCCTTCTAAGTTCAGTGCCCTGTGGACTGCACAGTTCTCATGCCTGGGAACTCATGCCTTGCACCTAATGAACAGTTAATCAGTGTTTGCTTAAATGGATTAATAATGGATACATTCTAAGAAAACTTAATTCACTTGTCTTGTATTCCTAGTGAAGTCAAAAGTTAACAATCCCTAAAATAAAAGGATGTTCCACCTTACTACTTTCTTCCTCTTTTAAAATGAAACAAAACACATATTTAAGTAGAGTGAGTGGGAGTTTAAATTTATCCTCATCCAATGCCTTTCCTGAATATGCTTGTATCAGGACTTTGACACACACACGACCTGCAGACCTAACACTTGCTGATGATTGGCCCACGTTGCCACAGTGAGTGCCTGGTCATGTGCATGGCGTCCTTTAGGCAGAAACCAACTCCTCATTGTCCCAAATAGCAGAGTTTCCTTCCTTTTCATGGCTGCATAATATTCCCTTGCATGTGTATGTATATGTGTGTGTATATTTACCATATTTTCATTATCCATTATCTGTGGATAGACACCATTTCTATATCTCCTTTACTGTGAATACCACTTTATTGTTTACTTGAAATTTGGTAAGGCAGCAGATTTTATGTGTCCTCATCATCACACACATAGGAAGAGTGCATACAAATCATCTCATTGTACACCCTGAATATATACAATTCTCGTCAATTAGACATCTTACAATAAAAAGTTTAATAATTAAATAAAAAGCATTTCCTGCATTGTAATGTCTCTGGGACCAGCACAGAGCATGGCTTAGGGAGAAGCTCATGTAAAACACTTATGGATTGAAACAGAATTCATCAGGTGCAACATAAAACTGGTGAAGAGATAAACAAGTAATGCTTTCCATTTTCTGCTCTCACTTGGAAAACATTAGTGAGAGGGCCAGACAATGACATGAAATATAGGAACTGCCCTAGTGGAAAAGGGGCCTCAAATATTCATTTATCATCCATTCCATTTACCATTTTATCCATTCTATTGCCATTTCATAATAGGAAATTCTGTAGAAACAGAAAGTAATTACTGGGTGCTTAGGGCTGGGGGAGAAAAATGTTGAGGGAGAATGAGGTTTCCACTCATGGGGAAACCCAGGTTTCAGAACTTTCAGCTGTGTAGTGGGGCTTCAACTTCCCTATTATAAATTTCATGTTTTGGATCATCTCTAATGCATCTGTGCTTTCTGGGAGACAGTATCCCTCCCTGCTGGCAGCAATGAGCTCTGTGGCCTCACCCTTCCTTTGGTCTGACAATGGAGGAGACAGATGCCTGCTCAAAACAGAATGGCCATGAAGATACAGCTCTGCTGGGAGGTTGGGCTGACCATTTCCCAGTAGGCAGAACTTGGCTCAATTCCTTCCCTCTCAGATATCACTAACAATGCTCCACAATATCTTCAACAGAGAAGTGTAGGGGAAGAAAGGCTCTCATCATTGAATTTTTTTAAAGTAATTACTGTGGACTAATTATACAGTTGTTTAGTGCCTTAGTTTTCCCTCCTCAGCATGTGTGGATTTATATTGGTGCTAATTGCATCCAGGTGTTCTAAACACCACAGTTAAGCACAGGCAAAGAGAAACTAGAAACACATCAAAATCTGAAGGTATACTGGGGCAGAATTCATTGAACGTTTTCTATTGTTGTTGGCTTACATGACTCTATCTTCAGACTTGAGGGTTTTTTAATGTTAATAACTGAAAAATGTTTTCTTTTTCCAGTATAATCTTGAAATTTCTAAAAATTGGGTTATCTTGCAGTTCTTGATAAAGAATGGAGTTGAGTCAGAAAAACTAAACTAAGTGATAAGGTTTGGCTCTGTGTCCCCACCCGAATATCATCTTGAACTGTACTCTCATAATTCCCACATGTTGTAGGAGGGGCCTGGTGGGAGATAATTTGAATCATGGGAGGTTTCCCCCATACTGTCCTCGTGGTAGTGAATAAATCTCATGAGATCTGATGAATTTATCAGGGATTTCTGCTTTTGCATCTTCCTCATTTTCTTTTGTCACCACCATGTAAGAAGTGCTTTTCACCTCCCACCATGATTCTGAGGCCTCCCCAGCCATGTGGAACTGTAAGTCTAATTAAACCTCTTTTTCTTTCCAGTCTCTAGCATGTCTTTGTAGGCAGTGTGAAAATGGACTAATACAGTAAGTTGGCACCAGGAGTGGGGTGTTGCTGAAAAGATACCCGAAAATGTGGAAGCAACTTTGGAACTGGGTAACAGGCAGAGGTTGGAACAGTTTGGAGGGCTCAGAAAAAGGAAAATGTGGGAAAGTTTGGAACTTCCTAGAGACTTGTTGAATGGCTTTGATAAAAGTGCTAATAATGATATGGACAATGAAGTCCAGGCTGAGGTGGTCTCAGATGGAGCTGAGGAACTTGTTGGAAACTAGAGCAAAGGCGACTCTAGTTACGTTTTAGAAAAGAGGCTGGTGGCATTTTGCCCCTTCCCTAGAGATTTGTGGAACTTTGAACTTGAGAGAGATGATTCAGTGTATGTGGCAGAAGAAATTTCTAAGCAGCAAAGCATTCAAGATGTGACTTGGGTGCTGTTAAAGGTGTTTACTTTTAGAAGGAAAACAGAGCATAAAAGTTCAAAAAATTCGCAGCCTGACAATGTGATAGAAAAGAAAATCCCATTTTCTGAGGAGAAATTTAAGCCAGCTGCAGATATTTACATGAGTAATGAGAAGCTGAAAGTTAATCCCCAAGACAAGGTGGAAAATGTCTCCAGGGCATGTCAGAGACCTTTGCAGCAGCCCCTCCAGTCACAGACCCGGAGGTCTAGGAGGAAAACATGGTTTCATGAGCAAGGCCTAGTGTCCCTGTGCTGTGTGCAGTGTAGAGGCTTGGTGCTCTGCATCTCTGCTGCTCCAGCCGTGGCTGAAAGGGATCAACATAGAACTCAGGCTGTGGCTTCAGAGGGTGGAAGCCACAAGGTTTGGCAGCTTCCACATGGTATTGAGCCTGTGGGTGCACAGAAGTCAAGAATTGCAGTTTGGGAACCTCTGCCTAGATTTCAGAAGACGTATGGAAACACCTGAATGCCCAGGCAGCAGTTTGCTGCAGTGGGGGGTTCTCACGGGAAACCTCTGCTTGGGCAGTGCAGAAGAGAAATGTGCAGTGGGAGCCCCCACACAGAGTCCCTACTGGGGCACAGTGGAGCTGTGAGAAGAGGGCCACCGTCCTCCATACCCCAGAATGCTAGATTCACCTACAGCTTATACTGTGCACCTGCCAAAGCCACAGTCACTCAACACCAGCCCGTGAATGCAGCCAGGAGGGAGTCTGTATCCTGCAAAGCCACAGGGGCGGAGCTGCCCAAGACCATGGGAACCCACCTCTTGGATCAGCGTGACCTGGATGTGAGACCTGGAGTCAAAGGAAATCACTTTGGACCTTTAAAATTTGATTGTCCCACTGGATTTCAGACTTACATGGGCCCTGTAACCCTTTGTTTTGGTCCATTTCTCCCACTAGGAATGGCTGTATTTATCCAATACCTATACCTCCATTGTATCTAGGAAGTAGCTAGCTGGCTTTTGATCTTACAGGCTCATAGACAGAAGGGACTTGCCTTGTCTCAGATAAGACTTTGGACTGTGGACTTTTGGGTTAATGCTGAAATGAGTTAAGACTTTGGGGGACTGTTGGGAAGGCATGACTGGTTTTGAAATGTGAGGACATGAGATTTGGCGGGCCCAGGGGCAGAATTACATGGTTTGGCTCTGTATCCCCACCCAAATCTCATCTTGAATTGTACTCCCATAATTCCTATGTGTTGTGGGAGGGACCTGGTGGGAGATAATTTGAATCATGGGGACGGTTTTCCCCATACTGTTCTCATAGTAGTGAATAAGTGTCACAAGATCTGAGGGTTTTGTCAGGAGTTTCTGCTTTTGCATCTTTCTCATTTTCTTTTGCCTCTGCCATGTAAGTAGTGCCTTTCACCCCCACCATGATTCGGAGACCTCCCGCCATGATTCTGAGGCCTCCCCAGCCATGTGGAACTGTAAGTCTAATTAACCTCTTTTTCTTCCTAGTCTCTGGTATGTCTTTATCAGCAGGATAAAAACAGACTAATATACTAAGCAAAGACTGGCACACCCGGAGCTAATAGGAGAGCTTAGTTTCTAGAACCATATCCCCTGCCTCCTCAGGGACAGGTCTCTTAACCAATCTGCAGGGCACCTGTTAAGGGTTGAAATGTGTCCCTTACAAAACTATGCTGAAGTCCTAACCCCTGGTACTTGTGAAGGTGGCCTTTTTGGAAATAGGGTCTTTGCAGATATAATCAGGTTAAAGTAAGGTCATTGGGGTGTCCCTAATTCAATATGACTGGTGTCTTTACAAGAGAAAGGAAAGAGACACAGACACATGGGGAGAACACCATGTGACGGCAAAGGCAGAGATGGGAGTGATGCATCCACAGGCCAAGGAAGGCCCAGGACAGCCAATGACATTGGAGGCTGAGAGAAAGGCCTGGAGCAGACTCTCCCCTAGAGCCTCGGGAGAGAGCATGCCTTGCTGATGCCTTGATTTCTGACTTTTCACCTCTAGACTAGGAGGGAATGGATTTCTGTTGTGATGAGCCACCCAGACTGTGACCCATTGTCACAGCAGTCCCAGGGGATTAACACCAAGAGCCACTTTCTGGCACCATTATCAGAAGCTGCTCAGAGGAAAAATTGGGTTTTAGGTAAACTTTAAATAACAATCTTAGCTTGATCTTTTTTTTTTTTTTTTGAGATGGAGTCTTGCTCTGTTGCCCAGGCTGGAGTGCAGTGGGGCAGTCTTGGCTCACTGCAAGCTCCGCCTCCCCAGTTCATGCCCCTCTCTTGCCTCAGCCTCCTGAGTGGCTGGGACTAGAGGCGCCCATCACCATGCCAGGCTAATTTTTTGTAATTTTAGTAGAGACAGGGTTTCATCATGTTAGCCAGAATGGTCTCCATCTCCTGACCTCGTGATCTGCCCACCTCGGCCTCCCAAAGTGCTGGGATTACAGGCATGAGCTGCCGTGCCCAGCCTCAGCTTGATCATTTTTTAGGGCATTCCAGATAGCAATAATAATGCTTCCATTTATTGACCATCTTATGGCAGGAATACTTTGAGCACTTCCCTACTTCCCTAGAGTTCTTTCACGAAACACATCAGCAGCTCTGGGTATTGCCATTTGCAGAATTGAGGAGGGTATGGGAAGCTGAAGTTCAGGGACATTACTTTGCTGTGAATTTGCCACCAGAAATGGTGGTGTCCAGGACTGTATCAAAGCCATATGGCCATGAGGGTTTTGCTTTGAGTAAAATTGGGATAACTTTTAGAGTTCTGTAAGATGGGAGGATGAATTGGACCTTCTTCCTAGGGCAAGACTGGATGAGTTCCCACATCTCAGGACGTGCAATAGGCTGGGCACAGCCACTGCTGGGTAAAGGCTGCCACTGATATTATTTGTATTATTTTGTTTTTATTATAGTTGTCTTCTTGTTGCTTTTCTGTGCTTCTGAAATTACAGTTAAATGAGAATCCAAAGGCTCTTCTCAATCCCAAAGCCCACCCCTCTGCTTCTGCCCTTCAGGTGGTGTCAGTGGAGCACTGCATGGTTAGGACGTTCAGCCTAAGAGACAATTAATGAAAGTTAATGGACACTTCTTTGTTATACAACATGACTAATGTCAATGGCATTTATTTGTCATTGAACAAATCACTGAAAAACAATGACCAATAAACCCAACTGAAAGGTTTTTCCATTGAAAGTAAAATCAACAATGCCTAATCTATTTGGATTTCAAATGAAGTCATAATTGCTTTTTGCTGAAACTACTCTAGTTACCCAATACCCTGCACCAGTACTGATTAAACAAATCTATGGACTTAAACTTGGGAATTAGTGAAGGGCTTTTCTTCCGGCACAAAATTGTACAAACAATCCCTAGGATGTTAATCAATGAAACAAATTAACAGTCATGAACCCAGGCTCAGAACCTGGTGTACCATGGATTCATATACTTGCTGTGCCACTTGGCTTCAGATCTTGAACAATTCACTGAATGTCCCATGTGCCTTACTTTGCTAATCCCTAAAATGGGGGTGATGATAGTACCTGTTTCATTGGATTGTTGGGCAGATCGTGTGAGTGAATACATATAAGATGCTTAGAACAGTGTCTGGCATGTAAAAAGCAATCAAAACAGGGTTGACATTATTATTATTATTTAGATGTTTTGCAAATTACTAGTTTTGTTTTTTCAAATATCTATGCTTCTAAACACTCTTTTTTTTCTGGTCAGGCACAGTGGCTCACGCCTGTAATCCCAGTACTTTGGGAGGCCAAGGCGGGCAGATCACTTGAGATCAGGAGTTTAAGACCAGCCTGGCCAACATAATGAAACCCCTATCTCTACTAAAAATACAAAAAAATTAGCTAGGTGTTGTTGCGGGTGCCTATAATCCCAGCTACTCTGGAGGCTGAGGCAGGAAAATTGCTTGAACTCAGGAGGTGGAGGTTGCAGGGAGCTGACATCGTGCCACTGCACTGCAGCCTGGGTGACAGAGCAAGACTCTGTCTCAAAAAATAAATAAATAAATAAAAATAAAATAAATAAACACATTTTTCTGCATATTCCTTAGAGATAATTGAGTTATGAACTGGATAAGACTCTAGAGGGAGCCCAGTAGCACCTTCGCTTCATCTATATTCCCCTTTTCACATGTCCCCCACACCCGTGCTAGGATGATTGAGTATGACAGAGAGACATGGCCCCCCCATGCCTGTGCTTTAGGGAACTAGCTCATCCATTTCACCCATGGCCCCACTGAACTCTGGGCTGAGTAACTAGTCCTCTGGGGTTGGAGGACTAAAGCCAAGAAGTGGACACCTAAAAATAAAGAGAAGATTTTCTGGTGCATTCTCTTCCACCAATGTTCTAATGCAAAGTCTATCAGGAAATCTAGGTTTATATATCTCTGAAGAGTGTTTATTCAATTTACCAAAAAGAATATAAAATGTACAGTAAGTTCTTTCTAAAATATACTGTTTCCATTATCTTTGATGTAGGAGTGAATAAAACATTGATTTAGACAATGAGGCTTACGCCCAGGAAATGAAAATATAACATGAGTCTGGGGAAGGGATTAATATTTATTGATCACTACTATGTGCCAGACATTTTATACACAACTTATTTCAATTTCAATTTCACATCAACCCAGTACAGTAGGTTTGACATCAATTTTTTTAAAAAAGAGCATTTATTCTCAGAGTTGTTGAACAATCTGGACTGTATTGCACGGCCGAGTAGTGAGTTAGAGTGTCCATCACTCCATCCGGGGCCCTCTTGCCCTCCCAAAACCCAGCCCCCAACAGCCCATCCCACTGAGCAGCTGGGGTCCATCCTGTAAGGCAGCAGGCTTTTCACAAGATTGTCCTGCATATCATTTACTTTGCCTCTCTTTATATTGTACCAGATTAACAGCCAGTTATTCTCTCCAGGGCCTCTCCAGATTCCAAGTAGATCCCTCTGACAGCTCTGCTGTGCTTGGCATTACCAGCACTATCTGAGCTGAGACTCAACCTCTTCATCTTAACTTGTGCAGCCAAAGTTCTCTGCACACCTCATCAACAGGTTCATCTTCTCAGTGAAGCCTGTAGAGATGGGAAACAAGTAGATACAAAATCACATATGAATTTAGATTTTTTTTTTTCTAAAGCAATAGGAAAATTTACTCATCTATTTTTCCCATTTACCCTAACTGTAATTCTGTTTTCCCTTTCTAAGTTTACACAATAAGCAGCTAACCCCACTTGCTCCCTCTTTTGGGCCTGGAGTTCCTTAGAGCAGCTCTCTCACCCCACAAAAGGGGCCAAGAGTTCTCTGGCTGCCTCCTTCCTAAGCTTGGAGGGTGCATTGCCCTGCTTTTCTTTTTATGTGGATGCTGAAATCTTCTCAGCTGTATCATGGTTGAAAGCTTCATTATTCCTTTTGCCTGTAAGAAGAGCCTTAGACTGAAACAGAATATCTAATTACATTGGAAGGAAAAATATCGACATTCATTTATAAAATATCTTCCTGGTAGCTTCCTAGACAGACATTCCATTTAATGAACTAAAAAGCTACTAGCTTCCCTCGCATCACTGCAGAAATCGTACAGATAAGATGCCAGGGCTAGCAGAGTTAAGAGGCAGTGGTTATGCAGCTCTAGTTTCCTAACATACTCAGGCTATGTTAGAATAAAAAAGTCTTTGAGGACTGGTGCTGGCCGGGGCAGGGGCCAGTTCCGATGAAAGCATGCTGCAAGCTTCAGTAGAGAAACAGGGGCCTGATCACAGCTTCAGAAAGCAGTTGCAAGGACTACAGATATTTCCCTTTTTTTTTTTTTTTTTCCAAGTTTGAGGATTGAAGCTGGAGCATCTGAACTTCAGGAAAACAAGGACCAGCACAAGGAAGACTGAGATGATTTCTGATGATCATCAGAGCAAAGGAAGTGCTGAGCAGTGAATGAGGCTGTCTTAATTCTCCCACTTGAGCTTGAGAGCAGCAGTCAGGAGCTGTCTACATCTCCTTTCATTCTCCTTTCATTCAACGTTATGTAACAGTCCCTCTCAAAGGAAAATCTCTGCCTAGCTACTGAATTAATTGACGTCCTTGAAGCCCTGGGGGAACCTCTGTGGGTAGCCATGTTGCTGCCTCAAAATGGGAAGAACGAGAAATCACTCAGGGGAATATAATGTTGTATTGTTCTTCATGAGACAGGAGAGAAGAAGGGAGTGTTGGGAGTTGTGGACTGGAAGAAATGTGTGTAACTAAATATAGTAATTGCATTATTCAGAACAGGCTTATGCTGCAGTTGTATTTATTGCTGCGTGAAATTTTTTTTCTGTAAGATTCAGAGCCTATATTTATAGGATCAAAGTCAATAATTTTTAAAAATTATTATTATCACAAAAGTATTGGGAATGCCCTTGAACTTGTTACAGTTTTAAAAGTGTAAAATTGCATTCTGATTCTGACTGAAATTAATGGGCTCAGGCACTCACTGGGGGCTCTGGAAAATACACAAAATACACACAAACTTCCATATAATTTTTAAAACAAATTCAATATTGATAGTGAGACTGCTTCACTAGATAATACAAGCAAAAGTATGGGTGTGGTAAAATATTCAGAGATTTAGGCCAGTCCTCAGGCAAGACAGCAGAGTAGGCTCTTCCTGGTATCTATTTTAAGAATCTAGCAGCAAAAGAAAATGGTAGAACCATTTGGGTATTCTTCATGGACTGTTGGCTGTGAGAAAATAACGCTGTCAAGGCTGTGCTTTGCTAAACAGGCAGGCTACCGCCCATGTGTGCTCCACATCCTGATGAAAATCATCAGAGTTCTGCCTTGACAAACGGCAACCATTCCGTTTCTATTCCGTTGAAAGGCAGCCCCAAAATGGCGTCTAGTGAAGAAATCAATGAAAGAGTGGTTGTTTTTTTAGTTGAACTATTTATTGAGATAATTGAGCATTCACATGCATTTGTAAGTAACAATATAGAGAGATCCTCTCTACCCTTTATTCATTTTCCCCCAGTGGTAACACCTTGGAAAATTATAGTGCAATGATCACAACCAAGGTATAGACATTAATACAATCCACCAACCTGACCCCGATTTCTTGGTTTGCTTGTATTCATTTGTATGGCGTGTGTGTGTGTGTTTAGTTCTGCATAATTTTATTACGCATGTAGGCTCCTGCTTCCTGCATGCACCACCACAATCTAGATATCTACATACAGAACACTTCTGTATGGCTTTTCTTTCTTTTAAAACCACACCCACCTTCTGTTGGCCCCACTCCTCACCTCCCAGGGCCTAAGCCCTGGAAACTACTAATCTTTTCCTCTGCATTTCTAACATTTTTTTATTTTAAAAACATTATGCAAGTGGAATCATACGGTACGTAAACTTTTGGGGATTAGCTTTTTTCTCTCAATGTATTTCCTTAGAGATTCATCCAAGTTGTCAGGTGTATCAATAGTTTGTTCCTTTTACTGCTTCGTGTTCTGTGATCTGGATATATCATGGTTTGTTTAACATTTACCTTCGAAGAACATCTGTGCTGCTTCCAGTTTGGGGCTATTATAAATAAAGCTGTGATGAACATTTGTGTATAGTTATTGGTGTGAACACAAGTTTTCATTTCTCTGGGACAAACGCCTGTGGGTGCCATTACTAGGTTATTTTGTATTTTCATGCTGGGTTTTATGAGAAACTGCCAAATTGCTTTCCAGATTGTACCATTTCACATCCCCACCAACAATGTGTGAGTGATCTGGTTTCTCTGCATCCTTGCCAGCATTTAGTGTTGTCACTATTTTTTATTTTAATCATTCTAGTAGGTGTGTAGTGATAACTGATGATGGTTTTAATTTGCATTTCCCTGATGGCTAATGATGTTGCGCATCTTTTCATGTGGTTATTTGCCATCTGTATATTATTCTTGGCAGAAGGTCTGTAGATATCTTGCCCATTTTCAATTTGGATTGTTTAGTTTTTTACTGTTGAGTTGGAAAATTCTTTTTATATGCTAAATATTAGTCCTTTGTTGGACGTGTGGTTTGCAAAGATTTTCTCCCAGTCTGCCACCTGTCTTTTCATCCTCTTCACATGGTCCCTCTCAGAGAAAAAGTTTTTACATTTCACAAGGCATTTACCATTTTTTTTTCATGGATTGTACTTTGGCAGCAAGTCTAAGTACTCTTTGCTTAGATCCCAAAGTCTCCTATGTTTTGTTTTTTTGTTGTTGTTGTTGTTATTTTTTACTAAAAGTTTTATCATTTTAGGGTCTACATATAAATTCATGACTTATCTTGACTCAATTATTGTATGAGATATGAGGTTTCATTGCAGTTCCTGTTGTTGCCTATGGATGCCCAGTTTCTCAAGCACCATTTTCTGAAAAGGCTCTCCCTCCTCCCTCCTTCTCTCAATTGTCTTCATACCTTTGTCAACAGCCAGTTGAGCATGTGTGTATGTGTCTATTTGTGGGGTCTGTATTCTGTTTCTTCAGTCTATGAAAGGAGAGCTTTAAGAATTGTTCTGAGACATGAAAAGCCCACTCAGTTTTGTTGTTTGTTTGTGTCCCTTGAATAAGCATGCTCTGCACTTTTATTTTCTCTTATGTGTGCTAACTTCTATGTGTGTTTGGAAACGAAGATGATACAGGAGCTAAGAAGAAAGTACTTAGGCAGATAATGAGGGTATGGAATCCTCAGTGAGGTTTTCCTTTTAATAAAAAGCAGCCCCCAAGTCATTTTCTTTTCTAACAAAAAGCAGACTGTAAAATTGAGCTGCAGACATAGACAAGCAAGCTGGAAGCTTGCACAGATGAATGTTGGCAGTTGTGCCAATAGGAATATACTACCTGTGACTAGGCATGTTCAAAATGGTGGCTCCATCTTCTCTTTTTGCCAGCCACATGTACAGCAAGGAGCAGGGAAGATGGCACTGGCCAAGCAGAAAGCCCATTTGCATAATAAGCAATGTCACCTGAGCACCACGTCAATGTTACACCTGGTGGAACCAATATGTGGGCCCTACATAAATCAGACACTGTCCCCTCAAGCCTGCCTATAAAGTCTGCTGTAGTCCACTGCTTTTTCCTTTTCAGACACCCCTCTCTAACAAGAGAGACAGAGAGCTTCTCTCCTCTCTTCTTTCTTCTGCCTGTTAAACTTTCTGCTCCTTAACCCCCTCCATGTGTGTGTCTGTGTCATTAATCTTCTCGGCACGAGACATTGAACCCCAGGTATTTACCTCAGACAAGAATGCCACTTCAAAGACACGCATACCTACCTCTTTACATATATACATACATATAAATACACACATATATATTCAGGTGTGTATGATATACACACACACATACACACATACACCACACACACATATATATGTATATCTATATAATTAAAAATATAAAACTCTTGTGTAAGTTAATTAGAGTAAAAACTCATCACATCATGAGTTGCCAATTAAAGGTTTATGATTTTCTTATTTAGAAATAAATTTTCCAGGCCAGGTGCAGTAGCTCACTCCTGCAATCCCATAACTTTGGGAGGCTGAGGCAGGCAAATTGCTTAAGCCCAGGAGTTCAAGATCAGCCTGGGCAATATAGTCAGATACCTTCTCTAAAAAATAAAAATAAAAAATTAGCTGGGTGTTGTGGTGTGCTCCTGTAGTCCCAGTTACTTGAGAGGCTGAGGCAGAAGGACAGCTTGTGCCTGGGAGGTCAAGGCTGCAGTGATCTGTGATCATGCCACTGCAGTCCAGCCTGGGAAACAAAGTGAGATGCTGTCTTGGAAAAATAAAACAATAAATTTTCCTACATTATACTTAGAGTAACAAAATTTAAGTTGTAATTCACTCTACTTGTACCTAACCTTAATTTTATAATTGCTCTGTCACTATTTCCTTATTTTTTACTGTCATAATAATAATGGTTAGTAGTTGGGGAATAAGAGTTTTTTTAACTCAAGTTATACATTTTGAAACAAGTGAAACTTAAGCTGAGCACCTATTAATCATATTTTATGTCCAAGGAATGGAATTTCCCTTTCTTTTTTCAAAATCAAATTGAAATTTAAAACCTGATAACAAATTGATTATGAGCATTGATTATGATAAATCAGATTCATATTTTGTGCTGAAAATTATACAAATATGTGTGATTATAAGATATAAGGGCATAGACACATCACACACATTTACTTAATAAAACAGTCATTGGTTCATGATGCCAATACTTGTGAAGACTGCAAAAAAATTGTCCCTTAAGAGCTGAATTAGTGAAATCCATGTATTGGTTAGTTCTCAACACAGTTCTCCTAAATGAGGAAATATTTTTCAAGTCAAAGTAGAATTCTTAGTACATTTTGGACTAAATATGAAAAACAAATATAACCAACAAAATGTCATTAATAAATGCTAAAATTGAATTATCTGTGTGGGATTCCAAAAAGCAAGGATTTGAAGCTTATCATATCCCTGGTATTTCCAATGGAGCAAGCAACCTGATGAACAAAAATTATGTATATACATATACCTTATATTATGAGGAGAGAGAGAAAGAGACAGAGAGACAGAGAGAGAAAGGGAAATATTAATGCATTAATGCATTAAATTTTTAGGTTGATCACACTGGTCATTCAAATAACATTTTATTTCCTAATTTTCCCATATCGTGCATATGAAATAATCTTACAATTTCTATTGATTTCCCTTTAGCACCTATGTCATGGAGAAAATGTGTGTCTACTTCCACTCCCACTAACAAACATAGTCATTTATTGGCCAGTTTAGTTCCCATTTTCAGTTAGTAACTTGGCTTTCTTGTCTACACATCAGACCCTTGTGAAGGTTGTGTAGTTGTTGCTGTGAATGGATGCCCTTCAACCCTAACTACATGCACAGAAATCAATTTCTGCACCCACAAAGCTGAGGATAAGACCCTGGGCTCTGGCCCCCTCCAAGGCTGGGTACCTTGGGAGAACTGCCCTGAAATCAGCTGACCATGTCATAATTGTCATCTCATCTTATGCCTCTTGGTCACTGCCACACGGAGTATACTCTGTAGTGGAGGAGAAAATAAAAGGCTGTAGAGAATCAGAGCCTAAACTATCTGGCAACCATCAAAGGATATTTAGAGTTAATGCACTTGTACAACTGATTTCTACCTCTTGTTGACTCATCAGCTTCATCTTGTTTATTTATCTGTTCTCCTGCAAAACAACTTCTCACAAGAAAGGTTGGCAGTCTGCTGTAGACTTCTTGGTTCATTTCCTTTTGCATTGGTAAACTTTGTTCAGACTGAATGAAACCTGCTGCCTGGAACATTTTGCCTTGATTAATGCCAAATAACTATGTCTCTTAAAGAGTTTCAACTATCCCAACTTTATCTGCAAATACTTCTTTACTAAAGCTTTATATTTTTTACTGGATATAATTCTTAATAGACTTTGTTTCTTAGCACATCTTTTGGTTTCCTGCAAAACTGATCGAAAAGTACAGAGATTTCCCAAGTACCCACTCTGCCCCCACACTTGCACAGCCTCCCTCAACATAAAAATCCCCCACCAGGGTGTATGCTTGTTAAAACTGGTGAACCTACATCAACAGATCATTAAAAGATTATAGTTTACATTACAGTTCAATTTTGGTGTTGTACATTCTCCAGATTTGGAAAAATTTATCATGACCTGTATCCACCATTGGAGTGTCATACAGAGTAATTTCACATTGCTGTGGTGTTCATGAGCATGGTTTTGTATTTTACAGAAGTATCGGTGTTTGGTCTAAAAATGCTTTGTGCTCTGTCTAGTCATCCCGCTCTACCCCCAACCCCTGGCAACCACTGATCTTTTCATGGTCTCCATAGTTGTATTTTTCTGAATGTCATATATTTGGAATTGTACAGTAACCAGCCTTTTCACATTGGATTTTTTCACCAAGTAACATGCGTTTAAGTTTCCTCCATGTCTTTTATAGCTTAGCTTGATAGCTCATTTCTTTTTCATGTTGAATAATATTTCATTGTCTGGATGTACCACAGTTTATTTATCCAGTCACCTACTGCAGGACATTTTGGTTGCTTCCAAGTCTGTCGGTTATGAATAAGGCTGTTGTAAACATCTATGTACATGTTTTTGTGTGAGCAAAAGATTTCAGCTTGTTGGGGTGATCAGACCGAGTGGACTGAACCCAGGCCGTGGGGGCTATGAAGTCCATCGAAGTCAAAGGAATGAGACAAGACAATTTAAGAGTGAAAGTTGGTCCAGGGGGCCAATGCTAGTGTGGAGGCTGCGAAGGTCACAAGCTCTGGGAGACCACACTATTTACTGGTGATCAAACAAAGAAGTAGGCAGTGAGGACGTGGGGGTCAAAAGGAAGTGGTGCACCAAGCATTTGATCTATAGCTGCGTCAGTTTAGCATTTTCTTTTGAAGCATATGGAACATGTTTGGCTACTTGAGATAATGGGGAACATGTCCTTCTAACTCAAGATACAATTGATTTATGATCCTGGGAGAGCAAGAAGCAAGGAGCCAGCAAGTCTGAACACGTTCCAGAGGCCACGAGGGGTTTTATGCCCTGAGCCCTGGATTCCATCCAAGCCATGAGGGGTTAAATGCCCTGGGCTTAGATTGTAGTACAGCAAGGCAGCCTTCCACCCTTAAGCACAGAATTTGGTGTTCCATAGGCCACGAGGGGTTTTAGACCCTGGACCCAGGACATGTTCCAAGACTCTTTTTATGTTATGTCAAGACTAGCAAGTCCTGCCTCAGCTATTCTACCAACACATGTCCTTTGGGTAAATACCAAGGAACATGATTGCTAGATCACATGGTAAGAGTATATTTAGCTGTGTAGGAAACACCCAAACTGTCTTCTGAATGGGCTGTACCATTTTGCACTTCTCCAGCAATGTCTGAGAGTTTCTGCTGCTCACATCCTTGCCAGTGTTCTGGATTTTGGCCATGCTAATAGGTATGTAGTGGTATCTCACTGTTGTATTAACTTGCATTTCCCTGATGACATGGGATGTGGAACATCTTTTAATAAGCTTATTTGCCATCTGTATATCTTCTTACGTTAGGTGTCTGTTAAGATCACTGGCCCTTTTTAAAATCAAACTTTTTGTTTTTTTATAGTTAAGTTTTAAGGGTTCTTTATATATTTTGGCTAATAGTCTTTTATCAAATATGTCTTTGCAAATATTTTTTTCTCAGTCTGTAGCTTGTCTTGTCATTCTCTTGATAGTGTCATCCGCAAAGCAGACTATTATAATTTTAATAAAGTCTCATTTATCAGTTCTTTCTTTAATGGACCATGCCTTTGGTGTTGTGTATAGAAAGTGATTACTGAAGCACTGGTTATCTGGATTTTCCATTATATTATTTTCCAGGATTTTTATAGTTTCACATTTTACATCTAGATCTGTGATCCATTTTGAGTTAATTTTTGTGAAGACTAGGTCTATTATTGGGGAACCTGCCCGATATTCATGTAGGTTCTTTTCTATTTTCCTTAAGCGTCGGCCAGCTTGAGAAACAAAGGGACAGAGTACAAAAGAGAGAAATTTTAAAGCTGGGCATCCGGGGGAGACATCACATGTTGGTAGGTTCCGTGATGCCCCACAAGCCACAAAAAACAGCAAGTTTGTATTAGGGATTTTCAAAAGGGGAAGGAGTGTGCAAATAGGTGTGGGTCACAGACATCAAGTATTTTACAAGGTAATAGAATATCACAAGGCAAGTGGAGGCAGGGTGAGATCACAGAACCACAGGACTGGGGCGAAATTAAAATTGCTAATGAAGTTTTGGGCACCATTGTCATTGATAACATCTTATCAGGAGACAGAGTTTTGAGAACAACTGGTCTGACCAAAATTATTAGGTGGGAATTTCCTCTTCCTAATAAGCCTGGGAGCGCTATGGGAGACTGGGGTCTATTTCACCCCTACAGCCTCAACCATAAAAGACAGGCACACCTGGGGGTGCCGTTTGTAGGCCTATACCTCCAGGCCCGTATTCTCTTTCCCAGGATGTTCCTTGCTGAGAAAAAGAATTCAGCAATATTTCTCCCATTTGCTTTTGAAAAAAGAAAAATATGGCTCAGTTGCATCCGGCTCACTGGTGGTCAGAGTTTAAGATTATCTCTCTTATTCCCTGAACAATTGCTGTTGCCCTGTTCTTTTTTCAAGGTGCCCAGATTTCATATTGCTCAAACACACATGCTGTACAATTTGTGCAGTTAACGCAGTTATCACATGGTCCTGAGGTGACATACATCTTCCTCAGCTGACAGGATTAAGAGATTAAAGTAAAGACAGGCATAGGAAATCACAAGGGTATTGATTGGGGAAGTGATAAGTGTCCATGAAATCTTCACAATTTATGTTTAGAGATTGCAGTAAAGACAGGCATAAGAAATTATAAAAGTATTAATTTGGGAAACTAATACATGTCCATGAAATCTTCACAATCCACATTCTTCTGCCATGGCTTCAGGCAGTCCCTCCATTTGGGGTCCCTGATTTCCCGCAACAGTCTATGTTTAGATTTATTTTTTGCATGTGAATAACCAGTTGTTCCAGCACCATTGGTTGACAGAGAGTGCCTTTTCTCCATTCTATTGCCTTTGCTTCTTTGTCACAGATCAGCTGACCAAATTTATGTGGATCTATTTCTGGGATCTCTGTTCTATTCTATTGATCAATTTGTCTGTTCTTTTACCAATACCACACTGTCTTGGTTACGGTGGCTTCAAGTCAGGCAGTGTCAGTCTTCCAACTCTGTTCTTTTTTTATTTCTTTTTTTTGAGACAGTGTCTCACTCGGTCACCCAGGCCAGAGTACAGTGGCATGATCTTGGCTCACTGCATCCTCTGCCTCCTGAGTTCAAGCGATTCTCCTGCCTCAGCCTCCTGAGTAGCTGAGACTACAGGTATGCACCACCATGCCTGGCTAAATTTTTGTATTTTTAGCAGAGGTGGGGTTTCACCATGTTAGTCAGTGATGGTCTCAATCTCCTAACCTCATGATCTGCCTGCCTCAGCCTCCCAAAGTGCTGGGATAATAGGCATGAGCCACCACACCTGGCTCCCCAACTCTGTTCTTATTCTTCAATATAGTGTAGACTATTCTGGGTCTTCTGCCTCTGCCTATAAAATTTAGAATCTGCTTGTCTTGATAGAATTCCTTCAAATTTTTCTGTTTCCTTATTTTGCAAAAACCTATCTGGTTTTTCTTTCCTTTAGGTGATATTTGTGTTATAGTGAAGTCCATGGCTCTGCTATTCAAAATGTGGTCTACAGATTGTTGGCTCCCATGAATCCTTTGTTGCTGCTCCATTACATAAGTGCAGAAAGTGATAGCAACCACATGGAAGGTTTTATAGCAATTTAACATTGCTGTGGCATCCATAAACATAGTTTTGTGTTTTACAAAAGTATCAGTCTGTGATCCATAGGAAATTAAAATTTTGGCCTTTGTGCACAAATAGTGCAAAAAAGGTGTGGTTCTATGATATTATGTTTAAATTAGTTACTTGAAAATTTTCTGAAGCAGCTGGGAATTTGCTTGTGCTAACATCTAAAAATATAAATTGTGTTATTTTGACGTTTTAAAATTTTATATCCAGTGAAATCTCTTTGACTTAAACTATCCATCGATATGTAGATGTTTGGACAAAAATAATGACTAAGATACCAGAGATTTAAAATGAAAAGTCTTATTTGTCTCAGTCATAAACATTTCTATTAAATGCATTAATTTCTTTTTTATCAACGCTACTGAGTAAGCATATTTGGACAAGGATTTTGCATCACCTTCTGGACTTTGATTCTCTCCACTGAGTATAAGTAGCACAGGGGAGAGGAACGTATCTGTATTAATACTAGATAGATTCCTCAAAACCGCACTTCTTAGAAATCATCTTCATTATTTTGCTCATTTTTAGATTAGCACTAAAAATTCAGTAGAAAAATCTTACATTGGGGGAATCATAATAGTTTAATAAAATGTCACTCACCAGACAATATTTTTTCATTGTACAATAAACGTCAATTCAGTAAGATTGTTATGAACTCTTGATGTACCAGAGAATCATTCAATGTGCTAAAAGAGATTACAAAGAAGTCGATGATACTATCCTTTTCTGGAGAGATGACATACCAAATAAAAATGCTAATTACCAATTAAGGGGCCAATATGAAAATGAAGAAAAGCAAAGGTGGTGTAGAGGATATACTTCCATGCTGCAAGACCTCAGAGCAAGGGAAAGAGGTTTCCAAAACAGAGGTAATTTAATAGTTTACTTCTATGTCCAGAATGTTCATCTTGGACTTACAAAGACCTGCGGGATTCGATTTGACAGCAGTAGAAGAGTTTAGAGCCATCCAAAATGGATTTTAGAAGTAGGAGATAGGACAAGACTGGAGTTTGAGGATTTGAAAGATGCCTAATAAAATAAAAGCTGTTTATTTAGAACTAAAGGTGGAGGGGAGGGGATAAGGAGTAAAAAAGAACATTGGATTGTTGTCAGGTGTGTTTAATGATAACTTAGATGTTAAGATGGGAGCTTTTGGCTTTGAACCAAAAGCAAACAGGAAACTTCTTTAGTAGAAAAGCAGCAGAATAAAGGCAGTAGGTAATACACACTCTATACACTCTCTATATACACTCTGTGTGTGCATTTTCCAGCCAAATGTTCAGATAAAGATGGGGTTACAACAGATTTAAAATTCTAAAGCTCTTGAGCATGAGACAAGAGTCACTGATAAAGACCCATTTCTCAATTTCAGTTGCCCGGGAACAGTGTGAGAAGGATAGTCAGAACTCTGGGGAAGTATATTTGTTCTCCATCAAAAGAAGTCAACTATATAATTATCACTCCACAGTTTCTAATTTGTGATTAAAGGTATGTATAGGTGATCTTACTTCCTAGAAAACTAGAGAAGAAAATAAGGAAGAAATGGAGAAAGAAAAGGAAAAAAGAAAAAAGAAAGAAGAAAGAAAGAGAAAAAAAGAAGATAAAGAGAGAGAGAGAAATAAGAAAGAAAGAGAAAGAAAGACAAAAGGAAAGAGAAAGAAGGAAAGAAAGAAAGAAAAAAAGAAGAAAGGAAGGAAGGGAGGGAGGAGGAATTATTAATACCTTAGTACTGTATTAAGTATTACACCATAATGTAAGAATTATTTAAAGTATACAAGAGGGTGGGTGTAGGTTATGTGCAAATACTGTGCCATTCTATATAAGGAACTTGAGCATTTACAGATTTTAATATCCACAGGGGACCTGGGGCCAATCCCTGTGATACCAGGGGATGACTGTACACTGAAATGCTGTTAGCATAGCATACAGCCTATCATTGTAAAGTTTACCAAATTTTCCAGCACTATGAGGAAATATCAGCTGTAAATACAAGCACATTACTTTATGTAGGAATTATACTCAAGAGTAAGAAGTTAACCACTTTCATGCCATCTATACTGAAGCCCAGAGAGAGCTCAGGACCTAAATTCTTTGCCCTAGAGAAGGCAGCTCTATGACAGGACATACTTTGGTATCTGAGGAAAGAATGGGAAATGGGATAGAATTGTTAGTTGCTGCCAGATGACTTGGGGAGGCCAAGGTCACACATCAGCCGCCACCAGTGCAAGCGGGAATGGACCACAGGTGGAGGTAGGACAGCCACCATATTTGAAGAATTAAAGACCCTGGGTCCAACTGTTGTTCTATTACAATATTTCCTTGATTAAACGATACTTCAGACACCTAGTTTAACTATTGCTTCTGGAATCATTCATCAGAATAAGTATATACCCGCATTTTATTACATCCTGTAATGTATCTGCCTATAGAATCAGAATTTTACATCCTTAGTACAAACCTTGGCACCCTGCACCACTAATCTGGGTCTGACCACAAAGTTGTCCACATTAGGATGTTGCTCTATAAATTCAACCTTTCTGCAGCAACTCTCTTCCTGTGCAACTGAAAAGGTTTTAAAAATCTCAAAGCATCTGTTGGGTATTTTCTCTAAAAGAAAAAAAAAAAAAAAAGAGCAAATTTTCACACTTCCTCCTCAAATCACACAATTTGTCTGTAGAATGCTACGTAATTCTTGCTGTTGCCTTATACCTGCTTTTAACTGAGGCCATTTTTAACACACTGCTTTGTGCTTATAGATCCTACTAGCTCAGCAGTTTTAGAAGAATATATAATAAAAGAAGTAGCAAGGGTTTAATGCATTTACTTCTCTCCAGAGATTTTCCATATTGGTGACAAAAATGCTGTATGCTTTAGTTAATCAACATAAATTGAATAAAATGAAACCACTGAAACACTCTGCCAAGTATAGGGACACCAACATAGGAAGTCTTGCAATTTTCATATTGTCCTTTCAATAAGCTTTTTACAATAGGAAGACATTTTCTCATCTGATTGGAAGCTCATCTAAAGTATCCATTGATTAAGTTACCTTTGGGACAGTTCTGCTCTTCTGCCTCATGGTAATTGCCATATCATGCAAGATGCAAGCAACGTGCTGTTCTGCTTTCCTATGGAAGCAGGGAACGCTGGCTGTAGAGAATGCAGGACATCCTCTAAGCACATTGCACGTTCTCTGCCTTTCTCTGCAACCTTGGAGTGCGTAGAACTTTCAGTATTGGCATTGTCTAAGGCGCTTGATGGCGTTTGTAAAACACAGAGAAAACATAATGTGTATCTTTTAACTCAATAAGGGTAGGTAGATTTTTAAAAATAATTTAAACATGTTATTTTATCTGTACTATTTGAAGACATTATGCTAAGTAATAATTCAAGGCTAAACATTAAATCTATAGAGTTTCCTAAAAGGGATTCCTAGAAAACTTCTAAGAGCAAAGGGAAAATAAAAAGCATGCAAGAAGCACCACATGACACATTAATTATTGGCAAATAAAATAAACATAATAAAACTTCATTCTACCATTTTAATGTCATGGGCAAAATCAGTTTCTAAGAAATCCCACGGATCCATAGACATGTTCTTTTGGGCAACAAAAGAATCCTATTAAAAATGAAGGCATTAATAAATCCACATTCATTGGTAGAGTGGCTTATACATCTTCCATTTCTACTCTTATTTCTTCCTGGGAATTGATAATTAAACTAAATTCTTTCTATAAACTTGAGTTAGTAGCTGGGCTTCAGGGAAAAAAATGCATAACATTACCTTATAACACAAAATTTTGTTGGTCAGCCTCTATTTTATCAAATTATTATACATCCAAAACTTAAAAGAATACAATCTAAACAAATTTAATAAATTCTCTATTTTCTAGTATATTTGATAGAAAATGCTGGTGATATTAAAGACCTGACCTGGTTTGGAATTGAGAAAGGGCGTAAAGCATGCATGGTCAAAGGTCTAAGAAAGATACAGAAGTTGGAAGATGATAGGGAGGCAAGATTGTCACAGTAAGAGTGCTGGCTTTGAAGGTGGAGGAGCAGCCTCTGAGCCAAGGAATATAGGGGGATTCCTGTTGCAGAAGCTGGAAAAGGCAAGGGAATTGATTCTCCCCTAGAGCCCCCAGGAGGGTAAGCCCATCTGACACCTTGACATTAGTGCAGTAAGACCCATGTCAGACTTCCAACCTCCAGAGCTGTGAACTAAGCAAGGTGTGTTGTTTTAAGTTCCTGAGTTTGTGGTAATTTGTTACAGCAGCCATAGGATGCTAATACATCAACCAAAACCAGAACATGTGAGTGTCTGAAAAACGAATTGCTGCCTGACCACCTTCATCAAAGAAACACATACACTTTTCATTGAATCACTGAAGAAAGGAAATTGTTGAGAAATATCTAGATGGGATTGTCTTTTGATCTTAAGTCCCATGTGACCCAGACCTGAGACAGTGGTGCCCTGACTTGTTCTTGGTTACTGTGTTTGCTCTGGGTGTGGTGAGGGGTCCAAGCCAGCCAACCATTCCAGTCAGTGAGACTTAATTGTCACACATTTGCTTGTGCCATCGGGGAAGAGGAATTCTCTCTGTAGTTGGATAGCTATTATGCTAAGATAGATTCTAAGCCTGGAGTTGGGGAGGAGTAGCCATCCAGAGACCTCTAGGGGAGAACCTAAGTCCTTCTGAAAATGAAGTCAACACCAAAGAAAGCAGAGCTGAGAATGGAAAAAAGCAAGACTGAGATGATCCCGAGGATGTCATCTGTGCCCTTGAGTCATGTCTTGGCAGATTAGACGCTCCAGTTCTGTGGGCCAAAACATCTCCTCTTCTTATTTTACTTGCAACTGAGACTCCTCTGTGGGAAAGAAACAGTTCCTATTTTCTCTTTTCTACTTATATACACACCATTGCTGTCAGGGTGGGCCTTCATGTACACAAATTGACCATTCAAAAAGATGGTGTAAAATAAAGGCACCTAAAAAACCCCCAAAAAGTCAGCAATGGCCCTCTAACCAAATGTTTGTTAGAAGAAGCCTGTGGTATTTAAAAGGATGAATATAACCCAAGAGATGAGTCCAGAAGAAGTCCAGGCCCATCAGCAACTTCAGAAAGGCTGAGAAACAACAGCAAAAAGCTGTGGAAACCACAATTTTTGCTGTACATAACTCTAAGCTTCAAAAAATGCCTTCTGTTTATTCTTCAGTTCAGTAGAAGGTCCTCTCCTGGGTTATAGATAGGACTATATCATTATCTTCATTTTGCAGATGAGGAAGCTGATGTTTAAAGACATTATTTGTCTAGGTTATTGATCTAAGGCTGTCCTTGTGTTAGGCTTTATACCTGGACTCATTCCTGACCCCAAACTTTCCAAGACTGAAACTTGTTTTCTACACTGGTGACAGTTCTTTGCACCACACCGTGTGCTATCTTAGTTATTTTTTTCCCTGTAATGTAGGTGTGCACTGAGTTCCCCTGGAAATACTTGGACAGGAAAGATACCCTGTATAGGATGTTTCTTCGACAATCGACATTTAGAATAATGTGGTGTAGAATCAAATAGAATACTTATGTTTAGTGTTTCCTTAACCCAATAAGTGCTGAATTGCAAATCAATAGAAGAGGCAGCCTGTTCCAGAATGAAAAGGAAGGGTGTTCATTTGTTTTACTACCTACTTCACTGTGACACAGCTTGTGGGCCGGACTGCAAACAAGACCTGTTAAAATCATGCATTGTTCTCTATCCTCCTTGGCTCCATGGTGGATTCCCCCTAAGTCTCCCATCCAATTCCTGGCCAGGATTACTGTATTAGATAGAGAACTTAAAGGCAGCAACTCCTTGGTGTCTCAAATACTGAGAGTGTGGGTTGTATAGGTTTTTCAAAAAGTGAAGGAAGTTCAATTTAGAAAGGCTTCAGGAACAGAGTCAAATTTTCATTATGTTTGCAACAGACATAAAGCATGACCCAAATTCATTTACTAATGAATGAGTTTGAATGTCATGAACTTCAATTACTTCTGTAGAACAGGGGCAAGAATGCTTCTCCCATCTTCCTCCCAGATGTTTGCTTTGAATGCATAATGTTTCAAACACTGAAAAGAATTATATAAAATTAGCACCGTCAATAGTGTTGATACTGTTATGAGATGCTATTTGAAAAGGGCAGAGAGAACCAAATGAGTTTGCATAACTTTCAGTACTATAGATGACCCTCTTTGAACAAGAAGGATTTGTTTTCTACATTGGGGACATAGTCCTATTGATGGGAGCACAAAACAAGGATTGTTATTCTAGACAAGAGAGCTTGTTGATTGAGTCCAAATGTAAAGAAAGCTTTTTTAATATGAAGAATAAAATGCACAGAAGTTGATTAAAGTCTGGATTCTTTCCCTGGCAGGAGTTAGAATAATTTATGCATCTTCCCTCTAAAGTTTCCTGTCTGATTACACCTAGGAGAACAAAGTCATTAAAGGCAATTACCATGTTAATAGACAAGAGATTGAGAACGCTGAAGGTTGGGTAAGTCCATCTTCCTGTCACACATAGTAGTTTTCCCTTCTGCCTGTAGGTTTCCAAATGAATATGAATTGGTAATCAGCATGTTTCTTATTCATAATGCAATCAAAATGCATATTTGATTGAATGCCTCATTTAATAAACCAAGAAAATATTCATAACACTTGTGATAATTAGGGTTCTTTAAAAATTTTTATTGAGGTATAATTACATATAGTAAAATGTGCAGAACTTAGGTGCATACTGTGATGTTTTTTAAAAATGTATGTACCCGTGGAAACAACATCCAGTAAAGACATACGGCACTTCCTTCAACCTAGAAAGTCTTTCATATTTATTTGCATATATTCTCTTTCTCATACCTAGAAAGACCACCATGCTGAACTATGTTCCCGTAGATTAGCTCTGCAGGTTCTGGAGCTTCATTAAAAAAGGAAATGTCTAGATATCATATCTAAGTCTGCCTACTTTCACTCGGCATGGTATTTCTGGTATTCATCCATGTTGTGTGCACCACTAGTTCATTTCTTTCTACTGCTATTATTCCACAGTATGAATATATCACAATTTGTTTATCTATTCTCCTGTTGATGGATTTTTGGATTGTTTAACATTCTTGCTATTATAAATAAAGCTGCAATAAACACTAGTGTACAAGTAGTTTGTGTAGGCATCTGTTTTCATTTCTGCTACAGAAATATCTTAGAGTTAAATTGCTGGATCATAAATAAGGTAGGTGCACATTTAATTTTATAAGAAACTACCAATTCGTTTTCTACAGAAATTACACCATTTTATATTCCTACCAGTGAGCATGAGACATCCAGTTGCTCTATGTCCTATCTGGCATTTGGTGTTGGAAGTCATTCAAATTTAAACCACTCTAGTGTCTGTATGGTGGTTTTAATTTGCATTTCCATGATGACTAACAGGGTTAAATATCTTTTCATGTCTTTTATGGTCATATTTACGTCTTCTTTTTTGGAATATCTGTGAAAGGAAAATAAATTCTGGGACTCCCAAATCACTAAGGGAAAGGGAAAAATCAAGCAACTAATTGCTTAGGGCAAACCTGCCTCCCATTCTATTCCTAAAAAAGGTAGCTACTAAGATAAAAAAGTGACATACCTCCCTCACAAGGAATTTCCTCCTGGACAAAGGACAGACAGAACTCAAAGTCATCCCTCTGTTCACTGAGATAAATGCATATGTGATTGCCTCCTTTGGAAAGGCTAACCAGAAACTCAAAAGAATGCAACCATTTACTTGTCTCTTATCTATCTATGACCTGGAAGCCCCCTCTTCGCTTCCAGTTGTCCCACCTTTCCAGATGGAACCAATGTACATATATGATTGATGCCTCATGTCTCTCTAAAGTCTACAAAACCAAGCTGTGCCTTGACCACCTTGGGCACATGTCATCAGGTGTGTCATCGGCGTGTGTCCTTAACTTTGGCAAAATAACCTTCCTAAATTGACTGAGACCTGTCTCAGATATTTGGGGCTCACATATCTATCCAACTCCTCTGAACATTTTTACTGGATTGTCTGTCTTACTGTTTTTGACATGTAGCAGTTCTTTCTGTAATTCAAATTCAAGTCCTTTGTCATATATAGGTTATGAACATCCTCCTAGTCTATGACGCACTTTTTTTTTTATTTTTTAACGCTCTTTTGAAGAATAGAAATTTTTAATTTTCATGAATCCAGTTTACTTTTCTTTTTTTCTGATAAAGTGTTTTGCAATCTCTCAGAGAAATGTTTGACTACATATACCACAAAAAGGATTCCTCTCAGGTTTTTTATAGAAAGTTTCAAAATTTTAGCTTTTATGTTTCATCTGTAATCCATCCATTTCTGTTCATTTTCATGTTAGGGATAGATAAAGTTTCAGTTGTTTTTATATGAATAACCAGTTGTTCTAGTATGATTTGCTAAAAAAGACTTTCCTTTCCCTCATTGAATGACATTGGCACAATTGTCAAAATTAATCTTTCTGCATATATGCAGATCTGCTTTTGGACTCTATTCAGTTTCATTCATCTATCCTGAAACCAGATCGCACTATCCTGATGACACGGTAACTGTACAGTAACTCTTAAAATGAGGACTGTGCGCGGTGGCTCACGCCTGTAATCCCAGGCTGAGGCGGGCGGATTACAAGGTCAGGAGATTGAGACCATCCTGGCTAACGCGGTGAAACCCCGTCTCTACTAAAAATACAAAAACAAAATTAGCCGGGCTTGGTGACAGATCGCCTGTAGTCCCAGCTACTCAGGAGGCTGAGGTGGGAGAATGGCGTGAACCCGGGAGGCGGAGCTTGCAGTGAGCCGAGGTCCTGCCTCAGCACTCCAGCCTGGGCGACAGAGGGAGACTCTATTTCAAAAAAAAAAAAAAAAAAAAGGAGGACTGTGGACTGTGCATCCATCCTCCAGGGTTATTCATTTTCAAGGTTGCCTTGCTTGTTCTGAGTTATTTACCTTTCAATGTAAATTTTCCTATTGATTTTGGTGTTTGTTATTATCTCCAAAAGAAGTCTTCTGGGATTGTTAAGACGTATTTTAAAAATTTCTCTCCTTTATACTTACCTTCCAAACTACTACAGCAAAATGGTGGGGGGTGGGGGGCGGTTTAAAACAACAGTTCTCACAGTGTTATATGAGAAAAACTGGAGACTCCAAATTTTTCTTAATAATCCAAAATCAGTATTTGGTTTCTCAGTCTCATGAGTATACAGAATATAGAAAGATCATTGTTATGGTATCAGATTTTACATTGCAATTAACCTTTAAAGAATTACTATATTTTGAGATTTGATGTGGTAACCAAAAAGACTATCTACAATTATCTAAGGAGGCTATTAAAATATTTCTCCCTTTTCCATCTGTATATCCATAGTAAGCCAGATTTTCTTCATATATTTCAACCAAAATGACATAACACAACAGATTGAATGTAGAAGCAGATATGAGAATCCAGGCATCTTTTATTAAACCAAACATCAAATAAACTTGCAAAAATGTGAATCAATACCACCCATATCACCATGTTTTTTGGTTTGGGAAAATATACTTTTCATTAAAAAAAGTTATGCGTACATGTGATTGGCTTATTAAGTTTAAATAAATGAACACATGTTTTTAAATCCCTCACTTTGAATTTCTCATGTAATAAAAACTGATAAATAAAACCTACGTTAACCACAGCTCATGCGATTTTAAGCGTATTTTGACCATTCTTGAGCAAATTCTAAAATATAATTTTCTCAGAAACTTATTTCTATGTATTTCATTTTGAGGAGTGGCATTATATCAGGTTAGAAAGTAATAACAATGCCTTTCATTTTAGATACATTCATTCCTTCATTCCTTTAGTTAGCACAAATTTTATGTACACATAATCCATCTTCTAGAATATGTGCTTAATTCAGTAGAAGGTATACATAATTGGACTAATTTAATCCAAAGTAACATTTTTTATAACTCTGAGTAAATAAAACCAGACAGGTCTGAGTATTTCTTTGTATTAAAATGTTTGTACCCAAAGAAAAGAGTTCTATTTTTCTTCCTTCAATTTCTTCTCTGATAATTCTTTTCAAGAAAAAAACTAGATATTTAATTTAATTCATGGTTTCTAAAATAGTTTGGATATTTTAGATAACATTTGTGTATTCATACCAATGACAATTTCATCTCTCCCATCCTCCAAAACTGTAAAAATGTTAGCCATAAGTACTTTTGTTATGGATTCATTTATTCAATGAACACTTATGGAGTGATGTGATGGAATTTGTCTGAAGGCTATCTGCATTCAGTAAAGTAACTGTGAAATTCTTTCTAAAATAAACATTTCTTTTTTTAATGCAAAGAAAACTTGGAAAAACTAAACCATCTAGTACGTACGTGGGTTTCTATGAAGTAAATTCCACTCCTATTTAAAATGACAACTCTACCTTTTCATTTTGAATCAACATCCTACACAAAATTATATCCTTTATCCAGATTCATATGTTCAAAGTCATATTCTTCATACAACAGAAAAGCTGTAAAAATGCTCTTAACATTTTGTGCAAATCCAACTTCAACTTTAAAAAGAAAAATCTAAGATAAAATAATTACTCCCACACAAAAATGATGACAATAGGCTCTGATATATAAATAGGTTATAAGCTTGGGTGTCCATGTGCCTTGAGAGGCTGATCTTTGTCAAGGAACACAGCCATTTCCCTCACCAAGGTGAGGGTGCACAGGCACCTTCTCACGTTCAGAGTAAAGAAAGCCTAGTGCTTTGGACCTAAGACATAGATAAAGGTAATGGCATACCTGATACATCACATTAAAGACACAGCAAGAGAAGAGGGTGGAACCACCCCATGGAGGCCAGCCTTAGAACCTACACCCCTGCAAGAGGATGGCAAGTATGGGGATGAGGTCAGCAGAATTACTGCAGCACTGAGAATGGTGAGAAAGAGAGAGACCTTAGAATCCCCTTATATAGTTTGGATGTTTGTCCCCTCCAAATCTCATGTTGAAATGTGGTTCCTAATGTAGGAGGTGGGCCTTGTGGGAGGTGTTTGGGTCATGGGGGCAGATCCCTCATGGATGGCTTGGTATTGTCCTTGCAGTAATGAGTGAGTTCTGCTCTGTTAGTTTGCACAAAAGAGCCCAATACCTCCTCCTCTCTCTCTTGCCATGTGATGTGCCAGCTCCTTCTTCACCTTCCACCATGATTGAAAGCTTCCTGAGGCCTCACCAGAAGCCCAGCAGATACTGGTGCCATGCTTGTACGACCTTCAGAACCATGAGCCAAATCGACCTCTTTTCTTTATAAAGTTACCCAGTTTCCTGTATTCTTTTATAGCAACACAAAAATGGACTAACACATCCCCGCTGGAAACCCCTGCAGCAGATGGAAATGGTCATCTGGTCCTCAGGTGGACTCGTTCAGCGATAGACATTCACACTGCCATAGCTCTTTTCTTAGGTTTTGGTTTTCACTGGCCAACTCAATTGTCCTTTAGCTAACTTTAAACCTGCCTTCATGTAACGTCCACCAATTCTTCCTTCGTGAGATAAGAAAGCAAAGTCACTGGCATATTCCGGCAGTGCTTCCCTAGAAGGTAGCCAGGGAGTAAAGTTGGATGTGATGTATGAGTAACCATTCCTGGATCAGCCACAGTCACAACGGGAAATAAACCATTAACTATTTCCAGTGAAAAGGGACTCAGAATTGTACTCGTTTCTTTGGAAGAATAGAAATATAATTGGTCTTTCTGAATTAGACCATCAGGCCCTCAACAACGTTAATAGTTCATGCCGCCTCCCTTGGGTCTCTCTTAGGTTTGGTGGAGGAAGATTTAAGAATAAAATGAACAATTCAGTTTTGCCTAAATCAGACACAGTAAACTCCTCGTGCAGCTGCCTATGGTTTGGCCCCAAAGGAGCATCTTCTGAAAAACGATGGGAGGAATGCTTGGGTTTTCTTGACTTCATTCATAAATGAAGACATTCCCACCCATTGTCTTGGGTTCCCGTTACTTATTTATGTAATGTTTAAAGGTGGCCAGACATATCGATAAATACATACTGGCTCAGGCTGACTTTCTGTAAGAGGAAGTGTGGTGGGGAGCAGGAAGAGGGGCAGATTCACTAGCACGAAATCACCCTGAAACCTCCTCAGCCACTTACTAAGAAGATGCGCTGAATCCACATGTGCTGTGTTCTCACCATAGGTACATACAACATGGCTCATGCCACAAGCTCCTTGCTGTTTGTTCAGTCAGTAATTGTTGAAAGCTAGGGTGTGCCAGGCACTAAGATAGGCAGGGAGGACAGGGTAACAAACAAAACTCATAAATAAATGTAATGCTGTGTAATATTCACACAGTGCTTCCACAGGCGCCAGGCAGTCTCCCAAGCACCTTACGGATTTCAACTCACTTGATCCTTGCAAGGACTCTATAAAAAGGGTACTGTGGCACAGAAAGAGTCAAGTAATGTGTCCAAAGCCACATATCTAATCAAAGATGGAGCCTACAATTTAGTAAATTGGCTTTCAAATGTATTTGATCTCTTACCCAGAGTTAGAATAGCTTTTACATCATGATTCGGTATACAGGCACGCACACATGCACACACACACACACACACACAAACACATGCACAATTAAATACATATATCTGCAATTAAAGTGTCACCAACAATATGTATTTTACTAAGTGCAATGTACTGTCATATTTTCTATGCTCTTACAATGTATTCTAATGTTATTAAAAGTATCTGTCCCCAGTAACTAAACTGATGTCATGAGTCCCTCCCTAATAAGTCACAAACAGAGTTTAAAAATCACTAATTTTGTGGTAGGATCCTGGAGGGACATTAAAGGGATGGTCACAAAACAACTGTAATTTTTTAAGTGTGATATAGAAGCTCTAAGGATGGGGGTGGGAGTGGGAAAAGGAGAGGTCCCTCTGAGCCTAGGAATAAAAGGCAGGAGTGACTGGTCTGGATAAAGCCTGGAAGAGCTTTCTAGGGTTCTGTGACCAGTAGGAAGGGCCTGTGCACAGGCTTTGGGAGAGGAAAGAACTTGGTCCAGTGAAGAAACAAGAGAAGGTCAGCGTGGCTGGAGAGAGTGGGCAGCCTTAGTGGGGTATGGAATGAGGCAGGAGAAGGAGGCAGCCCCAGGTTACAGGAGATTTTGAGGCCATGGTAGAGTCTGGCCCGGAGCGATGAGCTCCAGAAGCAAATCGTTAGGGAAGGGTGTGTAGAAAAATGAGGCGGCACTGAGATGATCCAACTGGACCTTGCATTTGCTTTGTGCAGTACCAGTCATGCTTGGGCCTCTGTGCTGTGCTGTGTGTGGTAAGCACTGTGGGGGTCTCTCTCCTAACAGCTGCACCCAACTC